>NC_044326.1:9250216-10500216 GCF_007399415.2 Gopherus evgoodei
AGTGCATCATTTATATATCTTGAAAAAGCTAGACTCTTACTCACACAAGTGATCCATTCAAATGTGTCACCTTATTCACATAAGCAGTTTCATTGACTTCAATGGGGGATGTGCAGCGAATTGTGGTGGGACTTCAAGGTGTGGTACAATCTGATTCCTGATCCAGACAGGTGGGAACTAGAGGGCACTCAGCACCTGCCAAGAAGCTTTTAGCACATTAGAGGATGTTTACTTCAATTATACTGCAATCTGCTGGGTGTAAATCCATTGGCATACAAGTAAAATGCAAATTATTTGGGCCAGGTCTTGCCAGGTGCTGAAGTTAAGTCCAAAGAGGGAGCTTGGCATCTTTCAGCATCAGACCCTTCACAATTTATTGGTATTTATCAATTCTTATTCTTCCACTGCCCGTGCTACAGAGGGCCGAGGCAGTGATCACGAGCACATGCATGCGTGTGTCTAAAACCAAGGTCTTACAACAAGAAAGATGAGCTCATCATCAGCACAATAGTATGACCCAGATTCCTCTCTGCAATACATGCCTATAAATCAGCAGAGGTGCATGTGGAGGAGGGACCGTGAAGCTAGCAATTAAATCTGACAGGAAGTAAAACTAAAAGCTATTCATGGCCTACTAACAAGCAAGTGTTTAGATGAACTCAGGCAGGTATTATGAGGAGAAGGTGACAAATGATGCAATAAATGGGAAAAGATCTCAAAGGTGGGAGATAAAACTTAAAGCAACTTTACTAATGAGCACTAGGGGCCTGATCCAACACCCAAGGACGTCAATAGGATTCTTTCCATTAACGTCAATGGAAGCTGAATAAATTTCACTGGCCAAGATACTGATATTATTATCATTTATTATTTGTATAGCAGTAGCACTAGGAGGTGCAGTCACGGACCAGGATCCCAACATGCGAGGTGATGTACAAACATAAGAACATAAGAACCACTATACTGGGTGAGACCAATGGTCCATCTACCCCAGTATCATATCTTCCAACATTGGCCAATGCCAGATGCTGCAGGGGCTACGAACAGAACAGGCAATCATCGAATGATCCATCCCCTGTGGTCCACTCCCAGCTTCTGGCAGTCAGAGGCTAGGGACACCTAGAGCATGGGGTTCATCCAATGTTCCCTCTAATTTTTTACATCCATGTACGGAATGAATTTTGTTATGTGTACCAATATGGAGGTGATGTATGGTGGGGATGGGGCTCAGGGGTTCAGACTGTGGGAGGGGGCTCAGGGCAGAAGGTTGGGGTATGGGGGGGTCAGGGCTCTGGCTGGAGGTGTAGGCTCTGGGATGGGGCCAGGGATGAAGGGTTTGCGGTGCAGGCTGCCCGGGGCTGCTGTGGGGAGAGAGGACTCCCTCCAACACTCTCTTGCTGCAACAGCCCAGAGACGGGGGAGAGGCACTTCTTCCCGGCCACAGCAGCTCTAGGGCTAGGGCTAGGGGAGCGGCACCTCTCCAGTCCAGGCCCCTGTGGCTGTGTGCCTGTGTGACCCTTGATAGCCTTGTGACTCTTATTTTTCCCTCTTGTACTATGTCCATCATGTTGTTGGCACATGATAAATAATGAATGATAATGGGTTTTTTTCAGATCCTTTAGTTCCTTCTTTCAGTAACTCTAGTTCAAATTATTACTGGCTGTGCCTTGACTAGTAGATATTTTGAAACTTTTTTTGATTGATTGTGGATCCTTTGAAGAGCCCTTTCATTTGGCAATAGAGCTATCAAAGGCCCAGTGTGGCTTATTATTTTACAGAACTGTGCACAAATGAACACACAGTTGTTGTTGTTTTTTCTTTATTATTCTTTATGTGTGTCAAATCATAGAAACTGGAGATGGAAAAGAAGTATTAGCATAATCTAATGCATCCCCCAACCAGTCCAGGATTGTTCCCTACAAAACCATATTCTTCCCTCCTTGTCCAGTTTAGTGTTAAATATGTATATAGTACAGACAAAAAATTACTGTGGGATGAAGAGTGTTGGGTACTATTTGTGTAAAGTAATTGTGAGTATACATCTTTCCCAACCTGGTTTACAGACAACTTCCAAATAGCATATAAAATCCAAACACCCCTCATTGCTAAGGTTTAGCTTTATTAGTGAAGAAAACAATACAACCACAAAGCTTTTTTATCCAGCATGATGGGGGAATGGGGGATGCCAGTAAATGAAAAATGCCAGTTAACTAAGGGGAGGGAGTTTGCATATGGGAGGGGCTGTGGGGCTAAGGGTTGGGGCGTGGGATGAGGTGGGGGGTGTGGGCTCTGGGATGGAGTTTGAGTGTGGGAGGGGGCTCGGGGCAGGGAAATGGGGCATGGGAGGGGTTGAAGAGTGCCGAATCTGGGGGGCAGTCATCCCAGGAAGTTCCCCACAAATTGTAACCTGTCCCTGCTGCTTCTAGATGGAGGGGCAGCAGGAGGCTCTGCATACTGCCCCCACCCTTCCCTGGGTGCTGTCTCTGCAGCTTCCATTGACCAGAAACCACAGTCAATGGGAGCTGTGGGGGCAGCGCCTGTGAGTGGAGACAGCACTCAGAGTTGCCTGGCTGAGCATCTGGGACTGAGCTGGGACAGGTCATTGCTTGCGGAGAGCCACCTGAAGTGAGTGCTCCCAGGATTCAGCATCCCGCACCCCAAATCCTTGCCCCGAGCCTCCTCCCACACCAAAACTCTCTCCCAGAGCCCACGCCACACATCCCAACCCCACATCCTCTCCTGTACTCTGACCCCTTCCTCCACCTAGGAGCAGCAGGGACATGTCACTGCTTCCAGGGAGCAGCAAGGAGCCAGGTAGGGATCCTACCAGGCCTGCACCAACTGCATAGGTTGTGCGTGAACTGCAGGCTGGGGGAGGCTAGCCCCAAGCCTCACCTCTTCCTCCCCAGGCTCTGCCCCTTCTGCACACCCCCCACCCCCACTGTGGACACAGGCCCTTCTTCCCAAAGCCCCTCCTCACTGTGGCCACCGGCCCCTGCCCCAGGCTAGCTTCCCCCAGCTCCAGAGTGCTGGGAGGGCAGGTGGCATTGCCCCAGCCCGAGCCAGGGCTACCACACTACTGAACACAGCAGGCAGGAAGCAGGAGAGGGGGCTGAGGATGGGGTGTGAATGAGGTTATGCCTGGCTGTTTTCGGAGGTACAGCCTCCCCCAGCCTATGATACCTGCCACTCATGGCCAACCAGATTTTCTATGAAGATTAGAAATGCCATTTTATAGAGCTTTCCAGTTGATACAGGGCCAGATAACACAGCTATTACTATAATAAGATATCATGAAGTTCAACACAGACATTCTCCTTAGCTTTGGCTGCTCCTAGGTTTCCTCACTCAGAATTGTTCAGTCTGTATTCTAGATCCCGTCTCCTCAAAAAGCCACTTCCACTTCTCTTATATCCCCGATGGCTAATAAGTCATCTACCTCCATAAATCAGTAGAACATTGTTAATCATATTCCAGCAGGATCAACACAGAATGGGATGTTTCAGGAAAATGTTGTCCACTGGGTATATTTATGTAGATTCCCCACCGCCACCACCATTCTGAGAGGATTATACATCTCACCAGCATCCTATTATAATAATTGGGCCTACAAATTTATACTAATTGTAAGGTCACTGTGAGAAGTAAGTGAAAAGTCATAAAGCTTCACACTAACCTAGAACAAAATATGTTGATGGGAAAAGGTGAAAAAGGGAGCCAGGGAAACTGAATTAGTACAAACAAAAAGACCTATTGCTATAAATCAAGGACTCTGTTCAGATTATGCCAGGTAACCAAGAGAAGTGTGGGGCTCGAAACCAGTAAACCAAAGTTGGTGTGTAGGAAATGAGGCTTTATTGGTGGACAAAATAATGAGAGATGGGCTATTGCACTCATCATTACCTTCTTAAAAAGTAAATACTTGTCAGAGATCATTTGCAGAAGAAGCTGTTGGCCAGCAACCACTGCAGCAAGCTTTATCATCATGGCTGCCACCCTCATAAGCTCCTGGGACCCCCAGATATGGCATAATACCACTGGACCTTTGTAATTCTGATCCTGAGAGATATCCTGACCAGACCAGGCCAGTGGGAAGTGCCCAGATAACATCATTACTTCCACTGGCTCTGGCTAAATCCCAAACACCAACGGGAATGTGAGACTTTGTCATCTCTCCACTATTTGTGTGTCCTTTTCCTTCTCTCCTGTCCACAACCTTATTCCTTTTCTTTCCCATATCTCTCCTTTTGCCTTATGTTTAATAAGTATCTGGTTTCGCTGGCCAAGACTGTGTATTTTGCAGCATGGCTCTAAGCCTGTGACTGGAAAGAGGCAGTTACAAGCAATGCCCTAAATGACTGGATGCCTGTACAAGTTTGCCCAGTCTCAGAGCAGCTAATAAGATTGTGCGCTGCTCCTGCGTTTCTCCAGAAGTTGCAAGTGAAAGTCAATACAAGAGTCAGAAGCTGCATTTTCTATCTTTGCTATGGTTTTCTCTTCCCTTTTGTGTGTGTTTCTCTTGTTTTGTCTTTTAGGAAACAGGACTGGACTTCCTCAATAGCTCTAGCTCCTTTCAACTAACTTCTCTTTTTCCCACAAAGGACAATAATAATTACCCTTTTTAATATCATCTAAAAGACTGTCCCTTAAAAAACACTCTCCAGCTGAAGGGAAAGAGAACAAGGGATATAGTTAAAATAAAAGCGTTATTTAATATTTTACATTTCAAATGCTTTTTCTGTGTCTTTAATAAAAGGGTAAAAGGATATATAATGGTGTGTTTGCCATGGCACTGAGCAGGCTGAGGTCTCTGTATGTCAAACCCAAAACCTTGTTTACAACTGTTTAATATTGTACAGTGACAGGATCGTGTTAACACCTTTGACCCTCTGGGCCATTTATTCCATCAGAATTAATACAGTAATCCACAGAGAATGAAATTTCTAAAGCCGTCATTCAACATTTCTTTCATGTAGCAGCTCACATCTGGGTCTCTTCGCCGTTCATATGTAAAAATCAACAATGAAATTATTGGGATCGCTACAGTTCAGTGCTCTGTAACAAGTCACCTTAAGGTGAGCCGTAAAGATTCTTGCATATATATGTAGTTTTGAAATAGGGGCCTTACAATGAACTCAGACCAACAGCAACAAATAGCAGACCACAGTTAAGTGAATTAATATTTTTTTTTCAGATAACAGCATTTATAAAACTGTATTTTGCCTAGTAAATGCTATCTTCTTTTCAATCCCTTAAGGAAACAAATGATTATTAGTGCAGTGGCATAATGAGCTCAAAACAGCATTTCCATTTCCACTTAGTCTTTTCAAAGCCCCTTTTTTATTTTTGCTTCCTTTAAAGCATCAGTGTACCAATGAGTTCATTTTATTAGCAAATATCTGATTAGATTATCTTTGCCTAACTGCTGCAATGTCATTTAAATATTTTTCTTTTTTTTCAGGTGTTCATTTATAAAATTATCTATAGTATTCTTGTTTTAGAACAATAACTTTGAGAGATCTTTAATGCCAGGAAGAGTGACGCAGAATATTTGATCATTCTTACTTCTTCATATCACACTGCTATATAGTTTCTGGTCCACTGTCAAGGCAGTCTGATTGCCCTACACTTTGCTATGAAGAAACTTACAGTGAATTTTGGTGTTCTTTAAAGTGAGCCTGCTATTAGTTCAGGTAGAAATTTCACCAAACATCTCTGACATTGTAATGTCTCGATCCCAATCTACATGGTACATCATATTGTCTGGTTTTATGCACTAATATCAACAACATTTTACAGTACAAAAGATAGAGGTATGCAGCAAAGATATCGTCCAAGGTAAGACCATGCCATTTTCAAATGATGTACAGAGAAACAAATTATTTTTCCATGTGCCTGCAAACAAGGTATTTTTTGCATTCGGTTTAAAATAACAAGCTAATGCTCAGAAGAATCCCATTAGAGAATGCCAGTGCTGGTTAGAAACCAAATGAGTTCTGTCATGGTTCTGTTACTTAGAATTATACAAATGTCAGGCTGGAAGGGGTCTTGAGAAGTCATCAAGTCCAGTCCCTTGTGGTAGGACCAAGTTAACCTAGACCATCCCTGATAGGTTTTTGTCCTTCTTGTTTTTAAAAGCTTCCAGTGATGGGGACTCCATAGCCTCCCGTAGAAACCTATTCCAGAGTTTAACTACCCTTTTCATTAGAAAGCTTTTCCTAATATCTAACTTAAATCTCCCTTTCTGCAAATTAAGCCCATTCCTTCTGGTACTACCTTCAATGGACATGGAGAACAATTGATCACCATCATCTTTATAACAGCCTTTAACACATCAGAAGCTCTACCCCAAGTTCAGAGGGTTAAGGCATTGATCTCTAATCAGTCATAGATGAGGAAGGTTGGCAACATGATCTTAACTATCTACATGAAGCCCCAGTGGGCAATGTTTATAAACAAATGTGATTCTTTATTCTTCGTAGGTGTGATTAATCACTTCCTTAAAGAATTCAACTGACCCACCAGCCATCCTGCCTTGTGTGTCACCTACTATCAGGATTCTTAATGTGTTGCCTATGGAGTTGCCCAATGATTTATCTATTTTGAACTTGAGTATATTATTTCATTGTGATGGTGCAGTGGTGAGGCAACTAGCCGGAGATGTGGGTTTAAATCCTTGCTCCTGTACCTCTCTGTGCCTTAGTTCCCCAACTGTACAAGAGGAGTAATAGCACTGCCCTGCCTCACAGGGATGTTGAAAGGATAAATACATTAAAGACTGTGAGGTCCTCTGATGCCATGGTAATGGGAGCCACCTGCATATTTAAAGATACGATGTTATGAAAACGTGAACCATTCAAAGGTATACGTGTCTTTCTGAAACTGTGTTTGTGGACTGTAAAAATATCTGTGCAATTATTCTTTTTGTAACTGCTACGTGCTACATGATGCTGTTTAACATGTAGATGGATGCAAATAAAAATAGTTTGAAAAAGAACTGCAGACTGAAGCCTCAAATGTGAACCCATTTGAATTTCAGGTGTCGTAGTTTCATTACTGGGATCTGTACCCAATACTCACAGTTGGAACAGGCCTGTTTTCTAGTTTGAATGCTGCTGAAATGTAATGAGATTTCTGCCATTTATTCCCTCCACCTTGATTATCCAAACCTCATCTAAAAAAAGGCCTTGTTCCTTAATGTTCATGAAAGGATCCTTTGCTTATCCAAGTGCCCTTTTAACTGAATTACTGAATGAGGGACACTGATCGTTTTGTGATACTGCCTATTTGCGTATCATTCAATTACATAGGAATATGGCATCAGACTTACATTGGCATAACACCCTGTCCTCATTACTGAAATCTGTAGTGTGTAGTGTACTGAATGAGGTTTGGCAAGCAAATGCATGAGCCTATCAGATCTCCCAAGCTAAGCAGAGATGAGCAAGATTAATACTCAAAATTTGTTTCTATTTAAATCAATGGGAGACTTGCCTTTAGAAAAGAGGTGTCTAAGCAAATCCCAGGATTCTGGAGCGTCCAGTGTTGGTGAGTCAGTAAGTAGTAATGCATGGAAGAAATTATATAAGAAGAAGAGTGGAAAATAGTACCATTGCAGTGCTGACAATTGTCAGTATTTTATTTAATTCTCCAAAGATATGATTAGAAATATTTTCTCAGAGTCTTTTCCAATAGAGATTGATATCAGATCTCAGAGATGGGGTGTTTTAACCCTATTTAACTTAATTTAAATTTGAGATAATTAACATTTGGAGCACCCTTGCCCCCTTACCGAAACCACCCAGCTAATCCCATGTGAAAAGTACATTAAGATCCTCCACTGAAGTAAACTATGTGTGTGCAAACCCTGTATTCCAGTCTTGTGCAGATATAATCATTAACACTCTTGCATGTATAAGAGAGTAACTGAATCCTACACAACACACACAAATTCAGGGTACATTTTAATTCCATTGGAAACACAGGAGGAAAGCATCAATGTCTGCCAAGGAAAAAGGACAAAAACTCATTGAAATTTTTTGAGGATGGGACAAACAACAGCGATTTCAGCAAATGACGATTGTAAAGATATATTTGACTGTGTCCCTTTAAGGAGAGAAGAAGTCAGGAGCGATTGTATTCCTAAGTGCCACAGGCAACTCTACATGCAAAGTGCCATAACAGAAAGATACACTTACTCCATGTGCTTTTATTTTATTAGTTTTCTACCATTGATCCACACCAGATCTTGACATCTTTACTCATGCAGACCTCTGACAGACTTCAGTGGAAGTTTGCCTGAGCAAGGACTACGTAAGGACTTGTCATAACTCTAGTCCCAGATTTGGACCTTAGCGTCCAAAATACGGGGGTTAGCATGAATACCTCCAAGCTTAGTTACCAGCTTGGACCTGGTACTTGCTGCCACCACCCAAAAAATTAGAGTGTTTTGGGGCACTCTGGTCCCCCTGAAAAACCTTCCCTGGGGACCCTAAGACCCAAATCCCTTGAGTCTCACAGCAAAGGGAAATAATCCTTTTTCCCTTCCCCCCTCCAGGTGCTCCTGGAGAGATACACAGACACAAGCTCTGTGAATCCAAACAGAGTGACTCCCCCTCTCCGTTCCCAGTCCTGGAAACAAAAGCACTTTCCTCTTCACCCAGAGGGAATGCAAAATCAGGCTAGCAAATCCAACACATACAGATCTCCCCCTGATTTCTTCCTCCCACCAATTCCCTGGTGAGTACAGACTCAATTTCCCTGAAATTTCCCAGAAAAGAAAACTCCGACAGGTCTCAAAAAGAAAGCTTTATATAAAAAAGAAAGAAAAAATACATACAAATGGTCTCTCTGTATTAAGGTGACACTTACAGGGTCAATTGCTTAAAAGAATATTGAATAAACAGCCTTATTCAAAAAGAATACAAATCAAAGCACTCCAGCACTTATATTCATGCAAATACCAAAGAAAAGAAACCATATAACTTACTATCTGATTTACACTTAGAAACAAAAGATTAGAAAGCAGAAACTACTTCTCCAAAGCTCAGAGAAAGCAGGCAGACAGACAAAAGACTCAGACACAAACTTCCCTCCACCCAGAGTTGAAAAAAATCCGGTTTCCTGATTGGTCCTCTGGTCAGGTGCTTCAGGTGAAAGAGACATTAACCCTTAGCTATCTGTTTATGACAGGACTTCAAAGAAAGAACCCGGAGGAAGACGTGAGATGGTGACTTATCTGTTACTTTCCATGGGGATTATTTGTTAGGAACATACGTCACTGTGACATTATCTGATTAGAGCATGGCCATGCAAATCATTGTTGCTACCACTGTTATATCATGGCAACGGATCTTATACAGAATGTGATGCCTGGTCAGAAAGGTTAAGCATCCTGCAGGAGAAATGGCCTAAAGTCAACCTTTAGAGACATGTTAGAAAAAGTATGTAAATGGTAATTAGGGCCATTCCATTTTAGACAGGCTAGAACTTTGAAAGGTGAACCTGTATTGTTAAGAGAATTGGAGGTGATACTAATTCTATGTGTTTACTTATATCTTGTTAGACGTTAACCATGTAAACAGACAGTTCCTGTCTGTCACTATAGCTATTGATTCAGAGATCAAAAGGGAATATTATTATTTAGATGAATTCTTGAGTGAAATAATGTCATTGTCTATGTCTCTTTAAAGTTTGTGATAAACAGTTTAATGGATAAATTACCTTATGTGTTTGACATCTCATTGAAGGACTATCACTGAGAACCACAAAGGCTGCAGCCTTGGCCCATTGACTTTGATTATCTGTTAACCACTGGCCTACCCATGGAACAATGTTTTTTCAACATAGGGGTCCTCAAAGGTGTTTGCGAGGGATCATGACTGGAGGATCAGGAACTTCTCAGTGTGAACACATTGTATAGAGATGGAGGCACTGTTTAAGAGCAAGGCTTCTCTCTGAAGGGAGATGGACCACCACTATGTAGAAGAAGGTCTTGCAGGAGAGAGAGGGCAGGCAAGGCACTTCCAAGGCTGAAATGCTGATGAAAGATGGGCTCTCAGAAGGGGTGAGCTCAGGCTGGAGAGGATGCATCTAAGGACTTTTATAACATTCAGAGGTCTGCAGCTTTCAAATGCTTTAGGAGTAAAGTCACAGAGGTTAAGAAATTCCTTTAAGTCTAGGCTCTCTACTTTCCTGCCACATTGTCTCTAAAGGGGGTAAGCTAGAAGCCCTGAGAGCCCACAATCTAGGTACAACTCTCGGGGAGTATGTGCAAGTGAGTGGGGAAGGCTTTGGTGGTCTGAGCCACTGGTGCCAAGATCTAGGGTGGCTGGATGGTGGAGTTCCATGTCACAAGGAAGGACATCAGACAACAGTCTGGGTGCCAAAAATAGTGATTAGACTCTTCTCAGACCCAGTTGGTTTGGAAGCATGTGGGACCCAGCAACTGGGTCCACTCACATCACACTGGTGACCATACAGTGGAGTACTGGGCCAGTTTGTAACACACAGAATCATAGAATCATAGGACTGGAAGGGACCTCGAGAGGTCATGTAGTTCAGTCCCTTGCACTCAAGGCAGGACTAAGTATTCTCCAGACCATCCCTGACAGGTGTTTGTCTAACCTGCTCTTCAAAATCACCAGTGATGGAGATTCCACAACCTCCCTAGGCAATTTGTTCCAGTGCTTAACCACCCTGACAGTTAGGAAGTTTTTCCTAATGTGAAATCTAAACCTCTCTTGCCGCAATTTAAGCCCATTGCTTCTTCTCCTATCCTCAGATGTTAAGAAAAACAAAATTTCTCCCTACTCCTCTTTGTAACAATCTTTTTGCATACTTGAAAACTGTTATCATGTCCCCTCTCAGTCTTCTCTTTTTCAAACTAAACAAACACAATTTTTTTCAATCTTCCCTCATAGGTCATGTCTTCCAGACCTTTAATCATTTTTGTTGCTCTTCTCTGGACTTTCTCCAATTTGTCCACATCCTTCCTGAAATGTGGTGCTCAGAACTGGACACAATACTCCAGCTGAGGCCTAATCAGCGGAGTAGAGTAGAAGAAGTACTTCTCATATCTTCCTTACAATACTCCTGCTAATACATCCCAGAAGGATGTTTGCTTTTTTTGCAACAGAGTTACACTGTTGACTCATATTTAGCTTGTGGTCCACTATGACCCCAAGATCCCTTTCTGCAGTACTCCTTCCTACGTAGTCATTTCCCATTTGTACGTTTGCAACTGATTGTCTCTTCCTAAATAGAGTACTTTGCATTTGTCCTTATTAAATTTCTTCCTATTTACTTTAGATCATTTCTCCAGTCTGTCTAGATCATTTTGAATTTTAATCCTATTCTCCAAAGCACTTGCAACCCCTCCCAGCTCTCTATCTCATTATCTAAATCACTGATGAAGATATTGAACAGAACCAGACCCAGAACTGATCCCTGCGGGACCCCACTTGTTATGTCATTCAAGCATGACTCTGAACCACTGATAACTACTCTCTGGGATCAGTTTTCCAACCAGTTTTGTGTATACCTTATAGTAGCTCCATGTTGGTTGCATTTCCCTAGTTTGTTTATGAAAAGGTCATGTGACACAGTAACTAAAGCTTTACTAAAGTCAAGATATACCATGTCTTCCACTTCCCCCTTAGTCACAAGACTTGTTGTCCTGTCAAAGAAAGCTATCAGGCTGGTTTGACATGATTTGTTCTTGACAAACCCATGCTGACTGTTACATAACAGTTACATGACATAGGAAGCCTCATGCTGGATCAGACCCAAGTCAGTATCCTGTCTCTGGAAGTATCCAATACCAGAAGCTTTAGAGGAAGATTTACAAACTTTATAGCCGGTAGATGTGGGATAATCTACCATACACATCTATCTCATCCTTTAAAAACCCTCTCATGTACGTAGACTATTTCTCCTGATTTCTTTAAAGGTGACTGAATTTGGTTGGGAATTTTCCATCAACACTTTTTTTTCTGGAAGAA
Source organism: Gopherus evgoodei (assembly GCF_007399415.2). Classification (NCBI taxonomy): domain Eukaryota; kingdom Metazoa; phylum Chordata; order Testudines; family Testudinidae; genus Gopherus; species Gopherus evgoodei. The sequence goes on from NC_044326.1 coordinate 9,262,219, forward strand.
AAATGAGTTTTTAACTAAACAGAAATTTTCATGGGGAGTGTTTTCCTCATAAATGCTCGATGTTTCACCAGAAAACTGAATTCTTTTGGTGTTTGGTTTGCTACACTCTTCATAATCCTAAATTCCTCAGTCAAGTCTCTTCCTTACCTACCCTAGTCTCAGATCCATCTAATCCGAAGCCAAACTTCTCTTGGTAGGGCATTCAAAGATCAGGGATAACAACGTTCAGAACTACTCACTGCTAGGACTTGTTCCTCCATCTTGTGTCATAGTAGCCATGAGCGTTAAGGCTATTTTCAGGTTTAACTCTCAACATCTTCCATTGTGACCTAATCCTTCTAGGCTATCCTCACCGTATACAGGTAGATTTCTTTGAATAGCACTTACTCCTGGCAACAGTATAAAGCTTTAAAATGTTCCATACTCAAGAACAAAGAGTAGTGGAACCTTCCTTAAGAAATGTGTATCTCATTGACAGAGAATGGCTATGGATGAGTCATCTCCTATCATTGTTACCAAATTGCGGAGAATCGTCAGCAGAAGGGCCCATTCATACAATGCCAACTCCCCCTCCCTTTACCCATGTGAAATGCCATCAATTGAGCTAAACCGGCTCCCCAAAAGAATAATATTCAATTAAGCTGGAGTGAATGAATAAGCTTGTGTAAAGTGATGGGGGTGTTCACCTCACCTTGGCATCTACTTCTGCTGCATCAAATGAATCCATTTCCATTTCAATTCAATTCAGTTAGATTTTTTTGGCATGACAAGCTATACGAGGGCTGCCAAAATGTAAGGAAAACACAAGATCCCCAACTGTCTGGGGAAGGGGATAGAAGCACTGGAATGGGTTACCTAGAGAGGTGGTAGATCTCCATCTTTAGAGGTTTTTAAGGCCTGGCTTGACAAAGCCCTGGCTGGGATGATTTAGTTGGGGTTGGTCCTGCTTTGAGCAGGGGGTTGCAATAGATGACTTCCTGAGGTCTCTTTCAACCCTAATCTTCTTTAATTTATAGAATCCCCCCATTGTGCCTGGGTTGTGACACACTGTATCTGTATATATTTACTCTCCCTTACTGATCTGGTACCTACCAGGTGGCTGCATAATGTGATGCTGTCTCTCTTCTTTCTCTCAAGATCAGATACAGTTTTTCCATATCACTTTTAAATAAGATTTTGATGCTTCTTAATAAGTTGAGATAATATTTTTCTCACACATCCTCATATCTCTCAGTCTCCCCTCTGTCACACAGGGTTGCATAATTCCTCTGCTCTGGATTTAAACAGGTCTCGTTCCCCCTGGAGTTTGAAATCAATGGGAGCTGGGCACCTAACCTGCTTACAGGTGCTTTTGAAAATCCCACTAGGTGTCTATCTGCATCTTTAGATGTTTAAAAGCTACAGCTGGTCAAATATTTTCTAACCAAATAGTATCCTGGGAAGGTATCAATTTCATCAATACTTTTGCAGGAAATTATCAAAATGTGTTTCAATAAGGTCAAAAAGTTTCATTTTGTCTTTGACCTTTTTATGTTATACATTATATATGATATACTAGCAGCTGAAAGCCTGGGCTGTCACATGGGTGTGGCAGTTTAGCAAAGTAATCCACCCTCCGTGCAGTCTCCCTCACACAACCAGCGAAACTGTTGCATGAAAATTAGCTCTGGAGTAAAGCTGCTGATTCGTTTTGTTACCTCTAATATCTCATTGGCCTAGGGCTCTTGGCATGGCATAGATACATGCCTTAATGGCATGGGACACTGCATGGGTATGAATAAAATTGAAAGTAACTGACTGCAAATCCTAATAGTGATTGAATCTGGTAATATTCTGAAGAAAAAGAGCTCTTAGCACGTCTTGTAGCTGTTTCTATCACTTCACACTGACTCAACAGACTCTCTAGGCTGCAGAGTCACATACAGCGTGACAATCCTGGAATTTAGATTATATTAACTCATATATTATAATTAATGACAAATTCAAAACAAAATAAAGTCCAAATGAAATGTTTCCACCTAAGAATTGGGTAGAAACAAAATATTTTTGGAATATATATATATTTAAATGAACAGATTTCAGTATTTAGCCCCAACTCCAAATGAAACAAAATTTCAAACTTTCTGAATTTCTGATGGAATGAAAATTCCATTTTTCAACCAGCTTCACTAAATACCTTGGAAAATCTGGGCCAGGGTGCACTATGTACACCTATTAAATACAACAAAGATATAACCTTCAGTCTAGACAGGCCTGGAGGTCCAGTTTGCTCCTAATATTCATATGGGACCTCTTCCTGAAGGCAGAACGCCTACTGAACCCTAACCAGTCCTGACTCCACTGAGAGTTTTGCCTAAATCATGGGCCTGAATCTCCTCCCTTTTATGCTGTTTTTATAGTTGTGTAATTCCACTCACTCCAGTGAAGTGACTCAGGGTTGACACTGGTGTAAGCAAAAGGCGAAACAGGCTGTGTGACTGCAGTACTGAATCCAAGGTTTGCAGGGTTGGCTCCATTCACCTCTAGTGCAATGCCTTTGAAGTAACCAATTTGGGAGCGGACCTGGCTCATGGTGCTTAGAATATCATTAACTAACCTACAAAAGTGGTTTTAAGTAAAGAAATGTAACTTGTTATGGGGATGATCTGTGTGAGTCTCTTTGTCTTTTAATTGCAAAAAGCACATTTCAATCTTATTAAAGAAGCTGCATTAGTAATTTCGTACTATTCAACCAAAAACTCTGTTTGCACCCACTTCATGTGCACTAAGAAAGTAGATGAATAGCACCCTCTGCAGTGAGCAATGGGGAACTGAGAGCTAATTTGCATCAAAGCACATTACTTGGCATGTAAGTGGCATTCCTTCCCTGAAGAAATACCCATCCCCTGACCTCTGCTGGTAGAACACCATTTAACACTCAGATCTCAGTTGGTGGCACAGATGCTGAATCATTTGGTGTTAATGTGAGAACCCAGTCAGGCAGATGGACCTCTATTGTGGCAGTGCTGTATGAGTTGTGTGCTGCCGGGGGCGGGGGGTGTCACTAGTTGTATGGTTCATACTGTTTCATTTCAGTCTTGTTTCATTCCCTCTTCTCAAACAGACCCTTCAGCTCAAGTCTGACTCTGGAGCTTTCATAACAGTATGAAGATTTGACCTCTTTGACCTCTGCAGTGTTAACAGAAGCATATCCAAGCTCTGCTCCCCTCAGCTATTTCTTTCTCTCCTTTCCCACTCTGATCTGGCCTGCCTCTTTTGGGCCTATTTTGTGGAGCAGGAGGTTTAGCCACTGACAGGATGTAGAAGCTCATTAACTCAAACTTTCTTTCTTAAGAACAGAGGTCAATTTGCAGCTCTCTGAGGTGCCAAACTGGTTGTCCCTAAATGTCTAGTCTTCCCAACCAATTCCAGCAATTTTAATAAAAATAACATTTATTTGGCATAGGATAGAAAATCACCACAAAAACAATCATTTAGTAGATGATAAACACAGTTAAGACCGAAAATTGCAAGGAATAGAGCCCTGAGCTTAATCTGTTAAACACTTTAAAGCGCTAGAGAATAGTTTTGTGATGAAGTCATTGGACTGGAACCCAGGAGATCTGGGGTTAATTCTTGGTTCTGCCACAGGCTCTCTGGGTGACCCTGGGAAATTGTCTTAATCTCTCTGTCCTTCACTTTAACCATAGGTCAATTAAGGATAACAATTATTGCTTCTTCCCACTGGTGGTTTATCTTATATATTTAGAATATTTAGCCTCCAAAGTAGGGTGACCAGATAGCAACTGTGAAAAAATGGGACAGGAGTGGCAGGTAATAGGCACTTATATAAGAAAAAGTCCCCAAAACAGGACTGTCTCTTTAAAAGTGGGACATCTGGTCACCCTACTGCAAAGGCAAAGCTAACATATATTTTATGTTTTCAGTGTTGTTGTAGTTGTGAGGTCCCAGGATATTAGAGAGAAAAGGTGGGTGAGGAAATATCTTTTATTGGACCTGCTTCTATTGGTGACAGAGACAAGCTTTCGAGCTTACACAGAGCTCTTCTTCAGGTTTCTATGTAAGCTCAAAAGCTTCTCTGTCACCACAGAAGTCGGTCCAATAAAAGATATCACCTCACTCACCCTGTCTCTCTGATTGACTGTATGCTTATTTAGAAACCACCACAGATTAAAGGTTTCATAAAACAGCTCCTTGATATCTTGTTGGCAGTGGTGATGAAATACCCCAGGCTTGAAATCTCTCAGGATGACAACATACGTATCAACAAGGCTGCAAAAACAAATGCCCCCAAACTCATCCCTTCATTTGCCTACCTAAGACTTTCACAGGTCATCCCTAGTCCAACCCACGCAGCCAGTCACACCCTGAATCTGATCTTTGGCCTCAGTATTAAGATTGATGATCCAGTCACTGTCTGGGATGGACCATCACCTCATTAGGGCAGTGGTCCAGCTCCTAGGCAACAAGAAAGACCAATGTTTCTGATTTGACCATGAAGACTCATGGACTCCAACAGACCCAAACGCCTGCTAAAGGGCAGCCTCACTCCATCCACAGGGTGAGAAACCAAGGACCTGGTGAATCACTATCATTCTATTCTAGTCTCGACTATTGCCACGCTAGCACCCAAATGACTCCTCTATCCCCACTGCCTGACATAGATCTCCTTGGTTTTCTGATACCCTGCACCGGAAGAAGGAAGAGGGGTAGAAACTCAAGTGTTGATAGTGGAAAACAAAGTTTGATACGGACAGGCTGAAACATAACACATTTCTCAGAATCTATGCTGAGGCTGAATTACAGGCCCAAAGAACTTTGCAAACAGCCTCTACTGAAGCTGCTCAACCTCTCCCCAAGGAGCTACCCTGGGTGGTAAATTGCTCCATCAATCCTGAATGCCTAGAATCTGCATCAGAGCCAATCACCAAGCTCTGTGAAGAGCTCTCATCCCACGTCACTGAAAAGATCGTGCACATTTGGGAAGTCTTCTCAAACAACTTGGATTCTCTTCACCTCTACCCAACAACCAACAGCTCACCTGCCTTCCCAGAGTTCAGTACATTCACTCATCAAGAAGTTCTTGACATCCCCAAATGAATCTCAACCCAAGACATGAATACCATTTATGTCCTTCCTGGCTTGTGAAAGAGACTCATGAACAACTGGTGCCACTCCTAATTGACATGGCCAACAATTCACTCAGAGAAAGACTCTTCCCTCCCTCCTTTGAACACATACGATCCAGCTGATGCTGAAGAAACCTAGCCTGGATACATCAGTCACAGCTAATTACCTCCCACTTCTTAGCAGGCTCACCACTACTATCACAATGGCCTCATACTTGGAGATGATAAGGTCATGGATGAAGACCAGCTGGTTGAAGCTGAACCTGAGTGTCACAGAGTAGCACTGGGCCTTTAAAAGAGAGCAGGGTCCTATGCACCTGGAACTCATCAGCTACCTCCCAATTAGCCTTATAAGAGGGCACCTGTTCCTGAAAGGAGAGAGACCAGGGAGTCAGAGCTGCCTGGAAGTGAGGAAAAGGGGCAGCAGAGGGCTGCTTGAGAATCAACAGATTGATAGCTGCTAGACATCAGTGACTAGAGGACATCCCTGGAGGAAGCAGAAGGTGTTTTCAGGGAGAAAACAGGAGAGCAGCAGAGGGGTTTGCTGGCTGACCTCCCCGAGGTAGGGCCACAGGACTATAGTGGGCTGAAGACCAAAGAGAAGCAGAGGAAGGAGTCTGATGAATCTAAGCCAGAGAGGCAGAGCTGAGGGCTGGAGAGGGCTGAAGTCAGGGGAGCAGTGGAGGGGGCTTACTCACTGATGTCTCTGTACTGGAGAGCTAGAACCAGGGGAAGAATAGAAGGGCCTTTTTTTTGTTGGTCTGAGGACCGGGGAGCACAGACTAGGGGATCACCCTTGGCAGCAGCACTGCTGAGAAAGATACAGGAGTTGTGATGGATCTCAATCTCAACATGAGTCAGCAATGTGATGCTGTTTCAAAAAAAGCAAATGCAATTTTGGGTTGCATTGATAGAGGCATAGCATGCAAGTCACAGGAAGTGATACTACAACTTTTCTTGGTGATGGTTAGCTTCAGCTGGAGTACTGTGTTCAGTTTTGGTCACCAATGGTTAGAAAGGATGTAGAGAAACTGGAAAGGATCCAGAAGTGAATGACAAAGATGATCAAAGGGATGGAATGCAAGCCATCTGAGCAAAGGCTGAAGGAGCTGGACATCTTTAGTTTGGAAAAGAGGAGATGGAAAGGGGACGTGATAACAGTCTTCAAATACTTAAAAGGCTGCCATAAAAATGATGGAGAAAAGTTGTTCTCTCTTGCCACAGAGGGCAGGACAAGAGACAATGGGTTCAAATTACGGCACAGCAGATTTAGATTAAACTAAGGAAAAACTTCCTAACTGAAAGAACAGCAGGACAATGGAACAGACTGCTTAGGGAAGGGGTGCAATCTCCTTCATGGGAGCTTTTCTAAAAGAGGATGGACAGCCATCCATCTTGGATGGTTTAGAATCAGCAAATCCTGCATCCCCGCAGTGAGGGTAGATCAGATGACCTTGGTGGTTCCTTCTAACCCTATGGTTCTGTGATTCTATGATGTGATATATCTAGGCTTGAACCCTTCCCAGAGTTGGAAACACCAACCAATACAGAATGCTGCAGTGCATCTCCATAAGATCACTGGTTACCACAAGCACATCAAACCTGTCCTCCACTCTCTGTGCTGACTTCCCATAGCCTATTCAATGAAGTTCAAGTTCTCAGTCCTTGTCTTTGAAGTGTTCCATAGCCTGGGCCCAGGATATCTAAAAATTGACTAAAGCTCTGGCATAGACATCACTCTGGTCAACAACTCCACTCCTCTGGCACAATGGGACTCTCTACAATATGGGTAAAGTTCATCTGTGCAGTAGAGAAAACTTTCTTCAGCCTGTGGAATGTATGACCCTAGGAACTAAAGATATCACAAGCCTCACCACCTTCCTTCCAAGCGCAGGACATATTTTTTTTAACTTTGCCTTTTCTAACATAAATACACAGTTATGTGTATAGCCAAACAAAAACACCCTATAAAAACAAAACACTCCACTGGACACATTTCTGCCCCCAGGGAGAGGATGAGAGAACAATTCTTTTGTGACAGAAGTGTAGTCATGTTGCTTTATGAACTACTGGAAGGTGCTCAGATACTATGGTGGTGAGTGCAGTAAAAACCGAAATAGTACAGAATAAAATGTAAATTCTTCTGGGCAGATACTGTCGCTTACTCTGTGTCTGCACAGCACCTGACATAATGGGGCCCTGGTTACAGACCGGACCTTTAAATGCAATTGTAGCACAGATAACACTAGATATCTCTCCAAAACATAAGTCTTAGGGAAAATATACACTTACAACACTGCACCCATGCAGCTACACCACTGTCACACTTTAATGAGGATGCTCTGAGCCGACAGAAGAGAGCTCCCTCATCAGCGTAGTCAATCCATGTTCCAGAGAGGAGGTAGCTGTGTCAATGGGAGAAGCTCTCCCACGGACATAGCACTGTCTGTATGGTAGGTTAGGTAAGTATAACTACATTGCTCATGGGTATGGATTTTTCACACGCCTGAGCAATGTAATTATACCCATATAGGTCTGTAGCGTAGCCCAGACCTTAGCTTTAACCACAAGTCCACAATCCTTTCTTTGTGATCAGCCTTAAGAAATTACTTCCTCTCTTTCAACTGTTTAACTTTCCCATCCCATTTGAAATAACAAGAGTGATTAGAATGGTATTTTGTCATCCCAAAGACATGTAATTAAGGATGAAAGAGCTGAGAACAGAGTCGGGCTATTGAATATCTTTCTCACTTAACTGTCTCTCTCTAATGTAATGCTGTCCAAAACTAAAATGCACAGTTTGTCATGGAGCATTAACTTCAGAGCATTAAAGCTTACTTTATAGGAGAACAAAATAAATTAGGATTAAGCTCAAATGTAATTAAGGTAGTCATTTTTCAAAACTGGCTCACAATGATTTTCCACTTCTACTTTATTTACCTTCAACAGCAAAGACATTCTTGTCTCCTGGAAGCTATGACTGCTTTAAGCAGCTAGATTTTCAAATGTGTTTAGCTGGCACTGCAAAGTGCTAATATAGGGCCAGATTGTAGTCCTGTGTCCTGTCCCATACTGGCCAGCAGGCTTGGCTGTCTAGGAGTGGAGTGAAGTTTTCTGCCTTCTAAGAGGTGATGCTCTGGGAATGACCCCCTAGCTACTCCACTCCAATCTCCAATGCATACTGTGCCTGCTGCTCATAATCTAGCTCTTAATTGCAGCAAAGAATCCTGTGGCACCTTATAGACTAACAGACGTTTTGGAGCATGAGCTTTCGTGGGTGAATACCCACTTCGTCAGATGCATGTAGTGGAAATTTCCAGGGGCAGGTATATATATATATATACTACATGCATCTGACGAAGTGGGTATTCACTCACGAAAGCTCATGCTCCAAAACGTCTGTTAGTCTATAGGGTGCCACAGGATTCTTTGCTGCTTTTACAGATGCAGACTAATACGGCTACCCCTCTGATACTTAGCTCTTAATTGTTGATTTAGGATGCTACTGTTTATGCAGGCTTCTAACCTGGCATTATTTGGGATTGTTTCTTCCACAGATAAAAGTTCTTATTCCTTTGCATGGTTACCATATTGAAATCTCACTGCAACCTGCATCTATGCATCTGGAATTAAAGTTGGGCAAACTTCTTTTGACCAATAGTTTATTGATGAAAAATTCAGTTTCAGTTGATCCAAAGCTATTCATATTTTGGGCAAATAGTTTTGACCTTTCACAAAACAGGCAGAGGGAGGGTGTTGCTTCAATGTGTCCTTCTACTCAGTGGGATCTTTAGCCCAGTGGTTAAAGCACTCACTCTGGAGATAGAAAACACAGGTTCAGATTTTCAATCTAGCATGGACCTCAAATGGGGCTTCTTTGATTCACCGATAAATTCTGAAATTTTAGATTTCGTTTGACCGAAACTGATTTTTTTTAATGGACCTGAAAAAAATGGTTATTCGCCGGGCTCTATTTCGGATATATTCCCATGACCTCACATGCTTTGCTGGTTTGGGGCCAGAAGGCTCAGCATATTGCTGGATTGAGCTCAAAATGTGGAGCTTTGGTTCACATAAATACCTGCTAGGCTGGGTATTCTAGTCTTTGGAAATGTCTAGAATACAGAATTCTGATGTGAAGAGACTCTCAAGATTCTCGGCATTTCCTTCTTCCAGCTAGTCCAGTAATATCACAACAATGTGCTTTCTACCCGACTTTATTTGGAAACTGTAGAGCAGTGCATGGGAACAGTGTACTACCACTTTAAAGGATGGGATGGAGCCTAGCACTTGGGGGTAATCAAGGAGGCCCTGCCCTGGGCCTGAGCCTTATAAACAGGAACAGAAAGCAGAGAAAGAGAGGAATAGAAGAAGCCAGGTATGCTCCAATGGGTGGCAGCTGCTCTCTCAGGCACTAAGAGACAAGCCTAAACTGATCCAGAGATATGGGTGTGGACTGTAACTTTGGGAGCCCTAAAACAGGGTTCTGCTGAACTGTTTGTGACAATGATTCCTGTCCTGGAAACCTGAGTAAAAGGACATATTTTGTTTACAAATGTGTTTGCTTTTTCTTGCATTGGGTGGACAAATTAAGTCAACTACTGTTTTACCAAGGGAAATTAAAGTGGGGCACATCTGCAATGCCCCAGAAGGCCGCAAGGGGGCACTCCAGGGCTGCTCGTACCATGCCACACTGTAACCAAAATTACAAGGAAGACCCTAAAAGAGCCTTGTAAACTTGTCATGAAGTTCTACCAGTACAGACACCACGTGGTCATCCATTCATTGCCATGATGCGTGATTAAAAGAGAAAGAGAGAAATTATATTCATGCATTTAAAAAATATTATTCACTGTAGGCAAACTGAATTTTGCAAGGCTGCTCTCAGCGAGCACTGGTAATGGGACAAAGGAAAAAGCATCAGAAATAAAGAGCAGGCTCAAAAAAATCTGCTTACAAAAGTTGCTTTGGGGGCAGTTTTTAGAATCTGAAGTGAGGTTAATGCTACTGATTATAGCTGCGGGAAAATGTTCAGATGAATAGTTTATTCACTGAAAAAATGCACTTTCAGGTAGACCAAAAGTGTTCACAATTTCGGATCAAATTTGGCAAATAGTTTCAGCTAAAAAAAAGTTTTGTTTTTTGAAAAAGTCAAAATGGTTAATTTCAACACTTTTTCTAAACGAAACACTGGCCTTTTTGTTTCGAAAAAATGTTTCATTTTGAACTTTAGCTAGATTTTTTTAAAAAATTTAAAAAAATAATAATATTGGGTCAAACCGAAATGTTTTGTTCAACTCAGAAATGCATTTGGATTTTTCAGTTGGGCTTCCAGACAAAAAAGTCAATTATCTGTTTTGCTATAAAACTGTTGTCCCTTGTAAAGCACTTTGAGAGCCATGAATGAAAAGCATTGAATAAGGGTGTCATTATTATTGTTAGTATTATTAATAGTAAAATAAGTCTATCTCCATAGCAGGTGAGTGCATGGAGTGGCCTCAGAAACTGACTTTCTAGCTTGTAAATTTTTGCTTAATAGCCCTTCTTTGGGTCCACAGATTAGAAAGCTTTTCCTATGGATTTTTTCTTTTTCATCTTTACCTAATTTGATGATTGGGTATCACTAGTAACAGATAATGAAAGCCATCACTTCTCAAAGTAAGCTAATGGCCTTTGAAAGCAGTAATGTTTTTATTTTGGCTCTGGCTCCTGGATATGTCATTCTAAAAAGCAAATTCTTCTAGCTAGCTCTTAGTGCCTCCTGCTAGCTTTGATTTCTGCAAGCACCAGTTATTTGTTTCACTTTGGTTCCACAGGAATACCAGCTCACAATTTCTCACCTTGGAAACACTATCCCACTTTTCATACCAGCATTCCATTCTGACACCAACGTTGCCTTCTAGCACAGCAGAAATTCCAGGGCTTTGCAGGTCAATTTCCCAGGGTAAATCAGTGAGCCAGTGTCTATATATTGAGTATAATTTGCTTTATTTATTTACATACACAAGTCCTGGACCAGAGGCAATCACAAACAGCATGCAAGCAAACCTCTGTTCTAGAAATTTCAGCCCACATGCCAGTCCCCAGTTCCCAGGAAGCAACTCTGCATCAACTACTAATTCTATCTTCTTGCTGCTTGCAACAGTTTCTTCTGTACAGTGCCTTGCATAATCAAACCGACAATACAGGATTAAAAACTAAGAAAAAGAACTTGTAAGACTGTGTAATAATGTAACCTGGTAACCCTACCAGAACAGTACTTTGAAATCAGTTGTCCATCACCCAGGAGAAAAAAGCTTGGTTTGATCCATCACCTATGGACAAGTTTGAGGAATCAGTCTTTTTCCTTTTCTCTTCAGTAATGTTATTGGAGCTGAGATTGAATTTTCCCAAACTTTGTGGGTGCTTTGTGGGTATTTTGGTTCAGGCTCATCTGTAATCATAAGGTTCAAATGTCAAAACATACAGAGGCAATACTCAAAGCACAACTACTTCTATAGAGAGATCCCAATATCAATGGTTAGGTTGTGTTGCTTATGTACTGGCTAGCACTGAGGGCAATGGAGCGCTCCACTGTCCCAGGGGAAAGCTGGGGAAGGGATCATAGTTTTGGAGGTACCATGCTTCTCCAAGGTCTTGCACACATGAGAAGGCACTCTGCACCACTCGAGGGATCTACCTGCTGTCCATCTGGTGTACCTGGCCAACTCCATGAGTCACTGCAAAGAGAGAGTCTATGGCTATGCCCCTTCTCTGTCCCTACCCTACCCTCTTTGTACTGAGGTATTAGGAGGGTACAGTCCCTGCTGTTTTGTCTGATAGGTGGGTAGAAGGCTGTTTGTGCCACCAGCCCATCCATGTGCCACGGCCAGATGCACTTTGTCCTTATATATGAAAGTAAACCTTTGTGTAAACATGGCTAACACTTCCCATGTACCATGTGCTTGAAATGGTTCAACAAGATTACACAGTACTCTTTTGAGAGCACTATATACCCTAAAACAGACCAGACCCATCTAGAGGTCTTTTACTATTTCTCTTAATACATTGCATCTTGCTCTAATCTCTCAACTGGAGATGGGCCAGGCCCAGAACCTCTTCCTGGGACCCTCATGAATTCTGGGGGTTCAGATAAAATAGATCCTGGCTCCAAACAAATCATGGTTTGGGTTTTGACTTCTTTGGCCTGTCCCTAATCTTCATAGTCTGGGTGGAGCCATGGTATGTCTTCACAGAGTGCTTGAGTGTTCATTTTCATTAGCTGCATGTTAGTGGGTGTAGAATATCCATCGACAGTGATGACTCTCATTAGCTGTCTTGCATTAGCAAGTTCTTCATTGCCTCTTAATTTAGCTAACCTATCCATTAGGCTTTTATTGTTCTGTAAATTACATTAATTGGCAGTTTTCCTAAGGGTGGCAGACAACACAGAGTTGTGCAAGTGTATATGTATTTATTTAAATGTGTGCACACACTGACAAAAGGTATCTAGCCATACAGTCTATGCACCCTTGACGTAACTCAACCAAAGTGCAGCAGAACAAGCCAATACAGCCTACCGTCAGCAAATCAAGAGCTCAAGTGGAGAGGAAGCTGGAAGCCAGTGTATACGGTATTAAGTAGGATGAGAGAGCTTTCTCCACCACTGACTTCCCATGTAATTTTGGGCTCCTTTCTTAGCTTTGTGGTGCCTCAGTTTCCCTTGTGCATAATAGCACTGCTCTGCCTCCCTCAGATGTTTTGAGGATAATACACTAAAAATTGTGAGATGCTCACTTACCAGAGCACAAAGGACCATGTAAGTACCTTAAATAGATAAATCTCACTCCTCCTGAAGCAATTCCCTGTTCTTTTAAGCTCTCTCCCAGCCTTTTGTATTCCAAGGCTATCAAATTCAGACTATTTGGGGGAGCAAATTCCAAAGCTGTGGGTTGCTAGCAGCTCCATCCTTCCTTTAGCAAAAATCCTATAAAAGTGAACAGACAATGAACACCTGTGTATATTTGTTTAATCATATTGTAAAACTCTACAGCAGGATATATTTCTTGTTAGAAGGAGGTCTGGTAGCACGCACCCCCTTGTATTAGGTAGTTTTCCATTATAAGATGCCTGTTTTCAGTTTTTTATGAATTTGCCAAACTTTAATTATTTGGGCTGAAATTTTCTATATCGAGTGTCATTCTCATTTTTTGGGGGGAAATTTTAGCCAAAATGGTTCAGCTGTTTCCAAGAACAAGGCTAGCGAAAATCAGTTGTTTTGCCAACATTAAAACATTTTTGGATGCCTTTATTTGAACAGCTCTAGGACCCCATGCTTTGGAGCAGAGATTTGAAATTTGGCAATGAGGTGGCCTTTGAGTCGGATGTGCCTTTTGCTACCCCTGTGAAAATTTACCCAATGTGGCCAAGTTATAAGCCTTGCACAGGTTCAGTAGAGACTTCTTCATTTTTAAATCTTTGAAGAGTCTGTCCTCACTGAGCATGCTCCATCCTCTGACAGCACCTAGTGCTGACCAGATTGTGCATGCACCATTGCCACAGAGCAACTGAGCATGCACCAACCTAGGGCTCCAGGGGCTCCAGCGGACTTTCACTGTAATTTCTGCTCCCAGCTGATCCAGGCCAGGGTGGTAACAGACAGTGGAACTGAGAGCAAGGAGCCTGTCCCGCCTGTGCTCTGAATGATACCTTTCCCTGGCTGGCACCCAGGCAACGTATGCATCTTCAATAACCTAAACATTCCACAGGGATCCTGGGCTGAAAAAATGTGATCATGTCATCAAAGACTATATCATGATGCATATGCACAGGCCACCTTAATTCTGACATTTCTCAACTTTTGAGCACCTGACTTTGCAACCTTAAATGTTCTTTTAACATCATTTTTTTTAGTGTGTGTAATACATTCTATAAGGCAACTTAAGAGTTTTATAGAAGGGATTCTATTCTCTATATCACTCTGCAGGTGTTCATAGTGAGTTCTACAGAACTCTGTTGAACTCCGGTAGAACTCGATTGGTTGGATCCCTGCTGAATTCCATAGGGCGTTCCCAGAAGGGATAGGGATGGCGAGAAAAGGTTTAATCTCCTTTTGGAATGGCTTTGATTACTTGCCTTTAAGGTCCCTATATGCAGGACAATGTGACAAAGCCCTGTTACTTAGATACCAGCATGTGAGTTAGAGAAACAGATTTATATGGGGTAGAACTGGCAGGAATTTTCCAGCCACCAATTGAAAACAAAGAGTGTTGGAGTATCAAAGAGACAATCAGAAGGAGAAGGTGTTCTTAAAATAATATCAATAACAATGGTGTCTGTTCAATAACAGTTCTCTATATGTCATTCATCAGGATATTTTCATTTATATGTGCCCAGATGAATGCATAAAACTCATTAGACAATAATGATTAAGGCCTTGATGGATTCTTGTCTAATTGTGAGTATGGAGGAACACTGTTATACTTTTTTGCTTGATTGGTTGGCTGGAAAGGTGCTGGATTGACAGCTGTGGCACCCCCTGTTCAGTGTGTTCTCAGCTGTCCTTGGCCTGTCAGCTTTGGGACAGAGAAGCTGGCTGCTTCTGTTTGGCACTTACATTATTTCTATGGGAAAGGCCAGCAATTCTCTTGCAATAATCACCCAAAACATGCAGAAGTGGTCAAATGACTGTAAAATAATAATTAATAATACTCTACACCTTTGTAACAACTTCCATCCTAATTGTTCAAAGTGTTTTAAATCTATCCAATAACTTCATAAAACCTCTGTCAAGCAAGTATTATCTCATTTTACCCATGGGAAAATCGAGGCAAGGAGAGGTTAAGACATTCCGAGATTTTGATGCTTGTAGGTTTATTTTGAGCAAGGACATTAGCATGAGTTCACAGTAGCCTTGTAAATATGTAAAATAAGTAGTTAGTAGAAGAGAGATAGCAGGAAAGTAAGCAGTGTGCAACAGACAGCTTGGTTGTAGTGCATGAACAGCTCGTGTTCTGTGCAGAGACTGGTTCCCAGAAATTAATTAATTAAATCATAAAGTGTGTGATACAATGCAGAATAGAAGGCACATGTGGCATCTGTTTTAGAATGTGTATATATGATGATTAATACTTTGGATGTGTTGTATACCCTGTACTCACCCGTTTGTGAGTCTGACCTGCTCTGTGTAGTTTGATTGCATGTGAATAAAGAAACCTCAGTGACTATTTTGGAATCAAGTTGAGTTCTTGGGAACCAAGTGAATAAGGTCTCGGAAGCCACCCCAACAATGTTAGCACCCTAGAAACAGGTCAGAAAATATATTAAGTGTCTTGCTCAGCTTCGTATAGGAAGGCCTTGGCAGTGCTGGGAATGTAACTCAGGTCTGACTCCTAGCCCATACTTAAGCCACAAGATCATTCACCTTCTCTATCTTTCCACTACAGGAGACAAAGTGTCTCATACCCCATCATTCCTTTCTCATGTACCCACCATTGTGGTTCCACATTTCCCTTAGAACTTGATTTACTCTCAATGTGATGGCACTCAGAGCCTTTCAGGATCAGGCCTCTAGGCATTAGCACTATATTAGGCTGCAAAACACCACTGATCCAAGTCTGAGGTTCTATCTCTTACTAAATTCTGTCTGACGACAGTCTTAGGTCAATTGAAATTGTCATATGTGAAGTAAAATCTGTAGTACCCTGGAATGAAATAAAGCAGAGCTTTCAGGAGTAGGGTCAGAGATAATGGGACTGAAATTATGTATCATGGAATCATAGAAGATTAGAGTTGGAAGAGACCTCAGGAGGTCATTTAGTTCAACCCCGTGCTCAAAGCAGGACCAATGCCAACTAAATCATCCCACCCAGGACTTTTCTAGGCTTAAAAACCTCTAAGGATGGAGATTCCACCACCTCCCTAGGTAACCCATTCCAGTGCTTCACCACCCTCCTAGTGAAAAAGATTTTCCTAATATCCAGCATAGACCTTCCCCACTGCAACTTGAGACCATTACTCCTTGTTCTGTCATCTGCTACCACTGAGAACAGTCTAGATCCATCCTCTTTGGAACTCCCTTTCAGGTAGTTAAAGACTGCTATCAAATCCCCCTCACTCTTCTCTTCTGCAGACTAAATGAGCCCAGTTCCCTCAGCCTCTCTTCATAAGTCATGTGCTCCAGCCCCCTAATCATTTTTATTGCCCTCCGCTGGACTCTTTCCAATTTTTCCACATCCCTTCTGTAGTAGGGGGGCCCACAACTGGACACAATACTCCAGGTGTGGCCTCACTGGTGCTAAATAGAGGGGAATAATCACTTCCTTTGACCTGCTGGCAATGCTCTTGCTAATGCAGCCCAATATGCCGTTAGCCTTCTTGGCAACAAGAGCACACTGCTGACTCATATCCAGCTTCTAGTCCACTGTAATCTCCAGGTCCTTTTCTGCAGAACTGCTGCTTAGCCAGTCAGTCCCCAGCCTGTAGCAGTTCATGGGATTCTTCCATTCTATGCGCAGGATTCTGCACTTGTCCTTCCTCATCAGATTTCTTTTGGCCCAATCCTCCAATTTGTCTGGGTCGCTCTGGACCCTATCACTACCCTCCAGCATATCTATCTCTTCCCCCAGTTTAGTGTCATCCATGAACTTGCTAAGGGTTCAATCCATCCCATCATCCAGATAATTAATGAAGGTTTTGAACAAAACTGTCCCCAGGACAGACCCTTGTAGCACTCCCCTTGATACCGGCTGCCAACTAAACATCAAGCCATTGATCACTAACTGTTGAGCCTGATGATCTAGCCAGTTTTCTATCCATTTTATAGTCCATTCATCCAATCCATACTTTTTTAACTTACTGGCAAGAATACTGTGGGAGACGATATCTAAAGCTTTGCTAAAGTCTAGGTATATCATATCCACTGCTTTCCCCATATTCACAGTGCCAGTTATCTCATCATAGAAGGTAATCAGGTTGGTCAAGCATGACTTGCCCTTGGTGAATCTATGTTGACTATTCCTGATAACCTTCCTCTCCTCCAAGTGCTTCAAAATGAATTCCTTGAGGACTCACTCCATGGTTTTTCTGGGGACCAAAGTGAGGCTGACTTGTCTGTAGTTCCCCAGATTCTCCTTCTTCCCTTTTTAAAAGATGGGCACTAAATTAGCCTTTTTCCAATCATCTGGGACCTCCCCCGATCGCTACGATTTTTCAAAGACAATGGCCAATGGCTCTACAATCACATCACCCAACACCCTTGGCACCCTCAGATGCATTGCACCTGGCACCATGGACTTGTGCATGTCCAGCTTTTCTAAATAGTCCTAACCTGTTCTTTCACCACTGAGGGCTGCTCACTTCCTCCCCATACTGTGCTGCCCAGAGCAGCAGTCTGGGAGCTGACCTTGTCTGTGAAGACAGAGGCAAAAAAAAACATTGAGTACTTCAGCTTTATCCACATCATCTGTCACTAGGTTGCTTCCCCTATTCAGTAAGGGTCCCACACTTTCCCTGACTTTCTTCTTGTTGCTAACATACCTGTAGAAACCCTTCTTGTTACCCTTCACATCCCTTGCTAGCTGCAACTCCAATTGTGCTTTAGCCTTCCTGATTACACCCCTGCATTCTCGAGCAATATTTTTATACTCCTCCCTGGTCATCTGTCCAAGTTTCCACTTCTTGTAAGCTTTCTTTTTGTGTTTAAGCTCATCAAAGATTTCACTGTTAAGCCAGTCTGGTCGCCTGCCATATTTGCTTTTCTTTCTGCACATCAGGATGGTTTATTCCTGCACTCTCAGTAAGGTCTCTTTAAAATACAGCCAGCTTTCCTGGACTCCTTTCGCCCTCATATTAGCCTCCCAGGGGATCCTGCCCATCAGTTCCCTGAGGGATTCAGTCTGCTTTTTCTAAAGTCCAGGAGCCATATTCTGCTGCTCTCCTTTCTTCCTTTTGTCAGGATCCTGAACTCGACCATCTCATGGTCACTGCTGCCCAGGTTGCCACCGACTGCTACTTCCCCTATCAATTCTTCCCTGTTTGTGAGCAGCAGGTCAAGAGCAGCATGGCCCCTAGTTGATTCATCCTGCACTTGCACCTAACACTCTCTAAAGTTGTCTCCAAACTTCCAAAAGAGTTGTCCCCAACACTCTCCAAATACTTCCTGGGGATGTCTGTGCACTACTGTATTGCTCTCCCAGCAGGTGATTGAAGTCCCCATGAGAACCAGGGCCTGTGATCTGTATCAATTGAATTATGCAAATGGAAATAAAATATCATCATCTCAACATTTGGAGGATAGTTAATGTGATTGACAATGGCCACTGCACTGCATTTTCATTATTTATCCCTACTGATTCCTTTGATCACACCAGAATATGTCCATATAATGGGAAAACAGGGGTCTCAGAAATCCTCAAGACAAATTAAAAAAGAAAAATTATTTGCAACAATCAAACATGGCAGATTCCTGGAGCCAGATCCCCAGCTGGTTTGATTTGAAGTCAATGGAGTTCAGATAATTTACATCAGTTGAAGATGTGTCCTTTGCCATGTAACAAAACTGACTTTAAAGGGAGTTGAGGATGCATTGTCCCCTCACAGGAGCAGCACTAGAAGTTTTGCTATGGCCAAATCTCAATATTTAATTATCATTAGGCTGTTTTGTTCAATTATTATCAATATCTGTATTACAGTACCATCTCAGGGCCCCAAACATGATGGTCACCCATTGCATTAGGTTAGGAATAGACACACAGTAAAAAAACAGTTCTTGCCCCCAAAAGTGCATGTGGTCTGAGTTCAAGATACAATGTAAGAGGTGGGTAAAATAAACCAAGGAGCTAATTCCTCGAAGTACTTAAGCATGTGTTTAAATCTACTCTGTTTCGCAAAGCACTTAAGCTCATGATTAAAAGATAGGCACATGTTTAAGTCCCATCGATTTCAATAAGTCTGTCCTTGAATGTACTTCTGAATAGGAATGCTTTCCTGAATCAAGGCCCAGCAGGGGCAGGGACAGAGAATGGAGTAACAGTCAAGCAAAGCTTTATATTTTTGTTCTGATTGTTATGGCGAGTAGTTTTAATGCTAGGAAAAACAGTGATGTTGAAAGTCTATCTTCTCTTTTGTAATAGGATACAGCAGCTTTTCTGTTTCTTTTCTCTAATTTATTCACCTCAGGTTTGAGTTGAAAAAGCATCAGCCTGTACATTTTGTTTTCTCTGTCTCTGAGTTCTCTTTTTTTGCCTTCCAAAGGGAGGAGTTTACAGCTCATGAGCCTAAACTTAGGGGGGAGGGATAGCATGGGGCTGAAGACTCTGTCCCTTGACTGCCCCACCCCTGTTTGTAGAGCTAGTCCTTTTTATGCAGAGTCTTGGCCCTATTAGGGTGGTGCAAGAAGGAAACAGAGAAGAATGTTAGCATTCCCGTGAAGACACGCTGTCCCTATCAGTTCTATCACTTACAAGGATTTAGAGGCAGATCCCAAGATGGCATGAATAAACCAAGCTCCAATGATGTCAAGAGAGCTATGCTGACTTACACAAGTTGAGAGTCTGGCCCTTAGATGCAAAATTCCTTTGACAGTATCAAAGCCTCTTCCCAGTGAGCTCATGCTCTCAGAAACTCCATGCAGTGCTCACCCATGAGAATTCCCTTCCCAACACATGCACATACAGCATTTATCCACAGCCAGGCAGAAAACAGCTCAGATTCCCCCAACCCCCCTATTACTAAATTGACTGACGTTCACTGTTAAGAGTGAGCCAACAAAAGCTTTCCCCCAGGCACAGTTATAAAATAGGTATAAATGCAAAGCTTTATTCAAAATCCGAAGACTTAAACGAGGCATTGTCTGCAATGCAATAAACATACCCGGAAAAGGCTTTCCTATGTGGACTAAAATGTGTGATGTTTCAAAATGAGGAACAATTGGCAGGGATGGCTAAACTGATCCACTGTCCAGTTCATGTGCCTGGTAAAACACAGTAGTTGTGCTGCTGCTTATCCCTGGCTGGGGGAAGAGAGTGTTTTCTTGACCTTGAAAACTCACATACTTTCTGCAAGGATGCATTAACATTTCCCCCCCTCCTGCCCCTTGTGAAAAACTTGATGGGAGAAATAATTTCCCCTGGGATAAAACAAAAATTTGTTTTATCGAGGAAGAGAGAAGAGAGTAATCAAGACTCTAACTAAAAAAGTTCTTAGAAGTGAGAAAAGTGGAAGCTGTTGGCTGATCCTATAAAGCCAGATTAATCAAGACTGATTGGATGAGCCTAAACTTAGGTGGGAGGGATAGCTCAGTGGTTTGAACATTAGCTTGCTAAATCCAGTGCTGTGAGCTCAGTCCTTGAGGGGGCCACTTAGGGATCTGGGGCAAAATCAGTACTGGGTCCTGCTAGTGAAGGCAGGGGGCTGGACTCAATAACCTTTCAAGATCTATTCCAGCTCTAGGAGATAGGTGTATCTCTGTTATTTTTTTTTATATTTATAACTTAAGGCTATTAATGGGGATTACATCATAATTCTTTGCATGACCTTTCTACAGCTGTTGCAAAACTGACTTTATTGTCCATGCAAACTCAACTGCATGAGGATGAACTTTCATTAGTCTGAGGGCAAATTATCCAATCAGTCTGATTAATCTGGCTTTAAAATAATATATAATGATACTGTCAAAGGAATTTTGCATCTAAGGACCAGACTCTCAACTTGTGTAAGTCAGCATAGCTCTCTTGACATCATTGGAGCTTGGCTTATTCATGCCATCTTGGGATCTGCATCTAAATCCTTGTAAGTGATAGAACTGATAGGGACAGCGTGTCTTCACGGGAATGCTAACTTTCTTCTCTGTTTCCTTCTTGCACCACCCTTTTTATGTAAGGCCAAGACTCTACATAAAAAGGACTAGCTCTACAAACAGGGGTGGGGCAGGCAGTCAAGGGACAGAGTCTTCAGCTCCATGCTCGGTATCTGGGCAGTTTGAACAAAGTTGGGTGTGGGGAGGAGAGGCAGTGAGGGTCCATTATGACACCTCTCAGAAAACCACTGCATTATCCTTACTCCATTTTGCACAAGGGGTGTCCATTGCCCCTCTGGACACTTTTCAGTCCCTGGACTCCTATGAACATAAGAACATAAGAACGGCCGTACTGGGTCAGACCAAAGGTCCATCTAGCCCAGTATCTATTTACCGACAGTGGCCAATGCCAGGTGCCCCAGAGGGAGTGAAGCTAACAGGCAATGATCAAGTGATCTCTTTCCTGCCATCCATCTCCATCCTCTGATGAACAGAGGCTAGGGACACCATTCTTTACCCTTCCTGGCTAATAGCCATTTATGGACAGCCACCATGAATTTATCCAGCTCCCTTTTAAACAATGTTATAGTCCCAGCCTTCACAACCTCCTCAGGTAAGGAGTTCCACAAGTTGACTGTGCACTGTGTGAAGAAGAACTTCCTTTTATTTGTTTTAAACCTGCTACCTATTAATTTCATTTGGTGACCTCTAGTTCTTGTATTATGGGAATAAGTAAATAACTTTTCCTTATCCACTTTCTCAACATCACGTATGATTTTATATACCTCTATCATATCCCCCCTTCGTCTCCTCTTTTCCAAGCAGAAGAGGCCTAGTCTCTTTAATCTTTCCTCGTGTGAGACCCTCTCCAAACCCCTAATCATTTTAGTTGCCCTTTTCTGAACCTTTTCAGTCATGGTGGGCCATGTGCCATTGTAAGCAATCTCATCATACCATCCCCTCCATACATTTATCAAGTCCAGTCTTAAAACAGGCTAGGTTTTTTGTCCTCATTACTCCCGTTGGAAGGCTGTTCCAGAACTTCACTGCTCTGATGGTTAGAAACCTTCATCTAATTTCAAGCCTAAACTTACTGATAGCCAGTTTAGATCCATTTGTTCTTGTGCCAGAATTGACCCTTAACTTCAAAGGATTTGTTTGTTTTTTTGTTGAAAATTATTTGATAATTCGACCCAAATTAGCTAATAGTTTCAAAGAATTTACTATTTGCCAAAAAAAACTTCATCTAGGCCTACTTGTGAGCTTACTTATGGCCTGTTTCATAGCCCACTGAGACGCTTCCAATTGACTTCAGTGGCCTTTGGGTCAGGATCAGAGGTGCTACAAGATTTGGGTGTTTCTTTGCAGTCCTGAAATACTGCAGTGCTCACAACAATAACAATGTACTTGGTTCTGTAAGGTGGCTTGCGTTAATGAAAGGCAAACAGGTTGATCAAAAATGCACAAGGGTACATGAATGGTTGTGCAATTATACTTAAGACTTACAGATCCTGGCTGTCCCCTCAGACTTATCTTATATTGGTTTAATTCTATTGACTTCAGTAGAGCTGATCTTGATTTGGTGAAATAAGATCAGAATGATTTCAGATTAAAATTTTACTGGAAGTAGTTTGGAGGTAAACATGTCAGGCAATCTGTATAAGAAAGTATCAGTCAGCAAAGTTAGTTCTTAATGTGGGACTTTCACAGCAATTTTAAAAATGAGAGGGAAAGTTACTTACCACAGGTCTGGAATTACATGAAGTATGACTCAATGCAAAATGTGTCTGCTGTCTTTTCTTGCATTTCCTAGGTAGTCCGTGGTTTCATTTTGTACTCAAATCCCAAAGAAACAGAGCTCTACTCATCTTAAATCAATTTAAAATATTATTTAATGCCATATGTTTACTACACTGGGGAGAAAACATGTCTGGTTATAATGCTATTAATGTTTCAAACACTAATCACAAGTCTTGCCTGAAGAGATTTTTAAAATTGCATGTAAATGTCATACGAGAGGAAATTTATGTTGAACCACATCATTAATTTCCAATTACAAGAAGACTATACATACAGAAATAAATATTCAGCTTGTAATAAACCGTATTTAATATTTGATTGACATTTTTCCCTGCCAAAGTCAGGCCTAGTAATCTCTGAATAGGGCCATCACTAAATATAGCCAGTTATTTTTTAAAAGAAAACTCAATTATTAAAACCCAAAGTATGCACAAAGTCTTCACTCTTAAGCATGAATTGTTACTGTGCCAATGGGACGGGTCCTTCATATACTGTGTGTCCACTACTGTCCTCTTGTGTCTCTCCCCCCAATGTCCCTCCCTCATTATATTCTACACACAATACCCATCATGACTCGGGTCGATTTAGATGGGAAGCTCTTAGGGATAAGGACTGGCCTTTATTTTATACTTATGTTGTGCCCGGTACAATGGAACTCCAATCTTCATTGGGGTTTCTGGGCACTAGTACAGTAAAACAGTGCACACCATATGTGCCTCTGTCATAGGTTTCACCCCCACTCTGAACCTTAAAGTATAGATGTGGGGACCTGCAAGAGACGCCCTAAGCTTAATTACCAGTTTAGATCAATATGCTGCCACCATCCAAATATTTGAGTTATTTGGAAAACTCTGTCTCCCCCCCCAAAACCTTCTCCTCCCTGGGTAGCCTTGAGAGACTCCTCCACCAATTCCCTGGTGAACACCGATCCAAACTCCTTGGATCTTAATACAAGGAAGAATTACTCCTTCCCCCTCCTTTTTCCCCCCACCAATCCCTGGTGAGTCCAGATCCAATCCCCTTGGATCTGAAAACAAGGAAAAATCAATCAGGTTCTAAAAAAAGAAGGCTTTTAATTAAAGAAAAGAAAGGTAAAAGAAAAAAACCCTCTGGGAGATAACATACAAGCTGATCTCATAGACAACAGATTCAAAACACAGAGGATGTTCCCCTGGGCAAAACCTAGTACACAAAAGAATTCCCAATTAGATTATTCCACTAATACCAAGACAAGTTACAAAAAGAAAATAAACATAAACCTATTTATTTCCTTCCTTGCTACTCACTACTCTAAGAAGAGGCTGATTTCTTGATCTTTTCCACTCCGGCCAAACTGAAACTCACTCTAAACAAAGGAAACTTTCCTCCTTTCTTTTGGAACATCTTGTTCCCCCATTGGTTCCTTTGGTCAGGTTCAGCTAGGCTAGGTGAACTTCTTAACCCTTTACAGGTAAAAGAGGCATTAACACTTAACTGTCTGGTTATGACAGCTTCTTAAGATCTTGGCAGATAAAGCCAGTGATCTAAGGAAGTGACCCAAGATCTAAGCAAGCAAGGTGGGATGGCTTGACTCTTCTCTCATGGAAGAAATGTGTCATTCTCTACATGAAAGTGAGAATACAAAGTATAGCCCTTCAATATCCCTAATGACATGCCACCTAGAAAGTTGGAATGCCAAGAACAGAATTCTGCCACCTGCACTTTGAATATAACAACCAGGGCTCCCAGTTATATGGGTGTCATCTGAATTGGTTACAACATGCTTACAATTTATACTACAGGCAGGCACTAACCTAAGCATATTGAAATATTGGTCTGAAAAGTGTTATGTGAGTGCAGAGCATTATTATCTGTGGTGCACTGGCTTAGTGAGCTGGGGAAGCAAGCTGGCAATGCACCTGTTGACAATATGTTTGATAAGTGCCATTCAGGCTATTGCTTTTATCATACCAAGTCCCCATAGACTTTGAAGCTCAATATAAACTTGGCAAAGGTTTTGCCCATGATGCCCATTAACTAAGGATAATTTCCACCAGCTGTAAATCAGAGGGGCAGCTAGTTTTGACTGCTTCTTTTTGCGTGCTGTCCATGCTTGCTGGGACATTATGTATAACGAGATTTCCCCCCCACATTCCAAATACGTAGTGTGTGTGTTTGAAGCCCCCAAGTTTCTTAGATCCCGAGTGGTGGTGGATTGCTACATTAAGGAAATCATTTGCAAACACTTGGAAGCTGGTAAGGTGATAGGGAATAGCCAGTATGGATTTGTAAAGAACAAATAGTGTCAAACCAATCTGATAGCTTTCTTTGATTGGATAACGAGTCTTGTGGATAAGTGAGAAGTGGTGGATGTGGTATACCTAGACTTTAATAAGGCATTTGATATGGTCTCTCATTATATTCTTATCGATAAATTAGGCAAATGCAATTTAGATGGGGCTACGATTAGGTGGATGCATAACTGGCTGGATAACCATACTCAGAGTAGTTATTAATAGTTCCCAATCCTCCTGGAAAGGTATAACAAGTGGGGTTCCGCAGGGGTCTGTTTTGCGACTGTCTCTGTTCAATATCTTCATCAACGATTTAGATGTTGGCATAGAAAGTACGCTTATTAAGTTTGCAGATGATACCAAACTGGGAGGGATTGCAACTGCTTTGGAGGACAGGGTCATAATTCAAAATGATCTGGACAAATTGGAGAAATGATCTGAGGTAAACCAGATGAAGTTTAATAAAGACAAATGTGAAGTGCTCCACTTAGGAAGGAACAATCAGTTTCACACATACAGAATGGGAAGAGACTGTCTAGGAAGGAGTACAGCAGTGTGATGCTGTTGCAAAAAAAGCAAACGTGATTCTGGGATGCATTAAGAGGTGTATTGTGTGCAAGACACGAGAATTCATTCTTCTGCTCTACTCGGCGCTGGTTAGGCCTCAACTGGAGTATTGTATCCAGTTCTGGGCACCGCAATTCAAGAAAGATGTGGAGAAATTGGAGAGGGCCCAGAGAAGAGCAACAAGAATGATTAAAGGTCTTGCGAACGTGACCTACGAAGGAAGGCTGAAAGAATTGGGTTTGTTTAGTTTGGAAAAGAGAAGACTGAGAGGGGACATGATAGCAGTTTTCAGGTATCTAAAAGGGTGTCATCAGGAGGAGGGAGAAAACTTGTTCACCTTAGCCTCTAAGGATAGAACAAGAAGCAATGGGCTTAAACTGCAGCAAAGGAGGTTTAAGTTGGACATGAGGAAAAAGTTCCTAACTGTCAGGGTGGTTAAACACTGGAATAAATTGCTGAGGGAGGTTGTGGAATCTCTATCTCTGGAAATATTTAAGAGTAGGTTAGATAAATGTCTATCAGGGATAGTCTAGACAGTATTTGGTCCTGCCATGAGGGCAGAGGACTGGACTCGATGACCTCTCAGTGCGGCCCACAAAGGTAAATAGGTTGAGAACCACTGCTCTAGGGGTATCTTGGCAATCAGAGATGTGTTGGAAGCAGGTGTTCATGCTGATGCTTTTAGATCTTTTACTTGCTTTTGGCACCATTGGTCATGAGCTGTCATTGACTTGCTATAGTATTTGTGTTTTTAATACTGTCCAGGACTCATACATCCAGGGAGAATTGCACTTTTACCTTTGTATAAATCAAAGCTATCCCAGCTGTACTCTGTTAGTTTCGAGGCAATTTAGGTTCTTATTCATGGGATTCAACTGTCAAGAATTGCTACAAGGGAATGGCACTTGCCTACACCAAGTTTCTGCGACTTTTTCATTTGCATTGGAAAAATCCCTCCACCAGCCATTCTCCATCCCAGAGCTTGGACTGGGTAAGTGTGGGCAGCTCTGTTGTACCCCTTGCTCCTGGTCCACAATGTGGGGAAGCACTGAAACATCACCACCATCAGTTTTAGTGCAAACTCAACTCTCTCCATTATTTCCAAGGTGCTGATTTGATCATGCAGTTATAATTCTTTTGCTGTTTATATTACAATAACTAGAGGTGCCAGTTGAGTTCAGGACCCCACTCCACAAACACTTTCTGAGAGAGAGTTTTTGCCCCAAAGAGCTTACAATATAAACAGATAAATGGTTGTAAGGAAACAAAGGCACAGGCAGGTCATCCAGCAAGTCAGGGCAGAAACAAGAATAGTGCCCCTGATCCAGTGCCCTATCCACTGCTGCCACTCTGTGCAGATTTACACCCCCATGATAACCTCTTGCACATGTAAATCTTTACACAGGAGCTGGACAAGAGGTTTAAGTGCCTGAATTGTATTTCTTTGGCCTGGTAGTTGGTGATCATCACCGTGACTATCTAACTGTGTGTGTCCTGGCACTCCGACATTACCAGAAAATACATACAATGGGGCAAGGAGATTGTAAATTATTCAGTTTATTGCAGTGCCCAAGCACAAAGGGATGCAGCATTTCCTAGTGATGCAGGGGGAAATACTAGAAAAATGAAAGCTGTAGAACACAGCCAATCAGGGCATGTTTGTAAAATCTCATGAGCAAATCAAACACATGATAAATAAACACAAGCCACCCATGTAGTCCATTGTGCAGCAGTAGTTGAACATATGCTCTCAGAATTCCTTGTCATGCAGAAATGACAGCTTCTTGGCCTTAGGAAACAGATGCTACTGGGACGCTGCCGGAGGCACCAAGAACCAGGCTGCCATGCCAAGCAGAAGGACACCCTACCAAGAATGACTATGCTAAGGATCAGAGGGAGTAATATGATTTGTTCATTCACCTAAGATGAAATTAAAAAACCAAACAAACAGGTGAATTTATGCCATTTCTAAACATTTTTATATCTAATTTTAAGGGAGATGCTTCAGGAAAATACTGTCCGGTTTGAGTTAGCCTGATTTTTACTGATGTGAATAAGGCTGAAACGCAAACATGGAATACTTGCAAATAAAAATATGTGTGTAATAAGGAATATTTGGTGCCACTTCTTTGTGGGAGAGATTGTAGGGTTTGAGCAGGTGGCTGTTGCTGAAGGAGCAGGGAAGCCATGCTGCAGCGGGAAACCCCAGGAGGAAATTTAGCTGACTCAGCCAGAATTCCTCCAGAATTCCCCCAAGAAAGTAGCATATGCATTCCATGAGACCAGAGTGTGCACCTTCATTTCAGTCAGCTCGCTCAACGGGCCAGTGCAGGGGTAGCTGGAGGCTTGGCCGCAGTTTTGGTGTGATGGGGGTCAGCCAATTTCCAATTAGGCACTCCTAATAAGGAGTGATGGGGTCAGCCAATTTCCCATTTCTAAGTGGGAGGGTTCAAACCAATCAATACAGAAGTGGGCATGGGGTGGAATGAGAACATCATTTTCATCCAGAGAAATGCCTGCAAAGAAATTGTAAATCCAGGAGGAGGGATAGTTCAATGGTTTGAGCACTGGCCTGCTACACTCAGGGTTGTGAGCTCAGTCCTTGAGAGGGCCACTTAGGGATAGTGATCTGGGGCAAAATCAGTACTTGGTCCTGCTAATAAAGGCAGGGGGCTGGACTCAATGACCTCTTGGGATCCCTTCTAGTTCTATGAGATAGGGATTAAGCAATTCAGGACAACTTACTGTGGCAAGAGCATCAGTTTTAGAATTGCTAAAATTTAGGCCATATCTACACTACAAAATTACCTAACTTACATCAGCATACAGCCACCACAGTGATTACATCACTTGTGCATGTCCACACTTTGCTCCTTGTGTCAGCAGTGCACGTCCTCACCAGAAGCACTTGTACGGTCAGCGAAGGGCATTGTGGGATAGCTCCTAAATGCCAGTAACAGTCGACGTAAACAATGCAGTGTCTACACTGACACTGTGTCAGTCTAACTACATCAACCCTGACTCTACGCTGCTTCTGAAGGTGGAGTTAAGTCAGCATAGAAAGGCAGTTACATTGGCAGGAATGAAATTTAGGTGTGGACATTTCCATAGTTAGGTCGACATAAACTGCTTTGCATTGACCTAACTCTGTAGTGTAAATGAAATCTTAAATAGTGCAATATGTTTATAGGTGGAAATGTAATAAGAAATTATCATTTACTTTGTGGGTTTCACCATCATGTCAGGTGTATTAATAAATTTGCAAAGGAGATTGGTTGGATTCTTGATAAGCATGTACTACAAACACAGACCATACATACTATTTTATTTGTAAAGCCTGTGAAATTAGAAATGTGCTTTTAGGTCTGACTCACTTTAAGTATCAAGAGTTTTTAGATAAAAGATTATATTGATTTCTAATAAACACTTAAATGGTTTAAATGTGTAATAGCTTGCGGAGTTGGGGACTGGGTTTTTTGTTTTGCTGGGTTTTTTTTTGTTGTTGTTTTTACTAACAAAGTTTTGGTTTCTCAGATCCAGAAGAATGAGACCCAAGTCTTTGGGTTACTAGCATATAAATCAGCTTAATTAAAGTTAGTGAATAGAAGAGAGGGAAAAATCCTGACAGTAAAATCATCAACTGGTTAAGCAGTCAATTAAAGTCAAGCTGAATTTCAGTATCAATGAAAAGAGTTTAGTGTAGAGTTTAAATCTAAAGCTAATGAAAAAGGGAGCATTTCCTATTGCTAGAAAAAGAAGATTAAAAGTTAATTAACAGACAGTCAAAAGTCTTATATTTAATACAAAGTGAAAAGTTGCTCAACAATGGAAAAACCATGATGGGCAAATGCTGAGTTTTATGTTTAATGAAGAAACATCAGACACAAAGATGGCTTTAGGGTTTCATATGTATTTCACTGTGTTTCTTTATAGACTAGGTGTGTTGCATCACAAATAGAGGCACACTTCCCTCATCTAAATCCTTTTAAATAGTGCTCTGTCATTCTGCCAGGCTACATAATAGCAAACCTACATTGATCATGTGTGTTTCAATGCAAATATGCCACAGCACTTGGCAAACTATCTATCTGAGAACTGCTTTGACCACCACTCTCCTGCATGCACCTTGGCTACTGAATAGCCACAACCTGCAGTAATGCAGAGCAGAAAGGGAGGAAGAGAACTGCATCCAATTGCTTCTGCAAGGGAAGTTTAAATAGGCAAACCAAAACTGCACCAGTGAATTTGGCTAGAGTGCTGAGGTTAACATCCCTACAGATGCAAAAAGTGCTAGGAGATTTTAAAATGATAATGTGTGGTTAGGACCTCATCTTCATGTCTCATCTGAAAGACATCACAATGTGCTATAAAACTAGCCAAGCTATTATTTCTCCGCTGAATGAGAGAGACGTGTGCCACCTAATGAACTGTAAGAGCAATTCCTGCAGCACCACGGCCTTTCATTCCCATACAGGAACTGACCTGGCTTATCCTATGAGATCTTACTCTGATCAGTAGTTCTGATGACCCACCTACTGGAATAATTAAGGGGATATGACTGCTTATGGATCATGATGTTGCTGAAGGGGATTTCAGCCATCATTATTATCTATAATGACATCCCTTATTGTGTTGAAAGTATACATTCATCATGACTCAAATGTCTGACTCACATGGGCAGAAACAAGCACACCACCCCACTTTAACCAGAGCAAATCATTGTAAGGAATAGATGAGAGCATCTGTCCACTTTGTCCGCCACTGTCAGATGCTCCACATTATAGCTGTCACGGTTATAGGGCTAGTTGCACCTCTGTCCTCTTTCTGGTCTCTGAGTGCACCCCCTCAGGTGTCTGGCCTCTTGCCTTTACCTGTCTCAGAGTGGAACCTCACCATTGATACGTCTACACTGCAGCTGGGAGATGTAATATCCATTATGAGTAGACATACTAGCACTCTCCCTGACTGAGCTGGCATGTTTAAAAATAGCAGTTTGGCCATGCTGGCTTGGGATAGCCACCTAAGTATGTACCTAGGATCTCAGACAGGGCTCTACTATATAAACGATTGGAGAGTGCTAAATAGCGAGGAGGACTGATCCAGAGCAATGTGGATTGCTTGCTAAACTGGGTGCAAGCAAATAATAGGCATGTTAATATGTATAAATGTAAAGTTATACATCAAGGAGCAAAGAATGTAGACCACACTTACAGGCTGGGAAATGCTAATCCAGGAAGCAGTGACTCTGAAACAGATGTGGGGGTCATGATGGATAATCAGCTGAATGTGAGCACCCAGTGCGGTTCTGGGGCAAAAAGAGGTCATGCGATCCTTGGAGGCGTAAACAGGGGCTTCTCGAGAAGGAGTAGAGAGGTAATTTTACCTCTGTATTTGGCACTGGTGTGACTGCTGATTGGGATACTGTGTCCAGTATTCAATTCAAGAAAGATGTGGATCAGTTGGAGAGCTCAGAGAAGAGCCACGGGAATGATAAAAGCCTTAGAAAACGTGCCTCATAGGGAGATACTCAAGGAAGCCAATCTATTTCACCTAACAAAGAGAAGGTTAAGATGTAACTTGAGGGAAGGTCATAAGTACTTATATGAGGAATAAACATTTTGTAATAGTCTCTTCAATCAACAGACAAAAGTGTATCAAGATCCAGTGGGTTGAAGTTGAACTTAAGCAAATTCAGACTGGAAATGAGGCACACATTTTTAACCTTGAGGGTAATTAACCATTGTTACAGTTTACCAAGGGCCATGGTGGATTTTTTGTCACTGGTAACTTTTAAATCAAGATTGGATTTTTTCTAAAAGATATTCTCCGGGTCAAACAAGAATTAATTCAGGGAAGTTCCGTGGCCTGTGTTATGCAGGAGGTCAGACTCGATGATCACAGTGGTCCCATCTGGTCTTGCAATCTGTGAATCTATAAACCAATAAGGTCTTATGGAAATGAAATAAGGTTCCACAGAGACTATTCTGTGAGCCTATGGGATTTTGTAGGGTATGAAAACTACAAAAGAACTATTAGCATCATCTTTAGAATTATGATGCATACTAATGCAATACATTTCCATAGGATGGTTTAAAATATCTATACAATGCTTGGCAACATTTATTTCATTTTATAGGGCCTTTTGGTACGTCAGTGGCTAATTACAAGTGGGGAGAAGCAGGGCACAGAAGATGTAAATGAATTTAACCTTTCTCACTGGTCACATATTTAAAATGCAGAGGAAGTTCCTGGGGACACCTGTCCCTTCAAGACAAACTGACCCTTCCCTGTACCCTTTGATTTTCAGATTCACAGCAACTATTCAGATACGCAAGGACTGCCACCTGATATAAGGCCTGATCCAAAGCCCATTGAAGCCAATGGGAGTTTTTCCATTGATTTCAATGGGCTTGGGATCAGACCCCCACAATGCATTGCACAGCAACCACAGATCAATATAACCTGGCCAGGAACAAGCACAGTGATTTTCTTGTTGATTAGAGGTACCTTTGCTGTACTCTGCAGTGAGTGGGCGAGAGCCTATCATGCTGTCTTTAACCTTTACTTCACAGATGTCTGGGGATGAAGAGCTGGCAGGGGAGCCATCAGGCATTTGTGGAATGGGACTGTATTTGAAGGAGATGGAGGGCAGGAGTGGTAAGATGTATAACTCAGTTTTTGCCACAGGAAGTTCAGCAACAGACATTAAACAACTCGACTGGGAAGCAAGTTTCAACCACATCTTCTGTTTCTATATAGCTTTAATTGCTTCCCATTAGAAAGAAAGACAGCAAGCAAAGTCATTGGAGAGAATGGCAGTGATGTAAGGATCACTGTGACCCCAGGATTAAAATCCCACTGGAAGGTGGTTCTTAGTCAGAAAGTCTCTTTCTGAAGTTGAAAAACTCCTTAAAACTTCTACTGCGCATTTGTCTGCAAACTGAAAGATTACCCAAATCTCTCACGCCACCCAGTCCCATCTAATCCCCACAAGTTAGTTATTTCCTGTTGACTAAGGCTGTGTCTACACTACAGCTGGAATCCACGCTCTGAGATTCATCCACCGGTGGTCGATTTAGCGGGTCTAGTGAAGACTTGCCAAATCGACAGCAGATCTCTCTCCAGTCGACTCCTGTACTGTACCCCCAATGAGCAGAGTAAGGTAAGTCGACAAGAGAATTTCTCCAATTGACCCCCCGTGGTGTAGACCCCACAATAACTCGACCTAAGGTATGTTATTCATGTAGCTGGAGTTGCGTAGTGGAGGTCGACTTATTGCGGTATTGTAGACATAGCCTGAGGCTTCTCTCCAGTCAACACCCATGGATCTATTCTCAGCCACTCTTGACTTTTACCATTCTCTAGGCAGCATCAGGTCCTAGGAATTATTTAGGGGGAAGTCTATGGCCTGTGTTATACAGGAGGTCCCAGTGAAATATCTGAATCTTTCTTTTCCTTCATATCCTGGTTTTCACAGCCCGCTGTTTCAGGAAGCAAGGTTTGAACAGCCTTTCTGGTGAATATTCATTACTCTCCCTGAAGCACAGCATTCCTGTGTCACATCCGCATTTCACTCAGGAATGACTGCACTATGCCCATGCCCTGAACAGTAGCAAACTATCTCTGCAAATGTACCATGACTAGCAGAGGTGCAGTAGTAATAAAGCTGATGCACTCCCTAGGTTGGCTGCTGGTTTAAAGGTCTCCCTGTGGAGCAAGGTGCAAGCTATGCCAGGACATTTTGCCTTCCTTTTAAGAACAAACATTGAACTAGGAAACTCTGCTCTGGCCAAGCTGTGGATGGCACAGGGATGGAGCAGAGATAGCAAGAGAGCCTCTGGGCCATGTCTGTGGCTTCCTCATCCTCGGGCCAGCCAGAAGGCACAGCTAAAGTCTTGTCTACACTTACGATTCCCCTGACTCGGACATCACACCCCTGTAATCTGTGTATATGTGTCTCAGGCTGACCCCTGAGGACAGGAAAGGCCAAACGAGTTTACACCAATTGAGAGGAGGCACAAATGTCTATTATCTTATTCAGTGCAAACTCCAACTAAGGTCCTGGGGTCGGTTTTCTACCACTTACAGGGGCTGAGTAGGTTAAAAAGGACCAATTAGCTGCATAGGCTACACCTGGAGCAGAGCCAGGGATGGATAAAGCCTACCTGAAGATGAAGCCCAGCTTGTCAGGGCAGGCTGGGTTTGTATGAAGACGGGAAATTGAAAGCAAGAGGGAGCTGACAGGAGGAACTTTGCTTGGGAAACAACTGTATTTTGTTTATTACACTGTAGAATTTAGCTGACAATTTGATTGATGGTGCATGAGACAGAATCATGCCTAGCTCTTTCTCCCACATCTGTCTTATAACATTCCAGGTTAGGTCTGCTGCAGGGATTGAATCCATGAGTTCTGAATCTAAAACATAAGACTCTCTTGCTTGAGCTAAAGACCTATCACTCGGGGCTTGCAGCTGGTTGCAAACTCAAATCTCTGTGCAATGTGTAGCCGCTAGAATAGAACGAAGAGCCACGTTGCATCAGTCTGAGTTATGGCTTCATGGTCCAAGAGGAATAAAACCGTCCATGTGAGCCACATCATCTCCTCCCACGGTGATCTCATAGGATGCATGCAGGGGTCCGGGAAACTAGGAGGTGCCCAGTGTGCCTTCTGGATGAGGCAGGATGCTGCACCCTGCAAACTTCACACATCAAGACTCTGATTCTGGGCTCATTTAATACAGTTTTACAGCCATATCCCATTGTTGGGCATAGAGTTTCTCCTGATTTACATTAGTGCAAGAAAGAGGAGAATCTTGTTTCTGAGTTATCAGTCTAACTAGCAAGCTAAACATGTGGTTTCCTACAATCCATTTGGCAAGGGCATAGGGCTTCATAAGAAAGGAGTGCACCATGGAGCCCTGGAATTTTCAAGAATGACCCATATTTGCTACTCTGTTCCCCTCACACCTTCCTTTGTCTGTCAGCATCCAGACATGAGCAGTTGCAGAGGGCACTCAGTGGGTGTGACTGCTGTGGAAAGCAGCATTAATAATCCCCACTGTATTTCTAATCAGACGTACATTGGGCCAGAGGATGATGCCATAGAGAACTGTTGGTTCTCTGCTCCATCCCAGCCTGCCTGTCAGGAGTGGGGTCATGACTGCGATGATTCCAACCGGAGCCAGCAAAATAGGCAGATGCAACAGTTGAGAGAGACAGACAGAGGAGGTATATTCAACAAGGGTGCCATCGGGGGAGACTGCAAAGGCAGAAATGAGAGTTGACTTTCAATAGGAATTAGGAGTCTAACTGCCCTTTGTACACCTCGCCCACTGTTCATTCAGAAGGTCACTTCTTTTATCCGTAGATCTCACAGCAATAAGTCCCATTTTTCTAATTTTTTACAGAGACTCAGATTGATCCAAAGTTACACAATAAGTGAGTGGCAGAGCCAGGAATAGAGTCCAGGTCTCTGAGGCCAGAGCTCTTTCCACTGAATCACTGGCTGCCTGAATAAGGCTTTTCCTCTGTCTCTTTCTATAGCTCAATTCATAATTTCCTCCCAACCTCTTCCCCCTCTGTTTAGCTCTGCGGTTGTTCAGATGCTACGGAGGTGTCACTCACCAGGCCCTGGTAATTTTCTATGCTATCCTGTAA
This sequence comes from Gopherus evgoodei, assembly GCF_007399415.2. Taxonomy (NCBI): domain Eukaryota; kingdom Metazoa; phylum Chordata; order Testudines; family Testudinidae; genus Gopherus; species Gopherus evgoodei. The sequence continues at coordinate 9,297,420 of NC_044326.1, forward strand.
CCTCCTGCTGAAGTAGAGTAATAGACATGTTTTCTTAAACCAGAAACCAATTTTAAAGCAATGCATGAGTAAAGCGCAAAGCATCCTCATTAGGGATTTGTGTTCCCCTCCGTTCCCCCCCGTATAACAGAGATCCAGGCAGGTTTGTCAACTCTTACTCACCATCACCTCTCACCTAAGCAGGTGGGCAGAAGGAAGGGAAACGGGAGAAGACGCAGCCTTAATGGAGTGACAAACAAAGCAGTGACTGCCAGAAACATGCTGGAGATTCTGTGCTTTGTAACACACAGCCTTGACATTTGCGTTTCTGCCTCCCCACCCACCAACTGCCTACAATAAACTTGTGTATACCCTGGGGAGGAATTAGGGGTCCTAACCATCACAGAGGAGCAACAGCGGGTTTTACCTACAAAGAAGGATAAACTCTCTCTGAAGAACTAAAAAGGACAACCTCCATGCTGGCCAGATGTGAAGCAAATACGAGTGCTATATTAACCCGCCTTTCCCCTTCCTGCTTTGTTGTTTTAGATCCAGTTAGATTGTTAGATACTCAGTTAGATTCAGTGAGGGTAGCAGTTCTCCTGTGTTAGGTCAGCAAAGGGCAGTGCACAGGGAATCCCGTGTTCTCCTGTAACTCTGTGGACTGGAGAAAAAAGCAGGAAGTGCAATGGGACAGGTGAGACTCTAGAGATGGCTGCAAACCTGGGCTGTCTCCTACTGGGTTGCTGCTACATGAAACCTCAGCCTTGTGAGGGTCAAGAGGCCCTAAAGAATGCAGCATGTAAATCTGCCCAAATTTGGCCAAATGATAAGACTTTGAAATAGTGCAGTGGAGGTTGTACCTTTTAGCAGTTAAAATCTGTGAAGATTCCATCCTCCCGAGCATGCTTCATCCCCTTTCAGCTCCTGTGTATGACTGGACTGTGCAGGTGTCATCCCCACCAAGTGGCTGAACATGCTTCCTGGATCCCAGGTCTACAAGAGTGAAGCTGGATTTTCCCTGTAATGGCATCTCCCAGTTATTCTGGGCTGGGCACCAGAACTGAGAGCCCGGAGCCTGTCTCTCTTGTGGTGTCAATGACCATCGTCCCCGATGCTTAATTTGTGTCTGGGCTGAGCCCGAGCACCACTAGGCTCGTCGGTTCATAGCCCTGGCACCTCTGGGCTTGCTGCATCAGTTATGAAAGTTAAAAATTTGCTTGAGCCCTAGCACTTCTTTGATTACAAATTACGCACTGCCTCCCAAAATACGCTGCTGGTGCCCAGACTGCTGCTTGACTTGAATGCAGTGAAGAGAAGAGACAGACCGGGTCGGGGGAGGAAAGAAGTAGACTTCTGGGACAAAGAGACTGGGACTAGAGAAGATGGAGAAATTGGTCCTGGGAGGTTGTGGGGAGCCGTAGGGGGAAACTTGAGATTGGACAAAGACCTGGGGGGATGGGGAAGACAGGGGCCTATCTGAATAAGGAGATGGGACTAGAAACCAGTGTGGAGGGAATAGGGATAAGGAGCTGGCAAGTCAGGAGAACTGGGACTGTCGGAGCAAAAGGAGTGGGACAAGGAACCAGGGAGGGGGAAACTGGAACAAGGAGCTAGTGGTGGGACCATTATTAAAATTGCAAAATCAAGCACTCATTCATCCTTGTAGGTAAAGTGTCAGCCCCAATGGTTAATGGGTCGTTTAAAGGGTTGTCTTGGGCAAACTTATTAATAGGGCAGCTACACACACACAGTACTTCTTGCGGTTCTCATTGGGAAGGTGACTTTTAATAGGCTGTGGTGATGGCTATGCAAGCCAGGATGGGAAATGCATTCCATACATAGGGGACACGTAGTGGTTATTAATATGTGTGATAGGTGGCTACACGAATGGGAAGGATGGGAACCAGTGCTGAGACCTTAGGTAGTCAACAGACCTTAAGAGGAACTATGCAGGTTGTATCATCTGAACTTTCGTTCTCTCAGTATTTGACTCAGAGTAGCCATTTCAGAGTAGCCATTTCAACGTGATGTTGATTGGGTATTTGACCTGTGTGGAAATGGCAGTTGTAAATAACATTTTTTCCATGAATGATGGAAAGAAAACAGCCATCACGTAACACCCCCAGTCCCAGCATGTTCCCATTTCATGCATACTTCATTAATACTCTTCATCTTCAAAGAACAAGGAGAAACAAACCACTCAGGAGTGGGGGGGGTGAGTCAAGGAGCTCTGAACCCTACAGCGAAATACTCTCTCTTACAGTTCTGCAAATATTTATAACATCCTTCAGCTATGTAAACTATTAGCAAAATAGCATTACAGAAGGAAAGAGTGCTTCAGAATAATTACTCAAGGGTTTTGGCATTATCCAGAGATGATGTTCAGTTTAGCATTTGCATCAGTGGCAGTACATCTAACACTGGATTTAAAAATTCACAGTTCTCACGATCGATTTGAAAATCACTAGCAACGATAACTTCTGAGCGAAATGCAACCACTCTGTGGCTGCATAAGGCTTCACGGCTGTCATTTTACTGAACATCATGACAACGCAAAATTTTGTGGCAACGGTTGGGGAAGAACTAGAAGAAGGTTTCTAACCATCAGAGGCGTGAGGTTCTGGAACAGCCTCCCCATGGGAGTTGTTGGGGCAAACAAACTACTTAGTTTTAAGATGGAGCTCGATCAATTTATGAGTAGGTGTAATGGGGGCACAGAAGCATCCATGCAAGGGTGGAAGGAGCTGATGGCCCGCTGAGGGCTCACATAGCCCAAATTGACAGCTGGATCAGAGAGGGACTTAAAAGGAAGAGCCCTGCTTAGTTGGAGAAGAGCAGATGTAGAGCTCTCAACCTGGTCTACACTGGGGGGGATCGATCTAAGCTACACAACTTCGTCTATGTGAATAGCATAGCTGAAGTCAACATACTTAGATCTACTCACCCTAGTGTCTTCACTTCAGTGAGTTGACAGCTGATGCTCTCCCATTGACTCCACCTCTTGCTCTGGTGGAGTACAGGAGTGTGCTCAGCAGTTGATTTATCATGTCTAGACTAGATTACCCAACTATGCTCCTGGTGTGTCCCAGCTGCCACTGGGCCCCACCCCAGGGGCTGTGTTTCTGGCCCCATTTCCAAGGTCCTAGCAGCAGGACCCATGTCTGGAGCTCAGCTCACAGCCTTGTGCCTAAGGCTCCACTCCAGGCCCTGCATCTAGGATCCCAGCTGGCATCAGCCCCACACCTAGGGCTTCAGTCCCACCCCCAGTTGTGGTCCCAGCTGCAGCCTCCTTACCCCTATCCATGACCTCTCTCCCTTCCCCCAAGCCATGATCCCATTCCTGGACCCAGCTCTGGGAAAAGGGGACACAGACATGGATAAGTGGAGGTGCCTATCTATCTATATCTCATAGAACTGGAAGGGACCCTGAATGATTATCAAGTCTAGCCCCCTGCCTCCACTAGTAGGACCAAGTACTGATTTTTGCCCCAGATCCCTAAGTGCCCCCCTTAAGGATTGGGCTCACAACCATGGGTTTAGCAGGCCTATGCTCAAACCACTGAGCTATCCCTCCTGCTGAGGTAAAAAGTTTGGGAAGCCCTGGTTTTCAGCACACCTACTGTAAAAAGCCTTCCCACACCACTGCAGACCGCCCAGAGGAAAGGGAACAGTGTAAGTTTGTGTTGCTGTACATTTGTTTTGGCTTTGAGTGCCTTTCAGGCGGGTAGGAGGCACAGAACCATGAGTGACCTAGGTGGAGGACAAAGTCTCTGCAACCCCAAAGGTGTTGGAAAGTGGGCAGAGCACTGGAAGACCTGGTGGGAAACTGAGGCTGAGTGGTTCCTGTGCTGCACTGTGCCATGCTGGAAGGGGGTGTTCTGGGGAGGATGTACTATAACCGTGGGATTGTATGACAGAGTTGCCACCGGGGCCCTGTGACTGGGGGGCAGGCCTCGGTAGCTCTGGGAGTCCCTTCTGATGCATATGTTATGTTCCTAAAAAATCATGTTTGGAGTTTCAGCTGCTTACTGTAGGGGTCAAAAAGGGAATCTCTCTCCCCAGTGTATTCTGTTTGAGGTGTACATGTGACTTTTTGGCCTCTTTCCTCTGAAACGTCCTGGCTGAAGAGGAGACACTGGACAGAGAGGGCCAGTGCTCTGAGATGGTACAGAGAATTTGTTCCTCACATGCTTGGCTGGCTGGTCTTTGCTTACCTGCTCAGGGTCTAACTGATGGCCATATGTGGGGTGAAGAAGGAATTTACCCCCAGGTCTGATTGTCAGGGACCTTGGGGATAAGTCCTTCTGGAGTAGGATGTGAGAGACAGCAAGTTATATGGCCATAACACTCAGCAAACTCAGTACCCATTATTGGGCATTTGGCTGCAACTTAAGGCAAATATTTCTTGTCTGGAGGACTGTTGATTTGCATACCGAGCCTCAGAATTCTGGGCAAGCATATGACACAGCATTTGCTTTGTTAGACTGATAAATTGGGGTCTGTCAGCCAAGCACTTACGTATGATAACAGCTTGCTATAAAATCATGAAAGCCATCATTAGCAAATCTTTGCATTGCTCTGAATTCCAGCCTGTACTACAATGGAAAGTACTGTTTGAATGCAGTGCAGATTGGCCCCCTACAACATCTCTTAAATGCATACCTTCATCTCTGTTCTCGCCAGGGCCTCCCGGGGAGGGGTAAGTGGGGCACTTTGCCCCAAGCCCTGGGCTCCACAGGGGCCCCCAAGAGAACAGCTGAGGCTCCCCCCCTCCCCCTCCTCTCCCTCACCCAGAGCATCAGCGCACCCAGGAGCGTCCCATAACAGCGCTGCAGCGTGGCTCCGGCGGGGCCCCTGAGCCCTGCCCCGCTCAGAACCGTGTGGTCAGGGACGGGGCTGCGAGTTCCAGGCTAAGCTCGCAGCCCTGCCCCCTTACCACGCAGCTCTGAGCAGGGCAGAGCTCAGGGGCCCCGCTGGAACCACGCTGCAGCTGTTGAGCGAAGCTCCTGGATGCAGCTCGCTGAGGCTCCAGGTGAGGGCGGAGCCAGGGGTAAGGGCCCAGGGCCATGGGGGTTGGCTATGGGGTAGGAAGTCCCAGGGACAGGGAGGTGGCAGAGGTGGGGGGGCGGTCAGGGGACAGGGAACGTGGGGGGGTTGGATTGTGGGCATTCCGGGGTCTGTCTGGACTCAGTGGGGGTGGATAGGAGTCGGGGCAGTCAGGGGACAGGGAGCAGGGGTGGGGTCCCAGAGTGGTGGTGAGGGGTGGAGATGGGAGTCTTTGGGAGATGGTGAGGGGACAAGGAGTATGATGGGTTGGGATACTGAAGGGGGCAGGAAGTTGGGGGGCAGGAAGTGGGTGGGGGTTGGATGGGGGCAGGGCCAGGCTGTTTGGGAGGCACAGCCTTCCCTACCCTAAAGCTCACTCAGCAGTTTGAGGCTTGCAGAAGAGCCAAGCTGTTAGCTTTTCCATTAGGGCTGCCATCCCTTTCGCTTCTCAAATGCCATATTATAGTCTATATTTAATTTCAGTGCCATACGGAGATTCATGTCAGGGGAGGGTAGCTTCATTTAAAATTAGTCACTAGGGGAGGGATCACATGAGAAGAGCAATATCATAGGGAGACCCCCTCTCCCCTGCATTCCCTGAGGCTCCAGAGGCGTTAATTCAGTGGTTCTCAAATTTTTGTCCTGGTGACCCCTTTCACATAGCAAACCTCTGAGTGTGACACCCCCTCCCCTTATAAATTGAAAACACTTTTTTATATATTTAACACTATTATAAATGCTGGAGGCAAAGCGGGGTTTGAGGTGGAGGCTGACAGCTCATGACCCCCAGTAATAACCTCGTGACCCCCTGAGGGGTCCCGACCCCCAGTTTGAGAACCCCTGGGTTAATTTAATTTTAGCACCCTGTATCCATTCACATGCATGTGCTATTTTGAGTATTTCAGTTTTCACAACATAGGCTCATCCCAGATTCTGGAACAAGCTCAAATGCTCAGTTCGTGGAGTATGTACATAAGCTATACTAAAGACAAACCTACAGTAACCGTCTCCAGTTTATGAAGGACCCCATGGAGCCAGTCTCTAGGAAACAGATAAGTGCATGGAGGTTAAGTCCGTTAATGGCTATTAGCCAGGATGGGTAAGGAATGGTGTCCCTAGCCTTTGTTGGTCAGAGGGTGAAGATGGATGAAAGGAGAGAGATCACTTGATCATTACCTGTTAGGTTCACTCCCTCTGGGGCACTTGGCATTGTCCATTGTACGTAGACAGGATACTGGGCTGGATGGACCTTTGATTTGACCCAGTATGGCTGTTCTTATGTTCTAACCTAAATGAACCCAAAGCTATGGAGACAGATACGAGTCAAGGAAGCCAGCAGAGTATCAGAAACCTGGAAAAATATCTTACTGGATGGGCTCAGGCATTTGGTCACAAGCTGAGGTGGTTCAAAAGTTTTGGATTTTTTTTAAGCAGAATTTTTTATTGTTTCTTTAAACAATCAAACACAGCAAGCAGCAAATATTTGGCCACACACTTCTAAAACCTCAAATCATATTCAGGTTTTGGCAGACAAATTTCAGCTTTTCAATTAAAAAAAACACAACAAATTTTGAAGGAAAGCAGACATTGTCTGTGATTTTTTTCTGCTTTTTAAAACCCCCTAGTTTTCGATCCAAAAAAAGTTTTGATGGAAAATATTTGCCCAACCCTTTTAACGAGCTTTAGTGCCTTTTAGCACTAGCTGATGCTGAGAACCAGTGATACCTTGTAAAGATGTTTTCTTAAAACTGGGTTTGTGCCAAGATGCGAAAGGTTTATTTTTCCCAGGGACACCTGTAGGGGAGAGGGAGGAGGGAAGCAAGTGGGGCAATTTGCTCTGGGCCCTGCATGCGCCCTCATGAGAATATAGTATTGCAATTTTTTTAATGGAAGGGGCCCCCAAAATTGCTTTGCCCCAAGCCCCCTGAATCCTCTGGGCGGCCCTGGTCCTCCCTGCCAAAACTCTGAGGCAGGCTTCGGCAATTGTGTCTCTGGAACGGGGAAAAAGAGGGAGCTTAAAATAGTCAATCTATAACAGCTATTCCTTATTGAGTATTCTCATCATGTCTCCTCCCACAGCTGTGCCTACAATAATTACACCCTTTCATTGGCATGTTAGCTCTATTGTCACATCTACTTGTCTTCACCTTCCAACACGTATACAGGATTAGCCCCAGTAAACTCAATGGGACCACTTCTGTGAGAGAAGTTCTCCATATCTTGTGTACACTACCAGGGTAAAATGACCTAAGTTATGCTACGTAGCTTAGGTCGACCTACTACGGTGAGTACACTGCACTGCATTGACGGGAGATCCTCTCCCGTCGACTTACCTTACTCTTTTTGTTCTGATAGAGTGCCAAATCGACCAGAGAGCGCTCTGCAGGCTAAATCGACCCCTGCTGCATCGATCACAGCAGCGTCGATCCCAGGTAAGTGTAGACAAGGCCATGGTCACATAAGTACTTGCAAGATCAGGGCCTAAGGTGCTGCTCATGATCAAGAGGGGCTGAGTCTGGCTAATATACAGTAGTTAAAAGGGTCTTCACCCCTCAATATGCCTCTACATTACTATGGGTTTTCTACTCAGTGCCACAGACCAGTCTACAGGGGTGTGAATTGCAGAACACTCTAATAGCCCTATGTTGCCCTGCTGAGATGAATTAAAAGTGCATAGTGATATAGGCTCAGGCCTATGTTAATGCATTCTGGATACCTTCCAGTTTGCCGCAGCAGGGTCAGACTCTCAAAGTTCCATCCCTGGTCAGAGTGTATCCGAGCTGGGAATCCATACACTGAAAAATATTTCTCCCACAACACTCGAGTGATGGTGGTCACCTTCTGGTCACACGTGGAATATGCCTGCACATACCATGTAAAGTGGTCAGTCACTACTAAAAGGTCCCAAAATTCTCTCTGTCCACATCTAAAGACAAGAAGTCAAGACATACCAGCTACAAAGGTTTGCCGCTGGTGATATGCTTCAGATATGCAGCTCTAGGGGACAGAGTTTTCCTTTGAACAAACTGACCACGTCTCACATTTGCTGCAAACATCCTCAACCACCTGGGGTCAACAGAATCGACTACAAATAAGTTCCAGGGTGGTCTCCATTCTTAAATGTCCAAAGTCATCATGCATTATGGCCAGGCCTCTGTACTTTTTTGGTAGCACTTGTGTTACTTGATTTTGTAAACGATCTACTGTGATTTGGTGCAGCACTCCTGGAATCAGTTTTAGTTTGCTCCATTCTCTCAACAGTAGTTTGCCCTCAGGGTAGATGAAATAATTGCAGCTGGGTTTCTTCCCTCCCTTTTTACAAGTCGTGTGTCAGCGAAAACACCACAGAGTTCAGAGGTGTGTTCACACAAGTTACCGTCGAGCAATGCCTTCCCTGCTGCTGTCGCAACTGGTTCACAACTGCCGCCATTCTCTCTGCATTGTTGCCTGCTGCCGCCACGGCGCCATCATTCACTCCCCTACTATTATTCATTGGGCCACCATTCACTCCACCAAGCCATCATCTGTTCTGTCGCTGATGGCCCTGTGCCGTGACTTTCTGCTGCCCTCTGCCTCTCTACTGTGACCTCTGTGAGTTGCAACAGAGAGTCCTGTGGCACCTTTAAGACTAACAGATGTATTGGAGCATAAGCTTTCGTGGCTGAATAACCACTTCGTCAGACGAAGTCACGAAAGCTTATGCTCCAATACATCTGTTAGTCTTAAAGGTGCCACAGGACTCTTTGTTGCTTTTTACAGATCCAGACTAACATGGCTACCCCTCTGATCTGTGAGTTGGTCTCTTGAGGTTCCACCCGTCTCTCAGCAATTTCAGCTCTCGGGGGTTGCTAGTGCATGCTGGGCTGTGTCTTTCGCAGAAACGCTGTCCCACAGTAGATCTAAGCAGCACTGAGACAGGATTATTAGTGATTTAAACTCTAGTGATCACTTACCAAAAAAAAATACTAATTAGTTCTGGTTTTAAACAGTGGAGAGAGGCAGGTAAAATGGTGCTTAGGACTCTTAGGAAGGTCCCATACCTGCAGGCAGGAACACCTCTCCCCACCCCCTCTCACTTCACTGGGCTCTGGCATCTGAACCCCCGGCATATTGAGGGGCCCCTTCAATCAGGACAGGCTAAGTACTGTTCCATTGCCCTTTACTCATACGATAAAGATAACAACATGTCATTACCATGTATTCAACACTAAAGTGATTTGTAACCAACACCAGCCACAACTGATCACTTGGGCAATAAGCTCTGTCTGCTGAATACCAATGCAATGTAGGTGTGTTCATGTTAATACAGTCTTGTCCAGCAGCCTTTCCTTGGGAGAACAGCTTCAAATCTTACTTACACTTCTGTTCACATTACAAATCCAGAACCTAAATCTGAGGTCTTAAAGTATTTAACAGAATTCCTTTAAGTCCATAGAGAGTCATACTGAAGTTTGATACAGTGAAACTCTGCCAAAGAACACTCACTACCCTATTCTCTTTGTTTTCCTGTACTCCTCAGTTGGTCTGGATCCATCTGTTGTCTCTGGTGTTGCAGTTTGGCTATGTCTACACTGCGAAGGCTATATCAGCATAACCCCATAGGGTAGATGCAGCCTATGCCAATGGAAGGGTTTTTTCCATCACTGTGGGAACACCACCTCCCCAAAGGACAAGTAGCTAAGTTGATGGAAGAACTATTCCATTTACCTAGTTGTGTCTACACTGAAGGGTGTGTGTGTATATGTGGTGGTGTGTGTGGGGGGGGTTGGCATAGCTATTTTGGACTTTTCACATTCCTGAGTAAGGTAGCCATATTCACCCAACTATTAAGTATAGACCAGGCCTTAAATGGTAAGCTCTTCAGAAGCAAGACTGTCTATTTGTTCTGTGCTTCTACAGCCCCTAGTGCAGTGGGGTCCTGGTTTATGGCTGGGGCTCCTAGGTGCTATGGTAATACAAATAACATTTCAGAAATGATCTATATTGAGATTGGAGCTATCCTACTTTCCAAGGCAGATGAGTACAAGAAGCAAGTAGTTTGTTCTTCTCTAATATCTCTGATCCTGTAATCATCACCACTCACAAATCTATGTCCACATAGGGCAGCAGCTATCTAGACGCAGATAAAAGAAACAGACCAAGACATGTCAGCTTCTTTTGCTTGTATTTTATACGGATTAACTTCATTTTATCTAAAATTTCACAAAGGCACCTATTACCCCAGTCATTTCTGGAAGTGTGTTCCTCTTTACATTTTTATGCTAACATTCATAGCAAAAAGTCCTTCCACTATGTTCATCTAATATGTATACCATGCTGAATAGCCTAGCCACTGCTATTCCCTTCAGGTTCTTACACTTGTTTGCATTGGTCTAATAAATACTTGTATACCAGCCATGCCTGTGTCACGTGTCACTACAGGGACAAGGAGTCCCTGTGGTGACACGTGACACAGGCACGGCTGGTATACAAGTATTTATTAGACCAATGCAAACACTTCGGAAAATCATCGTTTGCTGAGTTCCTGTGACACAGTCTCCTTAGATTTTGACACACAGCTAAGATGGTAAACTGTGACAACCACCATCTTGGCTGACCAACAAGGGATTGAATGGGGGGACCTCCAGCACTACAACCATGAGCTACTACAGCTCAAGCTAAAGAACCAGGCCTTCAAGCTCAGGGAAGTCAAACTTCCATCCTCTATAGCACAACACACAGTTGACCAGTGTATTACACAACCATCTGTGGATAGGGGAAGGAATGAGGTCAATGAAAAAGAAAGTATCAGTCGATTTAATTTCCCATTATATCTAGGTATTATTTCCTTTTAAATGGCAGTAGGCTAAACCTAGACATCATCTGAAAATCCAAACCCAGGACATTCCAAATTAAGCCTCTGCTGCTTTTAGGTACTATTGTAATAACCTCAGAACAGTGCTTGTTATGCATGCAAAATTTAGGCACAGCTAGTGGGGAGGCAGGCAGAGTGACATCCTAAACTCAGAATGCCCTTATCTATCAGTTTTTCTCTAGCTTTCACATTATTTTAACTCTGTTTTTTAATATGGCCTTATGGATAAAACACAGAAGTAGGAGTCAGGAGTTCTATTCATGGGCCTGTGAGAACTTAAGAGTTTCCTGAATACACCGTCTCACTTTTCCCTTGGTATGTTGACAGAGTAGGAAAAGTTTGTACCAAATTGTGAACTACATGTTTTTATTGCAACTACCATATTGTGCTATGTGCTGAACACATGTCTAATCTTGCCAAATGTAAGTCTATGGTGATATATTCCAGACAGTGACCGTGCCCAGGAAAGGTGCTTGATGCCTCCTTGAAGGTCTATCCATGCAAAGCCACACTAGAGCAATCTAGGGCCATCAGCTTTGATTGTCTCTCAGGTGCTGGCCCAACTCCATGGAACAACTGGTTTTCTACACAGGGGCACCGGCACGGCTGATAGAACTGCAAGTTCTCAGCATGATCAAACAGTAAAAAGAGAGAGATTTTATTTAAGAAGGGGTGCTTTTCTGAGGAGCAAGACAGACCATCACCACATGTAATCAGGAGAGGCTAGAGAGGAAAGAGGGACTCAGCCTTGCCTAAAATGCTGAGCAATCTGAGGACTTTTGTTATTTTGCAAAGATATGTAACTCTAGTGGTTTGAAGAATAAAGTGACAGTGGTTAAGACAAATCCGTTGCTAAGCCTGTGTTCCTTGCCTACCTGCCACATTGTCCCTAAAGGGATTAAACTAGATGCGAGAGAGCCCATAGCTAATTGGGACTCTGATGGAGCATGTGTACTGGTATACCCTGCAAAATTCTCTATATTTGTTAGAACAAATTTCCTTGTTTCTTTCTATTACATGAAAGATCCTTTCCTTGAATTGAGAGCTGGGATAACTTGACCTACTGCTTCTCTTCTTCCCTCTCTGTGCTTGTGTTTAGAGGAATAATTTTGCTGATAAAAAGCCTGATGGAAACTGAACAGTTCTCTCCCATACATGGATCTGCTTTACCCATGTGGCATTATTTCCTTGGAGGGGAATTCCACTTAACGTCACCAATTTGTTTTGGAATAGCTTGTGAGGTCTGCTTGGCTACTGAAGTTGGCACTTGGATGGGAGACCTGGAGGGAAAACTCAAGGACTAGCAGAAATTTTAGTGGTGAATGGCTGGTTGTGTTTCTCTTCCCAAATCACTATTAAACTAGTATCCAACCCTGGTGTTAGAGAGCAGCCGGCTGCAGAAGATACCGCCTGTGGATGAGATGGAATGAACAGATGGTGAATACAGCACCTTCGAGCATTAAAGATCTTAGCACATGTTTCAAAGAACAGAGGTTTTAACTACAGTGTCCTGGCTAAACTCCAATTATATTCTGCCTAAGCTTCCCATGAAGTTGCATTTGGAAATTGTACCATCCACTTCCTATTGTGTTATGCAATGTCGACCTGTCTTTTTTACACATTTCCTGATGTTTCACCCCAGCTGTGTCTGTGAATAGATTCATATATAGACATTTTGCACCATAATCAGAACTGAGGAAAGCATTTCTACTCAGGATGTGTTTAAGTACTGTCCGGAATAGGGATAGACTTAAATACATCCTGAAGTGGTTTCCTGAATTGTGGACTGTGGTGATCTTTTGGTTGGAAAAATCTTGCATTAGCCTCTCCACAGTTAACGTTGTAAACTGCTTCTATTAGAATGCCCGGTTTCAGCCTCCACTCTAACTGGTTTTGGAAAATGATTTGGCTGGAAAATTGCCAGATTTATTTTGAGGGCAAAGACGAATTTTTCTGCTATGTTTGGACAACAATTGTCAAGTGGTTTTTGTGGGCAGGGTGATATATTTAATTACCCTTTGTAAAGATGCAAAGATCTTGTCTTCAGGCATCCTATACTTGGGGCCTGTCTACACAGGGAAATTTACTGGCATAGCTACACCAATATAATTCATACCAGTTTAGCTAAGCCAGTGTTCTCCTATGGACACTAGTATCTCAGAATGAGTGGCCTGTTACTACACTTTCAAATGTCTGATAGTGGCATCTCTTTACCAGCCTGTGAACCTGCTCTAGTAAAAGAAAACAAGCTCTTCACCTGTCTAACATTATTCTCAACAGCAATTACATGTATTTCAAAAAAAGCCACACAACCCGCATACCCTATTGCCCATTAATAACAGCATTCTTTAAGTGATAATATTAATATACTATATTCAAGGTCATAAAGTGGGTTAGAGCTAAATTTGTTTTAGTAATTAAATATGCATTATTTTTTGCACTTAAGAATAATGTATTTGTTTATGTTGCAGGACGTGTCAGATTTATCATGGCCTTAACTTCACATCTTTCCTTTAAAGTGTTTGGGTCTTGCAAGTGATTCCCTGTGGTTACTTAGCAACCTTATGACACCATTAAAAAGTGTTATCCTTTCGGAATGTATATGAACATAGGTCAGATCAAACCTTCTCCAGACTCAACAATTAGCTATTCATGTCAGCAGTTTTCCTCAGATTAGATTTTGCAACCCTTTGCTGGTTCTTGCAATGCGTCAATGAGAATTTTCTTTTTTTCAAACCAGTGAATAATTCATGCTGTGCCATTGAAAAACATAAGGCAAACAATACTTTGCATTTCCACAGCACTTCCATTAGAGGATCTCTCAGCTTTTTCATCAAAAGCGTCTACTAATTATGGATGCCTCGCTTCTGGGACGTGATACACTCTGGGTTGTTTTTTTCCATCTGCAGAACCATTCATCTCGGATGGGGTTGCCGGTACTCAACAAGTCTGAAATCCAAGCTCAAGGAGTTCAAAATGAGCACCAGCTGATAGCAGAGGGCTCTTTAATCTAGTGGACAAAGGCAGAGCAAGATTCAACGTCTGGAAGCTGAAGCTAGACAAATTCAGACTACAAATAAGGAGCATATATTTTTTTTACAGTGACGATAATTAGTCATTGGAATAACTTACCAAGGGATATGTTGGATTCTCTGGCACCTGAAGTCTTTAAATCAAGACTAGATATCCTTTTGAAGAATACACTCTGGCTCATCTACCACAGATAGGCTTGATGCAGGAATCACTAGGTTAAATGTTATGGCCTGTGGTATTCAGAAGGTCAGATTGGAGGATCATATTCTGGTTTTAAAATCTATGAAACAGGCAATTACAAATAAAGGACACTCTTGAAAATGGTCTACTGAGTCAAGTCCCATAACCAGGGGTGCTGGAACCATTTTTATAGCGAGGGTGCCGAGAGCCATTTAACCAAACTGCAAACCCTGTAATGGAAACCACTTCAAGTCAGAGGATGCTGTACTGTCTGTACTGTCTCCCTCTGTACTGTCACATGTGGACCCAACCACCATGCCCCACATGTTTTTTAAGCTGACTAGGTCTGGGTAGAATCCAGTCACTGTTTTAAGTTCAGAGTCTATAGGGAATACTCCCTGGCACAGGCTAATACCTCAGACTTCCAGAGCTCTCACAGTGATCCTTCACTTCAGCATCAGAGGCCATTTGAATGAAGAGCAACAGCTAGTTTTCTTAATTATATCAGCCTTCAGGAAAGGGCATCCCCTTGTTATGCATATGGAATAATATACCCTAACTTTTTTTTTAGATGCAGTAGTCTTAGGATCTTGACCTCTCTGCATTTAGGTGCAAGCCTTGCAGCCCAGGTCCAGATTTGTGCTTTCAGAGCTTGTGTAACACCTACAGACCCCAGTTGGTGGTGGCTGGGATCAAACCTGGGACCTCTGGAACTTAATGCTGGAGTCTCTACTGTATGAGCTAAAAGACACATCTCTTTCAGCCAATGCTGTAGCAGGCTCAATCAAGCTCTGCCTGGTCTAGTTGCCCCTAGAGCGGAACAAAGTGCCATGCCAAGCAGGCATAGGTTATACTGGCACACTAAAAATGGCTGTGTAGACATTGAAGATCTGGCTCTTATGCCTGCTTGCATGTATTTCCCCTCCCCAGGCTTAAGAGTCCCTTTTCAATGCTGCTGGGAGGAAAGCTCAAGACACTGCCCTTGACAGAAGAGGGTGCACTTGCTTTCAGCACAGAGCGCAAGGCTGTGGCTGCTTTCTTTCATGCTATTCCAGCAAATGACATGTCTCTTCAGCAAGCCCCTCTAGGCAGCAGTGATAACCCTCAGAAGGACCTACTCTGTTGCCAAAGCAAGACAAAGAGCTGGAAGAAATGAATTTAGATCTGTCGTCCAAAAGCTGGGGTACCAGCATGAATTCCTCTAAGCTCAATTACCAGCTTAATACTTGTAGCGTTGCCACCAACCAGGAATTCTAGTGCCTGGTACACTCGGTCCCCCCAAAACCTTGCCCAGGGACCCCCAAGACCCAGTCCCTCTGGATCTTAACACAAAGAAAGTAAACCCTTTCCCTCACCATTGCCTCTCCCAGGCTTTCCCTCCCTGGGTTACCCTGGAAGATCACTCTGATTTAAACTCCTTGAATCTTGAAACAGAGAGGAAAATCCACCTTCCCCCCCCTTTTCTCTCCCCCTCCCAGACTCTCCCTGAGAGAGAAAGTAATCCTAACACAAAGAGAAAATAACCTTTCTCTCCCCCTTCCCTCCTTTCTTCCCACCAATTCCCTGGTGAATCCAGACCCCTTCCCCTGGGGTCTCACACTAGAATAAAAAAACAATCAGGTTCTTAAACAAGAAAAGCTTTTAATTAAAGAGGGGAAAACAGTAAAAATTATCTTTGTAAATTTAAGATGGAATATGTTACAGGGTCTTTCAGCTATAGACACTGGGAATACCCTCCCAGCCTAGGTATACAAGTACAAATTAAAATCCTTCCAGCCAAATACACATTTGAACTCCTCCCAGCCAAATACACATTTGCAAATAAAGAAAAACATAAGCCTAACTCACCTTATCTACCTAGTACTCACTATTCTGAACTTATAAGAGCCTGTATCGGAGAGATTGGAGAGAAACCTGGTTGCACATCTGGTCACTCTCAGAACCCAGAGAGAACAACCACCAAAAACTAACAGCACACACAAAAACTTCCCTCCCTCAAGATTTGAAAGTATCCTGTCCCCTGATTGGTCCTCTGGTCAGGTGATAGCCAGGCTCACTGATTTTGTTAACCCTTTACAGGCAAAAGAGATATAAAGTACTTCTGTTCTATTAACTCCTACTATCTGCTTATGACAAGATCTCTGGAAATTTACAAGTTAACAGAGCAATATAGACTTACACTAGCTGGAGAGCTCCCCCTAAACCTAGGTCCCAGTCAGAATGTATCATATGAAATTCATCCAGTCCAATATACCAGGACCTTTCTGAAAGGTGATGAGTAACCAGCTGTTCACATGGGTATATAGCAAGTTATCCATCATACTTTAAGGTATGGGTCACTTAAATTGTATCAGACTGTACAGGGTGCCTTTTGAAATGTGAGTAGTACAGCAAAGCCAACCGCTACCACAAACAGTTTCAAAAAGTATCTTGCAGATCTGTGCACAGATTATTATTATTTTAGTGTTCATCAAAAAAAAAAAGTATGAATCTTAAGGGACCACTGGACCCTCTAGTTTGGCCTCTCATATAAGGCAGGCCATAGAATTTCACTGAGTTACTCCTCCATTGATTCCCAATAGCCCAATTTTTGTAACTACTTCTCTCTCGCTGCTTCATTATGGAGTTTCTGCCTGGAAACTCCTAGTCCCCAGTTCCTGCCTGGCTTTTTATTTTTTTAAACAAAGAGCACCTTTTCCTATACTCACTACCATAGTATCGTCGGCCCCGAAAGTTCAAAAATCATGAACCCTGCCCCAAAAGATCATGAAACTAGCTTAAAAATCATGAGATTTTTATTTTTTAAAATACATTTTTGGGCTCTGTCATGGAGCAGCTGCCCCCTCTCCAGTAAAGAGTGGTTAGAAGCAGCCCTGGAAAGGGCTGTGGATGGGAAAAGCTAGGCTGATGGAGAAGCAGTCACAGCTGTGGCCAGCTTAATCAGGCCCCAGCTGGCTCTTTTAAGAGGGCTGTGGGGCAGAAGTGGGCAGACTCTCTCTAGCCTCGAAGGGAGAAGGACCTGGTTGCCTGGGAAGCTGAGAAGGGTATCTGAGGTGGAGCAGTGCTGGGGAAGGGCAGAGGGAGCTGGAGAGCTCCAGCCTAGCAAAGCCCCAGGCTGCAGGCCGAGTTAAGGGCCCCCAAAAGGGTACCAGGGCTGCAGATGGGCAGCCCAGATATAGGCAGAGGCAGTTGGTCCAACCCCCCAGCCGATGATGAGTGGTTAACAGACTGCTGTCTGCCCCAGTGAGCAGGGGCTAGATGGAGACTGGAAGTAGCCATTGAGGCAAGGTGGGGCTAGGTGGCTAGGGGTTCTCCTGGGAGGGGATACCCAGAGTGAAGGGGCACTGTGGTGAGCAGAACCCCTGGGCAAAGGGCACCAGGTCTTGGAGAGACATGGGGGCCAGTGGCAGGTGAGACACCAGCCTGCAGAGGGTGCTCTGGGCTGGAAGAGCTAATTCCCAGGATGACCAGCAGGAGGCACCATGCCAGTGAGGCATTGCCCTACTGCAGGCTCTTTCTAGTTGCTTTTTATTTAGCCTTTATGATGCACTCAGTTTTTCAAACTTTTCTCTGCGCCGTTGAGAGCTAGAACCTTATTTTTAAATAAAAGCTGGGAGTTTCATTTCCCCAACAGTCGGCGGTTGCTGGAGCTCTGAGTAAAAACTCAAGTATCACAAGATTTTAGCAATAAAATTGTGAGAGTTGACAAAATTACTGCTGGCATGCTGGCTATAATAGTCCTCTTGGAACTCCATTCTGTGCTGTGTGAAGGTGGTCAGGGTGCATGAGAGCTTTAGTCAGTGCAGAATTTGGCTTTTTGAGAATTGCAAATGAGGGGAAAAATACTAAAAATCTCATCATATAAACTCTTGAAACATGAATTAATTCTTTTTTTTTAGTGCAATAGGGGGTAGATTTTTTTCCTCTTAGGTCCTTAAACCTCACCTCTAAAGAATAGGGTAGGCTTTGGGAGAATGAGGATGGCAACTGAGGGTGTGATGGTTGGATATTGCTGGGACTGTTTCTCCACCCCCTTCACACTAGAACCCCATCTCCTCTAATTATTATCGTCCCAGTTTTACTTGTGGGTAAACTGAGGCACACAGCACGTAAGTGACTTGTTCAAGATCACTGAGGAAGTTAGTGGTAGAGTTTAGAACAGAATCCAGAAATTCTTGTTGCTAGGTCCCCACACTAAATATGTTACCGAACAGGAAGTCAGGCACCTAGGGGATAGAGGGAAGAGGTTTAAATTATATTGACTTGGATTCAAGAATTTGGAAATGTACTGGGTCTTTGGATTCCTATTTTTACAGGAGGAGCTCATATCTCCAGTTCTAAGCCAAGATAGAGATCAATGAGAGAGCTGGCTGGAAGCCATGATGCAGCAGAGTGATGAGATCTGGAGAGGGAAATGTCTGCTCTAGAAAAGGGCAGTTGACTGGAGATTTGATTCAGGAGGAAGGAAGGAAGGGCAGCATTGTGCTAGTGAAAATGGAGGGAGCGAGCAGATGGTTGAGTAGGGCTAGAGTAGTCTAAGGGGGTAGAGGAAAGAGGAACTGAACTGTACTGCCCTGCACTTGAGCAGGATGAATAAACTCATTGTTTATAGCTAGGGTATTTATTCATCGTCTCTCTCCAGCTCTTTGATGTGGGACTAGAGAACAATGTTAATAAAAATCAGGTCCCAAAGGTAAGGATGGTTTTAAAAAGAGTCCATATAAACCTGGAAGGCTATGCATTGCAAGGGACTGTAAAAACAGTTTAAAATTAATTTTCACTGGCAGTTTGAAATCTAAGAGGTCTGCTCTTAAAAAGCACAGTCTCTGGGCCAAATCCTCAGGTGGTGTAGATTGACAGTCAGTGGAGCTATCATGATTTACACTGGTTCTTTAAGGGGTAATAACACGAAAGTAAAGGATGCACTTTGAGAGACCTTCATACCAAACCAGAAGGTTGACTGGCATTGGAAAGCGGTCCAGGGACTCATTTTTCATTCTAGTGGCTGAACTTCACAGCTGATTGATTTAACCTGTGTGTTTCATTTCCCTTACAAAGCTACCTGGGCTATTGTATTGGGAACTTTAGTTTGCAATATCGTTTGTGTTCATTAATTCCCCAAACTTTCCTAAAACATTTTATAAAGATAATTTGCAAAAGCAAGTGCATATAAAAGGAGAGGAAATGATTCCAAGGGAAATATAAGATATTAATATGTGGTCTTTTCAGTGTAGTATTTTCTTATCAAACATTATTTGTATGATAGTAGTGCCTAGGAATCTTAACCAAGATCAAGGTCCTGTTGAACTAGGTTCTACACATACCCATAATAAGAGTCCCTGCCCCTCATGGCTTATAATGTAAACAGACAAAGGAAGGATTAGTGTTCCTATTTTACAGATGAGGAACTGAGTCACAGAGAGATTAAATGACTTGCCCATGGTCATGCCGGGAATCTGTGGCACAGCAAAGAACCCAGCTCTCCTACTTCCCACTCTGATGCTTTACCCGCAAGACCCTTGCTCTTCTCTCTTCTGCCTTTCCTTAGACCCTCATGCCTCTGTAAGCTGCAAATAAGAGGCTTGACACTGCAGACATTTGGAATTCAGGGCTGGCTAGCTGTAGCCCCTAGTCAGTGACTATTTCTTCCAGAATGAGCAAAGATCTCTTAACTGTTCTGTGACCTGCAGACCATGTGGGTCAAGACAGCCATTGGCTTTGACAGAGCTGAGGCAGCTGCAGGGAGCCCCATGGGAGAGATCTGTTTCTGCAACTTTTAAAGAGATATTCTGCACATTGAACACCGTAGCTGGCTGTAATTATCCCTATGCTTGACTTTGCCATAAGATCTTTCTGGTAACCCTTCACATCAGCCCAAGGCTACCCTCCCCACCCAGACCATGGTCTGTTCCTCTTCTCTGCTTGTCAGGCCAAACCTGCGAGCCCTTGTCTTTATGGAGGATCCCAGCTCAGTAAGCTAACAGAAGAACTCCTAGCATCCCAACCAATATGTGCCAAGAGGGAGAACCCTTGGCTGTATCTGAATGTGGTTGTCAGCTCTATATTGTTTGTGAGAAAGAGAAACCTCCTGTTTCTGTATCTAAAGCCATTTATCCTCTGAGATAGCACAGGGATCCAATAATGAGCCATTGTTTTCTTAAATTCCAGGTAATGTGGTTTCTACCAGCACTTGAGGGTGCAGAAATGTCCTCCAAATGTTCTGAAGTAGGGGAAGTGGGATAAAAATAATTTCATCTGTTCATCATCATGTTCCCATTATGCCTCTGGCATTTAGGGCAGCGACGAAGCTTCTCCACTCCTGTCTGTTTCTGGCAACTGTTTCAATGGTGCCCCAGGTTTTTTCAGCTCGGCTTCCACAGCTCTTCGCTATGTTGTTTTTGGGTGGCCTCATTTTCATTTGACTTCAGGTGTCCATCTTATTGACAGGGCCAGCTTCAGGGTTTTTGCAGCCCCCAGTGGCAAAAAAAAAAAAAAAAAAAAAAGGTTGCGATTGGTGCCTGCTCGACCACACCGCTTTCTTCTTCAGCGGCAATTAGGTGGCCAGACTGAGGGACCCTCCACCGAATTGCCGCCGAAGAGTCCGACATGTCGCCCCTTCCCCTTGGCCACCCCAAGCACCTGTTTGCTGAGCTGGTGCTTGGAGACGGCCCTGATTATTGACACTCTGGTGATGGAATCAGTTTCCATCCGAAGCACATGGCCAATCCATCTCCAGTGCCTCCTGGCAATGATGGTGCTCATATCCTCTTGGCTGCACTGGGTCAATAGATCTTGGTTTGAGATTGTTCTGGGCCAAAAGATATGGTGGATTTTTTTGAGGCAGGTTGTATAGAATGAAGATAGTTTGGAAATGTCATATTCATTTTATCATAGTAATACTAATGCATTCAGCTCCAGATATGAGCATGGCAATTTACAGTCAGGCTAATTTGGATTAGACTAGTGTAGACCAGAAACAGCTCCTCTGCAGCCAATGGAGACTCACCTGATTGAAACCAGAAAGTGAGACCAGCATCGGATCCTTTCTTGATGCATGCCGTGATAAGACCCTGTTCCGAATTGCTGGTAACTTTGCCAGACTTAAAACTGTTTGCACTGAGATTTCCAATGCTGGGTGTCTGCTTCTGGCTGATTGTGTGTGGAAAACTTCAGCTAAAATGGTTCAGCTGTTTCCAAGAATGAAGTTGGGAGAAAATATGCTGTTTTGCCTATGTAAAAAAAAAAAGAAAAAAGAAAAAAAAATCATACAGCCATTTCATTGAGAAGCCCTTATACCTCCATGCTCCGCAGCAGGGAGTGGAAATTTGGCAGAGGGTAACCTTGTGCCTCTTGCTGTTAGCAGGAAAATCCATTCCCCCCTCCCCACTGTTTGGACAAGTTATAAGCCTCCAAAAAAAAAAATCCTCAGGTCACACATGCTCGTCAGAGAATTGTTAGTATTTGACAGTTGAATCCTTTGGAGAATTTATCTGCACCATGCAAGCTCCGTTCCCCACACAGCTCCTGTGTGTGGCCAGACTACTCATGGACTCCCTACATAGTGACTGAGCATGATCTAGGCTCGGGCTCGAGGAACTGAGCAGGATGTTCCCTGCAATCGCTCCCTCTGGCTGCCAGTGGCCACTGTGGATGGTACCAGGCAGCAGAAGTGAGTGGCAATCAGACAGTGTGAAGCACAAGGAGGCTGCAGCCTGGTGGAAATGCAGGGGGGTGAAGATGTGGGAGGATAATCAGATTCAAAGCAGGAAGGCCAGAGCAGAGTGTGAGGAGGACAGTTGATAGGAACAGAAGACAGGCTGGGGGGGGAACAGATGACCAGTGAGGTTAGGCACAGGAGTAGGGGAGAGGGGTAGGAGCTGGAGTGGGTGGGAGAGTGTCGAGATAGGGTCAGGAGCAGAATGGGACAGGGAGAGATTGGGAGATGGGATAGAGGGCCTGTAACCGCTAGATAACACTCCCTCTGGAGCCTGGATCGGAACCTGCTATTCCCAAGTAGCGTTGTTCCCTGGCCAGCTTTTAACTGGCCTGGCTGGTTTTTCTACAGCCTTGGCAGTTGCTGGTGAAAATGTGCCTTTTCCCCTCTCTTGTAAGTTGCACACATGTGTGACCATACAACAATCTCGTAAGTACCATGCCAGGTCCCATGGCTTCTGGGAGCCCTGCCAGATGGCAGCTGGGTCCTGCTCTGTAGGCTGGGCCCCCAACATGCCGAAGCCATGGCTCCTGCTCTTCTCATCACTGGGGCCTGAGGAGTGGGGCAGGTGGACCCAAGGCTCCACCTAGCAGGAAGGAGTAAGAAGCAAGGACCACGGTGAGGTAGGCAGGGGCTCTTGGGAGAGGAGGATAGAGTAGCAGGATTCCATTGGGAACTGAAGATCTTCAGAGGGGGTGGGTGTCAGGCTTATGGGCCAGGTGTGTCAGGCTGGTGTGTGGGATGGGGGGCAGGGGAAAGGGAAGAGGAAGATAATTTTTAGTTTTTATATCCCAAAAAATCCATCCTGTGCACTGAATGAGGCAGATGTCCTAAGGAAAAATATGTGATTAAAGACTGTATCATAATGCATATTCTGAATTAAGGGTGCAGAGGCATTTCCTACCTTCCGAGTGTCTGACTTTCTAACGTTCACATTTTTTTAAGTGCTAGATATTTATGCTGCAAGCTCTTTCTTTAAAACTGCAGCAGGAAGCTAGGCAAGGTGTTGGCTAGGAAAGTCTAGACAGTGTAAAAGGATTTAGAGAGAGGAGGGGTACCTTTGGGAATAATATGATTTTCTTGATTTTTACTGAAGTCCCTTGTTCTGTACTAGAATACTTTACTATTCTTTACTATTGTTACATAATACACTGTGCTTGTTACATTAATAACTCAAGGTAAAGTTTTCAAATGCTAAGGCACTTTTGAATATTTTTTATCTCAAGTGTCTAAAAAACAAGATGGGCCTTTGTTCCAAAGGGATAGTCTTACTCTTCCGCAATCTGACGTTTGTTCCCAGGCTCTCCTTTCATAAAACCCAAGTCCAACTAGAGAAATACAATTGTTTGTTTTTATTCTGCAGGTTTGGGGGTTTTGTGACACCAGTCCAAATGAACGTTTGGCCATTCTGTGGTGTTTCTGAGCATATTCTCATCCAGTTTTCTGTGCAGGCCAAGCCCTGTAATTGATTCAAAGTTGCATGACTAGACTTGATGTTTTCTCTCTCGTTCTAGAAATCCAAACTGAGGAGTTAGGGGTTTGCTGTTACTGTTTTCTCAACACCTTTTCCTTAAAGAAACGGAATTGCCAATAAGATGCAAGAAATGCTGTGTTGTTGTTGCTCTTTTCATATAATTAAAACTTCTGAAAAATAAAAGTCTGCAACTAGTTCTGTGCTGATGTCAGGGCTTTACTTTTTTGCAGCTGCTGAGAGCAGAACATTATGTCTTCACTGTGGTTATAATTATTTGCATATAATTGCTCACTTGAAAATCCTTTAATCTAAAGTGTTCTTAATTCTACATAAGACTTTCCCTAATCAGGGAACTGCTAGGTTCAAGAGTTTAATTATAGATACCGTGTAGCAGCTATATAGATATAATATAGCATATTAAATCATATTAGAGATATGATATAGATAATATAGATGTAGATTTGGGAGTCTAACCTTGGGCATTCAGGTTGAAAACTTTGGACAAAATAGCAGAAACATAGGCTTCAAAATCCATATATAGTTTGGAAGATGTTAATGGGGATTTAAAAAAAAATAGGAAATATGACATTTAAATTGGCCAAAGGCAAATTATATTCTATTGAAATAACTTTGATGCACCAAAAGCTACTAAAATAAGGAGGGCCCAAAAGAGAAAATCAGAGCAAATTTTCCTCTTTTATCTGTAAGAATACCGAGTATTCAAAAACTCTCCTAAGTATCCTTAATAACTATATGCAAGTTGGGCCTCCACCATCTATCTCATATCAGACACTCTGAGGTTCTTTCACTCTGGATCTCTTCCTCCAGGAGGTAATTTTCAAATGCACTTTCATGATGGAGGCCTGTTTCACACAGTTTTTGTACTACTGTAACTATTTTGGTCTGAATTTTAATAACTGTCGTTATAGCAGTACAACACCTAGTGTATATGCAGTTATAGTGTATAACAATGCCTTACATCAGTACAACGTATTCTGCTTCCCATACTGGAATAATTATACCAGTATATGCTGATATAACTGCATCCACACTAAGGAGGTCATATTGCTTTACATATACCAATGTCAGAGCCCCAGACTTTGACCAAAAAGGTCATTGTTGTTTATGTTAGGAGGAGAAATTGATGGAGTGTGAAGTCCTATTTCTCTGAGGAAGAGGAATCACATAACAGAAGCTATGCTTGGAACTGGGAGCAAATAAACTGTCATAGCACTCAGCCTAAAAACTCTCTTAAGACTTTTCTCAGGATCACATTCTCAGTTCTTGTTTAGCCTGTGTCTGCTGCTTTCTTGCGGTCTTCCTCCCGATTCCCGATATTTCCACCTTTTCTCTCACACCCACACATCCACGAAAAATACCCCATGAAAACCCTCCACCCACATAATTCTATTTCTTGAGCAGACTCATGTGCCTTGTTTGGGCAGTGACATGTACTTCAGTTTGAGGCCTAGATTGTTTCTTACATTTATCCTGAGAGAAAGGTGGCTGTTACATCATGGAAACTGGTGAGTGTTTCACTCAACCCATAACAGCATAGTTAAAGTGGTACAATTTGTGTGTGTACACAATCCCTTAGAAACACAAGTCTGAATGACTTAGCTGCTGTTGAAAAATCTCACTATTAGTTCTTTATTGAAGTTTTGTGTTTCCATTTACTTAACAGTATTATATTTCTGAAAACCTCTACATCCTTAATGATATTTTAATAGATTTCATATTTGTATATACGCCCATTGTAGCATCAGGGGTATCAGAATGAAGGCAAGACCACATTGTCCTAAAATACATTGTCCTAAAATATTGCCTCTAGATTTTATAATTTGTAGTTTTTTTTAAGGTTATCAGAGGTGATCAGTTAATGCAACCCATCAAAATATCACCATATTTGCAACATTTATTTGAAACCCGTGTTTGTTGTTTCATAAAAGTCTCCCGCAGCTCAAGAATTTTTTCATAGCAAACCCTCAAAGATTTGTCAAGCTCTGTTTGAAACCAGGGAATCTCACACCTCGTGTCTTGTCAACACACACACACACACACAAACCAGATGGTTTCTTTTTAGATAAAGTGATTAATAGATTTGCCAGGAAAACTCTCCTATGAAACCTGAACACTTTTGCTTAGTAACTGTATTTTAGTCATGAGAGCCCTCTAGAGGTAGAATTATGCATTTAACTGTAGAGTTACACTAAACTTAAGTGAATCAGGAAAACTGCACACAAACAACTCCACATTACATCTGGTTGGCTGTCAACTGGGTGTCTTAGCTTCTCTTTTATATTCACAACTATTTAAGAATCTGTTTCAATAAAGGGTGGAATTTTCAAACAAGCAAAGTTACTAGATATAAAATTTAAAGGATGCTGTACTTACACTGAACGTGGCTTCTACTATCTATCAAAGCTAACAAAATGCAATTAGTTTCCAGAATAGATTATGAAATGTAGGCTTATTTTTGGTTATCCACCAAGTCAGGGCAGAGCTGATCATAATCTATATTCTGCTGGGCGAAATTCTTCCTATGCAACTTTTTGGAAAAAATGCAGATTCGGCCACACCAAAACCATTTTTTGCAAATTCATGTTGGTTTTGCTGAATTGTTTGGGTCATGAGGGAACAAACCTAAAGCTAAAATAAAATTGACAAATTAAAACATTGTGTTGATATTTTCGAAACACAACTTTTCAATTTAAAATTTTCCTTTATTTAAAAAAAATGTTTTAAAAGGGTCAAAATCAAACCAAAACACTGATTTTGGAAAATCAAAAAAATCCTTTCGGGTCAAAAATATATTAGGTTTTTTTTAATGTTTTGATTTGCTGAAAATTTTGAAAGATTTTGTTTTCAATCCAACTTAAACCAAATTTTTTTTTTAAAAGAAGGGGGGAGGGGAATTGCCAGCACACCAAAAAAAAATAATCTGTTATTTGCACATACTATGCAGAATGTAAACTTTAATCCAAAAACAAACTAGAAAAGAACCAATACATTTCTAGCCCATATAGTTGTAGACAAAAGCTTGAAAATGTGACCCAAATTTGACGTAAAGGGTCAGAAACCAGGCAAAGACAAAGAGACAAAATGTGTGTTTGGTTTTTAAATCTCCTGTTTTTAAGACAATCGCATGATTTAGATACCTGACTCATGATTTTGGCACTACTGTAAAATGTATGCACTACAGGGGACTGAATTACTCTAGAGCAACATATGAAGTTACAACCAATGTATATTACAGCATGAGCATTTCCAATTCTCACAGTAAGTGTGAGTCATACTTGGTGCTTTTCCTACATTGCAATCTGAGCTTTTTTTAAATATATATATTCTAGCCTGCGTGGTTGCAGAAGTGCTTGCAAATGTGATCACTGCAGGCTCAGAAACTAGGAAACCAATTAAAAGCATCCACATTTCTTATGTCTAAAACCCCCATGATTGTTAAAGCCAATGTGATGATTTTGGGGTGTCTGGCTCATATTTGGATGCCAGGGATTGGCAATGCTGCTTTACAAAAGAGTTGGTGAAACTGTATGAAATAAGTCTGAATGCCCCCCATAAATATTTACTTTTAAAATAGCTGAATATTTCAGCCACTTGTGACATTTTGGGGGAATTACTCCAGATCAGTAAGGAGTTCTATCCTGTGACTTTGGCTTCCTTTGTGAAGCTTTGATTCAGAGATCCCTAACAAAAGTAGTCTTCCTGCGAGCGCAAGGTCTCAAATATTGGCTAACCGCTTATCTCTAAAGAGCAATAACAAGAATTTCTACACTGTTGAAGGGTGCACCAGGTTTGTCTGAAAAACTGAGTCATGATGATAAACATGTAACGAATTATGATTCAGATACAAGAGCAAGATTCTGCTAAAAGTTACCTCCATGTTGATTTGGAATAACTCCATTGAAGACACCTGATGATGTAAATGTGGCATAATTCATAATAAAGAGCAGAATCTGGTCCAAAGTGCCTAAACTCATAGACTCATAGACTTTAAGGTCAGAAGGGACCAATGTGATCATCTAGTCTGACCTCCTGCACAAAGCAGGCCACAGAATCCTACCCATCCACTTCTATAACAAACCCCTAACCTATGTCCGAGTTATTGAAGTCCTCAGATTGTGGTTTGAAGACCTCAAGCTGCAGAGAATCCACCAGCAAGTGACCCATGCCCCATGCTGCAGGGGAAGGCGAAAAACCTCCAGGGCCTCTGCCAATCTACCCTGGAAGAAAATTCCTTCCGGACCCCAAATATGGCGATCAGTTAAACCCTGAGCATGTGGGCAAGACTCACCAGCCAGCAGGAAAGAATTCTCTGCAGTAACTCAGATCCCATCCCATCCAACATCCCATCACCGCCCACATGACATACTTATTTGCTGATAATCAATGATCAGTTGCCAAAATTAAGCTATCTCATCATACCATCCCTTCCATAAACCTATCAAGCTTATTCTTGAAGTCAGATATGTCTTTTGCCCCCACTACTCCCCTTGGAAGGCTGTTCCAGAACTTCACTGCTCTAATGGTTAGAAACCTTCGTCTAATTTCAAGTCTAAACTTCCTAGTGTCCAGTTTATACCCATTCATTCTTGTGTCTACATTGGTACTAAGCTTAAATAATTCCTCTCCCTCCCTAATATTAATCTCTCTGATATATTTATAAAGAGCAAGCATATCCCCCCTCAGCCTTCTTTTGGCTAGACTAAACAAACCAAGCTCTTTGAGTCTCCTTTCATATGACAGGTTTTCCATTCCTCGGATCATCCTAGTAGCCCGTCTCTGAACCTGTTCCAGTTTGAATTCATCCTTCTTAAACATGGGAGACCAGAACTGCACACAGTATTCCAGGTGAGGTCTCACCAGTGCCTTATATAACGGTACTAACACCTCCTTATCTTTGCTGGAAATACCTCGCCTGATGCATCCTAAAACCGCATTAGCTTTTTTTCATGGCCATATCATATTGGCGGCTCATAGTCATCCTGTGATCAACCAATACTCCAAGGTCCTTCTCCTTCTTTCTTGCTTCCAACTGATGCGTCCCCAATGTATATCTAAAATTCTTATTATTAATCCCTAAGTACATGACCTTGCACTTTTCACTATTAAATTTCATCCTATTACTATTACTCCAGTTTATAAGGTCATCCAGATCTTCCTGTATGATATCCGTGTCCTTTTCCGTGTTAGCAATACCCCCCAGCTTTGTGTCATCCACAAAATTTGTTAGCACATTCCCGCTTTTTGTGCCAAGATCAGTAATAAAAAGGTTAAATAAGATTGGTCCCAAAACAGATCCACTAGTAACCTCCTTCCAGCCTGACAGTTCACCCTTCAGCACTACCCGTTGTAGTCTCCCCTTTAACCAGTATCCACCTTTTAATTTTCATATTGATCCCCATCTTTTCCAATTTAACTAATAATTCCCCATGTGGAACCGTGTCAAATGCCTTACTAAAATCAAGGTAAATTAGGTCTACTGCATTTCCTTTGTCTAAATAATCTGTCACCTTCTTAAAGGAGATCAGGTTGGTTTGGCACCATCTACCTTTAGTAAAACCATGTTGTACTTTGTCCCAATTACCATTGACCTCAATGTCCTTAACTACTTTCACCTTCAAAATTTTTTCCAAGACCTTACATACTATGGATGTCAAACAAACAGGCCTATAGTTATTCGGATCACTTTTTTTCCCTTTCTTAAAGATAGGAACTACATTAGCAATTCTCCAGTCGTACGGTACAACCCCCAAGTTTACCGATTCATTAAAAATTCTCGCTAACGGGCTTGCAATTTCATGCGCCAGTTCCTTTAATATTCTTGGATAAAGATTATCTGAGCCCTCCGATTTTGTCCCATTAAGCTGTTCAAGTTTGGCTTCTACCTCAGATGTGGTAATATTCACCTCCATATCCTCATTCCCGTTTGTCATCCTTCCATTATCCCTAAGCTCCTCATTAGCCTTATTAAAGACTGAGGCAAAGTACTTATTTAGATATTGGGCCATGCCTAGATTATCCTTAACCTCCTTTCCATCCTCAGTGTTTAGCGGTCCCACTTCTTTCTTCGTTTTCCTCTTATTTATATGGCTATAGAACCTTTTACTATTGGTTTTAATTCCCTTTGCAAGGTCCAACTCTACTTGGCTTTTAGCCTTTCTCACTTTATCCCATATGTTCTGACCTCACTAAGGTAGCTTTCCTTGCTAATCCCATCCTTCTTCCACTCCTTGTAGGCTTTCTGCTTTTTCTTAATCACCTCTCTGAGATGCTTGCTCATCCAGCTTGGTCTACAACTCCTGCCTATGGTTTTTTTTTCTCTTTCTTGGGATGAAGGCTTCCGGTAGTTTCTGCAACTGCGACTTAAAGTAATTCCAGACCTCCTCCACATTTAGATCCACAAGTTCTTCAGTCCAATCCACTTTCCTAACTAATTTCCTTAATTCTTTAAAGTTAGCCCTCGAGAAGTCAAGAACCCTAGTCCCAGATCTATTTTTGTTTATCCTTCCATCTAGTTTGAACTGAATTAGCTCATGATCACTCGAACCAAGGTTGTCCCCTACAACCATTTCTTCTATAAGGTCCTCACTACTCACTAAAACCAAATCTAAAATGGCATCCCCTCTTATCGGTTCTTCAACTACTTGGTGAAGAAATCCATCTGCTATCACATCCAGAAAAATCTGAGCCCTATTATTCTTGCTAGCACTTGTCCTCCAGTCTATATCTGGGAATTTAAAGTCTCCCATGATCACACATTTCCCATTAGTGTTTACTTCCTTAAAAACATTAAAGAGGTCTCTATCCATATCCAAATCAGATCCCGGCAGTCTGTGGCACACCCCAAGAACTATCTCAGGGGAGGCTCTAGTAGCTTTCTTTCCCAGTCTGATTTTTGCCCAGACAGACTCTGTCTTGTCCATTCCATCACTTCTTATTTCTTTACAGTTAACCTCCTAATTGATGTACAATGCTACTTCACCATCTTTGCCTTTATTTCTGTCTTTCCTAAACAGCACATAGCCTTCAATACCTGTACTCCAGTCATGACTACTATTCCACCATGTTTCTGTTATCCCTACAATATCCAGTTTCACTTCCTGCACCAGTAGCTCTAGTTCCTCCATTTTGTTCCCTAGGCTCCTCGCATTAGTATACAAACATCTTAATTTTTGTGGTTTGGCTTCACTGACATTCTTTACCCTGTTAGGCTCAGGCATTTTACCACCAGCATCACCTGTTAGTCTGCTATCTACACTACCCTTCCTCCTTATGCCAAATCTTCTGTCCATGGCTATATCCTCTCTTACTTTGTTTACTTCCCTCTCAAGGTTACATTCCGGCGTGGAGATCTCCTGGACATCTCCCAACCATCTCCCCCAACTTCCTAGTTTAAAGCTCTCTTAATCAGTTCAGCGAGCCTTCATCCTAGAAGTCTATTTCCCTCCTTGCTCAGGTGAAGTCCATCCCGAGAGAACAGTCTTCTGTCTGTAAATGCTTCCCAATGGCCGTACATCCCAAAGCCCTCCTTATAGCACCACTGCCTGAGCCATCTATTGATCGCCATAATCTTGTCACACCTTTGTCGCCCTTCTCTAGAAACCGGCAGAATCCCACTGAAGATCACCTGAGCCTCGATTTCCTTAAGCGTCTTCCCCAGTCTGGCATAGTCTCCCTTGATACATTCCAGAGAGTATCTAGCTGTATCATTCGTTCCCACATGAAGGACAATCAAAGGATTCTTTCCCGCTCCCGCTAGGATCCTTTTCAGCCTCAGGTCCACATCCTGTATCTTAGCACCCGGCAGACAGCACACCCTTCTGTTCTCCAGATCAGCTCTAGTTACAGGCCTGTCTATTCTTCTCAGTAAGGAGTCTCCAATCACGTAGACCTGCCTTTTCCTAGTGACAGTGTGATTCTCCAGTCTATCCCCTGCACTCACTGTCTGCAAGTCCTCTCGATTCCTATTCACCCTTGCAATCCTCCTGGGGCTTATATTTGGTGTTGCCTCCATTGACTCCTCCCCTCCTCTTGCAGGACTATCAGCTCTTCTCTTTTTCCTTGCCCTCTCTCCTTCAGTGACCACCTGCTGTGTCCCTTCTTCATTTCCAACTCTGCAAACCTGTTCCTGAGTTCTATTTCTCCTTCACTGGCCCGTCTTTTCCTCTGCCTGGTTCTCTTAGTCACATGCTTCCACCGTCCAGTTTCCTCACCCTGCAGTCTCTCTTCTGAATTCTTTGGTCCTGCTTCCATCTGCATGTCTCAGCTTATCCCTTCAGCCCCCTCATGTCTGTGCTCCATCATCTGCTCAACCCCCCTTCTAAACTCAACCAGAGTTTGCACCTGCATCTCCAGTCCTCGGATCTTTTCTTCCATCAGCTCTATCAGGCGGCATTTCATGCAGACAAAACTCTTTTCAGGTACCCCCTCCAGGATCATGTACATGCCGCAGCTTCCACATCCAGTCATGCTCACTGTGTCTTTCAGTGCTACCTCTGTATCAGTCATAGCCTTCCCACCTAAAGCCTAGTAGTCCACGGAACAGAACACAACACAACACAAACCCCCAGCAGGCACCAGACCACCCCCAATCCCTTAACTATCCTGTTGGTTCTTCTGTCCTAGTCTCCCCTGCAACCTCCCCCTGGAAACTCCCTCTGAAACTCCCCTGTTTACAGCTCTGTTTGCTGGCTCCTGTGCCACTGCAGCTGTCTGTGCCGCTGCCTGACTGGCTGGCTACTAAAGCCATACAAAGAGTAGAACGCGGGTGTCTAAAGTATCAACCAAAAGCCACATGTCATCTTTGAAGGTCTCTGAGATGTTTGGAACTACGTGAGACATTATGCAGTGCTTATTTCATTTATGACTAAATTCTCACTGCAGAGCTAAATATTTTTTTCTGAGAAAACGGGAAAAACCATTTGGTTGCAAGTCCTAATAAGGCAAGGAGACATTCCACCAAATAGAAGAAGCATGACCGAGCACCGATGAGACAAATTACGTATAGAAACATCACTATGTACAGACTATCCCAGCCACGCATAAGGCAACAATTTAACAATGGAGTAACTAGAATCTGTTACTCAGGTTTGATAGTTTCAGATATAAAATGTGTGGCATTGTTTTGACGTCTTGTGCACAAATACAATTGTTCATAAAAATCACATCTCCATGCTTTACTATCCCCGTGTGCTGAAAAGGCTCATGCCCTGAAAAGCGGAGTGTTCCCAATACTTCACCAGCCTTTGAAATAAGTCGTTTGCAAAGTGCTCAGGAGATAAGTACCATTATATATATATCCTAAGAAACAATTCATCCTGATTAATGATCACATGTTCTCAATACACAATCTGATAACACTACAGGACTGATTAGAGGTCATCATGGAGATTCAAGGGCACCAATGGCAGTTGGGTGCCTGACTCCCAGTAGCATCTCCACAAATCTCGCCTTTTACCTGTTTGAGTAATTCTTCTCATACAGGATTTGATTTACACTTAAGGCTCTTGCAGGCAGAGACTTTCTTTTACCATGTGTAGACACAATGCATAGTATGATGTAGACCTGATCTCAGTTGGAGCCTCTAGACACTGTGATAATATTATGACTTCTTAATCAACTATTTAGTTTAAGCTGGAGAGTCACACTGCTACAATTGACTGTATTTTTATTCGTTAATTAGTGTGAAGCCAGATACACTTATTTCTGTTACCCCCACTCTGTCCCCATGTACAGTTTTGTTACCCTTTACTTAAAGTCACATCTAAAATTATGCCCCAGTCCTGCCATTGGAGTCATAAAGATCGACTCTTCCGCCCAGGCAGAGCTCCACTGGTTTCCACAGGACTCCACACAGGCATAAGGGTGTACCCCTGCAGATCCAGCTTGACTGGGGCCTTTCTAAGCTCTTTGCAATAGAGACTGTCTTTCTATTTGTTGTGTCATATGCCCAGCACTACAGAAACAACATTACCCCTTTCAACCCGAGTGGGTAGCCAAGTTCAAGGTGCTGTTGGGTTGTTCCACGTAGGAAGAGAAATTGCAGTGAAGAAAATAGCTGATTCCATCAATCTAGGAAGGTATAATGTAGGAACCAAATGTAACCCAAGCCTGCGTCGTGTGACACTTTGTCCCCACTGTAGTGGCAGCTAGAGATTGATGGGTCTGCTGTAGCCTCGGCTAACAGAGCTGTGCTTTTAGCTCATAAAGTAAATGTTCCTGCATTAAGCACCATCGGTCCCAGGTTTGATCCTGAGCGAAGGGGTCTGTTGGCATTACACAAACAACAGAGTGTGTCTGTCATGGTATAATTCCCCAATCTGAACCTTAGAGTCCAAAAAATGGGGTACTAGCATGAATTCTTCTAAGCTTAATTACCAGCTTAGATCTGATAGGCTGCCACCACCCAAAAATATATAGTGTTTTGGGGCACTCTGGTCCCCCCAAAAATCTTCCTTGGGGACCCCAAGACCCAAATTCCTTGAGTCTTACAACAAAGGGGAATAAACTATTTCCCCCCTTCTCCTTTCTTCCTCCCAGTTCTTTCCCACCCTGGATACACTAGGAGATCACCGTGATTCAAACTCCTTGAATCACAACACAGAGAAATCAGGTTTCCCCCCCCCCTTCTCTCCCCCTCCCAGGTGTTCCCTCCCTGGGCTATCCTGGAGAGAGAGACAGATTCAAGCTCTGTGAATCTAAACAAAGGGATTCCACCTTTCCCCCTCCCTTCTCTCTCCCTGTCTCTCACCAATTTCCTGGTAAGTACAGACTCAATTCCCTTGAGCCTCAACAAGGGGAAAAAATCAAACCGGTCTTAAAAAGCAAAACTTTTAATAAAAAGAAAGAAAAAAGTAAAAGTTGTCTCTGTAATTTAGATGGTAAAAGTTACAGGGTCTTTCAGCTTATAGAGAGAAGCCTCCCCCCAGGAAAATACAATTTAAAATACTCCCAGCAAACTACACATTTGCAAATATAGAAAACAATCAAAAGACTAAACTTGCCTTTTCCTGGTACTTACTAAAATTAGAACAGAAGAGATTTTTTCAGAAAGAGTGGAGGAATCTGCTTACATGTCTGGTCCCTCTCAGAATCCAGAGAGAACAAAGCAAAACCCAAAACCACACAAACAAAGGCTTCCCTCCACCGAGGTTTTAAAGTATCTTGTTTCCTGATTGGTCTTCTGGTCAGGTGTTTTTGGTTTACTGTTTGTTAACCCTTTACAGGTAAAAGAGACAGTAACCCTTAACTATCTGTTTATGACACGCCCCCCAAATCGCAGACAGTGGGAAATGTCACTGGCTGTGATTTCTTCCTAGAACTTTAGAATAAACAGATTAATACAACACATGCACCTTTACATATACTACTAAGTATGTAAACTACAAGACTTTCTACATTTTAATGACAAATTTTAACCAGTGGATTCTGGGAAACTTTCACGAGAGAGTGCATCAGCTACTTTGTTAGAAGCTCCTGAAATGTGTTGAATTTTAAAATCAAAATCTTGGAGAGCTAAACTCCATCGAAGCAGTTTTTTGTTGTTCCCCTTGGCAGTATGAAGCCACTTTAGTGCAGCATGGTCGGTTTGTAGCTGGAACCGCCGTCCCCAAACGTATGGGCGTAGCTTTTCCAGGGCGTACACAATGGCGTAGCATTCCTTTTCACTGACTGACCAGTGACTTTCCCTCTCAGACAGTTTCTTGCTGAGAAACATGACAGGATGGAAGTTGTGATCCGGTCCTTCCTGCATGAGAACTGCTCCTATACCACGCTCAGATGCATCTATGGTTACTAGGAATGGTTTGTCAAAGTCCGGGGCCCTTAGCACAGGGTCAGACATGAGCGCCACCTTAAGCTGAGTAAAGGCCTTCTGACACTCATCAGTCCACTTAACTGCATTCGGCTGGGTCTTTTTGGTCAGGTCGGTCAGTGGGGAAGTGATTTGGCTCTAGTGTGGTACAAATCGCCTGTAATACCCGGCCAAGCCTAAGAAGGATTGGACCTGTTTCTCTGACTTTGGGACAGGCCACTTTTGGATAGCCTCCACCTTGGCCTGTAGGGGGTTTATGGTTCCTCGACCCACCTGGTGTCCCAGGTAAGTCACTCTGTTTTGGCCTATTTGACACTTTTTGGCCTTAACAGTTAGTCCTGCCTGCCTGATGAGCTCAAAGACCTTTTCCAGGTGTTCTAGGTGTTTGGGCCAGGAGTCAGAAAAAATGGCCACATCTTCGAGGTAGGCAACTGCATATTCGCCCAGACCTGCTAGTAGACCATCTACCAGCCTCTGGAAGGTGGCGGGTGCATTTCTCAGCCCGAAAGGAAGCACATTAAATTCCTCTTCACTTACAGCCTCAAGCCTCTTTAGTCAGCACCAGACCCAACCACACCTCTCTAGACTTCTCTCAAAGTCTCACACTATGCTTGTCTAGGCTGTGTCCGTCTCTCTCTGTGTGCTGTCTCCTGCTTCTCTTTTCCACCCACCCTCCTCTGGTCAAATACCCAGAGGATTCCTCCACTGGGTCATTCAAATTTCTGGGCAGAGCGATGTGACCGTGTTTTGGATTTGAAGGCTACTTTTATTTCAGTCACTTCTTCCCATTCATCCTGAATGAAAGGTGATGTTATAGCCAACCTATAACAACAAGGTTTAACTGAACCTGCAAAAATAATCAATGAGAAGCATTACTATAGATTTCCTCAACTTTAGGTCGAGCCCTCCAATGATGCTGGAAAAGCACGTTCGCTGCCCTTTCTCACTTCCCAGTTTACACAGCCGAGCAACAACTGATAATATTTATTTCATAAAGAACAATAATGCTTCCTTATGCTTCAGGACATTCATAAATGAAACAGTGTAATAAACTCCCTATGGAATCACACATTTGATCCAATCTGATAACCAAAATTGATCATTGCAATTAACATGACTGGAACGGTGACCTAAAAGATGTATTACACCAGGCTTGCAAACCTCATCACGAAACAGCATGTTGTTTATGTTGTGTATTTGGTTGTCATGGTTTTTGTTCCTATGGCAACTGAGTTAGATTATTAGGGGATAGCCCAGCCAGCTTCAGGTCAGCTGACCTGGTCAGCTGGTCAGGTGAGCTCCGTGTCTGTAAATAAATGGTAGCTTCGTTAGTTGTCTACTCTCTGGCCTCAAATGATTTCTTCCTAAACCGGCTGCCCCCAAGGATATAACAGTTTACTTCTCTGCAGCCTGCTAGGTGTAATCTAATTCTGTAAATGGATTCATGCCATTAGTTTTTAAACTGAAACTTTTTTTTGTGTGTAAAATCTACATTACAAATCACTCTTTCCTCTGCACTTAGGTAAACACATATGAAAACCACAGCTGTCCAATAACACTAATGTCTCTAGTTTGATGTGGGACATGGAGGCAGCCAATAAATTACAAACACTACATTTAATTACCTCTCACTTAGCTTTGAGGGCTGCATGCAACCAGAAGCTGACAAAATGGAGGAAGCCAAAATGCAATTGGGTTTAAAGGAAATATACCAGTGACAGACACAATAATGAACTCTGGGTGAGCAATAACAGATGTTTAATTGTAACAGCAGCATGATTGTTTGTGTTGTGATGCAAAGCTATGAGTACAGTTGGGCCAAGACACTGAATTGCCAGCTGATGTCACTTGGTTTTATGTAGGGAAACAACTGCTGATCTAAATCTAGAAAGGTCTCTTTTGGTACCATCATGGGCTTAATTTTGTGACCATTCTCCACTGGCCCTGACTTGGCAGTGATATGATCTATAGAGTTTAAGGCCAGAGAGACCACCAGATCTAGTCTGAACCCATGAAGAGCACAGGTCACTATCACCACCCAGCACCCACACATCAAACCGACAACCAGAATTAGGCTAAAGTATTACAGCCCACAGGATATTAAGCTATTGTGTGCCACAGACAGAGAACAGGAGGGACCAAGGTACACTGACGTCCTACACCCCTGCACTGGCAGGGAATTGATTAAGTGAGACATACCCAGAAGATTCTGTATGATGCATGGAACCTCACAGCTCTATTAGGAATCTTATTATGCACTACCTCCCATAGCTACCAGGTACACGAAGAGCACACTCATCGCTAAATCCATTACACCATGCCTGGTCCAGCCTCCTTCCTCTGCCTCTGGAAGGCACTAGGAGAAAACCAAGTTGTCTGTTACTAGGCCTATTTGCTAAACTCTTGGCCGAAGGTGAAGGAAGTTACCACCCATCCACACAGCAGTCAGTCACAACCTGTCTTTGAAATATGTCCTGATTATTGTGACCTTTTATGTTCTACTGGAGTGAAGGACACCTCTCCATAAGCAACAATGGTCCTCCTGTACTCATATTTCATTATGATTTAATAACAGAAGTAGCACTCAAGGTTACCATGCAGTCCAATTAGTATACTAGGGAAAGGATCTATGAACAAGCCATGTGTGAAATAAATTAGCCCTGGTCTACATTGGGAGTTGGGATCGATCTAAGATACACAGCTTCAGCTACGAGAATAGTGTAGCTGAAATCGACATATTTAGGTCGACTTACCGTAGCGTTTTCATGGTGCTGAATCGACTGCTACTGCTCCCCCGCGTGCACCTCTTGTGGTGGAAGAGTACTGGAGTCGATAGGAGAGCACTCAGAGATCGATTTATCGCATCTAGACTAGACATGATAAATTGACCCCTGATAGATCGATTATTACCCAC
The DNA here is from genome assembly GCF_007399415.2 of Gopherus evgoodei. NCBI lineage: Eukaryota > Metazoa > Chordata > Testudines > Testudinidae > Gopherus > Gopherus evgoodei. The sequence goes on from NC_044326.1 coordinate 9,335,447, forward strand.
CGATCCGGTTAGATACATAACTTATTCTGGGTGAGAATCAAGTCAGAGGCTGGTTAGCATACCACAGTAACTTATGCCCTGTCCTGTCTTACCAAGTTCCATTCCAGTGAAAAAGTTTAAGTTGCAGAAACTTGATCCTGTGGTTTAAAAATATACACTAGTGTATGAAAAAGTATGCAAAGGAAGGAAAATGATAGATTTTAAATGAGAAAAGTAAGCCACTTTCCTTCTCATCTCCAAACAGCATGTGTTTGGGCACAACCCCAGAGTAAAATCTTGTAGCTGGTATTTTAACTTTGTAAACCCTTCAGGATAAGTAGACAATGTTTATTGTGTGTATTATTCAAATTCTAATATCTACACTGTATTGTTAAATCTATCCACCTAAATCTGGATTATTTCTGATTATGCACTCTATATATCATATGTCTTTTAATCATATGTCTGGATAATCTAAGCACTATACCCAGATGTACAGACACTCTTTTCCCAACCTATGTATTATATAATTTTTTAAAATTATCTTTAATAAAAATTTGAAATCGGTCCTTCCATCACTCCTGCTGTGCCCATTTTGCAGAGGAGTATTTTACAGCTGCCAGGTAGAAGAGCTCAGAGATTAATACTGAAGGACCCAAATTCAAACTCCGATGATGATCAAGACAAATATTGTTTCACAAATGCTACATCAAAATTCTCTTCTGCCAGGTTTGTGTCATGTTAACGAATAGTTTTCCCCACTCTTCATCCCCTTTCAATCCTTTCTAGGTCAGTAATTGATCTCAGCTGACCCCGCCCAGGCAGAGCTTACAAAGGGTGGCTACACCAAGATTCAAAGAATTATTGAACGGAATTTCCTTTGTTGCAATTAATAAATCACAAGTAATGAATGTTAGAGAGACTCTGGAGCTCTCTTTTCAAACGCTTGCAGATCTGAGCTCAGCAGGGAAATTGGTGACCTCTAACCCCTGACCCTTTCAGGGTCATCAGCGAGTGCAGAGCCAGCGCTGCATGACAAAAACGGATGTTTGATAACATATTCTGCCTTCCTCATTACCAAGAGCTCTGGCACAGAAATGCTGGGAGAAAATACACCTAAGCAGGTTGAGCCAGCACATAATTCCATGCATCAGTCTATGGTAAGTGGCCCAGATAGCTGCTGCAATTACAACCAGATCTCTCCATGCTGTGCAACAAATGTGAATTGCAAAAGGGGGCATAAGCACCCCCTTTGTAACTGCAAGGAATCTAGAGTTTCTTTTCTGTCTTGGATTCCACTGTGGATACTTAACTCAAAAACGAGCAACCAAAAATATGTCAAAATCTGAAAGGATCACTTAGGATTCACTCTATGCTAGGACAGTGTGAAATATTCAGTTTGACCTTTAAGGGAACTGGGAGTCATCCTCTGTTTGGAACCAGCTGTGGCTCGCATTTATGAACTTTCTGTTGGACTTTGGACACAAAGGTTTTTTTTTTGCTTTAATTAGATATTTGCTGCTGCTCACCGGAGCATTGCTGTGGAAGATCACCTGGCATAGGTCATATCCTATGTTCTGATACTGAATCCCACTTCAGAATCCAGTGAACCAAAATTGACCCTGTACCAATAAACTCCATTCAAACAAGCAGAGCCTGAAAACTAGAGCTTTTTGGGAAAAAATGGGATGAAATTTTTGCAAAAATTTTTTGAAATTTTGTCCCCTTGTTTTTTTGTGGTCTAAAATTGTGATGAAAAAAATTCAAATTTCAGCTTTTTGTCCCCATCAAAACGTCCATATTTTGAAATTTTCAGCCATTTGTGCTTAAAATTTAAACTTACTGTATTATCTCCGAAATAAATCCAAACAGATTTGTTGAACTAAATGTCAGCTGTAAGACCAGGGAGTCCATGAGAACCAGTTTTTGCTATGAAAATAGTCACAAATCTAGGTCTATTCTGTGTGTGTCTCATTTCCCCTTTGATTCTCATTTCCAATTTTGTGGCACATTGACTTCAAAGGGACTAGTCACAATCTTCACATTAAGGATATATGTCAGAGCTTTGCTCTATCAGGACCAGAGTGCTCAGCATCTTGCAGGATTGAGCTGATGCTGCTTGATTTATGGTTCCTTTGAGCCTCTCCTCTTATTCACACTAATACATACATCTCCAGCCTCATAGACATTCACTAAAAAAAATTTGATGATGAATTAGCTTCACGTTTTAGAATATAATGATAGAATACGAGGGGCTTATAGAGAACTTTTTAACACTAGTTCTATCTATCTAACACTATCATCTCTATTTTACAATGGGGAAACTGAGGCACAAATGGGGTTGAGTGACTTTCCCAAGGTCACACCAGAAATCAATAGAAGAGCCAGAAAGGGAACTCAGCAATTCTTGCTCCCAGTCTAATGCCCTATCCATTGAACCATACTTCCTTACATTGTATTTCAGGCTAGAAAGCCTACAAGAACAGTCTCTTATATTATTTTGACATATTATTTCCCCATCCTGGTCAGAATCAGGAATTCAAAATAATTTACCTTTTGCTTGAGAAGAGTGTGTTAATTTAACACTAGAATGACACCCCTGGAGACTGAAGAACATATTCATGTACAAAATAGGTGTAGCACAGGCAATGCAAGTGAAAGATGCTATAGTTTTCCCCAGTCTGGAATCTGTGCTAGTGGGATAGGTTGCAGTGCTTTGCCTCTCTGCTTAGAGTGCCACTTGTGACCATATTTTTGTTTTTAATGGGGATACTAGTGCACTGGGGCCTGGACTGAGAGCACAGAGTTCATTTCATCTGGACCGCTGAACAGCCATCAGAGGGTAATAGCTTTTTCTCACTTCCCACTTGAGCTTTATTTGAACTGGCCTACAAGAGGATGAAGATTGTGTATCCAATTACCGGTTCCTGAGTTATCCAAACCCTGTTTCATTAAATTTTCCCTTTGGTTTCCACAGTAGGTTCAGACTTCTGGTCTACACTTACAATATTTCACACAATTCCATTCCTCCTAATATCTCTTTTTCATGTCTTTGTTCATCCACTTTTGCTCCTCATCTAACTGTCCCTTTTGTAGCTTGCTTCCATCTTTGTCTTAGATTCTACTAACATTGTAAGCTCTGTAGGCCTTGCTGGAGCCCTAAAATAGCTAAAAGCATGAGCCAAAGTAGGCCTTGTCAGAATAGTAACACTAGGTATCAGCTAATAAAAGTAAGCACATTCCTGAGAGGATGATACTGGAACACACAGAACTCTTATAAAAATAAGGATGGGATGACAGGATAGCGGAGGATGTTGTGTTCAAACTATTAGGTGCAAGGAGCATATGGAATGTAATATGTAACATATTTGTATCAATATATGAAAGGAGGGGCATCTTTTTACTGGCCTGGGGAAGACATTATGTTTATTGGCCTTATACTTTGTCAAAGCAGCAAAGAGTCCCATGGCACCTTATAGACTAACAGACGTATTGGAGCATGAGTTTTTGTGGGTGAATACTCACTTCATCAGATGCATGTAATGGAAATTTCAGGAGGCAGGTATAAATATGCAAGCAAGAATCAGGCTAGAGATAACGAGGTTAGCGCAATCAGGGAGAATGAGGCCCTCTTCTAGCAGTTGAGGTGTGAACACAAAGGGAGGAGAAACTGCTTTTGTAGTTGGCTAGCCATTTACAGTCTTTGTTTAATCCTGATCTGATGGTGTCAAATTTGCAGATGAACTGAAGCTCAGCAGTTTCTCTTTGAAGTCTGGTCCTGAAGTTTTTTTGCTGCAGGATGGCTACCTTTAAATCTACTATTGTGTGTCCAGGGAGATTGAAGTGTTCTCCTACAGGTTTTTGTATATTGCTATTCCTGATATCTGACTTGTGTCCATTTAATCTTTTACGTAGGCAGGGGCGGCTCCAGGCAACAACTTAGCAAGCAGGTGCTTGGGGCGGCAACTCTGGAGAGGGGTGGCACGTTCAGGTATTCGGTAGCAATTCGGCGGAGGGTCCCTCGCCCCCCCTTGGAGTGAAGGACCTCCCGCTGAATTGCCGTAGATCGCGATCGCGGCTTTTTTTTTTTTTTTTGGTCTGCTTGGGGCGGCAAAACCCCTGGAGCCGGCCCTGTACATAGGGACTGTCTTTGCTGCTTTTACAGATCCAGACTAACCTGGCTACCCCTCTGATTCTTTGTCAAGGCATACATATGTTAGTGTACCTGTAAGCTGCTGGACTGGGCACTAGGACCATGCCTTGTTGCAATAAACCTGTGTGAGCTTCACCACCTAATTGAGCCTGTGGTATTCCTTTATGCACAACATCAGTGTCTGCTGAATCACAAGCTGCAGTCTCCATTGGTGCAGAATACACAGAAGCTTCAAGAACAGCAGCAATAACAAACTCTTTGGGCTCTGTTTATACAATGCCTTGCATAGTGGGGCCCTGCTCAGACTCCTGGGTGCTACCACATTATAAATAATCCTCTAGACATCTTCCATTCTGCCCCAGGCAAATATAATCCCCTACAGCTTCCCATGCAACAAATGATCACTTGGTCTTCATGGAACTCTTCCCATGAAGCCTTCCAATGACACCTCTTCATATGAGCAATTCTCATTTAGGGAAAAAGAGCCAGCAACAAAATTCATACCATTCTTGAGCTTGGATGCTCATGTGGTCACTTGGTGTGCTGTGTGCCTGCCAGTTGTTTGTCTATTTCCCATTGCAAACTCTTAACAGAACAAGGAGTAGTTGACAGTGTCATAACCTAGTCCCAGATTTGGACCTTAGCATCCAAAATAGGGGGGTTAGCATGAAAACCTCCAAGCTTAGTTACCAGCTTGGACCTGGTACTGCTGCCACCACCCAAAAAATTAGAGTGTTTTGGGGCACTCTGGTCCCCCCGAAACCGTTCCCTGAGGCCCCCAAGACCCAAACCCTTGAGTCTCACAACCAAGGGAAATAAATCTTTTCCCTTCCCCCTTCCAGGTCCTCCTGGAGAGATACACAGAAGCAACCTCCGTGAATCTAAGCAGAGGGAGTCCACTCTCCCCGTTTCCAGTCCTGGAAACAAAAGCACTTTCCTCTTTACCCAGAGGGAATGCAAAATCAGGCTAGTAAATCTAACACACACAAACCTCCCCCTGACTTCTTCCTCCCACCAATTCCCTGGTGAGCTGCAGACCCAATTCCTTGAAGTTCCCCCCAATAAAGAAAAACTCCAACAGGTCTTAAAAGAAAGCTTTATAGAAAAAGAAAGAAAAATACATACAAATGGTCTCTCTGTATTAAGGTGACAAATACAGGGTCAATTGCTTAAAAGAAATATGAATAAACAGCCTTATTCAAAAGGAATACAAATCAAAGCACTCCAGCAACTATAGACATGTAAATACAAAAGAACATATAAATCCCTATTTGATCTTTGGTACTCACAACTGGGAAACAGAAGATTAGAAAGCAGGAAATAGAAATCACTCCTCATCTGAGAGAGCATACAGGCAGACAGACCAAGAACTCAGACACACACTTCCCTCCACCCAGAGTTGAAAAAAAATCCTGTTTCCTGATTGGTCCTCTGGTCAGGTGGTTCAGATTACTTCTTTCCAGGTGAAAGAGACGTTAACCCTTAGCTATCTGTTTATGACAGACAGAACAAGGAGTAATGGTCTCAAGTTGCAGTGGGGGAGGTTTAGGTTGGATATTAGGAAAAAAATTTTCATTAGGAGGGTGGTGAAGCACTGGAATGGGTTACCTAGGGAGGTGGTGGAGTCTCCCTCCTTAGATGTTTTTAAGGTCAGGCTTGACAAAGCCCCGAGTAGGCTGATTTAGTTGGTGTTGGTCCTGCTTTGAGCAGGGAGTTGGACTAGATGACCTCCTGAGGTCTCTTCCAACCAGGATATTCAACGATTCTATGGAACAAGGACTGTGCCTTTCTCTCTTTTGTACAGAACTGAGCACACTGTCTGGCCCGCTAAATAATAAAACATGACTTGAAAGCAAGTGAGGCAACCATCCATGGGTAAACACAGGTGGGCTAAATTTTCAGCAGCCCAAAACAGAGTCTTTGAATTTACTCTCACAACCTTTTGCAGCGTCAAATACTGTGATTGCCTACCTACCCTATTTGCATATGAATCTAGCTACCTCTTTTGTATAGACATTGCTAAACCAAGATGCAGCAAAGCATGTAAGTATGTCCCATTGAATTTAATGGAACTATTCACATGTTTAGAAATAAACATGTTTGAATGTGTCACAGTTACAGGATTAGCTACACCTTTGATTGGTCTTCAACCTCTTCTCAGTGCACCTTTCTAATATACCTTCCATCATGGTGGAATCCTGCAATTCTCCCATTAATGAGCAGGTTCCCATGCTACCGCGCATATATTTACCAGCCAGGCTAGTTGAACTGAGTTTGGCACCTTCTAGAGAGTTCCGTTCAGGAGATGTGACCATCAGTGTAATACTTGCTTATAGAAATTAAAGACTGTATTGGGACCCTCCATGTAACAACTCCAGCATGCATAGGAAAAACTTACTTCCTCATAGCTCCCTCTTATTTCCCCCTGAACCAAGGCCACATTGTAAAATATCTAAACGAGACGACAACTTAATACTAAGCTAAATATACAGCATCACCTCTTGGTGGAGGTGCTTTTTGCACTCATCATTACAGTCAGCAAATGCAGTGGCTCGGAACAGCTTCTTCCAAACACAGTATTATTTTTTTATCCATCCAGAGGAATATCACATTCAGAGAAAGGGGTTCAAACATCAAAAGGCGGACATGCATGTCTTACCTAAAGCTTAGCATTTCCCTTCCTGCTTAGGCAAACCCAGATTTTCCCAGGTGTAGCGTTCCCTTTAGTGCGCTAATGAAGCAGAGAGGGGGTGTCTTTTGTTTCTCAGGAAGTCTCAATTTTTTTTTCCCAAATATCCACCTGAAATTTCTCAGTCCCATTCTTTCTTCTTCCTCTTATGTGGTATCTCCATTACTGGAGGTTTGCAAGCATGGTAACCCATTCTTCATGATGCCCTGCTAATTTCTGAATGGATGAATAGTCCTTCTGATCCACTTAATATACCACATAATCCATCCAAGATCTTCTTTTTCTGCCTTGTGTTCTTGTGCCATCAACTTTTCCTTCCAGTGCCGATAAATATACATTGCTTGTTAAATCCCCTAAATTGTGTTCTGCAAATCGAATTTTTCTTTTCATAAGATCTCTGGCTAGATTTTCTTGTGTTCCAGTCATCTACAATACTTTTTTCCTTGTTTACATGATCTATCCATGATATTTTCAGAATTCTTCTATGACACTATAATTCAAAAGATTGTAGTCTCTTTATTATTGATAGTTTGTCCACGTTTCAGAGCCATAATTTAACACAGACCACTCTTTACACAAGGAATTTCTCGGTGTTCCAAATAATTACATTATGTTAAATAAACAAACAAACAAAACCCCGAACCTATATCTAGCTGCATTTTTATTGTAAAAGATATTTTTATTAATCCTGTCATCTTCATCCTTTTAAACAGTCAAGGTAACTTATCTGTTTTAAGTAGATTAAATATATATTTTTCTATTAAAAAATCTAGGACCCAGTGAGCAATTCTTATCCATTCAAAGGCTCTTAATTTGCCTGCAGAGCAATATCACCCAGAAAGGAGTGCTCTCACCCCCAGTCAGTCTTGCTTTAAAAAAGCATTGATGAGCCTCCCAGCAGAGAGAGATTTCACATGTGGATTGGGACTGAGATGATTGAACTTTAAGTCAAGATTTAATTTTGCCCATTGTTACCAAAAAGTCTCACCGACAATTGCAAATGCTGATTTCCTTCACAACAGAGGATTTAGAGTCAGCATTCTGGGGAGAGATTGACATTTGTGGCATAAACCCACTCTGCAAATGAAACTTGTTTTTTTAAACGTGTGACCCTGCAAACCAATCAAATCATAATTAGCCAAGATTTCCTCCAATAAGGAAAATCAAAGGCAATATGGACAGATCACTGTTACTAGATAGTGACGTTGTACATAGTACTTTATTGACAAATTAAATACAATGTACTTGCCTTGAGATACAAGGGCTAAATCTTTCTCCCATTAACCCCAATGGGAGTTTTTACATTGTCATTTTCAGACTTAAAATAATTTTCAAGGAACAGAGTTTTATTCATCATTGTCATCTAGTGGTTAGCGCATATGCTAGATGTTAGGAGCCCTGAGTGTTAAACCCAGCTCTGTTCCCCTTACACTGAGTGGTCTTGGGCAAATTACTCACCCTCCCAAAACCTTCTGTAAAATAGGAATATTGCCTTCGTCACAGGTATGTTTTGACATCTAGTTCTTATGGTCAGATTCTGACATGATTTTTTTTAATAATGGTCTCTTCTATCTAATACAATCCAATGGGTGGAAGTTAAAGCTTGACAAATTCAGGCTGGAAATAATATGTACATTTTTAACGATGAGAGTAATTAATCACTGAAACATCTTATTAAGTGTTCCTTCTTATTTTACCCACGCATGTCTGGAATAAATTTTGTTATGTGCACCAATATGGAAGTGATGTGTGAGGAGTTTGGAGTGTGGGAGGAGGCTCAAGGCTGGGGCAGAGGGTTGGGGTGCAGGGGGTGAGGGCTTTGGCTGGAGGTGTGGGCTCTGGGGTGGGGCCAGGGATGAGTGGTTGGGGGTAAAGGAGGGTGCTCTGGAACTACAGCAGGGAGAAAGGACTCCTCCCAGCTCTCTCTTCCCACAGCAGCACCTGGGCTAGCAGGGAGAGGCACGTCTCCCTGCTACAGCAGCTCTGGGACTGGGGCCACAGGATAGGTGCCCCTCCCCCAGCTGTGGCAGGGCTGGGCTGGTGCTGGGTTTGGGCTGGGCAAGAGGTGCCACAGCCATGGCCACGGTAGGTCTGGGCTGGGTTCCAGTCTCCCCTCCCCTGGCCACTTCAGGTCCAGGGCTGAGTTTGGACTGGGGAAGGGGCACCCAGCTGCAGCAGATCTGGGCCGGGACTAGGTTCCCTGTGCACTCATGTGACACTAAATACCCTGCTGCATGGCTGTGCAGCTTATAGGGAACTTAGGTCATGGTGGATTTTCCATCACTGACAATTTTTAAATCAAGATTGGCTGTAATCCTAAAAGATCTGCTTTAGGAATTATTTTGGGGGAAGTTCTAGGGCCTGTGTTATACATGAGGTCAGATGAGATTATCATAATTGTCCCTTATAAACTTGGTATCTATGAAACAATGACAAAACGGTTTGGGGCCTAGATCCTCAATGTTATTTAGGTACCTACCTCCCACTTCCATTGTAATCCATGGGAGTGAGGGGCCTAAATTCCTGTCTAGATCTGGGTCTTGGTCCTTAGATTAGGCTTTACTGTATTACAAAATGTTGCTACTACTACCAATCATCCCCCTCTTGAATGACATATGGGACTCACTCCTTTCCTTTTCCACTAAAAGGATCCACAGCTGTCCCCCTTCTCAGATAAATGCTTGAAGCTTTCAAGGATAAAAATAACCTGTGGAGCTGTAGTCATGGCAAAAACTATCTTCTGATTATTCCCCCTCAACCTTTATGATTTGGGAAATATGAGTCATTCTGCAGTCATATTATCATCTCCAGAGATATTTATGGCTTCTCCAGCAATATCACATATTTAACAGAAACCTGTCACTTTAGTTCCCTGTGTGCAAACAAACATATTCTCTAGGCGTGAATTAAAAAAAAATGTTAATCTCGTGATTCATGACAATTTAAAAAGCCTTTTGAGAGATCAAGGCAGCTCCTTTTTTTCAATGTGGCTAAACTAGCAACACCTTCCTCCTTCAAAAAGAAATGTGGTTTACAATTTACAGGGAATTAATAGAGAGGCAGAGGAAGATGGAATCCACCCCATTAGGCGCGTAGCAGATTTGTCATGCTGCAGCTGCTATTCCAGCTACAGGTTGGAAAAGTGAGCACTGCACACTATGATAGGGCAATCATAGGGTGTCATAACAGCTCAAGGAGAGATACCTGAGCTACCTACCTCAGGCACTGGAGCAATGAACCTGCAGCAGTGACGTCTTCAACGAGGGTTGTGCAAGCCCACCCAGAACCCTGGGGCTTTATTCACAGGGCTAGCCCATGTGCTGAAGCTTCACACCAGTACCAGAGCTAGCTAGGTTAAATCTCAGGTATGTCTACCTGAGCTGTAATCAGTATAGACAGACCCTGTATCTACATACTCCCTGTAAAAGATGTGTTGAATCATTAGATCAGTCATTACTGCTTTTATTTATATTAAAGAAGCGCCTAGAGCAGAAGCTCCAATGGAGATCAGAACCCCTCTGAGGTAGCTCAGTGCTAGGGTGACCAAACAGCAAGTGTGAAAAATCGGGATGGGGGTCGGGGGTAATAGGCACCTATATAAGACAAAGCCCCAAATAAATTGGGATTGTCCCTATAAAATTGGGACATCTGGTCACTCTACTCAGTGCAGATGCACTGTGAGAGAGAACCCTGAACCCAAGCGCTTACAATCTGAATAAAAATATCTGCATCTTTAGGCAGTTTTAAAAATCTGTCCCTCAGTGACTTGTTCCTGGTCACACAAAAAGCCAGAGCTGAACCCACATTTCCTGAGGCCCAGGTAAATGCCTTAGCTGCAAGACCATTCTCCCTCCTATATAAGTAGTGTGACTGGGCTTTCAATAATCCCCTCTCTCCTAGCCTATTTGTCGCTGCACAGAGACGCCCCCTGGCAGTACACATGAAATCCAAAGGCAGTCTTGACCATTCCTTCTCTATCCAAGGTGAGGTGTAAGCAATCCAGAGGGTCTTATGCTGACTTTCTATAGCTGGATACATTTTGTGCATGTAGAAATCAACTATGCCGGAAAACCTTAAAATAATCATGAAGGAATATCTAAAGTGATTTCTCTTCTTCATTGAAACCCTAGCCTTGGGCACCAAGTTTCCTGAAAGTTAAATAAAGAGCTGTTACCAATAATAAGAGGATTACATTGCAGGTAAAGACTGGAACTTGTTAAAAAAAGTGGTGGTTTCAGTTTGGAGTGTTTGCACAAACATTTTCATTTGTTTCAGTTCACCAGGGGTCCAACCCTTTGAGTTGTATGGTTCAAATGCCCAATCTCAGTGGATTTCTCCAAATTTATAACAAAATTCTACAAGACAGTCATTTGTCTCCAAGTTCACGGTCTGTGAAACTTAGCAAATCTTGTACTGCACCTGAACTGAATGTCGAATATGAAATGGAACACAATCCCAATGAATTCATGTGAGCCTGGGTTCCTTGATAAAAAGTGTCTATTGCTCTAGTGTGGATGTGTAACCCACATACCTTTTGGGTGTGCTGTTCTGTCCCATCTAGTGGCACCAAGACCACTTAGAGAGAAATAAAATTAGTCTACTCTACATCCTTAGCTAACAGCCAGTTGGCTTTTAGCACATGCAGTAGAGCCTCATGCACAAAGGTCCCAGGTTCAATCCTGCCTGCTGATGACCGTGGTCTGTCAACATTATAGACACATGATGCATGGTTACGTTTGGGGCGATAATACTGTATCTTGTATGAATATAGTAGAATGTTTCTTTCTAAAAGATCCTGAATAGCTTTGCAAATTTTACATAGAGATGTAGTTATCATTTCACCCATTAAGGCTCTGATTCAGGGAAACATTTAAACACATGCTTAAAGTTTTTTTCCTGTACAAGGAGCTGATGGCCTGAGACTATGGTATTTCCTCCTGTAAAATACACCTCTACCCCGATATAACTCGACCTGATATAACATGAATTCAGATACAATGCGCTAAGGCAGCGCTCCGGGGGGGCAGGGCTGCACACACTGGTGGATCAAAGCAAGTTCGATATAACACGGTTTCACCTATAATATGGTAAGATTTTTTGGCTCCTGGGGACAGCGTTATGTCGAGGTAGAGGTGTATATAGTGGAGAGAACCTAAGCTGACAGAAGATGACCCATGTAGGGTGTAACTTGGAAATAAGAAAGGAGCTAAGGCATTTAAATGCTTTTGCCCTTCTTGGGGTTACAGATGAGAGTGACAGGAATGATAAAGGTACTGTAGGCAGACTGCTGGCCTGCAACCAAACATTTGGTTAGCTGTGTTTTGTTTTGAAGTTTACCTGTATGTGCACAAACTTAGTCCTGAATATCACAATCACAACTGCAGGATATGACAGATTGGAGGCATATCTGCGTCAAATTGTAAACTCCATTTTGTTCTGTGAATATCATTTTGATTGTAACCTTCTCTTTGCACAGTAGCCTCCATCTTGAGTAAAGACATCCAGGTGGTGTTGAAAACCAGCCAGTCCTGACAAGGACAGTCTATTCTGGTTCCTGTGGACTTGTGCCAGGGAATGGGACACATCTTAAAGCACTGAAAAGGGCCATCAAGTCTGAACAACTCTTCCCTAGTGGAACAATGGGTTTGCTCCCGGTAGGGGTCATTAATTTTGGATGGAATCTCTACACAGAAACCAGTCTCTCAGGAGTGGGCTTGAATCCCCGATCTAAGCACATGGCTGGAAGAGCTGCCACTGCCCAGTCTGACTGCCTGACTAAAGAGGAGAGACTTTATTTAAGTAGCGAAGCCACTTCTCCAAGGAGGGAGGCTGCTTCATCACAGGCAGAAGACCAGACCAAGTAGGCAGGAAGAGCAAAGCTGCCTACAGATTTGGCCAGACTCAGGGTGGGGAGAACACTAAGGGGGATTGTGTTCAGGAGTTTGTGGTTTTCCATAGATCTGAAAGTCTCTTGTGCTTTGTTAAGAGTAAAATGCATTTGTATAAGAAATTCTTTTGCTAAGCCTGCGGGCCTTGCTTTACTGCCATGTTGCCCCTGAAGGGTATAACTAGGAAACCAGAGCTCCTTGTCAGGCAGGCTTTGGCGGTGTGTGTGTGTGTGTGTGTGGAAATGTGTCTAAGAAACTGGGGGTTCAGGAGGGCTGAAGCGCTGATTCTGAGGTCTAGGCAGTTGGACTGTGGGTCCCATTGTCCAAGAAGGGTGTACATAAGAACATAAGAATGACCGTACTGGGTCAGACCAAAGGTTCATCTAGCCCAGTATCCTGTCTACTGACAGGATCCAACATGGGTCTGCACCTGGGAGTACACCTGAGAGACCCACAGCCAGAACAGTGATCATTAACTGCCCAGGCACATAGGTTTTAGAGAGAGGCAGGATTGAGTGGTTGGATCCAATCACAACAGACTGGTGTCCATCCAGAGAGTGTGATGGGACCAGGTTGTGGCACAGAGTAATCAGTGAGATAACATAAGATAGGCAACTATCTATTTAAACAGCTTCACAAGCATCCATCTTTACACCCATTTTACCTCTCTAGAATTGCTTCAATGAACAGCCTGGTTCTCCATGGCATTGCAGCTGCAGTAACTCACTCTAATTCATTTTTCCTCTGTTCCCCAGTGTGTGACTACAGCTCCTCCCCACCCCCATTCCTTTCCTGCCAAAGTCACCTTTTTGGAGTTAGCTCACAGTGCTTAAAAGATGAGTGCCCACTTCAGTGAGGAGACAATGTTCTCTGATGAACCAGGTGAGGAAATTGCAGAGAAGAATTGGATTCTGATTGCATAATTTCCACAAAATACCGGCAGGCCAAACACATTTGTATAAAATGTGACCCATAATTGTTATCCGAACAGATTGGCTATGATGAGGCAACAATAAGAGCAGTGCTTTTATGGCAATTGAAACGCTTTCTGGAAGCTCAGAGACCATTTAAAACTGAGACAAATTTGAACAAGCCAAAGATGAGGCTCGCTCTGTGGGATGCCCATGGTTAAGTTATCCGTCATATAAACACACTTGGAATACTTAAGCTCTGATATGAGCATGCAGAAAAGGAATGGAATTCAGGTTAGCATCAGCATAGCTGTGAGCTACAGTTGCTTCTTACAAAGAGATGGGTGATTGCGCTGGCCGAAGTTACCTCTAAATGATAAATTACAATCCTCATTTAACAGCCCCTTATCCACAAGGAACTTGACATAATCAGTAAATTCATGGAGAGCAGCTAAGGAGGGAATGCAGAAGTCGGAATCAAGGCTGCTATTCATTAACATAATTACCCAGGACCACCTCAGGAATGTAATGCAAATGAGCAAACACATGCCAATTTGTTTTTTTTTAAATTGCCAGTTGGGTTGAAATAAAATGGTAATTATTGTTTTAAATCAGCTCTGCAGATAGCACTTCCACGATGTGTGACATTTTATTATGGTGACAGCCAGAGATAAGATACTCAGATGCTTATGAAGGCAAAGATAAGAGATTGCAATAGACAATATTACCTAATGTAGTTTTCATTGTAATATTGGCTGAGTATATAACAAGTTTTGTATTTGCTATGACATAACCTTATTCCCAGATTCTGGACTTTAGCGTCCAAAATTTGGGGGTTAGCATGAAAACCTCCAAGCTTAGTTACCAGCTTGGACCTGGTACTGCTGCCACCACCCAAAAAATTAGAGTGTTTTGGGGCACTCTGGTCCCCCTGAAAAACCTTCCCTGGGGACCACAAGACCCAAATCCCTTGAGTCTCACAACAAAGGGAAATAATTCTGATTCCCTTCCCCCCTCCAGGTGCTCCTGGAGAGATACACAGACACAAGCTCTGTGAAACTACGCAGAGTGAGTCCCCCTCTCCGTTCCCAATCCTGGAACAAAAGCACTTTCCTCTTCACCCAGAGGAAATGCAAAATCAGGCTAGCAATCCAACACACAGCTTTCCCCTGATTTCTTCCTCCCACCAATTCCCTGGTGAGTACAGACTTAATTTCCCTGAAGTAAAGAAAAACTCCAACAGGTCTTAAAAGAAAACTTTATATAAAAAAGAAAGAAAAAATACAAATGCTCTCTCTGTATTAAGATGATACAACACAGGGTCAATTGCTTAAAAGAATATTGAATAAACAGCCTTATTCAAAAAGAATACAAATCAAAGCACTTCAGCACTTACATTCATGCAAATACCAAAGAAAAGAAACCATAGAACTTACTATCTGATCTCTTTGTCCTTACACTTAGAAAACAGAAGACTAGAAAATAGAGCTACTTCTCCAAAGCTCAGAGGAAACAGGCAGACAGACAAAAGACTCAGAGACACACTTCCCTCCACCCAAAGTTGAAAAAATCCAGTTTCCTGATTGGTTCTCTGGTCAGGTGTTTCAGGTGAAAGAGACATTAACCCTTAGCTATCTGTTTATGACACGCCCCCCAAATTGCAGACAGTGGGGAAGCTCACTGGCGGCAATTTCCTTCTAGAACTTGAAAATAAACAGATTAATACAACACATGCACCTTTACATATACCACTAAGTATATAACTAACAGACTTTTACATTTTAAGAACACTTTTTAACTACTGGATTCTGGGAAACTCTCACGGGAGAGTGCATCAGCAACTTTGTTAGAAGCTCCTGTGATGTGTTGAATTTCAAAATCAAAATCTTGGAGAGCTAAACTCCAACGAAGAAGTTTTTTGTTGTTCCCCTTGGCAGTATGAAGCCACTTTAGTGCAGCATGGTCAGTTTGTAGTTTGAACCGCCGTCCCCAAACATATGGGCGTAGCTTTTCCAGGGCGTACACAATGGCATAGCATTCCTTTTCACTGACTGACCAGTGACTTTCCCTGTCAGACAGTTTCTTGCTGAGAAACACGACAGGATGGAAGTTGTGATCTGTTGCTTCCTGCATGAGTACTGCTCCTATACCACGCTCAGATGCATCCGTGGTTACTAGGAATGGCTTGTCAAAGTCCGGGGCCCTGAGCACAGGGTCAGACATGAGTGTTGCCTTAAGTTGGGTAAAGGCCTTTGTTTTTGTCCTGGTAGACATGGTTCCTGTTTTCTTGTGTTGGGGTGCCCTCCGGTGTTTATCCTCTGAACTGCAGGTTCTCTGTTGCCTCCTGAAGTCTGCCTAGCAACAGTGCTTTTTTCCTTTTCTCTCTCTAGCTAATGTTCAATTAAGGGAAACCAGAAAAACCACTTTATTTGCATGCATATAAGTGCTGGTACTTTGCCTCCTAATGGGAGGGCTATTGCATGACAAAAGACCCTTAACAGTCTTCTCGCTTAACATGCAAACCACAAACTGCTAGAGAGAGCAGAAAAAAAAATTCTCTCTGGTTCCCTTTTAAAACCAAACTGTTTCTCTCTGCTAAAAAGCCCTTAGCAAAGAAAAATATAATATTCCTACTGGCTTCTGGATTCTGTCTATATCCCGCCGCTGCCACCATGACATAACCTTATTCCCAGATTCTGGACTTTAGCGTCCAAAATTTGGGGGTTAGCATGAAAACCTCCAAGCTTAGTTACCAGCTTGGACCTGGTACTGCTGCCACCACCCAAAAAATTAGAGTGTTTTGGGGCACTCTGGTCCCCCTGAAAAACCTTCCCTGGGGACCACAAGACCCAAATCCCTTGAGTCTCACAACAAAGGGAATAATTCTGATTCCCTTCCCCCCTCCAGGTGCTCCTGGAGAGATACACAGACACAAGCTCTGTGAAACTACGCAGAGTGAGTCCCCCTCTCCGTTCCAATCCTGGAACAAAAGCACTTTCCTCTTCACCCAGAGGAAATGCAAAATCAGGCTAGCAATCCAACACACAGCTTTCCCCTGATTCTTCCTCCCACCAATTCCCTGGTGAGTACAGACTTAATTTCCCTGAAGTAAAGAAAAACTCCAACAGGTCTTAAAAGAAAACTTTATATAAAAAAGAAAGAAAAAATACAAATGCTCTCTCTGTATTAAGATGATACAACACAGGGTCAATTGCTTAAAAGAATATTGAATAAACAGCCTTATTCAAAAAGAATACAAATCAAAGCACTTCAGCACTTACATTCATGCAAATACCAAAGAAAAGAAACCATAGAACTTACTATCTGATCTCTTTGTCCTTACACTTAGAAAACAGAAGACTAGAAAATAGAGCTACTTCTCCAAAGCTCAGAGGAAACAGGCAGACAGACAAAAGACTCAGAGACACACTTCCCTCCACCCAAAGTTGAAAAAATCCAGTTTCCTGATTGGTTCTCTGGTCAGGTGTTTCAGGTGAAAGAGACATTAACCCTTAGCTATCTGTTTATGACAGCTATGTCCCAAGTTAATGAGGAATCAAGACACTGAGATTAGATAGTGAGCTGAATCTACCTACAGTACATATATTTGGGGCTTTACTGCTCAGGTTTCCACAGTATGCTTATCCACATGCATACAGAGAGGGTACAGAAAAGAACCACATAAATGATTTGAGAGATGGAGAAAATGCCTTACAAAAGACTTAAGTGGCTTAATTTGTTTATCAAAAAGATTGAGAGGTTCTTCATGGGAAGAAAAGAGTGGGTGCGTGGGCCAATCGGGGGAGAGGGAGGGAGGGGGGCAGGAGGGCCATTGGGCCTGGGCCTCAAGCTCAAAGGGGTTCTCACATTTAGACACATCCATTTTTTGGCATTTGATAAGTTTCACAACTTGTTTTTATGCTCACAAAAGCTAGATTTTTCTTCAATAATTAGCGCATTTGCACAGAAAAAGACTAGAAAAGCATTTATTAATTAAAACAATATTCAATTTATGTCTCACTTTTTTTTGATGCCTTATTTTGTTTTCATGTGTCATCATTTTTTATTTTTATTATGGCTAGGGGCCTCAGAAGCTGGAAGTTGCCCGGGCCTCTGTGGACCTCTAACAGGGCCTGGTGAGTGCTAAAGCATTCTTTAATCTAACAGAGAAAGTCATAACCAGAACCAATGGCTGGAAGTTAAAATCAGACATATTCAAATCAGAAATAAGGCATACATTGTTAACAGTCAGGGTGATTAACCATCGAAACTAAGTATCAAGGGAAATGGTGGATAGCTCCTCCATCCCTGGGTGTCTTGAAATCAGGACTGGATTCCTTTCTGAAAGAAAGCTTTGCTGGGCTTAATACAAGAGCAGTAGGGTGAGATTCTTTGGCTTCTGTTATATAGGAGGTCGGAGTAGATGATGTAGTGATTCCTTCTGGCCTTAAACCTCTGGGAATCAAACGGCACTGATTAAATTCTCAAAGTCTGGCCCTAGCATGCACTGGGTGAAATTTAAAACCTAGGATAGATTATCTGGGATCAGTCTCATTTTGTGTGGTTGGTGCAAAACCCTGGGACCTGAAATAGAGCATATAGACCTCCTGTTGGGGAGTCAGGAAGGGGTTAATAGATGAGACAGTTACTTTTCCAGCTGTGACTGACTAGCTGGACAGCAGCTGAGGGTGACTGAGAAAATATCCCAGTAGCAAGCTGAGAGAAATGCTAAGGCAAGGTAGGTTGAGATTACAGCTCTAGGATGGATGTCTATGAACAAGCAAAGGTAGGAAGCAGCCCAGGGGGCCTATCTTATAGAACTGGAAGGAACTATGAATGGTCATGAAGTCCAGACTCCTGCCTTTACTAGGCAGAACCAAGTACTGATTTTGTCCCAGATGCCTAAGATGGCCCTTAAGGATTGAACTCACAACCCTGGGTTTAGCAGACCAATGCTCAAACCAATGAGCTATCCCCCACCCTCCTGAGCTAGCAAAGGATTGTAAGAAATGCACCATAGGTACTTATTGCAAAGGTCCTGAGCTGGAACCCAGAGGAGAGGGTGAACCTGGGTTCCTCTTACCCACTCACCCCTTACAGGAGGGGAGTTGTAAGCTCTGGGAGCCAATGGGCAGGGATTATTGCACATACACTGAGACTGAAGACCTGGTATGGGGTAGCTGGATTTCAGGGTTTCTGTTTGGACTTTCCTATTTGCCTGGAACTGGTGAGGTTCCTGGTGACTTGGCTGGAGGGCTGAGGTACAAGAGAGACCAGACCAGTGAGTGGCTGGAGCTGAGGGTGGCACAGACAGTGACTACTATGCCATACCCAGCCATGAGTAGGGTGCAGCAACTGTTCCCTGAACCTTCAACAGGACCTAATTGCAACACACATTAAGCAGATCCTAGTCATGGCTCCATAGTTAAATTTATGTTCGGGAAATATGCTTAGCATGAAATATTCACTTCTATTGTCATGCATACCTCAACATAGGTGGTGGTGAAGTGTACAATTTCACAGTAGACTTGTTTATTTTAATCTTTGCATTTTCTGTGTCATTTTTGTTTGATTACATAAAATTTTAATAAGTATTTGTAATTGAGTTGTGGCTGAAACTTATCTGCCTGATTTGTCTTCTGTCAATTGACGTCCTTTTCAAAAACTCTCCATTTACACAAAAATGGATTGAGAAATGAATCTTGAGTACATCTTGTGTAAAGGGTAGCAATGAAAAATATCTAGGGATGCTCCTATCCATTTATTCATCATAAGCAAAAGTTTATATGCAATGGGCGCTTAGGGATCAGATCTCCCCAATTGGCCACATACAGTAAACAATTGCACTTTTCTATCAGATTTCATCCTACAATGGAAGTTTTATGTGTAGTGGCTTCCAGGGAAAACTTTGTTTGCCTGGAAAGTACATGCACTACTGGAAAAAACTTTATCCAGCTGCACTTCTGTGGCACAACTTGGGGAACTGTCTCCTTACAGGTCCATGCCATGTAACCAGCCCCTCCTCACTGTATAAATATTGCAGGAGGGGAAGCTTAGGAAATACACACAATCTTCAGTGTTAAATGTGCATAGTATAGCTGACACCAAATTAAAAGGCATGTTAAGCCATCTATCAATATTACCTTCTACTTCTCATGACTCCCATCACCATGCTTACTGTGTACCACACAACATAACCTTAACTGTGCCCCTCTAGGGATGCCAGAATTCTATAACTTTACTACACTACCCTCTGTTAACACAATAAACATCCATGAGTAATAGTGCTAGGAGAGGATAGTTTATTAAGGGGGCATGTGGAGAAGCAGTGGCGGCTCTAGGTATTTTGCCGCCCCAAGCATGGCAGGCAGGCTGCCACCCCAAGGATTCGGCAGCAGCCTGAGAGAGGTCCAGCGAAGCTGCGGGACCAGCAGACCCTCTGCAGGCATGCCACCAAAGGCAACCTGCCTGTCACCCTCACAGAGACTGGCAGAGCTCCCCCAGTGGCTTGCCGCCCCAGGCACACGCTTTGCATGCTGGTGCCTGGAGCCGCCCCTGTGGAGAAGGATGGGCTGAGGGAATTCAAATTTTGGTGTTTAGTCTTTGGTGTACTATAGCTGTGATCATGGTGAAGTGTGCACCTGTGGGTGGAGACTTAAGGATTATTTACTATTAGGTGGCTTAAGTCTTTCTTCTGTTTTGTACGGTAAGCCATCTGTTTGCCAGGTGCTACTGGTTTCCCAATAGGGACATGTTTAACCCTGGAATGTAGCTAGGAAATTCTGAAGCTTTTTGTTTTCTGTGTGCTGTGTCTTTATCTTACTAAATGCTGTCTCGGAGTGCAGAGTTCATCAGATGCCTTGTCCCTGCCATATAATGCAGGCTGCTACAGAAGAGAAGTCCATCATATGGAGTCTCAAAGGCACTTTCTTTTGGCTTATCCTTTCTATGAATCTAAAAACAAAGGTAATTGAGACTGGAGGTATTTTTTGTTTTGTTCAGTATATGGAGAATGTGGCATTTTGGGATTCAACCCAGATGAGCATGGGGTTGTGTTACCACCTGCCCTGCAAGTCTGGGTGTCTTAAATGCTACACAACTGTGGCTCCCAGCCTTGATAACAACTGCCTGCCTGCAGACCATGCCCTGGCTATCAATGCCCAGTTACTTTTTGCAAAGTGACCCCCCGCTCCCTTCCTGTCCTCAATTTCCCCAAAATCATCTGCCCTGCAAACATGACAATCTGCTGAAGTTTCCAGAATTGGAAGTTACTGTGTTACCCCTCTCAGCCTCAGCAAGTGAGGTTTTTTTTTGTTCTGAGCTGCGTGACAACTCCGGATATGCTGGTCGGCTTTGCCAGTAAACTCTTCAAGGCTCTGCCAGTCCAGATTTTGCTTTGTGGGTAGCAGTGAATCCCAAATTTCCAAGGATGTCTCCCTGCAGTGTCCAGACCTCTCCTGGAACACTCACAGAAGTTATTAATCTTGTTACTCCTTTAAAGAGACAATATGCTATGGTTCACTAATTCAGCTGGGGTTTGACAGACACATTTCAGTCACAGCACTGAACTGGTTTATAGTGACTGTAAAATGAGTTTATTAAACAGTCATTGGTTTAAGTGATACCAAGTGTAAAGAGTAAGGATAGAAATGGTTACAAACAGGCAAAAGTAAAAATACACTAAGACAAAAACTAACTCCGGCAAGTTACAATCTTTGCCTCAGTAGATTTCTCACCAATCTTTAGTTCCAGGGACTTTGGGCCCATTGGTTGAAGAACTCAAAGTGCTTTGATGCCAAGAGCTTGGGCCCTAGAATCCCACAAGTGATGGATAACTGAGAGTTCTCCTCTCCCCCACCCCCATTCTTATAATCAGTAAACCTTTGGACTCCATTTTGAGAAGTGTACTTGATAACAGTTTTATAATAGTGATAATGTATATAAACGGGGGATAACTCAGTGGTTTGAACATTGGCCCGCTAAAGTGAGGGTTATGAGTTCAATCCTTGAAAAGGCCATTTAGGGATCTGGGGCACAATGAGTACTTGGTCCTGCTAGTGAAGGCAGGGGGCTGGACTTGATGACCTTTTCAGGGTCCCTTCCAGTTCTGTGAGATAGATATGTCTCCAAATATTATCCACTGATTGTATTATTTGAGGTTCAGACCCTGTCTTTACAGCCCTCTGTTACCTTCAATTTGAGGGGTGTGTACCCCAGAATATGATCAAGCTGATTGCAACCGTATTATGTGCACATTCAGTCATCATGAATTAATAGAACACCACAGAGTTAATTTGAATGCAGGCTTTCAGAAGCAAGGTCAAAACTAGCTGGCAGTTTCTGCTATTCAGAATGGTAGGAGTGGAGAGAGAGGCAATAACTGAAACTGAAAGAAAAGAAGTGGACGAAAACCTTGTGTTTGGGTGCCTTTGATATAGAAGTAGTATTTCGCTTAAGATTGTTAAGAATGTTTGTCAAGTAGTTTATTGAAAGTTTGGAAAAGTGGTGGTCACTATAACTTGTGCTTTGTAGACATTATTTATAAAAGACTAGCTAATATAATGTACTTTGGAACAGTTCTCTGAAGCTATCTTGAGAGGTTTTTCCTGACACCTTTTCTCCCCAGCCAGTAAGAAACTGGCCACTGAGACCCTGCTGGTAATAACTCAATATCATTCCAAATTTTAGATAACATTTAGGATGCTCTAACCTATTGCTTTTATCTGTGTGCTTAAGTCCCATAAACTGCAATTTTAGAGCATGCTTATTTGCATTAATCTTTCCAGATGGAATTGCTGTGGTGTTCCCATTCATTTACTCCAGACACCACCTGGAGTGAAACAGGCAAGTTACCACTGCTGTGGGTTCTGAAAACCCGAGATAACATCTCCCTCATTTGTTAGACTGATGGCTTTGTTTTATGTAAATATAACTTCATTGTCTCTGCTTGATGACTAGGCTGGTCAGACAAGCAAATACAGTCCTTTGTGTAAGCCAGACTGTGCTTACCCATTGCCTGCCAAATGTGTTTTAAGAACATAATTCTAGTACATATTTATAACTTTGTGCACACATTGTATCTATATCACACATGAATACCAATCAGTGAGTTACTAGTTTTCCAGTGAGATTACATGCCACTTCTTGGGTATCTAGCACGACAACAGTGTGTTAGGTGTAGTGAGTATGTCAGGCCTGATAAGAGTTGAGAGAGTAGCAAACCACTAATGGGCCTCTGTGCCACAAACAGGTAAAGACTGATTAAATACAAAATAACTAAATCCATCCTGGTCTCCTAGTTCCATATACCACAGTAAAACAATCCGTTCTTTGAGCAAGCTGGATTGAAAGCTCTTACCAGTATTCCTTCAAATAATCCAGTTCTAATAAATGGATAGAAAATAATGTGGATTGCTGGTGTGGAGTTTGTTCATATCATCTGAGATTCTTGGAAGGCCCATACCTCGGAAGGTTCTGTTGTGACTGTAAGGATCGCTAGAGGAGGGTGAAAAAAAAGATTATCCAGAAATGTAGCACACTATTGAAGAACACGGCATTTCAGGACTAACTAGGCAGGAATCACATTTAGATTCATTTCACTGAAATTTAATTTTACAAAAGCAACACTAATCCAAAGCCATTTAGAACAAAGTTGGAGGTGACAGCCTCAAGGATAAATAGAAGGCATTTAAAAGACTGTAATGCATTCACAATGAGCTTATTTGGCATGTTAAAATTTAATTAATTCAATTTAAATATAATGCAAAACAAACGCCAATCGTTGAGGACTAAATGCTGCAGAACCTACAGGAGAAGTAAAAACAAACCCTTAACTGACTTACATTGTGGGTTTTGTTTTGCCTGAATAAGAGATTGGTTTGGTCAGGGGTTTTCTATTTAAGCTAATTGGTGTACCTGCCAAAGGTATTTGTAACATACCTATGATGTGGTACACCGAACCCACAACAGTAGCAGCTGTGAAAGGGTTAGTAGACGAAGTATTTACCTCTCCAACTGTCAGTAAATGGGTGGTTGGAGACAGCTGGGATAAAAGGCAACAGCTTAGGTAGGGATGGATGGCTGCCACAGGGTCTGGGAGTTACCGCAATGAAACTCCTTGTAGTAAGAGGCATGTAGGAAGAGTGGCCTGAAACATAAGCCCATGTCTCAGAGACCTGGTGTGAGGCTTGTGCTAAAGTATTGGTCAAAAGTTGGGAGAATGAGGCAGACTCTACTCACAGAACCTGGCAAGAACAGGGCTGATACTTCAGAACACACATTCCTAAGTAGTGCTAGGCATAAAAATATATATGCAAATCCATTGCAGAATGGTAGTGAGGTGTTCTCGTACCACCTGATACATTCCCCAAAGATAACAGGGACATGCTGACCCATCCTGAAGTGGTCAGGATGACAGCATGGTGGATAGATATGTTTGCTCAAAACCTACATGTACAAGGCAATGAGTGACACCCTAATACATCTGAGGGTGGCACCCTGTTATATCAGGGACAGTGCGTAACTTGTTTGTATCTATGTATAAAGATGTATTGCAGAAGGAGTGTCTTGGGGCAGCGGAAAGTCCAGCCATTGACTGAGCTGTGTCCATTGTCAGGTGTACATGTGCTAGTTTAACTGTAGAATTGATCGGGGGAGCTAGGACCATGCGTCATTGACAATAAATCTGGCTGGATGCCTTTGCACCTTAACAGATTTTGTGGCCATTGGGCAGTTTTCTCCAGGTCTACTGTGCTAGCTGTCTGACCCAGTATGGCCACTCTTATGCTCTTATCAGGTTCTAGTAACTTTCCATCACAGTTAGCACTGATTGGCAACCCCAGAGAAGAGGCAGAGGATGGAATAGCTCTCACAGTAGGGCTGGATAGGCTGAGTAATCCAAGTCCTTGCCTGTATTAGGGAAACTTACACTGGTGTAGTGATGCTGATGTAGGCTACAAGTGAGGAGGTTGTAAATAACCACCTTTGTGTTGCATTCTATCTTGGCTCAGTCTCTTAATCACTCTCATCTCACCATAGATCCCAAAATCACAAGACTAACGTCTGTGCAGCGTGGTCCAACACTGTTTGCACATAGGTGCCTTCACATCATGCCTTTCTACCACTTCACTGTACTGTAGATGTTTCAGAAACCTGTATCAGAGCAGTTGCCAAAGTCCATTTTCCCCCAAGAATGGAAAGGGAAAGCATGAAAGGGAAAGCATGAAATATGCTCAGATCCAAACCAATGCAGGTCTGCTCATCCTGGGCCCATCAGCTTTGTCTGTTGCTTGAAAGCAAATACTAATGTGGGTTACTATTTTATTTCCTGCGTTCATTCATGGAGTCAGGGAATCAATAACCCAGTGGAATGAGTTCCTCTGCACTTGCTTTTATTGAATGCCTCCTTTGGAAACATTCCATCTCCTGCATTATGGGCTATTTTCTCGTGTAATGAGGTCTGAAATTTTGCCATATTAAATGTTATTGAACAGGAGCTAAACTTTCATCCGATGTGCCTTGGTTTGGAAAGCTGCAAATGATGAAAGTGGACTGATGGCACTCCAGTTACAGCGTGCTAGAAATAAAGCCCATGTCTCAGCTGACTGTCTCGTAAATAAAAATAAAGCACATGGTGGTAACGTGGAATTCTCCAATAAATATTCCCGTGAACACCTACGTTGAGAGCTACTGCACTGAGTTGTTGACAAGCTGTATCTCCTATAAGGGATCTCTCCTTGAGTCTTTATTGCCAAACGTTGTCCCGTTGCTGTTTCATATGCTTCAGGGTGACAAATTGGGGGTTATTGCTGGTTAACTAGGATTAACAGGAGCCTGAGCCCCATCAGGTCACTGGGGGGGTGCACCCGGAGGGGTGTTACCAATGACATGTGATCACATCAAACCCAGCTGGGGTGGAGCCGACTGCTCATTTAAGGGAGGAGCACAGAGCTGCTGGAGAAGAGTAAGAGGAAATTCCCAGCTAGCCTTCTGGGGCTAAAGACTGAGAGAAGCCCAGGAGGCCTGGAGCTAGAACCAGAGGATCCTAAGCCAAGAGGAAGCCTGGGGGGCTGTGAAGTCTGGGGCCAGAGGCAGACTGTCCTGAGCCAGGAGGTAACAGGAGGCAGTGACAGTAAAGCCTAAGGGGTGTTTGGACTGAAGTCTGAGGGATTGCAGGAGGAAAGATAAACTCTGTATTCATTTTCTTGGTAGTGGAGTGAAGGTACCTGTGGGGAACAGAGAGGCTCCTGCAAAGCAAGGAGGAGCCCTATAAGGGAGAAGGGAAGATAACTGAGAGACAAGATTGCAGCAAGCTCCTGTGGCTGTCCCTGAAACAAGGGCAGGGACTGGCTGTTTTGGTGCTTAATGTTTGCAGTGTGATCTGAATCCTGTGGCACCTTATAGACTAACAGACGTTTTGGAGCATGAGCTTTCGTGGGTGAATACCCACTTCTTCAGATGCATGTAATGGAAATATCCAGGGGCAGGTATATATATGTGTGCTAGCAAGCAAGCTAGAGATAACGAGGTCAGTTCAATCCACGAAAGCTCATGCTCCAAAACGTCTGTTAGTCTATAAGGTGCCACAGGATTCTTTGCTGCTTTTACAGATCCAGACTAACACGGCTACCCTCTGATAGTGTGATCTGAGATCTTCAGGTAACTGATGCCGGACTACACCTAAGTATCAGTAGTAATAGTACTCGTATAGCTTTATCACTAATGACACTGTGTCTGTGGTTGTCCTGAGAAGAGAACTTGAACAAAGAAATCAAACGATTCCTTTCTCTGAGGCTCCTTGCAGCTTTGCTTCTCTTTCCTCTGACTCGGGCTTTAGCCTCATCAAAAAGAGACTGGGAGAGACAGATATGGAATGGGAGTCACCCAAAGCAGTTGTGCAATAGAACCAATGTAGGAAGGACACTGTTCTACTTAGGGGTTGGGAGCGGTTAAACTAATGGAATATTTTTGTCTCTACTGTGTCATCGCTCAAGGGTTATAGTTGTAAACAGGTCCAACTATAATCACCTGAGGGACTGACTGTAGTCAATGGAAGTTTCTCCAGAGGTTTCAACATGAGCATAGTCAAATTGGAGTCATGAGAAGGAACCAGTGCTTTACACATTGTTACAGGCTCCTCAGAGTGTGATCAAGCATAATACGACACCCAATCAGCTCACTTACCTCTTCTTCAGTCTGCAAGAGCCATTGCAGCTCACATTCCTCTTTGCTGGGCCTAGTAATGTTCTACCTGCTTCCTGGCTAGTCCGCCACTCTTGACTGTGACATTTGCTGGTGCTGCATCGGTTTGAACCATGGTCAAGTGGATGGAAGAAATTCAGTTGTTCAGCCACATTCTGTTTTTAGGACAGTTATTTTTATGAAAGGGGTTTGACCCTCATCAAGCTGCTGCCCTTCTGCCATCAGTTTGTGTTTGTTCTCTACAGCACAGCTGTCTCCAGACTGAGGTAGGGAAGATGCAATCTGATCCTATTAGCAATTCTGAATGCTGATATTGACATAGGTTCCAAAGCAACCTGGTTCGAGCTGGGGATCCAGACCTCATATCTTGATTAGCATTTACAGCAGAACAGGCAAAGCAATAAGCCATTCCATAAATAAGTGAATGATGCACACGTACAGCACTGTAAAATCAGTGGTGTTATTGCCAATGTCTAAGTTAAAAATCACATCCTGAATTGTCCTACTCTTACAACTGGGGCCAGATTCTTACTGCTTTCAATGGAGCTGCACCAGCTTGCACTAGCTGAGGATCTGTCCCCCTGGAATTTAAACACCTTGAGATAGGTAAGATTTAGACAGGGCCTATTGTTTCTACTATTCTAATACACGGTCCCAGCAGAAGGCTAGGCTCTGGCCAGACAAGCCTAAAGAAAGGGTTCCTGCACCTTTAAAGAGACACTCCAGTATAGGGATTACAGAGCCAGAAATAGAATTAAGTGGAGGTTTCTATACTCTTGCACCAGAGAAGGAACCAAATTGTTCTAGCCTAAGTAGGTTAAAACCAGACATGTGTTACTAGCTTGCTTTCACAAAGAGCCTGTCGCTAATGGATCATGTTCTGCCACCTACCTAATTTCCTTAGTGTTTTCCAGCTGTAACCCCAGACACTCTATGGTAAGTGTCCCATCCACAGAGGATATGGGTCTGTTACAACCATCAGCTGAGAGTCAGGCTCTTTGAGGGGATTATTACTGACCCAGCTTTATACCTCACTCAGTGACTCTCTCCAAAAGAATTGAGCTCATGACACTCCTGCTAGGGAGCATGAGTCTCTATAGCTTGTCTTCAAAAGCCAAGCACTTGCGTTGAGAGCTGTAACAGGCTCAAATCCTCTGTGGACTGGGCACAGAGGGGAGACCCACTGCCCAAGTGGGTTACACAGGCACACACTGGACTCCCTGGCAACATCTTGATATATCCATTGCAACATTTTGTCCCTGTAATGTTTCCTGGCAGGCCTTTGCAGGATGTGCTTAACTTAGCTGGCAGCTTCAGTTGCACACAGATCTTGTACAGAGACTCCCTTGGCTCAAACGTAGCCCCGGTTTCCTGGACCTTTGCTTGTTTCTAAGACTAACTGAAAACTCAATATTCTCAGTTGCATACAGCTGACTTCCAACATACCCAAACTTTGATTCTTATTTATTATTATAGTACCTAAAACCCTCAGTCAAGGACCCAAAACAATGGCCCCCGCCCCAAGAAGCTTACTAGTTAAGTATGAGACAACTGGATACAGACAGATGGAGTACAAGGAAACGATAGAACATTAGTTAACATGATTGACAGTGGGCTCAGGACACCAACAGTCCGGCCATTGTCCATTGTTTTTTGTAAACCTCATGGCAAAGGAGATTGTTAAAGGAAGATGAGTGAGTTTTGTAACTCAGTACGGGGTCTTCTCTCAAGTGTGAGGAGCAGCATGGGAGAAAGCACAAAGGTTCTTGGCTCGACAGTCTTAACCAGTGATCTTTAAAGGAGGTTTCTGCAATCCAAATCTGGGTCTCCATCTGAATTTTGTCTCTGTGTGTGGTTGTCTGTCTGAGTCTTTCCAGTGTCCCTTACCAAAACCTATATCCAAACACCCACTGATTATGGGATGTCTGCAATCTGGATCTGTGTTGCAGCTTTAGCTTATCTCATGTTCTTTCTAGGTGGGACACAGTCAATAAGTTTAAAAACACTTTGAGAAAGATCATTCTTGTGTTCTTGCTGGCAGGTACTGGAAAGGCCAATGTTGGGTGATTACAGAATGGGAGGGAGGGGGCAAATTATGGGCTGCATCTGGCCCATCAGACCATTTAATATGGTCCTCAGCTCCAGCCAGGGTTGAGGGCTTGCCCCGCTCCAGCTGGGGATCGGGGTCAGGGGCTTGCCCTGCTCCTCACAGCTCCCAGGAAGCAGTCAGCATGGCCTCCCCTCTGTCTTGACACTCCCCGTCCCCAGCTCCTAGGTAGTATGCAGAGGTGCTGCCAGGTGGCTCTGCACACCACCCCGTCCACAGGCACCACCCCAACAGCTCCCATTGGTCATGGTTCCCAGCCAATGGGAGCTGCAGTGGTGGTGCCTGTGGATGGGCCAGTGTGCAGAGCTGCCTGGCCACACCTCGGAGCCAGAAAAGGGAAATGCTTCCAGGAGCTGCTTGTGGTAAGTGCTGCCTGGAGCCTGCACCCCTGCGACCCAATCCCCTGTCACTGCCCTGATCTCCTTCCCCACTCCAAACCCCACGATCCCAGCCCAGAGCCATCTTGTACCTCAAGCCCCTCATTCTCAGCCCCACCCCAGAGCCCTCACCCCCTTGTGCCCCAATAGCCTGTCCCCATCCCTGATTCCCCCTCCCGCTCTCCAAACCCATTGGTCTCAGCCTGGAGCCTCCTCCTGCACCCCAAACACCTCAGCCCCAGCTCAGAGCCCACACCCCCAGCCACAGCCTCACCCCGTCCCACACCCCTACCCCCAATTTCATAGGCATTCATAGCCCACCATACAACTTCCATATCCCAATGTGGCCATCAGGCCAAAAAGTTTGCCCACCCCTGTTATAGAGGGTGTCTTTTGAATAACTCAAGAACGTGAAGAGTAAACAGTGACAATATTCCAACTCTAGTTGTATGATTTATAAATCAAAATAGTCGATCAGTTTCCATTTTCAAAGTAACTTCTGCTAGGAAAGAGGCCAGATCCTCACTTGTTTCAAATTTGGTCCAGAACTACTCAAGTTAATGAAACCCCTTCTGTTTTTAGAAGGAAGCTAAGACCTTTGTTTCCACTCCAAAATTCACAGAATCGAAGGCCATGTCTTGGTGTGTGAGAATTCCGAACACTGGCCTGTATCCTCCAAGTTCAGAGCAGGTGAAGCCCACGGGACACTGCAGGGGCATCAAAGTCCACTTACATTTATCAGCTTGCAAGATAAGAACCCTAGTTTGTTCATTTGCATTAGCCCTGGGAAGCTGTTCTTTATGCTCTTATGTCTGTCTTAAAAATGAATTAGAAACATGGTAAATTATTAGAGCACTATTTATGTAAATGCAACATTGCTGGATGTTTCCCTTAACTTCTGGGACAGTGTGTATAATAGACCATGATACTTTGGAAGATATTTGAATTTACAGTTCATGTAATTTGACCATAAATTATCCTTTGTAGGAGAGGAATTTACTTACCGATAAATTGACCAACTAATTGCTTTTTGCTGAAGTTTTGTCATCTGTTCTGCATGCCAAGTCACAATTTCTCTCTTAAAAGTAATACTTGCCCTTAGCATGAGAATAATTTGCCATATTTACAAGAGCATGGCTGCCTATTATCCAGATGCATTAACATTTCCCTAACAACTTAAAAACAATACAATTAGTTCAAGTGTAGCTTTTTTTTTTTTCTCCAGCTTCTGCTTTGCTCTCCCAGGCTGACCTCCGTAATTAAAGCTAAATGATTGTCTACTTTGAATGCCAAGTGCATTTGAGATCCTGACACTTGCCACATGTTGTGGTGAACATTTACAGCTTTGCAGAAAGACCACCCTCTCACAGCCTGTTTTACCTGTGGGCTTTAATGTTAGGAACCTCTAGCAGAACCGGGTTCTATTATGCGCTTTTAATCAGCAATAGATCTGTGGTACGGTGCTCTTTCTAGAGAGCTGTACGTGAAAATAGCATTCCTACAGTTGCATCACTGGTATGGGATTCTAGACAGTTGAGTTCAAGTCCTGGATTTGCCACAAACTTCCTACATGGCCCTGAACAAATGAGCTAACCTCCATGCCTTAATTTCCCCATATATAAACTGGAAATGCTAGTACCTGCTTTGTCATGCCTACCTAGAATGAAATATCTTTGGAGCAGTACTCCTGAGGGCATTCTGTGCACAATATTTTAAAAGTGACAAATACAATTTGCAGAATGATTAAGTGCAGAGGCTCCAGCATGGTCACCCTGCAGCCTCTCCACCCCCAAGACACACTCAGTGGTGAGTCTGCACCTGGGCCTTCCCCAGAAACACCCTGGGGGCCTGTCCCTTTGTGCCTTGTGCACCAGGTGTGAAGCAGGCAGGCTCAACCGGGCAGTGTGGAGGGGCTCAGTGTGGCTGGGGGAATCCAGGTCTGTGGGACAAAATGGGTGCAGGCATTACAGTGCAGGGTCTAGGAGTGTGTGTGTGTGTGGGGAGATCTGGATGCCCAGAGGCTTATGTGGGGGGGAGGGTTCCAGGTGCAGGGGCAATGGGACTCTGCAGGAGTTTCCAGGTGAAAGTGGTTGGGGCTCAGTGGAGTGGGTCTGAGTGTGGGGGGTCTCAATGGGGGGGGTCTGGGTGCTGGGGGAGTGGGGCTTGGTGGGTGGAATCCTGGGTGCAGCTAGTTGGGGGCGGTCTGGATGTGGGGATGCAGGGGGATGGGGTTCATCAGGGTGGGAGTTTGGGTGCAGGGGTGGGGGTTTGGATGCAAGGAGTCTGGGGTGCAGAGGGCTCCAGATGCAGGAGTTGAGGTTCGGTGGGGGTGGGGTTTTGGTATGGAGGGCTAAGGGGGTTCTGGGTGTAGGCTTGGTGGGGGTGTTTAGGTATAGGAGGCCTGGATGCATGGGGGTTGGGTGGATGGGAGAGCATCTTCCCATACAGTGATGCCTTCCCCCCACAGCTTAGGAGCGATGCAGGGCAGGAAGCAGGGAAGGATACTAAGCTTCCTGCAGTTGGGGGAGGTTTCTGGGGGTGGGTCTGACAGCCCCAGACACTCCTTGCAGGGGAAGAGGAAGTCCCATCATCTCCTGCCTCCAGCCCAGCCAGAACTAGCAGCTGATCCCAGCTCAGGGTAGGAGCTACTGGATGAGGGATCCCCAGCCCTGTGGTGACTTACCTCCCTGCCAGCTGCTCTAGTTGTCTGAAACGATGTACCTGCACAGCTAGCGAGTGGGGTGTAACTGCTCTTGCAGCAGGGCAAGCACGGTGGCACGCTGCGGGGGGCACTCTGCTGCTCGCCAGTCCCACGGCTCTGGTGGACCTCCTGCAGGCGTGCCTGTGGGAGCTCCACCGGAGCCACCTGCTGCCCTCCCCACAACCGGCAGAATGCCCCCCGTGGCGTGCCACCCCAAGCACGCCCTTGGCGCACTGTGGCCTGGAGCCGGCCCTGTCTTGCAGCGTCCCTTTGCTTCCCTGTCAGAAAGTCATGTTTCTGCGGGGAAGCAAAGAAATCTGTGGGGGACATGAATTCTGCACATATGCAGTGGCACAGAATTCCCCCAGAAGTAGAGCAGGGATTGTCTGCAGTAGCCTACACAATGGGCCTCTGATCTTGGTTCTGGCATCAAGATGCTTCTGTAACACCAATATGTTGATTTGGAAAATGGGGGTCTGTGGGAAGAGGATTTTCAGGGGAATGAGTGGCAGGAATGGAAACCATAAAAGTGAGGCATCTGAAGGAAGAGCTATTCCTGTGAACCTTTCAGAGGCTGGTTCCCTACTGTGATAGTACTATTTCTGCTGGGAATCTTTTTCTAATGCAAATGCCATAGGAATAAAGCATGAAAGATCTGTCTCTCACACACTCTTTTACCTCTGCTTGCCATGCTGCACCTTCATGTTTTGTTTTATCCTTTTCCTTTATGTTCCTCTGCTTGGAGTGCCTGGGGAGCAGCAGTCTCCATTAGGCCACACTGGAATTTATTGAAAGGACAAAGATGGAGAGACAACCACTTCCAGGAAACTGAAGTCATGTGATCCAGTTGCCACAACAGCCTGAGCAGGACTTGGAACTGCTGAGATGAGAGGAAACCTGTTCTTAGCAAAAGATCTGTTATATTAACGTAGACGGAAGATGTGGGACCCAAAGAGTTGAAGGTGTTAACATGACCATGTTACTGTCCAACTTCAAACAAGGTTCAGGGTCTAGTATAGAGAGACCATAGCCCGCTTAATACAATGGCAAGTACATTACTAAAAGATTTTTAATAAAGATAAGGAAAGTCAAAGCACTTGAAATGTAAGGCTTTTATTTTAATAACATTTCTTGTTTCCTTTCTCTCTAGCTGGGAAGAGTTTATAGGGGAACCTATCTGACAGTTTTTAAAATGGTATTAAAGATGGCAATCTCTTTTATTGGGTAGTCAGGGAAGAGAATAATTTGACAGAAATCAGATGGAGCTGCAGCTGTTGCTATTTGTTGAAGTCTGATCCTGTTTCCTTAAATGACACCACAAGATGAACATAAAAGTGGAGAGAGAAGAACAACAGAGAGAGACAATGCAGCTTCTGTTCTTGGTGTTGCCTCTTATTTGCAATCTCACTTCTGGAGAAACACAGGCCTGGCACACAGTCCTATTTGCCATTCCAAAACCTGACAATTTGAAGCAGCATCAGCCAGTTAGGGCATTGTTTGTTTTTAATTTCCTTTCTCGTCAGTGATAGCAGTGTCACAAAATACACAGTCTTGGCTGACTAGGCCAGACGCCTAGTGGACAGTAGGCAAAAAAAAGAGGTATAGGCTTTTAAAAGAAAAAAACACGAGGTGATGGGAGGAGGTGACAAAGTCTCACATCCCAGGAGATGACTGGGATTTAACCAGAGCTAGTAGAGATGGCAATGTCATCTGAGGCCCCCTCTCTGGCCAGGTCTGGTCAAGACATCTCAAAATGAATGGTAGATAAGAGACGGTGGGTTCCTAGGAGACTGCGAGTGCTAGAAGCCATGATGATAAAGCTTGCTCCACCGATTGCTGGCAGACAGCAGCTTCTTTAGCTAATTTCCCTTTCTTCTCCCCCACTTCCTACCCAGTTTCTTTAAGAACTCAGAAGGGAGTGATGAGCGGAATAGCCTCTCCTCTCACTATTTTAATCCACCAGTTAGGCTGAATTTCTGACACCTGAATTTTTGTTCAATGATTTTGGGTTTTACGCTTTTTTGTTTCCCTGGCATGATCTTAACATATTCCTTGGATTAAATCAGTAGGCTTCTTTGTTTGTACTAATCCAGTCTGTTTCCCTTTTTCACCTTCTCCCATGAACATTTGTTATCATGACACTTGGTGAGAAGTGAGTGGAAGCTCACAATTGAGTTTACAATTAGGGTAAATTTGTAGGTCGAGTTATTACAACATGTGCCCCACACCAGTGAAATTGCTGGAGTGCAGTCTGAAGTAGCCTAAATAACCTTATTAAGGCCTTCACTGGCCCTTAGGGGATGCTGGGTCCTTCTTCATTATACCATCCTTTCCTTTGTAGCTGCTGCAGACACATTCACTCACCTTGCACCTGGCAACTTCTGGGAAGACCATTAAGCTATGGGAAAACCAACTATACCTAGGAATAGAGAATCTTAACATGAGGAGGAAGATATTAAGATTTTTCATGTATGATAACTTACCCCGCAGCCACTGGGAAATGGAGAGAGATGTTCAGACACCGAGTGTGACAAATACCTATGTAGACATGGGCCTGAGCCAGAATCTTGCAACTGGACCATATCAACTTGGAGGAAGTTCAGATTTGGATAATTATTTGTAATATTGAAACACCCTCATCATGGACCAGGACCTCACTGTACTGGGTGCTATATAAACACAGGACAAAGATGGGCCCTGCCTCCAAATAGCTCACAGAATAGCACAGGGTGAAGAGTGGCCCAGGGAAAAGATTAGAGTCATAACAAACACAGGCCTTAACCACTAGGCAACACTACCAGCAAACACTATCCATCACATTCTCAATCTTTTTTGTGGATTTTTTGCTGATGCTATTTAAAAGAAAAGTAATAATTACTCATCAATTAACTGAGCTGGGTCCTCATAGTGTAATTTGCAAGCACATGGGACTAACGCGTGAGCTCAGACCATTTTTATTACCTGGTGAGCAAACCTTTTCTTTAATAGACTTCTTTTTCTTGTTTCGTGTTGAGGATCATAGTGCACAGAAACCCAATAAAAATCCCTTAGCTGTGGCTAAAATAAAAGGCATCAGAACAATCCCAAATATGAAAATCTTATTAAAGCTTTTATGATTTCCACTGAATGAGCTATTTCTCTTGACACACAGTAATCTTGTAAGAGCGAAAGAAAGTTAATTATCTCAATTTCTCTTGAAATTTCATCCATTAATTCATTTCTGAATGATAGCAAGGTTTCCTCCCCCAAATTGAAATGGTCATCTTCCTTCTTTGTTATGATGATTTCTTTAAAGTATTAATGGTACATAATTAAAAGTTTAACAGCATTGTAAAACTAAATTAAACACTTGTGGTTTTTTTTTGTAATTCAGATTCCTCTAGGGTTTCTACAACTTCAAATCCTGTTCTTGTTTATAATTTCAGCCACGTTTGCTATCCATGCACGATTCGTCTTTCATCCAGAACTATACATTTTGGAGGCATAGTCTTTTGATCACCAAGTTTTAGATGTTTCTGCTTCCACTTCTTTGATACTTTTGAACTCCTGGCCAATGATAAAATTTTTCTTCTGAGTTTGTTCATTATTTTGAACATTTGAGATGAACTCCAATAATTCCTGAGGCTGAAAACTCTATGAACAAATTGCATTTTAATAGCTTATTGGTACAATAGGAGAGCAGCTTCCAATACTAAATATCATCCATAAGAAGAGATGGATAAGTAATTGAACACAGTGCTAATGGTGGGATATTTTGCAAATGTGATAAGTCAGCATTCAGAGTAGTCTGATGAAAATGTCCTGCTGCTACAAAAGGCCACTTAGGAACATCTTACGCATGTGAGTAACTGTTGGCATTGTGAGAAGGCCATGAACTGGCTCCAGATCTAAACTGGTTTGTCTCGAGAATAAAAATGGCCAACATTTATACTGCATAATGGCTGTGGAATGCACACTGATGGGTGTGTAACTGCAGTAGGACCAAAACCACTTAACTGTGTAGCCTACCTTAATTCATTATTACTGTGGATTATTACAAACTTTGCAGAAGACCACCCAACTTCAGTGAAACTATGCTAATAAAGGCAGGGACAGTGACTTAACAGTGTTGCAGTACTGTGTGGTGATTTTTTGCCACTGTGAGACCTGTAGTAGATGATAATCAGAATTTGGAATATATCTATAGAATTGAAATACTTCACCACGAAATCTGTCATCTTCATGACATTATAGTGTGTGTGTGTGGGGGGAAAGTTAGTGACAGCTTACAGTTATCAGAGCGGAGAGAATAAGGAAATACTTATCCAGTTGCAAAAGTTATATCAGAATTCTGCCTATTAAAGGTTTCCTAGCCAAGTCATGGAAATATAAAGCCTTGATCCAGCAAAGCCCCTCAGCCCACGATTAACGTTAAGCATGTGAATAAATACCAGTGAAGCCACGTGCTGAAGGGCATTGCTGAACGGAGGACAAAAAGCATTTGAAACACCACAAGGCACCTTGGTGGTGCTTGGATCCTCTCTGTTATGGGTTTGATCATAAGAGGGTACAACAGGGTGCAGGACTGTTTGGGCTATTATCTAGATATAGGGCTTAGTGGACTGTTCTGTTTAGCTGAGTTTGAGTGTTTCTAGAATCATTATTCTGTGCCTAGATCATTAGATAAATGCTTCTCTCATTTAGCCACCTATAGGAATCCTATGCAAATTTATCTTTCCTCTCCCCAGTCATAAGTCATAATATGGTGTTTATGGGCCCCTTGTTTATATTTCTGTTCTCCATCTATTGTTCTCCATCAAAATTAAATTTTTGGTTATGCTAGTTTTTTTAAGAAATATTTTGAAACTAAATGACACAAAGGTTTTGTTTTCTTACTAACTTCACAGATGGTGAAGTCCCAGTTCATTGAATGCTGGTATCAACATTAATCTGATCCTCCTCTCTTTGCTAAATAAGACCTATCCTGATGGAAAGCCAAGCATATTTGACAAATATTTACAATTCACAGACAAATAAGGTGATGCATAAAGAATATGACTTTTGCGCTTCCAGATGGTGAGCTAAGGTTACAACACTGAAGATGAGCCCCCTGGGGTTTTACTCCCTCCCCTGCCAACTGACCAAATATTTGACCTTTGGCAAGTCACTCAACTTCTCAATGTCTCAGAATACTCATTTGCCAAATGGGGAACAACTCTTATCTACCTCCTGGAAGTGCTGTGAGCCTTATTTCTTGAAACTTTGTGAAGTATTTTAGGAGCTTAATGTGGAAGGTGGCATAAGTTCAAATATCTTCAGCCTTAGGAGGCTTTATTAGAGGATAGTTAATAGTTTAAAATACATGGATTTGACATTCTCCCAGCAACTGAGAGTAGATAAGAGGCTGGAGACCTGCAGATAATCGCAAGTGGTGTTTGCTGCAAAGGGAACCTTTTTGACTCTCCTTATCATAGGCCTGGTGTGGCGAGAGCACCTGCTCTCATCCATACCTTCCCCACTCATCGGTACTCTGCTCTGGAAGATGTCCACATAGTATGCAGTGGCAGTCAAAAAAGAAAACAAGATGTTAGGAATCATTAAACAAGGGCTAGAGAATAAGATGGAGAATATCTTATTGCCCTTATATAAATCCATGGTACACCCATATCTTGAATACTGCATACAGATGTGGTCTCCTCCTCTCAAGAAAGATATACTGGCACTAGAAAAGGTTCAGAGAAGGGCAACTAAAATGATTAGGAGTTTGGAACAAGTCCCATATGAGGAGAGATTAAAGAGGCTAAGACTTTTCAGCTTGGAAAAGAGGAGACTAAGGGGGGTTATGATAGAGGTGTATAAAATAAAGAGTGGTGTGGAGAAAGTGAATAAAGAAAAGTTATTTACTTGTATCCATAATATAAAAACTAGGGGCCACCAAATGAAATTAATGGGCAGCAGGTTTAAAACAAATAAAAGGAAGTTATTCACACAGTACACAGTCAACTTGTGGAACTCCTAGCCTGAGGAGGTTGTGAAGGCTAGGACTATAACAGCGTTTAAAAGAGAACTGGATAAATTCATGGAGGTTAAGTCCATTAATGGCTATTAGCCAGGATGGGTAAGGAATGGTGTCCCTAGCCTCTGTTTAGCAGAGGGTGGGGATGGACGGCAGGAGAGAGATCACTTGATCGTTACCTGTTAAGTTCAATCCCTCTGGGACACCTGGCATTGGTCACTGTCAGCAGGATACTGGGCTGGATGGACCTTTGGTCTGACCCAATACAGCAAGTCTTACGCACTCTGATGCTGCTTTTGGGACTCTGATAGGCTAGCCATATATTTTTGTCATTGTCTTGGTTTTGCTGGGTCCCTTCTTCCATGTGCTGGACTTAGCAGGAAAATGTCAGGAAAAACAAGGTGATCCAGTTATCAATTGTCTTCTGAGTTTACCTCCCCCATGATTTAGTCAATGGCCAGTGCAAACAACACTGAGAGCATAATATCACCTTGCTTTACATTAGTTGTCACTGCAAAACATTGGCCAATGTTGCCCTCATCTCAGTGCCAAATGGACAGTCCATCATATAGCGCCTTGATTCTCCATGTTTTTGCTGATATTCCATAATAAGCTCTGGTTTTGTAAGGACTGTCTGTGCAGATTATCAAAAACCTTCTGGAAATCTACCCTTTCCCCCGCAAAAAAGTAATAATCAAGAGTTGCTTGCTATTCCACCCTTTTGTTCTCAGATATTGTTATATAACACAGAATAGTCTGCATGTGATCTCAGTTGTCTAAAATCTTTTTGTTCCTGCGATGTCCTGTCCCTTTCTGTCCCTTCACCCCCTCCAGTGTGTTAGTTTTTGTTGCTAGACAACACCACAGCATACAGCTGTGTATCTATCTGCTCCCTTTGTCTCCTTCTTTACTAGGTCCAAATATAACAGTTCCTATCTAAATTGGCGATCTAATTCTTTCTTGATATACTCAGGATTATGTTGCACATGATTCTTCCAGGCTCTGAGTAATGTGATTCCCCTTCCAGTTATTGCGGTTGGTAAAGTCGCCCTTCTTTGGCAATTTTACTGTAAGGTCTCTCTTCCACAGTGCTGGGTTCCCTTTCATCATTCCACATTGTATCCAAAAACCCAAGGAAAGTCTGGAGGCTGTTTAATTACTTGCTTTAATCATCTCAAATAATGGTATCCCCTCTATTTACTTTCCCATTTTTTCATTGATTGGAGGTTTCCCCCCAACAACTTCTTCCCTAAGCATATTATGTTTCTGCAAAAATAAATCCTTTACCTCTGGTCAACACCCCCTCAGAGCTATGGCTTCAGTCTATCTGCAGCCACAGAAAGACATTAGTATACACTTTGCAGATTAACTCTGACCCAGAAGGGGCTAGTAAAGTGATATTCTGAGTAGTTTCAAACTGGTCAACAACTAAGAAACTCATTTGACAATAGGAAAAAGAGACCTTGAATTATCAACCTGTCTGACACTACCCCTGGTAGAAGAAGGAGATAGCTATTGAATGTACCAGGTTTGTGAAATGCTGACCTCTGGAAGCTAATTACTATGAAGCAGAGGACTCGACTAATCTCTGCTGCCCATTTTGCCAGTGGAATGATCCACTTCCCAGGATATCTCCCCCTCAGCAGAATTTAGTTTGTGACTTCTTGCATTAAAAGATGAGTTGTGGAATAAAAAAACAAGGGTGATTTCATGGTAGGGGTCTACTACAAAGCATCTAACCAGGAAGAAGTTGATGAGGCTTTTTCTTTATTTAAAAAAAAAAATCAAAAGCACAGGACTTCAACTACCTAGACATCTGTTGGGAAAACACCACAGCAGACACAGATTATCCAACAAGCTCTTGGAATGTATTGGAGAACATTTTTTAGTTCAGAAGGTAGAGCAAGCTACTTGGGGAGAGGCTGTTCTAGATTTGGGGGTTTTTTTTTGACAAATAGGGAGGAACTAATTGAGAATTTGAAAGTGGAAGACATCATGGGTGAAAGGGATCATGAAATAGTAGAGTTCATGACTTTAAGGAATGGTAGGAGGGAAAAGAGCACAATAAAGATGATGGATTTCAAGGAGGCAGACTTCAGTTAAATGCAGGAATTTGGTAGGTAAAATACTCTGGGAAGCAAATCTAGGGGGAAAAACAGTTCAAGAGAGTTGGCAATTATTCAGACATTATTAAGAGCAGA
This sequence comes from Gopherus evgoodei, assembly GCF_007399415.2. Taxonomy (NCBI): domain Eukaryota; kingdom Metazoa; phylum Chordata; order Testudines; family Testudinidae; genus Gopherus; species Gopherus evgoodei. The sequence goes on from NC_044326.1 coordinate 9,375,648, forward strand.
AGAGCAAACTATCCCATTGTGTAGGAAAGATAGAAGGTATGGCAGGAGACCACCCTGGCTTAATCTACAGCTCTTCAGTGTCTGAAACTCATAAAAGAGTCCTACAAAAAATGGAAACTAGGTTAGATTACAAAGGATTAATATAAACAAATAACATAAATATGTAGGGATAAAATTAGAATAAACTAGCTAGAAACACAAAGAGTAACAAGAAAACATTCATCAAATACATTAGAAACAAGAGGAAGACCAAGAACAGGGTAGACCCATTACTCAATGAAAGGAGGAAAAACAATAACAGAACGTGGAAATGGCAGAAGAATTAAATGACTTTTTGTTTTTCACCAAAAAAGTTAGTAGTGATTGACCATCTAACTTCGTGAATGTCAGTGAAAATGGGGTAGGCTCAGAGGCTAAAATGGGAAAGAACAAATTTAAAAATTAATTAGACAAGTTAGATGTTTCAAGTCACAAGGGCCTGATGAGTTGACTGAGGGGATATCAGAACCATTAACAAATATCTTTGAAAAGTTATGGTAGATGGGAGAGATTCCAGAGGACTGGAAAAGGTCAAATATAGTGTGAATCTATAAAAAGAGGAATAGGGACAACCTGGGGAAATACAGAGTAGTCAACTTAACTTCAGTACCCAGAAAGATAATGGAACAAATTAATTTAAAAAAATCATTTTGAAAACCTCTAGAAGAAGATAAGGTAATAATTAACTTTCAGCATGGATTTGTCAAGAACAAATCTTGTCAAATCAACCTAATAGATTTCTTTGACAGGGTAACAAGACATGGATTATGGGGGAAGCTGTAGATGTGCTAGATCTTGATTTTAGTAAGGATTTTGGTATAGTCTTTCATGATCCTCTTCTAAACTAGGGAAATACAAGCTAGATGGAGCTACTGTAAGGTGGGTGCACAACTGGTTGGAAAACTGTTTCCAGATAGTAGTTATCAGTGGTTCACAGTCAAGTGGGAAGGACATAACTAGTGGGCTGCTCCAGGAATTGGTTCTGGGTCTGGTTCTGTTCAATATCTTCATCAATGATTTAGATAATGGCACAGAGGGTTCACTTATAAAGTTTGTGGATGGTACTGTGATGTTCTGTACCTCGGGGGAACACCCAGCATCCCATGTTCATCTTTATAATACGATTGTGTGGTATCTAATGCAATGTTTGTCATGTCAGGTGTCTTTGAAGGGCTCATGATGTACTGAACGTTGTTATGGTAAAGTTATAGTAATCGTTGTTACAGTAATGTTATAGGCTGTAATTTCATGTATATAGTTATGAGGCTGAAAATGTGTCCTTGTGGTTTAAAGAAAGCCCAGGCGAAAACTCTTTAGAAGCAGAGGGGTAATTCACACCTTGTCAGGGCATGTATGGGACAAACTCAGCCCGGCCTCACGGGAACAAAGGACACAGGCATAGACAACAGCAAAGGATCTGTTGGACTCTCAAGTGAGTCACCCCCTTCCATTGGTCAGTTTGGAACTGCGATGAGGGAATGCTCACCTGACTCCGAAGGGCGGGGGGGCAAAGCCAAGAGGGAAGAAAGAACATGATAAAAAGGAGAGATGTTTGCCATGCTCTTCCTCTCTCTCTTCCACCTCCATCCACAACTATCCTGACCAAGCAACTGAAATGCTGGTCAAAGAGGAGAGCCTGGCATAAGGAAAACCAGCCAGCCTGTGGTGACAAGGATCTAAGTTTGTAAGGGCATTGAAAGTGTTAAGATCAGCTTAGAATGCGTTTTTCTTTTATTTCATTTGACCAAATCTGACTTTTTATGCTTTGATTTATAATCACTAAAATCTATCTTTGTCGTTAATCTGTTTGTTTATTCCATCTGCAGTATTGCATTTACTTTGAACCATGTCACACTCCCCTTGGGATAACAAGTCTAGTACATATAAATTTCTTTGTTAAATTGACAAACTCATATAAGCTTGCAACATCCAGTGGGCATAACTGCACTGCAAGACAGAGGTTCCTAGCATTGTGTCTGGGACTGGATATATTGGGTAGCATCAATTGGTTGCACAATCCAAGGAGCAGCTTACATGCCAGAGACTGTGCGTGAACAGCCCAGCAGTGGGGGTTCTCACAGCAGAGCAGGGTAGGGCTGGCTCCTAGAGTCAAGGATTGGAGTGACCTAGCAGATCACCAGTCTGGATAACACCAGAGGGAAACGTCACAGATACCAAGCTGGAAGGGGCTGCAAGTGCTTTGGAGGATAGTATTAAAACTCAGTCATCTGGAGAAATGGTCCGAAGTAAGTAGGATGAAATGCAATAAGGACAAATGCAAAAGTACTCCACCTAGGAAAGAACAATCAGGTCCACACATACAGGATGGGAAATGACTGCCTAGAAAGGAGTGCTGAAGAAAGGGATCTGAGGTCATGATGGATCACAAGCTAAATATGAGTCAATATTATTATTATTTTGTTTAAAAAAGCAAATATCATTCTATGATGTGTTTGCAGGAGTGTTGTAAGCAAGTCACGAGAAATAATTCTTCCGTCTTACTCCATGCTGATTAGGTCTCAGCTGGAGTATTGTGTCCACTTCTGGGTGCCACATTTCAGGGAAGAGGTGGATACATTGGAGAAACTCCAGAAAACAACAACAAAACAGATTACAGCTCTAAAAAACATTACCTATGAGGGAAGATTGGGTTTGTTTATTCTGGAGACGACTGAAGGGAGACGTAACCATTTTCAAGTACATAAAAGGTTGTTACAAGAAGTTGGGACTTAAATTTGTTCTCTTTAACCTCTGAGGATAGGACAAGAAGCAATGGGTTTAAATTGCAGCAAGGGCAGTTTAGGTTGGACATTAGGAAAAAAATTCCTAACTGTCGGACTAGTTAAGCTCTGGAATAAATTGCCTAAGGAGGTTGTGGAATCTCCATCATTGGGGATTTTTTTTAAGAGCAGGTTAGATAATCACCTATGAGGGATGGTCTAGATAACACTCTTGCCTTCAGTGCAGAGGACTGAACTAGAAGACCTCTTGAGGTCCCTTCCAATCTATGTTTCTATATCCGCTTGGTTGTAATCATCGGATAGATGTCTAAATTAACTGTACCAGAGAGATTGCAGACCCAGTCCTGTCAAACCATCCAGAAGAGATCCTTGGTGTAAACAAGCAGAGCAGCAGGATATGAAAACACCAGGGACACTCTAGTTACAGAGTCAACTGTGTGAAATCAGCTACCCTCTGAATATATTAACTGAAGTGACTTATATTAACTTTTGTGACAAAGTTCCTCCTCTACTTTGGTGGGCCCTGTGCTTATTGGCAGATTTGCTCACCTAAGTGATCTTCCCCACAGTCTGGGTCAACTTCTTCTGTGTCTGATCAGGAGTTGGGCAGTATGGGGGGAACCTGGGCCTGCCCTCTACTCTGGGTTCCAGCCCAAGGCCCTGCGGATTGCAGCTGTCTATAGTGCCTCCTGTAACAGCTACATGACAGCTACAACTCCCTGGGCTACTTCCCCATGGCCTCCTCCAAACACCTTCTTTATGCTCACCTCAGAACCTTCCTCCTGGTGTCTGATAATGCTTATACTCCTTAGTCCTCCAGCAGCGCACCCTCTCAGTCTCAGCTCCTTGTGTCTCTTGCTCCCAGCTCCTCACACACACTTCCTCTCCTCTGGCTCCCGCCCCCCCGCCACCTGACTGGAGTGAGCTCCTTTTTAAACCCAGATGCCCTGATTAGCCTGCCTTGATTGGCTGCAGGTGTTCTAATCAGCCTGTCTGCCTTAATCTAGCAGGTTCCTGATTACTCTAGTGTAGCCTCTGCTCTGGTCACTCAGGGAACAGAAAACTACTCATCCAATGACCAGTACATTTTCCCTCTACCAGACTCCTGTACCCCACTGATTTGAGTCTGTCACATATCCCTCCCCCCTGCTCAATACCAATGGGTTGGACAGCTTGGGAAGCCAGACAGTGTACACGTGACAACCCATCAGCATTGCCGTGATGGCTCCCTGCTCTGTGTTGGACACGGAACTGGAAAGATTGGAGGGATAAGAACCACCTAGTCACTCTTGTGTTCTTCTCCTTGTTCCACTGCATCCATTGAATAGGGGCATAGTTGGTCACAAGGACAAATCTGCACCCGAGCAAGTAGTAGCACAATGCTTCCATGGCCCATTTTTATGGCAAGGCATTCTTTCTCCACCACTGCATATTTTTGTTCCCTTGGAAGGAGTTTCCTACTGAGGTAGAGAATTGAGTGTTCCTCCTCCCTGACCATCTGTGATAGAAAGGCCCCCAACCATACTTCTGATGCATCTGTCTTCAGGATAAATTCCTTGGTGAAATCAGGGGCTATCAGTACAGGGTTACTACAGAGGGCAGTCCATAGGTCTGTGAATGCTTCCTGTGCTGCGTCAGACCATCTCACCAGATCAGGTCCACGGGCTTTTACTAGGTCTGTCAGGGGGCTTGCCCTTGTGGTAAAGTGGGGGATAAATCGTCAGTAATACCCCACTACACCTAGGAATGCCGGGACTTTTTTCTTGTTACGTGGTCGGGGCCAGTTTTGGATGGGCTTCAACTTGTTCACTTGGGGTTTTACCAGATCTTTTCCCACAATGTAACCAAGATATTTGGCCTCCGTAAACGCCACAGCACACTTGGCAGGGTTTGCTATAAGGCCAGCTTGCCTGAAGGTATCAAGGACTGCCTCCACCTTCTCTAGGTGGGTTTCCCGGTCTGGGGTATGAATGACCACATCGTCCAAGTAGGCAGCAGCATAACTGTTATGCGGGCCTAATAGCTTGTCCATGAGGCCCTGGAAAGTAGCTGGGGCCCCATGTAGTCCAAAAGGAAGGACAGTATATTGAAAAAGACCCTCTGGTGTAGAGAATGCAGTCTTTTCCTTTGTGTCTTCCGCAAGAGGAATCTGCCAGTACCCCTTTGCCAAGTCTAGGGTAGTCAAATATTGGGCATTACCCAGACGGTCCACTAGCTCATCTATGCGAGGTATGGGGTATGCGTCAAACTGGGATACTTTGTTTAGTCACCGGAAATCATTGCAAAACCTTGTGGTGCCATCAGGTTTTGGCAGGAGCACAACTGGGCTGGACCACTGACTGTGGGATTCTTCAATGATCCCCAACTCCAGCATTTTCTTTACTTCTGCTTTTATTTCCTCCCTTTTTGCTGCTGGCACTCGATAGGGCCTCATTGTTATTCTGGCCCCAGGATTCGTGATGATGTGGTGATATGTCTCGGTTGTTTGACCCGGTTTTTGTCGAGAACACATCTTGATTCCGGAAGATCATCTCAGACACCTCATTCTTCTGGTCTGGTGTTAAATCGGGAGACTCTCTCACCTGTTTGGAAGGCTTATTTTCCTGGCTTCTGGATAGCGAGCAGCATAGTCAAAAACAACAAGTATATATTGGTGGTCCCGAGCTGTCTTCTCCAGGGGTACCACTAGGTCCATGGCTATTCACTCAAAGGGGACCTCTATGATGGGAAGGGGTACTAAAGGTGCCTTCAGGTGGGGACGGGGACTGTGCAGCCGATACTTCAGGCAGGACGCACAATACCTCCGCACTTCTTCATGTACTTCGTGCCAGAAGAACCATTGTAGAACTTGTGCCAGGGTCTTCTCTACCCCCAAGTGCCCCCCAAAAAGATGACTATGAGCAAGACTTAATACAGCATTCTGGTGTTTTTGCGGTACTAGGATCTGCTGTACCTTCTGCCCCTGTACTGGTGCAATCCGGTATAAGAGATTCTTCTTCATTATGAAGTAGGGTCCTGGTCCCTGGATTTTCCCTTCCACGGGGACCCCATCTATTTCTGTCACCTCCTTCCTAATGTTGTCGTACCTTGGGTCTTCTGCCTGATCCCATCCAAAATTTCCTCTTCTGGGGCTAATCTGCCCAAGATCTAGGGGCTCTGTCTCTGTTGCCTCTATTGGTTCAGAAGTGTTAGGGTGGAGGTCAGACTCGGGTGCTTCTCCCTCCTGAGTGACGTCCTTTTCAGCTGCTCGGGTCCGCCTAGCTACGAGAGCGACCCTCTGGCTTTGGGCCGGTATTCGGGTTCCCAAGGCCTTAGCCTTTTTGACTTTCTACCCTGTCTGGGAATGGAAAATAAATCTGGGGATATTTCAGAGAAGACTGAGGGTTGACATTCTACTTTGGATGCCTCACTAACTTTAGTGTTCCCCTCTTTCTCCAATCTCCTACTGGGAGTAAGTCTCCAAACTCTGGGAAGTCCCTCACTATGAGAACAGGGTATGGGAGTTTAGGGACTATACCTGCTGCTATCTCAGTAGTGTTCCCCTGAATCTCAATTTTTACTGAGATAGTGGGGTAATAACCAACTGTCTCATGGACGCATGTTATCCCTGTATGCTTAGCCCGCAGCAGCTGACTACATTTCATGAGCTTCCCCGAGACAAGCATGATAGCACTCCCCGAATCAACCAGTGCTGTGGTCTGTACCCCATTTAGCTTTACTGGTCTGGTGTACATATGTGGGGTTAGTGAGACCCCCACAAAGTGGATTAGGGAGCATGGATCTGCCCAGTTCCCCAGGTTACAGTGCATTGGTTCCTCAGCATTGGGACACTGTGCAGCTATATATCCCCACTCCCCGCAGGCATAACATCTGTATGGAGCCCTAGGCATTCCTGGTCTCTTGGTTTGGGTAGTCTAACATCACGATCCTCTTCTCCCTTAGTGCTCTGACTCTATGGTTTCAGGTGGGCCTTCAGCCCCTCTCTTTTTCCACCTGTGATCTCCTGGTTGCCCAGTCACCCGAGCTCTAGGGCTTGGTGCTGCTAATTTAACCCAGGGTGTCTCTTCCTTAACTGGTGGGGTCAGCGCCCTCGCTGTCCTTCGCCTCTCTACCAGTGCGACAACCTCATCATAGGTGGAGGGTTCATTCTGGCTTACCCAAGCATGAAGGTCTGGCAGTAGCCCCCTTGTGTATCGGTCGATGACCAGAACCTCTAGTATCTCTTCCGGACTCTGGGATTCCTTTTGCAATCACTTTTGCGATTGGGACCACTGGGTTTTGTTTTCCTGGTACCTCCACTCGTGATACCGCTAGGCCCGCACTGCAGTTGTTACCCCAGATCTGGCCAGGATCTCTGCTTTCAGCTGGGGGTAGTCTGCTGCAGCCTCTTCAGGCAGATCATGGTAATCCTTCTGGGCCTCCCCACACAAGAATGGGGCAAGGATGCCAGATCACTGATCTCGAGGCCAGGCCTCCCGTAGGGCTGTCCTCTCAAAGGCCAGAAGGTATGCCTCTACATCATCCTCCCATGTCATTTTCTGCAGCCAATGGCTGGCCCATATGATCTTTGTCCCATCATGGCCGCCGTTCAGCTCTGTAAGGGTCTTTACTTGGTTAACCAGTTCCCACAACATATCTGGGTCTTGAGAAGCCTGGTCCATCAGCAGGCCATTAGTCTCTTGCTGCAGCTGCACTGCCTCCTGTTGGGTGGCTGCCTGGACAACTGGCTGGGTCGTAGCCTCCTGCTGGGCCGCTGTAGCACGTATCAATGCCCACACTAAGTCATCCATTGTGGTGGAAAAAAAATAAACCCTCTCCTTTTTTTTTTTTTTAAAATCACCCTCCTTCTTCTGCCGCGCTGTGCACGCCTAATCTCACCTCTAACACCAGTTGTGACAAAGTTCCTCCTCTACTTTGGTGGGTCCTGCGCTTATTGGCAGATTTGCTCACCTCAGTGATCTTCTCCACAGTCTGGGTCAACTTCTCCTGTGTCTGATCAGGAGTTGGGAGGTTTGGGGGGAACCCGGGCCCGCCCTCTACTCCGGGTTCCAGCCCAGGGCCCTATGGATTTGCAGCTGTCTATAGTGCCTCCTGTAACAGCTGCATGATGGCTACAACTCCCTGGGCTTCTTCCCCATGGCCTCCTCCAAACACCTTCTTTATGCTCACCACAGGATCTTCCTCCTGGTGTCTGAGAATGCTTGTACTCCAGCAGCACACCCTCTCACTCTCAGTTCCTTGTGCCTCTTGCTCCCAGCTCCTCACATGCACTTCCTCTCCTCTGGCTCCCCCACCACTTGACTGGAGTGAGCTCCTTTTTAAACCCAGATGCCCTGATTAGCTTGCCTTGATTGGCTGCAGGTGTTCTGATCAGCCTGTCTGCCTTAATTGGTTCTAGTAGGCTCCTGATTACTCTAGTGAAGCCTCTGCTTTGGTCACTCAGGGAACAGAAAGCTACTCATCCAATGACCTGTATATTTGCCCTCTACCAGACTCCTGTACCCCACTGGTTTGGGTCTGTCACACTTTACACTAGTCACTTACTCTCTCTCTACTTCAATTCTCCATCCATAAAAGGGGGTAATTCTTCCTCTTTCCTAACCTTTGTTTTCCTTGTCTATCTGTTTAGACTTTAAACTCTTCAGGGTAAGGGCTATATTGTACATGTATGTGTATATACCAGTGCTTAGCACATTGAGACCCTGTGCTTAGTCAAACTCCTATTGCAATATATTAAAAGTGTCTTATTAACTAAACACATGGAATAGGGAAAACAGACGTTTGTTATAGCTTCTAGCACCTTTGGTCGTAGGCTAAGATCCTATTGTGCTAGGTGCTGTACAGACATAGAATGAAACAAGTCCCTACCTTGAAGAACTTTCAATCGAAGAAAAGAGACAACTGATAGATACAGATGGGGCAGTTCAAGGGAACAATGAGACAAAATTGGTCAGCGTGATCAGCAGTGGTCTCAGCTCACCAGCAGCCTAGCAGTCAAGGTTTAACATATATATATATATATATTTTAATGCATAATTACAAAGGAAAGCTTTTAAGGAGGGATTTGAAGGAGGACAATGAACTGGCTTGGTGGATGTTTACAGAGAGTTCCATGAATAATATAACTCTCTCCCTTTTATAATGAAACCTTTATGCATGGACTTACTAAATGAAGTTTGTCAGCATGCCGGTGTGTGGCAGGAGAGGTCTGAACAACATAATAAGGAAAGAGAATCCCTGTAGCCAATCCCTGTTGTCCTACAGTACAGAATGTTTTTGCTGGGGCTGGATAAAATCTGCTGTCTCACTGTTGGATGAAGTATGAGAACTTGTGTCTTTAGATCCTAGAATAAGGAAAAGATCCATGCTGCACAGAATATACTGCTAGAGGGGAGAATATTAATGGTGTGGAAATACTGGCCTGTCACTTCCTTTGCAAATAAGAGAAAACAATTGTCTGTAACAGTTGCAAGAACATCACTGTAACAACACTGCTTGAGGAGGATTGTTTTGACAATGTTCAGGTGTACTGCACTGTCGGGACTGATCATTTGCAACCATAACACAAGGCTATATGAGCAAATATAATGTCAAATGAAAATCAACTACTTTCTTTAAACAGATAGAACTTCCTTCCCCTCCATTTTCAAAGGCAAGCCTATGGATTATTTATTTAGGGCCTTGTTCTGCATTCTTTGGTAACACTACCTAGCATTTATGTATCAGAAAAGTACTACTGACTTAAATAGAATTATTCAAGGAGTAAGGTACCATTCAACATGAGTAAGGATAAGAACATAAGAACGGCTGTACCAGGTCAGACCAAAGGTCCATCTAGCCCAGTGTCTGTCTACCGACAGTGGCCAATGCCAGGTGTCCCAGAGGGAGTGAAGCTAACAGGCAATGATCAAGTGATCTCTCTCCTGCCATCCATCTCCATCCTCTGATGAACAGAGGCTAGAGTCACCATTCTTTACTCTTCCTGGCTAATAGCCATTTATGGACTTACCCACCATGAATTTATCCAGTTGCCTTTTAAACAATGTTATAGTCCCAGCCTTCACAACCTCCTCAGGTAAGGAGTTCCACAAGTTGACTGTGCGCTGTGTGAAGAACTTCCTTTTATTTGTTTTAAACCTGCTACCTATTAATTTCGTTTGGTGACCCCTAGTTCTTGCATTATGGGAATAAGTAAATAACTTTTCCTTATCCACTTTCTCCACATCACTCATGATTTTATATACCTCTATCATATCCCCCCTTAGTCTCCTCTTTTCCAAGCTGAAGAGTCCTAGCCTCTTTAATCTTTCCTCGTATAGGACCCTCTCCAAACCCCTAATCATTTTAGTTGCCCTTTTCTGAACCTTTTCTAGTGCTAGAATATCTTTTTTGAGGTGAGGAGACCACATCTGTACACAATATTCGAGATGTGGTCGTACCATGGATTTATATAAGGGCAGTAATATATTCTCAGTCTTATTCTCTATCACCTTTTTAATGATTCCTAACATCCTGTTTGCTTTTTAGACCGCCTCTGCACAATGCTTGGACATCTTCAGAGAACTATCCATGATGACTCCAAGATCTTTTTCCTGACTCGTTGTAGCTAAATTAGCCCTCATCATATTGTATGTATAGTTGGGGTTATTTTTTCCAATGTGCATTACTTTACATTTATCCACATTAAATTTCATTTGCCATTTTGTTGCCCAATCACTTTAGTTTTGTGAGATCTTTTTGAAGTTCTTCACAATCTGCTTCGGTCTTAACTATCTTGAGTAGTTTAGTATCATCTGCAAACTTTGCCACCTCACTGTTTACCCCTTTCTCCAGATCATTTATGAATAAATTGAATAGGATTGGTCCTAGGACTGACCCCCTGGGGAACACCACTAGTTACCCCCCTCCATTCAGAGAATTTACCATTAATTCCTACCCTTTGTTCCCTGTCTTTTAACCAGTTCTCAATCCATGAAAGGACCTTCCCTTTTATCCCATGACAGCTTAATTTATGTAAGAACCTTTGGGGTGGGACCCTGTCAAAGGCTTTCTGGAAATCTAAGTACACTATGTCCACTGGATCCCCCTTGTCCACATGTTTGTTGACCCCTTCAAAGAACTCTGATAGATTAGTAAGACACAATTTCCCTTTACAGAAACCATGTTGACTATTGCTCAACAGTTTATGTTTTTCTATGTGTCTGACAATTTTATTCTTAACTATTGTTTCGACTAATTTGCCCGGTACTGACGTTAGACTTACCGATCTGTAATTGCTGGGATCACCTCTAGAGCCCTTTTTAAATATTGGCGTTACATTAGCTAACTTCCAGTCATTGGGTACCAAAGCCGATTTAAAGGACAAGTTACAAACCTTAGTTAATAGTTCTGCAACTTCACATTTGAGTTCTTTCAGAACTCTTGGGTGAATGCCATCTGGTCCCAGTGACTTATTAATGTTGAGTTTATCAATTAATTCCAAAACCTCCTCTAGTGACACTTCAATCTGTGACAGTTCCTCAGATTTGTCACCTACAAAAGCTGGCTCAGGCTTGGGAATCTCCCTAACATCCTCAGCCGTGAAGACTGAAACAAAGAATCCATTTAGTTTCTCTGCAATGACTTTATCATCTTTAAGCACTCCTTTTGTATTTCAATTGTCAAGAGACCCCACTGGTTGTTTAGCAGGCTTCCTGATGTACTTAAAAAACATTTTGTTATTACCTTTGGAGTTTTTGGCTAGCCGTTCCTCAAACTCCTCTTTGGCTTTTCTTATTACACTCTTGCACTTAAGCTGGCAGAGTTTGTGCTCCTTTCTATTTGCCTCACTAGGATTTGACTTCCATTTTTTAAAGGAAGTCTTTTTATCTCTCACTGCTTCTTTTATATGGCTGTTAAGCCACAGTGGCTCCTTTTTAGTTCTTTTACTGTGTTTCTTAATTTGGGGTATACATTGAAGTTGGGCCTGTATTATGATGTCTTTAAAAAGGGCCCATGCAACTTGCAGGGATTTCACTTTAGTCACTGTACCTTTTAACTTTTGTTTAACTAACTCCCTCATTTTTGTATAGTTCCCTCTTTTGATAGTAAAATTGGGCCCAAAATTATTGCTACTTGAAATCTGTATCAGGCTGAATTAAATGTCAGTGGAAGACACAACTGAGAACCCAATGAGTATTTCACATATTGGGAGAGAAGAATGATGTTAATGATCAAGTTGCTGCCATCTCCCTTAATGTCAAAGGCTTGTGACTGGTCTAAATGGATTCACCTACAATACGTACTAGAAATAATTACATGAAATTGACATGGGAAAATGTGACTTAATAGCAGGGGGAAAGGTCCTGACACTGAGATGCATTAGAGTAGAAAAGTTTCCAAAGAGAAATAGTGGAAGGCTCATTACTTTGAAATGTCCCCAGCAGACTTCACCAAATGATGGCAAATATATTGTAGGGAAAATCCAGCAGGCATATTGATTGGGTGACCCAATATGTCTCTTCCATTTGTAATTTCCAAGGGTGTGGCTATGCCCTTAATAATGCAGCCTAAAATTCACTTATTAGGGCTAATGGACGAGTTCATGAAATGTTGTTAAGAGGTAAGGAAAAAGCATGCCATTTAACATGGTTGCTCTCTGTAACCTGTCCATTTTGCTTCTGAGTGTTCAGGAGCTTGTCCAAAGATGACCAAAATCAATTAATCTTTTTTCATTGATTTAAGAACCCTAAGTACCACCATTTGTGACAAAAGACAGAGATAGAAGCCATTACCATTGGAGCTGATTGCCATAAATGATTAGTACAAACTAGTGTTTGTAAGGAATCCTAACACAATGCCTACAATTCTGCCACCATCTTAACAAGATATCACAAAATATATTGGTTTGAAACAAATTATTTGAATTTCAAAATATTGTTCCTCAATGTTGATTCAAGTAATATCTGGCGCTTCAATGGGAAAAAAATGAAAACAATTATCACTAGGAATAAATGTGAAACCTGGCTTGAATATGGTGGTAACTTTGGCCCAGTTGTGGAATACAAAAGAGGATATGGTAGAATCTGCAAAACTTCAGTCTTTGGGGTAAAGTGCAATTAAAATAGCTCCTAAATGTCATTACTTGTTCCATATGTTATCCTTGGATAGTCCATCTACATTCTTTATAGAATAAGAAACCTCCATCTCAAGATTGTTTTGGATAACAAAAGGCATAGAATAGAAAACTAAGATTCTTGCAATTGAAGAAAATCATAGCTTATAAGGCTGGTAAGAACCATTGTGGTCAGCTTGTCTGACCTTTTGTATAACATGAAATAGGCCACTGGACTGGGTTGTATTAATTGTTCTTTGAACTAAAACAGATCTTTTAGAAAAACATCCAATCTTGATTTTAAAATTGCCGGACACTAAGCATTCACTGTAACCCTTGGTAAATTGTCCAATGGTTATTTACATACACTGTATATTTTTTTTTTAAAAAGTGTGCCTTTTTTTCTTGTCTGAATTTGTCTAGCTTCATGTCTAGCCCCTGGATTGTGTTAGCCCTTTTGCTATGTTGAAGAGCCCATTATCAAAGTTTTATTCTCTGGATAGTTATTTATGAAATGTGATGGAGTCACCCCTTCGTCTTCTCTGTGCCAAACTAAACAGATTGGGGGAGTTTAAAATTACCCAGTGTATGTCTCGAACAAACCCAAATGTTGATACCATCACAGACTGTTTGGGTATAACAGATGCATGAAGATATACCTTTGTGGTCAAGATGGCATCCCAAAGAACAGGATAATGGGAGGCTAACATTTAACTTTAATACAGAAGGATTAACTAAAGCCATGTAGTAAGGCATATATTAAATCTTGGAATAAGTATCACAGAATTTTGAAAATTTAATCAAGGTAACTTTTTCATAACTACAGTATTTTGAATAAGCCTTATACAAAAATAGCAAGAAGAAAATTCTGGAATTCCAACCAGTCTTAAAGATTTAAATCTCTCCTAAGATCTGCTACTGCCATGATGTCCCCCCTCCCCCTTTAAGCCAACAAATGGCTGGGTAGAGGGACAGTTAGCTTTGTTTTATTAAATATGTGACAGATTCCTATTTAAATGAAAGTTTGTTTGTATGTTAGTGTTTCTTTCCCCCACAATCTGGATCTGTCTTAGTGTAAGATCTTTTGGGCAGGAAGTATCTTTGTATGTATTTGGACAGCACTTGGCACATGATGGCTGCTAGACAAGTAAAAAAAACACTATGTAGGGTTTATGAGACACATCTCAAATGACCAAAATAATCCAATAGCTAAGTGGTTTAAAATAAGCCTTCAGAAAACACAGGGCATATACCTACAATTAGTCATCAGACCTTGAAGTAGAAGTTTGAGCAAGAATATCATAAGGAAAAGGCATGGAATTCTATCTGGTTCTCTACCTGTAAAGCATGCTGGGCTGCCAATTGTAGGATAACACATCATGCTCCTTTGAACAAACTGTAGAGGATCCCTTAAGCTTAATCCTGCAGAAATCAAACATTGCATTTTGTGTCTGCACCTGGTTATTGGACTCTAACATCGCAACTCTTAACAAAATGTTGGGAGCAAAACATAGTATCAGCTGTAAAGAAGATTTGGAATATCTTTGTGTCCTAAACCTGCAGAGTAGAAATGGATTCTAGCTTCTGATCAACAGAGTTTAAAACTCTGTCCAAGTTTTACTGGACTCCTGAGATGTAATAGACTGGGGCTTCAGGCTAAAAACAGGCTAAAAAACATTTAGGAACAGATTTGCACTTATCTGGGAAAAGTACATAACTGAAAGGACTTTGGGTAAACATTCTTTCAAATAAAGTACACTTTTTAAACACAGATGTCATCTGACAATACTACTCTATATACTGGGAAATGCATATGCCTCATTTACTGTAAAATCCACTCCCTTTGTAAGGTAAGTACCATTACCAGGTCATTTTTACATATCATGGAATGTCCTTTCTCCCTCCTGCATATTCAGAGTGCTTCTCCGAGGCTTCTACTTGGAGGACAATTATCTCCAAAGGACAAGCTAAAGCCAATTCCTTACATGTGGGTTCCTTTTTTAAACCACTTAGAGCTAAACTTAAATGTTCACATGCATTTCCCTGGCCTGTCTATTATTATTATCCTTGACTCTTTACCCCACTTCCATCAAACTCTTTCACTGTTCATTTTCCTCCTTAGTCCGAGTTACTTCCTAAATTAGGCTGGTCAGGACATAGTGGAAATGTCTACACAGCAATGAAAAACCTACAACCTGCTCATGCCAGCTGACTTGCACTGTGGGGCAGTTTCATTGCAGTGTAGACATCTGGGCTTGGGTTGGAGCCCAGACACTGGGATCCTCCCACCCTGCTGGGCCCTAAAGCCCAGCTGAGCCCAGATGTCTACGTAGCAATGAAACAGCCCTGCAGCTCGAGTCCTGCAAACCCAAGTCAGCTGGTATGGGCCAGACATAGGCTTTCTTTGCTGTGTAGACATACCATAGGCCATGGCTGCACCATTGTTTCCTTGGATAGGCAGTCTGGGTCTCTATCATCCAGCCTAATATAGGTTTTTCCTGAAGTTTCTTTACAAAAATTGCCTTGACAATATTGCATTTACTGATTTGTCCTGGCAAGACTGTATAATAAGAGTACGACCTTGGAGACCTACTGAGATCGGACCCCCCTTATGTTAGGTGCGTATGTATACCTAGTAAGAGGCAGTCCCTGCTCTGAAGAGTTTACAGTCTAGATAGGTGACAAAGGATGGGAAAGGAAGCAAAAGCGAAGTGATTTTGGCCAAGATCTCACAGAAGGTCAGTAGTAGAGCTGTGTTAGAACTCAGGCCTCCTGTGTCCCAGTCAAATGCTCTATCATCTGAACAATGCTGCCTCCTAACTATTACTAATAAATTAATAAATTGAGATTGAAATAAATGATCAAGGAAAAGAATAGTGGTTGCATTTTTTTTTATTTTATTTTTGAGTTAACCTCCTTCACTTTTACCTCACTAGCTCCGTTGCTGTTATAGCCGGCTCCATTCTATCCCTTATCTTTGCTCAGAACTACCCTCAGCCTTAATGGGTGCTCCACATGCTAAACAAAGGTGGACTATGACCCAATTAGTGCAAAACAACACAATTTCGCCAGTCTCATTGCAAGGTCAGTTGGTGCTAGCCCTTATTGTAAACGCATCCTCCTTTTAAATATGCAGGCGTGTTGTGCTAAATATTCCATCGTCAGGTGGCTGGTCTTTTAAAGGGAGTGAGGTCTTAGTCCATCCAGTTTACCTCTCCAGAGGCAGAGAATGAAATTAAATTGTGATGTATGGTCATGTGACTAAACCAGGCCTCTGTTGGGAGTTAGGAAGGGGTGTATGTGTGTATGTGTGGCGGGAGGGGGGAATGAAGCCTTGGAACAACTGCTCAAAGTGGGAGGAGGGTGTGGGTCCACCCTAACGGTGGGGCGGGGGCGGGGGGGGGAAGAATGGTCCTCTCCAGAAACAGGAATCTGTATAAACTTGCACAGCCTGGCGGAGGACTGTGACACTCCTCTGCCATCACTCTTCACCAAGAACTACAGCCAACAGACTTGCAGGGAGGAGGAATTGTGCCCAGCTGTAGTCCGGGTAGAAGAGACTGGATTATTTCAGTTTAAGTGTTTTAAATCAATCAAGGATCAATTTGATCAAAACCAAAATAAGTGTCCAGGCAGTCTCCTACACTGGGTTTAAAATCCAAACTCAAGCAGCTTTTTATTTTACACAAGGCCTAAGAATAATCCTTTGTCTCCCAGCAGGCTTAGTTAGACCCATTTGGCATGTTAACTACCTGCTTTTTAACAGTCTGTGCAGTGCCAAACTTCTTGTGAGTACCAGATTTTTGTTTACTGACCTAAAAAAATAAAATAAACATGGTAGATCTATACAGACCAGTAAAGAAGAAATCAATTCTTTGCAAAACCTCCTACTTTCACTTATGTTATCCTGGAAAGGAATAAAAAAAACCACCAGCTCTGTCAAATACTGGGTTGGATAAGCCCTGAGAAATCCAATCAGAGATGCACAATTGTGACGACATAAAGCCCTCACTGGGTATGACCTTACCCTGGGTACAATCTGGACTAATGGACAGCAGTGTCTCCTCAATTATCCAGCCTGGGCTGCCTTTCACCCTTCTTCACTGTGAGAGCAACCACTCCCAGTCTGCTCTCACACAGCTTCCAGCATGTAAATCACTCCCAGCTATACTGAATGAGTGCTATGGTCAGCCATTCATGAGTTATATTACAGGGAAACACCAGCAAACTCCTAGTCCCAGAATGTGCATCTTGCACTGTCCAGCACCATCTTGGATAATAAAGTCTATCATTCCATTATAAAGTCTATCATTCCATTACTAGAAAATGATATGCACAAATCTTGATATCCCCAGTGGAGTTTCCCAAACACATCAATCCACACAATGGTTTAGATAAAACACCAAAACAAATTTATTAACTACAGAAAGATTTTTAAGTGACCATAAGTAATAAGGCATACAAGTCAGAATTGTTTGCAAGGAAATATGTTAGGTGTTAGTTGCATTTTACCTTTTAATAAGCTAAATGAGTACAAAGCAAAAGTCCTTCTCACCACATGTTGCAACAGTCTTACTAGGTGAATCTCTTCAGCATCTCTACCCCCTCCCACACCGATCTGTTTCTTTCCTTGTTCTTCAGCAGTTGATATTGCCCTGGGTAGAATATAAGGGTGAGATGATTTGGGGCATCTACCCTCTCCTCTTATTTCACTTTCTCTTGCACAAGAATGATATCCAGCTGATGTTCAAGAGACATAGTTGGTGTGGCCAGGAACTTTAAGCTGTTTCTTTGTCAAAACGTAGATCTTTTCCTTACACCTTTTAAGTGGCCAATCTTTGGCAGGAGAATAGGCTGATGGTCCATTTAATTCTGTTGACACCTGGCTGAGGCTAGCCTTTTGTCTCTGGAGAACTTCTTTGTGACTACTCTCCAGAACATGTCTTGGTAATATTATACAGTGGAATCATATAACTTTACATACAATGTTGCCACACATATTTTACCAGGACAACGACGGTCAGAAAATCAGGAGTTTTCAAATGATACCTTACACAGTATGCTTTGAAACATTTAACAGTGTCTTGGAAAAGAGGTGAACATAGAATATACAATTGCATATAAGGCTAATGATAACTTGTTCCTGACACAAATACTCATTTTTTTAACATGAACAAAAAGATCATAATGGCACCAAAGAGTCTCTAGCTATGAAAAATGGTTCCTGAACTGGAGTCCAAACAATAATTTGACTTTTTTTTTTAAGTATGAAATAATTTGCCCTAGTTTACATACTGCTAAACATGCTTATTATAATTAACTTAGTTTCATTATGGTTTTAGTTACAGCCATGGACTCGCAGTCACTGATGGATGCTCAAAATATGAAATTTTGGAAAATTGTCTTTTACTGAGATTACTTTGAAAACATAATTATCTGGAATAGAATAAAGCAGTGGGGGCGGGGAGAGATGCTTACAGTGTAGGGAAAAATCAAAAGGGAGCTATTTTCCCATCTGTGCACAAGGAAATTTACTTGTGCAACTCCCATTTATTTAACTCCCTCACACATCACTGGAGAAACAACTCTCTGAGTCTCTAATCTGATTGTAGCTTGCAATAAGAAAGAACATGATCTGAGACTATAATAACTCAGAGTTTGGGAAATGGACTAGATGATAAAACAGGTTCTAAATTGCAAGTTTTCTTATTTATTCCAGTGTGTGGTGTTGTTCCTAGGATAGTTAACTTTCTAGGAGAGTTGCTTCATGCCAACTACTGTAGCAACCAGCTGTATAAAAAATAGTATTTGTAGTAGGAACTGTACTGTTAGAGATTCTGTTCTTTCCTTCCCCCCAATTCCTACTGAGCCAGCGGGAGCTAGATCCATGTGTTAGAGTAAGGGTATTAATAGGTCCTTTTTTTGTAATTAATCAGAATTTATAGATCGGCTTCCCATGTATTGGTGTCAGGTTAAGAATCATCTTTAACTTTCCAGGCAATTTTATAGAAACTCTGACTCAGAAATGAACATCAATCTCATTGTGGTTTTCTGTGATGTGCTAAAAGAGTAGATTCCATATAAATCCTTCACTTGTTGTACACTAATCTTGATGCATTAAAAATTATTACCATTACATAGGCACCGGCTCTGTGGGTGCTCCAGAGCTGGAGCATCCATGGAAAAAAATAATGTTCAGCACCCACTGGAAGTCCTGTGGATCAGCACCTCTCCCTCCCCTCCAGCCCCTCCCACCTGCCATGGTCAGCTGTTCAGCAGCATTCAGGAGGCATTGGGGGAGAGGGGGAGGAACAAGGGCAGGAATAGGCAGGGGGAAGGGGTGGGAAGAGGCAGGGTGAGGGTAGGGCTTGGAGCAGAGTGGGGGTCAAGCACCCCCCAGGAACAAAGGAAGTTGGCACCTATGGTTGTATGATTTATTTATTTATTTTATTTTTATGGGGGGTATTTGTATTTTATGGTTAATTCTGTGGAAAACTGGTGATTAGATCATAGCAGTGAGAGATGGAAGAGCCCTTTTAAAATCACTGTATTACCCTTCTTCCCTTCAGTGCAGTATATAGAGTGTTTGTGTGTGTGTGTATATAAATATGAATGATTGGATAATAAATGGATAATAAATGAATACTATGATTGCTCTGGGGCAAAGGCTGAGGAAAAAGCAATGGCGTATGCCCATAACCACTGTTACTGGAGCTCACAATTAAGGCTGTTAAATGATTAAAAATAATTTTGAGTAATTGTGAGATAAAAACATAATTACAATTAATAGCAGTTTTAATTGCACTGTTAAACAGTAATAGAATACCATTTATTTAAATATTTTTTGTTTTTTCCATTTCCGAATATATTGATTTCAATTACAACAAAGAATACAAAGTGTACAGTGTTCACTTTATATTATTTTTATTACAAATATTTGCACTGTAAAAGATACAAATTAATATTTTTCAGTTCGCCTCATACAAGTACTGTAGTGTAATCTATCATGGAATTGCAACTTACAAATGGAGAATTATTTTTTTGCATAACTGTTTTATTTTTGAGGGCAGTGTAAAACTTAGAGCCTACTAGTCCACTCAGTTCCTCTTCTTGTTCAGCCGATCAGTAAGACAAACAAGTTTGTTTACATTTACAGGAGATAATGCTGCTTGATTATTTACAATGTCACCTGAAGGTGAGAACAGGCATTCACGTTGCGCTGGTGTAGCCAGCGTTGCAAGGTATTTATATGCCAGGTATGCTAAACATTTGTGTGCTCCTTTATACTTTGATGATCATTCCAGAGGACATGCTTCTATACTGATGACGGGTTCTGCTCAATAACAATCCAAAGCAGTACAGACTGACATATGTTCATTTTCATCATCTGAGCTGGATGCCACCAACTGAACGTTGATTTCATTTTTTGGTGGTTTGGGTTTGTAGTAGCTGCATAGCAGTGTTGCTCTTTTAAGATTTCTGACAGCATGTTCCAGACCTCGTTCTTCTCAGATTTTGGAAGGCAACTCAAATTCTTAAACCTTGGGTCAAGGGCTGCAGTTATCTTTAAAAATCTCACAGTGGTACCTCCTTTGCATTTTGTCAAGTCTTCTGTGAAAGTGTTCTTACACTGAACAACATGTGCTTGGTCATCATCTGAGACTGCCATAACACAAAATATGTGGCAGAATATGGGTAGAACCACAGAGCAGGAGACATACAATTCTCCCCTAAGAAGTTCAGTCAAAAATGTAATTAACACATTTTTTTTAAATGAGCATCATCAGCATGGAAACATGTCCTCTGGAATGGTGGCTGAAGCATGAAGGGACATATGAATGTTTAGATTATCTGGCATGTAAATACCTTGCAAAGCTGGCTACAACAGTGCCATGTGAACACCTGTTTTCACTTTCAGGTGACATTGTAAATAAGAAGCAGGCAGCATTATCTCCCGTAAATATAGACAAACTTGTTTGTCTTAGCAATTGGCTGAACAAGAAGTAGGACTGAGTGGACTTGTAGGCTATAAAGTTTTATATTGTTTTTTGAGTGCAGTTATGTAACAAAAAAATCTACATTTGTAAGTTGCACTTTCATAATAAAGAGATTTCATTACAGTACTTGTATGAGGTGATTTGACAAATACTATTATTTTATTTTACAGTGCAAATATTTGTAATAAAAATAATATATGAAGTGAGCCCTGTACACTTTGTATTCTCTGCTGTAATTGAAATAATATATTTGAAAATGAAGAAAAACATCCAAAATATTTATAATAAATTTCAATTAGTGTTCTATTATTGTTTAACAGTGTGATTAAATCTATGATTAACCGTAATCAATTTTTTTAATCAAGTTAATTTGTTTTGAGTTAATCACTTGTTAACTGTAATTAATTGACAGCCCTACTCACGATGTAAAGAACCTGAAATATTTGAAGTATACTTTGACTTCATAAAAATGATAAGATTTTGAGTGAAGTGGAAGATCTAAATTTTCAAAAGTCACTAGTGATTATTGGGTGTCCAGTCTGAGACATTTTCGAAAGGACTCCTTTTTAGATGGGTGCTCAGCAATGTCTAAAAACCAGATCCTTAAGGTGTCTCCAAGCAGACCTCAAAAAAATTACCCCTTGTATGTAGACCAGAGTGTTTTTCAGCTGGTGTGTCCAGACCCGGTGACAATCCAATGAAGGACGTGAGTGCGTGTGTGCATGCTGTGACAGAGGTGAGAGCTAGGAATCACGAGGTCTTCAAAAGGTTATTATATTGAAAGGTGCCAGGCAGGCATGGACTTTTGGGACAATAAAGGTTAAGTATGTTTTGGGGGTCCTGTCTTACTGAGCTGGTTTCCTGGGGAATCTCTGAGTGGTGGTTAGTGAAAATTCCCCAGCACTGATTAGGCAAAAACCCAGAGGTTGAATCTTCACCCTCTGAGGAGAGGGACGTTTACCTGTTACAGGAGGCCAAAGATCAAGGTCCTGATCCATATACACAAATAGCTTCCCCACACAGATATGTGTGTATAGACTGTAATGAAGTCAACCCCTTAACCTTCTTTGTTAAGCTAAATAAACTCAAGGAGCTCAACCTATTTAATTTAAGAGAAGATTAAAGGGTAACTTGTTCAGTCTATAAGTACCTACATGGGGAACAAATATTTAATAATGGACTTTTCAGTCAAGCAAAAAAAAGTTATAACATGGTCCAATGGCTGGAAGCAGAAGGTAGACAAATTCAAACTGGAAATAAGGCAGACATTGTTAACTGTGAGAGCAATGAACCACTGGTGCAATTTACCAAGGGTTGTGGTGGATTCTCCATCACTGACAACTTTTAAGTGAAGATTGGATGTCTTTCTAAAACACTATGCTCTTGGCATTACTTTAGGGGAGTTCTATAGCCTGTGTTATACAGGTGGTCAGATAAGATGATCTGGCCTTAGAATCTATGAGCTATCCCAAGACAGTTCTTGTCAGATTTCAGATCAAGAACAGGAACTTCTAACTAAGAGAGCAAACCCAGTTGAGGAGTTTGAAAGACTGACATCTACCAGAACCCTATTTTCAAGTTGGGGTTACCTTACCATGCATATAGGACCATTTATTGTCTTATGTATGTTTTCTGTGTGATGCTTTTGCCCTAAGAATGAATATACTTTGCTTTTTGGAGGCTGGTTAATAACTGGTATACACTATTTTAGCCCCTGGAGAAAGCACTAACCACAGGTGCCGGCACCAAGTCAGACCTGTTGAGGAAGTCACAGTGAGGTGCAGAGGGATTCAGATCCTAAACTGCTGCTCTGGAGGGAGAGAGACGTGAGTTTCTTGCGAAGGGAGGTAATAGCTAGGAGGCATGAAACCTTAAGTGGGTGCCGTCAAGGATGCCAAGGAAGGGTAGTAGGTGAAGCTAACCCTGAAATTGGGACATGAGCACCATGCTGCTGGAAGTGCCAGACTGATGGATCTGAATACTCTGTAGGGGCTGTAATTGACACAGCAAGATCGGCCATAAAGGATTAGTACCAGTGTGTCGTCACTTCAAATTTATTTATAGTGATCAGGGTCTGAGTCAGGAAATACTTGTTCCAAAGGAGAGTCTGAAAGAATCTTTGCATTTCTCCAGAGAAATAGCAAAGCAGGCTTCAATCAGCGGATGGGTTTCTTTATCTATTACTAGGGTGACCAGATGTCCAGATTTTATAGCGACAGTTCCAATTTTGAGGGGATTTGTCTTATATAGGTGCCTATTACCCCCCCATCCCGATTTTTCACACTTGCTGTCTGGTCACCCTATCTGTTACATATTTTTGGAATCCTCCTGCCTCCATAGATGGTAGAGCAGGATAATTTTTGTTAAAGCAGCTTTTTTTTTTAGCACTGACTTCTTCACTGCCAAAGCGTGTCATGGAATGAGATCGATGCCCTTCCTCTCAGCTTTGCAGAGGATCTGACAAGCCTTCTTCCTCCTCTCTGTAGAAATCCTCACCATCTTTCCAGCAGCACAAGACCGATTATTGCAGACATTTTCACCATTAGTTTGGTCACTGATGTTTGGAGTATCTAGTAGGAATATTTTTATTCGGTGCACCTTCCAGGAACAGTCCAAGCACTGCTTTGTCTCCCACTCAGGTCTCCATAAACCATAGATTGAGAACCTCCAGGGTATATGTCCCTCTTCTTTCTCTCTCCCTTCGAAAGGGGGGTGATGTGGCTCAGTCAGTTGTAGAGCTGATTGAATTCTTTTTTGCTCTTTGTCCAAGAAAAACACCATTTTCATTTTTGTTGAAATGTTTCAGTTTTTCCAATAGAAAAACTGGAACATTTCAAAACACCCAAATATTTTTATGTTAATTTTTTTTAAGTGTCACCCCTAACTAACTAAATATATTTCTCAAACTGGCTTGTGAAAACAAACAAACCTGGAGTCTTGGATTTAGTTTTTTTGTTGAAAATTGAAAAATATTTACAAGAACGCTGGTAGTGGGGAGGGAAAGAGGGTGTTCAACACAATTAAAACTAACACCCATGAAAAATTATTGGCTTTTTTGATCATCTCAAATTAGTTTCTTCTTGCTGCCTCCTGCTCACTCTGGATGACCTGTCATTTATTTCTGCCTTTCCCAGCAACAGCCTTTGTTCTTGTATGGTCTCTTGGGCCCTGCTTGCATTATGTCCGCTTCAGAGAAGGCAGCAGCTTCTTAGAAGGTATCTGCTCCCCTCAGCCTTAAAACATTAAGGAAGAAAATGGATATGAGAGGCAGCAGCTGGGTTTATTTTATCTTAATGATGCAGCCTTAAACTTCAACCCCACAGTGCAGCTGCCTCTGGGGCTGAAGGTAAACATTATCTAGAAACCTATTGTTTTGTTGAATGTATCCATCAGCAGATTATTGTGCTTAACCATGTTGCTTCATCTTTCTCTCTGCTGAAGGTACAAGTGCAGCAATCCTCCATGCTCCTGCTCGACTTGTTGACTTTGGATCCAGGGGAAAAGCAGTTTTTGTTCAGTTACCTAAACATTCGTGTAATAGCAAGATTAATTCTGGAGTGAGATGTTGTTGCTCTGCTGGATGATTGACTCTTTGGAAAAGAGACAAGAGGCGATGAGGTAATATCTTTTACTGGACCAGCCTTGGTATAATAAAAGATATTACTTCACCCATCTTATCACTGTAATGTGCTGGGACCAACACGGCTTCAACAACACTGTTTCAACACTGTTTCAACAAGCAGTTTTAAAAGGACAAGCAAGAGCTTTCCTTCCGGTCATCAATTAACCAGCTGTAGGTTTTTTCAGAGTGTTTATGCCTTGGGGCCCTGACAAACGCATTCCTGAGGGCACATATAGACAAGCTTCCTGTTTTTCTGAAATACATGTATCAGCAATTTCAACATTCTTAGCAGGAAGGACATGGGGTCAAGCTGCCCTTTCTGTGGCACCCAAAACTCCCTCCCCTCCTACCTTGGTTAAGCCAAGGCCACTGCATGGCCAATTTATCGCCTGCTGACTTGGCTAATTTTAGTAATAAGCAATAGTGGTTCAATGAGGCCTGCTGACTTGGCTACTGTTAGCAACAAGCAATAGTGATCCAGGCACTTTACTGATTTGTCAAAATCTCCCCGTACAATAGCACTTCCCTATCTCATAGGGTGTTGTGACAATCAATTTATTAATGCATGTGAGGTGCTCAGATGCTATAACAATGGAGACCATGTAGGCACTGGGATAATTATACATGAATGGCATAGTACATTTGTATGTTGCTGATTGCAAGTCATGATGAAATTTGGGAGGTACACAGGCTTGTTTTACCTTCACAAGTGAAGATGGAGTTAGAGGGAAATAGGTAAGTAGGGAGATAACAAATGAGGAATATACAGACTTTTTTCTATAGTAGAGCAAGCAAAATATCGACTTAAACATTAAATGAGAGAGAGAGAATATACGTCACAGCACATGGTTCAGAAGAGACGGCACAAATATTTTGCTTCATTAGCATTCATTCATTTTCGGTCTAAGCTATTTCCCAAGCAGATTAATGTCATTAGGAACACGAACAGATTTAAAAACAACTTTATAGCCAGCATAGCTAAAGCCTTGTTTAAAGAATAAATGAGAAACAGCAGTTCGTAATGGCAATTCATCTCCCATAGTGTGTGGTTAATGTGAGGAACAACATTCAAAGTAGGTCTTTAATGGGGTGGGGGAAGACAGATTCTCTACAAATGGGAAGAGTGCTGGCTTGCTGAGCCTAGAGGCAACATGGCAGTAAATCAATCTGACAAGAGATAAATAAAGGCATCTCTGTGTAGATCTGAGAAGCAAAATTGTTACACCAGAGAGGGGTGGCCATGTCATTTCATCTCTCAGGTTGGGCATCACTCAGACATAAGCGCAGGGTTGATCCAAAAAGCAGTGCTAGTGTTTCTCAACAGGTGTAAATAGGGTGGAATAAGGGATATAATAACTGATCAGAACCTCTACCAAAAACACCCACTGAGCTTTTGAAACAATCCATCCATATTTAATCACCTAGCTTTAGGCACCCAATGTCGGAATTGTTGGCCTAGGGCTTGAACAAACCTTTTTCCCTATTATCAGAGGCTTAGCCATGCTAGTCTGTATCCACAAAACCAACACAGAGTCCGGTGGCATCACTTGCCCCATAACCTCAGAGGTACAGAATACAATGTCATCCACAGACTCAGAAACAACTCTGACACTATAATCAAAGGGGGTGACAAAGGAGGTGCTGTAGTCATCATGAACAGTTTGGATTATGAACAGGAGGCCGCCAGGCAACTCTACAACACCACATTCTACAGGCCACTATCCTCCGATCCCACTGAGGAGAACCAAAAGAAAGTACACCATCTGCTCAAGAAACTCCCTGCTATAGCACAGGAACAAATCTACATGGGCACACCCCTACAGCCCTGACCAGGGGTATTCTATCTGATACCCAAGATTCATAAACCTGGAAATCCTGGATGCCCCATATCCACTGTCCCCATAATCATTCTAGTGACACCATCAGAGGACCTAACCACATCAGCCACACCATCGGGGCTCATTCACCTGCACATCTACTAATGTGATATACGCGATCATGGGCCATCAATGCCCCTCTGCCATGCACATTGGCCAAACCAGACAGTCTCTATGTAAAAGAATAAGCGGACACAAATCAGACATCAGGAATGGTAACGTACAAAAGCCAGTGAGAAAACACTTCAGTCTCCCTGGACATTCAATAACAGAATTAAAAGTAGCCATCCTTCAACAAAAGAACTTGAAAAACAGACTTCAAAGAGAAACTGCAGAGCTACAATTCATTTGCAAACTTAACACCATTAATTTAGGCTTGAATAGGGACTGGGAGTGGCTGGCTCACTCCAAAAGCAATTTTCCCTCTCTTGGTATTGACACCTCCTGATCAATTATTGAAAGTGGACCACATCCACCCTGACTGACTTGGCCTTCTCAACACTGGTTCTCCACTTCTAAGGTAACTCCCTTCTCTTCATGTGCCAGTATATCTATTATCTGTAATTTTCACCCCATGCATCTGAAGAAGTGAGATTTTTACTCATGAAAGCTTATGCCCAAATAAATCTGTTAGTCTTTAAAGTGCCACCGCATGCCTCAACATGTTCACTACAGAATAAACACTTTATAATTCAATTAAGATTCATTGGGTCACACAGGTGGTTATGAATCAAATGCCTGTCTCTTGCTTCTATCTTTTGTTCTTAAGTCCGTGCTTAATTATATTTTAAATATTTATCTTTTCATAAATATATTCTTTAAAAAAATTGCACTGCGGAAGCTTTTTGCTTAAAAACAGAATGCCAGGTGCATAGATTACATATAAGAAGTTAAGTTTCCTATCATTAAAGTCTCTAGCCAGTCCTCTCAATAAAGAGCTATATTTTGCTGAGGTTCAGATGTGAACAAACCCAGATGCACCAGACCAATCTCAGTCAAAAATCTGAGGTTCCTTAGGGTTGGGGGATTTTTTCCTTTTGCATCAATCATACAAAGCCACAACATTTGCATGGGATAGCGTTAATGTGAAACCATAACATTTGGCTTGTAAGGTTTGCACAAAGCTGACTTGCAATCCTTGTAACTAACAAACCCCACAATGAAACTGAATAGGGTCAGTTTGAATGGTAGTTGCAGAGATCCGGTAGAACTTTACTGGGAGCTAAAGGTGTTACCACAAGACTGCTGTTGAACAGCCTAGATCATGAGTTTTCTGCCACGGAGTTGTGAACTGGTTTTAGGGGTTGTGATCACGTTTCTTTCCTTATGGATGATTGGAAGTCTCAATATTTTTTTTCAGATATAACATGGGGTCATGTTACGGAACAGACTGACAGCCATTGGCTTATTGAATTAATTTGAGTTTTCTCCACAACTGTTTGTTTAGAGTGAAAAATACAATTGTAAGAGACTAATATGTATGAATGTCTCTGTATTGGTATCTTAGGCACTTACATAGCCCATTACTGTAGTATCTGAGTACCTCATCTTCAGTGTATTTATCCTCAACATTCCCATGAAGAATGTCTGTGCTATTTTCCGCCATTTGACAGATAGGGATCTGAGGCACAGAGAAACTTAATGACTTGACCAATATCCTCCTGGGATCTGTGGCAGAGCGAGGAATCATACCCGAGTCTCCCAGTCCCAGGCTAGTGTCTAAAGGATCATTTTTCCTTAATAAAAACTAAAGGTTGCATAACTTTGACTTCTTCCACAAAGGCTTTCCCAGGATTTGACCTCAGGCTCTCTAATGTTGTTAGCAAGTGTTACACAAGTGACTACACGTGTCTATGTCCATCTTCTGTACTTTACATTTTACATCACAAGGGGTTAAGCTGAAGAGAAGAAGACTCTTAGAATCAGGTAAAGATTGCCCATATGTTCCTATGTAAACAAGTCAGGGAACATTTGGCTTCTTCTCCTTGGAAAGGCCATGGATTTAGCCTCTCTTAAATGGAAGACTTAATTTATTTTTTCAATTCCTTATGGTATTTGGCATGATGCAATACCCTTGTTTTCCTCTGATTTTAGTCTACTCTTCCAAGTGTCATTTTCATTCTGAATTCTCATATTTCATTCTCATGGGGGACTTCAATCACCCCGATATCTGCTGGGAGAGCAATACAGCGGTGCACAGACAATCCAGGAAGTTTTAGGAAAGTGTAGGGGACAACTTCCTGGTGCAAGTGCTGAAGGAACCAACTAGGGGCAGAGCTCTTCTTGACCTGCTGCTCACAAACAGAGAAGAATTAGTAGGGGAAGCAAAAGTGGATGGGAACCTGGGAGGCATTGATCATGAGATGGTCGAGTTCAGGATCGTGACAAAAGGAAGAAAGGAGAGCAGCAGAATACAGACCCTTGACTTCATAGAATCATAGAATATCAGGGTTGGAAGGGACCTCAGGAGGTCATCTAGTCCAACCACCTGCTCAAATCAGGACCAATTCCCAACTAAATCATCCCAAGCCTGACCTTAAAAACCTCTAAGGAAGGAGATTCCATCACCTCCCTAGGTAACCCATTCCAGTATTTCACCACTCCCTGAGTGAAAAAGTTTTTCCTAATATCCAACCTAAACCTCCCACACTGCAAATTGAGACCATTACTCCTTGTTCTGTCATCAGGTACCACTGAGAACAGTCTAGATCCATCCTCATTGGAACCCCCTTTCAGGTAGTTGAAAGCGGCTATCAAATCCCCCCTCATTCTTCTCTTTTGCAGACTAAACAATCCCAGTTCCCTCAGCCTCGCCTCATAAGTCATGTTCTCCAGCCCCCTAATCATTTTTGTTGCCCTCCGCTGGACTCTTTCCAGTTTTTCCACATCCTTCTTGTAGTGTGGGGCTCAAAACTGGACACAGTACTCCAGATGAGGCCTCACCAATGTCGAATAGAGGGGAATGATCACATCCCTCGATCTGCTGGCAATGCCCCTACTTATACAGCCCAAAATGCCATTAGCCTTCTTGGCAACAAGGGCACACTGTTGACTCATTTCCAGCTTCTCATCCACTGTAACCCCTAGGTCATTTTCACTTCAGAAAAGCAGACTTTGACTCCCTCAGGGAACTGATGGGCAGAATCCCCTGGAGAATAACATGAGGGGGAAAGGAGTCCCAGAGAGCTGGCTGCATTTTAAAAAATCCTTATTGAGGTTGCAGGAACAAACCATCCTGATGTGTAGAAAGAATAGTAAATATGGCAGGCAACCAGCTTGGCTTAACTGTGAAATCCTTCCTGATCTTAAACACAAAAAAGAAGCTTACAAGAAGTAGAAGCTTGGGCAAATGACCAGGGAGGAGTATAAAAATATAGCTCAGGCATGCAGGAGTGAAATCAGGAAGGACAAATCACAATTGCAGTTGCAGCTAGCTAGGGATGTTAAAAGTAACAAGAAGGGTTTCAACAGGCATGTTAGCAACAAGAGGAAGGTCAGGGAAAGTGTGGGCCCCTTACTGAATGGGAGAGGCAACCTAGTGACAGAGGATGCGGAAAAAGCTAATGTACTCAATGCTTTTTTTGCCTCGATCTTCATGAACAAAGTCAACTCTCAGACTGCTGCACTGGGCAGCACAGTATGAGGAGGAGATGACTAGCCCCTTGTGGAGAAAGAAGTGGTTAAGGACTATTTAAAAAAGCTAGATGAGCACAAGTCCATGGGGTCCAGGGGCGGCTCCAGGCACGAGCGCTCCAAGTGCGTGCCTGGGGTGGCCAGCCGCAGGGTGTGCTCTGCCGGTCAACACTAGGGTGGCAGGCAGGGTGCCCTCAGCGGCTTGCCTGTGGAGAGTCCACTTGTCCCGCGGCTTCAGTGGACCTCCCGCAGGCGTGCCTGTGGAGGCTCCTCTGATCCTGCGGCTTCAGCGGACCCTCCGTGCTTGAGGTGGCAAAATGTCTAGAGCCACCCCGATGGGGTCAGATGTGCTGCATCTGAGGGTGCTAAAGGAGTTGGTGGATGTGATTGCAGAGCTATTGGCCATTATCTTTGAAAACTCATGGTGATCGGGGGAGGTCCCGGATGACTGGGA
Source organism: Gopherus evgoodei (assembly GCF_007399415.2). Taxonomy (NCBI): domain Eukaryota; kingdom Metazoa; phylum Chordata; order Testudines; family Testudinidae; genus Gopherus; species Gopherus evgoodei. The sequence continues at coordinate 9,406,104 of NC_044326.1, forward strand.
AAAGGCTAATGTAGTGCCCATCTTTAAAAAAGGGACGAAGGAGGATTCAGGGAACCACAGGCCAGTCAACCTCACCTCAATCCATGAAAAAATCATGGAGCAGGTCCTCAATGAGTCAATTCTGAAGCACTTCGAGGAGAGGAATGTGATCAAGAACAGTCAACATGGATTCACCAAGGGCAAGTCATGCCTGACTAACCTAATTGCCTTCTATGAAGAGATAACTGGCTCTGTGGATGAGGGAAAAGCAAGTGGATGTGTTATTCCTGGACTTAGCAAAACTTTTCATACGGTCTCCCACAGTATTCTTGCCAGCAAGTTAAAGAAGTATGGGCTGGATGATTGGACTATAAGGAAGAGAGAACGCTCACTAGATCATCAGGCTTAACGGGTAGTGATCAATGGCTCCATGTCTAGTTGGCAGCCGGTATCAAGTGGAGTGCCCCAAGGGTCAGTCCTGGGGCCGGTTTTGTTCAATATCTTCATTAATGATCTGGAGGATGGCGTGACCCAAGACTGTGGAGTGAACTCTTCCAGGAACCAAGAACTATCACAAACCTCACCACCTTCTGCTCTAAGTGAAGACACATTGCTTTGTTGTTGCCATTCATATATATAGACAAAGAGAGGAGTGTGTGTGTGTGTGTGTGTGTGTGTGTGTGTGTGAGAGAGAGAGAGAGAGAGAGAGAGAGAGAGAGAGAAAATCCAAAACAAAACACTCCCCTGAACATACTCCTTCCCCTGGGGAGAGGATGAGAGAACAATCACGTGACAGATGTTAGCCATGTAGATTGATGCATGACTGGAAGGCGCTCAGATGCTGCACTGATTAAACACAGTATAAGGACCTATATAGAATAGAATAGCAGGCAGGACACCATCTATAATGGGAGAACAGGATAGCTTTCAGGTCCATCACATCAGTGGCCCCTCTAGTGAGATCTTCTTGCTATTTCCCTGTGCTCCTCCTGTCTCCATCTGTTGTCTCTTATCTTAGACTGTAAGCTCTTAGGGGAAGGATCATGAGTTGCGCCTGAACTACTGGCTATGGGAGGCTAGCCCCTAACCCCACCCCTTCTGCCCAAGACCCCACCCATTCTCCCCCCCCACGGAAGCCCAGAGCCCCTCCCCACCTTAGAGGCCCCTGCTCCAGGCTAGTGCCCCCTCCCAGCCCCAGAGCACTGGGAGGGCAGGTGGCATGGCTCCATCCCCCTCCCCAAGCCTCGGAGCACAAGGAGGGTGGGGCACCACACAGAGAGAGCTGCAGAGTGGGGCCTGGGGTCAGATCATGGCCTAGGCCACATCTGGCTATCTGGGGAGGCCCAGCCTCCCCCAGCCTATGATACCCACCACCCATGGCAAAGACCCTCTGTTATATTTGTTCAGAGCCCAGCAGTTGCACTCATTGTGCAATGCAAATAAATAAGTGAATGCCTGTTTTTCTTTTCTGCTGTAACTACCTATCTACTAGGTAGCTGACCTAAAACACTAACTTGTTTCAGTCACTGAAGAAATGTTAATAACGGCATTATTATTGAACAGAGTCTAAGATTGCTTAGAAAATAGTTGCAGGACATACAATTACTGTTCTTAAAAATCTCCAGTGATGGGCATTCCACAACATCCCTTGAAAGCCTGTCCCAGAATTTAACTACCCTTATCATTAGTTTTTGTAAGCACATTACTTCTTACCTCCAATTTGTCAAAGTTTTTTTAATACTACTCTCGTCCTCCCCGAATTGTATAAGCATACTCTCCCATTACTTCTTGTCTTACTTTCTCCAGACATGGAGAACAATTGATCACCATCCTTTTTTTATAACAGCCTTTATCATATTTGAAGACTGTTCTCAGGTTCCTCGCTTGGTCTTCTTTTTCTCAAGACTGAACCATTTAGCCTTATCACACCTGTGAGTTATGAATTTCTGTATCCATGTCACAGAAGGGTAAACTGAGGCACAGAAGTCCAGTGATTTACTCAAGTTTAGACAGCAAATTGATGTCAGGACTGAGTCTTGACTTCCTCTTTCTCTATTTGCTTGATAAACCTACTACCCCCATATGTTACCCCCATGATCTTTCCTACAAACAAGTTCAGCTTGCTTTTACTCCAGATGCTAAATCCATAGTCCCATTGAAGTCAAATGGAGTTTTGCTTCTGATGTCGGTACAGACCAGGATTTGGCTAGGAAGATCTGATCCTACAATTGGATTGACTTCAGTGGGGCTTCAGGAGGGCAGACCCATATGTCCATACAGAGCAGATTTCTCCATGCAGATCAGATGGCAGGATCACAGCCTAAATTGATAGAATTTCCTTGTAAGAATTCCAGTGCATCCCAGGCTACACCATAAATTTTATTAAATTCAGATAAAATTGATTTTCAGTTGCTGCATTGTCTAAATACACAGTAGAAATCCTCTGAGCCACTCACCCTCAGCTCCAGATAGTCCTCAAGTAGAAAATTACATCTGTTTTCCCAAATGCTCATCTTGCTTCTGTTTGCAAGAAACCATAACAGCCTAGATCCTCAGCAGCTATAACTGAGCATCGTTCCAGTTACTGTAGTGAAGCTATACTGATTCGCACCAGCGAAAGATCCCACTCAGAGTGGGTCAAACATATAATTATAAAACTGGTATCAGTGGGTGAGGGCTTCCTATGAGTTCAGTGATGCTTTCATCAGAGGTGAGCTTAAGACTATGGAAAAATTCCTGTGGCAGGTAATTGTTTAAAAGGTGCTGCTAGCGAGGGGGCAGTCAAACAAGGTGGAGAGGGACACCACCCCACTGGAGATCCCATGAAGAATTCTCCCAGATTCCACCTGCGTAGAGGGAGTGCTTCCTTATCCACACCTAGACAGCTCCCTGAGTTGCTCTAGGAGATGGGGCTGAGGGCATGTCCTTGCCTTTCAACTGAGGGCATGGCTACACTTGCAGAGGTAGAGCGCTTTGAGTTAAACCAACCTTCGCAGAGTGCAGTACGGAAAGCGCTGCAATCTGTCCACACTGACAGCTGCCAGCACACTGGCATGGCCACATTAGCAGCTCTTGCAATGGCCACAGAGAGCAGCGCATTGTGGGAGCTATCCCAGCATGCAACTGGCTGCAACGTGCTTTTCAACTGGGAGTGAGGTGGCTTGGCATGTGACAGGGAGTGTGGGGTGTGTATGTGGGGGGACAGAGAGTGGGTTTTGGGGGAGGTTCAGAGCATGTCAGCATGCTGTCTTGTAAGTTCAAACAGCAACAGACCCCCTCTCCCCGCCTCTCTGTCTCTCTCACAGCATTCCACAAGAATGGCTTGCATGCCGGCTGTCAGAAACAGAGCTTTGAAAGGGCATTTCCACATTCCTACAGGAGTTCAAAACAATGACAAGAGTGGCCACTTGACTTAAGGGGATTATGGGACATTTCTGGAGGCCAATTAGAGCGCAGTAATGCAACACCTCGTTCACACTGATGTCTGGGCGTTTCAGCCAATGCGCACCAAGTGTCAATCTTCTTGTTGAGGTGGAGTACCAGGAGCACACTAGCCCTGGAGTCAGAGCGCTTTACGTGCCTTGCCAGCGTGGATGGGGAGTGAGCTAGTGCACCCGAGGCTGCTTTATTGCGCACTAACTTGCAAGTGTAGCCAAGCCGATAGGCACGTGTGGGGAGGCTACGACACAGCAGGTAGCCTATGTAATTCTAGTCAACCCCTCTCTAGTGGTGAAATGGGGTATGTGCTTATCTATAAATACCCCTGTAGACACAAACAGACTAAGGATGTATGTGCTTTATCAGTATTAAGGAACTAATCCTCACAACACACTGCTGATATAAGGATGGAGGCAATAATTAAAGAGACAGTTCTTCCTAGTGAGTAGAGCAATAGAGTGTAATTTGGGAGACTGGGGTTCTGTTCCCAGCTCTGTCATTGACCTTTGGGTATTTCACCTCTCTCTTCCTTAGTAAAAGGAGGCTGATGAGCTCTTTTATAAAATGCTTTGAGATCTAATAAGGAAAAACGCTATAGATGAGCTAGATATTGGTATGGTTAAAATTAACATTTGCTACCATTTGTGATGACTTAATTTTTTCCACTTGCATAGGAACACAGGAATTACCATATTGGGGCAAACCGGTAGCCCATCTACTCCAGTAAACAATCTCTAAACGTGGTCAGTACCAGGTGCTTAAATAGAAGGTGCAAAAAACTCTGAAAAGGGCAATAATAGAATAACCAGCCTACAAGGGGAGTTTTGTTCTAACACTCTCAATGACTGGTTCTATTCTATATAGGCCCTTCTGCTATGCTCATCACTGTAGTATCTGAGCACGTCTTATGCCCTGAAGCATGAGGGATTATGATGCTTCCAAACTTACTTTCTTGTAATCCTGACGAAAATTGTGGATACGCTTCTACCTTTCTGAGGGGAGGGAGGGTGTGCACTCTTCTGTAGGCTGAGCTGATTGTGCACACCAGGGCTCCTTGCATCCCTCCATTCTCACCCACAAGTTCCCTGTGCGCCTCCCTCCCATCCTCCGCTATTTCAGGTAGGGCTCTGTATTTTCCCCAAGTTGGGGTGTAAACACCCTGCACTGGCAGCAAAAGAGTAATCAGGAGCCTGAAGGATAAATTAGCCCACTTGGTGGCACCTGGAGGGCAGAAAAAACCAATTTATCATTAGATCCAGCTGGGGAGGAGCTCAGAGCAGAGGGAGAGGCTGAGAGAAAGCAAGCTAGGAGAATGGTAGGCTTTGGGGAGCTCCCCTAAGAAGGGAATTCTGATAAGAGGCCAGGAGAGAAACTGAGATACCAAAGGGGCAGAGCAAACCCTACAGAGAGTCTTGATAAAAGGCAGGGAATGCCTTGGGAGTTTTTGCTGGCTACCAGAGGCAGAAAGGGCTCTATGGAGCCCAGAAAGTCTCATAGACCCTAAGACTAGAAGGGACCATTGTGGTCATCTACTCTGACCTCCTGCACTTGCAGACCACAGCTGGAGTGGGTGTTGGCAGAGGCTGCTGTTAGCGGGGAGAGCCTCCCATGCCATACCGAGTCATGAATGTGTGCAGGGGTGAATCTACTCTTTTATGCTCCTATATTAGAGTCTCCCATTTTCTCCATGTCAGGGGCTCTGTGTGTCCCCTTCCACGATGCCAATATCCCCACTCTCAGCACCGTCACAGAGGGTCTGGTATGACTCCTGAACAGCAGCGTTCCCCATCCTCTGCATCATATCCAGGACTCTGCATATGTCTCTTCCTCCTCCTGTCACCCCCATTACCTTTCTTTTCCCCTGTCTGAAAAGGAGAGATTGACAGTCAGTGATCTCTCTTCCCCCACCTGGAGGAGGCAAGATGTCAGGAAAAAAGAAATTATAAAGCCTTCACTCCTTCTGCCTGACCCTGCTGACTAAGTATCTGCCCCACAGCTTCCAGCAGGCAGAGCAATTATTCCCCTGCTGTCATCCAGGATGCCAGCTGGTTGAACTCTGGGAGAATGAGCCAGGGTATTGCTATGCTAGGGAGTGTTAATGGATGCCATCAACAGGTGACAGCAGCTCCATGTGTCCAGCATTGTCCCCTCTTTCAATGTTCTGATTGTCACACCAATCAATACAGTTCCGGTGATTAATGCCTGGGGTGTTCCCTGGAAGTTTAGAATCAATTGGATGTGGTGTTCAAAAGTTACTGTGTTGCAGATGGACAAACAGAAATGCTGTCCAGTTGAGAGTAAGGCCTCACAAGCTTGCCCGATAGTAAATATCTAACTTTCTTTTGAGCCCTGCTAAATTCTTGGCCTCGGTCTTGTGTCAGTGAGTTCCATGGACTAATTAGACATTTTTATATACGTTTACTTTTTGTCAGCTTTAAATACAACAGAAAGAAATTGTGTTCTCATGCTGCCACACTCTCATTTAATATAGACTAGCAAGAATCGTTCAGCATAGCTTGCTTATCTGAGTGCTACTGGTGTGCATCCTACTGGTAAGGAAGATGGCAAACCTCCTTATACAATAGACAGTGAGTTTATACCTAAACATATGCACACACACATCAGCCTCTATACATGGCTGCTGCTTTGGTTTTGTTTTGCTTCGCATGATCCTTTATACTGAATTAACGACTTACATAACAGTTGTCATGTTTTGCTGAGCTGAACTGCCTGGCGTATGTTCCCTGAATCCAGATGCACGATGCTTTTCCTTCTACCTTGAATGCTGATGAATAAGTCAGCTGTGCCTCTGACGTGGGCATGCTAAACAATAAATCAAACCAATGTATGTATTTGAGCAGAAGTTCACCTTGGTTGGCACGTTTCCATGACAGCTAAACTGAAGTGTCTCTGGACATGCCTAGTGCACCCTCTTGTGTTTATTTGCTGTAAATGCATGATTTAGTCAGTTACAGTTGATCCACATTTCCTTGAATTTAGACACAGGTGAGTGTGTGAAATCAATGCCAATCAAGGCTTCTTCATTGGTGCCTCAGCAAAGATTGGGGTGGGGAGAAATAAGAGACACTTGCATTTGGGAGTGGAGGGAATTCTTGACAACTCGGTGTTTGGCAGAACTTTGTGTCCAATTCTCAGCTGCTATAAACTGGTGATCCAGTGATTTGTCAGAAGATTGTGTCAAATCTTCAGCTGGTGAAAATTGGTGTAGCTCTACTGAGGTCAGTAGAGCAATGCCAATTTATACCAGCTCAGGATCTGGCCCTTGATATAACTGCTTCGTTATTAAAAAAGAAACAAAGTGAAAACAGCCTGGGAAATTGACTGACATCAGCCTGCTGCATAAAATTAAAAAAAAAATTGTTTTAATCTCCAGCCACTCTGAATAATTTACTTATGCATTCAGTTGACAATCCTTTTCTTTGGGTCTTAAAAGCCCATTGAAAGGCTTTTCAGATCATGATCAATGGTACATGGAATCTAAAGAGATTTTCCTGGTCCCCCTTAGTATGCTTGCTGGCCTGTCATGGGCAGATTGCCTATGTCTTTCTCTCTGTTCTGCTTTTTACCAATTCAAACAAGGAAAAAATCCTTCTAATATTTATCCATTTTTATGTTATCAGCATAATTTCTTCTTACTGATTTTCCTTTCTAGCTTCAGCCCTACTATTGCAAGTCTAAGTTTCCCAGAACGTTCACCATAGTGACAGCTTTTGAAAGAGCCTCCGCTGGACATCTGAAGTTCCTATTTATAGTGAGAGAATGATAGAAAGACTTCCCTTCCCTTCTCAGTTACGCTAAATGGAAATCTAAACTTATCTGAACAAAGTTGCCCTCAAATGAGCTTGGTTGGTTCATTCCCTCTCCTTCCACTCTCTCTTTACATTGACTGATTAAGGTTTATAAACTGGCCAATAACTCCTAAAGTATATTCTTGCTTCATTTGCATGGCACTGTGACTAGGTCTATCAGGCCTTCTCTGCTTCTTGCTGCAGGCTTCAGTGCCCTGACAAAAACTCATTCAAGTGGGGCTACCAACAAGACTTAGCCCCCCAGCAGCCTAGACACAGACAAATTGGGAGCCAGCAGGCCAGTTAAGAAGGCTTGGCAGGCTGCTTCCTTTCAGGGGGAGTGGTAGGTGAGGAATGCTGAGCTGAACCTAGTTCTAACTGCACCACTATTCCCAAACCCCAGAGCAATGCCCAGGCCTTTGCTTAAAATGCTGCAACCAAGCAGTTGCCACTTCTGTAGGTTTGCTAATTTAAAGGTGCAGACAGCCAAGTTCTGTTGTTTAGCCATTTAAAGACTGATGCTGAGCTCATGGTTTTTGCTGTTCTGCTCTGGGCAGGCTGCTATAGGCGTGCATTAAAGTCAAAGGGGACAGAGATTACAGAGTTTTAAGGGAGACTGCCAAAATTCTGGCTTAGCCACATTCTATGAAATGTTATACTCTGGCCCATTTATGTATTCTCAGGCCTTAATGCTGCTATTATACACAGAATTAAACTGACAGCCAGTCAAAAAACTTCACAATTAGATATTTTCTGACAAAGAAAGGGGACAAACATTTGGGAAAATCTTTGCAAACAATATCCCCACATTCTGATTGATTTTGTGATGCAAACCCTTTCAAAGATGACTTGAGAAAATTCCTTGACCTCAGTCTTGTGCTGTCATCCAAAAATTTCTGGGTGTGTCTGAATGGTTATGTCAGTATCCAAACTCAACTGCAAACTTCTTACACGGGGCTTATGTCTGTTTTTTAAAGCACTAAGCAAACTGTTGGCAATCAGCATAATCACCTATAAAGAAGGTCAAGAAAGAGTCATCGGGCACTATGATAAAACCACCACACGCGTTTCTGCTTGTCAGCTAAACAGGAGTTTTCATCTGGATGAAGGTATAGTGCAAAAACGTGAATAATACTTTTTATGATACTTCATGCTGCCTCAGCACAGGGGTCTGGACTCTATGACCTCCTCAGGTCCCTTCCAGATCTACATTTCTATGATTCTCTATTTTTTTTTTTAAGAAACTGGAGTGGGGAGGGGGGAAGCACAATGGTTAATTTCAGATGAGTCATGTGACATAACTTTGGCCACTGTTGCTATGGTAACCAACTATGACAATGTGTCAGACAAGAACACTTTAGACAAAATAAACTGTTTTTGAAAAGAGTGGCATAAACAGATGGATTTTGTCTTAAAATGGACTCTTCAGTGTTTGCGTTCTGAAAGAACTTACATGGAGAGAAAATAAATCCACATTCATTTCATGGTAGCTATTCAGAAGCTTGACCACAGGATTGGGAAGTATCTGAATTCCCCTGTACTCACTCAGAAAAGCACTTTCCTACCCCCATAAAAACTGGTACTTTGGCCACCTAGCAGTGAGAGAAGGATGTGAGCTTTGCCTCGTGTTCTTCTGGATGCACTGCTTCCCTCTAAGGATACGTCTACACAGCAAAGGAAACCCCAGAGCTGTTCTATGCCAGCTGACAGGCTCCTGGGGCTTGGGCTGCGGGCAGGGGTGCTGGAACACATTTGTATAGTTGGGGTGCTGAGATCCAGGAAACCCAACTCTAAACCCTGGATATGATAGAAACCACTTCAAGCCAAGTGGTGTGGCCGAACCCTTAGTTCCAGCAGACCTGGCTGCAGGATTGTTTCACTGCTGTGTAGACCTTTGGGGACCCTGCAAGGTGGGAGGGTCTCAGATCTCGGGTTCCGGCCTGAGCCCAGAAGTCTACACAGCAACAAAACAGCCCCGCAGCTTGAATCCAAGTTGACATACTCTAAATGACTTGTTTTGGAAACACTCTCAGCTACCCTTTCAAACCACACACGTGTATATACATACTTGTATACATAGAAACAAGCATTAGTTGGAATCACTGTTACCTGATTGGCTCCAACACTCAATGGTACATGTCACCATGGGTTTTTTGTGTGTGCAGAATGGATACAGCTGCAATTCTGGCCTTTGTTCCTATTAATAATTGTTAGTGTTTCCACTTTTTGACCAGCTCTAGTAATCAGTATTTTCCATCCCCTGGGAAATTACACTATTTTGAGGCTTTTTTATCGTAAATTAGGGGCAAAAAATTGAAATTTCAAAATTTTTCATGATGCAGAAAGCTAAAAAAATTAATAAAATCAGAAATTTCAAATCCTTTAGTTTTGACCTAGTTGGACAGTGAACTATGTTGGCCATGTTGCAGTTCCCCATGAGAGTTGTAGTTCAGAAACCTCATGTCTCTCTTCTCTTCTCTGAGCCAGATCGCTCAACCAGATTACATCTCCCATGATGCTCCATTGTCATGAGATTCCTATGATGGCCTGTGACAGTTCAACCATGGGGACACTGTGGGGTTTCATAGGTTATTGTAATGGTTGTCTGCCTCTTTAAGGGCCAGAGGCCTGCGCTATCAGCCCTATTTACTAATCAGATGTGGGTGGGAAGAGGATAGGTGTGCCCTATACAACGCTGCAGGAAAATTGCAAGAGGGGACTCTGTTGATGGGGGAGCTGCCAGAGGGATTGGGTCTTCTCTGCCTGGCCCTGAAGGAAGAGGCCAAACCCCATCAGACAGATGGGGATTTGCATCTAGCTTGGGAAAAGGCAGACAAGGGGAAGGACTTTACGGAAGATGGCTGAGGGTCAGTGGCTTGAGGGGAGGTAGGCCTCCAGGGAGAAAGCCCTAGGAGGTCATGCTCTATAAGAGGAGCAGAGAAGAACTCTGCAGAGCCCAGGTGAGGGGGCGAAGAGTCTATAGAAAATTGAGCCTACAACGGGAGCGAGAGTTTATGTTCTGTTATGTTTAGTTTCCAGCTGGGAGAGTGGAACTGGGGATAAACCCAGACGAGGTAAAAGATCTTTTGATCTGTGGTATGTGAGAAATTTGGTTTGGACTTTGTTTACTCTGGTAGTGGGGATGGAACTGAGGGTGAACTGGCTGAAGGGGCCAAGTCACCATACGGGATGAACCGAAGCTTGAAGGAACAGGGCTGAGTTGCTGCAATGCCAGATCATGCTGGGCAAGGGTGCTTCTAGGATGGTGAATCTTGTTACAGAGATAGAGTCCATGTTGATAGGAATGTTCCAAACCAGCTCTACTTCTTCTATAAATAGTCGTGGTGGTTTACAGACAAATGAAAGAAAGTAGGTCAAAATCTGCTCAGAGTTACACCAGTGTAAATCTGGAGTAACTACAATGAATGTCAAGTATTAGAGGGGTAGCCATGTTAGTCTGGATCTGTAAAAGCAGCAAAGAGTCCTGTGGCACCTTATGGACTAACAGACATATTGGAGCATGAGTTTTCGTGGGTGAATACCCACTTCATCGGATGCTTGTAACTTCCAGAGGAAGAGTCATCAGTAGTGGCAGGATGCAGTCAATCCTATGTGGCTCGCTGTGTTTCCCTCGATATAATGCAGTTTTATGATGGTCCAATGTTAATAGGGTCATCCTAAGACTCATAACAATAAAACTCCTGCAAGGAAAGCTTTGATAGTCTCTAAAACCCACAGGGAATCCCAAGATTCTGCATTATATGCCCAGGAAGGTTCGTGTAATAAAGGATCACAAGGTACCTACAGGATTTCACAGACATTGAACTCTCCGCTTCTTGCTACCGAATCATACAAATTAGAGAAGCCCTGTTGGTTGTCAAGCCCATCTCATGACAATGTGGAACTTCTCCCTGCTATCCACTGTATTGGAGTATTTTGCCCAGACCAGTTTTGAATGTCTCTGGGATTTCTAACACATCCTTCAGCCAGTCGAATACTACCTCAACCTGCCCATGTCTCTTGAGAGGCTCTGGAGTGGAGCTGATCAATACTAATGTGGAAGACACTGTGTTTTCACATGTATATGCAAATGCAAGTAATTAGCATGTGCAAATGAGGAATAGGTGCTCTGCCTCTCGAAGGGTCAAGCCCATAGATCTCTCCATTGGTGAATTGCTCCTGACATTAAAACCTATGTTTCCCTTTGTTTAATTTAATCCTACTGCTCCTAGTGATGCCCTATGGGCCACTTTAAACAATTCCTCTCCATTCATGGTGTTTATCCTTCAGACTTACTCCCCTTTTCCTTAGTTCGACATCACTGTTCTTCTGATATTTTCTCAAAAGTCAGTCCCTCCAACCTTCTAATCATTTTTCTTCTCAGAATTCCCTCCAACTTGTTAACATTGCAGGTGCTTAGTAGTGAAATCAGCTTTACACAGGTAGTCAGCATGGCTGCCTTTTATAGGTGGCTATAGTTTTTTTCGGCTACTTTGCCTGCCATTATCATTTCTGGCTCAAGTTTCTTCCTTTTGCCAATCTCTTTAAAACACATTTCAGGGTAGCAAAGGTTTGTTCTCGCTGGAAAGATGGATGTAGCTGAGGGAGCATATTGAAAACATGTTCCTCAAACATTCCAACACCCAACTACATGCTTGTAGTTTCTGAATATTTTACACTATTGTAGGCATTAAAATGCCTGTTGTTACCCCTCTCAAATATTCGTCAGAACAGCCTGAGGCAACAATTTAAGACAAACACTTGGGGATGCTTCCTAAGGTTACTTATGAACATCTGAGTGGTTAGATGCCTGAAGCATTAATAAAACGTAACCTGTCCATGTGAAATAGTGCTATTACAGAAGGGCACAGGAAGAACATCAATTTAGAGAAGGAAAGGGAAAAAAAAGCTTTTCCTGGCCTGTTAAAATGTCAGCTGCAGTCTAATACCCAGACTTACCCAAGCACTTTGAAAGTAAATTGCATATGTAAACAATGGGAGACAGAGGAGGGTGTTGGGGCAGAGAAACCTGTACTGTTTTATTGTTTTCATAATATTCACCATCTCTCAAGGTGAAAACCAACAACCAGTCTTGCTATCAATAAATATTTAGCCTTTCAAATAGCAAAGTAAGGCTGAATCTGCGTCAGTATTATTCCCCTTTCTAATGTTTTCATTAAGACAAGGGCTATACGATACATAGACATATTTTTGTACTTATCATGCATGCTTAATTGATTTACACTGTATGAACATACTGTTATCTATGAAAAGATACCTTCGCAGTGTCCTTAAAACCTCATTAGCTTCTGCTTAATATCCATTTAAACTTGAGTTTTATTCACAAATGCAAATTACAAACATTCTTAATTACATGTCACATGCCATTGTGATTACAACTCCATTTCCTCTGTCTTGACGTAATGCGGATTTAATAATTTGCTAAATCACGAGCCTAGACAATGCATAATGACTTATCACGTAAACAGAGGCAAATCTTTCCCATTGCACTGTGGATTTGGTCAGCATGCGCAGCAAAGAAAGATATCTTGCAACTAGCAGGAACAAATTAACATTAGCACTCTCATGGCCCAGTGTAAAAGCAATACAGCACTCACTTTCAAATAGGAATCAGTAAGTAATCCTTTGTTAAGCAAAAATAAACTCCATCATGCACATTTCAGCTTTGTACAGTACATCGGTGTCCCATATTCTCAAAGCCTATTCAGTGTTAAACTATATAATTAAAAGAAAAATAAAAGCCAAATTCAGCATCGCCTGAGCTGTACCAGCGTAGCTTTTTCTCATTTATGGCACAGGGTTTTTGAAGATCATGACATTCGAACAGACACCAAGCTTCTTGTTTGTCAAGCCGTTATTCTCTCAACACTGTTGTATGGGTCTGAAACTTGGATAACCTATAGACACCACTTGAAAGTCCTTGAGAGGCACCATCGACGCTACCTTCGTAAGATTCTGAAGATCTAATGGGAAGACAGGCACACCAATATTAGTGTCCTGGAAGAGGCAAAAATCACCAGTATTGAGGCAATGATCATCCATCAGCAATTCCTCTGGACTGGTCACGTTGTCCGGATGCCAGACCATCACCTCCCAAAACAGGTCCTGATCTCTCAGCTGAAATACTACAATGTGGGTGGACAATGGAAGCATTATAAGGACTTACTGAAGGACAACCTAAAAAAGTGTAATATTGACATTGACACTTGGAAGACACTTGCTCAGGATCGCTTAAAATGCAGTGAAGTCCTACATGATGGTCCCCTGCATTTTGAACTTGCTCTCCAACAAGCTGAAGAGGACAAGAAGCGCAGAATGGAGGAGAAACTGGCTTCCAGTCATAGTCAACAGCCTCCTGCTGAGCCTGAAAACATCTGCCCTCATTGCAATAAAACTTGCGGTTCAAGGATTGGCCACGTGAGGACCCATAACTCTCATGGAAGATGATCATACTCGGTAATGAGTGATTGCACATCGTCATCAAAAGCCAAGGGAGAGAAACTGGAAGGTCCAGATTGTGTCAATTACATCTCTGCCTGCTCTGGGCATGTAGCAGAATCTGAGTGCAATTCTAGGCTAGATTGTGTCTTTAGGAACAGCCCTGATGAAAGGGTGTTGCCTAAGCTGTACTACTCCATTTGCTGCCTAAGGAGGGATTATGTTTCAGAGATGCCCCTCTCAGTTATAAGTTTTCTCCTTACTCTGAATGGGGAAGAGTAGTCATTTTTCTGCCAGCTTATACTATTAATAACTTACTATTACTAACCTCCCTCTGCCCTACCCTTTCCTTATGAATTTATTCTGGACAATGACTATGGGGGTGAAGCAGAGGCTGAACTCAATCCCTGCCCAACTCTGATGGGGATGGAGTAAGTGAATACATAGCTCTGCTGACTATTATGTGCAGAAACGCGCCTTCTGCTGAGCTAGAGCCCATCTTTTAGCAAGAACACAATCTTGATTTAAGGACTTTGAACGATGGAGACTCCACCAGACCCCTATTTGAATGGCTAATTACCCACACACAAACATTTGCACCTCGTTTCTAGTCTGAATTTGTCTAGCTTTAGTTTCCAGCCTTTGAATTTGGTGAGATATTTGTCTGCTAAAGTAACAAGCCCTTTTCCATCAGAAGTCTTCTCCCCATATAGGTGCTTATCACCCACTTAATCTTTTCTTTGAGAAATGAAAGAAATTGACTTTACTCATTTGCTGTAAGGCAGGTTTTCCAGACCTTGCATCATCCTTGCAACCTTTCTCAGAACACTTTCCATTTTGTCAACGTCCTTTTCAAAATATGGATGGCTCTAGCTTTTTTGCCACCCCAAGCACAGCAGGCAGGCTGCCTTCGTTGGCTTGCCTGTGGGAGGTCCCCAGTCCCATGGATTTGGCGACATGCCTGTGGGAGGTCCGCCAGTCCTGCGGCTTCAACGTACTCATTGCTGAATTGCTGCCGAATCCCCAGGACCGGTGGACCTCCTGCAGGCAATGCTGGAGCGCTGGTGCTTGGAGCCGACGCTGAGCCCTGGACACACTAATGCCAGGTGGAGCCCAGATGTACAGGAGGACAGTTACAGGTGACAGGAGTTGTAGAGGAGAAGCCTTAATATAATGGGACAGGGAAGCCACTGTTAATTGAGTGAAGCTAGCTGAAAGGAGAGTTGAGAAAGACAGGGCCTTGAGCAAGACCACTCCAGGACTTAAATATTGTATGTGTTTCCTCTAATGTACTTAGCTAACTTGACAGCTGAAATATCCCTCTGCCCATCTTTCACTCTAAATACTTTATTTACAGGTTTATAGCTGGTATCTTGTCTCTTACTGTTACGGGCTTATGAAGTTTAAAGTAATTAATCCTGATGAATAGAGACTCTGCCAATGAAGTGGGGATGTGCAGTTCTGCAGGCTGTTAGTCAGTAAAGAGGCTTTAAAGACATTCTTAATTATCTGCTATTTATCACTAGTTTTCAAGCAGCAAAACCTCCAGTTCACCCAGCTGCAAAATGGGCACCTGATCCATTGGGTTAGAGCAGTCAAAGACAGTCAGACGTGATGCTGGCCACATCGCTTCCTTGTGGACTGTGTGCTGTGAAACTGACATGCCTTAATCACGTCAGTCCAATGAGCCATTGCTTGGGGGAATGTGACATTGCCCGGGATGCAACCTGGATTGCTGTGTTCCCTTAGCACTCCAGCCTTTTACACTGCTTTTCTGGTGAATAGCAACCCCTGGAGGCTCTGTTCGCACACAGACACTAGCATGTAAAATCACTCCCACCTGAATACCTGAATGCTATGCCCAGCCATCTATGAATTACATACATGGTGACACCTGCATATCTCTAATCCCAGCTTTGCTGCACCAGAAATGTGCGTCTTACACTGTTCTATGCCCTCCTGGACAGTGTAAGCTCATAGATAATCCATTATTCCAACACTAGGAATGATTAAGCACCAGACTTATTGACTTGAACACCTGAGAGATCTCCAAGTACTTCAAAACACACTGGTTTAGATAAAATAATAAAACAATTTTATTAACCAGAGAAAGATAGATTTTAAATGAATACAAGTGATAAGGCATAAAAATCAGAATTGGTTACAAATGAAATAAAAGGGTGAATACGCAAGCTAATTCCTAAACTTTACCAAGGCTAATAGGGTTAAAATAGGGCTGTCAAGCGATTAAAAACATTAATTGCGATTAATCGCACTGTTAAACAACAATAGAATACCATTTATTTAAACATTTTTGGATGTTTTCTATATTTTCAAATATATTGATTTCAAGTACAACACAAAGAATACGAAGTGTAAAGCGCTGATTTTATATTTATGTTTTATTACAAATACACCTCTACCCCGATATAGCGCTTCCTCAGGAGACAAAAAATCTCACCGCGTTATAGGTGAGACAGCGTTATATAGAACTTGCTTTGCCCTCCCCGTTCCTTGTTCCCTAACCGCCCCCTCCAGATACTCCATCCCTAATCACCCCCAGGACTCCACTCCCTACCCAACCCCCCTACTCCCTGTCCCCTGACTGCTCCGACCCCTATCCACACACCCTGCCCCCTGATAGGCACTCACCATCAGTGGTGGGAAGCAGAGCAATGTGGCCCCAGCCTGCTTCACTCCGCCACCTCCCAGCTGTGGCACTCCACTGTCCGACACCGGTGAGTGCAGGGAGGTTGAGGAAAGGATGCCCCCTTACTTAGGAGCAATGTGGCCCCAGTCTGCTTTGCTTTCCTTGCCCCTGCCCCAGTCGCTGGGGGAGGAGGGGCAGTGGGGAAAGGCCCCGCACTCACCTGTGGTGGGAAGTGAAGCGCCGCGGCTGAGAGCTGGTGGAGTGGAGCGGGCTGGACCTGGGCTGCACCGCTTCCCACTGCTGATGAGTGCAGGGAGGTTGAGGAAAGGACGCCCTCTGCATTCACCTGTGGCAGGAAGCGGAGCGACGCGGCCCCAGCCCGCTCCACTTTCCTTGCCCCTGCCCCAACTGTGTCACTGGGGGGGGAGGAGGGGTTGGGGAAAGGTCCTGCACTCACCTGCAGCGGGAAGTGGAGCGCCACGGCTGGGAGCTGGTGGAGTGGAGCAGGCTGGGGCCGGGCTGCTCCACTTCCACTGCTGCCGGTGAGTGTGGGGAGGATCCTTTCCCCCAAATCCATTCCCCCTGAGCGACACAGCTGGGACCGGGGCGAGGGAAGCGGAGCAGGCTACTCCCGGCCCCCTGCTAATCCCCCAGGCCACTCTGGGACTGCAGGGCCCCCAAAATTGCCCCCACCCAGCTCCTGCCTCCTAGACCCTGGTGGAGGGGGAGCCCCTGACCACCCCCGAGACCCTCTTCCCCTTATCCAACCCCTCAGCCCCGGCCTGACCCAGCACCCTTAAGACGCCGCTCCAAGCAGCATATCAGAGCTTTACCACATTGTATGCGAACCTGTGTTATATCAGGTTGTGTTATATCGGGGTAGAGGTGTATTTGTGCTGTAAAAAACAAAATAAATAGTATTTTTCAATTCACCTCATACAAGTACTGTAGTGCAATGTCTTTATCATGAAAGTTGAACTTACAAATGTAGAATTAAGTACAACAAAATAATTGCATTCAAAAATAAGACAATGTAAAACTTTAGAGCCTACAAGTCCACTCAGTCCTACTTCTTGTCCAGGCAGTCACTCAGACAAACAAGTTTGTTTACATTTGCAGAAGATAATGCAGCCTGCTTCTTGTTGGGAATTGGTCCTGCTTTGAGCAGGAGGGTGGACTAGATGACCTCCTGAGGTCCCCTCCAACCCTAATATTCTATGACTCTATGAATGTCTGTTCTCACTTTCTGGTGTCATTGTAGATAAGAAGAGGGCAGCATTATCTCCTGTAAATGGAAACAAACGTGTTTGTCTTAGTGATTGGCTGAATAAGAAGTAGGACTGAGTGGACTTACAGAGTCTAAAGTTTTGCATTAATTTGTTTGAGTGCAGTTATGTAACAAAAAAAATCTACATTTGTGAGTTGCACTTTCATAATAAAGAGATTGCATAATGGTACTTGTATTAGGTGAATTGAAAAATACTATTTCTTTTGTTTATCATTTTTACAGTGCAAATATTTGTAATGAAAATAATATAAAGTGATCACTGTACGCTTTGCATTTTGTGTTGTAATTTAAATCAATATATTTGAAAATGTAGAAAAACATCCAAAAATAGTTAATAAATGTCAACTGGTATTCTATTGTTTAACAGCGCGATTAATTGCAATTATTTTTTTTAATTATGATTTTTTTTAGTTAATTGCATGAGTTAACTGCTATTAATCAACAGATCTTGTTTAAAAGCAAGAAAGGAGTTTTTTTCTCACCAAAAGCCTACTTCAGCCTGTACTGTCTGGAAAACCTCCAGCCAAGACCACTCCCCAATTCAATTATGCTTCTTTTGTCTTTCAAGCGATCTCAGTGCCATGAGTAGAGATGGAGTGGGAGAGGGGATGTGGAGGTCACTCTCTCTTATTTTTATATCCTCCTTCTTTCTTTGAGAATAACTCCTCACCAAGGTTCTGACAGTCTCTCGTGTATATGAGGTTTGAAGTGTTTCTGGGATGAAATGTAAATTCTTTGTTTATACCTTCCCTCCTGCTGGTGGTTGGCCAGTTAAGCAGGTAATGACTCTGTAGCACCTTGTTGGTGTGCCAGTAAGCCTTTTTCTATAAGAAAATGGTTTGTAAGCATTCCCCCAAAATATAACATATTTCAGTAACAATCATATAGCATAATCTCATAATTTTTCATGCAGTCATATTACACACATTTCAAAGGGATAATAATATTCAGCAGATAATGAGTTTTCAAATGGTACCTCATAAGGCATACTTTGTACAAAATATATTATAAGCTTACAAAAGTGGTGAACATGGGATACAGAGTATCACAGGGAACTTTGACTTTGAAACCTCTGCTAATGGTACCTTTGCAGTACTTAGTAGTTGTAATCAAATGGAGATTGTACCGAGTAAAAAAGATGATCTTTAACCCATCACCTTTATGCTACATTAGATTTTCAAGGTCTGAATTTGTCGAGAAGAGAGACAAGCCTAGGAAAAGGAGGAACTGGATGCAAAGATCTAGGTAGAATCTAAGCACCTAATAAGAGAAGTAAAGATAGGATGCTATAGCTAGAAGGGGAGGAGTAAAGGCAGGGAAATAATGTAGAAAACCATCAGAGACCTAGAGAAGCCCTTAGACAGAATTTGTGGCAACAAACTTTAGGAATGAAAAAGTAGTTTAGGAAGGATAAAAGGAGAACTACAAAACTCCTGGGGTAGAACACTGTTCCCACATTCAGTTATAATGACCACACTATGAAAATAGTTGTGCTGAGGCTCCAGAATGATGTGGTGAAGTTAAGCAAGAAAAGAAAAAACTATAGGGAAAATATTCCAACATAGTAAGATCTATCAGACTGGGGAATATTCTCCTAAGGGAACTGATGAAAGACCAATCACTTCAGACAAGCCAAAGATGCAGAATCTATAGTGCTTGGTAAACTGTAATTAATGGACTGTATGTTAGATTGGAGAAGACATTCTAGTTTCTATGAGCTAGATTGTAACTTGAGCTACAGACACATGGAGAAGAATAAGAGAGGGTTATTTATTTGTGTTTATTACAGTAGTATCTAGAGGGCAACTGAAGAGCTTACACTGAGTGTCAGCACCTCCTGAGGTTAGTCATAGAGTGGTACAGCCATAGGTTGCACCTAAAGTCACAGTCCAGTCCTATGATATTACATGTCCTATTATCTGATTGTGATGGGTTGTTTCACAGAAACCCCCTTGGGGCTGCCAACTGGTGTGCCAAGACTACTTCTGCCCCTGCTTTTCAGACCTGGCACCTTAGGACTTCAGTGCCCTGCCTGGTTTGAGCCAGACCCGATAGCCTTCTGCAAACCCTGACCCAGGTCTGGACCATGTCCCCTAACAGCTGTAGACTTAACCAAAAGCACCTTACAGAAGTGTTCCTGTTTTTAACACCCAGATATCCAAATCCCAATGGGGGTCTCAACCCAAATAAATCAGTTTTACCCTATATAAAGCTTATACGGGGTAAACTCATAAATTGTTCGCCCTCAATAACACAGACAGAGAGATATGCACAGTTGTTCTCTCCCCCCCACCCCGAGGTATTAACACATACTCTGAGTTAATAAGTAAAAAGTGATTTTATTAAATACAGAAAGTAGGATTTAAGTGGTTTCAAGTAGTATCAGACAGAACAAAGTGAATTACCAATTAAAATGACATAGAACACGCAAGTCTATGTCTAAGAAACTTAATAAAAATAACATCTTACCAATTCCAGTAAGCTTCCTTTTACAGACTAGTGTCCTGCTAGTCTGGGTCCAGCAATCACTCACACCCCCTATAGGTACTGTCCTTTGTTCCAGTTTCTTTCAGGTATCTTTGGGGGTGGAGAAACTCTCTCTTTAGCCAGCTCAAGACAAATGGAGAGGCTTCCTGGGAGTTTAAATAGACTCTCTCTTGTGGGTGGAGACCCCCGCCTCACTCCTATGCAAAGTCTAGCACTAGGAGTCACAGAGGCAAATCACATGTCCATGCATGACTCAGAACTATGGGTAGCAGCCATGGTTCACATGCTATCTTGAACATCCTCAAGTAGATTTCTTATGCGGATTGGGCATTCCAAGATCCATTGTTCCTTAAGTGCTTCTTGATTGGGCACTTAACTTTGCAAATTCCTTTCTAAAGAAGCTGACCAAATGCCTTATAAAGCTTACTTAGAAATCAAGCAAGTATACAACCAATATTCATAACTTCAAGTACAAAAATGATATATGTGTACAAATAGGATGAATAGATTCAGTAGACCATAACCTTTACAGAGGTAAGTTACATGGTACATGTAGCATAAAACATACTCCAGTTATGTCATATTCCCATAAAGCATTATGAGATACATCATCACACTGATAAAAATACATAATGGCACAAACAGGGACCATACTATAAGGAATATACACAAGGGAATATAGTTAAGGTTATAGACTCATAGACTCATAGACTCTAGGACTGGAAGGGACCTTGAGAGGTCATCGAGTCCAGTCCCCTGCCCTCATGGCAGGACCAAATACTGTCTAGACCATCCCTAATAGACATTTATCTAACCTACTCTTAAATATCTCCAGAGATGGAGATTCCACAACTTCCCTAGGCAATCTATTCCAGTGTTTAACTACCCTGACAGTTAGGAACTTTTTCCTAATGTCCAACCTAAATCTCCCTTGCTGCAGTTTAAGCCCATTGCTTCTTGTTCTATCATTGGAGGCTAAGGTGAACAAGTTTTCTCCCTCCTCCTGATGACACCCTTTTAGATACCTGAAAACTGCTATCATGTCCCCTCTCAGTCTTCTCTTTTCCAAACTAAACAAACCCAATTCCTTCAGCCTTCCTTCATAGGTCATGTTCTCAAGACCTTTAATCATTCTTGTTGCTCTTCTCTGGACCCCCTCCAATTTCTCCACATCTTTCTTGAAATGCGGTGCCCAGAACTGGACACAATACTCCAGTTGAGGCCTAACCAGCGCAGAGTAAAGCGGAAGAATGACTTCTCATGTCTTGTTTACAACACACCTGTTAATGCATCCCAGAATCATGTTTGCTTTTTTTGCAACAGTATCACACTGTTGACTCATATTAAGCTTGTGGTCTACTATGATCCCTAGATCTCTTTCTGCCATACTCCTTCCTAGACAGTCTCTTCCCATTCTGTATGTGTGAAACTGATTGTTCCTTCCTAGGTGGAGCACTTTGCATTTATCTTTATTGAACTTCATCCTGTTTACCTCAGACCATTTCTCCAATTTGTCCAGATCATTTTGAATTTTGACCCTGTCCTCCAAAGCAGTTGCAATCCCTCCCAGTTTGGTATCGTCCGCAAACTTAATAAGCGTACTTTCTATGCCAACATCTAAATCGTTGATGAAGACATTGAACAGAACCGGTCCCAAAACAGACCCCTGCGGAACCCCACTTGTTATACCTTTCCAGCAGGATTGGGAGCCATTAACAACTACTCTCTGAGTATGGTTATACAGCCAGTTATGCACCCACCTTATAGTAGCCCCATCTAAATTGTACTTTCCTAGTTTATCTATAAGAATATCATGCGAGACCGTATCAAATGCCTTACTAAAGTCTAGGTATATCACATCCACCGCTTCTCCCTTATCCACAAGGCTCGTTATCCTATCAAAGAACGTTATCAGATTAGTTTGACACGATTTGTTCTTTACAAATCCATGCTGGCTATTCCCTATCACCTTACCACCTTCCAAGTGTTTGCAGATGATTTCTTTGATTACCTGCTCCATTATCTTCCCTGGCACAGAAGTTAAACTAACTGGTCTGTAGTTTCCTGGGTTGTTTTTATTTTCCTTTTTATAGGTGAGCTTTCAGACTTAACATTGATTTTCTCTGTTTGGATATTTACAAGGAATTATTATGTCCACACTGTAGTAAAGATTATTTTTAAAAAAACATTGGAAAGGCAAGTCCTTCAAGTAAAAAAATCTGCAATATGGGATAACCGTCAAGGTACAGCACGCTAAATGTTTAGTTCTAACAGCCTCCCTTTAAGTGCCATCAGAGAAAACAATCTTTAACATAATGATCCAGAAAGGAGGCTTTGGAAGCAATTGAAGACATGGCTCTTTGACTCCATTAGGAAGGCTAGCCTGCAAAAAAGCTGCAGACAAGAAATGCTGAGAGACTGTACTGTGTCTGTTTGAAAATGGCGTATGGGGGATGCGGATAGAAGCAAACTTTGATAAGTATGGCATGAGTCCCTTTGACTCAATGTTTTCTAGTGATTGAAAAAAAAAAGTCATCCTACCATGGAAGTTTAGAAGCACTGTACTGCTGTTTGCTGCTGCTAAAAGGAACGTAGGTACACAGAGCATCACAGTAATTCCTTAGGCTGGCATTCCTTAACCAAATCTCTGGCTTGTACCCCCACGGTCACTCCATTCTGAAGGGAATGTGCTATGAGCAAAGCTGCATGCAGTGAACTGTTTTTACTCAAGGCAAAACTTGGGCCTGCCTCCATGGTTGTGCAAGCTTCCTTGGCAATAGAAATGCCATTGAGTTCAGGCAGGGCAAGACAAGGCTTGTCTAGTGATGGGGCTCTGGCTGGGGAATCCTCAGCTGCATGGAACCTCTTATCCTCGCCAATGGGAATGGAGCTTTTCTCCAACTATTCTTCTGCCCACCAGTGCATTTCCCCAGCGCCCAGCCCTGTTACTCTCTCTACGTGTTGTACAGAGAATCTGCCCCTGACTGAATGTGGATGCGCTGAAAAAGCTGGTTTAGTACACTCCATTTAATCAGCGTGTGCTTAATCTTGATGGCTCTTTCAGTGGGATATTTCCCATGTAACCAATTTTCCCTAATGATACTCAGTGCAATAACTGATGCTTAATTAGAACAGTCATAGCTATCACCGGAGTTTAGAAACGGATAAGACAACTTAAGTCATCTCATCCCTCTCCCTCTGAATACAGCTTGTAACTTAAACTTGTTGTCATATGTTGTAGTTCTGGCTTTTGAGTGAAGTGTGGCAGCACAGAAAGCAGGAAACTTGACACCAGCTTTTGAGCAAGTAAATACAATGAACCTCAGCATTTATATAGATTGCTTGTACAAAGGATCAGCAGAGGGATCAAGGTCCCTGATCAACAATAGCTCTGCTTCCTCACATTAAAAGTTAGAATCACCTTAATCAAGGAAGCCTAAATGGTGATTGGCTGACTGATCACAAGCAATCCCAACTAAGGGCCTGATCCTGCAGTCAGGGGCAGGCGGCTCTATGTATTTTGCCACCTCAAGCATGGCAGTCTGGCGGCTTTTGGCGGCATGCCTGTGGAAGGTCTGCCGGTCCCGCGCCTTCGGCGTACCCACCGCTGAATTGCCGCCGAAGCCACGGGACCGGTGGACCTCCCACAGGCATGCCACCGAAGGCAGCCTGACTGCTGCCCTCACAGAGACCAGCAGGCCGTCCGCCCCCCCACCCGGCGTGCCGCCCCAGGTACGCGCTTGGTGCCCTGGTGCCTGGAGCTGTCCCTGTCTGCAGTTCACAGCCAAAGTTCCTATTTATTTCCCTAGTTAATGTTCTCATCTAAGAAATGAGTCTTACACACAGCCCCATGGAATATCACACACAGAGACAAGAGCATCCTTATGAGGGAGGTTAAGCAAAAGAGAACTTGCGCAAGAAAGAAAGAGAAAAATCCAGTGCAGAATGGACAACAATTTAAATAAGAGAGAACACATACTTAGAAGCATCTGATATGTATAACACTGAACACAAAGGAAAGGAAAGCGGACAAGAAAAGACTAGTTGCAAACACAGTACAAGAAAATCTGGATTAAACCCAAATGAAGCAAGAGCATGCCCATTTTCAGTCGGGAGTGAGAACAGAGATCATAACCAGCAAGATGAACAAACAAGATACTTCAATGGTAGAAGGTCAAGATTCACATGTGATGGGATCTACCTACCAGTGACTAATGAATCACTTCATTTTATAATCCCAGAGAACCTCAACCCCATCTGTCTGGTATCAGCTGCCACAAGTATGATGGCATTGTGGCTGCAAGGGGGAAGTGAAGATTGATGTTTGAGTTGTACACAAGAGAAATCTGATAGGAATGAGCTAATCAGTTTGGGTAATATAACAACTGCTATCTGAAGCTCCTCAAAACACCAAAACCTAAACAAACATCAGACCTTCTGATGATGGAATCTTAGTGCCCAACACTTCTACCCCTCCATCCAGCTTCTAATCTAGTTCTTCTATTGTCAATTGTGCACCTGCAACTCCCTCTGCAGTCATAGGATTTGCTCCTTGAATCATCGAGCGTTGAGCACATGCAACTGAGAGTATGAGCCGGCCCTTGGCTTGCTTCTCCTATGGATGTTTGAGTACCACCAGTAGTATCCTCCACTGGACAGCTTACCTGGGTATGGATACTTTCTGAGAGGGATGCAGGGTTGTGAGGTATCTCAGTACTACCTACCCTTAGGGTGAGGGATCTCTGTCTGGGCCTGCCAAAGGTCAGCTACATTCTAGCTCTGCCCCAAGCAACACAAGCACTCCCCTCTCAGCCAGCATAGGCTTTGCTGTCTCTCATGCAGGCTAGCGATAGGCATGCTCCAATGCCTGAGTCCTCTGAGCATCCCTCTATGGCATCCAGCATTGATCTACTGGATACTAACAGAATTACCAGGGTTGCTGTTCCCAAAGGAACAGTCCACTGCAGTTTACTAGTGTCATAAACAGATAGCTAAGGGTTAATGTCTCTTTCACCTGAAGCACCTGACCAGAGGACCAATCAGGAAACCGGATTTTTTTCAACTTTGGGTGGAGGGAAGTTTGTGTCTGAGGTCTTTGTTTTCTGGCTGCCTGCTTTCTCTGAGCTTTGGAGAAGTAGTTCTACTTTCTAGTCTTCTGTTTCTAAGTGTAAGGACAAAGAGATCAGATAGTAAGTTATATGGTTTCTTTTCTTTGGTATTTGCATGAATATAAGTGCTGGAGTGCTTTGATTTGTATTCTTTTTGAATAAGGCTGTTTATTCATATTTCTTTTAAGCAATTGACCCTGTATTGTATCATCTTAATACAGAGAGACCATTTGTATTTTTTCTTTCTTTTTTATATAAAGCTTTCTTTTAAGACCTGTTGGAGTTTTTCTTTACTTCAGGGAAATTGAGTCTGTACTCACCAGGGAATTGGTGGGATGAAGAAATCAGGGGAGATCGGTGTGTGTTGAAGTGGCTAGCCTGATTTTGCATTCCCTCTGGGTGAAGAGGAAAGTACTTTTTGTTCCAGGACTGGGAACAGAGAGGGGGAGTCACTCTGTTTGGATTCACAGAGCTTGTGTCTGTGTATCTCTCCAGGAGCACCTGGAGGGGGGAAGGGAAAAAGGATTATTTCCCTTTGTTGTGAGACTCAAGGGATTTGGGTCTTGGGGTCCCCAGGGAAGGTTTTTCAGGGGGACCAGAGTGCCCCAAAACACTCTAATGTTTTGGGTGGTGGCAGCAAGTACCAGGTCCAAGCTGGTAGCTAAGCTTGGAGGTTTTCATGCTAACCCCCATATTTTGGACGCTAAGGTCCATATCTGGGAATAAAGTTATGACAACTAGTTACACCTTAGAACCCAGCTCTGCTTCACACACAGCAATGAGATTTGTTTACAGAAAAAGCAAGTATAACAAGGAATAGAGATCCATGTGATACCAAACAGAACTGTTTGAAAGAAAGGGTTATGTATAAAACCAAATCCTAGCATGCACTGTGGAGCCTAAACTCAACTACCAAGATGCACTCTTGTCTAATAAAGCACTGCTTGCCCCCAAATCCTTCCCTGTGTTTTTCAACCAGGATGGGTAAGTCCCTTCTTTCACGAGGCCGAGGCCAAGACCACTAGCCTTCCCTGGTGAAAAATAACTAGGAGTTCATCTGCACCCCAGGTGTAGTTCCAAAAATTCATTGTCTTTACTGCTAAACAGAATAATCCCTGCTGCTTTTTGTTTTTTCCTGCAGCTCCTGGAATTTATTAACATTTGTTCAGAATGCAAATGGTCATCCATTGTGAACCATATAATATGGAATTTGCTCATGTTTAGTCAGAGAGAGAGAGAGACAAGAGCATCTCCCCTCCCATCTCCTACCTGATAGGAGTATGTGAATCACTATTTATGACTTGTCTTAACTACAAGGCCTTAAGCACATGCTTTCCAACATACGCTTGGGAACTAAATTGGTGAGAGATTAAGGCCAGGCTTTTCAAAGGAGCCTACCTCAATGAGCTTTGAATGCTAAACTCACTTGCAATCCTTTGAAAATCCCAACCTAAGGGATTAGGGTTGGAATCCTGGGTTAGAAGCAGGAATCAAACCAAGATTTCTCAAATCCCTGTCCAGCCCCTTAACCACAAGACCAATTCAATTGTGACAGTTGTCATTCTGCTCCGTTAACTAGGTGGAAACAGAAAACTGCTTGCAGTCAAACAATAGCAGCAAAAAAGGCGGGAAAAGTCAGGACAAGGTTGACAGTAATGAGTCTACACCATTGTTCATTGAGTCATGAACAAGTGTTTTATGCACATAAAGTTTATATTTATATATGTTATTATTTTAGTTCTGTTTCACATCTCGCAAGCAGGGCAACAGGAGTGTGTTCATAGGAAGGATTTTTTGTGAAGCGGTGAGGAATGTGTCTGAGGAGGGGGTTGCAAGCATGAGGTACAGCTTAGAAGAAGGCATGGAAGCACCTGTGGGATGAGGAGATACATAGATTATTGAGGCTCATGGTACTGGAAAAGCAGAGGGGAGAGGAGGATTTGAAACTATACCACGTCCACAATGTAAGCAGAGGCTGCTTGATAAAGGGCCACTACTAAAAAGGAATTACATAAAATGCACTTTATATCCATGAGGGTGAAGTTATTGCAACATAAATAATGGTAGGGCTTGAGTGAAATTCCTTAGCTGAAGAAGAAAAAGACTAAATTTCTTTTGTTCTGATGAGGTTTTCAATGGAAGGGACTTAAAGATTAAAAATAAGGCCAAGATTTTTCAGCTTACTTCCAGACATGCCTCCTAGTAAGGATCTGATCCAAGGCCCCTCGAAGTCAAGGGAAATACTTCTTCTGACTTCAATGGGCTTTGGTTCAGATCCTAAGGGCATTATTGTCACTTATACTAACTTTAAAACCCTTTAGAACATAACATAAGAATGGCTGTACTGGGTCAGACCAAAGGTCCATCTAGCCCAGTATCTGTCTACCGACAGTGGCCAAATCCAAGTGCCCCGGAGGGAGTGAATCTAACAGGCAATGATCAAGTGATCTCTCTCCTGTCATCCATCTCCATCCTTTGACAAACAGAGGCTAGGGACACCATTCTTTACCCATCCTGGCTAATAGCCATTTATGGACTTCACCACCATGAATTTATCCAGTTCTCTTTTAAATGCTGTTATAGTCCTAGCCTTCACAACCTCCTCAGGCACCTTAGTTAATGGTTCCGCAACTTCACATTTGAGTTATTTCAGAACTCTTGGGTGAACGCCATCTGGTCCCGGTGACTTGTTAATGTTGAGTTTATCAGTTAATTCCAAAACATCCTCTAGTGACACTTCAATCTGTGACAGTTCCTCAGATTTGTCACCTACAAAAGCCGGCTCAGGCTTGGGAATCTCCCTAACATCCTCAGCCGTGAAGACTGAAGCAAAGAATCCATTTAGTTTCTCCGTAATGACTTTATGGTCTTTAAGCGCTCCTTTTGTATCTCAATCATCAAGGGGCCCTACTAGTTGTTTAGCAGGCTTCCTTCTTCTGATGTACTTAAAAAACATTTTGTTATGACCTTTGGAGTTTTTGGCTAGCTGTTCTTCAAACTCTTCTTTGGAGCTCTTCCACTGCAAGAGCAATATAAAGCAGTCTTCATGTAAGGTAGAATCAGGCTCTAAATGAGGAAACAAACGGAGAGAGAGCAAGCCTTTTCTGGAGATGACCCCATACCCTGAAAGCTTCCATTCTTGGTTTGAGAATGAAGCAGTTTCAGTGCATCTTGCTTGTAATATTGCCCAGAAGCCATCCAGCATGGAGAGCCAACCTAGCAGGCTCGATAGATATACAGGTGCATATTGTTAGCATGCTACCTTATCCTTTGTTTATGACTAATAAAATCCAGTGTCTAATGCTAGGTGGGTTGAAGCTTATTCGGATACTCTCTTTTCCTGAGTTTATAATTCTTTGCACAGATAACATTTACTGCCAAAGATAAAATGTGCTTAAAGCAGAAGAATTGGCTGATGAGTAATCCCTGCTTCAAAATGTGAAAGCAATAGCTATTACCCAGTTGCATGTTTTTTGCTCTGTGAGTTTCCTCTACAGGGTGGTATAAAACGTCTAACAAATCTATCTAATGATAATATCCACAAAAAGAATTTCTTCAGTCTGGCAATTAAAATTAAATTTAACAGAAGCTCTGACGTGATTAATGAAATCTTGGGAAAAATTCAATTCCGCTTCAGGCCCTAAAACATACACACAAGCTGGTATCTGTATGGTATGGGGCTAATTTCTGTGTGTGTGTGTGTGTGTGTGTGTGTGTGTGTGTGTGTGTGTGTGTGTGTGTGTGTAAATTTTTAAATACTATTGAAATCTCATTTATGATGTTAGCTATCAGGAGGAAAAAAATGGTTCATGGTTGGTACAGTAATGAGGAGGCTAACTTGATAGAATGGCTAATTCCACCCTCTTGAAGCAATGCACTATGTGCAAGACCATCTCTGTGAGGGATTATTACTGGAAAGATATTTGCTATGGGCCTGACCCAAAGCCCACTGAAGTCAATGGAAAGGCTCCCACTGAATTCATTGGATTTGGCCCCTCTTTATTGGTCCCATTACAAAAGTGTGTTAAATATACAATTAAATATACAAAACTACATTAAAATAACATCAAGTTGTGATGTCAAGCACTTAAAAGTTGAGAAGTGCTAGAGTTGAGGTTCCCTGTGCAATCTTAATTTGCTCTGTGTGCCTGCATTATGATATAGCCTTTAATTACTTGATCACATATTATTGTTTCCATAGGATGCCGGCATCATTCAGTGCACAAGATTAATGGTGTTCACTTAATGAGCAGCTCTTTTGTTTTATCTTCATTGTTCACTGTGTGACCCCATGCTGGCAGAGGTAAAACATTGTTAGTAGCTGACAAAATAGCTACTTGCTGGCCTATGTGAAAAGGAGTTCAGTGGTCCCAGTGCAGCTCCTATATGTAATCTATCTATGGCATTTGTATCACCATAGTATCTGAATATCTCATAATCTTAAATGTATTTACAGTCACGGTGCCCCCGGGAGATACAGAAGTGCTATTATTTTTGTTTTACAGAGATGAGCTAAGGCACTGAGAGATTATGCAGTTTGCTCAAGGTCAACAGGAAGTCTGTAGCAGAGCAGGGAAATGAAGCTGGATTGCCTGAATTCCAGGCTAGCCCCCTAAACACTGCACCACACTTCTTCCCCCAAAAGCCACTATCCTCATTAGCATCCTAGTTTGTGTGCCCAGAAGAAAGGCCATGGTTGGCTCCAAACCGATCCCAGTGATTGTGAAGTATGGGGAAGCGTCCCCTTTGTCTTTTCTTTCCCTGTTCTCTGGATGAACAGGTGCCTTCCTTCGCCAGTGCTGTGCTGTCAATTTGGCATCCTTTGATATACTAAAATTCACTTAATGTGAAAAAAATAACAACCTTGCATGGAAAGTATGAGGTTTCTACTTTAGCTCACATGTTCCTATTGAAAGTGCAGTCTTTGCATGTCATCTGAGTGTAATGTGACAATATAATCAGATCTGACAAATCATCGACTTGCCACATCAAGCCAAGGAAACTTGAAGGACATTGTTAAATTTTCTGCAGCTTTTAAATCTTTTACATTTTCATAACAGGCAGTGCAAGTCCTAGGTCTTTTCAAAGTGGCACAATGCTCTATTATCACTGACTTGCTCAGAAGTCTGATGCTAGAGCCTTATAAAGAGATGCAGGATTATTTCAGCTGTCTCACTCTGATGTCAGAGCATGTGGGTCCTATGAACAAAACAATAGAAGGGGATGGCCTTTTTCTCTGAGGTACAAGGACATTTGGCCCCTACAAAAAAAAATTCTAACAGCTCAGCTCAGGAGAAAACTTATATTTCATTTGTATTTACATTAACATTAAAGGCAAACCCCAGAAAGCAGGTGAGATAGGACAGTGTCCAGTGGGTCAATGCTAATGACAGCAGC
The DNA here is from genome assembly GCF_007399415.2 of Gopherus evgoodei. Lineage (NCBI taxonomy): Eukaryota > Metazoa > Chordata > Testudines > Testudinidae > Gopherus > Gopherus evgoodei. The sequence goes on from NC_044326.1 coordinate 9,436,719, forward strand.
ATGAAAACTCCACTTTCTTACAAAGTTTCATTTATTTATTTAAGTTAACAGTTAAGGGCACATGGGACAGTAGATATAACACTTGCATGATATATGGCACATGGCCACTTTACACTGTGACCCCTTGAAAAAGCATGGCACTGTCATGGCTAAATTGGGCTCCATGGAACTACTGATGCTGATTGACCTCTGGATGGTGAATCTCAAAGCTGAGAGGTTTCAAAAGATCCAGTTTAGGCTCACTAGAGAAGGGAGGGCCTGGGGCATGAGCCTTGCGTCTGACTGCTTGTGAACTTTTGGGGAACCTGTGACTCCACCATTGTCCTAGCAGGTCACGGGCCAGCCTCATCTCTCTACTAGTGGGAACAGAAAGGGGAAAAACATTTGGTCCCATTCCCTCCCCCTACCACTTCCTATCTCTGCATGTGGAAAAGAGGCAGGGCCGGCTTTAGGCCGATTCCCCCAATTACCTGAAATTGGGCCCAGCGCCTAAGAGGGCCCCGCGCCAAGGCCCCGACCCATAGGCGCCTCTTTAATTTTTTTTCACTCACCCGGTGGCGATCCGCTCCAAGGGTCTTTGGTGGTAGGGGGTCCACTCCAGAGGTCTTCAGCGGCATTTTGGCAGCAGGGGGGTGGCCTTCAGTGCTGCGGAAGACCCGAAGGAGACCCCTCGCCACTGAAGTGCTGCCGAAGCCCCGGACCACCGCCAGGTATTTGAATTGGGCCCCGCATTTCAGGGCCCCGCTGGCCCTGACCAGGAGAACTGGCTGTATTTTAAAGAATCCTTACTGAGGTTGCAGGAAAAAAACATCCTGATGTGTAGGAAGAATAGTAAATATGGCAGGCGACCAGCTTGGCTTAACAGTGAAATTGCAGCTAGCAAGAGATGTTAAGAGTAACAAGAAGGGTTTCTTCAGGTATGTTAGCAACAAGAAGAAAGTCAAGGAAAGTGTGGGCCCCTTACTGAATGAGGGAGGCGACCTAGTGACATAGGAAGTGGAAAAAGCTAATGTACTCAATGATTTTTTTGCCTCTGTCTTCACAAACATGATCAGCTCCCAGACTACGGCACTGGGCAGCACAGTATGGGGAGGAGGTGACCAGCCCACTGTGGAGAAAGAAGTGGTTTGGGACTATTTAGAAAAACCGGACGAGCACAAGTCCATGCGGCCAGATGCACTTCATCCGAGGGTGCTAAAGGAGTTGGTGGGTGTGATTGCAAAGCCATTGGCCATTATCTTTGAAAACTCATGGCGATCGGGGGAGGACCCAGATGACTGGAAAAAGGCTAATGTAGTGCCCATCTTTAAAAAAGGGAAGGAGGAGGATCCGGGGAACTACAGGCCAGTCAGCCTCACCTCAGTCCCTGGAAAAATCATGGAGCAAGTCCTCAAGGAATCAGTTCTGAAGCACTTAGAGGAGAGGAAAGTGATCAGGAACAGTCAGCATGGATTCACCAAGGGCAAGTCATGCCTGACCAACCTAATTGCCTCCTATGATGAGATAACTGGCTCTGTGGATGAGGGAAAAGCAGTGGATGTGTTATTCCTGGATTTAGCAAAGCTTTTGATACGGTCTCCCACAGTATTCTTGCCAGCAAGTTAAAGAAGTATGGGCTGGATGATTCGACTATAAGGTGGATAGAAAGCTGGCTAGATCATCGGGCTCAACGGGTAGTGATCAACGGCTCCATGTCTAGTTGGCAGCCAGTTTCAAGTGGAGTGCCCCAAGGGTCGGTCCTGGGGCTGGTTTTGTTCAATATCTTCATTAATGATCTGGAGGATGGCGTGGACTGCACTCTCAGCAAGTTTGCAGATGACACTAAACTTGGAGGAGTGGTAGATACACTGGAAGGTAGGGATAGGATACAGAGGGACCTAGACAAATTAGAGGATTGGGCCGAAAGAAACCTGATGAGGTTCAACAAGGACAAGTGCAGAGTCCTGCACTTAGGATGGAAGAATCCCATTTACTGTTACAGACTAGGGACCGAATGGCTAAGAAGCAGTGCTGCAGAAAAGGACGTAGGGATTACAGTGGACTAGAAGCTGGATATGAGTCAACAGTGTGCCCTTGTTGCCAAGAAGGCTACCAGCATTTTGGGCTGTATAAGTAGGGGCATTGCCAGCAGATCGAGGGATGTGATCATTACCCTCTATTCAACATTGGTGAGGCCTCATCTGGAGTACTGTGTCCAGTTTTGGGCCCCACACTACAAGAAGGATGTGGAAAAATTGGAAAGAGACCAGCGGAGGGCAATAAAAATGATTAGGAGGCTGGAGCACATGACTTATGAGCAGAGGCTGAGGGAACTGGGATTGTTTAGTCTGCAGAAGAGAAGAATGAGGGGGGATTTGATAGCTGCTTTCAACTACCTGAAAAGAAGTTCCAAAGAGGATAGATCTAGACTGTTCTCAGTGGTACCTGATGACAGAACAAGGAGTAATGGTCTCAAGTTTCAGTGGGGGAGGTTTAGGTTGGATATTAGGAAAAACTTTTTCACTCAGAGTGGTGAAGCACTGGAATGGGTTCCCTAGGGAGGTGATTGAATCTCCTTGCTTAGAGGTTTTTAAGGTCAGGCTTTCAAAGCCCTAGCTGGGATGATTTAGTTGGGAATCAGTCCTGCTTTGAACAGGGGGTTGGACTAGATGACCTCCTGAGGTCCCTTTCAACCCTGATATTCTATTCTATGTGAGGAAGTTCATAGCCTGCACAACAACTCTCCACTGGTAAGGTGACCGCAAGCATAGACCACTCAGCCCCAAATGTCTTCCTGTAGCATCTTGGAACCCTGCCTTTACTGGGCAACATGTAACTATGTTTGACACAGAGAAGGACCCAACCTGCAAAGTGCAGTTCCAGATCCTTCTTTCAGATCACTCTAAGTTCAGCCAGATATCACTCCAGGGTTTTGGCTAGTCCCATTTTAGAGACATAGGGGGTACTTGCAAAGTGAGGATCTGGATTTTGAACATTTCTAAAGTTCATGTACGGATGTTGGGTCTCAAGGAGGTAAGGATTGGCATGGATTGTCTCTAGTGGGGATGTCCATAAGTTAATCACTTTTGGTTTATGGAGAGTATCTCCCCATACCAGTTCACCTACAGGTCTGATTATCCTCTTGCTTGTAGTGGTTTTGCACTGGTGTAATTCCACTCTTTCCAGTGGAGTCACTTCTGATTTACACTGGTGTGAGTGAGAGGAAAATCAGGTTCCTTCCTCTCATTTCTTTTTCCCTTTTCTTCTTTTAGTCTATTTTTACCTTCCTCTTCTCCTTTTTTTATTCCCTCCACTGGCTTCAGTAGCTCAGTCCATGCCAGTTACGTTGTTTTTGTTCACCTTCTTTGTAATTGGTTCTGAAAGATTTAAGGTAAACAAAGAGGAGCAGCCTGATAAACAACTGCTGCAAGAAAGCCAAACACAATAAAAGATAGCAGTCTGGAGCAATATTTGGGAGTAGGATGTAATTTTAAAGGTCAATCATGCACCAAGGAAATTTTGCCTGAAGCATGGCTCACATTGATAACTGAGAGTTTAGTATCTTCGGATTTTATATTTTTTGTGAACTGCTAAATGAGTTTAGCAGCCTACCTCTGAGTTTATCATTCTATCTCCCATATCTTGCTTCAGGCGAACATCTTTCCTTTTTCTTCTTCTTCTTCTCGATTTATCATCAGCGCTTTTAAAGTTCTTTAGCACATCCTGAAGTTCATCTGTTTAGCATTTATTAAAATTAGTTTTCATTTCTAGATCCAGTGGAGCCAACGTGTGCCAGGGCTCCCAGTAGCCACGATAGCAAGTGTGAGTTTTGCCTTTAGATTGTGAGGCAGTGTGGTCTAGTGAGAAAGGATCAGCCCCTAGCAGACAAGTTCTGTTACCAGCTCTGTTAACAACTTACTACGTGACCTTGGACATACCTCTTCACCTCTCTGGGCTTCTGTTTCTCCCTCCCATCCTTTGTCTCTCTCTATTTAAATTGAGAGTTCTTGCCAGTAGAGTCTGTGTACTACTTTGTGCCTTGCTTAATGGAGCCCTTATCTCAGTGGGGTTTCTGTCAGGGGGGTCTGATTATATTAATGACGTAGGAGGCATGGATTTCATTCAAATATTTGAGAGTTCAGCTAATCATGAGGATGAAAGCCATTCAGCAGAGGTATTGCCTCCCCCATGGCTGGGGGTTTGTAAGGGTGTGGGACTCACCTCTGCAGCGCCTCCTGCCGGTCTGTTCTGGCAATTAGCTCTCCAGCCTCTGGAGTGCCCTCTGCAGGCCAATGTCCCACTACCGCTTGGCCCCTCCCTGGACTCCGCTGCCTGTTAGCTGGGGTGCTGCCCCCTGGCAGTAACCCCTTTCTCTTTGGGTCTCCCCTCCCCAGAGAACCCCCACCCACTATTCCCACCTCCCCTCAGAATAAGGCTACTGCTAGTCATCGTCTAGCCCCACACCCTGGGGCAGACTGCAGTATCAGCCCACTCATCACTGGCAAGGTTGGGTTTGGACCTGCTGCGCTGGCCTACCCCTGGGCTGCCCTCTGCAACCCCCAGAACCTGTTGGCCTTCTGCTAGGCTGCAGCCTGAGGCTTTCCATGCTAGAGCTTCCCAGCCTTTCCCCAGCCTTGCTCCACTCAGGTACCCTGTTTCTAGCTCCCTGCGGTCAGGCCCTTCTCCCTCTACAGACAGAGGGAGACTGACTGGGGTCCTGGCTCACTGCCTCTTATAGGGGTCAGCTGGGCCTGACTGGGGCTTGGCCACAGCTGATCCTATCTTCCCTAATCAGCCCAGGCTTCTTGCCCCAGCCACAGCCCTCTCCTGGGCTGTTTTTAACCCTGTCAGAGCAGGAGCAGGTAACCACCCCACTACAGAGCTCCTTCTTTCTCCTGCTCTATTATCCAAACTGATGCATTATCCAGACTCGGGGACAAGGAAGGGATTTGGATAATGCAGAGGTTCAGATAACAGGGTTTCGGATAAACTGGATTATACTGTACTACTCATCATATAAAAAGCAAGCAGTAAAGAGAACCCTGAGATATTTTCATCCAAAGTCGTATTAAAATGAGAACTCAAGAACATGTTTAAACATTACACCATGTATTCTCTCACTTCTTAAAATACATAAAGAAAACCCGGGCAATAAAACCTGGCCAAGATTTTCAGAAGTGCCTTTGGATTTGGGGTGGCTCCATTTTTCAGTCCTCACTTGAGATGTCTTAAAGAAGCCCAATTTTCAGAGGATGAGGGCTCAGTGTTTTCTGAAAACCAGATCCATTTTAGATGATGCAGGTTAAAGTGCCAAAAAATTAGGGCACTCAAAATCACTGGTCATTTTTGAAAATTTCAATATAATATCCCAATTTAAAAGGAATTTGCAGCTTAATATATAATAATCTTTCATCAGAGGAGTGAAAAGCACTTTACAAAGGCAGGCATGTGTTATTATCCCCAGTGTACAGATAGGAAAATTGAGGCACAGACAGGTTGAGTGACTTCCTAAGGTAACACCAATGGCAAAGTTAGGAATAGAACACAGCTCCCCAAACTCCCAATCACCTGGCCTAACCTTTAGGAATTGCTTTCTAACTGATATTTTTGGTATACCTACTTACCAGGAAGATTAAATAGCTAAAAATGTTTGTCTTTCATATAGTAACAAAAAAAGAATAACACTGTAGGAGCGGAAAATATTTGTGGTTAATATGACAGTGAATGGCTCATTATCCAATGAAGAAAATATTATTTTAAAACAGAACTTACTTTACAGCATCTCTGAGAGTCTACTTTTCAAATGCTGCCTGCCATTTTGCATGTGCATATATTTGCATGAGGAAATCCCCAAATCTGCATGTGCAGATGGAAAATGCAGATGCAGAATAGGAAATTAAGAGGCTGATTCTCAACTGCTCAGTACTTTGTCATCATTTGCTTCTGTACAAATGAGTGTACTCTGATCCAGTAGCATTTGAAACTCTCTTTGTGTTTGCTGTGTACAGGAGTAAAGGACAACACAAGGTATTAGGCAGTGGAGAATCAGCCAAGGTGTATGTCTACCCAGTGTTTTGAATACCTTTGTGAGATGTTCCCCCGTCTTCTGCAAAGCCCGGGTGCTACTGTATGTGACTAGAACCTTTCAGATGTCCTCAGCCAGAGCCTGGGACTCAGCTCCCTGGGTAGGAGCTGGGTTTAGTGGGTGCATAGCTATTCATTTGCCCATGACAGGGTTTTTTTGGCTTGGGTTATACAGAAGGTCAGACAAGATGATTGGAGTGGCTCTTTCTGGCCTTACAATCTATGAACTCCCTCATTATACCAATATATTTCCACAGACACAGATCACAGGCAGACTGCCCAGCTCATGTCAAGTGTGTGTTAGAGGAAACAGGACTATAAAGACTGAAGAATTTAGATTCACCCATTGCTAAAATCCTGCCAGCTCTGGGACGGAACATAGGACCTGTCACACAGCAGTGATACAAAGCAAATGTGACAATATTTATGGAACTGTTTCAGGAGATATCTGTTCAAAGTGTGCTGTCACTAAGAGAATGGAAAGCTTTATTATCCTTAAAATATCGTCTGTGGAATTTTCAGATATATTGGATGCATCTTTTAATTAAAGCTTTGGACAGACTCCTGAGCCAATAAAAAAGCCCATAAAGTATTAAAGTAAAAGCCATTACTATTATAAAGTTCTAACATTAATATTGCAAGACATCTTCATTTTTTCATTTGGTTCTTAGAGTTGTTTTTTTTCTTTTAAGACTCTTCCTTGTATAGGGTTTGTCTCTGCAAACAAAGGTCAGAGGAAGATTGCATTTGAACTGAGCTCACTGCATCTGACAGGCAACACAAATGGCAATTAATACCATCAGCACTAATAATATTGCTAAAAGAACAATGCCCAGAAGTAGGGCCGGCGCTTCCATTTAGGTGGCCTAGGCAACCGCGTAGGGCGCCAGGATTATTGGGGGCGGCATTTTGCCGGGGGGAGGGGGTGGCAGGCGGCTCCGGTGGACCTGCCACAGTAGTGCCTGCGGAGGGTCCCCTGGTCCCGCGGCTCCAGTGGAGCTGCCGCAGGCATTCCTGCAGACGGTCCACTGCTCCCGCGGCTCCGGTGGACCTCCCGCAGGCACGACTGTGGCAGGTCCACCGGAGCTGCAGGGCCAGCTCGCGGGGCGGTGAAATGGCCGTGCGCCTAGGGCACTAAAAACACTAGCGCCGGTCCTGCCCAGAAGGCAGCCACATATGAATCTTAACATAATAAAATAATCTTAGAAAAAAGAGATTATTTTCTTGTATTAACTAATTATATGGTGCTCTAGGTGTTTTCCCTCCATCTTCACAATGAGATACAGTAGCACAATCAAGTGTCAAGGCTTTAAGTTGGCCCTATCTAGGACTCTGTGATCCTGGCTGCTATTCATATACTCATGTTATTAGGCTTTCACGACACCAATTACCTTCATATTAAAGATCTGAATTGCCGATGCAGAAATTCACTTTTGCCTTTTCATTAAGGTTTTATTTTATACCTAGATACTTGGCTCAGTAAAACTCAGCAGAAAATTCAGGCCACATTGAAGTGTTTCTCAGGATGAGTAAGGCTATACCTTCACTGCAAAAAAAAAAAACAAAAAACCACCAGGTGTTGTGGAGTTTTTTTGGGGGGAGTAGGGGTTACAGCTGGCTAACCTGCATTAGCTATCCCACCATAAAATCGTAAGTGGAGACAAGGTTCCTCTAGTTTTTAACCATAACTTTGGCGAGGTCAGTATTACTCCCCCTCCTTCCAGCATTTGTGTACAATTCTGAAGGTTGTGGATTTGAGTCTCACTTGATCTCACACTGAAATGCTATTTCCAGTTCAGCCATCTGCAAACTGGGTACCTGATCCATTGCATGAGGGGAGTCAGAGGCGGTTGGACGTGATGCTGGCCACATCGTTCCCCTTTGACTATGAAACTGATGTGCCTTAACTGCATCAGCCTGCGGAGCCATTGACTTGGGTGACTTTTGATATGGTTGACATGTGTAGTTGACCCCACATTAAGAATGTAGGACCCTGTCTCCACCAAGATTTTACAGCTAGTTAGTTAAGCTAGTTAGATTTTACAGCATAGTTCTCCTATGGTAAAAATGCACCTATTTTGAAGACTAAGCCTGAATAAACGCCTTATGCCCTGAATAGGGCCCTCAACTTTTCAGAATAAACCTTGCAAGAATACTAGATCAAGATTGTATCCAGTTAGAGCAAGTCAGTTTTGGTGACATTTTGACAAAATGGAAACACTCATAAAAAAAATGTTTTTGTTGAATATTTTCTGGTTTTCATTGAAAATCAAATAAACTTCATTTTTCTGTCACTTTAAGCCAAACAGTTTCAGTTTTACACCAAAACATGTTAAGCTTTCAGTGGCCAAAAACTGCAAAGTTTTCCTTTGAAATGAAAGGAAGGGATTGGAGTTATTACTATTTGTCCAATCATCAGGTTGTAACAGAAAAATGTAGGGTGAGGACACGATATCAATGGCTCACGTACACATCGGTTTTATGATTAGTGACAACACAGTAATGTCCCTCCATGTTATTGGTTACTCTTCTGGCTGATTGTCTCCATTTCATTAGCCTGACTAGGCATAAGGCAGTGGTGGCCAGCTAATCTGTCTCATTTACCCCAGCTAATTGGTCCAGGGCTGTATGTACACTCACTGGGGTTGCAATATCAAAGACTTGCACACATATCGAAGTCCCGCAAAGGAACAGCATGTGTGGAGCCCTGCATGACTGTGTGGTTTATGGTAGACCAGTAACTATGGCAAGCACAGTCATTTCTTAAAGGTGCCAACATCCGAACACCCTACTGAATGGACAGTGGCTAATTTCTTAAATACTGCAGTGCCAGGGTCTATCACTCATAAAGACATTGTGAAACACCTATAAAGGACCTAGAGACTGAGCACAACAATGTGAGATAACATGAGCCTTGATTTGAATGTGGTATCACTGACCCCAAATTCTTAATTGTACTAAAAGGTATCTTCTGACATGATTTAATACACTGAGGCTTTTTCTCATTACCCATAGGGGACAGTACCATGTCAGATCATAGAAATATAGGGCTGGAAGGGACATCAGGAGGTCATCAAGTCCAGCCCCTTGCACTGAGGCAGCACCAAGTAAGCCTAGACCATCCCTGACAGGTGTTTGTCCAACCTGTTCTTAAAAAAACTCCTTTGGAAGCTGAATTTGAGAAGCTGTTTATCCTTAATGATATCAGGAATTTTGCCTTGCTTAATGCTTTTGAGTGTGTGACTATCGTGGTTGACACATAGCTCCTATAGGCAGAGCAAATAATTTTGCTGCTCAACTATTGAATCATAAAGTCAGACCCCAGGAAATCTTGTGGTTTCAATGAAAGAGCACATGCAACAACATAAAGTCTACACATTGACCCTATTGCTACCAGAAGAGGTTAAGAAAGTAAACGAACAAGGTTACGTGGAAAATTTTCAAAAGCAGGGTGTTTTCCCAAAGAGAGAGAAGGAGGAATACAGGATTGTTCTGATTTTTTACATATAGATGGTAAAAAAACCCAATAACAGCTCTTATATCTGTTAACATATTAAGTGAATCACCTTCAACTAATAACTTACATTACCAATAAACAAGTCACAAAACATTCGCTCTCTTTCTCTCTTTACACATATAAACACACACATTAATGCTTTCACTTACCCCTAAGGGTTTTACTTTTGCTTTCTCCTACTTTCCCTGCCTCTGCCTTACTTTGAGGTTAGAAGGATGGTGAGCAGAATTTTGTTTTTATCCTATTTTCATTTATTAATTGACCTTTTCCATTTACACCGGGCATCGCCTTTTTTAAACAGAATGCTGAACTTTCTAAAAGCACTGATAGGCTCAAAGGGGCATCTAATTAAAATATATAGTTTAATTGCTAAACAACAAAGTCAATGGACAGTAGTTACTTACGTTTGACTTGCATTTTGCTTTAGAGTTTAAGATCCATTATTCAAATTTAAAATACAAATTTTAATACTTTAAATGTAATTGGGGGGGTTACATTTTTTTCCTTAGAACTGGGTACCATGGGCAACAAATATTAATTGTCATTAACCAAATTTTAGATTAACAGCAATTTGCTTATCTGTTTCTTTTTTTACAGACAAAGACTTCCAGGAAAGACACTGTTTTTTTCTCTTTACTGCAACATGTTGACAGCCAGCCAAAAAGTCTTAAATGACATTTTTGCCCTTTGCTCTTCACTATCCCCTGTCAGCTTTTGAACTTGGACCTAATGATTACACAGGAATTACAACCCAAAACTACAGACACACTTAATGACTTCATACCTTTAACTTTACATTATTTGGTGAATTACTTGAATAATACCTTTATTCTAACAAGGTTACTTTATCTCACCTTTACAGTGTTTTAACTCTTTAATTATTAAGGCAGATTCTTAGGGGACTCTTTTGAAAGCCAGTTTATTTTATGCACACATGTTACATACACCTCCATCCTAATAAGCAGGGAGTTTTTGTTAAAGCCTTCCACAAATGTGTTGCCTTTCTTTATAAGTGTTCTGCTTAAAATGTAGCTTAATTTACTTAAATTCATTTTTTAACTTAGACTCTTGTGATTACATGGATATTTCCCTTCTGCCCCCGCAGGAAGTGGGGTGATGTGCATAGATCACAGCCATATGTCAATTTGCAAAAGTGTTTTATGGCAAATTCACATTTTTAAATTATTTAGTTGGATAGCAGGAATTTTTACCTGCTTTTTAACCAGTAGACAATTGTATTCTTGTTCAACTTAATATAAAATTTGTTAAAACTACACTGCTTTTCTTTTTAAACTAAACATTTAGGTTAGAATTAATATTACAGTTTTCTTTTAGTAATTTTGTCTGGATCTATTATTAGTCTGATGTGGTTTTTATTCCATGCTGGTAGTTTCTTCAGATAATCTTTTTTATTTGTGCTTGTACCTCTACTCTGTAACCGTAGTTGATCCCACTCATAGTCAGATTTCTGATAACAAGAACCCTTGTTCCCTGTGGGACATGGATAGGAGGGAGCAGAAGTCACAATACTATGGGTCCCATAGCAGTGATCTGTTCCTTCAATACATGAATTTGCTCCCTTAATTCTTCCTGCTCCTCTTTACACCTGTTCTCCTGCTTGGCTTGCTCTTTCTATGGTGACCAGACGTCCTGATTTTATAGGGACCATCCCAATATTCAGGGCTTTTTCTTATATAGATGCCTATTACCCCCTCTCCGATCCCGATTTTTCACACTTGCTATCAGGTCACCCTAGCTCTTTCCAACTAACCTTCTGTCCTACCTCCTCTCCCCATCCTGTACTCTTCCTTGTCTGCATTGATCTTGGCAGTCTTTTGAATTTCACTTCGGTTTCTTGTACATGGTAGGCTAGTGAAGCATTCAGGCCTCTAGCATTTTTCTAATTGCTATTTTAATTCTACATTTTGCTGCCTTTTCTTCTCTCATTTCTCCCCCAGCTCCTTTATTTCCTTTACCCTGTAGTCTCAAGCTCTGGCAACCAGGAGAAGACACTGCATTGCTTTGCCCTTTAGTTCTTTGTCCTGTACCTTTCTTTCAATATCTTTGCAAACAATGATCCCATATGACCCCACGGGTCTGGGTGGCATACAGTGTCCAACGCCAGGTCTGCACCTCCAGGGTACCAGATAAACTTTTTAACAAATGGGACCGTGGCACCTTATAGACTAACAGACGTTTTGGAGAATGAGCTTTCATGGGTGAATACCCACTTCGTCAGATGCATGTATACCTGCCCCTGGAAATTTCCACTACATGCATCTGAGGAAGTGGGTATTCACCCATGGAAGCTCATGCTCCAAAACTTCTTTTAGTCTATAAGGTGCCACAGGACTCTTTGCTGCTTTTACAGATCCAGACTAACACGGCTACCCCTCTGATACTTTTTAACAAATGACACTAGAGTTCCCTCAACTTCATAAACTGACATTACGCCACTATTTTTTACTGAGGATGGTGTTATGCCTTTCTCTCTTCTCGTCTATTGATATATGTATTCATTTTGCTATTATTCTTTGATAGTATTCACCAGGGCAGCATTTTGCATAGTTATTTTATACGTTCGGGTTAAGCCCTTATCCCTTATTTTGATGCTTCTATATCTATTTATCTGATCTGAAAGGCCTGCATGCAGGGTGTGCTATGCTCCTGAACATCCAGTCAGCATCTCACCTTTACTCTAACTAGTCCTGCTCCTGGCAGGTAAATTGCAACTCCACCCTGCCAAATCAGTCATTAGCCACCTGTCAAGGTCCCTGATCCTGCACACTTATTGATAATTAATAATAGATCACTAATAGATAATTAGTAATATGTTGAGCATCAGTAACCAACTGATAACAAACAACTGAGAACAATTTTAACTGAGACTGCATGTTTAGTGAGAGCAGCAAAGAATCCTGTGGCACCTTATAGACTAACAGACGTTTTTGGAGCATGAGCTTTCGTGGGTGAATACCCACTTCCTCAGATGCATGTAGTGGAAATTTCCAGGGGCAGGTATACATGCATCTGACGAAGTGGGTATTCACCCACGAAAGCTCATTCTCCAAAACGTCTGTTAGTCTATAAGGTGCCACGATCCCATTTGTTAAAAAGTTTATCATGCATCTGAGGAAGTGGGTATTCACCCACGAAAGCTCATGCTCCAAAAACGTCTGTTAGTCTATAAGGTGCCACAGGATTCTTTGCTGCTTTTACAGATCCAGACTAACACGGCTACCCTCTGATGTTTAGTGAGAGGGGTTTTCCAATAGTCTAGGTTAGTTTAATCTTAAAAAACTGATAAATCAGCAGTTTTAAAAATATACTAAAGATTATTGCTCAGCAAAATTCAACTTCTTACAATTAGCTCAACTGCAAACACCAGGAGATCCTTGCTCCCAGGTGACCCTTAAGTTCTCCCTTTGTGCTATCTTAAATATCAACACCACACAGCTTTTTTTCTTACATATTGTGGACAGGTGCTTAAAAAGACAGGCATCCTGTTCCCTATTGTAATTTGGTGGTCTGTAGTAGACATCAAATAATATCCCATCTTGTGCTTCATCTATTAGGACCTTGATCCATAAACATTCGAGATCAGTTTCTTCTGAGTTATTAGTGACTTGGAAAAAGGTAATGCCATTTTTTGACAAAGAGTGCTATTCTCCCTCCTCGTTTGCCCACTCAGTCCTTGCTAACTGGGTTATAACCATTGATTTTAGCACTCCAGTTGTAAGCATCAGCTCACCAGGGTTCAGTAGTACCAACTAAATTGAATGTATCCACCTAAGTTGGCAATTTCAGCTCCCTTTTTTTGTTACCCAGACTCATAGCCTTCATGTCCTTTGGTTCCTTGACTAATTTTGTTCTCAACATCTTGCTTCTCTACTCAATGAGTGTGCATATCTTCCCTCTTTTTATCATCCCCTTCTGTTATTAGTTTAACATTCTCTTGACTACTCTAGCCAACCTGTCCCTGGGGAGCTTTGTTTCCATTCTACTGAGATGGAGGCCGTGCAAACTATAAAGTCCCCTCTCCCTATGAAGGTGGACGTATGTTCCACAAAACCAAAACCCTCCACCACTTACCTAGTCAGGGTTTCACTTTCAGAATATTCTGCCTTCTGTCTTCCTTTGCTTGTGGGACAGGAAGGATCTCAGAGAAGATTGTTTGGACATTCTAACCCTCTGGCCAATTCCCAGGAGCTGAAATAGCTGCAATGACCCTTGATGGATAGACTGTAAAACACAGAACCCAGAATCTAAACATAAATAAACAAATGACTGAAACTCTGTCAAAAACAAGCCAAAGTGTAGTTGTCCCTGAAGCTTTAGAATAGCAGCAGGTAACTCCTCTGGCCAGGTAAGTCTTCTCTATTTAACAAATTAAACATGCTCTTCTGGTAGTGCTTCCTGTGTTTAGTAGGATGTACTGTCCATTCCCTGTTATAAATTGACAGATTGTTCAGACCAGAAGGGACCATTACAATCATCTTATCTAACCTCCTACATAGCACAGGCCAAAGAATCTCATCCAGTGATTCCTGCATCAAGCCCTTAACCTCTATTTGAGCTAGAGCATATATAACGTAAAAGATATCCAGTTCTGATTGAGACTTCAAGTGACGGAGAATCCATCCGCTCTATAGGCAATTTGTCTCAGTGGTTAATAACCCTCACTGTTAAAAATTGTGCCTTATTTCTAGTTTGAATTTGTCTCGCTTCACCTTTCAGCTGTTTGATCTTATGACTTCTTCAGCTCAAAAAATGTCTGTCAGAAATATCTTCCCAGATACTAAGAAGTAGTCTTTTTAAACAGCAATCTGTGAGAAGAAAAACTTGAATAGAAACTTGTAAACATCCCACATGAATTGCAGTGTGCTAAAGAGTGGATTGTGGTGTAGTAGTCACTGGAGGGTTGGGCTCCTGGGTTCTATTACTGCAGTAATTCTGCCATTGATGTAACATGTATTGATACGGTGTACTTGGATTTTCAGAAAGCCTTTTACAAAGTCTGACACCAAAAACTGTTTAGCAAAGTAAGCAATCATGGGATAAGAGGGAAGGTCTTCTCATGGATCAGTAGCTGGTTAAAAATAGTAAACAAGGGGTAGGAATAAATGGTCCATTTTCAAAATAGAAAGAGGTAAATAGGAAGACCCCCTCCCCAGAATCTGTACTGGGACTTCTACTGTTCAACATATTCATTAATGATATGAAAAAGATGGTGAACAGTGAAGTGGCAAGCTTTGCAGATGATATGAAATTAGTCAAGATATTTAAGTTCAAAGCAAACTGTGAGAAGTTACAGAAGGATCTCACAAAACTGGGTGACTGGGCAACAAAATGGCAGATGAAATTCAACATTGATAAGTGCAAAGTAATGCACATTGGAAAAACTATTCCCAATTAGCTTTTACCATTCAAGAAAGAGATCTTGGAGTCACAATGGGTAGTTCTCTGAAACTTCATCTCAATGTGTGACAACTTTTCCTAATAGAAAATAAGACAGAAAATATCCAGATTCCACTATATAAATCTGTGATGTGCCCACACCTTGAATACTGCATCCTTTTTTGGTCCCATCTCAAAAAAGATATGATGGAACTGGAAAAGATTCAGAGAAGGGTAACAAAGATGATCAAGGGTATGGAACGGCTTCCATACAAGAAGAAACTACAACAAGTACGGCTCTTCAACTTAGAAAAGAAATGAATAAGAGGGTATGATAGAGGTCTATCAAATCATGAATGGTGTGAAAAAAAGTTAATAGAGAAACATTATTTACTTTTTCACTCCATACAAAAACTAGGGGTCATTGATGAAATTAATAGCAGCAGTTTTAATATTAACACGAAGAAGTACTTTTTCACACAACACACAACTAATCTGCGGAACTCATTTCCATGGGATGGCCCACAGTTCAAAAAATAAATGGATAAGTTCCTCTGTAGCTCTTAGCCAATCTGATCAGGGCACATCCCAATGCTTGGGACAACCCTAGACCTCTGACTACCAGAAGCCAGGAGTGGAAAACAGGAATGGAGCACTCAATAATTGCACTGTTCTGTACATTCGCCCTGAAGCTGTGATATAGGTCACTGTCAGAGACAAGATACTGGACCACAGTCTGACCTGATATAGCAGTTGTTATGTTCTTATCTGTAAGATATCCCGCAGTGCAGTGTCATTAGTGCTCATGAGAATTCTCATCAGTGGATCCTTTGCCATCAACTTCAAAAGCCTACGTAATTGTTAGAGTCACTCTCATGTCTTGGTTCAGGGAAGGTAGCACACTGTCCTGTTGTCTTCCTGTCCCTTCCAGAATGTTGTTTTGATTCTTCTGAGTACTGAATCCCCAACAAAGACTGTCCATCTTCCTTGAACTGTTGGAGAACTCTTTGTGGGGAAGCTTGCCTTTCTTAAAGATTAGGCCGAGCTGCCATCCACAGGTAGGTCCTGTATATCTCTCAGTGCTCTTGGACCAGCTGGATCTAGAGAGTTATCTTCCATAGTTTCTACATTGAGACCTGGTATGAATTGGAAACTTAGCAGTGTGGAATTCTTCCTCTTCTCTCTGGTAGCTACAGCCTACCCATCCTCATCTGTCTCCAGCTGTGAAGAATACCAACATGACCTCTTGTCTCTGGTGGTTATGAATTGCCACGCCTCCTCTATGACTTCCCATCTCTCTGATTCTTTGGTGGCCAGCTCCTTTCTTCCTTGAATCTGGAGTACTGATGTTTTCTGACTAGGAACTCTTCAGCTTCTCTTATTCTCAGTAGTGTCTCTATGTGCCCCTCCAATCCAAAATTTTTTCCTCCATCACAGCCGTCAACTTGCACTTCATGCACAGGATATCCCTCTGGCTTCAGGCAGGAACGAAAACCTGGCTACTCTGTTGCAAGTCAAGACCACTGTCCCGTCACTAACCATCTTGATACTACTCACAGAGCTGAACTTGAAAGGAAAACCTCTCACATTCCCTCTCCAAATGTCTCCTGTTTGTGGTTTCTCAAGTTTACTTAGCAAGTGCCTTTTTAAACCAAGTCAGCCTGCTTAGATCAGCTCCTCCCCTTACTCTCAGGGGGGCACTAAACCACTCTGAGACTTCAAACAGCAGCTTCAAAGGTTAGAGCCTCATGACCTTTACCAAAGGGACTAACCAAAAAAACCTCTCTCATCTGCTTACCCAGGGGGCTGCTGCAGACTCTGTGTTTGGAGGCACAATCCAAAAACCCCCAAATAGATCAAACAACACTCACCAAGTCCTACTGCCTCCAATCACAGTCCAAACTACATCCTCCAAAACTCTCCTATTAGCTTCTGCTGTTAGCAGCTCTAATGTTCACCTAGCAAGTGATTTATTTTTATAGCAAGTCATGGTACTTTCACACTTTCTTTTGGAAGGCTATATTGTACTAGCTATCTCAGGCTGATGTTTAGCCTACATTTCCTTATCTTCTTCCCATTACTTCCAATGATATGCACTGTACCTGCTAAGTATTTATGGTTTGTGCCTTTCAGCCATCACTTAGAGAGTCATGAGATTCCCACTCAGATATGCTATGGCTCTTTCTTTAGAAATCAATCCCTTCAGCTCCTTAATCATTACTTTTGTGTGTCTCTGAGCTTCCTTGGCTCTCTCTGCCTCTTTCTGGTACCGAGTTGCCCTGAACTGAACACAGATAGGGACAATCACCTCCTTGATGTGTAGTGGGATGCCTCCGCATAAACAGACCCAGTTCACATCTTCACACTAATCTACAAAACTCAGCAACAGTTGGGGAAAGTAGCTAAATATGGATTTCCCATGCCCTCACCAATTTCTCTTACCTCCGTTAAATGCATTGGACCAGTCCCATTGTCATTTTGCCATTGATTTCAATGGGCCCAGAGTTTGGCTGTTTCCTTCCTCGATAAAAGCAGTATCATATTTTCAAAATGGAATAACATAAGCAGGCTCTTATCACAGAGTTTCTCATCCTGCTGTCCTTTCTCTGTGGTCTTTGTGTAATAGGCTCTGCACTAGTATGTGAGCCTAAAGAAAGATAAATAGAGTTGGTATTAAACAAACACACAAAGCTATTTCCTGCTGCACTGAATCACTTCAGATGATTCAGAATTCTGAGCTCGTTGGATGTGGTTTAGACACTACCATTAACATTACTATGGATTGCTTCTCTTGCCTCGTCCTTCCTTTCGTCTTTCTCTACTACACTCACATCTGCTGCCTTTTTGCTCAGCGTCCCTTATGTCTGGAAGAGACTCCCTGTTTCAATCATGCCATGCATCCTACACTCCTTCTCTGAATTCCTCCTCAGATCTGGCTTAGTTCCATTACCCTTTCATGATCGATCTTTACTCTTTATGCCATCTACTCATGCAAGTGTGCTTGGCCTTATCTTTGCCCAATAACACAAAAATTCCAGTACTAGCTTGATGTATTTGCAGTGATGAATTCCTCCCTGATGGGATTCCATTTAAGTTACTGGGATACCACCGAGGAGAATTTAACTGACTATCTTTGCTATTCCATCCACCTCCCCTCCCTGCACTGCAAATATCTTAATTAAACGCTTTGGGGCAAATAGGTGTCATCTTTTACATACAAAGCACAGGACCCACCTTATGGTGTAGTATAAATAAATAATAAAGAAGTCCTCCAAATCAACTTCTTGGTGTGTCTCCAAGTATTTGGATCTGGGGGAAGCTAGTAAATCACTGTCGTACCACTCAGGCAATGTGCAAGTACAGCCAATGTGCTTTATTATCTTTAGTTAGTATTTGTTTAAACACAATGTGCTGTACAGGACAGAATTACAGACAGTTCCTGCCCCAAGGAGCTTACTGCAGAGACGTCAAGACTGACTCAGTAACCTACAGGAGGGAGTTAACTTGTAGCTTAATTTTATTTTTTTATTATTATTATTTGTTTCATCATCATCATTATCTCACTTCTTGAGGGCAATTCTCAGATTGAGAATTTAGGAAGGATTTGAACAAGCAGAAGTTGGAGGCCTGTGAGAAGTGGGAGGTCATTCAATGCAAAAGGGCAGCATGTTGAAAGGCACAGAGATAGGAGTGGGAGATGGAAACAAACAGGACTTCTAGGCTAGCACCATTGGCAGAGAGAAGCTGGTGGGAACACATGGAAAGAAATACTCCATTCTATAAGCCATGGGAGAGTTTTTCAAGGCCTTGAAAGGGGAGAACATTACTTTATGCTATAGGCAAGGAGAGAGGAAGACTGGTCTTATGGTTAAGGCATTAAGTTGAGACTCAGAACAGCTATGTTCAGTTCTCACCTCTGCCTCAGCCTCTCTGTGTGACATTGGGCAAGACAATTTCTCTGTGCCTCAGTTCCCAACCTGTCAAATGGGCATAATAATACTTAACTTTCTCTCTCTTGTCCATTGATACTGTACGGTCTTCAAGACAGGGACTGCTTCTTATTATGTTTACAAACAGTGCTTAGCACAATGAGGCCCCAATCTCGGTTGGGGAATCTAGGCCCTACTATAATTACCAATAGGAATACTAATAAAGAGTGCTAATAGACTCGTTCAAAGGGGGGAGTGATATGGTCAGATCAACAGGTGAGAATGATCATTTGGATTTTGGAGAGCCTGGAAAAGGGCAATATGGGAATTATGGAACTTGGTGAGAAGGAGGTTGCAGTAATGAGGGGGGAAATGATTAGGGCATGAAGGAGCAAGCATTTTAGCTGCGAAGAAAGATAGTCAGGGTCATATTTTAGATATATTGCAGGCAGCAGTGCTTTGATATGTGACTGCAGTCTCTAGACAAGATTAAAATATGGCTGCTGATTACCTAGGCATGTGTGCATTCTCAGGGGAGAAACACACCAATTAATGTGAAATATTGAACCTAGAGTCTACCTCAGCCCTCAAGACCTATTACTGGTATTGGCAAGATGGATCATTAAAAGCAACACCTTTTGGCTTGATTCGCACAGCACCTGAAAGCAAAGGCAGCATGAAGATGGATGTGTTTGTTAAAAAGGAAAAGAGATTTCAAATGTCACTGTGGGGATTGTGGGGGTGAGAAATAGCACCTTCCTAGTCCTGTGATATGGACACAAATATGTGTATGTTAAAAAAAGAAAAGAAGAAAACTTTCTTCATTAATATTGGAAACCCACAAACTGCTGAAAAGTAGCCTGTTTTTTGGCTTCTTCAGAGTAGACAGTCTGCTGATAGAAATCTATCAAGAACTATACCACAGTTACCAAAATACTCATACCCACACCCACCTATCATCCTTTCCTGACGGCTTAACTCCATTCCACTGCTTGTTCCCCATAACTCTGTTTGGCAGGGGGGAAGCTTACTCTGTATTTGTTAACAATGAGATATTAGCATTTAGGAAGCTTGAGATTTTCCTCACATATAATATTTACACCCATTTAAGCCTGGATTTCAAAGGTAGTTAGGTACCTAAATACTTATGAGGATCTGTCTGGGTATTTTTAATCTGAAATATAGCCTCTTAAATATAAAGTGGGAAGATTTTCCGAAGTGCCACAAGATGCTAAGAGATCTTTTATGGTCCATGGGACTTGTGCTCTTCATTCATTCATTCATTCATTCATTCATTCATTCATTCATTCATTCTCCAGCTCATGGATCACAGAGTGCATACTTCAGATCACTCATTTCCAGAAAGCCCTGTCTGCTGCCGGTGTTGCGAGCTTCTCTATTTTAAGGCAGAGTTGGGCGAGATCAGAAGCCACAACATCCTTTCAGAGTGTGTGAGGTTGTCCACAAGATCTTCTTCAACCAGCTTGAGTTGGTTCAAATGCATAAAGTTGGTGGGCTGACATATGACCAGATGACTAAGTCATCTGATCCGATATTGAATCACTTGGGAAGACATTGGAGGCTGGTTGGTCTGATATCATACATCTTCCTTTGTAACGTGATGAAACCATCATATGCATTCAATATGTCTCTTAAACCCCTTACATCATGTTTAAAATCTCCCAACAAATGAAATGGGACATTGGTGGGACTCAAGAACTGTCTTCTTTGGGACCTAAATGTAATCCTTGTTGTCCTGATTATCTTCTATTCAATCTTGTTTTCATGACTGCCCCATCCATGAAGATGGCATTACTGAAGCACCTGAGTGTTTGGAGGCAGCTCTTACAACTTAAGGAAATCTTCTAGAAGTCCAGGTCTCAGGCCAAAAAGCCTATGGTTGTTTTAGTCTTACAGAAATGCTGTCTGGAATTCTTCCTCTCCCCCCACTCCCTTGGACCCACTGATTCACTACTTTTCCTTAAACAATCATTCTAATACCTAATCTAGCTTAACTGGCATAACGATCTACCAACCTTAAAGCTCTTTGAAGATGAACAGTGCTATGGAAATGTTGAACAGACTGCTTAGTCCAAGCTGTCATGGGCATGACCAACTCCTGGTCTAAAAGGAGGATTTTCATTCCAGAGAATCCCAAAGAGCTGTACAGACTGCAGAGACGGGGGAGTGATTTCACCAGTGTGGGTGGGGCTTGATCCTGTGCCCATTGAACTTGGTGATAAAGTTTCCATTGACTTTAATGGGACAGCATCGGTCACCTGAAGACCAGCACACTACACAAGGGGAGAAAAGACAAACTTGGGGCTTGTCTTTTGACAAATCCACTGACAACTTTGGTACCAATGTGAAATAAACTGCTGGAAAACCTGAAAGCAATCAGCTGGAAGGTGAAATATTCTTCAAACCAAACCTATTTCTGTGGTTCACTATCATGGGACCATCTCCTTGTAACTACATCCTGCCAGTGAACCTTGTATAAAGCATCCTGACTGGAAACATTAGGAAATGCTGCATAAAAAGCAGTGGCCAGAACAGAGCCAAAAATTTGGCTTGTGATAAAGTCCTTCATGCTGAGAGGTTAGAGAAGTGATACAGCATCTGTTATAATGGAGAACAGGAACTAAGTTGAAGAGTAATGACACCCTTACTTTTGCAAAGTGCTTTGATGTCTGTGGGAGAAGAGTACTGTGTAAGTGCTGAGTTTTAGTTCAGTTAAAGTTGCAGGGAAACCACAAGAACTGCTCTCTTCTTTCCTCCTCCCTCCAGATAAGACATAGAACCAACGTTCTCATTATTTGTGATTAAGATTCCAAGCTAGCTTTGTTAGAGCAGTTCTAGCCTCAGTATGCTGGCAAAATTCCAAATGGATAATTACTTTGTGCCAATCTAAATTCCTCCTGAAATTTATATTGGATAAAGCACTTCTCACTTAGCCGAGTTAGTGTTTTAAGAGTGCTGTCTTCCAAACCAGCAGTAGCTGCTTTTCAGTGGTGGAAGAAGTAAATAATCCTCATAGAAATCTAATTTTTAATGAGTGCTGTGGGATCTTTGACTTCAAGGCGCTATGTCCAGTCCAGTAAATGTCAAATATGTTTTTCATTTATTACGTGTATGGAATAAAATCCTATAGTACAAAACAGTCCATCAAATGTGTGGTTTCAATGAGCAATGTAACCACAGGCACTGGGGGAAAAATGCTTTTGGCAATTCACATTTGCTTTCAAAATAATTAATTGTATCAACATTCTGCTCCATAAATAGCTTTTAATGAAATGACATTTAAAATGTGTATGATGCATATAAAAATAAACAGCTGTTCACCTGCTGAAAATTCCATTAGCAAAAAACCAAGCAAGATGAACTGAAATTAATAAAAAGCTGTGAATGTCCTTGAAATGCATTTTAAAAGTTTCCAGTTAAGTAAATAATTAATTGGTATGAGTTTCTGCTTCAGTTCAGCAACATAAACTTTTGGAGCAGAGTATACATGTCCTTTACTTACTAATGATTCTCAGTGCATCAAAGCTCACCCGGTAGGATGACCAGATGTCCCAATTGTATAGGGACAGTCAGATATTCAGGGCTTTGCCTTATGGAGGTGCCTATCACCCTCCAACCCCTGTCCCGATTTTTCACATTTGCTATCTGGTCACCCTACTACCTGTGCTGGGTAAGGCAGAACAGCTGAAGAGAATATGTAAATACAACAATAAAATTGACACAAAGATACATTAAGATGTTCAGAGATTGCAGGGATCTAGGCAGTGTTCCAAAAATCTAGTCCTGGCATTGTTGCTTGTTGTCAGCAGAATGCTAGTCAGTCACGTTGTTGGCCGTTGTCCTTGTTTCCAACTGATAACTTATAGTAGAATAAGCTAACAGTACAGTAAAGTTTCCTACTGTGACTTTTTCACGAATGTTAAAGATGTTACTCAGTCACTGGTGGGAAGGAGAAGTGGTTCATGCAGTCATGAAAAGGAGGGGAGTTGGTCTACGAAACAAATGAAAAAAATGAAGAAAAGAAACAATGAAAAAAATCCTGCACATTATTCATTGTAATGTATTTAGTTGCAACGTGGGAAAAGGAGAAAAAGGGAGGAAGGAGTGAAAGGAACATACATTTTTTAAACCTGAAATTTTCAAAAACTAAACATTTCTCTGAAAAGGCTGAAATCTGTGGAATGGTAATTACTTCAAACTTTTTCCCATTTTTTTCTCTTGGCCGGCTCTGTGTATTTTTGTTGCAGGAAGAATTGTTTGTAAACAATGTTAGGTGTCCAAAGTCTGCCACTGCTGGGCTTCAGACTTTTCTCTGTACTCACACTGACTGTAGCCAGCTGCTCTTCCAGCACCTTTTGACTCCGATGGCCCAGGCCTTTAACAGGATGGCATCTCAAGCCCCAGTCTAGCTCTTCTGAGGCCAGGAGTGAGATCTATTTCAGCAGCTACGTCCAGAAGCATCTGCCCAAAGGTACTGATCCACATGTCTGTTACTGTACTTACTTTCTGACTAGTGCAGTGTTTCTTAAACTCCCTGGGTTAAATCCTGACCTCAGTGAAGTCAAGGGTAAAATAACCATTGCCCACAGTGGAGCCAGGATTTCACTCCCGTCTGATGTTTATAGTCTTTATTTCTTAGGTATTATCCCACCACACAGTATCTGAGCACCAATGCTTAAGTGAGCATTTGTGCTGATCTGCCAAAAGTCTTATTAATAGGGCAGATTTTTAAGCAAATAGCCAAGCAGAATGAGTTTGAGACATTGCTAGTCCAGTTTCTGATCCCTAATACGGAGAGAAGGGTATCCTCTATTAACTTTTGAAAAGTAATTAGCAAATTACAACCACACACAGCACCATAGTAACTCTAACTCAGGAACCAATCCATGCAACAAACCTCGATGCCAACTCTGCTCACATATCTATACCAGCGTCATCATCACAGGACCTAACCAGATCAGCCACACCATCACCGGTTCATTCACCTGCACATCCACCAATATAATATACACCATCATATGCCAGCAATGCCCCTCTGCTATGTACATTGGCCAAACTGGATAGTCCCTACATAAAAGGATGAATGGACACAAGTCAGAGATCAGGAATGGCAATATACAAAAATCTGTAGGAGAACACTTCAACCTCCCTGGCCACACTATAGCAGACCTTAAGGTGGCCATCCTGCAGCAAAAAAAACTTCAGGACCAGACTTCAAAGAGAAACTACTGAGCTTCAGTTCATTTGCAAATTTGACACCATCAGATCAGGATTAAACAAAGACTGTGAATGTCTAGCCAACTACAAAAGCAGTTTCTTGGTGTTCACACCTCAACTGTTAGAAGAGAGCCTCATCCTCCCTGACTGAGCTAACCTCATTATCTCCAGACTGATTCTTGCATGCATATTTATACCTGCCTCTGGAAATTTCCACTACATGCATCTGACGAAGTGAGTATTCACCCACGAACGCTCATGCTCCAATACGTCTGTTAGTCTATAAGGTGCCACAGGACTCTTTGTCTCTTTTTAAATCCCTATCTTTATCTCATTTAAATCCCTCCAGAAAACCAAATTCTCCCTGGATTAGGAAGTCAATAATTTTATCTTTATTATTGTTTTAGATTAGAAAATGAACATTATAGAACTGCCAATATATGCACATGCATAAACCAAGTGTCCCCCAGGCTCTATAGCTGCAGCACAAAATTTGCCACGAAATAGCATTGATGCTAAGAGCTTCAGAGAGTCCAGAAAAGAACTGATGAGCTACATAGATAACAAGAACAGCTAAGGGACATGAACAAGGATTAAAAGAAAGAAATAAGAATCTTGGAAGAGACATAAACCATCAGACTTCAGGGCAGAACCCAGCCTCTAACTAATGGAAGATCAGAAGGAAACTTCCCGAGGGGGCAAGTTATCCTATCACTGTCTGTTGCAGGGCTTCTTGCTCCTTCTGCCAAAGGAGCTGGTAGTGGTCACTGTCAGAGCTGGGACACTTCTGGACTAGATGGTCACTGGTCAGATCCAGCATGTCAGTTCCTATGTCCCGGCCTCTCCTGCTTCCTACGGTTTGTTTTTTTACCTTGTTCATTATGTTGTCCGAAATATAGGCCCCAAGCCTATACACCTCTTACATTAGTATGGTCAGTAGTCCTGCTGATTTCAACTATGGGTGCTGAACCTTACACACAGTTGAGAATCTTTCTCCAAAGTTTCTGTTTTCAGTAGCTGATAATGTATCATGAATAGATTTTCTCAAACCATGTTGCTTTAAACATTTTTCCCTTAGTGTTTGCACTTCCCACACAATCCCCTTATGTTTATCTCAGGAGTTTGCCCCCCTATATTTACATAATATATAAACAATGGGTCTGATTTAATGCAGTGGAGGTGCCGCCCAGAACACATAACCCACAGGAGTGGTGTGAGAGAGATAGCAAAGGCAAATGTAACTTGAAACCATCTTTGCATCACCCGAATGCTGGAGCAGTTCCACCATAAATTAGAGCATAAATTAATGCTGGAGGCTACTCTAATTCATGGAAACCTTGTCTGGACTGCCAATGTGATGCATCACAGTCTACTATCTCTGTTTGGTGACCTCCCTATCCCCCTTCCACTCCCGTATGCTTCTCTCGTGGGTCTTGTAAGGATGGTGGTATAGGGCCGATTACATCAGCCCTCCATTTCTCCCACAGCAAGGGAGTTGTCCATTAGTGTCTTCTGTTGCCTTTGCAGCCCACATACAGCACCAGAGTGGTGAACAGGAAAAGAATCTTGCCCCTCGGTTTTTCTTTGTCTCATCTCCCTCCCATTTTATTTTATTGTAATTGTATTTCCATGGATGCTCACGTCAAGCGTGTCAGTCCAAATGTCTTAATCACAGAAAAGCTAAGGGAAGGGCATTGTCCAAGTGTAGGAGCGTTTGGCCAATGGGTGCAGCCTGCCAGCAGGCAGCCTACATGTTCTAACTATCCACAACCACAAGTGGGAGAGTCAGAAAAGCCCCACTTCTAGTCCTTTGCAGCACATTGGATCACTCTGTATCTGGAGCGATTGAGCTTTACTCACAGATGTTGTGGAATGTCAAATCAGAAGGATGGACTGTTGGATCTGTCAGACGGTAGGCCTGGGCTACAACTGAAGCCTCTTCTTACCACCTGGTATGCCATCTGGGGATGACTGAGTTCTTTACAGGAATTCTCCAAACTGGGCACCTTGAGATAAGATGTTAGATTGGTGGATGGGACACATCTTTAAACAGGGGTAGATGTGGCATGTCTTGCACCCTTCCATTAATGCCAATGGGAACGCACCTTATTGACTTTAAAGGGTGTTGGGTCAGGGCCTTAATCTACATTAAAAATGATAGATTGCAAAGTGAAGTGCTCAGGAATCAGGAAATTGCTATGTTAAGGTGGCAAAGTGGTAGGTGAAGGAGAGTGAGTGGAATCACTGCAAGAGAGAGGAAAGGGAGTGACCTAGTCCGACGAATGGCAAGGAAGGTAACTTTAGTAGCTGCATTTTGGATGGGCTGGAAGAGGGTGGTACAGGTGAGAATGAATGCAAGGGCAGGAGGCAGAGTAATAATTTAAACTCATAGTACTTTCAGGTGTTTAAAATCCTATGGAATTCATGTTTCATCTATTTTAAAAATAAATGAATCATGGCCCTTATTTTTTTCCTAACTGCTCTGCAAAGGAGTCTTAAAATGCAGGCAAAAATTCTTATCAGCATTTCTAAAGCTGCTTAATTTGGATAGAAGATATATTAAATGATTTCCATCGGGGTTCTTGTTTAAAAAAGAAAAGAGAGTGAATGATACCTTGGGCCAAATCTTCAGCAGATATAAATTTGATTGGCTCCATTGACTTCAGTGGAGCTGTACTGAATTACACCTGCTGAAGATGCGGCCCCATGCTCTTTAGTGATAGTCACAAGTGCTGTAGCTCACAATAGTTTTATTATCTTGCTCTTGGCTATTGCTAAAATCATTGCAGGGTTTCTAGTGCTAAATGTAATTATGATTCCACTGTCTTCAAAGCTTCTCTTTGATTTCAGAAGGGGAGATCAGTGCACTCAACACCTTGCAAGATTGGGCCCTGATATGTAGAAGCAAATTGCCATGTGTTCTTGTACAGCCTGTTATCGTGCTTGTGCAGTCATGTGCACCAATTGATCATTCAAGCTCCTGAATGTTCACTGGACTTGCCATTACACCATGGCTATTTTATAGCAGCACCACTCCATTAACAGTAATTATATTTGCCCTTTACAGCACCTTTTATCTAAGGATTTCAAGGTGCTTTTACACAGGTCATTTAATCCCCACTTTGTTCCAGTGAGGTAGACATTATTATTACCATTTTGCAGATGGGGAAGCTGAGGTACAAAGAAGCTATAAATAACTTTGCTCAAAATATTGTGAATCAGTGCCAGAGCTAGGAATAAAATCCAGCAGTCCTTGCTCCTGACCCTTTGCCATTCCAATAGTAATATTCTCATACTACATAAATACCAGACTAGTCAAGGTTTTTAAGTTGAATAGTCAGACAAAGAACATATACAGCTCTGTAGATATATATATTTGGGACGCTTCAAATTCCTATTTCTGTACAGTCACCATTCCCTTCAATACTCTCTCATGCTATAATAAATAATGTATGTGTCATAAAACTGCCATGGAAATGAATGAGTTGAAGGTACCATCCAAAGATGACCTGATCCAATGCCCATTGACTTCAATGGATCAATCCTAGGGGTCCTGATCTGAAGCCCACTGAAGTCCCTGGGAGTCTTTCCAATAGGCTTGGGATCAGGCCCAGGGCTAAAAGGCAGTCTTATCTACATCACTTCACTGCTAGCTAAAATATGTCTCAAGGTATGCTCTAATGACAGTGCCTGGAATTTAGATTAGGAACTAAAATTTGCTTCTTAGATAAGCTTCCTTGCTGTGGCAACCTAAAACTTGATTGTTGGATAACAAAAATGTAATTATTACAGCAGGATTAAACTTTTAGCTGGTGTCTAAAATAAGTATGCAAAACGACTGCTCAGCTAGGGAAAACAGAGACACTTCCTGAGATGAAGAGGTGATTACAATGCTAATAGACCTATTCAAAATGGGATGTTTGCTCAAGTCCACAGCAGGGGATGGCTAGCCTTTGGGAAGACAAACAACACCTAGGATGAAACTCTTAATGCATGTGTTCACTGAACTCTTATACAGGATTCTAAAATTCCCTTTGATATTATAATTCATATTATTATCATTCTACATTTATACTGCAGTGTCACTTAAAAGCCTCAAGCAAGGTTTGGGGCCCCATTATGCTGGGCACTGTGAAACCACACAAGAAGACACAGCCCCAGCTGTGAACAATTTAAAATCTAAGAAGAAAAGTTAATTTGCTAAGTATCAGAGAGGTAGCCATGTTAGTCTGGATCTGTAAAAAGAGACAAAGAATCCTGTGGCACCTTATAAACTAACAGATGTATTGGAGCATGAGCTTTCGTGGGTGAATACCCACTTCATCGGATGCATGTAGTGGAAATTTCCAGGGGCAGGTATATATATGCAAGCAAGAAGTAGGCTGGAGATAACAAGGTTAGTTCAATCAGGAAGGATGAGGCCCTCTTCTAGCAGCTGAGGTGTGAAAACCAAGTGAGAAGAAACTGGTTTTGTAGTTGGCAAGCTATTCACAGTCTTTGTTTAATCCTGATCTGATGGTGTCAAATTTGCAGATGAACTGAAGCTCATCAGTTTCTCTTTGAAGTCTGGTCTTGAAGTTTTTTTGCTGCAGGATGGCCACCTTAAGATCTGCTATTGTGTGGCCAGGGAGGTTGAAGTGTTCTCCTATAGGTTTTTGTATATTGCCATTCCTAATATCTGATTTGTGTCCATTTATCCTTTTCCGTAGCAGCTGTCCAGTTTGGCCGATGTACATAGCAGAGGGGCATTGCTGGCATATGATGGCATATGTTACATTGGTGGACGTGCAGGTGAATGAACCGGTTATGGTGTGGCTGATCTGGTTAGGTCCTGTGATGGTGTCGCTGGTGTAGATATGTGGGCAGAGTTGGCATTGAGGTTTGTTGCATGGATTGGTTCCTGAGTTACAGTTATTATGGTGCAGTGTCCAGTTACTGGTGAGAATATGCTTCAGGTTGGCAGGTTGTCTGTGGGCGAGGACTGGCCTGCCATCCAAGGCCTGTGAAAGTGTGGGATCATTGTCCAGGATGAGTTGTAGATCCCTGATGATGCGTTGGAGGGGTTTTAGCTGGGGACTGTATGTGATGGCCAGTGGAGTCCTGTTGGTTTCTTTCTTGGATTTGTCTTGCAGTAAGAGGCTTCTGGTTACACATCTGGCACTGTTGATCTGTTTCCTTATTTGCTCATGCGGGTATTGTAGTTTTAAGAATGCTTGATGGAGATTGTGTAGGTGTTGGTCTCTGTCTGGGGTTAGAGCAGATGCGGTTGTACCTCAGTGCTTGGCTGTGGACAATGGATCGTGTGGTGTGCCGGGGATGGAAGCTGGAGGCATGAAGGCAGGCATAGCAGTTGGTAGGTTTTCGGTATAGGGTGGTGTTAATGTGACCATCACTTATTTGCACCGTGGTGTCTAGGAAGTGGACCTCCGTGTAGATTGGTCCAGGCTGAGGTTGATGGTGAGGTGGAAGCTGTTGAAATTGTGGTGGAATTTTTCCAGTCTCCTTCCCATGGGTCCAGATGATGAAGATGTCATCAATGTAGCGTAGGTAGAGAAGGAGTGTGAGTGGACGAGAGCTGAGGAAGCGTTGTTCCAGGTCAGCTATAAAAATGTTGGCATATTGTGGGGCCGTGCAGGTGCCCATAGCAGTGCCACTGATCTGTAGGTATATATTGTCATCATATTTGAAATAGTTGTGTGTGAGGATAAACGCACAGAGCTCAGCAGCCAGTTGTGCTGTGGCATCATCAGGGATACTGTTCCTGACAGCTTGTATTTCATCTGTGTGTGGGATGTTTGTGTAGAGAGCCTCTACATCCATGGTGGCTACGATGGTGTTTTCTGGAAGGTCACCAATGCATTGTAGTTTCTTCAGGAAATCAGTGGTGTCACGGAGATAGCTGGGAGTGCTAGTGGCATAGGGTCTGAGTAGAGAGTCCACATATCCAGACAGTCCTTCAGTGAGAGTGCCAATGCCCGAGATGATAGGGCATCCAGGATTTCCGGGTTTGTGGATCTTGGGTAGTAGATAGAATAACCCTGGTTGGGGCTCTAAGGGTATGTTGATTTGTTCTGGTGCTGGTGTAGGGAGTGTCCTGAGTAGATGGTGCAGTTTCTTAGTGTATTCCTCAGTGGGATCTGAGGGAAGTGGCCTGTAGAATTTGGTATTGGAGAGTTGTCTGGCGGCTTCCTTTTGTAGTCAGACCTGTTCATGATGACAACAGCACCTCCTTTATCAGCCTCTTTGATGATAATGTCAGGGTGGTTTCTGAGGCTGTGGATGGCATTGCGTTCTGCACGACTTAGGTTATGAGGCAAGTGATGGTGTTTTTCCACAATTTCTGCCTGTGCACATCAACGGAAGCATTCAGACTGTCATCTCGACCCTCAGGAGGAGTCCATGTGGAGTTTTTCTTCTTGTGCTATTGGTGGGAGGGTAACTGTGTATCAGTGTGCTGTTCAGTGTTGTCCTGAAAGTATTCTTTGAGTCGGAGACGGCGAAAGTAGGCTTCCAGATCGCCGCAGAACTGTATCATGTTAGTGGAGGTGGCAGGGCAGAAAGAGAGTCCCTGAGATAGGACAGACTTTTCTTCTGGGCTGAGTGTGTGGTTCGATAGATTGACAATATTGCTGGGTGGGTTAGGGATACCACGGTTGTGGCCCCATGTGGCAGGTAGGAGTTTAGACAGACAGCTGCTTAGCTGAGCAGAGTTAGGAAGGCAGGCACGAGAGTGGCAAGCAACGTTCCCTCTAATTTTTTCCATCCTTGTGCGGAATAAATTTTGTTATGTGCACCGAGGTATGTGTGGATGTGCGCCACCAGTAGAAACAAAAAGCCTTAGAAATAATATATCTTCTTTAAAAGTTAATATATATTTTTTAAAAGTTACTCAAAGAATTAAATTTAAGTGTAAGAGAAATAAAAATTATAAAATGCATAGACTAGTAAAAACACTAAAATAACATCCTTGAAAGAATAAAATTACAGTGAATGTATGTGCATTGCAGGAAGTACCAAGAAGTAACAACAACTATAATACAAGTGTATGTTGGGAGATGAGTGTGAAAGAGACAGTGTGTATGTGTGTGTGTAACACAGAGACTGTGTGTGTGTGAAAGAGAGAGAGATTGTGTGTGCTGGATGCTGGGGAAGTCTCTGAGACTGTGCGTTATCTCTTTAAGGTACACTCACTCACCCAGAAGGCTGGTTCAGACCTCAGATTGCAGCAGCTCTCTCCTGCTCTGAGTCTTGAGCCAGGCTGTCCTCTCTCCCTGTGGAGACGTGGTACAGGGGTGGTGGAATGGGGCCATCCTGACTTCAGCATCCTCTCCCTGCCACTCTGCACAGCCAGCAGAAGGGTTCCGGGAGCAGCTGCAGGAGCAACATGGCTGCAAAGCAGCGGGGGGAGGGACACCTGAACAAATGCTGCTGGATGTGCATGGCTCTCCTAATCAAGTGTGCAGCACTTGAATCTCTCCTGGGCAGGCACCCAACCGTGCAGCTTAGAGGGAATACAGGCAGCAAGCAGAAAAGGTTCAGACACTTGACAAAGGTGGCTGGAATTAATGGTGGGGCAGGGGGGAGGTCAGTGAGGCGGTGCAATAAATGACAAGAGTATATAAACAAGAAGATTCAGATTTGTGATTGGCTCATCTGTGAAGACAAGACAAGAATTTAATTTGTCAGGACAAGCCAGCTAGCAGAGAGATTTAAGGAGGGGGATGAGGGCTCTAAAGGTCCTTTTAGCCGACACATTTTGGAGGGATTATTTGCACGAGATAAGATAAGAATGGCCACACTGGATCTGATCAATGGTCCATTTAGCCCAGTATCCTGTCTTCTGAGAGTGACTTAGTGTCAGATGCTTCAGAGGGAATGGGAAAAAAAGGACAATTTAAAGTAATCCATGTTGTCCATTGCCAGCTTCTGGCATTTGAAGGTTTAGGGACATGCAAAGCACAGGGCTGTGTCCATGGCTGTCTTAGCTAACTATCCTATACGACCTATCCTCCTTGAACTTTAGCTAATTTTTTTTTAATCTAGTTACGTTATGGCTTTCATGAAATCTCATGGCAACAAGTACCACATATTGACTATGTATTATGTGAAGAAGTATTTCCTTTTCTTTGTTTATCTCTGCTACTTATTAATTGCATTGGGTGACTCCCTAGTTCTTATGTTTTATGAAGAGGTAAATAACACTTCCCTATTCACTTTCTCCATAGCATTCGTGATTTTATCGACCTCTATTACACACACTCCCCTTCTGGTTTTCTCTTTTCTAAGATGAACAGCTCCAGTTTTTTAAATCTGTCATAGCATGGAAGCTGTTGCACACCACTAATCACTTTGTTGCCCTCCTCCACACTTTTTCCAACTCTAATATATCTATTCTGAGATAGGGTGACCAGAACTTCCTGCAGTATCCAAGGCTTGAGTGTACCATGAATTTATAGAGTGGCATTATGACATTTTCTGTTTTATTATCTATCCCTTTCCTAATGGTTCCTAACACACTGTTAGCCTTTTTGATTGCCGCTGCACAATGAGCGGATGTTTTAAAAGAGCTATCCACAATGACTCCAAGATCTCTTTTTTGAGCGGCATCAGCTAATTTAGACCCCATCATTTTGTATGGAGAGTTCAAATTATTTTCTCCAGTGTGCATTACTTTGCACTTATCAGCATTTAATTTCATCTACCATTTTGTTGCTCAGTCACTCAATTCAATGAGATCCCTTTTTAACTCTTCAGTCAGCTTTGGACTTAATTATCATGAGTATTTTTATATTATCTGGACTTGGACAGTTCAGCCCCTTTTCTAGATCACTTATGAATATGTTGAACAGCACAGGCCCTAGTACTGATCCTTGGGGGTGCCGATATTTGTCTGTCTCCATTGTGAAAACTGACCATTTATTCCTGCCCTTTGTTTTTAACCACTTACTGATCCATGAGAGGACCTTCCCTCATAACCCATGACTGCTTACTTTGCTTAGGAGTGTTTGGTGTGTTTCCTTGTCAGATTTCTTCTGAAAGTATACTATATCAACTAGGTCACCCTTGTCCATATAATTGTTGAAATCCTCAAAGAATTCTAATAGGATGGTGAGGCATGATTTCCCTTTACAAAAAGCAGAGTTGACTCTTCCCTAACATATCATGTTCATCTATGTGTCTGATAAGTCTGTTTTTTTACTATAGTTTCAATCACTGACGTGTAACTGCTAGGATCGCCTCTGGAGCATTTCACAATCACTGTCACCTTCCTGGTCAGCAGGGGCGGCTCCAGGCACCAGCACGCCAAGCGCGTACCTGGGGTGGCAAGCCACAGGGGGCGCTCTGCCAGTCGCTGCGAGGGCAGCAGGCAGGTAGCTTTTGGTGGCTTGCCTGCGGAGGGTCTGCTGGTCCCGCGGCTTCGGCGGACCTCCCACAGGCGTGCCGCCGAATCTGTGGGACCAGGGACCTCCCGCAGGCAAACCGCCGAGAGCAGCCTGCCTGCCATGCTTGGGGCGGCAAAATACCTAGAACCGCCCCTGCTGGTCAGGTGGTTGGTAGCATATTCTTACTACTATGCTCTTATTGGTCAAGCCTGGAATTTCTATCCATAGAGATTCTATGGTACGGTTGGCTTCATTTAAGATTTTGATTTTAATTGATTCTATGATTTCTTTCACATATAGAGGCACTCTTCCCAGTGTGACCTACTCTGTCACTCCTTTATATCGTCTACTCTAGTATCACCATGTCCCATTGATTAGCTTCATTTCACCAAATTTCTGGGAAGCCTGGTGTATCAATATCCTTGTTTAATGCCAGGCACTCTAGTTCACCCATCTTAGTATTTCGACTTCCATAAATTGTATATAAGCATTGGTACATTTTGTCATTATTCGGTTGAGATAACATTGGCTGCTGCAATTTCTCATTGGCTGGAAAACAATTAGACACAAAAATGGGAACAAGTGATGTGGATGTCAGGGAGGCCAAAACAAATGGGATGTGATCAGGTCGTGGACAGGAGTTTTAGCAAGTCTGCAAAGAGAAGAAGGGCTGGGTCTTCAAAATGTAGTGGAGGAAGAACCAGCAAGATTTGTGCCTAGTCTGTATGTGAGGGGAGAAAGAGAGGAGGAATCAAAGATGACTGGCAGGTTAGGAGCCACAGTGGCAGGAAAGATGCTGCTATTGTCAATAGTTAATGCAGAAAAGAAGAAGAGGAGAGGATTTGGGTGGGAAAATAAGGAGTTTGCTTTTAGCTCTTGTTAAGTGAGATATCCTACAAGAGATGTCAGGCTGAGACACGGGATAGGATCAATGAAGACATATCATGGGCAGAGATGTAGGGTTGTGAGATTTCAGAGAGATGGTAATACGCTTCATCTTTCATCCTGGCCAGGCAGATCCTGGAATGCTTTGCACTTAGAATATATTATGTGGGGTTTAATTTATCTGCTATTAAAATCCAGCCTTTTCTCAGGTGAATTGTTCCATCCATTTTGTGCCAGCAATAATACACAAAAGCTTTATGAGAGGAAGTGAATAGTTTCCCCCATTGAAACTATTACAGGAATTTATGTGAGCAAAATGTAATTATCCAAACTGTAATTCAGCCAGCACACTGATTTTATGTCTCATCTGAAAGACACCTCAGACATCCTGGAGCCCTTCAGACACACATTTGGGGCATGCTTTCAGTCCTGATTCAGAAGGAAGAGTGCTCCTGAAGTGCTCCTGAAGAGCCTGAACACACATAGCTCCTATTGTCTTTAGGGAGAATAACAGAGCCATTCCTTGGATACGGTGAATCATGGTCAGTCTTGGAAGTGCCGGTGCAACTGGCCAGCACGGTCCATCCCGGAAGTGATGAATTGAGTCTGGCCTCAGCCCTGCCCCTTCCACTTGAGACCCCACCCCTTCTGTCTGAGACCCCTCCCCTTCCACTCAAGACCCCGCCCCTTCCAGGGGCCCAGAGCCGCTGCCCCCACACGCAACTTGCCCAGGACCCCGGCCACCCTGCATACCGGTAAGTCCGTTAAGTTACTTTCGTCCCTGTTTGGAAGTCTAAAAGAAGCAGCCACAGCGAAGTCCATTTGATCATGGGGGTATCCATTTAATCTTTTAGAATGTGTTTGTGTTTTTAAAAGCTTGAATTGTTTTCTCTTTTTCTCGAATGGATTCATGCCTGCTATCATGGCTCATTGGTTTGTTGGTGTATGGATGGGTGTTTTTTTTTTCTTTTTTTCTGCTCGGAGTGACAGTTTAAAGCCATGAGGGATGGATGACTTAGTATTTTATTTTGTCTTTTTCTTTTCTTCTTTGTAGGAAATCAAATTCTGGTCTTCCGTCCAGCAAAGGATTTATGATGGGGGAATAAAATAAAAGTTTTGGCTCATATGGTTCAGATGGAGAGTAAAGGGCTCCCTAGACTCTAGAGCAAAGTAGCTCACGATGAAGCACCAATTCAATGGCTAAACATGTCCTATTAATATACAGTGTAAATGTTCTTTAAGGGTTAACGATCTTTCTGCCAGCATTCAAAGCCTTAAAAATACTCCATGGGTCAAATTGAGACCCATGGAGTTCAGAATTTGGCCATATATCTTCACAAAGTTTCAGAGAGCTTTTAAAGAAATGGCTAGAGAATGCTGCTGAGAAAGGCCCAGATTTTTAAAGGTTGTTAGGTGACTAATGAGGCAGATAGGGACATAGTGGGATTTTCAAAAGCACATAGGCAACTAAACTGCCATCAAAGTCAATGGGAACTAGGCACTTTGGGGCAGATTTTTAAAGGTATTTAGGAGCCCAGTGGGATTTTCCAGAAGAATCTAGGCACCTAACCCTAAAAATCTAGAAACCTTAATTTCAATGAGAGTTAGGCACCGAGGTGCTTTTGAAAATCCCCCTAGGCATCTAAATGCCTTAAAAAATCTGGTCACCAGACTCTTCTGAAAATCTCACAAGGTGCCTATCTGCATCTTTAGGCATCTAAATACCTTTGAAAATTTGGCCTAGAGTCCTTTGGCAATGGAAGGAATATATAGCACATTTGTGTAAGACTGGATGGGTGGCTTCAAAGAGCTACTTATTAAAAGGGTAAGGCAGTCCCTAGACAGGGTTGCAAAGTCACGTTAACTATGCTTCCTATCCTAAAAATAATAATAATTTCATTGGGTTTTCTTTCAAATTTAAGAATTTTTTTAGTATCTGTATGACATCTAGGGTCCCTAACCATGATCAGGCCTCAGTGTGCTAGCTGCTGGCACAAAGATCATTACATACATAGTAAGACAAAGACCTTCCTCCAGGGGCTTGCAACCTAAATTGCCTTCTCATGTGTGTGCTCAGTGTCTAGCACATCATGGGCACTCCCAGAATAGAAATAATGCAGAAGAAGAAGAAAAAGGAGAAGAAAGAAGCCAGGTCCCTACCTTGAGGTTCTTATAGTCTAACAATAATAAACACTGGCAAGATGGGTATTAGGTACTACTAATATCAGTTCATTCAGAGACTGTTGCTTACTGTAAATGTGTACAGGACCTGGCACTATGGTACCTTGATCCTGATTGGAACTTCTGGGTACTGTTATAATATAAACAATAACACAACTAAAAAATACATACACCACTGATGCAAGGAAAGCAGACACAGCAGTAAATAAAGGGAGGAGAATGCTGCTCTTAGGGGAGCTCCTTTTGTATTCTGCAGAGAGGGGAGATTATATATGTTGGGAGTTTTGGGGTGGGGAGATTCATACACAGCTTTTTTGCTATTTTATTTAGTGTTATATATGGTTCAGGGCAGACCGGGGTAGCTAGCACTGGAGTGAAGACGGCTATCAAAAAGAAGAGGGTTTCAAGGTGAGAGTTGAAGGATAATGAGGTGGTTTGTTCTATAGGACTTCAGTCAGTTCTAGGTGGAAAGAGCAGTATGAAAAAAAACCACCATGCAGTCAAGAGTGGAAGAGGACATCGGGAGCATTAAGTAAAGAGATATGGGCAAGGTGCAAGATAAGTATACCCAGTGGTTGGTGATGGGATGTTGGATGGGATGGGATCTGAGTTACTGCAGAGAATTCTTTCCTGATTGCTGGCTGGTGAGTCTTGCCCACATGCTCAGGGTTTAGCTGATCGCCATATTTGGGGTCGGGAGGGAATTTTCCTCCAGGGCAGATTGGCAGAGGCCCTGGAGGTTTTTCGCCTTCCCCTGCAGCGTGGGGCATGGGTCACTTGCTGGTGGATTCTCTGCAGCTTGAGGTCTTCAGACCACAATTTGAAGACTTCAATAACTCAGGCATAGGTTAGGGGTTTGTTATAGAAGTGGATGGGTAGGGTTCTGTGGCCTGCTTTGTGCAGGGGGTCAGACTAGATGATCACATTTAGGGTCCCTTCTGACCCTAGAATCTATGAATCTATGAATCTATAAGATGAGCAGGAGGAAATGAGGGCTGAGGGAAAGGAAGGAACAGCTTGCAGGGAGGTGTGTGAAAGTGAGGATCCTGAATTTGCTACAAGACAGGAAGCCAGTGAAGGGATTCTGAGAGATGGTGGAATAATATGGTCAGAGTGCTGGGGGCAGGGAAATGCTTCGGAGGGCAGGGAGGAGATGATTACAGTGGTCAAGGTGAGAGATGAGCAGGGTCTGAACAGAGGTTTTTGAAGTATGGCTAGATTGGAGAGGATGGGTTTTGCTAACATAGTGTGACGATTTGGGGTATAGAGGTAATGAATTCTGGTTGATATTGTGAAGTTGCCCTGATGACAATTGCTGAATCACGGAGTGCCTCTTTGTCTATCCACCGTTGCTGACAAGGCTTTAAGCTTCCCAGGTGAGATACAATGGAGAGTGGTTAACATTAACTGCTCTACTTTGACCAGTCACTGGGTATGCAGAGGAAATTGGCTAATGCTGGGAGAAGCCATTTCCTCCACCTTTTCTGCAGAGGGCTGGCATTTGGAGAATGGAAAATCACCACCAGCAGAACAAGGGACCCAGGTGTTGGTGGTGAGACATATAAACTTGAGGGACTCAGAGAGTCACAGAGGAAGCTTTGGGTAGGAAGGGAAGACATAGGCATTCTTCTGTAGCAAGAGGGGAGCAGTTTAGCTTCAGGACCAACCAACGTCAGAGAAAGTAAACTGAGCTAGAGAAAGAGAGAGGGGGGGTGGTCCTGAACACCACCAGAAGACCCATGCCACAAACCAAAGAATGCTCCAGAGTGGTGAGGAAACTGAGGCAGGGAAATATGTGTAGGGTTTATTATTTTTGTACAGCTCTGTGCATTTCTTGTGCTATTAAAGAAGAGCAATGGTGTTTTAGAATCCTGTGTGGGTGCTATGTGTTATACATTTCACATGTCCCTTGCACAGTTAAGCTGTGCACCTGGAATATCCAAGGGCTGGCATTCCGGAAGACGATGCAGTTAAGCTTTGGAGTCTGGGAAGTTCGCACTGATCCCGGGGCTGAGCAGTTGGACTACACTGTCTCAGCTCTCAGGAGGGGGTGCTTCAAGGAGGATCTGAACCTCAAGAGTGTTCCCAGAGACCCCAAGCCAGAGGCAGTTCTGGGACTCAGTTCAGATTCCAGAGGCTTAAAGCACATGGGACCCAATGAGGTGGTTCCCCTCACAGCAGTGTAGTGAGTGGCCAAAAGGGGGCGCTTTTCTAGAGACATGACACGCTATACTGGAAGCAAAAATGGTAAATGGTGATTTAAAATAACGTTTGAGTTATTCCTTCTGTTTTCACTTGTTCCTGTCTTGTCTGTCTCTCCCTATTTGTAAGGTCTTCATCGAAGGGGGTCTGCGTCTGTTTGTCTCTTTTACAGCACTGAGTATATTGTCTGCGTTAGCTAACCAAAGAATAACAATCAGAAAGCACATATCATGAAATCCTGGCCCCATGGGGTCCATGGGAGTTTTGCCATTGTCTTCACTGGGGCCAGGATTTCAGCCACAGTGAACATCATGTGTCTGCCCCCATTCTCATTGAAATTAGTGGGATTCATGACTCTCAGCTTTAAAAAGACATGTTGAGATGTGAGTGACAAAGATCTGAAATGAAAGACACACAAAATTATTCATTCAGGAAATGTCCATTGGTGTAGGATTCATTCCTTTAGTGTAAATTATTCTCCCTGCAACCTCCCTTTCACGTTTCTTTACTGCTGATGGAAGCAATTTTCATCAATAAATGTGAAGGGCTATCCAATTTATGTGCAAGTTGGGATTAATATGAGTGGTGATGCTTGAAATGAGGGCTGGTTGAGACGTATGATGCCAATCTTTCCATCACCTTAAGTGGGACTTGAAATAATCCTCCTCCCCTGAATTAAGTAAGAGATCAAGATGGTGAATGGGTGAGTTGGTTTAAAACTAGAGGAAATTAGAGGAAGGAAGCCAGGGACAGTAGAGTTAGACTTTTCATTGGTAAGTACATTAGTCACCTACTGTGATGAAGGTAAGGGATAGAGATGACAAGATAAGAAAAGCTTTTCATATACGTACCATCCTCCAACATCACAATTCCTCTTCTTCCTTTCCCAATGAAAAACAAAGTGTCTAAACAACTAAATGTTCTGAAAACTTTAAAAGGCCATTTTGTATCTGAGAGGGAAAACATCCTGCAGCTCTCCAAAAAGCAGATGGCCCATTAACTTTCCTTCTGTATATGAATTAAAATACTGCTTCTAAAGTAGCAGTCATGCCTTTAAAGACAATAAACAGACACAATGTCGTTTGCACTGAAGTGTAGAAAACTCTGGTAATAGATTGTCTGAGCAGATTGTGTCATGTCCATTTTCTGTGAACCGAAAGGTGAACGGTGGGCTAGGTACAGATGGCATAGATGGGCTGTGATGTTCCTATATGTCTTTTGTTTAGTAAATACTATATTTAATGGCCTGCCACTAACTGACGAACGTAGTAAGTTAATTTTGTATTTAAATAGTAAATCTTCAAGGAAGTTCATAACTGCATATCTTTTTACCAAATCATGAGCCATATGCTAGGAAATTTCAAACTGCTAATTAAACAAAGCATGCCCAAGCGTGTTTTTAACAAATGCTTTATATCATTATTTAAATTCAAGGCAAATACTATTCTGAGCTCAACAAATAGCTAAAATGGTGTTCAATAAGATATGCCATCTGCATTTCAAATTGATGCCACCTACATTCAAATTTCTTACATGAGCAATGCCTCTTAACATTTGACGGGGAAAAGAAATGCATCTGAGGCCGTTTCTGTAAATTTGACACAAGTATTATAATTCTCAGTGCTTATTAAACTCACTGGGGTAAAACTGCCAGAGTACTAACTGCCAGATTCCAGATTACGCAAATTGAGAACTGTGCAAAACCAAATTGAACTGTCCTTTAACAGCTCAGAAAGAGGAATGATTGGAAATAAATCAAAATGAATGCAAGGTCTTTTTCACACTATATTTAGAAACTTCAAACTATTCACAAAGCCTCATAACATATGGAACCCTACAGAATGCATAATCTGCAGATAGCTCTGTTTAATCTATCCCTTAATCAGCTGGGACTCAGCAAACAAGAATGAAATGCACAGAATAAAGCTCAAAGAGTGGAAAACACAGCATTAACACAGATAGCCAGTCTGTGTCCTTCCCCCCACTCCCAACACAATGCTTCTGAAATCCAACAGCTGTATGTTTTAGGATCCAAACATCCACCACATGTACTGTGTTTGCAGGTGGTCAGAGTCCAAAACACATTACCTCGCCCGTGCCAAGGCAGCTGGTATAAGTCATGGGCTAATTGTGTTAGTTCTTCTGCGAAGGAACTACAGGGTATAGTTATAACAATTAACATGGCAATAATGTGGTGGGGAGAGGGAAGGGATTTGAGTAAAGATATCTGCTAGAAAAAGAAAAAAAATCAGTATATCCCTATCCAAATGTTTCTTGTTCTCCCAATGATTTCTTGTGGACAGTTACACTTTCACAGGGCTTATTTATTATTATACCACACAAGCTATCTGCAGCTGAAAGTTATGGAGACTCCAAAAGCCAGAAAATATTGAGTTAAGACTGCAGTTCTACCCTGTTGGGCCAGAAATATATTGCATCACTTACAGAATGTTAAGGAAGAGCTTATCTTAGTGCTATAAGACAGGGTGAGTTAGGAACTGTAGGCTTCTGCATTTCAACATTAATAGAATTTATTTTTTTGTGATTTAAAAGGGCCGTATAAAAAGTGAAATGTATCATTTATATCTGTGGCACTGAAAGCTCTAAAATCTGTGCCTAGCACACACCATTAAGCTCCTTTTTCTGCAGTCTTTGCGGAGGCAAAGCTATCCTATGCATCAGTGGTTGTTTTGCCTGTGCAGGTATAACTCCTTGGTCAGAGTGTGCTCTGCCTCTCCCTGTCTTTCCAATCCCCAGAGAATGTGAGTCTTCAACAGCACCTACTTGTGCATTGTCTAGGCCAAAGATTAAAAAGTGGGGTCCCAGAGTTCAAAGCAAAAGTTGGGCAAGAGAGCCTGGTTCATCAGGGCTGGTCCCAGTGATTTCCCTACACCCCCCTGAATTTCCCCAACATCCCCCCTAGTTTTGTGAGCTAGTTACATACCAATTTAGTGACTGTTTGGAAATCTGAATTTAAACTGAAACAGTAAAGCTTATACAGTGTATGATAAAATATGTGTAACTGAAAAAGTATAATAGATTTGAAAAGTATGAACATAGACTAGCTTCCTTGCTTCCTTATGCAGCTGTTGTTTTTTGTGATGTCAGTGCATTCATTTCGGTGATGTTGCCCAACCTAATAATTTCAAATGATGATTTGTAAGCAAAGTCTAAATGAGCTCTCCCTAACAGCTAGTAATGAGCTGGGGCTGATGAGAAAGGCTTCAGGGACAGATCGTATTTACATTCACACCTACTTTACCTAGGTATCTAGCAAACAGAGCTGTGGTGTCCAAGTGATAGATTTTGCCTGGGGTTGGGTTACAAACCACTTGAATGTGGGATAAAAGGTTGTTCTTATTGTATGAGTAAAGGGCAGTAGAACTGTACTTAGCCTGTGATGATTTGAAGGCATCAAGAGAGAGGGTGGGGACCTGTCCCTCTCCACTGTTTAAAAACAGAGCTGATTAGGTTCCATAGATAGTCTTTTGTTCTATTAAGTGACCACTGCAGCTGAAATCACTGACAATCAGGTCTAAGTGCTTAGTCCTGTAGTGGGGACAGTGCTCCTGTGGGTACAGTGTTTTTGTGTAAGAGACAGCCCAGACTTCACTAGCAGCGGGCAAGGTTCCTGCATTGAGAGCTCAGCTGAAATCACTGAGAGCTGGTGGAACCTCAAGAGACCAACTCGCAGAGGTCACAGTGGCAGGTGGCAGCAGAAGGTGATTGCGCAGGGCCATTGGCAGCAGAGCAATGGAGAGAACGGTGGCACAATGAACAGACGTGGCCAGAGTGAACAGTGAGCAGCTGGAGGAACAAACAAGGTGCCTTCTTGTCCCCCACCTGGAAGGTGTACTCACGTGAAAGCACCTCTGAACTCTGAGTCTCCACTAAACAAGGACAACACCGGTGAGTGGAGTGCAGTAGAGGGAAAAGTGAGGGGCATGTTAAATAAACATTTGTTTGTTGGACTATATTTTAGTCACTTTGCTCCAGAATGCTAGATTTGTGACTGGGAATGGAAACTTATATAAATATGTTTCCTAGTAGGCCAAGATTTTTAAAATGCATTATTTGCTAAGGTTGTTATCTCGCATTGTTACTATCTTGAGAGGTCATTATGTTGGGGAGTTTCTTTACTAAACATTTTTATTATTATAATTAATTTTTACATAAGAATGGTCATACTGGGTCAGCCCAATGGTCCATATAGCCCAGTACCCTGTCTTACAGCAGTGGTCAAGGCCAGGTGCTTCAGAGGAAATGAACAGAACAGGTAATCATCAAGTCACCATCCCTTGTTGCCCATTCCCAGCTTCTGGCAAACAGGCTAGGGACACTCAGAGCATAGTGTTGCAACCCTCCCCATCCTGGCTAATAGCCACAGATGGACGTGTTCTCCAGGAATTTATCTAGTTCTTTTTATAATCCTGTTATAGTTTTGGTCGTCACAGCATCCCCTGGCAAAGAGTTCTCTGGGTTGACTTTATATTGTGTGAAGAAGTACTTCCTTTTGTTTTTTTAAAACCTGCTGCCTATTAATTTCATTGGGTGACGGCTAGTTCTTGTGTTATGTGAAGGATTAAATAAAATTTCCTTATTCACTTTCTTTGCACCAGTCAAGATTTTGTAGACCTCTATCATATCCCCATTAGTCATCTCTTTTCTAAGCTGAAAATTCCCAGTCACTTTAATCTCTCCTCCTGTTTCATACCCCTGATCATTTTAGTTGCCCATCTCTGTACCTTTTCCAATTCCAATATATATATATATTTAGGATGGGTGACCAGATCTGCACACACTAGTCAAGATGTGCACTTACCATGGATTTATATAGAGGCAATGATATTTTCTGTCTTATTATCTATCCCTTTCTTAGTGATTCCCAACATTGTTTGCTTTTGTGACTGCTGCTGCACATTGAGTGGATGTTTTCAGAGAACTATCCACAATGACTCCAAGATCTCTTTCATGAGTGTTAACAGCTAATTCAGATGCCATCGTTTTGTATGTATAGTTGAGATTGTTTTCCAATGTGTATTACTTTGCATTTATCAACATTGAATTTCATCTGCCATTTTGTTGCCCAGTCACCCAGTTTTGTGAGATCCCTTTGTAGCTCTTTGCAGTCTGCCTGGAACTTAACTATCTTGAATAGTTTTGTATCATCTGCAAATTTTGCTACCTCACTGTTTACGTGTTTTTCGAGATGAATATGTTGAACAGTACTGGTCCCAGTACTGACTCCTCAAAGTATACCACTATTTATCTCT
Organism: Gopherus evgoodei; assembly: GCF_007399415.2. Classification (NCBI taxonomy): domain Eukaryota; kingdom Metazoa; phylum Chordata; order Testudines; family Testudinidae; genus Gopherus; species Gopherus evgoodei. Next base: position 9,480,787 of record NC_044326.1, read on the forward strand.
CTCCATTCTGAAAACTGATAATTTATTCCTACCTTTTGTTTCCCATCTTTTAACCAGTTACTGATCCATGAGAGGACTTTCCTCTTACCCCATGATGGCTTACTTTTCAAAAGTCAATTTAAATACTTAAAAAAAAAAATTTTTTTAGAAATCTATATCTGTTATGTGTTTTGGTGTTACTTGCATTTTCCTTATGTTAAATTTGCATTATCCTAACAAAACATTTACTTTATTCACTTTCTTCACATAAGTCAAGATTTTATAGACCTCTAGCATATCTCCCCTTAGTCGTCTCTTTTCTAAGCTGAAAATTCCCAGTCATTTTAAATTTCTCCTCCTGTTTCATACTCTTGATCATTTTAGTTGCCCATCTCTGTACCTTTTGCATTTCCAGCATGTCTTTCTTTTTAGGATAGGGTAACCAGATCTGCACACAGTATTCAAGGTGTACACGTACAATGGATTTATATAGAGGCAATATGATATTTTCTGTCTTATCTATCCCTTTCTTAAAAAAGCAAAGGTTTCAGAGTAGCAGCCGTGTTAGTCTGAATCTGCAAAAAGAACATAAGCTTTCGTGGGCTACATCTGATGAAGTGGACTGTAGCCCACGAAAGCTTATGCTCAAATAAATTTGTTAGTCTTTAAGGCGCCACAAGTACTCCTGTTCTTTTTAAAAAAGCAAACAGAATGTTGGGAACCATTGGCTGCCACTACACATTGAGTGGATGTTTTCAGAGAATTATCCACAATAACTCCAAGATCTTTCTTGAGTGCAAACAGTTAATTCAGACTCCTTCATTTTGTATGTATAGTTGAGATTGTTTTCCAATGTGCATTACTTTCATTGAATTTCATCTGCCATTTTTGTTGACCAGTCACCCAGTTTTATGAGATCCCTTTGTAATTCTTTGCAGTCTGCCTAGAACTTAAATATCTTGAATAGTTTTGTATCACCTGCAAATTTTGCCACCTCACTGTTTACCCATTTTTCCAGATCATTTATGGGTATGTTGAACAGTCATAGTCCCAGTACTGACCCCTCAAGGATACCACTATTTATCTCTCTCCATTCTGACAATTGATAATTTATTCCTACCCTTTGTTTCCCATCTTTTAACCAGTTACTGATCCATGAGAGGATTTTCCTCTTACCCCATGATGGCTTACTTTTCAAAAGTCAATTTAAATTAAATACTTTTTTTTTAAATGTATATTTTTTTAGAAATCTGGACCTGTTATGTGTTTTGGTGTAACTTGCATTATTCTTATGTTAAATTTGCATAATCCTAACAAAACATTTACTTTATTCATATCTCTTTTATATATCTCATTGGTCCTGACACCCCCCCTGTAAATTCGAACACCCCCCCTAATTTCAATTCCTAGGGAACCACTGGCTGGTCCTCTGCATAGGGGTGAATATAGTTGATTTTAAGGCAAGAATGGATTATTAGATCATCCAGTCTGACTTCCTGCACCACACATTCTATAGAAGTTTACTCACTTATCTCTGCATTGAGCCCAATAACTTTTATTTGGCTAAAGCATCTCATCCAGAAAAGCATCTGGTCTTGATCTGAAGACATCAACAGATGGAGAATCTACCACTTGGTAGTTTTCTCTAATGATTAACCAGCCTCATTAAGATGCCCTATTTCTAAATTGAATTTCTCTGGTTTCCAGCCACTGGTTCTTGTTCTGCCTTCTTATTTCCTTATTTATGCCCTTACACCATCTTATTTCACTGAATTTGAGTTCCTGAGCCAAAACCACAACAGCTCAGAAAAATCCTTTAGGCTTTTATCATCCAGTATAGCTACTGGGATTCTGAGAAACCATCTTCAAAGTCACCTGTGCATCCATACTTCGCAGCCACCATGCAGTCTACATACAATGCCTTGTTGCTGAATGTGCTAAACTGCTCAGTCAGTATGAATCCTCTGGTGATCCAAATATTGCTGACTACCTAATCAAGTCACTGGATAGGTGGGCATGATAGGAAAAGACAACTCAGAATATAGATGTCTCTCACTTGTGCCAGAAATGCTGGACTTTGATTCATTGTTATGGTGCAGCTCAGCAACTACCAACCCTAATCAGACCACCAAAGCAAGCTGCAAGCCATCTGCTGAATGTGTCAAAGACCCCAAATAAGAAGCATGTCCAATGACAAGCCCATGACAAATTGCATCAATTCCACTGGAGAAATGGCACTCAGCAATTCACAGAGCTGCTAACACCCTCACTTAGATAAAATTCTGAGCGATATTAGGAGCAGCAGAATTGCTGGCTATGACAGCATATTGCCAGAGTTCTTGAAGCACCTCAGGGTTAGTGCTCACAAGCTGGTGCAGTTCTTCACACATGTAGTCTATGAAGAGCAACTTCTGAAGACATGGTGAACGTCAAAAGTCATTGCTCTCCTGAAACTAGGGAGAGACCCACATAACGCTGCAAGCTGTCAATCTATATATCTGTTGTTTGTGACATTCAAGGTGCTGTAGCATCTCATTCTTCAGCTCATCTCCCCAGAAGTGGAGTCCATACTCAGCATCAAGCTAGCAGACTTTCAGAGAGTTTAGAGCACCTATGAGCAAGTGCTGGCTTTGACAACATTCATCAAAAATGGTTTTCAGAAAAGCTTGAAGATGGGAACCATTTTTCTGGAACCGATAGCAGCATATAAGACAGTCTGGTAGATGGGGCTCTTAGTCAAATTGACAAGAGCACTCCCAGCATGGATAGTCAATGTCATAGACATTCTAATGTGCAGCAGACAAACCAACGGCCTACCCGAAGGTTCTGTGCTAGCATGAATGCTTTTCAACCTATAAGCACATGACCTTTCAGTCACCCAGTCCCACTAGTTCATGAACACAGATGACATTTGCTTAGGTAGCCAAGCACAGTCATTCCCTTAAATTGAAAATGCTCTAACCACTGATTTAATTAAGATGGGCAAATAGTATAGTGGACCCACTTGTTCTGCTGAGATTTCTCTGAAACATTGATGTGGTGTGAAGAATGGTCTGCAGCCGATTTCAGAAACCAGACTCTTATAACTCACCCAACCATGCACCTACCTGATTTTGATTTGCCATGTCGCTCATGACCCTTTTGAACTGATTTCTAATGGGCAGGAGTCAATGTACATCCAGTCTTCACAGCTGGAGCCAATGAGAGAGAGTTGCTGTGGCCAAAGACTGACAATGCCACACCTTACTGACAGATTTGACCAGATTTGCCCTCTGACCAGATTTGATGATGGTGGTCTGAGGGCTCTGGACTTCACTGACGAGCCTGCTGTAAACTGGCATGGCAAACTGCTTATCCAATAAGATTTTGAATGTATGTTTTCCAAAGCTACAAACTTATTGTAGCCAAAGGACTAGACTCTGGAACAATGCTAAACTTCTTGCAGTGCTTTAAGAATTATCCCCAATCCCAAGGCATGTACTTTGGCTGGGATTTTTTTAAAATGTTCAGCACTGACATAACTCTGTTCCTATTGATTTCAACGGGAGTTTTACCGTTGACTTTAATGGGACCAGAATTCAGCCAACTCTGAGCACACTTCAAAATTCACCCTTCATGTTTCAATCTATCCATTTGAGTCAAGTACGAAAAGGATCCTAGTCTATACTATGGATTAATGAATGGAAATTTTTCATTTAAATTTACATAAGCCAAACAAAAGTATGAGGAAAGCAATAAATCTAGCAGTAGTGGGATGTTACCTTTCCTTTTCATTTTCCATCTGTGCCGTTTTTGTGTTCGGCTCTTCTTGATGACCAGCCAGATTGATATTTTTAACTGCCTATTAAAAAGAAAGACAATTTTGATAGCAAAGTTATGAACCTGGGGTTATTTTTAATGATTTTTAACTGAAATAATGAAAAACCTTTAACCTTTGTTATGCTGCTTGGCAGCAACACTCTAATTAAGGAAAAATAGTATATAATATACTTATTTGTAAATGGAAATTTTTTTCCAAAGGAATATTGGAGAGACTGTTTTCTTATTTATTCTAAAGGACCAAAATAGTTAATTTAACCTACATTTATGGAAACATATTTCATTTGCTCTGACATAGAGGATAGGTCCATCAATGGTTATTAACCAAGATGGTCAGGAAGGCAACCTCATTCTTTGGGTGTCCCTAAACCTCTGATTGCCAGAAGCTGGGACTGGATGACGGGGGATGGATCATTTGATAATTGCTCTGTTCTGTTCATTCCCTCTGAAGCATCTGGCACTGGACACTGTTGGAAGACAGGTAACTGAGCTGGATAGAATCTGAAGGCCAGATTCTGATGCTTAGACTGAGCATCCCCTCATTCACAAATGTTCCCGTTTACTCAAATGTGACCACTAAGGCATTAATAAGGCATCAGATCCCGGCCTATGGAAACTGGCTGAGTCAGAGGAAGTGGGTTTTAGAGCACCAAAGCTTATGCCCAAATAAATTTGTTAGTCTCTAAGATGCCACAATGACTCCTTGTTGTTTTTGCTGATACAGACTAACACAGCTACCACTCTGAAATATATTGGCATATGGACTCATCGCACATGGGACCTGATCCTGCAAGGTGCTGAGCCTTCTCAAAACATACTCATTCCAGTGCATCCTTCAGGCTGCCTCTGTTGGCGAGGTGCTTGTTGAGAGCTCAACTGCAATTTAAAGCTGTCTTTCCACCGGGGTTGCTAGTAGGGAACACACCTGGTCTCTTTTGGGGGTGAATCCCCCCAATGTAGCACAGCAGTCCTTGCTAGCTCAGGAAAATGCAATTTGCATTTGCTTGTATAAGTGAGAGTTAGTCAAGACCAATATGTTCATTTCCTCAGTCGGTGCTGTCAGAGAGCACTGGATGCATATTATATAAACACCAGATGAAGAGCAAAAATCTTTGTCGCTTGTTGTAAGAAATGTTGCCCTGGGAATCTAAATTGTACTCCATTGCTGTATGTCTGGCTATCACCAGACTGCAGATCTGCAGCACGGACTGGAGAAGAGAAACTTGCATAAAGATTGCAATAGAGGCATGAAACTGATCAGTAGCAGCATTACACAGACCACCACCATCCAGCTAGGGAGTGAGAGGCCCCAGATGTACAAAAAGTGCCTAATCTGACCTGTCTTCCCCTGCATAATATGTTACTGCACACGTTCTCAATTGAGCACTTATCCATGACAGGTTGTATTGTCCTGTGATTAGTTTTTATGCCATGTTCTGACAACATTCTGAATGTCACACATTTTAATTAGTTACCAACCCATTTTAAAATGACCCCTTTTCAATCAGTGTATGCTGAGGAGTCTGAATCACTTTTAAGGAACGATTGCTTCTGAGGATGTGGAGAAGCGATACTAGGAAATTAAACAGGTTGTTTTTTTTTAAAAATGGGAATAATTATTTTTCTCCATGAGGAAATTCCCTCGTAGTACTTCAGACAGAGCCTTCCAAAGAGATAATTGCACATGTTCAATCGTATCACCTTATCTAGAAAGTGCAGGATTCTTGTACTCCATCAGCAAGTTATTCCCCATTGCTGTACTGTTTAAGGGTGAAAAGTATCCCTGAAATTTCCATCTACAAGGTAATGAGTCTGTAAGCTCATTAAATGATTATGAAAAGACAAAAATATATTTACTCTTTTTTAAAAATAAAAATAATTTGTGGTATAGCTCTTAGCAGCTCCAACTCAACACTTCTTTGTGACTATTTCTCAGTGTGGATTGTCCAGTAATTCAGGGTATATCTATCAAAACCAAAACAAAACATGGCAGCAAATCTTAGAACCCAGGTCAATTGACTAACACTATGGGGCTAAAAATTGCCATGTAGATGTTTCCACTCGGAATGGAGCCTGGGCTCTTAAACCAGGTGCGATGGGAGGGTCTCAGTGTCTGGGCTCCAGCCTAAGCAGGAACGTCTACACTGCTGTTTTTAGCCTCATAGCATGAGCCAACAAGCCAGTCAGTTGTCTTGGGCTCAGAGACTTGCTGTCATGGGTTTTCTTTTGTTTGGTTGTTTTTTGTTTGGTTGTAGGGTTTTTTTTGCAGTGTAGGTATACCTACAGTGCTCTGAAGGAGGAAGTTTATCATGAAAAATTGCATAAGCATCACTCTGAGCAAAAGATCAATTCTGATATTGTCTGTACTCATTTGATTTGCCCTTCACTCCAAATGCTGTTCTTCACACTGAATGCTCATTCCAATAGACTGTTCCTGGTACACTAAAAAAAAAAAAAAATCTTCTACCTTCATAGTCCTCCACAGAATACCATTTCAGGACTAAATTTCCTACTTCATGCCTTAATCCAATATCTAACTATAAGGTATTAGGAGGAGATCCACATGGGGGACAAAGTATCTCACATCTGTCTAATGCAGTGATAGGCAACCTGCAGCACGTGTGCCAAAGGTGGCACGCAGCCTGATTTTTAGTAGCAGGCTGCTGCCAGCAGGGGTCCCGGCTGCCGGCTCTGCTCAGCCTGCTGCTGGCCTGGATGGACAGAACCTGGACCGGCAGTGGGCTGAGCGAGGCCAACAGCCAGGACCCAGGCTGGCAAGGGACTGGCAGCCGGAACCCCAGCCTGGCAGTGGGTTGACCACTCAGCCCGCTGCTGGTCTGGGGTCCTGGCCACCAGTCCTTTGCCAGCAAGGGTCCCGGCCGCCAGCCCCTTGCCAGCTGGAGTCCGGGCTGCCAGCCCCACTCAGCCCGCTGCTGGCCTGGATAGATGGAACCCTGGTGCCTGGGACCCTGGCTGGCAGGGGCCAGTGGATGAAACCCCAGGCCGGCAGCGGGCTTTGAGCAGGTCAGCTCACTGCCGGTCAGGCGTTCCGTCTGCCGCCCATGCTGCCGGTCTGGCACGCAAAACCTTTTACTGGCATACGAAACCTTTTACTGGCACGCAAAACCTTAAATTAATGAAGACTTGGCACACCACTTACCAAAGGTTGCCGACCGCTGGTCTAATGAAAGGGTTCTGGCAACTTCCTCTGAAGCATCTGCTTCTGGCCACTGTTGGCCCTGCGTGTGATGGGGTACTCACCTCCAACACAAGGTAGAGCAGGTTAAATTAGGCTAATTAACCTGACAGGATACGCCTGGGGGGGATCCAGGGATTAAAAGGCTGATTGATGATGGACCCCAGTTGAGAAGGAACATGTAGCGCTGGGATAAAGCCAGGAATCTCGCACCAGAAAGGAGTTGCAGGGGAAGTAGTCTGCAGTCACTCCCTGGGAGAAGGAAGGTGTGTTTGGGGCTATGGAGGTAAGTAGTCTGTAGTTACTCCCTGAGGGAGGGAGTTTGGGCAGGTAAACCCAAGGGGGAGTCAGAATCTGTAGGAAGGCATCCAGGGAAAGAGCAACAGGGAAATGGCATAGACTGGGCAGCGGTGCAGAAGATTGCCTGGAACAGTTGTCTGATAGGACTTTGATACAGGGGCGGCTCCAGGCACCAGCATGCCAAGTGAGTGCTTGGGGCAGCAAGTTGCGGGGGGCACTCTGCCCGTCGCTGCGAGGGCGTCAGGCAGGCTGCCTTTGGCAGCATGCCTGCAGAGGGTCCGCTGGTCCCACGGCTTTGGTGGACCTCCCACAGGCTGCCACCAAATTCGCGGGTCCGGGGACCTCCTAAAGGCAAGCTGCCAAAGGCAGCCTGCCTGCCGTGCTTGGGGCGGCAAAATACCTAGAGCCGTCCCTGTTTTGATACCCTAAAAGGGGACAACTATTATGGCCTACCTAGAGGGCAGAGTCACAACAAAGGAGGACCTCAAATCCCAGAGAGACAGAGAGGGCACCAGTGCAAAGAAAGGGGTGTCAGACCTAGAATGAGCTAATTCCCAGAAAAGCCAGGAGGAGGTACCCTACCAGTGAGTGGACCCCATAATCCTGGGGTTTGATCCAATTTCTATATTCCTAACCATAGTCAGAAAGCTCAACCCTCCATTCACCCACAGATTTACTGTTCACTTTCCACTTTTTTCCCTTCAATAAGCTTCTTCACACATTTCATTTTATGGAGATTGCTCCTCCGTCTAGCTCACTCACCACAAATCAGTTGAGCTTGTTTGCTTTAAACTGAGTTTACAAACATATGCTGCCTTTGCACTGAGAGGGAAGGAGGCCTTTCCAAATGCTATTTTTCCATTATAAAGTTGCCAATATGCCTGGAACAAATATTTTTCTTTTTTTTTTAAAGGAACATTTTGCTCAAGTGAAAAACTCAGACAGTTCAGGTGTTCAAAGAAAGGTTTTCAGGCCACAGGGACAGCTCATGAAAAAATGGGCCTGTCTGGATGAAACAAAATGATATGATCTAGCATTGGTCAGAAAATAGGGTTTTGTTTTGCAGGGAAAATGTAACTTCTAATAAAAAACAAAACAAAACAAAAAAAATCCCTAAAAATGGAAAGCTTTTTTGGCTTTCATATGGAAAGTTTCCTTTTTTTCCCAATTAAATGTGGAAATGTTTTCTTTTTTGGCTGAAAACCCAATTTCCTGATGGAAAAACTTTTTCAATGGAAATTTTTCAGCTAGCCCTAAATTGGTCTCAGTGGGTCTGAACCAGTTGCCATTGGACTGCATGGCAAAACAATGTTAGCTTGACGTCTGTAGTATGCAAGGTCTTGGAAAAAATCTTAAGGGAGAAAGTAGTCAAGGACATAGAAGTCAATGGCAATTGGGACGAATTGCAACACGGATTTAGTAAAGGTAGATCGTGCCAAACCAATCTGATCTCCTTCTTTGAGAAGGTGACGGATTACTTAGATAAAGGAAATGCGGTAGATATAATTTACCTAGATTTTAGTAAGGCGTTCGACACGGTTCCGCACGGGGAACTGTTAGTCAAATTGGAAAAGATGGGAATGAATACGAAAGTTGTAAGTTGGATAAGGAACTGGTTAAAGGGGAGACTCCAGAGGGTCGTATTGAAGGGTGAACTGTCAGGCTGGAAGGAGGTCACTAGTGGAGTCCCTCAAGGATCGGTTTTGGGACCGATCTTATTTAACCTTTTTATTACTGACCTTGGCACAAAGAGCGGGAATGTGCTAATTAAGTTTGCGGATGACACGAAGCTGGGAGGTATTGCTAATACGGAGAAGGACAGGGATACTATTCAGGAAGATCTGAACCACCTTATAAACTGGAGTAATAGAAATAGGATGAAATACAATAGTGAAAAGTGCAAGGTTATGCATTTAGGAATTAATAATAAGAATTTTGGATATACGTTGGGGGAGCATCAGTTGGAAGCGACGGAGGAGGAGAAGGACCTTGGGGTGCTGGTTGATAGCAGGATGACTATGAGTCGCCAATGTGATACGGCTGTTAAAAAAGCAAATGCGATTTTGGGATGCATCAGGCGGGGTATTTCCTGCAAGGATAAGGAGGTGTTAGTACCATTATACAAGGCGTTGGTGAGACCCCATCTGGAATACTGTGTGCAGTTCTGGTGTCCCATGTTCAAGAAGGATGAATTCAAACTGGAACAGGTTCAGAGACGGGCTACGAGGATGATCCGAGGAATGGAAAAACTGCCTTATGAAAGGAGACTCAAAGAGCTTGGCTTGTTTAGCCTGGCCAAAAGAAGGCTGCGGGGGGATATGCTTACTCTATATAAATATATCAGGGGGGTTAACATTAGGGAGGGAGAGGAATTATTTAAGTTTAGTACTAATGTAGGCACGAGGACGAATGGGTATAAACTGGATATTAGGAAGTTTAGACTTGAAATTAGACGAAGGTTTCTAACCATTAGGGGAGTGAAGTTCTGGAACAGCCTTCCGAGGGAAGTAGTGGGGGCAAAAGACTTTCCTGGCTTTAAGACAAAGCTTGATAAGTATATGGAGGGGATGTTATGATAGGATTGTAATTTGGGCAATTGATCTTGGATTACCACCAGATAGGTCTGCTCAATGATCTGCGGGGAGTTGTTGGATGGCATGGGAACTGAGTTACTGCAGAGAATTCCTTCTTGGGTGCTGGCTGGTGAGTCTTGCCCACATGCTCAGGGTTTAGCTGATCGCCATATTTGGGGTCGGGAAGGAATTTTCCTCCAGGGCAAATTGGCAGTGGCCCTGGAGGTTTTTCGCCTTCCCCTGCAGCGTGGGGCACGGGTCACTTGCTGGTGGTTTCTCTGCAGCTTGAGGTCTTCAAACCAATTTTGAAGATTTCAATAACTCTATCCTGGGATAGGGGTTGTTATAAAATTGGATGGGTGGGGTTCTGTGGCCTGCCTTGTGCAGGAGGTCAGACTAGATGATCAGATTGGTCCCTTCTGACCTATGAGTCTATGAGTCTATGAGTAATGTCAGGTTGTAGAGAGGCTGTGATGAGGGAGAAAAATCCCTGTTGGTGCCCATGGAAGAGGTTTAAGCATAATTGATCCAGACCATTACTATTGTCTGTGTAAGGCACTGTTCCTGTGAGCAATGATGGCAGAATCTAGTCCTCGACTAGGAGGGATTGACAAAATTGGGCTTTTCTCTGTAGCTTCTAGGTGAACGGATCCATGAGCTGCTGCAGAATTAAACCAGCCTGGGAGGAGGATCAGGGCACGCCAGATCAGCGACCTTAATAAATTAACTTTAAAAGAAGTAGAATGCTCTATAAGTGCTAAGAGTCATTAAGATTGCCCCGGTGTATTTCTCTCTGTGCCTTCGTCCTTTTATATGCTGGTTTCTTGAACATTAGCAGTAAACCAATAATTATGTATAAATGCTTAGCTCTGTACAAATAGCATTGTTAATATTTTAAATGTTAAAGTAAAGGTGTTTTTCCCTTCTTTAAACAACTGTATTTCTGTGTCATTGTGATTTGTTATGAATATTACATTAGCCTCTGCTAGATAAGTGGGGACTCTTGGGAATGCTTAGATGGGACGTACTGTGCTCTAATGATTATTAGAAGATTTCCACTTCCCAAATAAGTAAATGGAGTTATCTACAACAATTTAGCTTATTTAGTGAAGAGTTTTTTAAAATTATCTTAGCACCATGAATGTTTGACCTCAAGGGAAGGAATTTGCATTCTGTCCTATATGCTAAGATCAAAACCAATGGTGAACTATAGGGGGTTCTCGTGGTTCCAGAATTTTGCGAAAACTCAGCTGCCAAATTAAAAAGAAGGTTGGAGTAAGAACCCCTCCTTTGATGGCCTTGGCCAATCCGAGGGAGGCAGTGTGGCTGGAGCACAGGACTGTGAATTTAGACACATGGATTCTATTCCTGGCTTTTCCACTAGCCTGCTGGTGACTTTGGGCAAGTCACCTCACCTTTCTTGTGCTTTGAGATCTAGAGATGAAAAGAGCTATATATAAAAGCTAGGTATTATTAGTATTTTACCAAAACCTGCATGACAGCAATAACTTCAAGAGCAATTGTATTTATTTATTTATTTATTTATTTATTTATTTATTTGCTGCCTTTGGAATGGATGAGATTAAACAGAATGGCAGGTGTTCTCCAAAAAAGGAAGGTGCTACCCTCAATCCCATCTACAGCAGGATATACACGCACACACACCGTTTCTAAATAAACACGGGATCAGATCTTCAGGTGGTGTAGGATGGTGTTAGGGCACCAGTTCAAGATGTCAGCCCATTTACCAGTTTCCATCAGCTGAGGAGCAGGCCCAGCCCCAAGGTGAACCCTGTGTTTCACTATCCGCATCAATCAGGTATCTTTAGGAGCATTTTGAGCAAAGTGCAGCTTTATATAAGTATGGTCTTCTGAGCTGCGAAGTGCTACCTCCTTCCCTAGTGACTCTTGCTGCATATGCTCATGGTCTAACTATGTCCATAACCTCACCCTGAGTTGTTTTTAGTTGCTTTATGGAGACAGCACCGCTCCATAGTGCTTTCCTACCTCTTTCCATCTGTAGATTTCATCAGCAACACTTAAGTTGATGGGATCTTTGTGTGCTTAGTGTGCTAAAAATCAGGACATAATTGAGTTACCCACAGCTATACTGTAAGTCAGCAGCATACTCTGGGACAGAATCCAGTTCTCCTACTGCCCAGTGTCTGGGTCCATTTGTAGACCCAGCCCTTCTTTGGAGTTATAGCAGCATTGTAGAGAAATTGGTTCGCATAGCTCATACTAGGCTGCACACCACTTATTCCTTTTTACCAAGATGTGCACAAGTGCCTGGATGGGGCAAAGTCCACCTCCAAGGTGAAATCCTGGTTCCTCTTGAGTCAAGGAAGGTTTTGCTCGTCATTTCAATGGCGCCAGGATTTCACCACAGAACACTAAACTGCAGCAGACCTCTGCTGAACTGAGCAGTGAGGCCAACAGAATGATTTCTCTAAGTTGCTTTTAATATAAAGACACAGTAGCTGGTAACTTTGCATGTGGGTCAACTCCCAGATCCCATTCAACCCTCTGTTGCCTCAGCTGAGCAGGATAGACTAGTGTATCACACCCCACTCAGCCTATTGGTTGTGACACTTGTGAACCAAAACCATTTACAGCTTAAACACAGTACAGTATATGGAAAGAAGTGTTCTGACCACCAGGAACTCCCTGACCCTAATCTCCTCTTATGCAGACTCCCTCATGTCAACTCTCTGCCTCAATTTCCTCACCTGCAGCAAGGAGACGATTGTACTTACCTTGCAGGGCAGTTGTGAGGTTCAATTCATTACTGTTGTGGTTAGCCAAGCACTTTGAAGAGGCCTGGATCCAGGCTGATACTTCATTATCAAGCTGGCCTTGGAACTGCAGTGCAGCTCAAATTTCTGTAGTGGATTGGAACATGAAGATTTTATCCTCCAGTGGTTACCCCAGATGCTAGTGTTCACCTCTCCTTGAGAAACAAGGCTCAGTATTTCTAACAGCACCATACCATAAAGTGAGTGTCCTATGCACAATGGGGGAAACCATATTCCCTGAATACATTAATTCTTCCCTTCCCTTCCCCCCTTCAAATGCTAAGTATATTAGAGTCACAAGGAGCTCAGCTGCAAGCTACCGCGCTGATTACAGCAACAATTGAAAAAAGCAAAAAGCCCCCTAACCTTTTTTTGTAATTAAAATTAATTCCTTAATGGAAAGCAAGTAACCGTGACACTAAACCATCAAGCCTTAACCCCACTTTACTCTGATAATGGTATTATGGAAGGAGAGAACCAGTCCTTTCTGTCTGATTCCCTCCCCACCTTCTTTTTCTGCTTCTGAGAAGAAAATGAATCTCTCCATCTGTGAATTGCTCTGTATAAATTATTCATTGAGCACTTTTGTCAACCCTATTAGTGGCACAGGAATCTAGGTAAATGTCAAGTCCTCTTCATTAATCCTTCATTCAGACTGCTGGAAGTGATACTGCACCAGGCAGCAGTACATTTGACCTCCTGGAATTTTCACATTGCCAGAGCATCACGTTTTGAGGGGTTAATAAAAGTGCTTCTGTCTGGTAGAGTGTGGACTCCCCTCCCTGTCCCCCAAATAAGTGGATGGCATGAGGTGACCCTTCTGTCTCACAATTCCTTCCTGATTGTGTATGTTCCCTAGAGATGGAGAAAGATCCATTAGCTCCTCTTCTGCGGAGTACCTTCCACAGTGGGGTCCTGCTCCAAGGCTGGGGCAACTACTACAATACAAATAATAATAGTAAATGTTAACATGCCTGATTGTTGTAATACCCACAGACCCCAGTTGTTGGCAGGCAGGATTGAACCTGGGAACTCAGGAACTAAATGCATGAGCTAAAAGCCACATGCCTGTTAGCTACAGCTGTAGCAGACTCATTAATCTCAGTGCCACTAAAGCAGGACAGAGCACAACACCCAGGAGGTGTGTGGATTATACTGTCCCATTCAGGATAGATCCTTTCAGGACATTTCCGAGCCTTTGGTCCAGTCTGGTTTTAAAAGTCACATGTGGATGGGGGTTCCACTGTCTCCCACTTCTTCTGCCGTCTCTTACCCAAATCATGATCTTTCTGTCCCTCAGTGAATTATTCATCCTGGGGGTTGTAGGTAGATATAGGGCCAAATCCCTCTAGCCTCATTCATATGTGTAATCCCACTGACTTTGAAACCCTGCCAAGGTGAGCTGCATAGGCTGGCACACAGGCCAGGTGAAGAAATGTAAAGCCTCAACAGTGATTGAGCTCTTCAGGGAAGGGACGTTATCTCTATCGAAGGTACTTATATAGGGTCCCATCACCATAGTCTCTGAGCCTCTCACAGTCTTTCATGTATTTATCCACACAACACCCCTGGGAGGCAGGGCAGTGCTATTATCCCCACTGTAGTGATGGGGAACTCAGAAATAGAGAGGCTACCTGACTTGCCTGAGGTCACACAGGAAGTGGGTGGTGAAGCAGGAAACTGCACTCAGGTTTCTCAGAGATTAGGAACAACAGGGATTATTAGTCTGATCTCCTGTATATCACAGGCCATTAAATTCCACCTAGTTATCCCTATATTGAGCCCAATAACCTGAGCTAGATTAAAGCATTTTAGTCCTCAGGAGACTAAATTGTTGTGTGCCAGGCAGAGAACAGGAGACACTAAGGGGCACCAAGGCCCCTGCAGTGGCAGGGAACTGATTGGTGGGATAGGCCCGGATGATCCTAGCAGGTAACCCAGGTCCTGGGCTGCAAAGGAAGGTGAAACCTCCCCCCAAAATCCCTGCCAAACTGATCTGGAGGAAAATTCCTTCCCAATCCCAAATGTTGAGACCTATTAGTTAGCTAATTTTTAATCCATTTAATGTGCCCATGTTAATTTTATACCATTCTAGTTTTTTAATCATAATTTTTGCAAAACACCTTACAGAAATTTAAATATATTATGTCAACACTACTACCCTGATCAACTAAACTTGTTGACATGCATCTGACGAAGTGGGTATTCACTCACGAAAGCTCATGCTCCAAAACGTGTGTTAGTCTATAAGGTGCCACAGGACTCTTTGCTGCCTAAACTTGTAATCTCATCCAAAAAAAGATATCAAGTTAGTTAGAGAGGATCCATTTTCCATACATCCAGTTTGATTTGCATTAATTACATTACCCTCCTTAAGTTCCTTATTAAGCTAGTCCTGTTCCAGATGCTCCATTATCTTGCTGAGGATCAATGTCAGACTAACAGGTCTATAATTACCATAGTCATCCCTTCTGAAACTTCCCCTGTGCTCCAAGACTTAATGTAAATCAACATGAAGGGTCCAGTGAGCGCTTTGGCCAGCTCTTTTAAAACTCTTAGATGCAAGTTATCTTGACCTGCTGATTTAAAAATTACAAACTTCAGTAGCTCCTTAGATATTTATGAGACTATTTCATCTGATTTTTCCTTGGCCCCCAAAATCCAGGACAGAAATGTATTAAAGATGTGTGCTTTTTCTGCCTTGTCAGGATTCTTTTTGTTTCTAATATATTTTAAAAACTCCTTCTTATTGCTCTTAACTCTGCTGGCCATAGATGTCTCCTAATCAATTTTCTACAGTTCCTAACTTCTGATTTGTATTCATTACTATCAACTTCTCCTTTCTTCCATTTGTTAATTAGTTTCTTCTTTTATTTTTTTTTACAGCTGCCTTCACTTCTCCTCTAAACCAGGTTGGTTTTTAAATCAGAATAGCCTTCTTCCTCAATTGTGGCTTTCAGGGCATCTTCTAGTAAGATATCTGTGATGCTAGCAGACCAGGTGCCAATTCAGACCAAGGTCCCCATGTCTCAACTGAACACTGGCAAATACAGAGCTGGAATCAATCTGGCTCACCTGTGTGTTGATACTGTTAAAATAGGTCTTCGAATTATAAGAATGTGTTTAGACTTTATTGAATGCTTGTGAGATGCTGCATGCATTCATCTCACTTATAAACTCAGTATCCCATATTGTAAGGTAATATTTGAGCATTCGTATAGTAAATCTTTGTAATGGTATAAATCACTGAATAGGAGAGAGAAATTGATTAGTGTGAGATGCTTGTCTGCAATGGATGGTGTTATGTCCTGCCCAACAAAGAAGGCCCATCAAGGTGAGATGACCTAGGGTGGAACATCAAAGAGGACAAAAGACTGTTTACTGTCACCCACACCAAAAATGGGTCTTGCAAGTGAATTCCTCCCATCAGCAAACATTGCAGCTCAAAGCAGAAGGGGAGAAGGGTATAAAAGACCCTAACAAGGAGAAGTTGTATTTTCTTGCTGCTTGGACTTTGGGGGACAGGGATCGCTAGGCATAAGCAAAAGATCCCAATGCTTAGCCTGGGTTAGCCCTAAAGGACATATTGAGATTACTTATCATAGAAGCTTCTATTACTTTTTGAAGTTTAAGACTGGAACTCATTTGTGCATCTATTTATCTTCAGTTACCTTGTAAATAATTCATTTCCTTTTCCTATATAATAAATCTTTACATAGTTTACTACAGGATTGGCTACAAGCCTTGTCTTTGGTGTGAGATCTAAAGTGCAATTGATCTGGGGTAAGTGACTAGTCATTTGGGGTTGAGAGTAGCCTGGATATTGCTGTGATACTTGGCATAACAGCCCATCTATCACAAAGGTAAGCTCACCTGGGTGGTAGACGGATGAGAGTGCCCAAGGGGACTGTCTTAGTCTCCATGTTTAGGCTGTTACAGTGCTTGAGAAGTTTATGCTTGATAATTGGTTGGTGAAATCTAAGTGTAGAACTCACAACCAGTTTGGAGTTTGTGCCCTGCTTCCTAACAATCTGCCCTGAGGTTGGTTTTCATGCTTTTGAGCCTCTGCAGGACAGCTAAACAGTTCTTAAATGATTGCCAATTATCATTCACATTTTTCAGATTAAATTCTTCCTCCCAGCTGATTTAGCTCATAATTGTTTTCAGCTTTGTGAAATTGGTCTATTAATGCATCAGGGGATGTAGGACAAAGTGCTGTGTGATCATGGAGAACTTCAATTTGAGTGACAGGGTGGAGGTCTCATGCTGCCATTGGTACCTAAATTACCATTATCTCTTAGTTCTGTGATCAGTTCCTCTTTATCTGTTAGGAGAAGGTCTAATAAAAAATCCCCTGTGTTGACTGCAATACTTTTTAAGTTAGGAAATTGTCATCTATGTTTAGAACTTTAAAGGATGTTTTACTACTGGCAGCATGAGACTTCCACCCTATGTCACTCAAGTTCCCTATGATCCCATAACATTTTCCCTACACTTCATAGACAGGTGCATAGGAGTTGGTCATCTGGTTCCCTAGTGTGATTTGGTGGTCTGTGGTAGACCCCAAACTAGTACCCCATCTTGTGCTTTATCCATTAGGACATTGATCTATAAACATTCTAGATCATTTTCTTCCAAGTTACCAGTAATTCAGAATCAGATAATGCCATTTTTTATACAGAATGCCCCTCTATCTCCCCTTTTGCATACTTGATCCTTCCTAAATATGTTATAACCATTGATTTTAACATTACAATTATGCAAATCATCCCACCAGGTTTCAATAATACCAGATAGATCAAATTTATGCCCATAAATGAGTAGTTGCAATTCCTCTTATTTGTTACCCAAGCTGCTAGCATTAGTGTTCAATTCAAGAATTTCTTCCCTTCATGTCCTTTGGTTTCTTGATTTAATTTTGTTCTCAACATCTCATTTGTGCTGAATGCTCATAGCTGCTCTCTTTTACCCTCTCCTTTTACAATTAACTTCCTCCTGACTCCTCTAGCTAGCCCATCCCCAAGGCGGTTGGTCCCCCTTTTACTGAAGTAGAGGCCATCCAAACTATGCAGCATCGAAGAAAGAGGATTCTCTCTGCCATCTCAGGGCATTGTCCAGGCCATCCCATGCAGTGTCCATCTCCAGTGGTGGCCAATCTCTGATGCTTCAGATGAAGGTGCAATCTCATTTCCCTGTCTCCAAATACATCTGGCCTGTTATGTTTGAGGGAAAAAAACCTTCCTGGTGCCCTGAAACATGAGTTTTATAGTCATTGGCATTATGAAGAGCTCCAGATGTTAAGAGCATGTAGGAGGCAATTCAGAGCTGTTCTCATCATGTCGCATAATGGAAGGAAATGAACAAGAGGATTCATAGACTCCAAGGCCATCAGGGACCAGCACTACCACCCAACCTGGCACCCCACACATAGAGGCCATCAGATTTCTCACAGAAACTTGATTAAAGCATATTGGTTAGAAAAATAGCTACTCTCATCTTCAAGACTCCAACCAAGGGTGATTCCACCATCTTCCTTATCAGCTGTTCCCTCACTGCTAAGAAACTCATCTAATTCCAAAGTTGAATTTGTCTAACTTCAACTTCCAGCCCCTGGATCTTGTGCCTTTGTCAGCAATGTCTCCCACTGCCTAGGCAGGTGCCCTGACCACTGGGCCATCCTCCCTTAGATGCTGTACTTCTCTTACAGTACATGGCTGATAACTACATGGATAACTTGGCTTCATCAAGGCAATGAAGTCCGGGCAGCCATACAATCTGCTTTCCATCTCCCCGAGTCCCCTCACCCCTATCTTCCCATTGCTGAGGCTGATCCTGCCTGTCAAACATAAAGCAAATATCTACTGGTGCCAACCGGAATATTGCCGGAGAAGGACTCAGCATGGAGATCTCCCTTGGTATCCTTACTGTCTATAATGCTTTTCTAATCTCCTGGCAAGTAAAGCAAGACCATATTAAAGCTACAAAGAACCAAGTTTGCATGTTTGCTGCCAGTACTTGCTCAGCTCCTGCCAACTCGATAATAAAATATGAAGTGCAGGAAAAAGGGGATCCTGCAGAGCAGTGAACAGACCCACTAGATGTATACAGGGCAGCACACATCTCAAGTGAGTTTGAACCCCTTCTACCAAGTGCATTACCTATGGTGCAAGCACTTATGGGTTTTAAACCAAACCATTCATTTCAAAAGTCACTGTACACCAGACAGTTAAGACTCAGCTGCCTCTTTTCCAGGAGTGGGAAGCTGGATTTGAACCCATGTGTGGTGAGGAAGGCTTTCTATGCAGCTATTCATGCTGTCCCTTGATCTATTTCTGCACAAGGGGCAAGTTACCCCAGCTGTTAGGCCAAACATTTCAAGAATGACCTGTGTTGCTAGGGTGCCCAGTTTGAGACCCTTGAAGACATGAGGTCAGATCCATCCTGCAGCTTTCTACTGCTTAGACAGAAAAGCTGTATCTGAGGATTCCCTAGCAAAGTGAGTGTTCCAGCTAACATAAACCAGAGGCGCCTTTTCCTCAGGTACCTTTTACATATGGGGAAACTGAGGCACCACGGTTACTATGACTCCCAGAAGGTCATGTGATGGGTCAATGGGAGAGCTGAAAATTGAACCTTGGTATCAACATTCCTAGACTTCTGCTCCCAGTGGTAGACCACGTTGCCTTCTGTTAGCTCAGCTCACTATAACTACCCAGTTTGCTCTGGTCCGAAGCACACATCAACCGTAAATAAGATCATTTCTGCATTTTGCCTTTTAAATCTCTTTTTCATGCGCACATGTACCAAAGTGTGTTGTGCCTTTGTCAGCAATAACTCACAAGGCCTAGGCAAGTGCCGTAACTACTGGGCCCCTCTAAGTGGCTCAGGGGGTGAGTCCCTATCCTACGTCAATGCACTTTCAACAGATGTCTGCCCCTAACAGTAAGGTGGCTACCCAGAATTCTTAGCCTAACACCAGAACCCCGAGCCTGGCTTTGCTCAGACTTAGAACAACAGGATACTTTTATTTGCAGGGAGGTGGGTAGGAGGATGTGCTTTTCTGAGTTATGCTCCAAATACACTCTGATGGTTAGCAAACAAAAGAGATGTGGAAACCCAGTCTGACTCCAGGATAACTCAGAAAGAGGAGAAGGCAGGAAACCAAGTTCCCTACACAAGACAATTTATATTTTAAAGATATAGAATTGAAGTGATGGGTTTGGTATGCAGGTCACCACCCAAGTGACACACATGACATTTTTAGACCTGTACCAGTGTGAGTATATCTAGTAGTCACAGCAGCTGATCCAATAACACAGGCTGAGCCCAAATCCGCAGAATATAACGTTATTATATTTTGCACTTATAAAGCATCTTTCACCTGAGAATATCAGAGCATTTTGCAAATATTAATTTAACCTCCTAGAAGCCCTCTCTGGTATAGTCTATACTGTAAGCAAGTTATCAGTTGGATGAGATATTGGAGGCTGAGGGCAAGATTATCCATTACATTGCACTTTGTGTAGTCATTTGTATGTGTCTAAAGTGAACGCAAAATACTACCAAATCAGAGTAGCAGCATTTTGTATCCATTTCTCAGGGATCTAAACAACTTTCTAGGTGCAAGAAAGTGAATAATCAGGATCAGTGTTTCAGCAATGGTTAAGGTACTGGAAGGTACCCAGAAGAGCGGAGTTCATTTCCTGCCTCTGCCAGAGTGTCCCTGTGTTACCTTCTTTTTCACTACAAGAACTTGGTGGTCATTCTTAAGGAAAGGTTACTGCTTGAAAGTGAAAAGAACTGTGAAAAGTGAAAAGAACTGTTGATCCATTGGCAAGACCTGATTATATGTGATCTCGAAAATGAAGAAAAGCCACCAACAGCTGGTCGGTAAGATGCTTTACTTTGGCAGTGATGTGCTCCAGACATGGGCGTACAAGTGAGGGTGTTGAGAGACTGGTTGCTAATACCACTTCAACAAATCATTGGGAGAGAATATATTGTTTCAGGCTGGTGCCTGCTCTCCCACAGATAATGAATATTTGCAATCTCCAGTTTTGGAGGGTAGCAACCTGCTCTGTGGAAAAGAAAGAAAGATCTTTCAGCCTGTCAGCAGCAGAGACAGATGTTCTTTTATGTGCTAATCTTCCTCCATAGCCCCAGAAAGGATTTTGACAAGGGATTTTGTCATTGAGAAACTACATCAGCATTAAGGTTTCTTTCAAGAAATACTCTTTTGCTCAACCACGAGACAAGGGCTCATGCAGAAATTATTGGGTGATATTCACTGGTCTTTGTTGTGCAAGTGGTCAACCCAGATGATCATAATGCTTCCTTCTCTCCTTCAGATTCTGAATCTATCTAAGTCACAGAGTCTTGCCCCAGGAGGCCTTCCTTGGGAATTATTTGTATTATGGCTGGAGAGAAAACAGAATCTGGGCATGTTAGAGTATTGAACTTCTAAAAGACTGTTAGACTCAGCGTGTTGTAGTTTGCCTGGTCACAATATAATGTTTAAGAGCCAGCACCTTAGGAGACCATCTGCAGAGCCTGGTGGTGTAACTGGACCATTTGGAGAATCAAGTAGCTCTTCTTCTCTTCAGATTTTGGTGGTGGGTTTGGTCACAGAGATCCCCTTGGGATTGTCAACTGATGTGCTGAATTTACCTCTGAGCCCATTTTCCCTGCCAGCTTGGGACTCCAGTAACCTGCCTTGTTGAGCCAGACAGTCTAGCCTGCTGCAATACAGTCCCAGGGTCTGAACCATGTCCCCAAAGTTGCAGACTTTAACTGAAAACCACTCAGCAGGATACCTATCTCCAGCACCCAGACACCAAGTTTCCAATGGGATCCAAACCCCAAATAAATCCATTTTACTCTGTACAAAGCTTATACAGGGTAAACTCGTGAATTGTCTGCCCTCTATAACACTGATAGAGAGATATGCACAGCTGTTTGCTCCCCCAGGTATTAATCACTTACTCTGGGTTTGTTAATAAACAAAATTGATTTGATTAAATACAAAAAGTAGGATTTAAGTGGTTTCAAGTAATAAAAGACAGAACAAAGTAAGTCACCAAGCAAAATAAAGCAAAAACATGCAAGTCTAAGACTAATACATTAAAAAACTTTTTAGAGGTAAATCTGTTTAGAGATGTTCCAATAAGCTTCTTTCACAGACTAGAATCCTTCTTAGTGTGGGCCCAATCCTTTTCCCGGTACACTCTTTGTGAGTTCTAGAAGACATCTTAGGTGGAAACTTGGGGTGTTCTCATGACTGGCAGTCCCCTTTGCTCTGTTCCACCCCCTTGTATAGCTTTGGCACAGGCAGGAATCTGTTGTCTCTCTGGGTCCCCACCCCTCGTTCTAAATGGAGAAGCATCAGGTTTAAGATGGATTCCAGTTCAGGTGACATGATCACATGTCACTGTAAAACCTTCTTCTTCATTACCTAGGAGCTGGCCAACACGTACACAGGAAGGCTTGCAGGTAAACAAATCCGTTCACAGTTCATTGATTCTGAAGCACCCTTAATGGCTTCCACTTAGCATGTTTACATCAATAATACAAGTTTATATCTTATTATCCTAACTCCAGACATATAAATAATACATGCAAACAAATAGGATGAACACACTCAATAGATCATAAGCTTCGTAATACCTTACAAGAGACCTTTTGCATGAAGCATATTCCAGTTACATCATATTTACACTCATAAGCTTATTTCCATAAAACATTATGGAGTGCAACATCATAGCGGGCTCATGAAGCCCCAAGCTCTTCTGGGCCATCTGTCTGCCCATGTTGCCAGCCCTCCATTTCCATCTATGCTCTGGAGCTGGTTCCCTATAAAATGAACTTCTGTGGGCTCAATGTCACAATGGGCTGATGTCTTGAGAAACACCTGACATCCTGATGCATTTCAAGATCCAGTTGGGATGCTCTTAACGTTATGGCTAGCATCATATCTTCTTTAGAATAGCCCAGCTAAAGGTTTCAGAAGCAACTGGGTAACTACATTGCATGCATAGCTCTCACAGAGCACTTTTCATTTCAAAAGTGGGTATTGTCCTTCTTTAGAGATGAGGAAACTGATGTGTAGAGGTTGAAATGTCTTCCCCTATCCATCAATCCCTACTCCTCTCTATAGTTACAATCACTGTCATATAGGATGACCAATGTGTCAGTCAAAGGATTGTAAATGCTCAGGCCCTGCCTACTGTTAAAATTTCCATCTTCTCCTTTCCAACAATTCTCTTTTCTTCCTGGACTCTGTCTCATAATGCTTCTAGATTATAGCAGTTAGCTGTTTTATTTGTCTATGCCCCACCAGTGACTTGTTGAAAACAGATTTATCTTGCAATAATGTAACCAAATAAATTAACATCCAAAAGAATTTTCTATCAAAGCCCACAAGCCTAAAGGCACAGCAAAATTGTATCACTTCTGAAGACAATTATTTGGTTTTAAAAGGATAGTTATTCTGCAAGGAGTTGATGCTGTCTTAGAAGTTGCAGAGCCACTGTCTCTATAAATCAGAAGGAAAGTAAAATGCCTCAGATGGTCCAATCTGCTGACATGTTTTCCCCACATTTATTTAAAAAATATATCTAAAAGCAAGCAAGGTATATTATTGTTTTATTGGGTTATGTTTGTTTGTTTTGGTACTGTGGTAGTGTCCAGAATAGTTCTGGATGTTTTTCAAACACAGGAAGATCCAATCTCCACTCTGCGCATACAGCACATCAGCTAACTCAATGGGCTGATGTCTTGAGAAAAACCTTGAAGAAGAAATCTCATGAAGGAATGGATTGTCCTACTCTTACTCATGCTGGGCATCAGAATACGGCACCTAGGTCAGGATTTTCAAAACTGACCAATGATTGGAGGTGCCTTATTATTTAGATGACAACTGGAAAGAACCTGATTATCCAAAAGGGCTGAGTTCTAAATATGACTAGTCACTTTTTAAAAAACTTGGCCTAGCTAGTGAGTACTGAAGGAAACTGAGGCCCTGAACTCCTAAGGTAAGGACTTGTGTTTGCCAGCCATTCCGCCTAGTTTTGACAAAGATTTGAGAAAACTTCAGGATTACCTTTTCCTCCTAACAGGTTGGGTTTGTTTGTTTTTCTGTAGGGGTGGGAAGAGGGGTGGTGAGAGGTCATTTGAACCAAGCTTTTTTACATTTCATGTTACAAACATTAATTTCATTGATTATATACATATTTTATCTAAAATAAGCCTGATTACCCTTTGCTGTACCTTTCCAAGATATATAGTGTGATTTTACTCTCCTAAGTATAGTATTCTAAATAAGGTCTGATCCATTCATTATAAAAATCTTGCTGTAAGTTCCTTAGACTTATAACTGATTACATTTTACCCTGACTTTCAGCTTTCCTTTTTAATTTCATTTGTCATAATTTTCTGGTAGTAAGAGAACGAAATCCACTTGAGGGCTCCACATTACATGACCTCCAATTTTTAAGTCTAAAATTAACTGGTCGGATTAATTTTACTTTCCCGACGCTCTATCTTCAAATATGATGCAGCTGAGCATATAAAATTTTAATGACTCTGCCTAAAGTTGTGGATTTATGGAACTATACTTTTCTGTGAATTATACACAAAAAAAGTAGGAGAAACTTGGAGGCCAGTCTTATTCTGAGGCTCTTTCTGAACATCTTCCTGACTCAAAATGTTTTCACGTTTGGTTATCTTATGTGTGTGTGTCCTATCAACTTTGCATCTGTTGTGTGGAAATGTGTTTGCTCTACACTGTGTCAGCTCCACCAACGAAGGGATTCAAACCTTTTGAAATATTGATGTCTTTTCCCTTTGTTTGCACTGTTTCAAATTTTGTGCCATCAGCACATTGCATGTGGGATGACTGCTCATCAAACTCATGCCTGGAAATAGTCAAAGGTCAAAACTTTGGCTGCTGAAATATGAGAATTCATGAGGTCCCTTGAGTAGGACGGTACTCTCCCATTAGATGTGCAAGTGTCAAAGTTACCTGGATTTTGTCTGTCAGTGTTCTCAGCCCCTGTGAATTTGTGGTTTGGTTTAGCTAGAGCACAAACCTATTCTGCATAGCTACATCAGAAGTTTTCTTAAGAATGCCAGTCATGTAGGTCAATCTGGGATACTAAGGACAATGTGAAGATTCACAGCTTTCAGTTTGGATCCCAATCCTACAATCATAGAAATTCAGGGCTGGAAGGGACCTTGAGATGTCTGTCACAGTTCAGGACAACGGCACCTGTAGTCCCCTTTTGTGATGTACTAAGGGCATCTCTTCTAGTCTCTCAGCTCCTCGGACGTCACTTTTCTGCTCTGACACATTGTTCAGTACAGTCCTTTGAAGTTCATAACACTTCCCAGAGTGCACATTCTATATCCTCTCTAGAGAGAGGTTATATACAATCCTTGCCCACAATAATATATAAACCATTCATTAAATACACTGGATCCAAACATATTTCCACCTCACTCAAGGATATTGCAGGAAATTGCCATATTGGTCACAAGGTCGTCTAGTCTATCTTCTCACACTGAGACAGGACCAAGTACACCTAGACCAGCCCTGAAAGGTGTATGTTTAACCTGTTCTTAAAACCTTCATTGACAGAGATTCTACCACCTCCCTTCGAAGACCATTCCAGTGCTTAATTATATTATAGTTAGAAAGTTTTCCCTAATATCTAACCTAAATCTCCCTTGCTGCAGATCAAGCCAATTAATTCTTATCTAGCCTTTAGCAAACATGGAAAACAGTTGATCACTGTCCTCTTCATAAGAGCCATTAAAATATTTGAAGATGGTTGTGAGGTCTCCCCTGCCTCTCAGTCTTCTTTTCTCAAGACCAAATATGCCCATTTTTTAAATGTTTCCTCATAGTCAGGTTTTCTAAACCTTTTACCATTTTTCTAGCTCTCCTCTAGACACTCTCCAGCTTGTCCACATCTTTCTTAAAAGTGTAGTGCCCAGGATTGGACACAGTAGTCAAGCTGAGCCTTCACCAGTGCTGAGTAGAGTGGGACAATTACCTCCTGTGCCTTACATTGTACTTTCATGTTAATACACCCCAGAATGATATTAGCCATTTTCACAACTGCATCACATTGTTGGCTCATATTCAGTTTGTGATCCACTATCACCCAAGGTCCTTTTCATCAGTTCTACTGTATAGCCAGTTATTCTCCACTTTGTAGTTGTGCGTTTAATTTTTTCCCTTCCTACAAGTAATACTTTACACTTGTCTTTATTGAATTTCATCTTATTGATTTCAGACCAATTCTCTGATTTGTCAAGGTCATTTTGAGTTCTAATCCCATCTTCTAAAGTTCTAGCAACTCCTCCAGGCTTGGTGTCACCCACAAATTTTATAAGCATGTTGTCCACTCCCTTATCCAAATCATTAATGAAAATATTGAATAGTACCAGAACCAGACTGAGCCCTGCAGGATCCCACCAGATACTCCTTCCAGCTCAAATCAAAGCTTTGCAAGCATGAACATATCTAGTGAGACACCATCTGAAGCAGTAAATCAGATGTAGGCCTAAAATAACTCTGCAAAGTAAAGCACATACTGAGAATTATTTTAAACCTCTCCCTTCCGTAATTTTATTTGGAGTGCAGAATCTATGTAATCTGCTATGTGTTTCTCTGCCCCTCCAAAACAAGGCCATCTGCATGAAGGAATGTCATTGTCAAAGCTGTTGGAGTATGTGTCATCATATGCCTTTTCTTCTGACTGCAGCCAACAGATAATATATGTCCTAAAAGTGAAGAGGAAAGGAAGATGAACATAGACAAAGAGGGGAAATAGGCAGGGAAAACAGTAGGAAGAAACAAAATATAAAGCAGAAGAAAAGGTTTGAACAGGGGTGAGCTACCCCATGTTACAAACACTAAGATGCCATGGTGATAGGGCTATACTAAGCCCTAGCAGACAGAAAGATACAATCCTGCAAACTATTTGCTGTTTTTTTTGCATATATGCAGAATTCTCCATTGAAATCTTTACAAATATGTTTGCATGTAAGGAATGTTGTTCCCTCTACTAAACACAAAGGCTGGTTTGCTTAGCCACAGGGGGAGGCCATGAAGGCCCTGTCTGAGAGAATCTCTGCCCTGAAGATTTTATAATCTAAATAGATAAGATAGATAATAGATTGGATAAAGGAAGTATTACTATTCCTAGGTAAAAGAGAGGAAAATGAGGCACGGAGACTAAGGGCAAGTCTAGACTACAAAATTAAGTCAACCTAAGTTATATCGACATACAGCCAGAGCGATAATGACATTGCTTTTGTATGTCCACACTATGCTCCTTGTGTCAGTGGTGTGCATCCTCACAAGACGTGCTTGCACCGATTTAAGTGTCACTGTGGGGAATTGTGGGACATCTTTTGAAAGGCAGCAACAGTCAATGTAAGCAATGCGGTGTCTACAGTGACACTGCATTAACCTACCTACATTGAACTAAGCGCTAAGCCTCTCGTGGGAGTGGAGTTATTAAGTTGGTGTAGTGAGCGAGTTACATGGGTGGGAGCTGCATTTTAATGTAGACTCTAACAGAGTTAGGTTGATATAAGCTGCCTTATCTTGACCTATCTCCTAGTGAAATAGTTTTTCCTAATATCTAACCTAGACCTCCCCCACTGCAACTTGAGACCATTGCTCCACCACTGAGAACAGTCTAGATCCATCCTTTTTGGACCCCCCCCCCCGAAGGTAGTTGAAGGCTGCTATCAAATCCCCCCTCACTCTTCTCTTCTGCAGACTAAATAAGCCCAGTTCTCAGTATCTGTTCCTTTCCTATGGTTCATAACATTCTGTTAGCTTTTTTGACTGGCACTGCACAAGGAACAGTTGTTTTCAGAGAACTATCCATAATGACTCCGAGATCTCTTTCTTGAGTGATGTCACCTAATGTTGCATCTGAAGAAGTGGGTATTCACCCACGAAAGCTCATGCTCCAAAACATCTGTTAGTCTATAAGGTGCCACAGGATTCTTTGCTGCTATCACCTAATTTAGACCCCATTGTTTTGTATGGATAGTAGGGAATATTTTTTTCTAATGTTCATTACTTTGCATTTATCAACACTGAATTTCATCTACCATTTGGTTGCCCAGTCACCCTTTGTAGCTCTTCAGCTTTGGACTGGAACAATTTAGTAAATATTTAAGTTTTGCCACCACATCGTTTACTCCTTTGCCCAGATCATTTATGATTATGTTAAACAGCATAAGCCCTAGTACAAATTTGTGGGGGACCCTGCTTTTGATTTCTCCTTCCATTCCTTTCCAATCTGCCATTTCCCTATTTCCCCCTCATCTTCTATAGTCAAAAAGTACAGTGAGAAAAAATTATAACCTAACTGCCTGCAACTGTTGACCTCTTTTGCCTTCATTTGTGAATATGCTTTTTGACTGACTCCTACATTAATTAAATCCAATATTTTAAAATCTAAGTGCTTAAAATTAAGTGCTTAACAATCTTACTGTCAGATTTAGGCGGCAAAATAAGTAGTTTCCAGAAATGTTGAGCAGCCAGCAGCTCCCACTGAGTTTGTTAGATCTCTATGTATGGCAAGGAGATGTTTAAGAACAGGTTAAATGGACATCTGTTTGAGACAGTCTAGATATACTTAATCCTGTCTCAGCACAGGGGGACAGACTAGATGACGTCTTGAGGTTTCTTCCAGACCTGCATTTCTATGGTTCTGTGATTAGTATCCTAACTTTAGAGTTGTTTTTTTTTAAATTGGCATAGATTTTTAATAAATAATTAGCATTTTAGTTCAACATTTTCAAACTTAGATGTATAAGGCTAGGCCCTGAAGTTCGTATGTAGGCACCTGAAGAAAAGTGGCCTTATTTTCAATGGTGATGACCACTCCATAAATCCCATTGCAGTTACTGGAATCTGCATGTACTCATTACTCCTTTTATTTAGGTGTTATGTCTAACTGTTGGACTCAGATCCATATTTAGGTACCTCTTTTTAAAAATAGATTCTTAAATAATGTCCTGCTAGTGCAAAATTTAAAGTAAATAGGTTGCTGAAATATATTAAAAAATAAACAATTGAATCTTTCCACTCTTGAATATAACTGCCAGTACTTTATTCTCTACATAAAGTAGGCAGCAGGTTTAAAACAAATAACAGGAAGTTTTTCTTCATGCAGCGCACATTCAACTTGTGGAACTCCTTACCTGAGGAGGTTGTGAAGGCTAGGACTATAATAGGGTTTAAAAGAGAACTAGAGAAATTCATGGTGGCTAAGTGCATTAATGGCTATTAGCCAGGATGGGTAAAGAATGGTGTCCCTAGCCTCTATTTGTCAGAGGATGGAAATGGATGGCAGGAGAGAGATCACTTGATCATTGCCTGTTAGGTTCACTCCCTCTGGGGCACCTGGCATTGGCCACTGTCGGTAGACAGATACTGGGCTAGATGGACCTTTGGTCTGACCCGGTACTGCCGTTCTTACGTTCTTATGTTCTTACATGACAGCTGTGTTCCCAACTACATTTCAGGGATTGTTGATTCATATTTTCTAAGATGTACTGTATGGGTGCCCAATCTTACCTAAACGATAGAATAAAGCTTTCCACTTACAGCCATGTATTTCCGGAGGGTCTGCACTTGCCAATTTATCCTTCTGCTTTAACCCTTTGGATCATGTGATCTGAGTCAGAGTAGTTTATCCTCTCTCGTCAGCCTTTGATGTCTTGACAATTACTAAGCCATACAAGAAAGAGGTTACAATCCCTTTAAATCTTCTTAGATCTTGTTAAGACATTTAAGCATAATCATTGTTGCGAAGAAAATACTCCAGAGGTCTTTCCCTTTATTTCAGGCTGAATTCACCATCTCTGCTGTCACAGTTTTCAAGATAGATATGCCAGACTCTACCTACTTATTCTGTTGTGGCTTCTTCACTTCACAACAAAAATGTACCAGTTTTGTTTCTCAGTGTTAATCTTGTTAAAGTTTCTTTACAAATAGATAAAAAGACTTTCAGCCTTTCAGATCTCGTTATGTACCTAGGTACTCAGATGACCCAGTATTTGTTGAGAATACCAAGGATAGTTAAAATACCCTTAGCAGAGCTCACATCAGACAGGATCCAAATTACTGCAACACCTAACGGGCCAGGAGCTATGCTGATTCACATTGATTGAGGAGCTGGCCAAATATAGTCAATTAAAATAGTTCGTTCTCTGCTCATGTAACATCTGCAGGTGTAACCCACACATCTTCTGGGTGTGGTGGTCTGTCCCACCTAATGGCTCTGGGACCATTGAGAGAGCAAGCTAAAATGAGTCTGCTTAACAGCCTGTTGGCTTTTAATTCATGCAGTACAGGCTTATGCCCTAAGCTCCAGAGGTCCCTGGTTCAATCCCACCCACCAACAACCAGGGTCTGTTGCCGTTACACAGGCATTTCACGTGTATGTGTCCATTTTAATTTATTTAATAAATATCTCTTTAATTTTATGGATTCATTGTGACCCTCCAAAAACCAAACTCTGCATCCCAAGAAAGGGGAAAAAAACCATAAGCAGGAGTTGTAGACCAAGCTGGATGAGCAAGCATCTCAGAGTGGTGATTAAGAAAAAGCAGAAAGCCTACAAGGAGTGGAAGAAGGGTGGGATTAGCAAGGAAACTATCTTAGTGAGGTCAGAACATGTAGGGATAAAGTGAGAAAGGCTAAAAGCCAAGTAGAGTTGAACCTTGCAAAGGGAATTAAAACCAATAGTAAAAGGTTCTATAGCCATATAAATAAGAAGAAAACAAAGAAAGAAGAAGCGGGACCGCTAAACACTGAGGATGGAAAGGAGGTTAAGGATAACCTAGGCATGGCCCAATATCTAAATAAGTACTTTGCCTCAGTCACTAATAAGGCTAATGGGGAGCTTAGGGGTAATGGAAGCATCCAAACGGGAATGAGGATATGGAGGTGGATATTACCACATCTGAGGTAGAAGCCATACTTGAACAGCTTAATGGGACAAAATCGGAGGGCCTGGACAATCTTCATCCGAGAATATTAAAGGAACTGGCGCATGAAATTGCAAACTCGTTAGCAAGAATTTTTAATGAATCCGTAAACTCAGGGGTTGTACTGTACGACTGGAGAATTGCTAACGTAGTTCCTATCTTTAAGAAAGGGAGAAAGAGTGATCCGAGTAACTATAGGCCTGTTAGTTTGACATCTATAGTATGTAAGGTCTTGGAAAAAATTTTGAAGGAGAAAGTAGTTAAGGACATTGAGGTCAATGGTAATTGGGACAAAGTACAACATGGTTTTACTAAAGGTAGATCGTGCCAAACCAACCTGATCTCCTTCTTTGAGAAAGTGACAGACTATTTAGACAAAGGAAATGCGGTAGACCTAATTTACCTCGATTTCAGTAAGGCATTTGACACTGTTCCACATGTGGAATTATTAGTCAAATTGGAAAAGATGGGGATCAATATGAAAACTGAAAGGTGGATAAGGAACTGGTTAAAGGGGAGACTACAACGGGTCGTACTGAAGGGTGAACTGTCAGGCTGGAAGGAGGTTACTAGTGGAGTTCCTCGAGGATCGGTTCTGGGACCAATCTTATTTAACCTTTTTATTACCGACCTTGGCACAAAAAGCGGGAATGTGTTAATAAAGTTTGCGGATGACACAAAGCTGGGGGGTATTGCTAACACGGAGAAGGACCGGGATATCATACAGGAAGATCTGGACGACCTTGTAAACTGGAGTAATAGTAATAGGATGAAATTTAATAGTGAAAAGTGCAAGGTCATGCATTTAGGGATTAATAATAAGAACTTTAGATATAGATTGGGGATGCATCAGTTGGAAGCAACAGAGGAGGAGAAGGACCTTGGGGTATTGGTAGTTCACAGGATTACTATGAGCCGCCAATGTGATATGGCCGTGAAAAAAGCTAATGCGGTTTTAGGATGCATCAGGCGAGGTATTTCCAGCAAAGATAAGGAGGTGTTAGTACCGTTATATAAGGAGCTGGTGAGACCCCATCTGGAATACTGTGTGCAGTTCTGGTATCCCATGTTTAAGAAGGATGAATTCAAACTGGAACAAGTTCAGAGACGGGCTACTAGGATGATCCGAGGAATGGAAAACCTGTCATATGAAAGGAGACTCAAAGAGCTTGGCTTGTTTAGTCTAGCCAAAAAAGGCTGAGGGGGGATATGATTGCTCTTTATAACTATATCAGAGAGATTAATGTTAGGGAGAGAGAGGAATTATTTAAGCTTAGTACCAATGTAGATACAAGAACGAATGGGTATAAACTGGACACTAGGAAGTTTAGACTTGAAATTAGACGAAGGTTTCTAACCATTAGAGGAGTGAAGTTCTGCAACAGCCTTCCAAGGGGAGTAGTGGGGGCAAAAGACATATCTGGCTTTAAGATTAAGCTTGATAAGTTTATGGAAGGGATGGTATGATGGGAGAGCCTAATTTTGGCAATTGATCTTTGATTATCTCCAGATAAGTATGCCCAGTGGTTGGTGATGGGATGTTGGATGGGATGGGATCTGAGTTACTGCAGAGAATTCTTTTCTGAATGCTGGCTGGTGAGTCTTGCCCACATGCTCAGGGTTTAACTGTTCGCCATATTTGGAGTCGGGAGGGAATTTTCCTCCAGGGCAGATTGGCAGAGGCCCTGGAGTTTTTTTGCCTTCCCCTGCAGTGTGGGGCATGGGTCACTTGCTGGTGGATTCTCTGCAGCTTGAGGTCTTCAAACCACAATTTAAAGACTTCAATAACTCAGGCATAGGTTAGGGGTTTGTTATAGAAGTGGATGGGTAGGGTTCTGTGGCCTGCTTTGTGCAGGGGGTCGGACTAGATGATCACATTGGTCCCTTCCGACCCTAGAATCTATGAATCTATGAATCTACTTCAGTGTGGCTAGTCCAACAAGTCCCCTGGCACTGTTTCTGTCCCTGGACTGGGTAAGCAGGCAAATGCTTAAATGCCAATGCTTGCTAGTGTGAATTTAAAATTCTGTGTCTGTAAATACGCATGCTGGTGCCTTTGAAATTTGATTTCTGCCGAGGGGCAACTCTATCCCACTCTGGCTGGCAAAATTTCCCCAAAGGGTCCTTTATCAATACAGAACTGACAGAGTAACGTGCTCTGGCTATGTCCTCTCTATCTGATGTGTGTCCACAACGCCACGCTGCCATGTCCAAGAGAGAAGCGTGACATAGAACCAGATTATCCACCAGCTAAGGGGAAGTTTTCTGATAGCTAGATAAAGCCTGTGTCCAGACCATTTGGGCTGGCTGAGAGGTGCAAATGAATGACCTCAGGGGAGAGAATCTAAACCATCCATGACCTGGTTCTCTGATGGTATAACTCTATTGACGTCCGTAAAATTAATCTGATTTATACTGATGTAAGCGAAAGGAGAATCAGGCCTCAGACAGGACTCAAATCTGCTGTGGAACCTGGGGCATTATCCTTGCAGAACAAATCACACAGTACGAACTGGATAGCTTTTCTTTATCAAATTGAGGACAAAGGGAATGAGGTAAATGTTTCTGGACTTTAGTACAGCATTTGATGCAATGTCCCATGGACTTTCTCTTTAAAAATAATTCAAATTTACTTGGATGTGAGTCACATTGATTAAAAACTGTTTGAAAGATTGAAACAAAGGCTATCAGTAAACAGAACTGGATTGAATTGGGTGGAGGTGGGCAATGCAGTGCTTTGTCTGACATGTCTGCATCGTTCCAGTGCACAGTTAAAACACAATTAGATCTCTCTATCGGAGACATTTCTTAGGTGCCCACTATGGCCAGACTTTCAAGTGTTCCTCCACACCCAGCGGATCCCATTGCAATTTGGCTTTTTCCTTTAGATGCCTAAACAGAAGCTGAGTTTTTTTTTCTGAAAATAGGCACTAAGGGCCTGATTCTGAACTACTGAAATCAATGGAAAAACTCCCATTCATTTCAATAGGCCTTGAATCATTTTCTTTGTATTCAGACTATGTCAGATCTGTATTCTATCTATCCAGGGACGTGTCTGTGATAACTACGTACCACAACACAGCTTTATTTATTGTATAGGTGACTAATCAAATAATGACTGAGTAAGCTGCAAAGTCAAACCATCTATGTTTTCATATAACAGTTATAAACATATTTGAATATCAATAAAGCTGACTGCAGAAAAAAAATATTCCTGCTGCCACGAAGAATATCGACAACCCTGTTTTATATCCAGACATTTTAGCAGTCAGTAAAATTTAAGAGTGACCAGAAACTAGACGTTATTTGGAAGAGATACCCCAGGTAACAGGGATTTGCATTAATGCAGGAGATTGACAGGTTTTCATCTCTGCTGCCAGCTACATATCACTCCAACATGGCCAAAGCAGAGAAATCCATTCTGTGGATTGTTCTCAGACTTGATTTCCTGTTTTTTTAATCTTTCTGTGCAATATTCTGCTGTTCAGATAGAATGGCATCTGCTCAGAGAGAAAAAAGAAAAACGGACAGTATTTAAATCACCCCAATGAATACCAGAGGTTGGGTTTTTTTATACTACAGACAATATTTACAAACTCTAAAGCTTATATAGAGTCTATTGTATTAAGACTTTGGATAGCTTGTGCTATCCAAATCTCCAGGGTGGAGAGTGGGTGGTAGAAGATCAGGGGAACTACAAATGCACTGTTTCTCTCTGAGTTTTGTTGAAATGGAGCAAAGCTCCTGCAGAGATATCACCTCTTTGTACAGCAGTAAGTGAACTCTGTCTCTTGTGCAGCTTAGCCAGCATGTACCCAAGCAATTATTTTTGCAGAAATTTAAGCCTTTGAGTGCTGACTACCCTAATGCATAGAGCAAAGCATCCCTCCATTCTCATCCAAGAGGACATGCCAGTTACATGGGGCTTTACAGAATGATAGAGGAAAGTTTTGTAGATATGGAACAGGACTGACAGTAAGGAGAGCTGGCTTCTCTTCCTGGCTTTGCAGCAGCCTTCCTGTGAACATTTTCAACTCACTTAGGCCCCAATTTTCAAAAGTGGCCATTAATTTTGTGTCTTCTGTTTTTGGGGTGCTTAAATTTAGATTCCGAAATGACCAAAGCTGAGAACAAAAAAAAATGGAAGTAAAAATAAAGTAAAATCAGAGACCACTTTTGAAAATGTGTCTTCAAAGTTATTTGTGCCTCAGTTCACATCTCTGTAAAATGGGCTTGACAAGGTAAGGGCAATGGAGTCTCTTAAGGGTTAACAAGCTCCTGAAGGTCACATGACTGTTTAGGGCAGCACATAAAAAGAGGGGGAAGCGAGGTTAAAGGGTAACTGAAGTGGAGGTTTTGTTCTCTTCTCTCTTGGCTGATTGAAGCAGAGAAAGCTTCTAGGGATTATTGCCCAGTATTTCTCGGTTGATTTGTTTTTTGTTTTGTGACTCTTTTGTGGACTATAAAGCAAAGGGCATTTAAAGGCTAATGCTTTCAGCTTCATTTCCCTTCTTTGGCTGGAGAAACTGCCCGTCAGTTTACAATGGGGAAAAGAATAATAATTTCCTACCTTGGCATGTTGATGTCCTGAGAGTTAATTCACTTATGTTTGTGAAGTGCTTTGACAGGGTGCTAGAACCAGCACTCTAGTCACTGAAAGTCCAATTAGTTTCTCCAGAGAAGGGCCTGACTGTAGGAAGCTGGGGCTAATTATTAGATCGTCTGAGCTGGGGAGAGTTAAGGAGCTAACTAACCCACTAACTGGCAGAACAGAAAGACGCACAGGAAGAACGTACAACAGATGAATGTGAGAGAGAAAGTGTTAGTAGCTAGCAAGGACAGTGCAAAGGGTGATCACTGTGTGAGGAGTTCTCTTCTCTATGGTAAAAAGGTTGCCAGTTTTGGTTGGACGTATTCCTGGAGGTTGCATCAGATGACATAATATTTAATTCCTGAGACTCCAGGACAATCCTGGAGGGTTGGCATCCCTAAAGGGGGATGATGTTGGTATGCCACTGTAAACAGACTTGCTGCACTATAAAGGGTGGTGGTTCCGATAACATAAACTCCATCTCACTGTTTACAAGCTGGAGGTGTTAGAGCCATTCCTACGAGATGACTGGAGCGGAGGGCCGCGGCCCTATCACAGCTGCTCAGGGCTGTGCCATGCAAATGCCTATCAAATATTTTAAATGATTCACAGATCAGAAGACTAGGGGGGACCACTGTGTTCATCTAGCCTCCTGCATAACATAGGCACAGTTGCCAACTTTCACGCGGTAAAGAAGCACCTCACCTTGCACAATAAGCCAAAAATCAAGCTAATCCCATTTCAAAACAAGGCCCAAACAAGGCAGTCCCTAAGAACCTCAACATTCTATGTGACTAGATCCCCCTGGCGTGCAGTCTGGGACTGCGGTGGGCCCGCTGTGCACCCCTGACTTCCCCCTCCCTCCCTGCCCATTGCCCGTTTGCTAGGAGCTGATCAAAAAAAAGCAACAAGCTACAAGCCAAAAACTAGCCAACAAGCAACTCACAAGCCAATTAAGCAAAAACAAGTCCAATTTCTGCTTTTTTTCTCATGAGTTTGGCATGTCTGAACATAGGTCATAGGACTTCTCTGAATTAATTCCTGTTTGAACTAGAGCACAACTTTCAGAAAAACACTCAAGCTTGGTATAAAAACAGGGTGACACTTCAGAAAGAATTGGTTTGGGGGGGAGAAGTTATCAGCCTATAAAATATTGTTTGTGATTATACTGGATCCTTGAAAGTCTGGGGGGAGTGAAGGGGGATGTAAAAGGTGGAGCTTATAGATCCATGAAAAGTCTGTGGGGTGGCAACACCTGCCTCCCTTGCCCCATAACTATGTCCCAGTTTGAAAATTGTCAGTGAACATAATTTAGCAAGTACGTTAGCCATTCTGTTGGCACTTCAGCAGGCCTACAAGATACACGATAGCGAGCTGGAAGTTAACTGCATATTCCACGTCCATTCTTCAGGACCTGCAATGGGAAAACTCCCAGTAACTTCAATGGGCTTTTGAATCAGACCCTCAAGTAGTGAAATTGGAACATTTGCACATGCAAGAACACCTGCAGTCTTTTACTGCCACATAGGTGAGAACGCATAGAAGAAATGTGCAACAAATAATCCAGCAATTATGCTTGCTACACCTACACAAAAGGTTAGAATGATCCCACAAAAAAGACATATTTTTCTCTGGTTATCTGAGTCCTCCGCTGACAATGGTTATGTTTTGTGGGTGGGATGGGAGGAGGGGGTAAGATTCTTTTCTTGTCTGGGCATGCTTTTATACAACCATATCAGTACTGAAGCCAGCTGGTTTTTTGCTGCTTGAAGGTGCATCAGTTCTGTCAGCAACTTCCTACAGAACAGTCATTAAAATGAATCTAAGGGCCCTGATTAACTACTTCTTGTGCCTAGGGCCATGGTGTGATGTAGCGGCTAGGTCTATGGCCCAGGAAATCTGGGCTGTATTCCTGGCTGGGCCACTGACTTACAGTATGAGCTTGGGCAAATCAGTTCACCATTCTATGTCTAGGTTTCCTTTTGTGTCTCTAGTTTATTTAGATTGTAAGTTCTTCAGGGCAGCAATTGTCTCATTATATGTGTGTACAGCACCCAGCACAATGTGGTCTGAGTCTCAGTTACACCTTCTAGGTGCTATTGTAATATTATTACTACTACTAATAATAATAGTGATTCATAATTGTGCAAGATTATACTTCTCTGTTCTCCAGGGGAATTTTTTTTCTCTGATGCTTCTGGCACAATGATTCCACTACTCTTTAGCTCACCAATTGCTTCTTCCTCACTTCAGAGAGCTGTGCCAGTGGCACTGCCTGTTCCAGGAGTAGCTCAGACATGTTTTACAATTTTGCTGAAAGTCTCTGGCTCCAAATCTCAGCTCCCAGATGATCTCTTAAATGTGCTTTCTGCTTGACACCAAAGACACAAAGTTCTGCCTGTTCATATAGGGACCAGACAAAGGCTTATACGTTTTCTCACTCAGGATCAAATGCAGCTGTTCAAGATCCTCCCAAAAATTCAAAATCAGCCTTAGCAAGGAAAGAGGGGAAGGAGAGATCCAGTGTTGGTCCAAGGGTCATTCTAGCTATGTGGCTGCATGTGGCATTCCCTAGGACGAGCTGATGGGCAGCAAAAGGCCCCTCCATTAGTGGATCCTGTCAGCCTCCTGAATTATTTTTATCATTTGTTGCTCCCTACCTCCCCCAAACCTCAATTTTCATGGCTAGTGCCAGCTGCCAACTGCTCCTCATTGTCCTCCTCTACCTCCTCCCCCTATTCTGGCATGTCTTCCTCCATTCTGAGGAGCTGAAGCCCCTCTTGGCTGAACTGCTGAGGTTAGTCCAGCCTAGAGGATCTTTGAGCCTGTGCAGACCATGGATCTTAGGTCACTAAGGGAGGCAAAACAGACTTTGCTAGGGAAAGGGAGGCACAGTAAGTCCTAGGGAAGGAGGCATAGCCCAAGTTGATAGGAAGAGGAGATGAGACAGAGAGGTTGATGGCACAGGAAGAGAAACAAAGGGCAGGAACAGTGACAATCCTAAATATTTCCTGCCACCATTTTCCCCTTGCTATTGAGCAATGCTGAATGCAGAGGTTAATTTTTCTAAGGGTCTGAGACAAAGACCACTGAAGACAACAGAAAGGTTCCCACTGACTTTCAGTGTTGGATTGAAGATTCAGTTCGAAGATTAAGCATCTACCTGGTGGCAGCCTGTAGTCTTCTATTTTGGTCCCCACTCCCGTTGATATCAGAGGGAACCCGGCTATGGATTTAGAATTAGTCTACAGTCTTTAATGTTCAGTCCCAGGCCTGGTCTAGCCTACACAATGAAATCGACCCATGTTAGGTCAACGTACAGCCACTGCAGTAGATACTGTGTTTTTTCATGTCCACACTAACCTCTGTGTGTTGGTGGGGCTTGTCCTCACGAGGAGCAATTATAGTGACTTAAGTAGGGCAGAGGGTGAAGCTGACAGCCTAAACTGCCATCTCTGCAAAAGGTCTGACAGCTGGAACTGCGCTGCTGGGCACCCACAGCCTATGTTGTCGGCTCTATATGGAGCTCACAGGTGATCTGAGCTCCATACAGTCAGTCTAACTACATTGACCTAAGTTCTATGCCTCTCATGGAGGTGGAGTTATTAGGTCAGTGTAGTGGGGTTATTTACATTGGTGGGAGCAACCCTCTAGTGAGCGTAGACACAGAGTTAGGTTGACGTAATCTGCCTAACTCTGTAGTATAGATCTGGCCTCAGCTCCACAGACTCTGACTAAACATGTAATTCAGCCATCTCTGCAGAGTGAGCTTTTAAAAGTTTACAGGTAACTTCTCTGGAAGTGTGACAATGCCAATAACATGTGTGATGCCTCTGAGCCAGGCAAGTGCCCTCCACGTTCACTTGTCTTTGAATAATTGGAAAATTGCTCACCCAATATTTTATGGCCACTGCTGTAAATCTTACCCTGAGTTGGTGCAACAGCCCTAAATGCTTTGTTTCTGTTTAATAGGATGAAAACCGGGTGGCTGTGAGTTGGCTGGTTGTGTCTGCGTTTGCCTGCGAAAGAGGCATGTATGCTGGTTTTGATCAAGTGTGCTGCAGTGCAAATTGACAGCAATGCTCACACCTCATTTCAACACAGAACTCTGCTTTCTGGAGTGTGCAAACATTCCCCCCCGCCTAGCTCCTCTTTTCAACAGTCATGTTTGTATTTATTATTATTATTGCCGAATGTGTGCCAGGGATTTTACAAACAGGCTACATATAGTCCCTTCCACAAATTGTTTACAATGCAATAGATTATTATGTCGTATCTGCAGTCTTTCTGTCTAGGCTTTTGACCAAATTTGACTGTGTGTGTGTGTCTGTCTGTCTGTCCATATATAAGATCTCAGTGTAAACTTAATAGTAAAGCACTATCAGATCCCTTATAGCATTCATATGTGTTTAAATGTATATGTACATGTTTGTATGTATGTGCATGGCCACACACACACATTGCATTTAATTTTTTAGGGGCTGTAATGTTAATACACTTGGTAATCCTGCCCCCTACCCCTTTAACTCTTCCTTAGCTCATTCTATCCTGGCCCATCCCTTGTATTTTGTATGGATTTACCCCCTCAATATTTCAGGTTTTATTACTAAGCTAACATCCCCAACCTAGGCCTATTCATCCCTTGATTAAAACCTACACATTATTATTGGTTTTATTTTAATTGTTCTTATCTGTTAAATTCTCCTTCCTTCTAGCAATGACCCTCCACTACACTTTGTCCTCTCTCTACCCAGAGGACTATGGTCCCTTTCCCAGTGTTCTCTTGACACCTCCCAATAACTATCCCCTTTCCTCAGCAAAAGCCTCCTTCCACAGCCTATATAAGCAGCATACACATATGTGCCAGCAACAGCTTTTATTCCCAAGTTGTTTTTTTCCTTCCTGCTTTCAGAAGCTGGTTTAAAAAAGAAGCAACTGCAGTAATTTCCTCAATCATTTGACAGCTGGAAACAATAACCAATTATCATCCTGTGGGAAGGTTTATTCTGATGGATTGGCTGATGGTGTAAACCAAGAGTAACTCCATTGAAGTCAGTGGAGTTGCACTGGAGTGATTTCAGAATTAGGCCCAAAGCCTTCCACGGCAGTCTGAATGGATATGATTGCACTAAAGCAGGAAGAGAGTCTTCCAGTGCAGGAAGACAGGTGCTTGAGGTAGCATGCTAAAAATAATTGAGTGTGGCCATTGTGGCGTGGGCTGCAACTTGGGTTCTCAATGTAGAGGGGTTGGAGAGCTGGAGCGCTGCTATTTTTAGCATGCTATCTCAAGCACCAGCAGCACAAGTTTGTCTTCCAGGGTTGGATTGGTCAGTTGCAGCAGCAGTATAGCCATGCCATATAAGAGATCATTGTGAGTTAAGTGTCTAAGGCAAAAGTGCACTGAGGAGAAATTGATCCCTGGTGTAATGCAGCTCGTTTCAATGTGGTATTACGCCAAGGGTAAAATTGGCCATTAATGTTCTACCAGTCGTCCCTGGTTTGATAAGACCATTGACATATTAAATAGCACTGCACTGGTCCTTACGGGACTGATGCGTGAAGGCTATGTCACGCTTTTTCACTGAGAGAGTATAAAAATAACACATAATCCGTATTTAAATGGTGCTTATATCTATGGGGTCTGAACACAGTCATTGCAAAATCCTCTTAATTGAGACACTCATCTTCCCAGTGAAGATTGCTCTTAATTAATAGGTCCCCCAATTCAATTAAGGCTCATTAGCAGTGACTCCCCACATGGTAACTCCCATCTTTTCATCTGCTAGAATAAATATTCTGCTTGCTGTATTTTTCACTCCATGTATCAGATGAAGTGGGCTCTAGCCCACGAAAGCTTATGCCAAATAAATTTGTTAGACTCTGAGGTGCCACAAAAACTCCTCGTTTTTGCTGATACAGACTAACAAGGTTTCCGCTCTGAAACGTCTTTTATAAGAAGCTTGAAAAAATACTTAAGCTGACCTATAATTTTGCACTGAATAGGAACCCAAGCTGTTCAATCTCTGTTGTCTTTTCTTCTAGTAGCTTCTGATTTAACTCAGAGTTTGCTGTACTAGTTCTGTCGTAACTAAAATTGTTTATGCCCAGTGGGGCTGGCCAGTGTAGATGGAGGAAATTCATGTTATGAGACCTTTTTAATAAACACTTTTTATAAGGGAGTCAATGGAGTTGCACCCATTTGTATGAGATCTGGATTTGAGGTCAAATATTTAAGTGACTTAGGAGTAGAAATTTTTGACTTTTCTGTGCACAGTGCTGTCAGGAAACCAAAAATTTCCATTTGGAAATGTGACTCTGGTTCCTCATGGAAGTTATAATTCAGGTGCCTCATTCCCTTATAATCTCTATAGCTTGGGGTTCACAAGGTTATTGCAGGGAGGTTGTGGTACTGCTACCCTTACTTCTGCACTGCTACTGGCTGTGGTGCTGCCTTCAGAGCTGGGCAGCTGGAGAGCGGATGTAAGGATGGCATGGTATGGTATCACCACCCTTTCTTCTGCACTGTTGCCTGCAAAACTGGGCCCTCAGTCAGCAGCTGCCACTCTCCAGCTGCCCACCTCTGAAGGCAGCGCAGAAGTAAGGGTGGCGATACCACAACTCCCCTAAAATAACCTTGTGACACCCCTTCCTCACCCCCGCAACTCCTGTTTTGGTTAGGATCCCCAGTTTGAGAAACGCTGGTCTCCCCCATGAAATCTGTATAGCAGGGGTCGGCAACCTTTCAGCAGTGGTGTGCCAAGTCTTCATTTATTCACTCTGATTTAAGATTTTGTGTGCCAGTGATACATTTTAATATTTTTAAATCATCTATAAGTCTGTAATATATAACTAAACTGTTGTTGCATGTAAAGTAAACACAGGTTTTAAATATGTTTAAGAAGCTTCCTTTAAAATTAAATTAAAATGCAGAGCCACCCCGGACTGGTGGCCAGGAAAGACAGTGTGAGTGCCACTGAAAATCAGCTCGCATGCCGCCTTTGGCACGTGTGCCATAGGTTGCCTACCCCTGCTGTATAGCATAGTGTAAAAGCACACAAAACACCAGTTTTCATTGGGGGAGACCAGATTTCATTGTCTGTGATGCATTTTTCATGTCCATGAATTTGGTAGGGCCCTAATAATCAGACATGTAGTCTTGTTAGACAATGCAGTCATAGAAGAG
Source organism: Gopherus evgoodei (assembly GCF_007399415.2). Taxonomy (NCBI): domain Eukaryota; kingdom Metazoa; phylum Chordata; order Testudines; family Testudinidae; genus Gopherus; species Gopherus evgoodei. Next base: position 9,523,244 of record NC_044326.1, read on the forward strand.
TATGAGGGTATGAGGCACTCATATTACAACTCCCAATATGTGGCATTTTAAATCAAAATTTTTCAGAAATTGGATGTTTATTGAAAAATCAAAATGTCCAAAAATTTCTGCAGAAAGCAAACTTCTTTAGTTCAAGAAAAACAACTTTCCATTAAAAAAAATCTCGATCAAAAAATTTCAGCCAGCCCTAGTTCGGAATCTAAGTCATCTAAGAATCACAGAAAATCAGGGTTGGAAGACACCTCAGGAGGTCATCTAGTCCAACTCTTAAGTCATCTAGTCCTTGCTTAAAGCAGGACCAACACCAACTAAATCATCCCAGCCAGGGCTTTGACAAGCCAGGCCTTAAAAACCTCTAAGGATGGAGATTCCACCACCTCTCTAGGTAACCCATTATGTGATTCACCACCCTCCTAATGAAATGTATTTCCTAAGATCCAACCAAAAAGTTCCATTTTTCGAAAGTGACATAGGCACTTTTTCTTATTTAAAGCCAATAGGACTTGTGCTTCTTAGTGGAAAAGTCACTTTTGAAAATTGAACTTGGGTTCCTAAGTCTTCCAGGTACTTTTGAAAATTTTATCTTGGCCTAGAAGAACTGTGAGTATCAAGACTTGACATTGATTGTACTCAAAAATATCACATATGCCAATCATAATTGCAAGTAAGTTGTTAACTAGGGCCTAGATGCTTAACTTTAAGCCTATGCTCATGTCCATCCCTGTCCTCTACTGAATTGAATGGTTAAAGTTAAGCATTTGTTTAAGTGCTTTGCTAAATTGAGACCTATCTTAAGTTTTTATGCAATCACTATGCTACTTAAGCCTGGAAGGAACAAGAAAATGCCACTACCATTTATGCACCATGACCTTTTTTAATTCACCATTTCTCTGTTCTTGTTGCATGTTTTAAAATTTGCTTTATTTCCAGAAGTATTTATTATTCATCCATGAGTGAACTGGGCTGCTGATCATTTTAAGAATACTTGGCCATCACCTTTTAGACTTCTAAAGCAGTGTTAGATCAGATGCTTCAGAGGAAGGTGAAAAATTCTCAGCCACTTCAACAAATATTATAACAAAAAAAGCAGAGAAGTTTTTGATTTAGTTAATATGCATTTTCCTCTCTGTGCTGATCTCTCTGTACATAGTGTGTGGGTAATTTATTTACAAGGGCTAATAATAATATAAATGTTACATAATGTGTCTCATCCATAATGATCCCAAGCAAACTTTCATACAAACTTAGGCATTGATTCAGCAATTCATCCCTATTAAACAAAGCACCTAAGCACATACTTAACTTTAATAAACTTCACTGGGGCTTAAAAGTTAAGTGTGTGCTTAAGCACTTTGCAGAATACGGATGGAATTAAACATGTTTTAAATGCTTTGTTGAATTGGGTCCTGAGAGCCTGAATGAAAGATAATTGAAGTCAATGGGTGTCTTTCCATTGACTCCACTGGACTTTAAACCAGGCCCTGACGTTTTGGTCAATCTGATCTGTGCAGACAGACCATTAAACCTGAATAGAGTCTTGAAGATGTTAGTTAATTAATCCTCACAGATTTCCTGAACGAACATTTTAAAATTTGCTACATGATAAAGTACAGAAAAAATGAAAATCTGTTCTCTACAATACAACAGCTGCTCACGCTTCATCTAATTACATAAAGGTTAAGGAATGTCAAGAGAAGATGTGGAAGCCTTTTCCCAATGAAATCAAAGAGAGAATTTAGGCTGGCATTTCTAGATACCTGATTGGGGAGATAGCCAAGACCCTGATGTTATCACTCTTCCTCTTACAAAAAATTCCATGGGATCTTTAACAACCGCAGGTTCTTGGTTTTAATGGCTCTTCTGAAAAAAAAAAAGCTGAGATAGAGAGTTAGAGACATAAAAATGGGCTCCATCTGAAAGCTCTGAGCATATCTGGTGATAAATGCTGAGGTTCACTGTGAATAAAGAGCTAGCATGATTTAAGGATTAATGCACAATTATTACTGAATGCAGGGAACCCAAAGAAGTTCAGCCCAAGGGTCCTCAGCCTAGGTTATTATTAAAGGAATTCAGGAAGCATATGACTTAGCTGGCTTCAGCCGAGGGCCTTATTAAAACCTGGCTTGCTCTCCTGCCTGTGTTTGTGAGCTTTTTTTTTTTTTTTTAAACAGGTCATAAAATCTAAGGGAAAAGCAGACAAATCTTCCCAGAGCCTCCTGTCCATGCTGAAGAGGTGTTCAGGCCAGGAGGCTTGATGTATAAATTCTTCCACCTCAGTGACATTAACCTCTACAGGCGATTGCTTCTGCCGCAGTGGATGGTTTTCATCTTCCTAAATAGAATCACTGATGAAAAAGCTGAAATGTCAGAGGCACACACAAAAAAGAGATAGCCAAGGGAATTCGTGATATACTAAGCTTATAGGGGAAGAAAGCAAGAAAAGTTACTCCTGTGTTGTAGTAACTTTTTTATTATTACCTGTATTTCCTGAGCCAGGATGGTCTAACACAGGGGTCAGCAACCTCTGGCATGCAGCTCGCCAGAGGAAGCACCCTGGCGGGCCGGGCCAGTTTGTTTACCTGCCGCATCCGCAGGTTTGGCGGCTTGCAGCTCCCACTGGCAGCAATTCACCGCTCCAGGGCAATGAGGGCTGCAGGAAGCGGCAGCCGGCACATCCCTCAGCCCTCACCACTTCCAGCAGCCCCCATTGACGTGGAGCAGTGAACCACAGCCAATGGGAGCTGGGATTGGCCAAACCTGTGGATGTGTTAGGTGAACAAACTGGCCAGCTCCTTATCTAACAAATAGAGACTGCACTGGGATTTAGGAGACCTGGGTTCTAATCCTGATTTGGCCACTGATTTGTTCTGTTGGCTTGGGCAAGTCATTTTCTAGTTCTGTGCCTCAGTTTCCCATCTGGTTTTCCTATTTAGGTTATAAGTCCCTGCCCCAAAGAGTTATCTCCTATCATGTGTATGCATAATTGTGTCTTTTGGAGGTATTGTAACATAAATTATAATGATGATGATCTTCCTCTACCTTTCCCATCTACCTCATTGGGAGGATGCTGTGTTTAGGGCAATAGTAATTCTAATTTTAGAGGGCAATTTGGAAAATAAATGTCTAAAAGCTTACCTCAGTGCACCAGGCTACCTGGGATGGGGAGGAAAGGGGCCAGGCTGTGAGGGAGCAAGTGATGGACAGGAAGAATGGAAATAAGGAAAGCATCATAACTGTGGATCGACTGCAAACATATTTTTCAGCTCTTGGGAAAAACTTCAGATGACTCCTCAAAAGTTGCTGGTCTCCTCTCCCTGCTCCCAGGGCCGGCGCTTCCATTTAGGCAACCTAGATGGTCACCTAGGGTGCTAGGATTTGGGGAGGTGGCATTTTGCCACCCTCGGAGGCAATTCGGCGGCAGGGGGTCCTTCTGCGCTCCGGGTCTTCAGCGGCAATTCTGCGGTGGGTCCTTCACTTGCTCCGGGACCCACTGCCAAAGTGCCCCGAAGACTGGGAGCCACGGAAGGACCCCCCTGCAGCAGAATTGCCACCAACGACAGGGAGCATGGAAGGACCCCCACCTAGGGTGCCAAAAACCCTGGCGCCGCTCCTGCCTGCTCCTGTGGTGGCCCTAACAAGGATGGCTGTGGAAGATGCTTATATGTAGAGGACTGCAGTCCCAGGCAGAAACCTACTAGGCCAAGCCTCTCTTTTCTGTTCTGGTAGCAGTCAGCTCAGCTACAAGAACACATGTGGCTCAGAGGTGTACACACATCAGCACAGATTCATGAGAGAAGTGGAGTTATAGAGAGAAGAGGGAGAGGAAAAAGGGAGAGGAAAAAAATTACTCAGAGAGGGAGAATAAAGACAGCAAGAGAAAAGGATGTTGGGGCAACAGGAGAGAGAGAAGAGACAGGGGAAAAAAAACGAGAATGTCACCGCTCTGCCAAGTCATGCATGAGGGGCAGGTATGGGAGTCACCCACCCACCAGCTCCTTGTGATGTGAAAGCTCCAGCAACAAGAGAAGGTTTGGTTATGTGCAGCTTGCATGAAATGTAGAGGAGGTTCTGGCCTTCCATGGAACTGGGCAGTAGGATGTGATGGACTTGATACTATCTGGCCAGGGAGCGCAGTTCGCCTTGCTTGAAATGACTACTAGATTGAAATGGTGGAAAGTGTTGAAATTTGTTTCCAGAAACAAATAATGACATCTGTCTTGATCCTTTATGTAGAAAAGACAGTCACCTTGATAGGGGAGAATCTAGGCTGAGGATCATTAAGTAAAAGGAATTGTATGCTTTATCCTCCTTCCCAAGCATTCCTGGTTTTAGATTGTGAGATCTTCCAGACTGGGACCATCTTGTGTGTGTAGCCAGCTCCTCAGCTCCTTGCATGCTGTGTACACTTCTGTAATGCTGCTGCTGCTAATAATAGTAAAAAAAAAAAAAATTAAGTGAGTCAGCTTCAGCAGTGGTGAATCTATTGTGCAGAGGAAGACACTGAATGGCATATACCCATTGTAACATGTTTGAATAGGTCTGTGTCTCTGAGATGGTAAAAGGTTACAAGAAACCAGGCACCAAAACTGTTTGCCCAAGGCAGCAAATACAATATTGAATGAAACTGAAACCATACAATGCATATTATATCAATGAGGGACTGGGATTTGCCATGTTCCCCACAGTGAGGACACTAGTGCAAATATCCTTGTCAGGATAATTACAATGGAGAGTGTTATACCTGGGATGCTAATAAGTAAAGTCACACTTTTCCCCTGACTTGTCAGTGTAGGAGTTATGAGCAATATTTTCCACACCACGAGAGACCAATGCTTCATGTTAAAGGATTTTGTTTCCCCTTATGTGTATTTTCACACAGATTGGAGTTCACCTGGGCAATGTTTTAGCCCCAACTCTGACTTTTGTGCTATTTGCTTTTTATTTTGATCACTCTGTTTTTAGTAAATCTTATTTTCTTCAAGATACTTGTGGCCTGACACTGTACCCAGGGTGTTCACCCAAATGCATCCTGCAGGATTCTTCTCATCTGGGTCTAGAGTCTATGTCCATTCAGAATGCTTGGTCAAAAGGAAAAGAGTCTGGTCCATCGGGTGCGATTAATGCCAGGACTCCGGTTGGTTCAGCCCAGTTAAAAAGCCCTAATGATCACTGATGAGAGCTAAGTCAGAGAGGTGAGAGGTAACATAAGATGTCATATGACAACATAATCAACCAAAGGAATATCAAGTTAGAAATATTACATCAGCAGAACAAATTCTCATTGGCTGATCATACTCTAAAATCCATCATGACAATATTTACAGCAATTTCTGAAAGCCACTTTTTCAAGTTAACCCTTTCAGGTGCATCAGTAACACCACCAATATGATGCATAGTGTTCCTCAGAATTCCTCAGATGAAAGTTTCCATTCAAGCACAACTGTATATATTATTATTGATTACATGAGCTCAGGCTCTCTGATGAGCTATCATGATCTGAACACATTCTACAGATGTTTCCGGTACATTGGGAAGAAAAAAGGAAGCCCATTTACTTTCTATAATGGATGGTGAACACCTGAGCTGAAAATAGAATTAGCTGAGGAACCTGAGTGTGAGGTCCTCTCGACTGTAGCAATGGCCATCTGGCAAAAGCTGGGAAGATTCCTGACATGCTATTTAGATATGAAGGGGGAATTGTCAATGAAAAGCTCATGGGAAGTGAAGAAAGGGATGTTGGCTCATGCAGAAATTCTGGGGCAGAGGGTTGCAGTGATCTGGGCTACAGATTAGAATAATTATGTTATATTTCTTTGGCACTTCTAATCCTGAAGGATCCCCAAATTCATTACATACTATGTATATATAGTACCACTGAAATGCAGCCACTTCTAGACTGGGAGGGCATTGACCAGCCAGTGTTGTCAGGCTAAGTGTGGGAGAAGAGGACATTTTGAGAAGGACACTGGGCACTACTTCTCTTGTTATGCACCCTGCCAAAGGATCTTCACAGCAAACAAGATTTCATGATGTCAGCGGTATCTGAGAGTGCTCAGTAAATCCAAAAATGAGGCCATCAAGTCTCATCTGAAAAACTCTCCGCCCAGTGGAGCGTGGAACTCAGTTTGTCTGCCTCAGAAGGCTAAGAGACCGAGTCACTTGAATTCATGGTTTCAGAAAACGTATGAATTTCAGAGATTAATTTTAGCAACTAAGCCATACCTTCCAGGCAAAATTAATGTCTGGTCTCAGTTATAACCAGCAAAGCCTCTTTCCAAAGAAATCCCTGAATTTTAGGCCAGTGGAGAGAAGCTGATGAACCTGGTGATGCAATGGCCTCAAGACTGTAAGGCTGATTATGAATAATAAAGTCCCAGAAGTTCCATTCAGAAATAAGGAGGATACAAAGAGTTGACATTTCACATGAGGTTAATGGGAAACTGGGCTGAAATCCTTTCTTGCTTTGAAATGATATTTTTTTATATTCAAAATGAAGGCTTTGCTGATAGTTTCAATATGGTTACAGCTGAAGTCAGGGGGAGATGAAGACTATTTTGTTTGTGCTTGGCTGAACACTAACTGGGCCATCTCAGGCCGAACCCTTGTATATGTAGAGCCAGAGGTGTGCTGCTTAACCTAAAAAAAATACAGCTTGTTCTTCTTCATCTTCTCCTCGTCCTCTCCTCTTCTCCCTTTTGTTGAAATTAAACTGTTATTCTTTGCCTAGCAATGCTTTTTTGACCTAAAAGGTTCACGGAGAATGTGATTCCTATGTCAGGCAAAACCTGGGAAAATGGAGAGTGTTGCCAATGCCTGTGATTTTATTGCAAGTCTTGTGATATTTGGTGTTTTTCACAAAAGCCCCAGCTCCTGGAGTCAGGTGATTAGATAAGAATATCAGCATTCATTTTCAAACCCTCACAGTGAGGGGAAAAGTTTGCAAGCATGCCCAAGTGTAACAAAGGCTCAGAAACCAGAAGGCAAATAAATGAATAAATAAACAAATCCCAACATGTATTCTTTTAAATAAAAACAAAAAAGCCTCATGCTTTTTAAGCCCTTCTTGTTGTTTTTGAGAGAGGCCTGGCTCATGATATTTGAACTCTTGGAGTTGTCAGTACTCAGAGTTAGTTTTGGTCCAGAGGCATCCAAGATTTCAGGGTCTCCTTTTTCACAGTGCTTTGCGTACGGATGAACCAAAGTGCTGTCTAGCCGTTGACGAAAGGCAACATCCAAGAGTCCAGTGAGAGAGAGGAGGGATACACCGACTGTAAGGTTATTGGTATTGTTTCTTTAAAACCAGGCAGGAACAAAGTTCTAGGACTGATGTTCTTTTGTGTATCCATTTAACAAGCTTTATATCCACACAACCACATGGACATCAGCATTGCAGACTAATCCAGACTGACCAGCCACTATGCCTTACACCTGACCTGGAAAGGTCACTTCTAGGGGTGTGACACTCTGTACCTTAAAGTAGCACTGTGGAACCCCCATATTCACCCCTGTCATATAATTATATGTTTTGTACAAAATCTGCTGTGTGAGGTATTATTTTAAAAGTTGAACATTAATATCCCATTGAATTTTATATGCTATCATTATATATGGCATTATGAAGTATTGCTGTATGTGTTACTGAAATATGTTGTGAGGTTGGAAACACCCACAACCAGCCTTTCAGTTACAACAAAGGAGTAGCCATCGATAGCCAGATGGTCATTAATGGCTCCTCAACACACAATCCACTCTCCCAGAGACTTCTCAGAGAAGACAGTACACCGTGGGGGCAGACTTCACGGGAAGGATCTTTCTAGCAACTGGGAAAAGGTATAAAAAAGAAAGACAGTGACAGCATCATTTGGCCTCTCTCTCTCTCGCCATCTCAATACCTGAAAGAAGATCTGGAAGAGAAGGTCACTGAACTGAAGGAGCTTGGTCCCAAGCTGGAAAAGGGTCCAGTCTGTGTATTGAAGAATTGTAAGCTGCTTGTATCCTCTGTTGGGGTGCTTGATTCAGCTATAGTTTAGACTAAAAGATTAGGATTTAGAATGTAACTTTACTTTTTATTTTCTTAAGGTAACTATCTGACCTTTATGCCTACCACTTATGAATCAACTTTTCTGTAATTAAACTTATTTTATTGTTTTAGACAAACTTACTGGTAAGGATAAAGTGTTTGGGAAATCTGCTCAGGTTACAAAGGCTAGTGTTTGTCCACTTCCCTTTGACGAAGCGGCAAACTAGGTAATGAACTTACACTGGCCAGGCTTCTGACCAGTGCAAGACAGTACAGTTCTGGGTGCAAGGCTGGTGAGCTGGGGGGCCTTGGCTGGAGTCTTTCTATTGATGGTTCATGAGTAGCTGGAAGATCATTCATGTAATCCAGTTGGATGTGTCTGTGGATGGCTGTGTAAGTGCAGTGCCTGTCAGAGGCTTATAGCTTGACATCAGCACCACAGTGTGAGAGGTAGCCCAGGCTGGTGGGTTTGGAGGACTCAGCAGTCCCAGAATCCAGGTTGCATCTTGGTCACAGCTGGTGCAAGGACCTTTTGTGCAGTAGGCAAAACTTCCACCTTGCACTCCCCGCTTCCGTAACATTGGTTCATTGAGGGGCTAATCCCAACGAGCCTTTATAAACCCCAGGGGCCAGCCTGCCCAGGGCCCAGCCTGCCCAGGGGCTGCTCCCCAGACCAGATTCCCTCCTCCCCACTCCCTGAACTCCCCTGGAGGGTGCACAGCCCCCCGTGAGCCCTCCCCCCCCAACCCAGTGGCCCCCGCCCCAAGTCCACTCACTGGCTTTGCCGGGCTTGGGTCACTGCAGCAGATGCATGTGGGCAGAGGCCCCCGTGCGCTCCCCCAGCTCCTCCCTCACCGCTAGTGTGAGCCGCCGCTGTCCCTCCCGGAGCAGAGTCAAGGCCCTGTGCCCAGTGGCAGCCCATATGCCCAGGAGCCTCAGAGCCCGAGCGTGGCAAGAGAGGAGTTGGGGGGCGCATGGGGGCCTCTGCCCGCAAGCATCTGCTGCAGCCTTCAGGAGTCCCCTGGAGGGTGGGGCTCCAGGCTACAGCCTGGGCAGGAGCGGCAGGGGACACGGCTGCTCCCTGCTAGTGGCACCACCGTCTCTGCAGGGCTCCTGCCCCCTTGCGCTGTGCCAGTTCCTCCATGGCTGGAGCTCGCCACCCCCACAAGCTGATGGTCTAGCTCTCCAGTGCCTCTGGAAGGCAGCTCCTCCCTGTCTAGCCAGGACACCACTTTCTGGTGCCTCCAGGACCGTCCTTAGGATTTATGGGGCCCAATGCAGTATTATTAAACTGGTGCCCCTATGCCGGATGGCAGCCTGAACTTGCAGCCCGGCGGGGGCAGGGGCGGAGAGACAAGGCACAAAGAATAACAAGATACCCGGCCTGCTTCACAGTGGCAGAGAGTCACAGTTCCCCACAGAGACCCCTACACCCTCTTCCTCGCGCAGAATGAACATGCAGAAGGTACCTAATTAAAAGCACTAAACTTGGGAATAAAAAATGTCAGTCACAGGTTTTTTGATATGCCCTGAAGTTTGTCAGCCATTTATTTGCAAAAACTTTGTAGTAAGGGTGAGCCAGCTGTCTTGCTAAATACAACATTAAACATTATGGACTACATGATGCAGCTCTTCTCTGATTTACATTTTCTTAATCAGTATTCCTAAACTGATTTTATATTTTAAATGTATTCTTAAACCTTCATAAAGTAATCAGTCCAGATTACTACATATTTAACTCACTGAAACAGACATTATTTTAAATTAATCCGTCACAGAGGTTTAGTGTGTTAATAACAATGTTCATTGCTTTTAGAAAAAGGGAACACTAATTTACTGTGTGTGAGCTCCATAACAATACACATGTTTATGAAATTTCACCAACTTTAAAAAAATATGTTTCCAAAGATTTTAGGCCTAACAAAGGATTTTATATCTTACTAAGGTACTGATTTTGCTTAAAACTAGTTCATCAGATAGTCAGAAGTAAAAAAAGGGAAACTCTTTGTCCAGCTATCTGGAAGCAAAGGGCTGTTGCTTCCTTCAATTGGGGGAAGGGGAGAGGGGGTGAAGGGAGAAATGAATGGACAGAAAGGACAGGAAGACTTTGAAAGTAAGATTTTTTACTATAGTAATTAAAATGTGTATTTTAGATAAGGGTGGTCTTTTGAAGAATTTATTTAAAAAAACATATGTCTGAAGATCCAAGCATTTAAGGCTAAAGATGATTGTGCATCTAAAAATCTATGCAAGGATTTTTTAGAGATGTGATTTTATAATCTTCACCAACTCACTAATGAAATATTTTTAAAGCAAATTTTAAACTAAGGTCCTGTAGACAGACATGTCCAGAGTAAATATTACAGTCACACACAACTGGTTTTGTCAGTAAATTCAGAAACTGGCAGTATATACCTGGGGGTTGGCAAATGCTTGTTGAATGGCTTCATTACCCCTTGGATGGCTCTTTAACAGTTTCAGTGTTGTGCTAATAGTCTGGCAGGCTGGAGACTTTTTCTCTTTTAACTACTAGATCCCTTTCCCAGGAGGACTCAGAGCCTGCAGGAAGGGTCAGAACAGGGATAGGAAAACCATAGGGTGGACATTAAGACCCAGTGGTGCCTCAAATTTGCAGATGCCCTACCCAGCTGCCTATGCCTGAGGACAACTCTCCAGCACCCCAACCACTTGCCGCCCAGGCAACTGCCTAGCTGGCCTAGTGGTTGCGCTGGCCCTGACCCCAGTGACCCCATCACAATGATTGATTCAATCATTCTTCATATCCTGTTCCCTCTTTAGACCCTCTGCTGTGCTGCCATTAACAGTGCCCCTTAGGATGCTGTGCTGGGGCACAGGACCAATGGCCCATGGGGTACTGATCTGAAACTGTCAAACTCACTTTGAAAAGACCACTGAAAAAACACGAGGAGGGGGGGACAAGTTTGGGTCACCACTGACCTGGAAAGGATTTGAATAAGTGTAATAGTCACAAATCCTGGGACAGATTCTGCCCAGGCAGCCTCTAGCCTGGAGATTCACCATGCAGCACCATTTGGAGGATCAGAGTCCTAGAGATGAAAGGCACCCTAGCTCATTTTCTAGTGGTTTGTTTGGAACAAGCAGGATATTTAAAACATGCCCATTCTTCTTATACATTCAAAGAGTGTTTCTCATTCCAGGTTAAGAACAAACACCCTGGGAAAACAAAGTCTTTCGAATCCCCCAGGAACCTGACTTGTGGAAGGGTGTCCTCAGTCCAGTTTAGCAGCATAAGGACTTACATTTTTAAAGAGGCAGACACTGCCCAGGCAGCCCTGGAAGCCTTCAGGGAGGGTGGGGAAACAGGAAAGATGGAGAGGCAGGCGAGAATACACAGAAGAAACCTTGTATTATAACTTGCTAGGAAACAACATCCTCTAATTAGATGACAGCAGAACAATGATCCCAAAGAGCTTCATGCACGGTATCAATATTTGATGCTAACAGGGGCCTATCATGCATTCTTTAACATTCATTGTTTGTGCTTCGCAGACAGGCTTCACTTTCTGGGCAAAAATAAGTCCTCATTTTTAGCAACCCTTTGCAAAAGAGAATAGACTGTTTCCTTGCCATGGATGGATGCAAATTATTATTTACCCACTGTTGGGATATTTACCTGTTTTGAAAATGACAAGATAGAAAACTATCTCTAAAGTTACTTTGGACATTTTTTTTTCCATTTATTTTGGGACAAAGAGTTTAGAAGCTAAGTGAGAATGAATCCTCATTCTGAATTCAAATTAGATACATATTTTAAAACCCAGCCACACTTGACCGATGTTTGAAATGCTGTAGAGGGGCTTTACTTCATCTCATTTGTTGATGGCATTTTAAAATATAATGGATGTTAGCGTTTTTGCAGATCACCTGCACGCGTGCTGGATAGCAACCAAAATGAGCTCTGCTGTGGAAATAACATTCTTTGCAAAGTCATTGTGCACATTTTCTTCTGTAGCAAATGGGCCAAGAGTCTAGTTTCATTATCCCAGTAATGAAATTTAGCGTAAGTGAGCTCTTCCCCCTATGTGAAAAGCCCTTGTCACACATCTGCAGTGCTCAACATATAGTACTTGATAGTATAATGGAATATGGAACTGGAATTATCCTTATTTTTTGGTCAGGAGACGATTTTACCTGTATGTCATAAATCTTCCTCACCCACCCCACTCATACATTGTCTACTCTGCCTGGTGCTAACAATCAAGTCTAGAGGACAGCCTGAGCTGTAGACCAGGCCTAAGAGATAGTTGATGCCTCAAAGAGCTCGTAGTCTAAATAGAAAAAGGGTGGGAGGAGGCACAGAGAAGAGAAAAATCCTGTTCCTATGCACCCAACAGGTAGCTGAGAATACAACCAGCTGGTGTGCTGGTGGTGGTCATTGCCCAGCAATGCAGATTTTTTTCCCCATCAAACTTTCTAGAAAGTGGGAATCTGGGTTTTTGCTTTATGGCATCACTCACATTGTTGATTTTTCTCTTTCTGTTTTTCACTTCTCACTCCCTTTTACCCCCTCCCATTATTTTTCAAGTGGCTTATAGAATCACAGAACTGGAAAGGATCTCGAGAGGTCATCTAGTCCAGTCCCCTGCCCTCATGGCAGGACTAAGTATTATCTAGATTATCCCTGACAGGTGTTTGTCCAACCTGCTCTTACAAATCTTCAGTGTTGTAGATTTCACAACCTCCCTAGGCAATTTATTCCGTGCTTAACCACCTTGAAAGTTAGGAAGTTTTTCCTAATGTCCAACCTAAACCTCTCTTAATGCAATTTAAGCCCATTGCTTCTTGTCCTATCCTCAGAGGTTAAAAAGAATCATTTTTCTCCCTCCTCTTTGTAACAACATTTTATGTACATGAAAACTGTTCTCATGTCCCCTCTCAGTCTTCTCTTCTCCAGACTAAACAAACCCAATTTTTTCAATCTTCCCTCATAGGTCATATTTTTCAGACCTTTAATCATTTTTGTTGCAGGAAGCCTGCTAAACAGCCAGTGGGGCCACTGGACGATCATGATGCTAAAGGAGCACTCAAGGATGACAAAGCTATTGCTGAGAAACTAAACAAATTCTTTGCATCGGTCTTCGCTGAGGATGTGAGGGAGATTCCCAAACCTGAGCTATTCTTTTTAGGTGACAGATCTCAGGAACTGTCCCAGATTGAGGTGTGATTAAAGGAGGTTTTGGAACAAATTGATAAACTAAAGAGTATTAAGTATCAGGACCAGATGGTATTCACTCAAGAGCTCTGAAGGAACTCAAATGTGATATTGTGTACTGGGCCAAGTCTTATTCAGCATATTCAAAAATGATCTGGAAAAAGGGGTAAACAGTGAAGTGGTAAAATTTGCAGATGATACAAAACTTTTGAATATAGTTAAGTCCCAGGCAGACTACGAAGAGCTACAAAAGGATCTCTCAAAACTGGGTGACTGGGCAACAAAATGGCAGATGAAATTCAATGTTGATCAATGCAAAGTAATGCACATTGGAAAAATAATCACAACTATAAATATAAAATGGTGAGGTCTAAATTGGCTGTTACCACTCAAGAAAGAGATCTTGGCGTCATTGTCGATAGGTCTCTGAAAACATCCACAGTGTGCAGTGGCAGTCAGAAAAGCTAACAGGATGTTTGGAATTATTAAGAAAGGGACAGATAATAAGACAGAAAATATCATATTGCCTCTATATATGCCCACATCTTGAATACTGTGTGTAGATGTGGCCCTCCCATCTCAAAAAAGATATATTGGAATTGGAAACAGTTCAGAAAAGGGTAACAAATATGATTAGGGGTATGGAGCATCTGCATATGAGGAGAAATTAATAAGACTGGGACTTTTCAGCTTGAAAAAAAGATGACTAAGAGGGGAATATGATTGAGGTCTATAAAATCATGACTGGTGTGGAGAAAGTAAATAAGGAAGTATTATTTACTCCTTTTCATAACACAAGAACTAGAGGTCACCAAATGAAATTAATAGGCACCAGGTTTAAAATTAATAGGCTATACCAGGGTTCAAAAAAGAACTAGATAAATTAATGGAGAATAGGTCCATCAATGGCTATTAGCCAGGATGGGCAGGGATGGTGTCCTTAGCCTCTGTGACCCAGAAGCTGGGAATGGGTGACAGGGGACGGATCACTTGATGATTACCTGTTCTGTTCATTTCCTCTGAGCCACCTGGCATTGGCACTGTCGGAAGACAGGATACTGGGCTAGATGGACCTTTGGTCTGACCCAGTATGGCTGTTCTTATGTTCTTTATTATTTGTATGGTGGAAGCATCTAGGCAAGATGCTCACTGTCCTGACAATCTGAACACAGATAATTGGTAGGAGAAAGGAAGAGTTATTATTCTCCATAAGGAGCTGAAGCACACAGAAACTAAAGACTAGATTTCCAGAAGAGCTCAGCTCCCTTTTAGGCACTAAAATATGTGGCTAGATTTTCAACAGTTCAGTACACTGGATGCTTTGTAAATAAATTATCTATATCTGGCCTTGTAGTAGAACAGGAAGTGAACCTAGCTGTCTTGGGCCATAACCACAAGTCTCACCTTCCTTTCTGATCAGCTCTTGTTTCTGTTTTTCAGTGACTTATATGTAGTACATGATCCTCTTTAGAGAGAAAAATTAATTTCTTCTTTGGAATAAAACATAGATTTACAGGACTTTCATACAAGTAGTGAGTCCTGTAGACCCAAAGCTTGCCCAAGAGTTTTGTAAACCCTCAAATGCTAAGAAATTCACATTGCCTTATTTTATTGTTAGTGTTTAGTATAAGTTGCTAAAGAATAACTAGTGTAAGTGGTCTTGTCATCTGTGATCCCCTGAGATCGAGGATGATCTCTTTCACAGGTTTTATTTTCCAGGGTCCTTTGATGACTAAGGAGTCCGATCCTTGAGCCACAAGTTCACTGGAAGACATTGCAGGTGGTGTTGGAAGACAAGGTTGGGCCGCAATTCCTGTGTGACTGTTGTCTTTCCTTTCTTTTCCAGTGGTTTTCTGTGACCAGGGCAAGGTAATTTTCCTCAAAAGTGAACGTTCCCCTTTATGACACGTCTTCACCAGTTATCCTGGGCTGCTCTTTCCCAGTGTGTGGTGTTGATGGCACATCTCTTGCTGTTTATCTTAAGAGTATCTTTAAAGCATTTCTTTTGGCCTCCCCATTTTCTTTCTCCTTTGGTGAGTTGGGCCACTCTACCTCCACCTCAGTACCCACTCCACCTCAGCTGGTGCTGGATAATCAGGGCCTCAACACCAGAGGTGAAAGTAAGCCGGTAAGGGCAGGTATGGAGGACTGGTAAGAAAAGGAGACTGGTTAAGGGGAGAAGACTGCTCCCTGCATAAGAATAGTTTAAACTCAGCTGTTCCCTGAGTGGTTCAGCCCTCGGGGTTAGAAGTGGTTTCTGGCATCCCTGTTAATTTCAATCACAGTAGCTGGGGGGAGTAGGGAGAGTGTGTTTAACCATGGCAGGGGCAGTCCTTGTCTGCCCCCGAAGATGAGGTGATCTCTCTCCAATACTAATATGCACAACAAATACAAGCATTTGGCTGCACAGCTTAAATCCAGAGCTACTAAAAGCAGGTGGAAGGGGAAAATTCAGTGCCACAGCAGCAAAGAGTCCTGTGGCACCTTATAGACTAACAGAAGTTTTGGAGCATGAGCTTTCGTGGGTGAATACCCACGTCGTCGGATGCATATAGTGGAAATTTCCAGGGGCAGGTATATATATGCAAGCAAGAAGCAGGCTGGAGATAACGAGGTTAGTTCAATCAGAAAGGATGAGGCCCTCTCCTAGCAGTTGAGGTGTGAAAACCAAGGGAGAAGAAACTGTTTTGTAGTTGGCAAGCCATTCACAGTCTTTGTTTAATCCTGAGCTGATGGTGTCAAATTTGCAGATGAACTGAAGCTCAGCAGTTTCTCTTTGAAGTCTAGTCCTGAAGTTTTTTTGCTGCAGAATGGCCACCTTAAGATCTGCTATTGTGTGGCCAGGGAGGTTGAAATGTTCTCCTACAGGTTTTTGTATATTGCCATTCCTAATGTCTGATTTCTGTCCATTTATCCTTTTCCGTAGAGACTGTCCAGTTTGGCCGATGTATATAGCAGAGGGGCATTGCTGGCATATGATGGCGTATATTACATTGGTGGATGTGCAGGTGAATGAACCGGTGATGGTGTGGCAGATCTGGTTAGGTTCTGTGATGGTGTCGCTGGTGTAGATATGTGGGCAGACCTGGCATTTAGGTTTGTTGCATGTGTCACTCTCACATTGGTTTCTCGTCTCCTCTCTCCCCCTCCTCCAGCTAGGCTGCAGACAAAGCTCTGCATTCCTCCCCCACCCCAGCAGGGATTCTCCTCTAGGCTCTAGCTTGCAGTAGGACACTGGCTGAGATGCCTGCTGCTGCTGCCTGCATAAGAACAGTTTAAACTCAGCTGTTCCCTGCGCAGTTCAGCTCCCAGGGTTAGAAGCCGTTTCTGGCATCCTTGTTAATTTCACTCCCAGTTGTTGTTGTTGTGGGGAAGGGGGTGTGTGACCGCGGCAGGGGCAGTTCTTTTCTGCCCCCGGGATGAAGGGATCTCCTAAACACAAAAAACACAATCAAAATCAGGAACCATTTCCAAGTTCAAATCTATCCCATTCCCTCCCCAGCAGAGAATCATGGTTGTGATGTCCAAACTGCTTGCAGATCCTCTTTGAAATGTTACTGAACTGCGCAGGGAACAGCTGAGTTTAAACTGTTATTATGCAGGAGGCAGGCTTCTCCCTCCCTCAGTCAGTCAGTCAGTCTCCCTGCTCCCTGCTGCAAGCTAAAGGGAAGCCCCTGCAGCTGCTGAGTGCCAGACAGGGAGAAAGCATGGAGCCTAGTGTCGATAGCCTGGCTGGAGGAGGAGGGAAGACATGGAGAAAAAAGTAACAGTGAGTTTTCACTTTTTCAGGCTTATTCCAATAGTAAAGTTTTATTATAGACAGTACTGGTAGTAGTAATAGTAGCTTTATTTTCTCTATCTATGTCATGCAATGGGAGGGATCCATGAAGTACGTAGAAGAGGTGGGTTGCTTGCGATTGGACCATATGGGTAAGAAATGTAAATTACTTTCACCACTGCCCAAACCCTAGGGCTCCCAGCTGCCTCTGCAGCTGGTAGCTCTGGGGGTGATTTAAAGGGCCCAGGCCCTAGCTTCAGCTGAATCCCCGAGCCCTTTAAATCCTGATTAAAAAGCCCTGGGATTTAAAGGCCCCACCTCATCCAATAAAGGCCTCGCCTCTTCTGGTTGAGCCCCTCCCCCTCCACAGGCCTCTGGAGGACTGGCAAGTCCTTTAAGTTACTTTCACCCCTGCTCAGCACTGAAGATGTTGGCCGCTGTAAGGACACTCATATTAGTGTGATGATCCTCCCACTTTATGTTGAGGATCTTCTGGAGAAAGTGCTGATGCTGGTGCTCCAGGTATTTCAGGTGTTTCTATAGGTCACCCAAGTCTCACAGCCATAGAGGAGAGTTGAGATTACCACCATTTTATAAACTAAAAGTCTAATGTGTGTTCTGAAGTCGTGATTGTTTGCAAACTGTCTCGCCGAGTGTTCAAAGGAACGTTTGTTTTGCCGATGTTCAGAGTTAGCATTAGGCTTTTGTAAGCTTCATAGGAGCAATTTAGAGCTGATTGTAGATCCTCCTTTGAGTGTACAACTACAGTACAATCATCTGGAACAATTTTTATAGTGGGGGTACTAGTGATGTAAACCATGTATTTGGTGTTTGTTATTACTACTTCAAGCCAGGGGTATGACAGCACCCCTAGTTCCAGCTCCCCTGCGTTTACCTCCCAAATCCTGTCTCCCAAAAAATGAGGCCTCACCCTATCTAATTACTCATGCCAAGCCAATCCTACAAACATAATCTCAACTATACCTATTAAGTGATAGGCTCTAAATTAGCTATTATAACTCAAGAAAGAAATGGTGGATAGTTCTCTGAAAACATCTGCTCAATGTGCAGCAGCAGTCAAAAAATCTGTGTTGGGAGCCATTTGGAAAAGGATAGATAAGCCAGAAAAATATAATAATGCTACTATATGTAACCCTTCTGCCCCTCTGAGTTGGCAGCAACAAGGGCCGGGTTCAGTATCCAGGGGTTCCGTTTCAATAACACAATGTAAAACCAGCTCGAGCCCCCACCCAGTGACCTGGGACAATTACATACCACCCCCCCCAGGTGCCTCTAGGAGGCAATACTTCCCCTCTCGCAAGCACAGAGTCTGAGTGTAGCAAAATCCTTTTAATAAAGGAGGGAAACAATGCGGCATCACGTTGGAGAAACACCACAAACAGAATTATAACACAAACCCTAAGCAAAAAACCCAGCTCCAAGTACATTTGGCAATGTCCTTCCCCCTTTAGGGTCTTCAGTTGAATCACCCCAAAGTCCAACAACCTAAAAGTCTCTGTTTCTGGTCAGTGCCACACCAGAGTTCAAAAGTTTATCTGCAGAGTTTCCCCCCTGCCCTACTAAGGGGGTGATATGAGAGAGATCTATCAAATCATGAATGGTGTGTAGAAAGTAAATAAAGAAGGGTTATTTAACCGTTCACACATGACAAGAACCAGGGGTCATCCAGTAAAATAAAATAGGCAGCAGGTTTAAAACAAACATAAGGATGTACTTTTTCACCCAATTCACAGTCAACCTGTGGAACTCAGTGCTAGGGGATGTTGTGAAGGCCAGACATATATCTGGGTTCAAAATAGAATTAGCTAAGCTCATGGAGGATAGGTCCATCAATGGCTCTTAGCCAAGATGGGCAAGGATGCAGCCCCATGCTCCAGGTGTCCCTAAACTTCCAGGAGCTGGGACTGGACAACAAGGGGATGGATCACTCAGTTGCCCTGTTCTGTTCATTCCTTCTGAAATATCAGGCCACTGTGAGAAACAGAATACTTGTCTAGATGGACTCTTGGTCTGGCCTAATGTGGACATTCTTTTGTTTCCCCCCGCCAGCCCTGAACAGCCAAGCAATCAGTGTAGCAAAAATGTCAAAACAGCTGGCCAATCAGAGGGGATGGAGTGGGGAAAAGGGAATGGCACAGTGCTACCATACTCCCAGGAAGGAAATGGCATCCATGGCAATGAGGGAACTGGCTCTGATTTCACCCACTTGCTCAATTCCAATAGCGGAATTCTAAAGATTGGTGTTTGTCTTTTTGCATATGTGGGTTTGTTATGGGAGGTGGTGGCCTTTAGTCTTTACAGAAATAACTGCAACTGCATAAGTCCATTTTACTCACCATGTGACACAGCAATAAAAGCAACCAAAAATAATGGCCTCCTGTATCTTCAAAATATATGGTATGATCTTCACAAAGAAAACTGGTCCACAGGGAGTCATTTTCCCCTCTGGCTTCCCAATGAATTGATCTCAGTGGTGTCGCCTCTGATCTACACCAGGATAGCTGACATCACAGCTGGCCTGTGGTGTAAGGAAGAGGCTTGGTTGAAGATATTGGGGGTGAGGGAAAGAGTTTTAATAAAAATCTTCTTCCAATCAGTCTCTTTTTACAGTGAATGTACTGAAATTCAGACTTCTGGGAAAGATTTGAGAGACGTACAATTTGACAGATGAGGTTCCTTGGAGAAACTGTTTTGTGGTGTTTCTGTTAAAGTAATGACAGTTTCAGTTGGAGAGAAAAAAAACTAATTTAACACTGAGGATTTTGCTCTGAATCACAATGTGCCTCTGATTTAGTATATTTATCGCCAGGTTTCACTTGAGTAAACATGCTGTTGATTAGAACCCAAGCCAAATTAGCAGATGATTCTAGCAGCATCCTTGATGTCTGTTTTTATGTTGAATTCATGCTATACTTATTTAAAGATAAAAACACTATTATGGGAATTACCAGCAAAGTATTCTTGTTGCATAACTAGCTGAGGCTTGTGAATTCCTGCAGCACATATGTATGGCTGAGTTATACCAAATTGTTTACAAGAGTGATTTGTTAACTCAAGCTGGGTTCAGTTCTAGTTTGTTAAAGACTAACAGTACCAGGCTCGTACTAGTCAGTCATCCATTTTTAAGTGCTTCAGCGTAGCTTTTAAATGAACTTGCTGAAAAAAATCTATAGACCACTTTCTAGCATTTTGCATTCCGTTAATGCAATGGGATAAACAAGGTAGTCGAAAGGGGCACATAACAAAGCCCAACCTTTTTAAAAACTCACAGAGAAATTATGTCCTATGGAAAAAACAAGTATGTGATGATCAGGGGCGGCTCCAGGCCCCAGCATGCCAAGTGCATGCTTGGGGCGGCAAGCCACCGGGGGCGCTCTGCCGGTCACCGCAAGGGCGGCAGGCAGGCTGCGTTCTGCGGCATGCCTACAGAGGGTCCGCTGGTCCCGCGGCTTTGGCGGACCTCCTGCAGGCAAGCCGAAGCTGAAACTGCTGCAAGCCGAAGCCGAAGCCGAAGCCGCGGGACCAGCGGACCCTCCACAGGCAAGCCACCAAAGGCTGCCTGCCTGCTGTGCTTGGGGCCACAAAATGCCTAGAGCCGCCCCCGGTGATGATAATTCACCCTCTCGCTTGTGAATAAGCATTAAGATTGCATGATATCTGACATTTCCTAACTTTTGAGGGCTTGACTTTGCAATCTTCACATTCTTTTAATGGTGTGTGTGTGTGTGTATTATTATATACTTATTCTGTATGTACAACACCTAGGGCCCAATTGAGACAATACTGTAATAATAATCTTGAAATATTGCCGTTTTCTTTCCTTCACCCCATTGTATCTTGTGTTTAGATATCTGCCCAAGAAAGCACTACATTTTTCTGTGTGTAAAAAGTAAAACTTTGACAATGACATTTTTTGGAAAAACATTGGCTAGAAAGAAGAGGCATTTTTCACTTAAAAGCAAACAGTCCTTTTCATATGGGAA
Organism: Gopherus evgoodei; assembly: GCF_007399415.2. Taxonomy (NCBI): domain Eukaryota; kingdom Metazoa; phylum Chordata; order Testudines; family Testudinidae; genus Gopherus; species Gopherus evgoodei. Next base: position 9,544,240 of record NC_044326.1, read on the forward strand.
ATCCTAACCAATTCTACCTTTCTGTGACCCTGAGCTGGGTTCTGGGTGTGCTGGATTTATAGGTGGGGCTAGAAACCAAGCAAAGCAGGGTAAGCTTCCTTGGTGTCAACAAGGCAAGAGTTAGTTTGGAGCTTGAAGTGAACCTGCATAATTTTATATCCCTTCATCCACTGGGCCTTCCCTCCTTGACAAAGTATTTGGAAAACCCTGGACAGGGTGGCCAGGTGCCTGGTTTTCAACCAGAAAGTCCAGTCGAAAAGGGGACCTGACAGTGTCCAGTCAAATCTACTCACCAGATACACAATGTCCGGTTACTGTGGATGGAGAAGGCAAGGACTCAGCTGGGGCTGCCTCCTACCTGCATTAGGTAGCTGCAGCTCCCAGCCCTAACTCTGCAGGCGAGTGCCTCCTGACCTGGGTGGGGGATGAGAAGGAAAAAGCAGTGAGCAACAGTGGTGAAGGAGGAAGAGGAGTGGACAGGGGGTGGGGCCTCAGGGGGAAGAGGTAGGGCAGGGGAGGTTCCACTACTCCTACTGGAGTGTCCAATTTTTAAATATTCAAACTTGGCAAACCTAACCCTGAAGAAAGCGACAAAGAGTCCCGTGACACTTTATAGACTAACAGTATTGGAGCATGGGCTTTCGTGGGCAAATACCCACTTTGTCAGAAGCTCATGCTCCAATACGTTTGTTAGTCTATAAGGTGCAACAGGACTCTCTCTCTTTTTACAGATCCAGTCTAACACGGCTACCCCTCTGATACTTGACTCACCCTGGAGGATTTTTTTAACAGTAAATGAAAGGGTGTTTTTTTTTTATTCTTCCTGAAGGTGAGATTTAACAGCGGGGCAACAGAAAACTATGTCTAACAAAATTATGATGCTTACTTATAAGGAATTCCCCTATGCATATGGCATCTAGCCACCTTATTCAGACTGGCCCCTTATTCTTCAGTAGTTGCCAGCTTTATTGCTACAATATACAGAGTGAACATTATTAAATGCAGGAGCCAGCACACCCTCGACATGAGTTAATGACACTCCCACCTATAAAACAGTGCCTAGCACATGGCCAATGGTTGACAGCTGTGGTCCTGCTCTTTTGGCATGGAGGGAAACAAATTCATTAATACCCAGAAGGTCCTGGATATAAAAATTGCACATGAAAATTCAAAACCTAATGCTTCTGCTGGCACTATCCCTCCTCCCATGTGCATACACGGTCCCTACTAACTGTCTCCTTGTCAATTTTTAATGATAAACTACCACTTGTGATAACAACCTGCTGCTGTTTCTTTTCTTTTCCAATCCCCGTTACCATGCGTTAGAGTTTAATCTTTCTAGCTGCCACTAGTAAGGGCACACATAGCTGTGATGTCTCAAGAGCAGAGCAGGCAGCTGTTCTCCAAGACAGGAAGTAAGCTGTGCCAGCCCTTCACCTGGTAACACTAACGCCCTATCTGCCCAGGCCAGCACATTGGAATGGAGGCGCCAAGCCCCTGCCCATTCCTCAACCCTGCCCACCAACCCTGGTAGAGGGAGCAGCTTATCTCTCTTAGGTGCTGCTATGCATAAGGCAGGCACCAAGCACAGGTTGCTCCTTATGACCCCTTGCTCCTCCACACAGTTGTGAAGCAAGAGTCATGGGCTGGTCCCAGATAAGTAAGGAGACATGAAAGCGTCTCTTTAAAGTCCTAATTTGCTATCTAGACCTTCTGTCTGCCATTCTTGGTCATCCCATTCAGTTTGCTCTTCTCACTCAGCGTAAAGTAGCTTTTTTTTTTTTTTTTAGATTATTCCTTTTTATACGTTTTCCCTGAGATATTAGTTATGAGGTTGCAGAGATGTGGGCAGCCTTTGAATGTGAGGAGATGTGGGGTGTTTCTGTGCATGTGAGAGAGAGAGATACAAACACACGAGCTAGAACTCAGGAGCCCTGGCTTCAGTTCCCAGCTCCACCACAAACCTTTTGTGTGACTGTGTATAAGTCGCACAACCTGTGTGCACCTCAGTTCCTTGTCACTAAAGTGGGACCAACAATACTTCCTTCTGCCTCTCTCCACTCCTCTGGGTTTGCCAGTCTCACAACACCATCCCCCTGGGGAGGAACCATGGGCTATATGTCTCTATAGTTCTCACGTCAGTAGAGAAGCAGGTGATGCAGGGACAGGGAATTTTCTTAGTGCAATCTACTTGGTCACAAATGAACAGACGCTGTCACAAACCACACACAAGCAACTCCTTCTTGCAGCACTACTGTCCCTTCAAAAAGAAGAGGCATTTATGGGCCTGTGTCTCATGACTTCTCTGCTCCTCCCTCAGCTCCTGAGCTTTTTATCTTAGAACCCCCCCAAGCCCAAACCCACTGACCTAGAATTGTGTGGCCCAAAAATGCGAGCCTAGGTATCAGTCCTCCTTTTGTGTAGCTACTTTGCAGTACCAAGAGACCTCAGGAAAGGTTTGATTCTGTTTTACTGCAGCCTCTTAAGGAGTGTCTCAGTGCAGAGAGAATTCTTCCCTGAGTCTTTATATCTCACCAACTCATAGCGTTCATGACATTAGCACCGTTTGTCCAGACAATATGCTCTCTGTGAAGAGTTGCTGAGTCTCAGGCCACTTTTCAATAGACAGGTGTCCAATCACAAGATCACCCCCACAATGGGCATTGCCAGTTTCTCACCAACAGTTCAAAGTCTGATAGAGAATGACCTACAATCTCCCTGCTAGACTGGGATCCCGAAACTATGAATTAAGGCACATTTCTGGGGCAGCTGCTATCAATCCTGTGCTTCTATCAAGATTATCACTATTAATTATTGACATTACTGTAGAGCCAGAGGAGCTCCAGTTGGACTCGTAGACCAGTGTCCTAGGTGCAGTACAACAGAACAAAATGACAGTCCCCACTTTAAAGAGCTCACAACCCAAGGGCTTGTCTAGATGGACACAAGCTGGCATGCAAATCTACAGGGCACACTCACTGCCTTGTGGGCCTGCTGCTGCACATTAAAAATTCCCCAGTGTGTTTTGATCTACTCCAGTTTGAAACTGGAGCTCAAAGTACACTGGGAAAGTTTTAGTGCATGGTAGCAGGGTCCACCTCGGAGTGAGTGTGAGGCAAGCTAATGCACTGTTGAGTTACTCCTCAGCATGCAGCTATCTCGCTGTCTAGACAAACCCTGAGTTGTCTTCTTTTGTATGTCGTAAAAACAGCAATGTTATATGTCCAAGGCTAGGTTGGTGAGTCAATTGATTGCTTCAGATGCTGAGGAGCGGGCGACAGAGATACCACCAGGATATGGTCATTTGGAACTTTGGTTGATGAAGTGTATGGATGTGCCATAGTTTGAAGCTCCCTTCTGCAGTCACAGATAAGATGATGTGTCAGCCCCCATTTATGAAGAAGGAAGGCACATCTGCCATGTGATGTGTGGATGAGAGTCAGAGTGGACCATGTTTTCTGTGTGAGTGAAAAGCCACTGGGTTCGCTGGCTGAGTCCCTGATGAGGTGCTTATTCAGGATGCCGGAGTCCTTCCATCTTGCTCACTATTGATCTTTGAGGCCAACCCCCCAGTCTTCAAACTCTTGCACCACGAGCCAAAAAGGCTTTCTGGATTTGAATTGGAGTCTCATTATATTATTTAGGTTGTCAGGTATTAGAAGAGCCTTGTTCCCTCAAATACAATGGTGCTCCTGAAGAATTCATATGTCACAGAAAAGTTGGGGTGGGTGCATATGCACCAGTACAGGAAGCCATGGTTGTGGCATTGATTTTACTGTGCTTGTAATAATCCACATGATATTGTTAAATTGAGACTCGACAAGTGATGAATGGCAGCTGTGTGTCCAGAGGATTGAGCAGTATTCTGCAGTAGGGCAGACCTCTTTCAGTAGTCCTTGTTTATAGAGTTTTTGCATCAGCTCCCCAGGTCAATCCTGCCAGCGTCTGAATGAGATTCACAAGCATCTTTATTTTTTCATGGATATTTTTCAGGTGATGGTGGTGGTATGTGAGGCTTCTTTCTAATGTCACACTAAGATAATTTGAAGTAGGATCGTGTCTCATCTGCTGACTACAGAAATCCACATGCTGTTCTGCCCTAACCTCTTAACTGAGATGATATGACTGTTGAAAGTTCAGTCCCCCTGTGGATTATCCCTGGTTGATACTGACTGTGTGGAATGCTGCCAAGAATAGTTCTGGAGCTGTGATGAGTGACTCTGGAGTAGTCTTGAGTAAGGAAACAGAGATCTGGATTGTAGCATCTGTTCCCATGGGCAGAATAAAAAGTGCCTCTATCTTTCACACTGAAACGAAAGTATGTGTCTTCATTTACTCTGCAAATGCCTTGCCTGCAGTATTGTTACTATTATACTCTCACATCATGCAGTGGCTATTGTACATACTGACATATACAGACTGCCAAAAGACTGTGGGTGATGAGAGAGATGGCTCGCCTATATTCATTGGTTTATACATGTTGGCCACCTTGATTTTGCTAATTCTTATTGCAATGGTGAATGTTCTGGTGCCTATCTTGTCATAATCCTTGATGCACTGCTTGAAGTATGTGGCAAGGCCATGTTTCAAGTTATGGAGGAAAGCGACAAGATTATAACTGGCAATACAACAGAATGATTCTTGGACATCATCATCTCTGAAATTGGTTTCTTGTAGGGCAAAGATGTCAATCATATTGTCTCTCATAATGCCAGCTTTTAGAACAGAACATACCTCGGCCTAAGGTTCTCTTCAAATGGCTCTGGAGAGAGTCACTTTTTGCAGAGTAACTGTTTTCATTGCTGTTTTCATTGCTGTTTGATCCAGGACTTCATTGAGTGATGTTCAGATGCTGATGTGATTACATTGGTTGTACCTTGACTCGTCAAAAGGCAGACCATGAGAAGGTTGTCATCAGCTGCCCCAAGTAATTCTGAAAAACACAGGGCTCTGATCTTCAGGGCCATCAGTTTGGACTAATAAGTCAACTAAAGAAAAGTTTGAGCGGTAAAAAGGGAGAGAGAGAAACTCACTCCACGTTTGTGCAAAGAAAAGTGGAGGACCAGGTAGTCCATCTCCACATTGCTGCCACAGTGACAGACATATTTTGGGTGCCAAATATGCTGAGAATCCTCCCCCATAATCCATTTCTGTTATGATGCTACATAACATATTGCACTTCTTATGCCATTATGTTCCCTTTTTAAAAATGCAGACTGTTAGGTTTTTCCTTACACAAATAGCAACCACACTTTGTCAAAATGACCTATATTTAAGAGAACACTAGATGAGAAAGAACAAAAGGGTGTGTCTCTTCTCTGACAGTTTGCACTGAAACCGAATCCAACATAAATTGGTGGAGCATCTCTGCAGAGGGGCAGAGTCCTTAAAGATTAGAAGGTGAAGCATTCAGAAAGCAAAGGTTTTGCAGCTACATAACATCATAGAGTCGCATATGATAAGGCCAGAAAGAACCACTGTGATCTTCTAGTCTGACCTCCTGTATAGCATACGCCTTAGAACTTCCATGAATTAATTCCTATTAGAATTACAGCTGATCTTTTATAAAAACAACCATTCTCAATTTTAAAATTGCCAGTGATGGAGAATTAATACAGCACTTTCTTTTTGGTAAATTTAATTTTTTTTCCAAGTTTTTTCTTAATCCGAAATACTTGCTATATTCCTCCAGTACACAAAGCATAGTTCACAGGCTGTGAGAAGATAGCAATTCACATTCACCAGTCTCCACTGATTGCAAGAATTCCTAGTCACAGGGGGGTAACTCTGCTGTTCTTCTTGCAGGGGTATCTATTTTGCAATTGCTTTTTTCACGCTCTGCTTTACAGTTTAAGAATTTCTGTTTAGTTTTTAGTCCAAAATGCATTCCGGTGATGTTAACGCCTTGCAGTGTCTCCAGCAACAGTTATCCTAGGCCAGCTCTACTCCAGCCCCTCAAAAATATGCTTCGAGATGCAGAAGTTATCTTTCAGATGAGGGTTGTGGCTATTATCCTCTGTCAGTTTTTTCCTGTAGAAAATTTACTTGCTGTAGGCGAGGATGTACATTGCCATGCGATAAGTAATGGTGGGTGTAGAATTGCCAGGCATTCAGTTTTCAGCTGGAACACCCAGTCAAAAAGGGACAATGGTGACTGGGTCGCTAAAAATACAGTTGCCTGCAGGGCCCACAGGGCAGGCAGGCGCTGTGCCTGGCTCCACGTGGCTCCTGGGAATTGGCTGGCATGTCCCTCCTGTTCCTAGGCAGAGGGACAGCTGGGGAGCTCTGCATGCAGCCCCTGCAACTCCCATTCACCAGGAACTGTGGCTAATGGGAGCTGCGGGGTCGGTGTCTATGGGTGGAGCAGTGCATAGAGCTCTCTGGCCGCCCTACTGCCTAGGAGCCGGAGAGACATGTTGCTTCTTCCTGGGAGCGCCTGAGGTCCACACCGCTCGGAGCCTGCACACTGAACCCCCTCCCCTACCCCAATCCTCTGCCCCAGCTCGGAACCCAAACTCCCTCCTGGGGCCCACACCCCCTCCTGCACTCCAAACCCCTCAGCCCCAGCCTGGAGCCCCCTCCTGCACCCCAAAACCCTCATTTCCAGTCCTACCCCAGAACCTGCACCCAAGATGGCACCTTCCCCCTCCCCCTCCTGCCAACCCCCTGACCCAATCAGGAGCCTCCTCCCACACGCTGAACCCCGTGGTCCCACGCCTCAGCCCAGGTCCCCTCTTGTGTCCCAGCCCCTCATCTCTAGCCCCACCCCAGAACCTGCACCCCCAGCCAGAGCCCCCATTCCATCACACAATCTAACACCTGCCCTAGCCCCAGCCCTGAGTCCTCTGCCACATTCCAAACCCCTTGGACACAACCTGGAGTCCCCTCCTTCACCTCAAATCCCTCATCCCTGGTCCTATCCCAGTGCCTGCAAACTCAGCTGTACCTCTTACCCCCTCCCGCACTCAACATCTTGCCCAGCCATGAGTCTCTTCCCATACTCCGAACCCCTCGGCCCCAACCCAGAGCCCCCTCCTGCACTCCAACCCCCCCATCCCTGGCCCCATCCCAGAGTCTGCAACCTCAGCTGGAGCCCTCACCCCCTCCCGCACCCCAGCCCCCTACTCCAGCCCAGTGAAAATGAGCGAATGAGCAAGAGTGGGGGAGACGAGAGACTGAGGGATAGAGCGAGAGGGGGGTTGACCTTGGAGAATGGGCAGGGCAGGGGGTGGGGCAAGGGTGTTTAGTTTTCTGAAATTAGAAAGTTGGAAACTGTCATAAACAGATAGCTAAGGGTTAATGTTCTTTTACCTGTAAAGGGGTAACACCAGTAACCTGAAACACCTGACCAGAGGACCAATCAGGAAACAAGACTTTTTCAAATCTGGGTGGAGGGAAATTTGTGTGTGAGTCCTTTGTTCTTTGTCTTGTGTCTGACCCTCTCGGCTATGAGAGTGATTTTTCTATCTCCAGCTTTCTAATCTTCTGTTTCCAAGTTGTAAGTACAAAGATAGGAAGACCATAGGTTTATATTGTTTTCTTTTGTATTTACATGTGTATAGTTGCTGGAATGTGTTAAATTGTATTCTTTGTGGATAAGGCTGTTTATTCATATTTCTTTTAAGCAATTGACCCTGTATTTGTCACCTTAATACAGAGAGACCATTTTTATGTATTTTTCTTTCTTCTTATAAAGCTTTCTTTTTTAGACCTGTTGGAGTTTTTCTTTAGTGGGAATTCCAGGGAATTAAGTCTGCAACTCACCAGGGAATTGGTGGGAGGAAGAAGTCAGGGGGAAAATCTCTTTGTGTTAGATTTACTAAGCCTGACTTTGCATACCCTCTGTGTGAAGAGGGAAGTACTGGTGTTTCCAGGACTGGAAACGGGGAGGGTGGAGTCCCTCTGTTTAGATTCACGGAGCTTGCTTCTGTGTATCTCTCCAGGAACCCAGGGAGGGAACACCTGGAAGGGAGAAGGGGGGGGAAATGGTTTATTCCCCTTTGTTGTAAGACTCAAGGAATTTGGGTCTTTGGGGTCCCCAGAGAAGGTTTTTGGGGGGACCAGAGTGCCCCAAAACACTCTAATTTTTTGGGTGGTGACAGCTTTACCAGGTCCAAGCTGGTAACTAAGCTTGGAGGTTTTCATGCTAACACCCATATTTTGGACGCTAAGGTCCAAATCTGGGTAAAATGTTATGACAGCAACTCTGGGTGGTTTGCCTTTTATTTATATATCACAGATCTGTGGCCAAGACAATATTGTCTTTATCTTTTCCTAAGACTCCAGGGCATTCAAATTTTGAATGGTATATGGAGATGAACATGCATTAATTTGTAAGGGTATGAAAGCTGACTAATAGTTTGCACTTCTGTCTGAGGGTCTCAAAGGCATTACTTTAAAGTAAACTCAACAACACTCCTCTGGGATAGGTATTAATAGGGTTGTTATTTTCATAGTTATAATAGATTTAATGCAAATCATTAAATTGACCATTCACTTTAAGAACCATATGGGCGCAGATACTGATTTGCTCTGTGGTTACTTGATGCTGCATTACTGACACAAAGCAACCCTAAAGTCAATGTAGGTGACCATAAGAGGATCGCTCTGGTATAGACAACGAAGAGTCCTTGTGGCACCTTACAGACTAAAAAATGTGTTTGGGCATAAGCTTCCATGGGCTAGATCCCACATCATTGGATGCATGAAGTGAAAAATACAGGAGCAGGTATAAATACATGAAAGGATGGGGGTTTATCAAGTGTGAGTCAGTCTTATGCCCAAATAAAGGTGTTAGTCTCTAAGATGCCCCAAGGACTCCTTGTTGTTTTTGCTGATACAGACTAACATGGCTACCACTCAGAAACCTGCTCCGGAATAGAGGAATTCTCCAAAGACATAAAGCCATAATAGTGGCTCCTACACAATCATCCTTTCCTATGGCCAGCACAGCTTGCAGTTAGGAGAAAAAGGATGTATCTGTAAATACATACCTTGATCTATGTAGATATGCCCTGCTGATCCTCAGCTGCCATATTAGATCTCTGAGGCCACTGACACCTGACACAAGTTACATGGGGAAACAGAGGTGCATAGCTAGTCCATGCTTAGGAGAGAACAAAGGCAGACTAAGGCCATCTTCGCATCCCCCTTTCCTAGACTGTGCTGTGCAAAATCCACAGTTTCCAGATGGTTTTATGCTCCGCTGTGAAAATCATTTTGCTTCATGTGAAAGTCACTCCCTAGAATCTGCTTGCAAGAAAACTGCCAGTTGGACTGAACGTGAAGAACTCTATCATTCACTTTTCAGCTGCTTGGAGCTTTATCCTTCCAGGTACTGAGTGCTGCGTCCCCAGTCCAGCAAAATAATTAAGTATGTGCTCTACTTGAACCATGTGAGTAATCCCATGGAGCTTCTCTTGTCTTATATTTAGATTGTAAACACTCTGTGGCCTCTTTTTGCTCCATGTTTGTACAGCACCTAGCACAATGGGGTCCTGGTCCATAACTATTATTTAATAATAATTCATTAAGATTCAGCACCTTTCAAGACTGAGCCCTTTGTGAAGAACATATCAGGGCCGCCCAGAGGGGGGGCAAATGGGGCAATTTGCCCCAGGTCCCGGGCTCCGCAGGGGCCCCCACGAGAGTTTTCCAGGGCCCCTGAAGCAGAGTCTTTCAGTTCTTCCGCTCCAGGTCTTCGGTGGTAATTCAGAGGGGGGGGCCCCTGCCGTGGGTCTTCGGGGCTTTTCGGTGGCAGGTCCCGGAGCGGAAGGACCTCCCACCATCGAATTACCGCTGAAGAGGGGGCCCCCTGCCGCTGAAGACCCCAGGCCCCCTGAATCCTCTGGGTGGCCCTGGAACATATCCTAGACTTGAGAAAAAAATTGTTGGCTTTGTGTGCCAGTCCACACGACAAGGGCTAAAGGACCCATTTCACGTTACTGCTAAATGCTCATCATAGGTTCATGTTGAATTTATATAGCAAGTTGCAACAGGCTGCACTCAGCTGGGCAAAACCAGGGAACATATGCTTACCTTTATTTGATTAGTGTTTTGTGCAGTTTTGAACACATTCACTCCCGTTCTTGGCATTCTTCTTCCAGGTAAAGCTCCAAGGAGCTAAAAAGCAAATGGAAAGGTGTGGAAAAACATCAAGCACCTTAGTGTTTGATTGGTAATGGCCTCTAAAATATGTGCTAAAGACATTTAACAAAGCCCCATGAAACTTGCCATTTTGCTGTCTGAAAAATGGCATTGTTTTCCGTGGGGAAATATATATAGCTTGGTATTATTATCACAGTTTTACTGAGGTGGGGGGAAACTGAGGCCTAGATCCACAAAGATATTTAGGCTCCTAACTTCCATTGACTTGAAACCAGTGGAAGTTCGGAGCCTAATTACCAGTGAGGATCTGGGCTTAACTCATTTACAGAACCAAATGCTACAGGAAGTGACAGAAGTAAAACCCAGGAGTTCTAATCACCAGTTTCTTGTTCAGCCCACCAGACCATATGCCTTCCCACTGAGTGTTTAATTCTTCCCCACCTTAAATTCCTGAGATGAAATCCTGGCCTTGTTGACATCAGTGAGAATTTTGCCACTGATGTCAATTTGGCCAGGATTTCACCCTTGGTATATCTTTGCAGAACCAGCTATGCAATTTCTATTATGCATAGCAATTTGAATGTTAGCAGTGCCCTCACAGTCTACCATCAGATATTATGGCGATGGGGGGCATGTAGCGACCAAAAGAGATCACAGCAAACATTTTTCCTGCTTCTGTACTCTAAAACAATCCAATTCTTCTGTCAAAACACACTCCTATTGTCATCCCCATTCATTCTAATAGGAGCTGCATCCATGCAGTGATGGGAGCATATACCCGTAAGTGGCTTTTATTCTTCTAATCAGTCATCTGTTCCTTTCATTCTCTCTGTCTGTTGCTGACTGTGTTCCCATTGCTTCTTTGCTGACTTCCTCTGCCTTATCTCCCTGGGCGTACTGTGCCATAACCACTAAATCCTCTCTCTGCCTCTTAGGCATTAACTACTGTTGTCACCAACTACTTCTTGTCAATATTGCTTGATTTTGTTTATGCTTCACCCTGTCATAATTCGTTCTACCTGAAATTCATCAACACACACAAGCAGTGGGGAGGTAAGTAACCTTTCTATAGTGTAAAAAAAGTCTCTCTCTCTCTCTATCTCTCTCTCTCTCACACACACACACACACACACACACACACACACACACACACACACACACACACACACACACACACACTTCAATCTCACTTATGACATACTTGTTTTACACTCCCACAGTTCTGCTAACTTCACCTGAGCTCTCCCTATGTAGACCAGTGTACGAAAGATCAAAATCTAGCTATCCCTGTTATAGAATTGCTTTTGACCATGCAAGAGACAGAAGGCATATTTCCTCGCTAGAAATGGATTTTCATCACATTTGGTGTGCAAGGCTCAGTGAAAGAGTGCAATTTGGAATTCTCTGCCAATCCTTTGAATGACTGATAATTCTTTAGCAGCCCATAAGCAATAATAATACTCAGCATGGCATGAGAAGTAATGTGATCGACACATGCAGTACGTGGCAAAAGACTGAAGGCCAAATTCACCCCCCGTGTAAACAGATTTAATGCCATTGAGTTTGGTGGAGGTGCATCAGCTTACATCAAGGCTGAATTTGGTTCTCAGTGCCTCTAGCCAGCATCCAGGATGGCAGTTATCTTTGTGATTTGCAACCCGTGTTCTGGCACATTAACTACTCTGATGCTTTTATAAAATGGCTCTTTTTTAATTCTGAAGGATTTATGTAAGGTTGGAAATACATTTAAATGCAAAATATAAACATCCCAGTTAGCATTGCTATATATGCTCCATATACAGTATACCTTTGAATATGTTCTCCCCTCAGTTACATTGCTGCAGCCTCATAAATCTATGGGGCTGCCAAAAAGACTTGCCCAACGGGTACTATAAATGGTGATATCTAGCCAATAGGCTGTGCCCATACATTGTATAGGATTAACCAGAGTTGGGTCTCAGTAGCATTACCTTTCCTCAACAACTTTTCTCAGTGAAAATACAGGAAAAGCACATTATGAAATCAGAGGCCATGCAATTGGTGTGCATTAGTATAGCTCCACTGGCTTCCAGTTTAAACCAACTAAGGATCTGGCCCAAATAGTTATTTATTCTCCTTGCTCTGCATGGACTCTGGCTTTTCTCCCTGTTGGGATAAAAACCGCTTGGGTTACAGTTGTGTAAGTGTTTGTTTAACCACCTCATCACTGGTATCTGGACACCTCAGTAAGCAACTGATCATTCAATAGTTCAACAGACTGCACCACACAGATGTTTTGCCTGACATGCAGCCAACATTTTCTTTTACTTAGTTCATGTTTACACTAGCAGGAGGGTCGACCTAAAATATGCAACTTCAGCTACACAAATTGGTCGGCGTATCTTAGGTCGACTTACCTGGCCGGGAGGACGGTGACGAGTCGACCGCTGCCGCTCCCCCATCGACTCCGCTTCCACCTCTCGCGAGCTGGAGTTCCAGAGTCAATGGAGAGCATGATTGGGGATCGATTTTATTGCGTCTACACTAGACATGATAAATCGACCCCCGATAGATCAATCGGCAGGTAGTGAAGACCTGCCCTTAGTCTCATCCCCTGGGTCCTAGTTATATCCCTCAGGTTCACCCAAACCTATCAGATCTGAGGAGGAAAAGTAGCTATTTCTAATTGCCTTACCTATTAGAAACTCTGAAGGTCATTTTTTGTTTCCAAATATGAAAAAAAAAATAAAAAGATTTGTTGCATTCACGCTGTGAAGTAAATGCATAGTTTGTGAATGTGAGAATTGGTTCACTATAAAGGTTTGCAATTGGTTTGTGTGCGCACGCGCGCGCACACACACACAAGCATATTGACAATCATGTCAGGGCTCAGTGTGTCTCTCTCTGGCGTTGGGAAGGTCTGGAGTAAATCACTCCCACTCTGGAAGTTTGATACTTCATGGTTTATTAACAATATTTTTAGGGTTGGCCTGAGGGCTTTTTTTTTTTAAACAAAACCAAAAAAAATTACATTTTGTAATTCCCACTGAAGTACTGTCTCTTCTTATGCTGACTACCAATTGCCAGCCATCCTCTCTAACCCACTCTTGGCCCAGCTACACTAGGAACCAAGGCCCTCTCACCAAGCGGAAATAAACACATTTCCCTTGATAGGAATAAACAGCTCTTTATATAGGAGAATCCTTTCTGCCTCACTGCACACAACCCTTATGCAGCTTGCTTGTCATCCCTGGAAGAGGTTTAAAAAGGTCAGAGGCTGCCCTTGAACACATTTGAGTGTCCATAATTAACCTGCGCTGTCTTTTAATTTATAGCAAGAAAAGGACTTTCACCATTCTAAGACTGATATACCAGCCTTCACCAGCCTTCCAGAGCTGTCAGTTCTGACTTTGTCACTATACACACACACACACACCCCTACCTTTCCTCATTACAAAATGCTGGTCAGTAAGTAAGGAGAGGTATCACATTACCAGTATGGGAGTGAAAGGATGGAATGCTATGACTTTGCTAAAGCAAGTGCGAAGTCCCTGAGCACCAATGTATATTTCTTGTATTACAATAGCAGGTCTTCATTGTGCTAGGTACTGTTTAACATATAACAAAGTCATGGTCCCTGTCCCCAGAGAATTTACAATGTAAATGTAAGAACTAGATAACAGGTGGAGAAAAAAAGACAGGAAGCGTTGTATTAATCTGGATGGAATAAATGGCCAAAAGGTGTTAATATCAACCAGTCACTGGCCAGCTTTAAACGGTATTAAACAAGGTCCAGAGTTCAGTGTATACAGAGACCTCTCATTGCTTAGTATCATGGCAAACACACCATTACAAATCTTATTAACCTTTTATTAGAGATACTGAAAAGAAGTAAGAACAGTTAAAACACGTGAAATGCAAAGTATTAAGACTTTCATTTAACATCAGCCCTTGTTCCCTTTAGCTGGAAAGAGTTTTTAGAAGGAAAAAAAAACAAACCTTGTTTGACAGTGTCTTCGATGATATCAAAGCTGGTAAGAACTGTAAGTGAGAAGTTAGTTGAGATGAGCTGGAGCCATTGTTGTTGCTGCTGTCATTAAAGTCCGATCTCATTTCATCCCAGGTGGTGTTTGGGATTCAGCTGGAGCAGTTCTGGATGACAATGCCATTTGAATGCCTCTTTCTGGCCTGGTTCAGTCAGGACATCTCTCAGGATTAGGGTGACAAAGGCGTGGGGTCCCAAGAGATGGTAGAGGTGGCAGCCATGATGATGAGGCTTGCCTCAGTAGCATCCCCGTTTTTCTCTATTCCCCTGCCTCAAAGTTTCCTTCTTTAAGGACCCATAAAGGGAATGGTAGGTGGAATAGTCCATCCCTTCATACCGTGTCCATCAGTTAGGCCTAGCAATTGACTAACCAATTTTAGTTCATTCATTTCTGGTTCCACATCTTCTGTTTTTATTAGAATGATTTTAACATAATCCTTGAGTTATATCAGTAGGACTTTTTTGTTTAGATTAATTCAGTTTTTCTGTCTCCTGTTTGCACTGTTTCCTATCAACCTTTGTTTTTCTAGGTTATTTGACATTTTATGGACATTTACATACTTGTTATAGCTGAGCTTACAATTATGGTAAATCTGTAGGACCAATTATTACAGCAGGGAGTACAAGGAAACAATGAGATGATATTGGTCAGCATGTCACAGCAAATCAGTAGTCTAACCATAGATGAGTTTTTTGTAGGCATCACGGCAGAAAAAAGTTTTAAGGAGGAAATTCAAAGAGGAGAGAATGATGTGGTTGTGTGGATATGTATGGGGAGTGCCTCCCACCTATAAAGGGCAGTGTGGGAGAAAGCAGATGGAGATTTTTTTTTAATGGGTAATGAAGACTGGCATCATTTGTAGAATGATGGTGGACGTCCACGTCGCAGTACTATATAAGAGATGATTGGCTGGGTGGGGATAGGCCATGAAGAGTTTTGAAAGTGAAAATGATTAGTATGTGTTTGAGGCATTAGAGCAGTGGTGGGCAACCTGCAGCCCACGGGCCACATGCAACCCATCAGGGTAATCTGCTGGCAGGCTGCAAGACAGTGTTTACATTGACTGTCCTCAGGCATGACTGCCCACAGCTCCTAGTGGCTGCTCTTCACTGTTCGCAGCCAATGGGAGCAGCTCCATTTGGGCAAGAACGGTGAACCGTGGCCACTGGGAGCTGCGGGCGGCAGTGCCTGTGAACAGTCAATATAAACATTGTCTTGCAGCCTGTGTGCTCACCACTGCATTAGAGCAAGTGGATTCAACTGAGGGATGCAAAGAGAGGGGCAATGCGTTTGAAGCAAAGAACCAGGAAAATGATCTTTGCAACAGCATTTTGAATGGATATAAGTGGGCTAAGATGCAGTTTGTCACTGCTAAAAGGATTGCAGTAGTCAGGACAGGAGATGATGAGGGACTGGAGAATGATATCACTGTGTGGACAGAGAGGAAAGGCCTCATCTTAAAGATATTATGCCGAATGAAGTGGCAAATTTAGATATAGCCTGCCTGTGAAAATCTAAAGGGTTGAGTCAAAGATCATTCCCTGGCTTTGGCCCCAAGTGACAGGGAGTATGGTGATGTTGTTCGTGGTGATTGAGGAAGGGGGCAAGGTTTTGGGGGAAAGATTAAGAACTCTTTTTTTGGCCATATTGAGTTTAGTCTGATGAGCTGACAAAAATGCTTGACTGTGAGATAACAGGAGCAAAGTAAGTGAAAGCTGGGCGTGAGCCAGAGTGTGGGAAGAACAGGGCAGACCTTGCAATGGGAAAGAGGGGCAAAGAGTCAGGAGTGGAGGACAGCATAGAATGCAGCACAGAACAAGGGATGAGTCCTGGCTCTACTGAAGCCAATGGAAAAACTCCCATCTTCAGCTTTTCAGGTGCCCAGGCTAGGTCTACACTGGGGGGGTGTTAATCTAAGATACGCAACTTCAGCCACGTGAATAGCATAGCTGAAGTTGGCGTATCTTAGGTCAATTTACCTGGTCATGAGGACGGCGGCAAGTCGACCACTGCCGCTCCCCCGTTGACTCTGCTTCCGCCTCTTGCCACAGTGAAGTTCCGGAGTCGACGGCATTTCTAAACTAGCCTGACCTCATTTAGTTTGCAAAATCTAAGAGAGTAATAGTGCAAGGTTGTGTGACAGGTATTGTATATCTGATGTAATCTTAAAACACACAATTTAAGAGCAAAACTTCCTTTCTTGTATGTATTATAACTGTGTTTCAACTTTTGAACACACATGAATGAGAAAACAGGGTGTGCATATGCTTATGTGATTTTGGTTAATTGTTAAAAAAGGCATATCTTTTATGCCAGAAAGTATGGAATGAGCAAGAGAGGCACCTACTTGTTCTGATTCTTCAACATGTTAATTGCATGTGCTTTGTCTTTATAAATATTATTTTACATTTTAAATTTACAGCAGGAATATATGGTTGTGGTTCAGATGAAAATTATCATCTTTCAACTTGATCACTTCTCTCAGCCGTATTAAATTAGGACCTTTTATATCATCTTGCCATTCTGCTGAGGGACTGAGATTACAAAATTAGTGGCTGGTCATAAATTCACCCTCCTGTCTGACTCTGTCCTGAGCAAATGTGGTTTTCCTCGTTCATTTTCACTTCTTATTGAACCATTATTTTGCAGACACGGCTTTCTTCTTCTTCTTTTCTTTTTTTTTTACCAGTTCAAACAATTACCAAGTTATACCAAAAAGGCATTTACCTTCATGTAAGAAGCCATCTTCCTAAATGCTGATGTGCTTTATAGTAATCCAGTGCAAATCCTTAATTACTGTTCGTTTGGGGTGTCCAAGGAATAAATCATGATTCTCTAATGCCTGGCATGACCTATGCTCTAAATATTCATTTAGATTAAGCTTTTCTTAGTGTCACTAAAGATCTGGTAAGTAATTCTGTTTCCATTACTTGTTTTCCCTTTAAATACTGTATTGCTTCCATCCCTTTTATGCAGCTAATTATCAAAGTGCATTTAGTTTTAAGCCTTGTTAACGGGGATCTGAGCTTTTAGATTTGGAGTTACAATAGCAGAGTATGGTCTCATGATAGTATTAAGAATGTCCTCAGAATTCTGAGTTTCACCTTGAATCTGTATAGGTTAAGCAATTATGTTTTATTAGTTTCACTTTAAAGCCTCTTTCTTCAGAGCCTAGTATATGGCATTTCTCAGAACTCTCTATACACCATTAGCTGATATGATTGCTTATGGTGTTTAACCTCTCACTGCTATTCAGACAATACATAGATTTACTATTCTGCTGATAATCGGTCCTTTAATCACTGGTGATCATATAAGACAGTTTAATAAGGACACTTGAAACACCCACTACTTGGAACATTTTATGGTTTGGGAGCTGAGATTTTTCAAACTTCTTAAGTGCACCTGCACTTTTTTTTATTACTCCACTTAAGAGGTTACATTTACTAGCCAGCATAAATTTCTTATATCTGTGCATGCCAGAAAAAGAATGATAAAAACAAGAATCATCATATTATACATTAAAATTTGTTTCTGGGAAAGATAAAAATGTTATCTTTTTCAAAAGTTGGTGCCTAAAATTAGGAACCCAACCTAGAGCCTATTCCAACATCTATTCAAGTCAACGGGCATCCTTCCGTTAACTTCATTGGTCATTGGATCAGATTTTAAGTGGCCTAATTTCCAGAGGACCCATAGTTCCCATGAAGATCAGGCTCACAGCCTCTGAATATCAGGCCACTTTGCATCAATTCAGGACATGAACAAGGAGTAATGGTCTCAAGTTGCAGTGGAGGAGGTTTAGGCTGGATAGTAGGAAAAACTTTTTCACCAGGAGGGTGGTGAAGCACTGGAATGGGTTATCTAGGGAGGTGGTGGAATCTCCTTCCTTAGAGGTTTTTAAGGTCAGGCTTGACAAAGCCCTGGCTGGGATGGGGGATTGCTCCTGCTTTCAGCAGGGGGTTGGACTAGATGACCTGCTGAGGTCCCTTCCAAGCCTGATATTCTATGATTCTATGTGCTTTAGCATTGTCCTTAATAGGGATGCTTTCCTGAATCTGAGCTTTAGTTAGGTACCTAGATGTGTAGAGCTAGGTGCCTAACTTGGAGAATACAGTTCCTATTGTAAAGGATTTTTATCTGTGTTGTTTTACTTTTATTTCTTCTTATTATTACCATCACTTATTTTTCAGTTTCTTTCTTTCTTTCTTTCAGGTAAACAAATCTAGATAGTATAATGTCTCAATTATTAGCTCTCTCATGCATTAGCGCAATGGTGCACTGTTTGGGGGTTTCTAGTACTGCAGAGAAAAATTTAAATTAAAAAGAAAAGCCACAAAAACAGATGTGTGCATATTAGTATTTGCAAATCCCCTCCTTAAAGAAACAAAAACAAAACCCCTCCATTTTGGAGACCTACCCTACTTGGCAATGTCCCCTTAATAGCAAAGGAATACTATCTCTAAAGGAGATACCGTTCTATATATTTTTGGCCAATATAAGTCTGTGACATTAACACTATTCTGAGCAGCAGCATAAAACCTGGAATCACCATCTAAAGCCCTTTGCAAATGTTCCAGGAGAAGCATTACATATGTATTTTTAATCTTTATACTGGCAGCAAGATCAGTGTGAGATAAATTTGCATTTCATAGCTGGAACAAACTCCATGGTGATCTGATAAAAAAACATCAGAACAAGAACAAGATACTTTGGCACGCACATACATTTCCTAAAATGACACAAAATGAGGATTTTAGGAATGCATTTCTACACCTTCCACTTCAAAGTTTTGTTACTTAATCGTACTTGAATAAGTAGCAACTATTTCTGGCCCCTCATTTATGAGTAAAACTCATTTATTTCTGCATGATTCCCCCATGTAATTCTCACAAAAGGACTATCCAAGTAAGATGACAGATATGGTGATTTTGCATTAATCAAAGACTTTTTATTACAGTGGTACCCCCTATAGACTTTTCCTTGGGAGAACAGTTCTCACTGGTGTGCCTAAAAGCCTCATCTAACTTATCCAAGCTTAGGTTTACAGACAAGCACCCACTCCATTGCTGTATCACCTCAGAATTGATAGAACAGCAAGATATATCACGGCTTTCTGATGTCATATAAAATGTAGGCTTCTAAGATGCATAAGGGAAAGGCTTCTTAATCTGGTTCAAACTACATTGTACAGTTAGGGGACCTATTCATGGGGATGCATTACCCATGTTGCTCATTACCGTGGTTAGGAAAAATGCAAAAATAGGCGGCAGAGGGTAATGGGATGAAGTTGAATCATACAGTCCTGTACAGTAGATACCATAGGTCTAAAATGTTATGTCTTCATTTCCTGTTTACTGCACCTAAGAGCTTTTCCTGGACAGCAGAGATAGCAGCCATTTTGTTTTCTGAATTGCAACAACCTATTACAGAACAAATGCATACACTGTGCTCTCTCTTGGAGATTTTATTATTGTTCTTTCTTGTTTTGCTTGATTCAAACTAATTAATTTTAGACTGAAAGTAAATCCTGTGTTTGGGAAATAGGACATACCATTTTATTAATTCACAAAGCAGGAATATTTGGAACAGAAGTAACATCTTTGCTCTGAGTCAGTCATGGAGTCAGGGTAAGAAAATACCTGTTTGAATATAAAGTACATCTCCTCAATCATTGCAGGATACAGTCTTCAGAATCAAGAAGGAGACATAACAGATTACCCAGATTTAAAAATATTAAAGCTAATGTTAAAAAAATATGTAATACATAGGTGGAGAAAAGTGTCTGTACATCTGGGTACAGTGCTTAGATTATCCACAAATACAGAGTTTGTTTTTCAGAGTCATATGATACATAGAGTAATAATCAGCAATAACCCAAATTTAGGTGAATACATTTAGGAATACATTTTAGATATTAGCATCCAGGTATTCGGGTACATCACTCATGAAACTAAGGGGTCTGTGAAGTCTGTGTTGATTCAGAAACAGTGAAAGGGGTTGAACAGAGTTGTATTCACAATTCATTCGCACAGAGGAAATGTTATGTTAGCCGCATGCCGATAAGCCACCAGCTGCTCAGCTTTTCCACATCTGACAAATGCAGACCAAGAACATAACAGTGTCGGAAGGTGACACTGCAAGAGATTGACTTGCCTTCATTGTCAGAGTGTGCATTTGTTCTTTCCATCACTAGGTTACTATCCAGGAGGGCCAAAAATATCCAAAGAGTTTATGGATTATTGGTCTATGCAAAACAGTGTTAAATTTAGCTACAACAGTATTTGCATTTTTGGGGTATTGACTTACTTTAATGAGGAATGTGATCAGTACTAATGGGGAAGACACTGTGTTTTCACATGTGTATGCAAATGCGAGTAATTAGCATGTGCAAATGAGGAAAAGGTGTCCAGGGGAATGTTGCTATTTGCTTTCTATCACTTTTGCATGTTAATTATCCAAATAATATTTGCTAATAGTCCTATATTTTAAGCCCAAGGTTAATAATGCAACTGGGTGAGCTTTGAAACAGCAAGGCTTGTATTCTAGCTTTGGCATGCCACCAAGAGCACTCTACAAACTCATAAGCTTTACTGATTTACAACTCTTAGGCACTGTATTTGTCAAGAAATTGGCCTGCTTCTCAAGCTTCATGGCTGCTGAACAGGACCATCTGCCCACAGTACTCTCATCTCAGGATTTTATTTAGGATTTAAGAAACATTGGTCAAGATTTTCAAAATTAGAAGCTAAATTTAGGCAGCTTCATCCCTATTAAGACATCTAAATAAGTGGCCTGATTTTTCATGAGTGATGACCACCCAAGAGTTCCCATTTGGGTCATGGGAGCTGCAAAGTGCTCAGTATTCTTTCAGATCAGGACAGTTCCACAGACGCCTAAATAGGGACTTAGCTGCATAATTTTTAGGCTCCTAGTTTTGAATATCTTGGCTATCTAGAAGAAGGCCCATTAATTGGTCCAACATGCCTGTGTTGTTGTTGTTTTTGTTTGTTGGGTTCTTTTTGCTTTCCTCATTAATTAGCTAGGGCCTTTAAAAACATCAGTTATTAAAATAGATATTCTATATATCAATTAAAATATGTTCTAAATGGCTTCTTTAGAGCCTGCAGTAGCTAGGCACATAGGATGTGGGAGACCTGCATTCAAGTGCCTGCTCCAAATAAGGATAGTGGGAATTTGAATCTTGGTCTCTCACATCCCTTGTGCATACCCTTCCCACTAGGCTATTAATTATTCTGGGACAGACAACCACACCCACACAAATTCTTGCCCCCAGCTGTCTGTCTGGGGCCCAATCCAGTAGGCATGATCTACACATTGTAGTCCTGTTGAGGAAGTTTGGGAATCCCACTGGGTTTAGGCATGAACGAGGGCACTGAGCATCTCATTAGCTGTGGGGTGATGTCAGGAATTAGGCAGCTTTGCACATGCTTACTGGTGGGAATGTAGGTTCTACAAAGGCAGCAGCTGAGCGGTGGTTCTGTGCCTAAATCTCTTTGTGAATCTAGCCCTAAGTGGCTTCCTCAAGGTCAGATAGGAAGTCTGTGGTAGAGCAGGGAATTGAAGTCAGGGCTTATGTGCCCTCCTGTAGAATCCTGGCCTCTGGACCATCCTTCAAACTGAAATTAGGGCCTCATCACTCAGTTCACATCAGCTAGGCACTGTACCAATGCTCCTGGCCAGGGTTTTCAGAGAGGCTCAGCACCTGCATTCGGAGCCAGATTTACAAGACTTCAGTTCCCATGTAGGCCCTAAAATGAGCAGTCAGATTTTAATAAGGGTTCAGCTCTCAGTGTGCTGGGCTTATTTGAAAATGCATCAGTAATTAGGGACAACTCGTGCCCTACAGTGTTTACAGTCTAAAGGTGGGGGAGGTGAATGGTGGGAGGGGCCAGACGCCCTTCAAGGTGAAGTGATTTGCACAAGCTTACACAGCCATTCCATAGAAGAGCCAGGGAATATACCCAAGTCTCCTGTATTGCATCATTCAGTATCTAGAGGGAGAAGAAAACTAGATTAACATTTCTGTTCTGCTTTGCACAAAGATTAAATATGGATAGTAGATCAGTATTGTACAGTGTAGGTCTTTGCATTAATTTTTTTGAATGTGACAATTACAAATAAAATGTCTTTTGCCTCAGCATGCTGGGAGGTGGCAAACCTGTTAATTACCCTGCAGTAGCTGAAGACACTTTTGGGGCCACACCTTCTCCCACTGAAATCAGTGGCATAACTTCCATGGACTTCAATGGAAGCAGAACCAAGCCCAGCGCTGCTAGCCATAATCTGATTGGCTTTAATTCAACTACTTGTACAAGCATGTGTTTGCAGGATTAGGCCCACAGTTTGCAAGTGAGAAGCAGCAAGCAAGCAAACCCCTCTCTGGAAAGTTGTTGGAACTTACTTCTATGGAAACAAACACCATATGAAGACCTTTTAAATATTTCTGTTTCAGTTTATGTGAAGCTGAAGGATCTGGAGTGAGGACCACATACTGAGTGAGCCAGGAGTATCCAAGGCTTTGTGTAACATCAGAGCTGTCACAGGGATGTCTATCAGCTCCATAAAACTACAAAAATGATGATCATACCTGGACCACTTGTAGTTACCTTTAAAGAGCAGCAACTGACTGGGCTGACTGACTATGGAGAAGCAAAACTTTATTTTTAAAGGAAGGGGTAGGAAGACACAGCTTTTGAAAAACAAGGATCACTCTGTCTAGATTAGTACTTACAAAGTGAGCAAGATGCCCCAGATTTCCCCAATCTGCATTAAAGGTAGTAAAGTGTTCTCTGGGAAATTGTGGCCCCTGGGACATTCACAGGTCCATGAACCCCAGCTTAGCTGGTAAGAAACTGAGATAAGGCAAGGGAGCCTGGGTTTAACTGTGGATAAGTTTAGGTATAAAGGTTATTCTTCCTACATGCACTGGAGATACAGATAGAAACCCACAGGGTTTACAAAACAACTAATAGGCCCCAGAGAAGTTAGGGTCAAATTTTGCTCCCCCTGAAGTGAGTAGGAGTTTTGACATTGACTTTAGTAGAACCAAGATTTAGTCTCATTTGATGCTGCTTGAGTCTGGAGAAAAGAGCTTAATTTATGTTAGGACTTGCCAAGGCTGAGCCCCAGCATCTCTAGGTTTTGCAGTTCATAGTCCTGGAGCCTCTGGGCTTGCCACATCAGATGTGAAAGTAAAATAAATATTAGCTAGAGCCTGGGCACCTCTTTCTTTACCAATTAAGCATTGCCAGGGAATAGCAGGGTTCCCCCATCAGAAGGAGTGGGACTTTGAAAGCAGGGTAGCCTTGTAAAGACAATGATTCATTGTACCAAAACTACTCCCACCATTTTAGAATCTATTGTCCATGTTATTAACTCATCATTCCTATATGCAATCCCATCTTCCTATATCAGCCTTCTCCTTCTCACTACTGAGAGAAAAGGCTTACAGCCAGGGAGTACGCTCTTCATCCCAAACATGCACAACTCCCATTTACATCAGTAAGGCCTTGCCTGTATTTAAAAAGCAGTTTAGTTAAACAGGTGCAAACCCCTAAATGCAAATACACTTAAACTAGTTTAACTTTTGCTTTATCTTTTAAGTCAGTAGTCTATCGATGCAAGCCAACCTGATTTAAGCAAGAATTCAATTGGTTTAAGGGTAGCTACATTAGAAGTTTAGGCCAGGTTGCACCAGTTGCAATCGACTACTTTTGATAGAGCATCCCATCACTCCATGTTAAGACACTGGTTCATACTGGCTCAGAATGAATCATTAGTGCCGCAGTTGCTTCACCAACATCACTTTCTGCAGCACCTGAATTCCCTTGAAGAACCTCTCCTCCCAGTGCTAAAACTAATTGGGCTCAGCCCTGCTTCATTTATGTCACCTGCTAATATCCCCCAATGCAGTGGCGTGGCTGCAGGCTATGTTAAAGCCAAACAAATAAGGTTTATAGAGCACAAGATATATTGTAGGTAATGTAGTGAAATGCAACATGGCCTTTCATGTCATACTGTTATTTGATTGCACCTCTTAATAATCACTTGTTGGGCACACAGCAGTTGATTAGACAATACATCTTGTGATTTTTCTCTCCTCTGTAATAACTGAAGGTTGCAACATAATTCTGTCCAGCATACACATTATTACTTTGACTTTACTTCCTTTGAAATAAAGCATTATTTTGAACAAAAGCAAATAAAAGTCATTTAGACAGGCACAGCATCGAAAGTCTCATCAATCGGCTGTAATTATACAGAGCCAGCGCAGTACTAACCCAACACAAGGTATCTAACACATTTTTCAGTTTTCCCTTTTCTCAAGACTTGAGTGAATTCAGTGCTATTAAACAAAAAACAATTATACGTACTTCCAGTCACACTACAAGCAGCCCTGAACAAATGTTAGCCCTGATCCTGATGTATGCACATATTTAAGAGAGCTGGGCAGGAAATATATATTTCTCCTTAGTGAAAAAAGTTAAAGAAAACAAAAACTAAGAAAATAAACCCCACATATAACCTAATATGATACTGAGAGGCGAGGTATGACACCACAGAGAGAGGTGATCTCCTTCCCCTTATTAAGGTTCCTTATTAAGTGAAGAGTTGCCTTCTTCTGGGAACTTTATCCCAGCATGCCTTTCTACAGCTAGCCCTTTAAATGTGGCAGAACCAAACACCTAGAGAATTAAATTTGACATTTTACAAATGGTAGCTGTTACTCTCTTTCTTCTAGCTAGTAAGGACTTGTTACATTATCCTTCTCATTACTGCTGTCTATTCATGAAACTTTTTTTAGAGAATATAGATGGTGTTTGCTTTCTTCAAAGAAAGCAGCCTACGGAAGAATCATCCAAATATTTTAGAGAGAGGCTGAAATCCAAACCCTCTCTCTCTCCTCCTGCTTACTTCTCTTCAACTTCAGGAATTGTTGCCTCTGATGTTGTGCAACTCAAATGACATGAAAATAAGGACTAACTCTAAGCATACCCTTCCGTCCTTCCCCACCCCAAAAAACAATTTAAAATGTTAAAATTGGGTTCCTTTTTTTTTTTTTTGGCTTCTCAGGTTTCCACCTTTATAGCTGTTATGTACAAACATTTCTCTGCAGTCACGAGGGCTCAAAACTTACTTTTTTAAAATGAAAGCCGAAAGTGTCATGTAATCATATGACCTTTGAAGCTGTGGCTGTGAAAAATACAGCCAGTATCACAAGACGTGATAAAATCACAAGAGTTGGAAATACTGATTTAATATCTAGCCAAACTAGATAAATGCAATAACTAGGTGTTTCTGGTACAACACTCATCAATGCAAATCCTGGCCTGCTTCCTTTGAAGTCAATGGTAAAAATTCTAGTGATTTAAATAGGAACAAGAGCAGGTCCCTTGTTGAAATTTCAGTTCCTCTTTATGCAACTGCAATGTTTTGGGTAGATCCTGGTATGGGTCTGGAGCTTGCATAAACAGAAGAAACATGGGGGCCTCAGAGTTTATAATTAGGCCTCCAAATTAGCCACCTCGTCTCCATACTTTCATCAAGCTGAAAACTCCTCAGTTGATGATAAGTG
Source organism: Gopherus evgoodei (assembly GCF_007399415.2). Classification (NCBI taxonomy): domain Eukaryota; kingdom Metazoa; phylum Chordata; order Testudines; family Testudinidae; genus Gopherus; species Gopherus evgoodei. The sequence continues at coordinate 9,569,971 of NC_044326.1, forward strand.
CATTACCAAAGACTTATCACCACCAATGCCCCTAACCCTTACTAGTTCAAATTATTTCACTAGCACTAGAATTCACAGAAAAAAATAGTATTATACCAGGGTTTCTCACACAGGGGTTGCAGCTTCTGTAGGGAAAGCCCCTGGCAGGCCGGGCTGGTGTGTTTACCTGCCCCGTCCGCAGGTCTGGCCTATCACAGCTCCCACTGGCCGAGGATTGCTGCTCTAGGCCAATGGGAGCTGCTGGAAGTGGCACGGTCTGAGGGACTTACTGGCCACCGCTTCCAGCAACTCCCATTGTCCCAGAGCAGCGATCCGCAGCCAATGGGGGCCCCATCGGCCGGACCTGTGGACAGGGCAGGTAAACACACCTACGGAAGCAGCTTTCCCTGTTTGAGAAACCCTGTATTATACTAAATAACACTTAGTTCTTTTAGGATCTGATCCCAAATCCACTGAAGTCAACAGAAGGACTCCTATTGACTTCTGTGGGCTTTGGATCAGGCCTGTAGAACACTATTCAGCCATAGCTCTCAAATCATTTCCAAAGTAGAAAACACTTCTGAAATAGAAATGTTTTCTGATATTGTTTAAGCGGTCTCATTTGCACATACTAAAGGCTAGAAAAGCAGTGTGTTGCACACAAGCGGGCCGGATGTCAGGACTACAAAAGAGAAAGTGGTGCCAGAGCGCAGTTATTCAACCATATTTTAATTCAAATTGTATGAAGCTGAGGGGGAAAATGTTGAAATCCACAGAAATTGATCTTTTTCCTGCTTTCCTTCAGTGTAATTTAAAACATCAAACCAGTTTTTAAACCAGCTTTAGTGAAATCAGGTCTTGGCTGTGACATTGTATGCCAAGATTTAGCCTGGAGCAAGTTTTCATAGTTGATTTATAAATCACTATAAAACAGGGCTTGATAAAGAAAACATTGAATAGCAAGCACTGATAGAGGATGATGCTGAGGCCTATGCGCAGAGCTGGAATCTGGAAAGAGGTTCTGTGAGGTGAGGTTTGCCTAATCTAGCTATCGCAGAGTTAGAAGTTCATTGGCCACGCGGTACTCTTTATATAATCTTCAAACTCTGCATAAGGCATTGTTCTTTCAGAGCTTTATGGCTCTGACATTTTACCATCTATTACAATCAATGAGAAAAATCACTTTAAAGAAATAAAGTACACAGGAAGTGGCACACAACACCAACCTCTACTGCAACAGAAGCCTCTGTAGGAAAATCAGTATGGTACAGCCTCGGGAGGCTGGCTTCTATTCTTGCTTTGGCCAATGACTTCCCATGTAACCTTGGACAAATGCTTTCTGTACCTCTGCTTCCCCCCCCATATCTTGTCTATACGGTAAACTCTTCAGGGACTGTGTGTGTATGTACAACAGCTAGCATAATGGATGCCTGATCTCATGGCCTCTGGGTGCTATTGTAATAAAAATCATTATTTTACCACTAAAGGGCTACCTTGATCACTTCTCTCCCACCTCACTACAAAGACAACAGAAATTTAGGGTATTAGGAGGTCACTTGTGTCCTCGTTTCCATTTTCCCCTTGTAGGCCTCTCCTATGTACTCCGTGAGACATATACTATAATGATTTCATAGCTGCACGGAGTTTGTGGTCATCTCTTCAGCTTAATATAGCCTTATGGGTTTCCTTGTCAACAGCATGGGCAAAACTCAGTAACTTCTGCTCTGAAAACATAATTTGAGCTAAAGAAATATCTCCATTACCTTATAGCCCCTGATTTTCTGTTTCATAGACAGCAGTGGTGTATAAGCTACACCAGCCATCCATTCCATCCCTGCATGCTCCCACCATGCGTCCTTCTCCTCAATTTCTCCTCCACTATCCAAAATATCTTCACTCCTATGAAACTCACAGTAGAACAGAACATTCTTCTTATGTGCATTCCCCTTGTCAGAAAGGTACCTGGTTCTCCCATGTTCTACATCCACTTTGTAACATCTACTTCCCATAAGAGAAGGCTGATTCTTCCATGTTCCAATCCTTTCCTTCAAACACCAAGTTCCCTTTCCCCATACGAGACACAGCACCCACTTTCTGCTTCCTCCCTCTGGCACAGTTAGGAAACTAAACCATCTTTTTAAAATAAGTTTAAGGGGAAAAAAGTGATGTGTACATTAAGGTTGTGTTTGTTTCCCACAAGCAGTGCACAAAAAGAGGGAAATTATATTATGGTCCTGATCCTGTAATGTGGTCCCTGAAGAGCAGATCTCTGTATTTACAAGGTGCATATTGTGGGATCAGGGTCTATGGGACAGATGCTTCCCCTGTTTTCTCTGCAGAAATTCCATTGACTTCAAATAGGAGTTGGGGTGTGAATGTGGTGGAATAATTTGGTCATTAGCCCTGCACTCTGTTTCGATGTAGGACTGATTACTTTTTGGAATAGGCTGAAGAAAACAGAGAGAAATGCTGTGTTTAAATAGCTCCAATGAGAACATGAGGGGGGGGAAATGTGTGCTGTGTAGAGCAAAATATTTTTTCTACAGCTCCTTAGGTGTGTCTGGCTTAAAGTAGTTTGTACTTGACTTTCTATTGTTTGTATTTCATCTCCCCTGTAGAGAAAAGCAACACAGCCAAATAGATAGGAGCCATCAGAGCTGGGCTGTATTCCTAGCTCCGCTACTGACTTGCTGCATGGTCTTGAGCAAGTCCCTGAGCCGTTTTGTGCCTCAGTTTCCCTATCTGTAAAGTGTTGTCATGCCATCTCTAGAAAGCCCTTTGAGATGCACAGGTGCCAGCTATCACTGTCGTTGTTGTCAGTCTGAAGCTAGCTGTTCAGAGCATTCTGTACTGCTGCTGGTGGTCAGAACTATAGCTACTAATATGCAGTGATCTGATATGCTCTCCTAAAAGAGCTAGGCTGTTTAAATATCTTCAAGTTTCTCTGTCCACCAAGGAAAAAAAGAAAAACACTTCAAAGAACAAACTCCTTGCCCCGAGCATAAAGATCTGAAAGCACACTGCTCAACATGATTACAATCCCCCAGCTAGACAGAGATCAAAAGTGTAACTTCATTAGCTCTCCCTTACAATAAAGCTAATCACATTAGTCACTTCACAAGAAATAAATCTTTCATTTCCATTTCACTTTGATTTCCTCATTCCATTTTTAATCTTTAATGGGAAATGGTTTGCATACAGTTATGTCCAACAAAGAGACCCTAGGTGTCACAAAAGTCACACTTGGAACTAGATTACATTGATGATGACCTAACAAAGGATGCAGTCTTGGAGGTGAGGTTTAAAATTTCACCTTAACTTTTTTATAACCTGTTCAGAGGTGCCTTTCCGATTCTCAATCTGTTTTCTTTTGTTCTTGTTTGGGGTTTTTTTAAGTCTGCCTCTATATCACTTACAGAAAAATGTAAAAAGAAGGAAAATGTGCAAATTTAAACATGCAAAGTTTTCTTCTCCATTGCTTTGCATTTTGTATCCTCATTTACTACCCCATGCAAAGTGGGAACAGGTAAGAGGAGACTGTTGAACTGGTAGCATTTAACTCCTCTGTGCACAAGTGTAATGGACAAGCAGCAACAGGCTTAAATTGTAGTAAGGACGGTTTAGGTTGGACATTAGGAAAAATTTCCTACCCGTTGTTGGTTAAGCACTGGAATAAATTGCCCAGGGTGGTTGTGGAATCTGCAACATTGAAGATTTTTAAGAGCAGGGTTTCTCAAACTGGAGTCCGCGAGTCATATCCAGGGCTATCGGCCCCACTCATCACCTCCTCCCTCTCCGTTCCCGTGCCTCCTGCATGCTGAGGAACAGCTGTTCAGTAATGTGCAGGAGGCACTGGGAGGGAGGGGGAGGAGCAGGGATGGGGCATGCTCAAGGGAAGGGGCAGAAAGAGGCAGGGAAGAGAGGGGCAGGTGTTGAGCGAGCACGGGAAGTGGTGGAGTGGGGGTGGCATCTTGGGGTAAGAGATGGAGAAGGGACAGGGACTGGGACTGAGTTAAGGAATTTGGGGGCCCACAAAATTTTTTAAATTAAAATGGGGATCCTCAGGTTGCTAAAATTTGAGAACTGCTATTCTAGATAATACTCAGTCCTGCCACGAGTGCAGGGGACTGGTCTTGATGACCTCTCGAAGTCCCTTCCAAGCCTATGATTCTATGCTCATCTTTAAGCATGTGGGTTGTCCTGTTGTTTTCATGCTTAACATTAAGCACATGCTTAACTATTTGCAGGATCAGGACCATAATTGTTTTCTCCTTCAAATAAAGTTCAAGTGGCATAGAGTAACAAGAGATAGACGATGGCTGTACAAAATGAATTCTCTTTTTGTGGTTACAAGATCATGGAAGAAACACGAAACTACTAGCCAAGAAAATAAATTAAAAAACAAAAAATTCTAAGCTTGGTGATTTCTTTCTCAAGGGGTGCATAAACCATCTTGTTAGCCTGTTACAATACCTTCTCTCTGCCAAGGTATTTATACCAGGCACGTCTCTGGGCTTATTCTATTGTTTGATTTGAGAATTAAGAAAAAGGAAAGCAAAGGATTGGATAAAGATGGTGTTTGGCAAAGGGAGTCGTGTAACAGTGTAAGCAAGGGGAGAAGCATAATGGTGTTGTGGTTAAATCACTGAACAGGGACTTACAAGATCTGGTTTAATCCCCAGCTCTGCTGTAAACTTCTTCTGTGACCTTGGGGGAGCCTCTCTCGCTTAATTCCCTGTCTGTCAAATGGGGAAATAATATTATAAATTACACCCAGAATTGGTATTTGAGCAGTAACTGCCACAAAGCTGACCCAACTCCCACTGAAGTCAATGGAAAAGCTCCACTGCTTTCCATGGGATCTAAGGGGAGTAGTGGGGGCAAAAGACATATCTGGCTTTAAGACTAAGCTTGATAAGTTTATGGAAGGGATGGTATGATAGGATAGCTTAATTTTGGCAATTGATCTTTGATTATCAGCAGATAAATATGCCCAGTGGTCTGTGATGGGATGTTGGATGGGATGGGATCTGAGTTACTGCAGAAAATTCTTTCCTGAGTGCTGGCTGGTGAGTCTTGCCCACATGCTCAGGGTTTAGCTGATCGCCATATTTGGGGTCAGGAAGGAATTTTCCTCAGGGGCGGATTGGCAGAAACCCTGGAGGTTTTTTGCCTTCCTCTGCAGCGTGGGGCATGGGTCACTTGCTGGTGGATTCTCTGCAGCTTGAGGACTTTAATAACTTGGACATAGGTTAGGGGTTTGTTATAGAAGTGGATGGGTAGGGTTCTGTGGCCTGCTTTGTGCAGAAGGTCAGATTAGATGATCATATTGGTCCCTTCTGACCCTAAAGTCTATGAGTCTATGTAGCTACCCTCGTGTTTTATGCTGCTGCCCATCATTGTAGTATCTGAGCCTCCCTCTCAAGACTCATAGGAATAGTAAAGTCCCTAATGGACAACTGGAGTCTCTGGCTTGCCTAACTCTTCTTGGTTAATGTGTCTGCTTGGGGATATATTTGGTGTTGATATTGATTGCGGGAGGAGGCAGGTTCCAACTGAGGATACAGCAGACTGTGAAGTCAGGAGCTGTTTATAAATATTAATGGAAACACAAGAGATTAGGCTGAACAAGAAGGTAGCATAAGTCTTGAAGAGCAAGGGGTCTGAATAGTCATGAGGTAGCTTGAGAAAATTTTTTTTTAAATCTGTTTGCATCACAGCATTGGGATGAGAAAAGAGAGTTTTTTGGAAAACATAGCATGATACCATGTAATTATAGACTGAATTGTAATGTGCACACATAAAGGGGCTGGTTTCAAGTTGACTGGGCTACCCTAATCCTGGCCTTTCCTAACTTTTTCAGTGTTTGACTCTGCAACCTTAACTTTCTTTTGCCATAGTTCTTTGGATAACATATATTTATCTTGAAACTTTCTCATCAACAGCCAGTGTTTTAAAAGCACAATGAACACAACAAAGTAATGGCTGATTGCATGTCTGTGTATGTGGAAAGAGAGAGATTCATTCTTCTCTTTATTTTGTAGAGCAATTGCTGAGTATAACATTGCCCTCAGGATAGGAAAAGTCATCTCTGTTGTACTGTACAAATCTCAGCCTTTAACTCCAGGCATTGCATCATAATCTCAGTAGCCTTTTATCCCTAGGGCAATATTTTACCATAACTTCTATCAGCTGTCACTATTTATAGACAGAGAGCCAGCAGACTATGGTATGTAGTACATGTGGGATTTTGGTTTTTGTATACGGAAAGACCTTGAGGTTTGCTCTTAACAGTCTAGTCGACTTCAGTCTAAATTCTCCCAACATGCTTGCACAGATCGCTTTCCACTGAAGAGTCTAGCTAGTGCATTTCAAAAGGCATTTTCTGTTCCCACTGCTACTGCCAATTCAGGGCATTCGAAACACTGGGCCAGCTTTATTTTTTCTGCTTTCAGTGACAGTAGCATAAATCCATCTCCAATCCATTAAAGTCAGTGGAATGACCCTATTCAAGATTTGCACGTACATAACAGAGCAGAGTTTAGCATACTCCATGTATATACACAGCCTACATTACATGCAGAATCTTAATGACACATACAGTAACATGGTAGGTAAGTTCTCTAGCACTGCTTACACTTGGTTTTTCCATTCTCCCATCCCAGTTTCAGAGATAGTTACTCCACAGAGAGGGTAGTCTACTTGGTGGCGTAGGTCATGAGTTCTCAATGTGGGGATCATTAACAAGTTTCAAAGAAGTCTCTCTTTTGGAACATCCTCTTGGGAGGGGAGGAACGTAAAACTTCTCTGTTTTAACTTGGGGTCATTGTATGGCCAGTTTCTGCTAGGGGAGGTGCAGGACATCTAATTATTAACCCTTAGATAATTTGGAATTCCCAGCTGTACAACTTCTGCCAACTGATTAATTTCCAGCATTTGCAGGTGGCCGCGGTGGGGCTTTTCTAGCTGCTGAGAGATGGGCAGCTGGGAGCAGGGGTGGTGAAGAAGGTCCCAATCTACTCTGCTGAAAATATGTCCTTCCTCTGCAACCACAATTAATGAGTCTTAACCTAACCTCTGCTCCAGGCTGGGAACCAGTAGGGAGACAAGGTTCACCAGGGGACCAGTAGGGATGTTTTCTGATCCTTAACAGCTAGGTAGGCTGCCCTTCCAGCTGAGTATTTAATCTTTGATTCACATAGGTAGCATAACAAAGCATGAGATTGCTCCTCTCCAGCACTTTACCTTGTCACTGTCCCTCCTAGACACTGGCCTTAGCATGCATCAAACAAGGGATGTAAGGGATGAAAGAAGAGGGTTAATGCACAGCCTGAGCTAACCAGCTGGTCTCCCAGATCTCAGTCCTCCATAGGTAGGGGAGAGGAGAAGGATAAAACCTTTCCTGGGTGACAGATAAGTTGAAAATCCTTTCCAGGAAGTAGGTAAAATGTGCTGAACAAATGAGATTCCCTACCTTAAAAGCTTACAATCTAAAACATAACCTAGGTCCTAGAACAAGGTAAATGCAAGTGGAAAGATTGAGGTCATCAGAGCTGAAGTTCTCCCCAAAAGAAATGGGCATTTGGAAGTTTCTTAGAGAAGGTCAGGGTAGTAGAACTGGTCCCCAACTGTTATTTTAGGTGGGAAATGGCAGAAGAAAATATTCATTTTTTTAATTTCTCATAATTAAATTTCTGGGAGTTTTTTTTTCAGAAAACAAAACTGAAAAATGTTTGGATTTCAAAGGCTGTTTTGGTAAAAACTGTCCATTTTTTGAAGAGAATTTAAACTAAAAATGACAATTTTTACTTAAATATTTTTGCTTTTCATTGAGAAACCATTCATCAAAAATGTTAAAATTTTCACTTTTGACAAAAAGCCATTTTTCACAAATTATTTTAACCAAAAAAAAAACAGCCAAAAAAAAAACCCCTCACAAAACAAAAAAACAGATCTAGCAGTTGGAATTTGGCAGGTATTCACTAAGGGGCCTTTTCAAGCACTCAGGCTGCTTGAGAGATGCTCTGAAGATCATAGAATATCAGGGGTGGAAAGGACCTCAGGAGGTCATCTAGTCCAACCCCCAGCTCAAAGCCAGACCAACTCCCAACTAAATGAGTGTCATCAAAAGAGGGAAGAGGTCAAGACATCAAGGTGCTGCTTCTCCCCTCATGAGAGTTTTACACTGGTGTAACTTTGACATCAATAGAGATATTCTTCATTGACCTTATTTGAAATCATGCCAGATTTGGGCCCTAGTTTTGGAGGAATAAGATTAGTAGGAGAGGAAGAAGATTAGATGATAAAATGGGAAAAGAAATGGAGATGGGGCAAAGTTGTGTAGTATCTTCATAGATTTCAAGGCCAGAATGGACCATTGATTGTCCAGTCTGGCCTCCTGTATAACACAGGCAATAGGACTTCCCTCAGTAAATTCCTGTTTGACTACAGCAGATATTTTAGAAAAAGTCCAATCTTGATTTTAATCATCAGTGATGGAGAGTCCACTACAACCCTTGGTAAGTTTTTTCCCCCCAGTAGGAATTACCTTCATTGTTAAAGACTTGTGCCTTATTTCCAGTCTGAATTTGTCTGGCCTCAGCTTCCAGCCACTGAATCATGTTATACTTTTTTCCACTTGATTGAATAGCCCATTTTCAAATATTTGTTCTCCATGTAGGTACTTGTATACTGTGATCAAGTCATTCCTTAACCTTCTGTTTGTTAAGCTAAATAGATTGAGCTCTTAATCATTTTTGTGGCTCTTCTCTGAACCCTCTCCATTTGTCAATCATCAGCAAATGCACATAATCTGCCAAGAACTTTTGCACCAGTCAGAGTGATCAAGGCTGATAGATTCATGAATTTGCAGAATTGAGACAGACCTGCAAACTGCACATTATGATGCCTGGTGTGATCTATGGGGCAGCCCCATTCTAGACTCCAATAATCTTCTTCCCTCTTTCTTCAGGATCTCAATCTAAATTTAGTCCACATGAAAGTATATCACCAAATCTCCACTCCCTAAAAAGGAATTCCTAATCTAGTTTTTCCTGTTTGCCAAAAAAAAATATTCTACTAAACTCAGCACGAAGTGGAAGTGAGTGGGCTCTGCCTATATCCAACTGAATGTAAGAGCAGCAAAAAATGACAGAAACAAGCAGAAACATATGAAAACAGGACTATAAATTGTAGGTTACAGCACCCTGTGCAATGACACTAGAGAGAGACATTGAATCTTGCAATGGTCATGTTCACTTGGGATGCATAGACCCTGGACGGTCATGTTCATTTTAATACAAACGAAACAAAGTGCATCACCTGATTTTGGCTCCTTCTCTTTGCACTGTTTCCATGCTGCTTTTTATGCTTGGAACTCCCAGGGGTGGCAGTGGAGTGTGCTTCTTCGGAGCCCTGGAGAAATTCTGCTGCAACGGTCACAAAACTTGCTCTGCTGTGGTGATGTGTCTCCACATGCCCCCTTGCCCTCCAGGGGCAGTATCTTAAATATGCAGCTAACACCTTACCTTACAGAGCTGCTGGCAGGCTAAAGTTTATTGTTTTGAAGGGCGCCTTGAGGTCATTTGATAAAAGGTGGTATAGGTACAATGTTGACAGACCTACTTGGATTAAAAGGCAGAGCACTAATGATATAATGCTGGCTCACTAGATCATCATTGTGTAGAGGAAATACAGGTCTGATTCTGATCTGGCTTATGCCAGTATACATCAGGAGCAGCACCTTGAACTCTGTTTGTACAGTGCCTAGCACAGTGCAGTCCTCATCCATTGTTGGGGCTCTTATGCACTCCTGCAATAAGTCAGTGGAATTACATGAACATAAAACTGATATGAGAGGAGAATTGAGTCGTACATATTTTTTTCCTTGCTTTGCTGTTAATTATTCCATGCTGGCCTTCAGTAAAGGGCTGGCAATTAAAATTACATTGAACTGATTTAACATTAATGACATTTCCTATGCCTTTATTATCCTGATACAGCATTTTTACAGCTATAATTATGACAGTGACAAATACTTTGCATTTGTATTATGCCTTCCATCCAAGGACCTCTGAGCTCAAGCAAGTTCCACAACTCCACTGTGAGACAGGCAAATGTTGTTCTCAATTTTATGAGTAGGGATCCTAACCCAAGGAGAAATCAAGTGTCCAATGTCTCATCACGGAGCAGTCCACCCAAATATCCCAGAAGAATATGCTTCAATATGGGGGGGAAGGCTACACTGACCACACACTGCTAATGGTCATGTGTGCCCCCACCAGAACCCCACATAGACAGTATCATAAAACTGTCTCTTCTGGTCTTCAGACAACCCCCCCAAGAAGTTTCCCCACTGATCAGGGCACACCAACTCAAAGCAGGACCAGACTCTCCCAGAACAACAGATGCAAAACCTGTAGACATATCTCCACTGATAGACTGATCAATACTCACTGTCAAGCTATTTGGAGTGGCTCAGGAGCGTGAGTACTAACATCAGAACAGACTGTGAAGAAGAAGGGCACAAACCCCAAACTGGTTCTGAGGGTGCTTAGATTTCACCAACTAGCTTCCAACTGTGAACTTCTCAAGTGCTATGACAGCTTTAACATGCAGTCACAGACAGTTCCCTTGGGCACTGCAGTCTATCTTGCCACCAACATAAGCGTAAGTTTGTGATAGATGGGTCCCTTACACACAAGAAAAAAAAAATCAGATTAATCCCAGTCCCGAAGATCCAGTCTTTTACCCCAGTTCAGTTGCACCTCAGATCACCTACCAACGACAACACTTGTAGCCAATCCTATAATAAATTAACTAAAGGTTTCTTAACTAAGAACAAGAAACTGAGTTGTTCACAAGTTTTAAGCAAGTAAACATACACACTCAACTGAGTTACCTCTTGAAACCTAAAACTAATAAAAACTGCTGTAATATGCAAGCTCTATATGTTCTCTAGGGCTAAACCAGACTAAACAACTGGGAATCCCTTTCTTATGCTTAGAAATCTTGCCCTCAACATCCAAGCAGCACAACGATTCATTTTTTTCTTATAAGGGATTTGTATTCCCTTCCCCCAGAGTTCAAGATGGGACAAGTCCAAGTCTCTTTCCATGGTTGTGGGGGGAGCAATTAAAGTCTTTCTACTTTGATGTTTCACAATGGCTCATTTGGTTTCAATGGACCTTCATAGTGGACAGGACCTAACATCTTCTGTAGAAAGCCAGAAATTTACATTATTGCTCCTTTCCTGTTTGATGACTTGCACCATTATAACATCTGTACCCCGTGTACCATTTGTAAGTGAGATTATGAAATGCTAGTAGGATGCTGTATGTAGTAAAGTCTAAACATTAGACACCTTCTTATAAACTTAACAGCCATTTTAACAATGCTAACACATAGGTGAGCCAGACTGGTTTCCAGCTATGTATTGGTCAGTGTCAATTTGAGGCTAAGGGTCCTTGGGATAAGCGTAGGGACTATGAAGTGTGAAAGATGTGTTGTGGGGAGGGCCTGACACTGGCAGACCAGGAGCCCTACAACAACTATGCACTCAATCACTGTGTTCTTGAATGAACGCAAACCGAAAAGTGATAAGACAAAAGACGTAACATTTGTGGGGGAATTCTTTTCACAAAATGATCACTCTCTATCTGATGTACAGGTTTCATGTGAGAACAAGGACTGACACACAACACCTTTAAAAGACAAGCCAGGAACTTGAATACATAATTCTGCTGGACACCAAAAACCATGGACTTAACAGATAAATTGGTGTTATGGCCCATTATAATGATTTGTAACATATCCTGCTGTCTACTAATCCTCCACTGTACTATGATTGTGGAGGTATTAATTGTCACTTTATTTTAAGTGGTCTCCAAGAACATGTGTGAGCCCCATTTGGTTAACCTGCCCCACCTTGTATTTAACGTGAACACTGTTTTCCTTCTCCAGATCTGAGTAACAGCTCTGTGAAACTTGAAAGCTGTCCCTTCCACCAACAGAAGCTGGCCCATCCACTTTGTCTCCCTCAAGATCTCCTAGTAAGTCAATGACCAAACTGATAATGCAGTTTAGGAGACCTGACTCTTTCCCCTCTGAAACCACTAAACAGATTGGGAAAAGGCTCAGTACAATAGGATCTCAGAAGTTACAAACACCAGAATAATGGACTGATCAGTTGATCCGTCAACCACACAATTAATTTGGAACTGGAAGTATGCAGTCAGGCAGCAGCAGAGACCCCCTCCCAAAAAAGCAAATACAGTACTGTGTTAAATGTAAACTATTAAAAATATAAAGGGAAAGTTTATATTTTTTTGACAAGGTAACAAAACAGTTTGTGTTTGTTTCCTTTAAATTAAGATTGTTAAAAGCAGCATTTTTTTCCTCTGCATGGTAAAGTTTCAAAGTTGTATTGAGTCAATGTTCAGTTGTAAACTTTTGAAAGAACAATCGTAAGGTTCTGTTCAGAGTTACAAACGTTAGAGTTACGAGCAACCTCCATTCCCGAGGTGTTTGTAACTCTGAGGAAGACTGAATGATGTAGACCTGAAAGGAGGGTTTTGTCCCTTTTGTAAAGAGGGACTATCAACAGGTATGGATATGTGGTAATGTTGTCCATGTCAACTGTAACTTACCTTCTAATAATAGATACAATTGGAGAAAGTCCTTGCTTTTCAATTAATAGTGAAAGACATCTTCTGGAAATTAAGCAGTCACCCACAATCAGTTATAGACGTGTGTATGTGGATAGGGGAGGATATATACATATACATGTGGCTATAGTGCCATGAAAACACAACATATTTGCAATAATATTTTAGTCATATCCACCAATGAGAAGAATATCAATGTAACAACAGCATTAAGGCCCAGATTTTCAAAGGCACAGATAGATGCTAGTATGTGCCTAACCCCTGTTGACTTACAAGAGGAGTTAGGTACCTAACTGACATTTGTCTTTTTTAAAAAGTCTCCCCTTTAATTCTTGACATGTACAGAGGAATTTGCCCCATAGATCCCAATGCATTTTACAAACAAAGTATTATCCACAATTAATAGATGGGGAAACCGAGGCACAAAAGGACAGGGAGGGGACTTGCCCAGAGTTACACAGCAAGTCAATGGCAGAGCCAGGAATAAAATATAACTGTTAACTCCTTGCCATTGTCTTATCCAGTGAAACCTTCTGCTTGCTTCCTTCCCCTCCACCACAACTTGTATGACTGCCTTAGGACTCATGGAAGTTTGGCCCATGGAGAATACATCTGTCTTCAGTACAAAAGAAACAAACTAGAACCTCTTGGTACATTGGTCACACTTTAAAAGTTGCTTCAGTTTTAACGATTATTGTTCCCACTCGTCTTCTCTATTTTAAGTACCAGGAATCTCTCTTAGATCAGGCTCTGTGATCACAATGGTCCCTTCCAGCTTTAAAATCTATGAACCAATAGAATCTTTCAGACCTGAAGAAATGCTGTCACTGAACATAAGCAAATTTCTCTTTTCTTCCACCTTTTCATTTATCTATAGCCAGTAACAACCTGCATTCTGAGGCCATGCAAATCAGACTTGGAGTAGCAGTAGGTCTGCATTTCTACTCTCCAGATGACATGTTTTCTATTTCCAGACATGTGCACCAGCTGTCAATTTCCATCTTGCCTTTATTGAATCTGATTCTCTATCAAGCTGATTCTTTTCCCCAAGCTTGTGTAGCTTCCAGCTGGGCGTCCTTAAAACAGTGATTAGCAAAACATTAAGGTAGGCACATAAATAAGTCACGATCTAAGAAGGAGTCATTATTTATTATAAAACTGCTGCCAAATCCATAGTTAGCAGAGGTGTTATTAAAGATGACCAGGGCCTTGCTTCATCAAAACTTCATCCCAGTTTCCTCTGCCTTCTACTCTGCATGGACAACAGTCTTTCTTCCACTCAAGAAGCCTTGCTCTTCCTCATAAGACAGACAACCCAACGTAGCACAGCAGCCAACAAATGAGGTGTGTGCTGCACCAGTATGCACTGCTCCAGCTCCAAATCACTGCTGCTGCTTCCTATAACCATAGGGCCTACGTTCTAGGAAATCTATGACTCTGCCCTGAAGCAGGGTATTGGTTTATCAGTGATCAGGGTGATGGGAAGGAGGATGAAGTGGAATAGCAAATGCTATTTTGTCTTCAGTCCACTTTGTACATATAGTAGGGCTATCAATTAATTGCAGTTAACTCATGCGATTAACTCAAATAAATTAATCATGATTTAAAAAATCAATGATTAATCAGTTTTAATTGCACTGTTAAACAATAGAATAATTTTTGAAATGTGTTAAATATTTCTGGATGTTTTTCTAAATTTTCAAATATATTGATTTCAATTACAACCCAGAATACCAAGTGTGCAGTGCTCATTTTCTCATTTTTATTACAAATACTTGCACTGTAAGAACAATAAAAGAAATAGTATTTTTCAGTTCTCCTCATACAAGCACTGTAGTGCAATCTCTTTATTGTAGAAGTGCAACTTACAAATGTAGAGTTTTTTCAGACACAACTGCACTCAAAAACAAAAAGTGTAAACGTTTAGAGAATACAAGTCCCGAGTCCTATTTCTTGTTCAGTCAATTTCTCAGGCAAACACATTTGTTTATTTTTATGGGAGATAATGCAGCCCGTTTCTTATTTACAATGTCACCTGGAAGTGAGAACAGGCGTTCATGTGGCACTTTGGTAGCCAGCATTGCAAGGTATTTATGTGCCAGATATGTTGAACATTTGTATGCCCCTTCATGCTTCAGCCACCATTCCAGAGGACATGTTTCCATGCTGATGACACTCATTTAAAAACCAATGCATTAATTAAATGTGTAACTGAATTCCTTGGGAGGGAAGTGTATGTTTCCTGCTCTGTTTTACCCGCATTCTGCCATATATTTCATGTTATAGCGGTCTCGGATGATGACTCAGCACGTTCTTTGTTTTAAGAGCACTTTCACTGCAGATTTGACAAAACGCAGAGAAGGTACCGGTGTGAGATTTCTAAAGGTAGCTACAGCACTTGACCCAAAGTTTAAGAATCTGAAGTGCCTTCTAAAACCTGAGAAGGATGAGGTGTGAAGTGTGCTTTCAGAAGTCTTAAGAACAACACTTTGATGCAGAAACTACAGAACCTGACCACCAAAAAAGAAAATCAATCTTCTGCTGATGGCATCTGACTCAGATGTTGAAAATGAATATGCGTCAATCTGCATTACTTTGGATTGTTATTGAGCAGAACCCATCATCAGACTGGACGCATGTTCTCTGTAATGTTGGTTAAAGCATGAAGGGGAGTATGACTGTTCAGCATATATGGCACGTAGATATCTTGCAACACCGGCTACAACAGTGCCATGCGAATGCCTGTTCTCACTTTCAGGTAACATTGTAAACAAGAAGCAGGCAGCATTATCTCCTGCACATGTAAACAAATTTATTTGTCTGAGTGATTGGCTGAAAAAGTAGTAAGACTGAATGGACTTGTAGGCTCTAAAATTTTACTTTGTTTAGTTTCTGAATACAATTTTTTGTGCATAATTCTAAATTTGTAATTTCAACTTTCATGCTGGAGAGATTGCACTCTTTGTTTAATCCTGAGGTGATGGTGTCAAATTTGCAGATGAACTGAAGCTCAGCAGTTTCTCTTTGAAGTCTGGTCCTGAAGTTTTTTTGCTGTAGGATGGCCACCTTAAGGTCTGCTATAGTGTGGCCAGGGAGGTTGAAGTGTTCTCCTATAGGTTTTTGTATATTGCCATTCCTAATATCCGATTTGTGTCCATTTATCCTTTTCCACAGAGACTGTCCAGTTTGGCCGATGTACATAGCAGAGGGGCATTGCTGGCATATATGCCATTGGTGGACATGCAGGTGAATGAACCGGTGATGGACTCCTGCTGAGGGTCGAAATGACAGTCTGGACCTATACATTGGTCCAGACCTGTACACTGAATGCTTCCGCCGACATGCACAGGCAGAAATTGAGGAAAAACAACATCGCTTGCCTCATAACCTAAGTTGTGCAGAACGCAATGCCATCCACAGCCTCAGAAACCACCCTGACATTATCATCAAAGAGGCTGATAAAGGAGGTGCTGTTGTAATCATGAACAGGTCTGACTACCAAAAGGAGGCCGCCGGACAACTCTCCAATACCAAATTCTACAGGCCACTTCCCTCAGATCCCACTGAGGAATACACTAAGAAACTGCAACATCTACTCAGGACACTCCCTACACTAACACTGGAACAAATCAACATACCCTTAGAGCCTCGACCAGGGTTATTCTATCTACTACCCAAGATCCACAAACCCAGAAATCCTGGACGCCCCATCATCTCGGGCATTGGCACTCTCACTGAAGGACTGTCTGGATATGTGGACTCTTTACTCAGACCCTATGCCACTAGCACTCCCAGCTATCTCCATGACACCACTGATTTCCTGAGGAAACTACAATGCATTGGTGACCTTCCAGAAAACACCATCCTAGCCACCTGGATGTAGAGGCTCTCTACACAAACATCCCACACACAGATGGAATACAAGCTGTCAGGAACAGTATCCTTGATGATGCCACAGCACAACTGGCTGCTGAGCTCTGTGCCTTTATCCTCACACACAACTATTTCAAATTTGATGACAATATATACCTCATATCAGTGGCACCGCTATGGGCACCCGCATGGCCCCATAATATGCCAATATTTTTATGGCCAGCCTGGAACAACGCTTCCTCAGCTCCCGTCCACTCACGCCCCTTCTCTATCTACGCTACATTGATGACATCTTCATCATCTGGACCCATGGGAAGGAGACTCTGGAAAAATTCCACCATGATTTCAACAGCTTCCACCCCACCATCAGCCTCAGCCTGGACCAATCTACATGGGAGGTCCACTTCCTAGACACCACAGTGCAAATAAGTGATGGTCACATAAACATCACCCTATACCGAAAACCTACCGACCGCTATGCCTACCTTCATGCCTCCAGCTTCCATCCCAGGCACATCACACGATCCATTGTCTACAGCCAAGCACTGAGGTACAACCGCATCTGCTCTAACCCCTCAGACAGAGACCAACACCTACACAATCTTCACCAAACATTCTCAAAACTACAATACCCACATGAGGAAATAAGGAAACAGATCAACAGAGCCAGACGTGTACCTAGAAGCCTCCTACTGCAAGACAAACCCAAGAAAGAAACCAGCAGGACTCCACTGGCCATCACATACAGTCCCCAGCTAAAACCCCTCCAACCCATCATCAGGGATTTACAACCCATCCTGGACAATGATCCCACACTTTCACAGCCCTTGGGTGGCAGGCCAGTCCTCACCCACAGACAGCCTGCCAACCTGAAACATATTCTCTCCAGTAACTGCACACCGCACCATAGTAACTCTAGCTCAGGAAACAATCCATGCAACGAACCTCAATGCCAACTCTGCCCACATATCTACACCAGCGACATCATCACAGGACCTAACCAGATCAGCCACACCATCACCGGTTCATTCACCTGCACATCCACCAATGTAATATATGCCATCATATACCAGCAATGCCCCTCTGCTATGTACATCGACCAAACTGGACAGTCTCTGTGGAAAAGGATACTCCAAAACGTCTGTTAGTCTATAAGGTGCCACAGAATTCTTTGCTACTTTTACAGATCCAGACTAACATGGTTACCCCTCTGATACTTGAAAAACACTGCAAATATTTATAATAAAAAATGTAAAGGGAGCACTGTGCACTTTGTATTCGGTGTTGAAATTGAAATCAATATATTTGAAAATGTGGAAAACATCCAAAAATATTTAAATAAATGGTATTCTGTTATTGTTTAACAGCATGATTTGTAGTGATTACTTTTTTCATTTTGTTTTGTTTTTTTTAAATCAGTTGACAGCCCTAATGTATAGCTCTGCCCCACAAAGACCTATAATTTGGGTCGGAGAGCATCTCCTCCTCAGAGAGGGTCTCAAAGCTCAGCAGTTAGATTCTGTACATGCACCACGCTGCTAGTTGGCTTTTCATGTGTAAAAAGGGGCAGGATTACATGAAACCAATTGTCCAGCAACACCCTTGTCCCTACATTCATGCTCCAGTTCCAAATAGCCCTCCATATATTTTTCTATATATGCAGCTCAGCTCAGAGACTTTCTCTTTGTCTAATGCCATTCCCATTCCCACTGTACTGCCCTCCATTCTGTTGGCTCACAGTCACGGCATTTCCCATGCCAAGGGCTTTCTCCGCTGCAGTGCCACTCAAATCGAAGAGCCATCCCACCTGGCTCTGCCTCGAGCAGTGACAAAGTCAATCCTCTCAAACAGAACAGTACAACTAGCACAGACCTTTTATTTCTGTAGTCTTCATTCAGTTCTTTCTTCATGGCTCTCTACTTGAAGAATCTCAGTAGTGAAGTCCGAGTGCATTTCAACAGGATAACACAAGCTGAATTTTTTTGAAGATTATTCTGCGTTCTGACAGGTGCAACCCCCCCCTTTTAACAATACTGATCATTTTCTGATGATTACATTGCCCTGAAGCTTCCACATGGCCTGTCAGTATACAGACTAGATGTGCTTACAAATTCAACAGCATTTTTAAAGGTATATAAAAATGCTATACCGTAAAGCTCAGTATTAGCCTGTCAAGCAGGACTTGTCGGTTAGTTCCTCAGTTGGTGTAAACCAGTGTTGCTCCACCAAAGCAAAACCCTACGTGTTATTGAAAGGAGCTATGCTAGTTTACACCTGCTAGGGATCTGACCCTGTGACTTTCTATCCATCTGTACAGCCCCTTGCATATTTTCAGTGCTACCACAACATAAATAATCAATGTGGACTCACCCCTGCAGCACCTCCTGATGGTCTCTCAGGGAATTAGCTCATCCAGCTTCCAGACTGCCCTCTGCAAGCCAGTGATCTGCCTTACCACTGGCCCCCCATGTCCCTCCCAGGATCCCAGTGACCCTTTCCCCAGGGTGCTGCCCCTCTGGCAGTAACCTCTCAGTCTCAAGATCTCCATGCCCAGGGGAAGCCCCACCCCTTATCCACACCTTGCCTCAGCATAAGGCTACTTCCAGTCACCAATTAGCCCCTATTCCCTGGGGCAGACTGCAGTGTACATCACTCATCACTGGCAAGGGGAGGTTGGACCTGCTGCCTTTGCCTACCCCTAGGCTGCCTTCTGTAATTCCTAGTACCTATTAGGCTTATGCTAGGCCACAGCCTGGGGCTTTCCAGGCTGGAGCTCCCCAGCTCCTCTGCCTTTCACCAGCCCTGTTTCACTCAGGTACCCTGTCCCTAGCTCTCTGCAGTCAGGCCCATCTCCCTCTACCACCAGAGAGAGAGACTGCTGAGGGCCTGGCTCCCAGCCTCTTATAGGGGCCAGCTGGGCTCTGTTTGGGGCATGGCCACAGCTCTGCCTCCTTCCTCCAATCAGTCCAGTGGCTGCTTTCTCCTGCCACAGCCCTTTCCTAGGACTGTCTTTAACCCTTTCCAAACCGGAGCTGGTGACCACCCCACTACAGGTAATTAATAATTTATCTTTCTAGCTTGCTTTGATCCACACTCAGCTCTCACTTGCACCAGAGTAAATCCATTTGTTTGCATAAGTTTTAAGGGGAGCAGAATTTGGCCCTTGTTTTGGACCCAAAGTACATTTTTGAGTCCCACAATGTTGTCCTTATAGGCAAGAGTGCCAGTGAAATCAAAGCAGCAGGGAGGGAGGCTGAGCTTGTGGTTAAGGCATGGATTTGAGATTCAGGAGATCTGGGTTCAGTTTCCAGCTCTACCCCTAACCTGAGGCAAGTCATTTGCCCTCTCTGTGTCTCTGTTTCCTATCCTTTGTCTGTTTAGACTGTGAGCTCTTCATACAAGGTCTGTCTCCTACTGTGTGTTTGTGCTGTGCCTAACATAATGAGGTTCTGATCTTAAGTGGGACCAGAAGATGTTCTGTAATCTAAATAATAAATGCTTATAAAATTACCAAGATGTCATTTCAAATCAGTGAATGAGCTTGGAACACAGCCTACAAATCTCAATTCTCAGTCTCTTTCTGTAACTACTAAGCCATGGACAGGGGAAGACCCCCAATATGTGGAAGATTGAGTTAAATTTGAATCTAAAAGGAGGTGTGTGTCCTGTAATGAGGGAGAATGGTTGTGTTTGGTATATAACGCTGACCACATCTAGTTCCCATTAATGGGCAGGCAGAGCCAAGCTATACAAGACATTGTTTTTCTTTATGCATCCTGAAGATTACAAAATACATGACAGCGGTTCTGTCTCCTTTGCCCTCCAGTCTTTCCCTTACTTTGGCGAGGAGCCAGTGTGGAAAGTCTGTTTACTCACAGCAAAGAAAGCTCTGTTAAAGTGAGTGGAAAGGAGTAAATAATTAGCTGTCCTTTTTTTTTCCAAATCATTTAGGCTAAATTGTCTGCCACTGGAGAAAATAATCATCTTAATGGGATATTTTTGTTTTGCTTTTGGAAACAAGGAAATGTAGCATGTCTTGACAACAGGAGAGATTTAATCCTACTAAAAACAAACAAGGAAATACATTTACCAACATCATATCATAAAATTAACATTGATTATTTTTATGAGTAAAAGGACTAGTTCCTGACCTCTTGTGGTCCTCATTTCTCACAAATGTTAAAGTATTAAACCTGATCTCTTACTGCAATCCCATTTGGATATTACATTTCTCTTTTCCAAACCCTTCCCCTTAAGTTTCAATTAGATAAGGCATTCTTCACTTCCTGTCCTAAACTGGTGTGGTGTCGTGTTGTAATGGTCTGTCAAATGGCTGATGAGTGTATGCATGCATTTCTCTTCACATCACATGTCTGGCGTTGATATTGATGCGATGAACCTCATAACTAGGTGACAAACTGCAATTTTCACATACCTTTGACTCCCCCACCTGCACTCTGCCCTATTGCTCCATCCCTATTCCAGGACTACTTCTAACTTTTTATATTTCTGAACAGCTTTAAGCAGCTGATCTACTATGTAAAAGATCAATAAAACTTCCAGGGATTTTTCCTTCTTTCCCCTTAATGTGGAATGTTTCTAGCCCCAAATTAAGGTGCTCTTAAGTGGAGGATGAGCAATATTTGCGGAACCCTTTGTGAATACAAAATTTGTCCGTATCCAATCTGCGATCTGCAAAAATCGTCCATGGATATAAAGTAGATATCTGCAGATTTGCAGGGCTCTAGATTTTTGGTACTGGACCAGGGACAAGTTTAAGATCCAATAGCTCATTGAGGCTGTAAGGAGGTGCTTTATGCCACTAGAAAATGGAGATTCACAGCTTCCTAATGGGGACAGAACACTTGTTCCAAGACCTGAAAGCTTCTAAGATATCAGATCTTATATGTACAGTATTGCTTATGTATGGTAGAAGCTATTTTAGGTCATTTTATTAGAGGTTATTAAAATGTATCACTTCTATTCTCCTGTTTCTCTGTAACCCCTTGGTTGGGCTAACGGTAACCAAGACAACTGGCTTTACAGGTAGAGGGATACGAAAAAGGACCAATAAAATAAAGTAAAACTTTTTAACTTGTGGCTTCTTTACTCACAAGTAATGCATTAGAAAACAAAGCTACTTCAACGAGGGGAGGGAAATTGCCAGCTTCCCTTCAGACAATTTATATTTTTTAATCAAAAGAATCAGAGGGAGAGGAAGAGGCCTGTAGGGGGAAGAGAAGCATAAATAAATAAGGCACAAAAGAGACAGAAGAGCCTGACAGTGCAATTCAAAGGAAGAAAGAAGGTAAGAGGAAAGCAGAGCGGGCTTTGAAATGGCAGAGCTCTGTATAGTCCCTTCGGGCTTATCTACACTACCAGCCTGAACAGATTGCAGATTCCCCTTTGTTTTATCCCATACCCCAGGAAGCAACAGGGAATCTGCAGCCCACTCAGTACAGCCTGGCAATGCAATAACTTTTCAATGGTCCCATTTTGAGATCCCAGGGAGCAAGGCTTCCCTAAGCTAGTGTGGACCTCTTATACCACTTGCAGACCTCTCACAGATCATTTGATTGCCATAGAGACTTGTGGTCCAAAGTCCTGCATTTTCCAAAGGCATTTTAGTGGGGAAAATACTGCCTCATCCTACAGTGGAAGAATTCAAAAGAAACTACAAAAGGAACCTCAGAGTTTTCATGCAAGCATGGCTCCCACTCCCAAGCTTTTCTCCCCAGTTTGTCCCTTAGATAATCGCTTTGGAAGGGACTTCTTAACATTGTTCCCTGAAATATGGAGCAGCTTCTTCAACTCCAAGGCTTTCTGTGTCAGCATTCCATGTGTCAGGGAATGGTGCTATGCAGCAACTTACCCTTCCCTTCTGGACTTGGGGAGGAGATGTGTGCTCAAGGGGAGATCTTCTGTAGCCAGATCCTGCAAAGGACCTTGCCCCATAGTGAATTTAAGACACATACAAGGCCAGACCCACAGATGGTGAATTGATGGTCCAGTATTCAATGTGTCTTGAATAGACAGATTAACATATAGTGTTCTCCAGGATGCTGGCAAAATGGCTGCTTGGTTGTGGTGGTGGGTGCTATATAGAATGTGGAGTATGTCAGTCTCCAAAATGTTACTGTCTTACTGTCCCAGTCACATTTCCAACATACTTCCATGCAAGGCTCTGGGAGCAAGTGACTAAGACCTCAAATCCTCTAACAGGTATCGGGCTAGTACATGCTGGTAGTTGGCTCAGGGAACTTGTGGAGAGGTATCCTACATATTCAGCAGCCTTGGAGTTTGGTGAGGAAGGTTAAGGGGGTTGTGGATCACTCCCCCATGAGCCAGTTCACTTCCATTCTCCTCTGGCTCTTACACCTCACAATATAATCATGCTTCGGTCTCTCCTGTACCAAAATATATATATACTTTGACCCCACTTGGCTCTCCAATCACTGCTGATCATACTGACTAATATTGTCTTATTGTTTCCTTGTATTCATCTGTTGCCTCTTATATTGAGATTATAAGCTTTTAAGGAGGGACTGTCTTTTTGTTCTGTATTTGTAAAGCACCTAGCACAGTGTGGTCCTGCTCCATGATAACAGCTCCTGGGCACTATGATTTATAAAAACAATAAATTAAAGCCATCACAGGGCTTTGGTTTTAGCTGTGAAAGCTATTATCATGGTGCTACAGGGGGAATGGTCAGAGGGAAAGAAGACAATGTCATGGAGCCACCTGCCTAGCACACCCCTACCTGCACAAGTGGATTATCTTTTCCCTGCATGTGCACATCTAGTGGTGCAGTGAACAATACACATCAATTAATTGTCAATACAGTCATGCAGCATGAACTGGCATAACTTTTGATGACATCGGTGGGTGATTTATTTGAGTGAAAAAATGTAGGATTTGGTCCATAGACAGTGTTCAGCCCATTCCATTACTGGTGAATAATGTATATCACTACTATGTTCTCATGCATTAATTGGCATCTGATCCCTTGCTTGTTTTTATTTAGTTAGTTAATTAAAGTTATTTGTGTATGAAGAAAAGAATAAACAAAAGCCTCATTTGAAGCAGATACATTTTGAACCTGTGTAGATAGGTGGGTGTACCAGTGTCTTCACTTGCCCTATAAAAAGAACCTATTAATATGATTTACAAATGTAGTTTGTACATAAAGAAAATTCATCATTTTGTACAAGTTTCAAAAATATGCCAAGCATTTTATAAGTTAAGAAAAACTTTGTGATTAAATCCTCTTAAGATTCAATAAGCACTGCAAAGGTTAATTACATTTTTATAGATTTATTCTTCATTCAGTGATGTAAAAGGTTCTTTTGTTTCAGCTATCATTGCCAATGTGATGGAAGAAACAGAGCCCAGAACTATATCCATTTTCTCTGTAGCCAGATGCTGAAATAGTGTGTAGAATACCAGTGTGGCATTAAATGGAGGGAAATGGAAGAGAGGGGAATTACAATTGAATGTCATTTAGATGCTCTGTGAAATACAAGGAATGATATATTTCCACAGACACTGAAAGGAAGGAAAACCATGAAACCCAAGAAAGTTCGAGACTTTCTTACACTGTGCCATTTAACACAACAGAATGAATGCCCTCCATCTAATTAGTCAAACAAAACTGATAAGCACTGATAGTCAAACAAAACTGATTCACTATACAGAGAGAAGGTAAAGTGTATGCCAATTCCTTGAAACTATCAAAGGAAATATAGTTATTAAATGCTTAGATGGCTCCTGTGTCTCTCCATATTATAATTAGAAGTAAATATTTCCATAGCCATTGACCTAGGAACCCCAGTCAAGGATCAGGATTCATGTGTAGCAAAGCAGATGGATATCCCCTACCCCAGAGAGATTTACATTCTAGGTGTTGGACAGTACATAGCAGGTGGATGAAACAGAAAATTATGAAGGATAATGGGAAACTGAGGCCACAATGAAAGGAATACAATTTAGAATAAAAGTAAATAGTCTCTGCTTGCCATTTGCCTAATTAGTTCCTTAAGGTCCTAGCTCAGCAAAGCTTAACACATGCTTAAGTCATCATTTTTCAGCAAAGCACTTAAGCACATGCTTTACACTAAGGAGGTGATCAAGTGTTTCATTGCATATGGATTTAATCTGATGACGTTCAACAAGGACAAGTGCAGAGTCCTGCATTTGGGACGGAAGAATTCCATGCACTGCTACAGACTAGGGGCCAAATGGCTGGGCAGCAATTCTGCAGAAAAGGACCTAGGGGTTACAGTGGACAAGAAGCTGGATATGAGTCAACAGTGTGCCCTTGTTGCCAAGAAGGCTAATGGCATTTTGGGTTGTATAAGTAGGGGCATTGCCAGCAGATCAAGGGACGTGATCATTCGACATTGGTGAGGCCTCATCTGGAGTACTGTGTCCAGTTTTGGGCCCCACACTACAAGAAGGATGTGGAAAAATTGGAAAGAGTCCAGTGGAGGGCAACAAGAATGATTAGGGGGCTGGAGCCCATGACTTATGAGGAGAGGCTGAGGGAACTGGTGTTTAGTCTGCAGAAGAGAAGAATGAGGGGGGATTTGATAGCTGCTTTCAACTGCCTGAAAGGTGGTTCCAAAGAGGATGGATCTAGATTGTTCTCAGTGGTAGCAGATGACAGAACAAGGAGTAATTGTCTCAAGTTTCAGTGGAGGAGGTTTAGGTTGGATATTAGGAAAAAAACTTTTTCACTAGGAGGGTGGTGAAGCACTGGAATGGGTTACCTAAGGAGGTGATGGAATCTCCTTCCTTAGAGGTTTTTAAGGTCAGGTTTGACAAAGCCCTGGCTGGGATGAATTAGTTGGGGATTGGTCCTGCTTTAAGCAGGGAGTTGGACTAGATGACTTCCTGAGGTCCCTTCCAGCTCTGATATTCTATGATTCTATGAATGGTGAATCAGGACTTAAGGATGTCTGTAAAACAGTGGCTAAAGGAGAACTGGGCATGAGTGGTGGAAGCTCCTAAAAGTGGATGGCATCTGGGCACTGAACCATTCCCACTGCACCACATCTTCCCCCCAAGATCCTGCCCCAGTGCCTCCTCTTCCCCTGAGGCCCTGCCCCGGGCATAGCTCTCCCACTTTTAAACGTAATGAGGCCATGGCCCCCTAGCCTCCCCTATTCTGGTGCCCCTAGAAGTGAGGGGTAATATTATTTAGTTGGACTTTCAAAAAGTATTTGACTGTCTGTCACAAAAGGCTGTTTAGGAAATTAACTCTTCACAGGATGAGAGGGAAAGTTCTGCCATCAGCTAGCAATTAGATCAAAAAGAGTGTATGTTAGCATTCTCTAAAATGCTTCCAGGTCCAAGGGTGGGGCAGACAGCCAGAACTGCAGGGTTTCAATGCTTGGATGAGACAATGGCGTGTGGAGGAGGGATTTAGGTTTATTAGGTACTGTGGAAACTTTTGGGAAAGGAGAAAGGAACCAAAATGGAACCAGATTGCTAGCATGTAAAATAAAAAAGGAAGTAGATGAGTTTTTAAACTAAGGTCTGTGGGAAAGCTGACAAGCATGGAGGATCATGCAGTTTGGACAACATAAATCTTAGGGAAGGATTTATGATGGGAGACACTCTCTATCCTAGTAAAGAGCAGAGGATAGAAGTTGATAAAGTAGAGGCAGGAACTAAAGAGAAATAGTCAAACGACGTCCCGTTCAATTACATCACATGAAGGTAGACGACTAAATGTTGATAAACTCCATAAGTGCTTGTATCCAAATGCAAGAACTCTAAATACAAAGATGGATGAACTTGAGTGCCTGGCATTCAATAAGGATTTTGATGTAACAGGAACCTCAGAAACTTGGTGAAATGACAATAATTAATGCGACACAGTAATACCATGGTACAAAATATATAGGAATTTTGTGATGATGGAGAAGTGATACTATATGTGAAAGAAAACATAGAATCAAATACAGTAAAATCAAATTGTACCATAGAATCTCTGTGGATAAAAATTCCATAACTGAATAATAAGAGGATAGCAGGAGGAATATACTACCATTCACCTGACCAGGGTGGTGACAGTGATTGTGAAATGCTTAGGGAGATTAGAGAGGCTACAAAAATAGAAAATCCAATTATAAAGGACGATTTCAACTATCCCCTATTGACTGGGTACATGTTACCTCGGAGTGGGACGTAGAGATAAAATTTCTGGGCACCATAAATCATTGCTTCTTGGAGCAGCTTGTTTTAGAATCACAAGGGGAGAGACAATTCTTGGTTTAGTACTAAGAAGTGAACAAGCTCTGGTCCAAGAGGCGAATATAATTGAACCCCTTGGTAATAGCAACTATAATGTAATTACATTTCACATCCTTGTGGAGGGAAATATACCAAAGAACCCCACCATAATAGCATTTAAGTTAAGAGAAGGAAATTTCACAAAAATGAGAAGCTAGTTAAATGGAAATTAAAAGGAACAGTCACAAGAGTGAAATCCCCTCAAGCTGCATGGAAATTATTTTAAAATACCATAATAGAGGCTCAAACTAAATGTATACCCCAAATAATAATTTAAAAAAGCCACAGAAAGCACCAAAAAATGCCACCCTGGCTGAACAACAGAGTAAAAGAGGTGGCTAGAGACAAAAAGGCATCTTTTAAAAACTGAGAGTCAAATTGTACTGAGAAAAATAGAAAGGAACATAAACTCTGACAACTTAAGAGTAAAAACATAATTAGGCAGACAAAAAAGAAGAAAATAACAACTGGCAAAAGACACAAAACATCACTGGTGCTGACTTCATGGGTGGTCCAGGCCTGGAGTACCCACGAAAAAAAATGGTGGATATTGAGGACCCACCGAAAGCTGCCATCAGCTTGGGGGAGGCAAGGTGGGGCAGGGGTGGGGTCTTGAGAGAAGGGGTAGAATGAGGGGGGACTGGGGCAGAGCCGGTGGGGGGAGCCCCCCCCCGGCACATTAGAAAGTCGAAACCTATGCAAAAACTAACAACATTTTTAAGCCTATCACAAGCAGGAAGCCTGCAAAACACTCAGTGAGGTCACTGGATGGTCGAGGTGCAAACGGAGCACTCAAGAACACAAACCTGTTGCAGAGAAGCTAAATGAATACTTTGCATTGATCTTCATTGCAGAGGATGTGAGGGAGAGTCTCACACCTGAGCCATTTCTTTTTAGGTGGCAAATCATAGAAGATTAGGGTTGGAAGAGACCTCAGGAGTCATCTAGTCCAACCCCCCTGCTCAAAGCAGGACCAACACCAACTAAATCATCCCAGCCAGGGCTTTGTCAAGCCAGGCCTTAAAAACCTCTAACAATGGAGATTCCATCACTTCCCTAGGTAACCCATTCCAGTGCTTTACCACCCTCCTAGTGAAATAGTTTTCCTAATATCCAACCTAAACCTCCTCCACTGCAACATGAGACCATTGCTCCTTGTTCTGTCATCTGCTAGCACTGAGAACAGCCGAGCTCCATCCTCTTTGGACCCCCCTTTAGATAGTTGAAGGTAGCTATCAAATCCCCCCTTAATCTTCTCTTCTGCAGATTAAATAAGCCCAGTTCCCTCAGCCTCTCTTCATAAGTCATATGCCCCAGCCTCCTAATCATTTTTGTTGCCCTCCGCTGGACTCTTTCCAATTTGTCCACGTCTTCTGTAGTGGGGGGACAAAACTGTATGCAATATTCCAGGTGTGGCCTCATCAGTGCCAAAAAGAGAATGATCACTTCCCTCAATCTGCTGGCAATGCTTCTACTAATGCAGCACAATATGCCATTGGCCTTCTTGGCAAGGAGGGCACACTGCTTACTCATACCCAGCTTCTAGTCCACTGTAATCCCCAGGTCCTTTTCTGCAGAACTGCTGATTAACCAGTCAGTCCCCAGCCTGTAGCTGTGCCTGGGATTCTTCCATCCTAAGTGCAGGACTCTGCACTTGTCCTTGTTGAACCTCATCAGATTTATTTGGCCCAGTCCTCCAATTTGTCAAAGTCACTCTGGGCCCTATCCCTACCATCCAGTTTATCAACCTCTCCCCTCAGCTTAGTATCATTCGCAAACTTGCTGAGGGTGCATTTAATCTGAGGAGCTGTCTTAGATTGAGATGTCAGTAGAGGAGCTATTGATACCAATTGATACACTGAACAGTATAAGTCACCAGGATCAGATGGTATTCACCCGAGTTCTGAAGAAATTCAAATATGAAATTGGAAAACCACTAACTGTGGTATGTAACCTATTGCTTAAATCAGCCTCTGTACCAGATGAATGAAGGGTAGCTAATATAATAATGATTTTTAAAAAAATCTCCAAATGAGATAGTATCAGACACATTGGTTGAAACCATAGTAAAGGACAGAATTAACAGACACAAAGATGAACACAATATGTTGGGAAAATGTCAACATGGCTTTTGTAAATCATGCCTCACCAATCTATTGGAATTCTTTGTGGGGATCAGCCAGCATGTGGACAAAGGTGATCCAGTGAATATTGTGTACTTGGATTTTCAGAAAGCTTTGACAAGGTCCCTTGCCAGAGGCTCTTAAGCAAAGTAGGCATTTTTGGAATAAGCGTGAAGGTTCTCTGATGGGTCAGTCACTGGTTAAAAAAATAGGAAACAAAGGATAGGAATAAATGATTACTTTTCAGGATGGAGAGAGGTAAATGGCAGTGTCCCCCAAAGATCAGTACTGGGACCAGTGCTGCTCAACATATTCATAAATTATCTGGAAAAAGGGATGAACAGTGAGGTAGCAAAGTTTGCAGACTCTACAAAATTACTCAAGATAATTCAGTCCAGAATTCACTGTGAAGAGTTACAAAGGGATCTCACAAAACTGGGTGAGTGGGCAGCAAAATGACCAATGAAATTCAATGTTAAGTGCAAAGCAAAGCGCATTGGAAAAGATAATCCTAGTAAGACATACAAAATTATGGTGTCTAAATTAGCTGTTACCACTCAAGGAAAAGATCTGATAGTCATCATGGATAGTTCACTGAAAACATCGGCTCATTGTGCAATGCCTCTCCGAAAAGCTAACAGAATGTTACAAACCAGTAGGAAAGGGATAGATAATAAGAAAGAGAACAGCTCCCATACAAGAAGGGATTAAAAAGACTGGGACTGTTCATTTTAGAAAAGAGGTAACTAACGAGGGATATGATAGAAGTCTATAAAATCATGACTGATATGGAGAAAGTGAATACGGAAATTTTATTCACCCCTTCACATAACCCAAGAAGCAGAGGTCACTCAATAAAATTAGTAGACAGAAGGTATAAAATATATATATAAAGTAGCATTTCTTCACTCAACTTGTGGAAATCATTGATGGGGATGTTGTGAAGACCAAAAGTATAATTTGATTAAAAAACTTTAAATAAATCATGGATGAGGTAAGCCAAGATGGTCAGGGGCACAACCCCATGCTCTGGTTGTCCCTAAACCTCTGACTGCTAGATTCTGGGACTGGACAACAGGGGATGGATCGCTCAACAATTGCATTGTTCTATTTATTCCCTCTGAAGCATCAGGCAGAGGCCACTGTTGGGAGACAGGATGCTAGGATGGATAGACCTTTGGTCTGACTGAGTATGGCCGTTCTTATATTCTTAAGATAAAAATTAAAGAGTAGGGGAAAAAAAAGTCAATTTTTAGCATGGAAGGAAAGCTGCCACAGGGGTCCATACGAGGGCTGTGGTTATTTAAAAAAATGTATTATGTTACAATGCCTACAAGGTAACTAGCTGACTTACACTGACAAGTCTGAGAAGCACTTGGGATAGTTTCATATCAAACCTTTTTTAAAAAAATTGTAAACATAACTGTTATATTACCAAGATGTGAGCAATCACCACCTTGACAATTCTGCTTACATGTTACATCCCCGGCCTCAAAACTCTACCGTTAGCTTGTGAGCTCTTTAGGGTATGGACCATGCTTTCTTTTCAGTTTGAAAAGCACCTAGCAATAGTGGGCACTAGCTGAAATAAATAGCAATTATTGTTAATAATCCGAAGAAGGGCGTTTGGTTGCAAAATTTGTTTGGCAACAACATTTTTTATTGTATTATACTGTAATACTTAATTTACATCAGTCGAGACTAAACAAGACTTTGCAGAACTATAAGTGGGCCAGGATAAACTAGATGTCTGTCCAACACTAAAGGCAGATGAAATTTGTTGTAGACAAGTTCAAATTGATACACATTGGAAAGGACAATTCAAACTACTCAGATTCATTACTGAGTTATACTTTAACTGTAATCATTCAGGAAAAAGTTCTGACTGACATTGTGAAAACATAGGCTCAATGCACAGCAGTGATCAAGACACAAACAAGATATCAAGATGTATTAAGAAAGGGATAGCGAATAACACTGAAGATATTATAATACCTTGCTATAAATTGATGATGTGCATTCACCTTGAACATTGTGCTCAGTTGTGGTCATCTCATCTCAAAAATGATATCCTCGAAATAGAAAGTGTCCAGGGAAAGGTACTATGTATGAGTAGAGGCTTGAAGAGATTTCCATGTGAAAGGTGATTAAAAAGATGATTGAAACACATCTATGAAAGGAGAACAGGTGGCCTAATGGAGGTTTATAAAATGCCTTAGGAAAAATGAATTGGAAGGCCCTATCTGTCCTCTGTCATAATACAATGCATGGTAGCTAAAAATGCAAAACTAATTTAAGGAATCTCTTTATAAAAAAACCACAGGTATAATTAACCAGTGGAACTCACTGATATGAGATATGGAGTCAAAGAACTTATCACCATGCATAAAAGATTAGCCATGTATATGAATAATAATACTCACAGTTACATATATAGGCTGAAAACTGCTAAGGAATATAAACCCTCCTGCTCTGCATCATAATAGATGAAGTTAGGAGTCAAGTATCAGAGGGGTAGCCGTGTTAGTCTGGATCTGTAAAAGCAGCAAAGAATCCTGTGGCACCTTATAGACTAACAGACGTTTGGAGCATGAGCTTTTGTGGGTGAATACTCACTTCGTTGGATGCATGTAGAGATAATGAGGTTAGTTCAATCAGGGAGGATGAGGCCCTCTTCTAGCAGCTGAGGTGTGAAAACCAAAGGAGGAGAAACTGGTTTTGTAGTTGGCAAGCCATTCACAGTCTTTGTTTAATCCTGAGCTGATGGTGTCAAATTTGCAGATGAACTGAAGCTCAGCAGTTTCTCTTTGAAGTCTGGTCCTGAAGTTTTTTTGCTGCAGGATGGCCACCTTAAGATCTGCTATAGTGTGGCCTGGGAGGTTGAAGTGTTCTCCTACAGGTTTTTGTATATTGCCATTCCTAATATCTGATTTGTGTCCATTTATCCTTTTCTGTAGAGACTGTCCAGTTTGGCCGATGTACATAGCAGAGGGGCATTCCTGGCACATGATGGCGTATATTACATTAGTGGACGTGCAGGTGAATGAACCAGTGATAGTGTGGCTGATCTGGTTAGGTCTTGTGATGGTGTCACTGGTGTAGATATATGGGCAGAGTTGGCATCGAGGTTTGTTGCATGGATTGGTTCCTGAGCTAGAGTTACTGCGATGTGCAGTTACTGGAGAGAATATGTTTCAGGTTGGCAGGTTGTCTGTGGGCGAGGACTGGCCTGCCACCCAAGGCCTGTGAAAGTGTGGGATCATTGTCCAGGATGGGTTGTAGATCCCTGATGATGCGTTGGAGGGGTTTTAGCTGGGGACTGTATGTGATGACTAGTGGAGTCCTGTTGGTTTCTTTCTTGGGTTTGTCTTGCAGTGGGAAGCTTCTGGGTACATTTCTGGCTCTGTTGACCTGTTTCCTTATTTCCTAATGCGGGTATTGTAGTTTTGAGAATGCTTGGTGGAGATTTTGTAGGTGTTGGTCTCTGTCTGAGGGGTTAGAACAGATGCGGTTGTACCTCAGTGCTTGGCTGTAGACAATGGATTGTGTGATGTGCCAGGGATGGAAGCTGGAGGCATGAAGGTAGGCATAGCGATCGGTAGGTTTTCGGTATAGGGTGATGTTAATGTGACCATCACTTATTTGCACCGGGGTGCCTAGGAAGAGGACCTCCCGTGTAGATTGGTCCAGGCTGAGGTTGATGGTGGGGTGGAAGCTGTTTAAATCATGGTGGAATTTTTCCAGAGTCTCCTTCCCATGGGTCCAGATGATAAAGATGTCAGGAGGTTAGGAGGAAACTTCCCCTATGGAAAGGTTATTCCATATGCATCCACTAAAGGGTTCTCTGCAATTTATACTGAAGCTTCTAAGAAAAAAGAAACATTTGTAGCATTTCTTGCAACAATCCAGCTGTATTATTGCTAGCACTGGTGTAGCTGCTCCATTTCAGGAGATTAGTTGCAAAATGTTTTACTATTATCATTGCCTCATACACAGGATGCTGGACTAGATGGACTATTGGTCTGATCTTGTATGGTAATAACCATGTTGAGACCCACTCCCAGCTTACTTCAATATTTATGGGAAGTGAAATAATTTTGCATGATGAAGTTTCAAGATTAAGTTGTCTTATTACCTTGGAGGCGTCAGAGACATACTGTTTCCCCCTCACAAAGACATGCTGTTTTCCCTCATCAGCAATTAAAAAGTGCTAAATATTATTCTATATATACTCACAAGTGAGCTTACTGGAACAAGCTGTATGTAGCTACCTGCATGAATGTTAAAAATCATTTGGCATTTCTCTAAATGGGATTCTTGCAAGAGAAACTGTGTACCAAACAGCTGAGAGAAATAGACACATTAGACCCAAAGAAAGGATGCAAGGATCAAAAAATGCAAGCATGGGGAATACAAAATAAGACTAAAGGTTCTACTCCATGGCCTGCAACATGGACCATTACCAGGCGGACTGGAACAAACAAGGAGCTTAGTGTGACAATAAATGCAAGCAATGTACAGTTCTGGGAATTACTTCAAGGCAAAAGCGTTTGGAGATCTGAAGCACAAAAATATATCTTGTGCTATTCTAAGGGGCTGATGCTGCACTGCCGCAGGTAGCAAAACTCCCATTAGCTTCCAGTGGGAGTTGCATGCGTTCAACACCTGCAGGTTCAGGCCATAGATACCAACCAGCTAGCACCTCATGTTTTGTCCACTGTAGAGATATGCTCTATTGCAGTTTGCACTGCCCTTATTGAGCAGGGACCAGCTGAAGCAGTACAGCTGTAACCCACACTTGACTGAGAGTATCGATTCCCCTTCTGTGCCAATCCACAGAAGATACGAGTCTGGTTCAGCCCTGCTTCCAGGGTTCAATTCACTGTGTGTTGGCCAAGAGGGCAGCCATCCCATGGTGCTGTCCACATTAGCCATTCGATTTCAGATGCACTATTGCCCTGTGTCTATACATGTGGTACTCTCTGCAAGTGGATACAGCAGCACTGGACTGGGGCGTCTCTTTCACAGTTCTGAGCACAGCTTTCTACAGCAGGTGCACTGCCATTGCCTAAATGGAAGTAGTATATTGTGCTGAAAATATTACATTCTATATGCCACAAATTGGGAAACACATTAATATGACAATTTTATTTAATGTGGCACTAGATTGATATTGTAATGCTTACCATATATGATTCTGCTTTTGTTTATTGATGTTTGGCTGTTACCTCCAATGACTTAATATTATCACTTATTTGTATTACAGCACCACCCAGAGGCCCCAACCAAGATCAAGAGCCTATTGTGTTAGGTGTTGTACATACAGACCGGGTCTGTGGTTGTGTTGTAATTCAAGATAAATGATTGCAAATTAATGTAAATTGACTGTTATGATTGTAAATGCTAGTATAGTTGCCCCAAAATGGTTTTGTCCTTGCTTGTGGTTCAACCGAAGAACAAACTATTTGTGTCCTGGAACAAGCATTTATGAAGTGTCTACACTAGCATTTATACGTGTGTTGACTATTTTGACTTAATTGGCAATCAGTTTTCTTCAGTTGCATCACAACCAAAACCACTGACCTATGCGGACCCACAGTGAGAGGCAGTCGCTGCCCCAAAGAACTTGCAGTCTGTATAAACAGAATAGACAACCGTGGGAAGTTTTGTTGACTGCTTTCAATTTGTAATACCTCTCACAGGCTCTTCACATGGATTCCTGGGTGCTATATCATCACACTGTTCTTTCTAGTGAGATGGCAGAGGCTGTTTCTCCTCACTCTAACTGACTGTGGGCCTACTGCCCTAGAATATATTGTAATGAGCATGACTTTAGGTGAGTGGCGATATTTGAGGATGTGAGCAAGTTATTCTCTCCTTTTTTTGTGTGTGCACTTTGTGGAATTTTTTTCTTTTTCTATTTTGTTAGTTTCCTTGTTCTTTTTGCACCAGTGGTTTCCTGCGCTCTTGTGTTCTCTCCTTAGAATCAACAGAGGGGCCTTATCAGGGTCAGAGTGTGAGTCAAGCATATGCTTCCTGCACCCAGAATCAGTAGCAGTTATCTATGCAAATGGTCCTCTTGGCAATAAATACTGTGAGACCTGGGCAGGAAACACAAATTGTGGATAGACAAATAACCACTGCTAGAAGTTAAGACTTTTTTGGGTAGCAATGTCTGGGTAGGTTGACCAGTCTGTCTGTTGAGGATGATTGGTATTTTGATGAACTGTGTAAAATGTTTTACTAATCTTCACTCTTCTTCTTTCTCTTCCAGTTCTCTGGTGTCATGGAGATGATTATCTGATTGAGTATGACAGCAACAACATTAGTACCTTCCTTTATTTGATATGTGCAGCATCTTTCAGGAGTAGGATAGAGGGATTGATTTTTCCCATGCCTTCTAGCTTTTTCTGCCTTTTGTGGGAGGTTGTATTTTTAATAAGGTCGAAGGGAAAAAAAGGAGCAAAATATACGGAAAGGAGAGGTTAAAGAATAAAAACAGGAGTATAGTTGTTTTGTAGCATTAGCTTTTTTCCTGAATTTAATTCATTCTGGTTAGTATTTTTTTGTGAATGCAGGTGCTAGTATAAACTTTTCTCCAAAAGCAAAACAGAACAAACAAAAAATGGTGTAATAGGTTTAGGACATTTTTCTCCGACTTTCTCTTACCTGGCTATGATGTTGGGGTAGGTAGAGGTTTCCTTCTATCCACTAAACATTATTGAAATTATCTTTCTATCTAGCAAACCCGTCAATTAACCTTTGATAGAAAGAATCCTAGAAAACTCCTGACATTCTTGAGTATTTTGGGGATTGGCCTGGTGTTAGATTCATGAGGCCAGAAGGGACCATTGTGATCATCTAGTCTGACTTCTTGTACAACAAAGGCCATAGAACTTCCCCAAAAGAATTTCTAGCTCATGTATTTTAGGAAAACCTCAAATCTTAATTTAAAAATTGTCGGTGATGGAGAATTCACCACTCACATGGGTAATATGTTCCAGTGGTTAAATGCTCTCACCATTATAAATTCAGCCTTATTTTCAGTCTGAATTTGTCTAGTTTCAACTTCCAATCATTGGATCATGTTATACCTTTCTCTGTTATATTTAAGAACCTATTATTAAATATTTGTTTCCCATATACATACTTATTGACTGTAATCAAGACATCACTTAACCTTCTCTTTGTTAAGCTAAACAGATTTGAGTTCTTTGAGTCTATCACTATAAGGCAGAGTTTCTAATCCAGAGGTCGGCAACCTTTCAGAAGTGGTGTGCTGAGTCTTCTTATTCACTTTAATTTCAGGTTTCACGTGCTGGTAATACATTTTAATGTTTTTTAGAAGGTCTCTCTATATAAGTCTATATATTATATAACCAAACTAGTGTTGTATTGTAAAATAAATGAGTTTTCAAAATGTTTAAGAAGCTTCATTTAAAATTAAATTAAAATGTTGATCTTACGCCGCCGGCCCCTTCAGCCCTCTGCTGGTCTGGGGTTCTGTTCACCTAGGCTGGCAGCAGGCTGAACAGGGCCTTAGGCTGAGACCCCAGCTGGAAAGCGTCCGGCAGCCAGAAACCCAGACCAGCAACGGGCTGTGCGGGGCTGGCGGCCGGGACCCCAGACCGGCAGTGGGCTGAGCGGCTTAGCTCACTGCAGGAGCGGCCCCAGGGTTTTTGGCGCCCTAGGCGCAGGGCCGGCTTTAGCCATTTCACCGCCCCAAGCACAGCAGCATGCTGCGGGGGGCACTCTGCCGCTTGCCGGTCCCGCTGCTTTTCCTGCGGAGGATCTGCTGTTCCCGCAGCTCCGGTGGACCTGCCGCAGGCGTCCCCGTGGAGGGTCCGCTGGTCCCACAGCTCCATTGGACCTGCCACAGACATCCTACGGATGCTCCACTGGAGCCGTGGGACCAGCAGACCCTCTGCAGGTATGCCTGTGGGAGGTCCACGGGAGCAGCCTGCCGGTCTCCCGGTAAAATACCGCCCCCCCATATCCTGGCGCCCTAGGCGACTGCCTAGGTCACCTAAATGGAAGCACTGGCCCTGGCTCACTGCTGCTCAGAAGATCCATCTGCTGGCTCCTGCCAGCTGGGATCCCGGCGCCAGACCTGCTCAGCCCGCTGCTGTTTTGGGGTCCTGGCCCTGCCCAGATACAGTGGGTACCTACCTTCTCCCTGGTTCTGGCCCATTCTCTTCCTCTCTGCACTGAGCTGAGGGTGGGAGTGGACCGAGCACAGGGCTGGGGGTGAAGGATCTGGCCAGGAGCTAGAATGAGGGAGGGGGCTCAGGGTTGGGGCAGGAGGTTTGATTGTGGGGCACTTACCTGGGCAGCTCCCATTTGGTGTGAGGGGTGCAGGTGGGAATGTGTGGGGGGTGCACGAGCTCCTGTTTGGTGCTCAGAGTGGGGATGCGGGGGTGCAAGAGTCAGGATGTGGGGGGATGCATGGGGTGTGGGGGGCTGGGGATGTGGGGGGGTGCAAGAGTCAGGCCAGAGGGCTGGGGGCATGTGAGAGGGGTGCAGGTGTCAGGGTGTGGGAGGTGACTGGGTATGTGTGGGGGTGCCAGAGTCAAGGCTGGGGTCGTGGGGTGGGTGACAGAGTCAAGCAGAGGGCTGAGTGTGTATGAGGGTGGTACAGAGCTCAGGGAAGGGGCCTAGGGGCTGTGCTGGACACAGGGCAGAGGGCTGTGTGTGTGGGAAGGGTCAGGGCAGTGGGCTGTAGGGGATATGCCCTATTCCACCCACCCACCCACCCCTTCCTCAAGGCCCTGGCCCCACTTCTTCTCTGCAGACTCTGGGACTCCCAGCAAACTGCTGCCCCCTCCCCCACCTTCCCTCCTCCCCTGGAGCCATGCTGCCGTGCGTGCAGCGCTTTTAGGGGTGGGGCTACCAGCTCCTGTGGAGCAGTGTGTCTGGTTCTAAGAGGAGCAGAAAACGCTGCCAGGAGCCCCTGGTAATGGGTCCAGGGCCGGGAGGGTTGGATAGGGGGTGTGATAGCAGGCGGGGTGGTTAGGGGCAGGGGGGTCTCTGGAAGGGGCAGTCATGGAGTGGGCGGGGGCTCGGGAGCGCAGAGCCCACGGCTTGCCGCGCTGGGAGAGTGGGGCCATTTGCCCACCTCTGCATTAGGGTGTGCCTGGGCACACCCGGTACACCCTGTGCGCACACCTATGCTTCTGCCCCCTGCCCCCGTGGAGGGCAGAGGGCAGAGAAGAGCGGGCCGGGCTAGGCAGGATTTTTAATGGCACACTGCTCCATCAGGCAGCAGCGTGCCATTAAAAATTGGTTCGCGTGCCATCTTTGGCACGTGTGCCATAGGTTGCCGACCCATTCTAGTCCTTTAATTGTTCTCATGGCTTTTCATTGAACCCTCTCCAATTTATCAACATCTTTGAATTGTGGGTACCAGAACTGAACACAGTATTCCAGCACGGTCATCTAGTGCCAAATACCAAAGGAAAATAACCTCTCTATTCCTACTCAAGTTATGCATCCCAGGATTGTATTAGTTACTCTGGTCACAGAATCACAATGGGAGCTCATGTTCAGCTGATTATCCTTTTTCAGAGTCACTGCTTCCCAGGATAGAAACCCAACCCCATCTTGTAAGTATGGCATACATACTTTGTCTCTCTATATATTTGTTTACATTTAAGTGTATTAAAAAGCATATTATTTGCTTGTGCTCAGTTTACCAAGCAATCCAGATCACCCTGTCTTCTCTGCTTCATTTTTTTCTATTCAGGGAAAATTCATTCCTTGCTGATAAAGTGACCAACATAAATCACACTTTTTTAAAACCAATTATCACTCCTTTGACTTTAATTTCAAACTAGCAAATTTACACTTACCATCAACCATTTGTAAATGCATTAGTTATTTTTTCTAAGATTTAGCATGTACCAAGATGTCACCCAGATTTAATAAACAGGCTGAGAGCGGCTTTCTGGGCAATTGCAGTTGCAGGGTCCTCTCCATGAACCATTCATAGCTGGCAAGCACACTGCATAATCCAAAAGACATTACTTTTAAACTGTCAGTCTTTGTTCTGCTTCAAAAGAAGTCTTCTCTCTGCTTTTTAGATCTACTTTCACTTGCCAATAACCACTTTTAAAATTATAGAGGGGAAACCAAACTGACCTTACTATAGCTCCAATGAATTGTCTATTTGTGACACACTTGGAGGTTGGCTCACCTCCAGCATAAAAATTAGTGATAAAAGTTGACCTACTTAGCTGGTTATTAAATCTTCACAGTTTCCACCTTTGTGTTAAGTCTATCCCATCATTCATGTATGACATTCCTAGGTCCCTTAAAATCATTTTTCTCTGGCCTGCAAAATATAATCATGTTGCAAAACCAAAATATGGCCCCCCCATTATACAACATTATAAGAAGGTGCCATTTTGTGAGAAGGAAGAGCTTTCCAGGATGGTTATGAGACCACTTTCATTATGGACATTTTTACAGGTGTGTGTTTGTGCTAGTATTCATGAAACGTTTGTCTCTGCCAGCATTCTTAGGGATATAAACTCATTCACCTTCATGAATAAAAAAAGGTTGTGTATACCAGAGCAACAAATTGGCCAGGGTTTTATTTGCAAAATTATTCACAAACATTTTTTTCTGTGTTTGCAGTGCAATACTCGATGCAAGTACATGAGCTCTAGTGCACAAGTTATTATGCTTCTGTTCAAGTGTTGCAGTGAATTTGCTTTAGAAAATAAATGCACAGAAAAATGTTTTTGCTGGTGTTCGTCCTTTATTTTGGTATATTTCTTGACGCTATTTTGTTTTCTGCTGAAGTAATATATGATTTGCTATTTGGTGTCTCTGAAATTAGGCATCATATTAATATACAGTATTAAAATACAGGGCCGGCTCCAGGCCCCAGCGTGCCAAGCGCATGCTTGGGGCAGCATGCTGCGGGGGGGGCTCTGCTGTTTGCCGAGAGGGTGGCAGGCGGCTCTGGTGGACCTCCCACAGGCATCCCTGCAGAGGGTCCACTGGTCTCGTGGCTCCGGTGCAGCATCTGCACGCCTGTGGGAGGTCCACCGGAGCCGCGGAACCGGCGAGCGGCAGAGCGCCCCCCGCGGCATGCCGCCATGCTTGGGGCGGCAAAATGGCTAGAGCCGGCCCTGTACAGTAGCTGTTAAGATAAGTTGATATGTTTAAAGGCAGGGTCTACATGGCAAATATAAGCATTTATCCCCTGGCAGAAAGAGAAAGATTTAAGCAAAAGTACTTTCATATTATATTAAAAGCTGATATAATAATGTCACATTGCTGACCAAGTGAACCTGCCACAGATTTTGTCTCATAGAATACCAGTTTCTATCAGCATAAAAGATGTTAAAGAAATGGACACACCAACAGCTGGAGAAATCATTAAAAACTGGAATTGTCCCAATCACTTGAGCATAAACTGGAAATGGGCAAAATAATTATGCTACTTCCATTACACATGGTGCACAGTTGACAGCAGAATAGTAATGACATGAAGGGAAAGACAGATAAATGTGGCCTTTGAGGCTTGTCTGGAATTACTCCATAAGTATCAAAACAAAATTTAAATTCACTGAGATTAAATATGTGGACCCTTAAATACAGAACGTATTTGGCAAAAACTAGTCACTGAATCTATGGCTATGAATTTCAATGCAAGGGAATCAGGATCCTTAGGGTAGGTCTACCCCATAAAAAAACAAAAACAAAACAAAAAAACCACCCTCGGAGCCTGCATCAACTGACTGAGGCTTGTAGGGCTTATGCTACAAGGCTAAAAATAGCAATGTAGATGTTCCTTCTGAGGCTGGAGGGGCCTGCACTCTGAAATCCAGTGAGGAGGGTGGGCCTCACACCTTAAGCTTATACCTGAGCATGAATCTCTACACAGCTGGTTTTAGTCTCCATAGCACAATCTGCAGATGGAGGCTCTGAGACTTATTGTCTTGTAGATGTATAGAATCAACCACAGAATATCAGGGTTGGAAGGGACCTCAGGAGTTCATCTAGTCTAGCTCCCTGTTCAAGGGAGGACTGATCCCAGGACAGATTTTTTTTTCATTTAAAAACCTAGTTCCCTAAATGCCCCCTCAAGAACTGAACACACAACCCTGGGTTTAGTAGGCTAATACTCAAACCACTGAACTACCCATCCTCCTTTTGACTCCTTTCAGAATTCCAGTCTATGGGCCAGTTATGCTCCCCTCACTCACTGTGAGGAATAGTTACTTACATGGGTAACTCTACAGACTTCAGTGGGACTGTTCACACGAGCAGGCGCT
This sequence comes from Gopherus evgoodei, assembly GCF_007399415.2. Taxonomy (NCBI): domain Eukaryota; kingdom Metazoa; phylum Chordata; order Testudines; family Testudinidae; genus Gopherus; species Gopherus evgoodei. Next base: position 9,611,191 of record NC_044326.1, read on the forward strand.
CACCCAGAAAAGGACTGTACAGTCAGGTCCTAAATTTAGAATGTAAATTCAGACTTAGATTGTAAATTCTTTGGATCTTTTTGTTCACTAGCACGATGGGGTCCTGGCACTTTTCACTGCTTTTTATATATTATTAGTTAGCCCCTAGTTTCTGTAGCATTTCTGTCCGAATTCCAATGTGGTGTTGATTATTCCTACTTTAAGGAATCTTAATCTAGAATCTTCACACTATTAGTCATTGTCATCTGTTAATTTGCTTTCTTTTGCCTTGAATCTGTCAAGAGCATTTCATCCTGGATTTATAGATGAATGGAGGAAGACCAGAAGCTGACCATTGTGAATATCTAATCTGACCTTCTGCATAACACAAGCCAGAATACTTCCCTAAATTAATTTCCTTTTTGAGCTATAGCAATCTTAAAAAAGAAAAATCTATGCACCAACTCTTTGACCAGTTTAATTCTAGGGATTAGAACAGCTGACAAGGAACCAGGATTATAAAAGGTCAGTCCTTGAAGGTGTCGTAACTTGCATTGACTTGAACGGGAACTAAGTGAACTCAGCACCTTGAAGGATCAGGCCCTAATTATCTAACAGGCCACATACATGGGCTAATGCCTGATCTTGATGCACCCAACTAGTATTTGCCTTACATGAGATATGGGCAAATATTTGGCCCATGGTTTCATAAAGGAATCTACAGAAACTGTCTCATTCAAGGTTTACATGACGCTTCCTATTGTGAAGTTGAATTGGGGATCAGCTCTCTTAGAATCATAGAAGATTAGGGTTGGAAGAGACCTCAGGAGTTCATCTAGTCCAATTCCCTGCTCAAAGCAGGACCAACACCAACTAAATCATTCCAGCCAAGGTTTTGTCAAGCTAGGCCTTAAAAACCTCTAAGGATGGAGATTCCACCACCTCCCTAGGTAAACCATTCCAGTGCTTCACTACCCTTCTAGTGAAATAGTGTTTCCTAATATCCAACCTAGACCTCCCACACTGCAACTTGAGACCATTGCTTCTGTTCTTGCTCTGGACATAGTTGGACTGACCTGTATCATTCTACACACTGTAGTAGGAAGAGGGCCTGAAACATAAGCCTATGTATCAGAGGCCTAGTATGAGGCCTGGGCTAAAGTAGTCAAAACTTTGCTAATAAAAAGCAAAGTTAAGTTGTGAGTGTCATGGTATAAATTCCCACTCTGAACCTTAGCGTCCAAAAGATGGGGTACCAGCACAAATTCCTCTAAGCTTAATTACCAGCTTAGAACCTGTAATGTTGTCACCAACCAGGAATTCCACTGCCTGGTACACTCTGGTCCTCCCAAAACCTTGCCCAGGGACCCCCAAGACCCAGACCCTCTGGATCTTAACACAAGGAAAGTAAACCCTTCCCCCAACGTTGCCTCTCCCAGGCTTCCCCTCCCTGGGTTACCCTGGAAGATTACTGTGATTCAAACTCCTTGAATCTTTAAACAGAGAGGAAAATGCACCTTCCCCCTCCTTCTCTCTCCCCCTCCCAGACTCACCCTGAGAGAGAAAGTAATCCTAACACAGAGAGTAATTAACCTTTCTCTCCCCCTTCCCTCCCTTCTCCCCACCAATTCCCTGGTGGATCCAGACCCAGTCCCCTGGAGTCTCACCATAATTAAAAAAACAATCAGGTTCTTAAACAAGAAAAGCTTTTAATTAAAGAGAGAAAAACAGTAAAAATTATCTTTGTAAATTTAAGATGGACTATATCACAGGGTCTTTCAGCTATAGACACTGGGAATACTCTCCCAGCCTAAGTATACCAGTACAAATAAAAATCCTTTTAGCAAAATACAAATTTGAACTCCTTCCAGCCAAATACACATTTTCAAATAAAAAAAACAAACATAAGCCTAACTCGCCTTATCTACCTAGTACTCACTATTCTGGACATATAAGAGCCTGTATCAGAGAGATTGGAGAGAAACCTGATTGCACGTCTGGTCACTCTCAGAACCCAGAGAGAACAACAACCAAACACTAACAGCACACACAAAAACTTCCCTCCCTCAAGATTTGAAAGTATTCTGTCCCCTGATTGGTCCTCTGGTCAGGTGACAGCCAGGCTCACTGAACTTGTTAACCCTTTACAGTCAAAAGAGACATGAAATACTCCTGTTCTATTAACCCCTTTCTGTCTGTTTATGACAGTGAGCAAGAGCCAGGTCCTGATCAGAGAACCTGGCAAGCACAGGGCTGATATTGCAGAAACACACATTCCTAAGTGGTGCTAGGCATTAGAATATATACGCAAACACATTCCAGAAAGGTGGTACAAGAACACTGGTACAAGCACATTCCCTAAAGATACCAGGAACATGCTGACCCATCCTAAACATAAGATCAGGATGACAGCATGATGGATAGAAAAGTTTTGATCGAAACAGGTACAAGGTAATGGGGTGGTGCTTAGCTACATCAGAGGGTGGCACCTAACTACATCAGAATGGTAATAAATAATTTGTTTGTATCTGTGTATAAATATGTATCTCGGGGTCAATATCTTTGTCTGACTGAGGGGAGAATGGAAAGTCCTGCCATTCACTGAGCCAGTCCACTGTCACGAGCATATATGTCTTAATGTACCTGTAATCATTGAGTTGAGGCATTAGCACTAGGCTTCATCGGCAATAAACTTGACCAAGTTCCTTCACTGAAAACCGAGTCTGTGGCTTTATTGGCCAGTACTTGGCCAGAATCTGTACAGCATGCAGAGAGAACATACACACGCTCGAACAACTGACAATATTGGTGACTCCTGTCACATATTTATTTTGTGTTCATGAAAGAAAATCATTTTATGGACTGCCATTATGAATATCACACTGCATGGTATGTAGTAACTCAAGGAATTGTTGCATCCACTTATATTACCAACATTAGGTTTGGATTGCTGCATTCTGAAATAATGATTTGCTGAGTGTAGGTTCCATTGCCAATGTTTGTAATGAAGAAAGAATCATTGGGATTCTCTTGAAGTTACTCTTCTGCAATGCTTTCTATGACAAGAGGGATAACTGAGATCCTAATTTTACTTGTTACTGTGTCCAAGTCTGTTGTGGCATACCAAGGCCAGGTCCACACTAGAGCGTTAAATCGATTTAAACAGCGTTAAATCAATTTAACGCTGTAACCGTCCACACTACAAGGCACTTAAAATCGATTTTAAGGGGTCTTAAAATCAATTTCTGTACTCCAGCTAAACGAAAGGAGCAACCCTAAAATCGATTTTACAAAATAGATTTTGGGCTAGTGTGGACAGAAATCGAAGTTAATGGCCTCCGGGAGGTATCCCACAGTGCACCAGTGGCCGCTCTGGACAGGTAAAGGAACTCTACTGCTGGCCAGGTACACAGGAAAAGCCCCGGGAACTTTTGAATTGCATTTCCTGTTTGGCCAGCGTGGAGCTCTCAGCAGCACAGGTAACAATGCAGTCTCCTGAGAATAGGAAAAGAGCTCCAGCGTGGAACACACAGGAGTTATTGGATCTGATAGCTGTATGGGGAGAAGATTCTGTGCTATCAGAACTGCGTTCCAGTAGACGAAATGAGAAAACTTTTGAAAAGATTTCTAATGCCATGATGCAGAGAGGCCATAGCAGAGACTCGGTGCAGTGCAGAGTTAAAGTGAAGGAGCTCAGACAAGCCTACCAGAAGACCAAAGCAGCAAATGGCAGATCCGGATCTGGCCCAAAAACATGCTGCTTCTACGCGGAGCTTCACGCAATTTTAGGTAACTGTGCCACGACAAGCCCCCCCTTGTCTGTGGATTCAGAGGTGGGGGTAGTAATCTCAGCCACTGCTGATGATTCTGCGGACAGCGAAGATGTGGAGGAGGAACAGGAGGAGGACGAGATGGCAGAGACCACACAGCATTCCATTCTCCCCAACAGCCAGGAGCTTTTCCTCACCCTAACAGAAGTACCTTCCCAGCCCTCTCAAGCCAGTAGCACAGACAATGAAGCCGTGGAAGCGACCTCTAGTGAGTGCACTTTTTTAAATAAAAACCATAGTTTAAAAGCAACCGTTTTTTAATGATTGATTTGCCATGAGGGCTTGCATGCAGTAGCTGGCATTAAAGTTACTGGAACAGTCTGTTAACATGTCTGGGGATGGAGCGGAAATCCTCCAAGGACATCTCTATGAAGCACTCCTGGAGGTACCCCAATAGCCTTTGCAGAAGGTTTCTGGGCAGGGCAGCCTTATTCCATCCACCATGGTACGAAACTTTACCATGCCATGCCTGGAGCACGTAATCGGGTATCATTGCATGACAAAGCCTAGTGCGTATGGCCCTGGGGATTGCTGGCATTCAAGAAGCATATTTCTTTTTCTCTTTCTGTTATCCTCAGGAGAGTGATATCGTTCATGGTCACCAGTTAAAAAGTAATGTACTTTATTAAGGGGACAGAAATGACCATTCCTTCGTTTCTGCTTTCCTGCTCCATTAAAAAAAACCTTTCCTAGCAGTTAGCCATGTGGTAATGGTAAAAACCTGCACATTCCCACGGGGAGGTGTCTCTAATGGCGCTGACCTTTTTAGCATTTGAGCAGCAGGAATTATCGCTGCTGATTGCCAAGGCAGAGGGTGGAGGGGGGAGGCGGGAAAGTGACCTGCCATTACAGCAGACATGCAGAGTAGGGGGGTGGGGAAACCATTCACAATTTTCCTCTAGTGCTGAACCTTTGTGATGGCATAAGAAAAGAAGCAAAAGTTTTGCTTTTTAGCAGTTTGGCTGCCAAGCATGAATGTTACCTGTTAATAGCCAGGGGTACAGGGTAATAAAAGAGGTTGCATGGTTCACTGCCATCAGATTTACCATGTCCGCCAGCAAGCTTTTTTGTAATCCCCTGACCTGCGTCTGTGTTGATCTCTGACACCACAGCCACAAGCACTAAATACTAAAAGATTCCAAAGGCGACCTTGTAGTGAAGTGACGTGCTACGTACGGTGAATAGTGTAGTTCACTGTGAAAGAGCATAACCATTGTTCTGTGAAATGTATCTCTTATGATCCTTCTATCACTCTTTTCCCCCACACATGCAGCTGCACATTTTTCTAGCCTCCCTACTCCAGTCCGAAGGATAGGTCAGATAAGGAGGCTGAGGAAGAAGAGGACACGGGAGGAGATGTTCACAGAAATCATGGCAGTAACCCGCAGCGAAAGAGCTCATCTGGGGGAGTGGAAACACGTGGTCGCAAAGTACAGGGACGCTGCCAGTGAATGTGAAGACAGGAGGGACGCTCGAGATGAGATGTGGCGGCAGGAAGATCAGAGGTGTGGGCAGGAAGATCAGCGGTGGCGGGCTGCAACGCTGGAGCTGCTTTGCGATCAGACTGACCTCCTCCGAAGTCTAGTGGAAGAGCTGCGGTGTCACAGAGTGCCACTCCAGCCCATGTTTAACCACCAGTACTCACCATGTCCCATATCTTCCACACCCAGACGTGTAAGAATGCGTGAGGGAAGGCTTTCTGCACCTGCCCACTCCACCCCCGTGGACAGTCCAACGAAAAGGCTGTCATTACATTGAAATGCCCTTAATGGCATTTTTCTTCCCTCCTATACTCCTCCCAAACCACTCCCGGGGTACCTTTTCATTTCTTTTACTCTTAGGACATGCTATTCAAAGGCAGTGGGAGCGTGGGTTGGTTACAGATAGTAACTGATAGTAAGCAAGCTGTTATGGAAGGGTAGAGGGAAGCTTGCTTGCAGCAGCAGGAGTCAATACATGGGGGGGGTTCATGAAGGGGAAAGAAACACAGCAGTCACACCGTACCCTGGCCCATGATGAAACTCATTTTCAGGGCTTCCTTAATTGCCTTTGTCTTCCCTCCCTCCCTCCCTCCCTTCCATCCTCCTCCAAAAACCCCTACTTATGTATTTTTAATCACATGCTTGTAAAAGCAAGAGGGAGGGTGGGTTGCTTACAGGGACTGACTTTTAATAAGGAATACAAGGTTTTCTACAGATAGTAACTTTATTTCCATAAGCAAGCTGTTATGGAAGGGTGGAGGGAAGCTTGCTTGCAGCAGCAGGAGTCAATACATGGGGGGAGGTTCATGAAGGGGAAAGAAACACAGCAGTTACACCGTACCCTGGCCCATGATGAAACTCGTTTTCAAGGCTTCTCTGATGCGCACCGCTTCCTGGTGTGATCTTCTAATTGCCCTGGTGTCTGGTTGCGCATAATCAGCGGCCAGGTGATTTGCCTCAGCCTCCCACCCCGCCATAAAGGTATCCCCATTACTCTCACAGAGATCGTGGAGCACACAGCAAGCAGCAATAACAAAGGGGATATTGGTTTGGCTGAGGTCTGAGCGAGTAAGTAAGCTTCTCCAGTGCCCTTTGAGACGGCCAAATGCACATTCTACCACCATTCTGCACTTGCTCAGCCTGTAGTTAAACAACTCCTGACCACTGTCCAGGCTGCCTGTGTATGGCTTCATGAGCCATGGCATCAAGGGGTAGGCTGGGTCCCCCAGGATAACTACGGGCATTTCAACATCTCCAACTGTAATTTTCTGGTCTGGGAAGTAAGTCCCTTGCTGCAGCCATTTAAACAGAGTAGTGCTTCTGAAGACACGAGCGTCATGAACCCTTCCTGGCCATCCCACATGGATGTTGGTGAAACGTCCCTTGTGATCCACCAGTGCTTGCAGCACCATTGAAAAATACCCCTTGCGGTTTATGTACTGGGTGCCCTGGTGCTCCGGTGCCAAGATAGGGATATGGGTTCCATCTATGCCCCCCCCCACAGTTAGGGAATCCCATTGCAGCAAAGCCATCCACTATGACCTGCACGTTTCCCAGAGTCACAACCTTTCGTAGCAGCAGCTTAATGATTGCTTTGGCTACTTCCAGCACAGCAGCCCCCACAGTAGATTTGCCCACTCCAAATTGATTCCCGACTGACCGGTAGCTGTCTGGCATTGCAAGCTTCCAGAGGGCTATTGCCACTCGCTTCTCCACTGTGAGGGCTGCTCTCATCCTGGTATTATGGCGTTTCAGGACAGGGGAAAGCAAGTCACAAAGTTCAAAGAAAGTGCTCTTACGCATGTGAAAGTTCCGCAGCCACTGCAAATCGTCCCACACCTGCAAAACTATGCGGTCCCACCAGTCTGTGCTTGTTTCCTGGGCCCAAAATTGACGAGGAACGGTTAGAACCTCCCTCATTACCATCAGGAGCTCCAAAGCGCGGGGGCCCGCAGTTTCGGATAACTCGTTCTCCAAGTCCTCATCAGTCTCGTCGCCGCGCTGCAGCATCCTCTCCTGCATTTCCTGCTCATGGTTCAGCATAGACAGCATGAGAATGCGTGAACTGTTTACAACGTCCACGATCAAGGTACTGATCAGACCAGGATTCATGCTTGCTGCAAAATGGCGTTTGCTCACCTCACCCAGTAAAAAACGCGCGAAATGGCTGTCTGCTGCTTTCAGGAAGGGAGGAGGTGAGGCTGTACCCAGAACCACCCACGACAGTGATTTTTGCCGCATCAGGCACTGGGTAGTAACCCATAATTCCAAGGGTCAGGGAACACTGCAGGAACTGTGGGATAGGTACCCACAGTGCAACGCTCCTGAAATCGATGGACACCAGGGACCATGGACGCACACCACCGACGTAAGGTGCCCTAGTGTGGATGAGTAAAATCGTTTTTATAAACCCTGTATTATAAAATCGATTTTAATAATATCGATTTTAAGCTGTAGTGTGGATGTGGGCTAAGCATACGTCCAGACTACCCCGCCGTATCGGCGGATTAAAATCGATTGCTCGGGGATCGATATATCGCGTCTAATCTAGACGCGATATATCGATCCCCGAGCGCGCTTATATCGATTTCGGAACTCCATCAACCCCAACGGAGTTCCGGAATCGAAACAGAGAGCCGCGGACATCGATCCCGTGCCATCTGGACGGGTGAGTAATTCGATCTTAGATATTCGACTTCAGCTACGTTATTCACGTAGCTGAAGTTGCGTATCTAAGATCGATTTCCCTCCCCTAGTCTGGACGAGACATACGGGACCAGATTCTGACATACTTATGTTGAGCAGTATCTTACTCTCTCAGTAGACCCATTGAAAACAATGTGTTGACTATGGTGTAAGGCATTACTTGGTGTGAATAAAGGTGACAGAATCTGGCCCATAGAGAAGTGGTACAATGGTATATTAGAACTAAAAGATCTCATAATGAAAGAGAAGAAAAACCACAAGTAAATCAACTTAAATTCCAAAGTGTTTTGCACAAATTGAAACTTAATTTTTCATGCAGTGAGTTTTTGCTTACCATTCTCTAAGTCCCCAAATACACAAATATCAGGTGAGGTGAAAAAACTTTTTTCCTGTTGATAGGCGACATACAACTGATTGCACCTGTTAGTTCATATGAGAAAGAAATGGAGGTACAAACCAGAGGGCAGGCTGTGCAGACAAATGTGGCTTATCTTGGCTGACCACAGGAGAAGCGTCCGAGTCATTCTCATTGTGCTGAATGCTGTAGTCAATGCACGCTTCTACATTGCCCTTCTGGATATTGCCAAAGATGTAGACAGTTTAAATGATTTTATTTGCTTTGTGTGCAAAATAATGCTTTGTGTCTAAATTAATCAAAGTCAAGATATAGTTCATATGCTAGACATCATTATTTCAGCCCTTTGGAGAGGCAAAAAAATCACTAATGCTACAGTCTAATTAATTGCTGTGTGAGCAACCAGTAACTACTAAGGGATAAAGTCTAATATCAATGGCACATAAAATATTAGGTTGCATAAAACTTGCATTAAATTAAAAGAGGGTTTTTTTATTGTGGGGGAGAAGGATGTGCATTTTTCCTTTTAACTTGTGGAATTCCACCACTGCTAATGAAAATTCATTGCTTCCTTTTTAAAATTGAAACCAGGGTTTAAAATGTGCACATTGCAAGAAATAATCACTCAGATGAGGCATTTTTCTGTCTACAGTAGTTGTCAGAGCAAAAGCCGGGGAGTTTAGACTCCAGAGCTCTAGTGCATGCTGTGTGGTACCACTCTCTCGCTGTTGTGACACTGGAGAAGCCACCAAGGCTAAAAGTGTCAAGAGAGTCCACTGACTTTGGATGCCTATTTTGAGATGCCTCTAGAAGGCCTGATTTCCAAAGTTGCTAAGTGCCCACAAATCCAGTTGAAGTCAACAAGAGCTCAGCAACTCTGTAAATGAGGTAGATGTCTCCAGTTAAGTATCCAGAAATGGAAACAGTTAAGAGCAGTGGATCAGTTTGAGAATGGATACATGTAGGCAGTACATATCACTGTAGGAATGGTAGTGGAATTAGATATGGGAAAGGATTGAATTACTACAGCTGAGCAAATAACTCATAATAAATAATGTAGCTAATGAATTTAGCTTCTTTTTTTGCTTCCAGAATACCCAGGGTTTTATTGTGATTTCCTCACTATTCCAAATATGGTACAAGTAATGCATCTCACAAACATTAATTAATTCCCAGAACATCCTTGGGATGTAGGGTATTATCACTACTCAGAAGAGTCTGGCCATTTGCCCAATCCTAGACCATGCTGCCACTAGACTATCAGATCAGGAAGGATGAGTTTAAGGACCTCATATGTTAATTATAGAAAATCTGAGCTAAATAAGGGTGATTCTTGTGAAAATCCAGTAGACGACAGCCAGTGACATCTCCCATGCTTCTATCTGGTGGTCGTGGTATCTAATGACTTTCTCCACAAGAGCCATCAAGGGATTGATTTAGTTGCCTTCAAGATCTACTGTATGAATTTGTGTACTCTCCACAAAAGGTTCAAACTACTACCCACTTCTTTTCACCCTCCTTAAAAATCATCTGTGGGAATTCATAGAATCATAGAAATGTAGGGCTAGAAGGTACCTCAAGAGGCCATCTAGTCTACCCTCCTTCCCCTCGTACGTCCCCGCTGCCTGTGGAGCAAGGAAGAAGTATGCCTAGACCATCCAGGACAGATGGTTGTCTAACCTGTTCTTAAAAGCCTCCCTGGATGGGAGAATCCTCTCCCATCCCTTTGCTGAACTGTTGTCCAATGCCTTGTCTAATGTTAGGCCATCCTCTCTTTCATGGATTTTAAGTTGTTTAGAGCACGGCATGTGCCTTCCTACGTATGCAGAGCAGTGAGTAACTTTGTGGTGCTACATGAATGGGGTTTAATGCTAGTGTAATGGAATGATATGGCTGACCCCATTCATTTCAGCGACAGTTTACCAGCAGCTCAGGACAAATGATGCAACAAGGATACTTTTTTTTAAGTGTTTGACTTCAGTGAGTAGTTTATTCTGCAGCCACATTTGGGGAAAAGCCAGACTTGATTATTTTCCTAATGTTTTAAATTAAAGAGCAGGACTTCACTGGCCTTGAAAGTAAGAGAAACAAACATTTGCTGGCTCATGATATTGGAAGAGCAGCCCAATCTGAAAGGGATTCCTGACTGTTGCTACTTTGTGCTTCTACTTTCTCTGCCTTCTGATCATTCAGAAACACATAGGCATAAATTCGTTGCTCTATCACTGCTGAGAGTGCAGCTTCTCTTGTTCTCTTTAAGGAATGCGAGGACAAGGAAGAAAGACAAATATTTAGTTGGATCTGTAGGAGAAAGCCAAGCTGGAGGAGTGGATCATGGAGGGAATATGGGCAGGCTCTGGGTAGAAGCTCTTCAGTGAAGTAGGACAGAGAAGTTTCAGAGAGGACCCTTTCTGCATATCTAACCCTCAGTGTCTCAATTTAGGACTTTCTTTAAAAAGACTGAAATAAGAAGTAAAAAAAACAAACAGCCCAGAAGTTCTGCCAGTGTTCTTGCTGAAAAGACAACCCTGTAGCAAAAACTATATCCAAAGGCTTTTTCTATTCCTTTGATTTTTCTTTAGCAGCCAGTTTGTCCACCGGGGGCACAAGAGCATCCCACAGACTGTCTCTGAAGGAAGTCAAACATAAGTGCTCTTAAAAGACAGGGAAGATGACAGTTTATTGTTTTTCCTTCCTTTTGACTTCACAGGAAGCTTTAGCAGATGAATTTCTAGTTTTTGTAATTACCATCAATTTGCTAGATTTAAAAATAAATTCTTTATTGATTTTTTTTCAAGAAAAATGAAAAAGCAAAAAAACCAGGGCAGTGATCAAGGCATTTAAATTAGTAGTTTAAAATAATGAACTGAAGTTAGAGAGTAGATGGGGAAATCAGTTGCCTGAGGTCCCAAAGCAGGTGAATAGCTGGAATAGAACCCAGGGTTCTGGGCTCTCAGGCAACACTTCAGCTGTTCTGACACCACAGCAAGCAGCTACTCTGTGGCAGAAGTTGGTAGGAACATGGACTTGTCTTCTCCACAGCCCTCCCTGGCCAACAACTCTAGACTTGCACAGGCCTCAGCTGATCACAAGGAACTGTGATTGTGACCAGCTCTACACAGAAAGTGCAAAGGGAAGCTTGTTGCACACTGATGCAAGAGCCAGGCATAACATATCCCTTGCTGAAGAAACTAAGCTAAGTTAGATTCATATGAATGCAACTCCTGATCTCTTTTAGATTAGTGAGTAGCACACCCCCAAAAGAAGGTGAGGTTATTTCACAACAGACTATAGAAAAGCCCAGATGAAAGCTGACAGTTCCTGAAAGCCTTTCCTTTCAAGCTGTTGAAAGGAAGGTACATTGAATATGCAAGAGACAGAAAAAACAAGGAGTTTGCCAAGTTATGTAATTTATTTGGATGTTCCAGCGCTAACTACTGACCGACATCAAATCAACAACCAGCTTGCCTGCATGGAAGTTCAGTGACTGATGCAAATACCTGACCTCAGATGCATTATGAAGACCATTGCATGGACTTTCCAGCTGATAACTCAGTCAAGAAATCAGTAAAGAATCTTACTTTTTATAATTATGGATAAAGAAAGCTGAGATACTGTCGGCCTTGGATTCACTCACCAGAATATTGCATGCCTTTTCTGGATCTTTAACCAAACAGGTGTGGGTTACTTAATACACGTTATGTTCAGATCTTCATAAATTAAGAGCAAAGGCCATTTTCCTTTGAGCCATTTTTTCAGGCAATATTTTTTTTCTCCTCTTGTCCCTTCTGCTAACTGTAATGTTCTAATTTTCATATCCAAGGAACTGTGTTTGTTTAGATTGCAGGCCTTGGACCTGGTTGGCTGAGCCACACCCAGTTGTTCTTGGACATGGAAGAATTGTACAACAGCAAATTAAGCAACTGCAAATCTAATCAGATTTTGGCTCTGCATCCTCCCACGACAGTGGGACTTCCTTAAATGTGTGTAAAATGTAATTAGAAATCTATGCTAATATCTCTGATTTGAAGTCTGACTCATTAGTTGTAGCTGCAGTCATTTATATTAATACTGCAAGTAATCATTGTTGCATTGATAAAAGGGCAAATGAATTCAATTAATTCAAAGCTGAAGTGAATTCATAATATGGATAGCGGCTTTTCTGGAAAGAATAGTAGTGTTTGACAATAGAGTCTGTTATTAGAACTTAGAAGATTGTAGACCAAAGGCATCATTGACTGAACTCCATTAAAATCAATGGACTTACACTAGGAAGGAATCTGGTCCATTATGTTTAGAGTGCAAATGAAGTCCAAGTGTTTTTAAGATGGAGCATTAGAGCTACCGTAAAGACAATAACAGGTGAGTCATATGTGAAGAGAAGCTTAGCTAAATCATGCATTTTTGTGTGGGGGGTGCAATTCTGTATCAAACTCCTCCAATTCTAAGGACCTTGTGGAAGCCCTTCCAATGTGCTCCTATGAAATTAAGTTTTTGCATGGATTCATGAGTGGATCATGGACAGAAGGTAGTGGAGATAGGGAGTACCCACACTACACATTATGTTGCCTTCCATGGGCCACTAGATATGGGAACAGAGATCAGTGTCCAAGCTAACATGGCTAGAAGAAACATTATCTTTTGTAATTGGGCCTGCAGCCATCAGTAAGGTAGGCTAGGGTGGGAAGACAATGTGGAGCAGGCTATGAGGGATAGGAATTTGGGTCATGCTGCCAAGGGGAGGGAGTCCTGAAGATCAGTGTACATGGTTGAGTCTCTGCAGGTGTCCCAATATCTATCAGAACTACGAAGAAGAGATTCACAGAAGTTCCGCTTGGTGTATTTTTTTTCCCAATTTATGGAGACATTGGCTCTTAGTGATTTTTTTTCCTGCTGCAAAACTACACACAAAACATCATCACCAAAAATTTTACATTACGTTCAGTCTTTGCTTCTTATTTTCCTGCCCCATTTATTTCTATGCAATATTCCATTTAAAGCTTTAAAATAAGTAATTATCCAGGGTTGGGTTCCCTATGAAAGCATATTTTCTTCTACAACAAGGCCTGTGGTGGGAGCACTGGTTCAGAATACTGCTTCTCTGTCACTTCCCACTAAAAATCAACCCAAACAAACAATGAGGGCTTTCCTGGGAAGATGGCAACAGCTTTCAATGCTCCCACTGACTTTTCTTCTTTAAGATCTTCAGATTATTTATTTTAATATTCGTGTTTTTAGTGCTGGTGTTATTGCTGAAAACTATGAGAGATGTTGTTTGTTCCAAAAAGCTGAGATTTTTTTTCTGTCGCAGCTATGACTGTCCTCTAGTTTAAAGTAAAGAAACTGACTCATTCTTTGAATACTCCTTTTAACTCCTGTGACTCAGAGTCGTACACAGGGAAATGGCATATCTCAGTCGAAAAGTGAGGTGTGTGGGCGCGTATAAAGTTAGAGAGATGCATACCCCAAATGCTACAGACTCTCACTCTTGGAGTGTAGCCTGATGAGCAAAGTGAATCTGGTGAACTTTCAAGCAGAGAAGTTACTGTACATCTTACTCAACTTGATTTTGATATGAATAGGTTTTGTAGAATTTTATTTTTTTAACAATAAAAAATGGCCGTCCTGGGGATTGGCTCTGGTTTGTTGGTGCTCCCTCATCTAGTGGTGTCTCGCTGCCGACGTTTCTGTTGTCAGGACCTGTGTTACTTTCAGGTCCACAGTGTCCTCTTCTGGACACAGCCCTCCAGCTGTACCCCACTTGGTTCTCTGCCCCCACTTCTGATGGGGGGGGATGGCAGTCCTCTGTTCAGCCACTTGCCTCAATGACAGGCTGCAGTCCAGGGGCTAGCCACCTGTGTCAGTGGCAACTGCGATCAAAGGGTGGAGGAGCAACAGTCACACACTGTGTCACCTCCAACCCCTGGCATCTGTCTCCCTAGGCCATTTCTCTGCAGCCCTAGCACCTTCTCTACCCTTGTATCATGGCCTCAGTCTGGGAGAGGTCAGCCAGGAGCTCACTCATGCTCCCCTGACCCCACCCACCACTATTTGGACCAATATACTGCCTCTTCTCCCTCCTTCAGGGCAGCCAGTCCTCCCTCCTCAAACTCCAGGGAGTGACTGAAGCTTTTCTGTTCAGAGGCCTTCTTATATGGCCCAGCCTGGCCCTGATGGGTTAGAGAGACAACCATTCTCCTGATTGGCTATCTCTACAAGCTCTTTCCTAATTGGCTTCCTACTGCGCAGCCTCCCCTGGGCTGCTTTAACCCCTCTTCTGCCACAGTGGGGCAGACACCCCATCACAATAACATCAATGTTTATTTTTAAGTATTTTTTTTTAATGTTTATCCATTTGTATTTTCACAGTTCCACAGAATGATGGGTTTTAAGCATAACTTTTATTTTGATCTATTTAAATTTTCACATGGGTGGGAAATTATGGCAGGGGTCAGACAATATTTATGTAATGACAGTAGATGTTGAGATTCAAAAAAAATAAACCTTTATAGCTGTTCAAACACAAATTGTCAACATCATCTGTCAAAATATACAAAGTAAATACCCTTACATCAAACTCTATTTTCTCCAGCAGCAATTTTCTTACTTTGTGTAGCTGTAAATTTCTATTAGCTAGGGAATTTGGGGTGGGGGGGTTGGCCTGTTTGTGTACATACAGTGAAATTAAAGTTTATCATCATTTATCAGTACAAATTTAATCCTTCCTGGATAAGAGACAAATGAGATTTGCCTAGATATGAGACAAATTCTGAAATCAGTGTCCACAGTTGTGGGACTGTCTTTTGATTACCCTTGGGGTCCTGCTTAATCAACATCTAAATCAAGGTGATTCAGGTCATGCAGTTCTAAATTAGAAAAATGATTTATTCCAGGTACTGAAAGCAAATGAAGGAATGTTTATAAAGCAGAACAAGACAATTTAAGCTAACCATACATGCTTACCACAGATCTAGAGATAGCTAGTGGTTGAATCATGACCCTGCTATGCTTCTGAGGTGCAGATCAACAAACTGCTGTCAAAGCCAGTTTCACACACAGGGAGTCCTTACTACTGATGAGAAAACATATGGTAAAAGTTGTGTTATACTGCCTGGTTTTAGAAATATGCAGCAAACACACAGTTTACGCGTTAAGAGCCTTAATATCAAAGAAATTTTTGTTCCTAACAATTACGGTTGAGTTGTGCAGAACCAGTTTGACAGAATAGAGATAATGCCAAGAGTCTGCAAGGTTTAAGTATTGCTGAGAGTATGTAGTGACACATGCTCAAATGACAACATCCTTCAACAACATTACAGACTGGAAAATCAATGGCTTGAGAATTATAGCAGCTTCTCATTTCCATCTTGTGATTTTTTTTCACAGAGATTTTTAAACTTAAAAATTAATCTTAAAGCAACAGGGACAGATTTTTAGATCCCAGTTCTTTGCCAACCCACTCCCTGTTGTTACTATGCCCGATGCCAACATCCCCAAGGGTCAATTCCAGCCACTAGGGATTGCTAGGCAATAGGGATGTCTGGTCACACTTCTTTTCCTATAGACAAAGCCCTTAGGCTGGGGTTGTGCCATAGCTATTCTGGGTTGGAAGTATTTTATATGTATGTTGCACAGCTGTCAATGTCTAAATAAGGTTCAAGTAGTGGAGAATCAGGACCACTGTGTGGATCTCTTTCTTCTTAAATTTTACATTCCTTCTGCTGTTCCTGTTTTACGATCTGTTTTTATGATGACTCACTGATGCAGATTCTGATGATTTATTACAATGAGGTGTTTGCAGTACCACCGGGTCTTTCATTTTGTTTGCCTTTTAAACAGTGTTATAGCCTGTCATCGCGTTTCATGTCAAACGCCACTGACTGGAAAGACAGCCTCATGCTGCTCTTAGAATTCTAATTAGGAGTAGAATGCCCATTGACCAGTTGGGACCAAGGATTGTCCCTGCTGTGGCTCTGGTGTCTTCTCTCAGAATCAAGGGCATTTACATTGTGTAGCAGCGATACCTTTCTCTAACTACAGCAGCAGATCTCGTGCTTCTTTCAAGCACGGAGCTTACTGCTGAAAGTACAGAGGCGTAAATTGCATATAAACAGTACAGATGGGAGGCAATATAATCTAGAGATTAGCGCACTAGACTAACTCTGGATACTTGGGTTTATTTCCTGGCTCTTCCACCAGCCTGCTGAGTGACCTTTAGAATCATAGAACACCAGGGTTGGAAGGAACCTCAGGAGGTCATCTAGTCCAACCCACAGCTCAAAGCAGGACCAATACCCAGACAGATTTTTGCCCCAGATCCCAAAATGGCCCCCTCAAGGATTAAGCTCACAACCCTGGGTTTAGCAGGCTAATGCTCAAACCACTGAGCTATCCCTTTGTAAAGCACATTGAGATCTACTGGTGGAAAGTGCTATGTAAGACTTAGGTCTCATTATTTTTATAAACACTACTGGTGGAATTTTGATGCCATTGAAGCTGATGACAAAATTCCCATTGACTTAGGGCTAGAATTTCAGCCTCCCAGATCTCTCTAAGAAAGTGTGTTACAGGGAGTGCTATGAAAAGAGGGACATCTACCAAAATAGAAGGAAAATGACAGGAACATCTGAGCAGAAAAAAGCAAAAGAAAAGAGGGCTGGTTCTCCACTGCCTTGCATCTTGTGTAATCATTTACCCACATGTAGTCAGTGCACAGTGAGTGTAAAACAGTACTAAATCAGAATGGCAGCATTCTCCACCTACTTTATACAGGTGTAAATGGTTTTAAACAAGTTTTCAGGCAGAAAGGAATTAGGCCAAAGATGGGCATAGACATAAATCATTACAACCAAGAAATCTCAAAGGATCTGGCTTAACACACAACTCCAGAGTCTTGTGGGTCTATAAATAACCATGATGTAGTTGTCTTTTTTATGTAATTTGCAGGATTTGTCCCTAAAATGATTATCCAAACTCAGAGGCATGCCCTCAGTTCTGCTTATATATTTCCCAGAATGCATCTGCTTTTTAGCATAAGCAAAGTGCCAATGTCAGCAGCTGCTGTTCCAGAGAATTAAAGCATTTGCATCTGGCACATCTTAAGTACACTGAGCCACATCATGCCATCCTGGAATCAAATGCGAGGGGATCCCCTATCTCTCCTCCTTCTGACCAAACTAGGGGTCAGCCACTTCCACAGCAATGGTTCCCATTTCCCTAGTCATAAGGGGGTGGGCTGGCTGTGTGGGGCAGTGTGTGAGGTGTGGCTCAGAATAAGGGGTGCCCATCACTTTTGCTTCCCCCTGACCCTGTGAAATTTCAGCAGGGAAAGTAATAATAGTTCCAGTTCACTTTCCCTTTTCTAGAAGACCTTAGACTTGAGGGGGGTCCTGAGAATCTAAGTTCCTGACTCTAATCTCACCCACACTAGTCCACTCTTGAAACTTATATCATCATAGGTATAGCTATGTTGGTTGGTGCAAAAAAAACCAATACCCCGACTGGCATAGCTGTGTCTGCCCTGTTGGAAAAGCTATACTGACAGAGTGCTTCTGTCAGCATAGCTAATGTCATTCAGGGAGGGTGTCTTCCTACAGAACTTCTTCTGTTGATGTGTGCTGGGTCTACTCTGCTGCAGACAACAGCATTACACTTGTGCAAATGAAATCAGAACCAGACCCTGACTGTTTTCAAACTCAAAGTTTGGGTGATTCAGTTGTCCCATCATACTTTTCCTCTGTGTTTGGAACCCCAAGAAATAGTTTATTTAAGTTTGGAATCCAAGGTCACCAGGATCCACATAGCTTGAAAATATTTGTTTTTGTGGGGTTTTTTTTTAACCTTTTCAAGTTGCCTTAGAGAAATGTTCACGGGGATTCCCTGGTCTTTGAAGACTTTACTCGACAAAGCTAGTATAAGGCTCCTGCACTTGTCCGTATCGTGAAAGAAGTGCCAAGAAGCTAATGAGAACATTTTCCACATTTTTAGTTCCCTGAATCCAAGCCTCTCAAAAGCCATCATAAAGTTTAGTTGAGCCTCACAAACATACCTTATGAGGTAAGCAAACATAGTCCGTCATAAGTGAACACTCAAACGACCAACCAAAGCCCATCATCTACTAGGGGATCCTAAAAGGAAAATTCAACTTTCTCTATATTCTTAAACTGTGCTCATCACCCTAGTATCTGAGCACCTTCCAGTAGCGCATTAAGCAACATGACTAATATTTGTCATGTGTTGTCTGTTTTCTCATCCTCCTTCCAGAGTTTATGCAGTGGAGTATCATGTTTTAGTAGGGTTTTTTTTCCTTTGTGTATTGAAGAAAGCAAAGTCAAAGAAATGTGCCTTTCACTTGGAACAGAGGTGGTGAGGTCTGTGATGTTCTTTGTTCCTGGTGAGGTTCATGCCATAGTCTCAGATTGCTTTGGAAACCTGGGGATACTTTAAAGCCATTGCTCTTTGGAAAGAGTCTTTAACTGTGAAACTATTTGGCAGAGCAAAGCTTAGGTACTGTGATTTCTCCCAAGGTGAAATTCTCCCATGGTACACAGGGCCTGCAGAATGCCTTCTGTGCCACTTATAACCCCTCCATATATGTTCGTAGTGGGGGGGAGGGCGGTGGGAGGAGGGGAAGAGAAGCCAGAAAAGAGCCCCCACAGAATGAGTCTCCACTAGAGCTGGGCACAACTTTTCAGCCAAAATACTTTTTAAAGGAAAAATGCAAATTGAGATCAACTAAAATAATTTGTGGGTTCACAAAGCATCAGTTAATCTCAATTTGCCAAGATTGAGATTGCTGGTAGAAATGTAATTTGAGGGAGGGGTCAGTTTTTCTTGAAGTGATACATCATCATAGCAATAAGCCTGCAATTTTGGCAGCATGTGGTGGACGGCACCTCGCAGTGGGAGAGCGAACATATCTTTAGTAATGATGCATCTCTATTTTTAAAGAAACCTCAGTGGCAATACTGATCATATTGACTAAATGCCTGTGTATGTATGCATGTGGTTTCACAAGTACTACACCTACATGTACTATAACCACATGCCAAAACATATATATTTACTAAGGTTAAGTAAATGATTAATGATAAACAGTTTATTTAGTGAATTTCACTTCTTTTTCTGTTCTTGGATTGTCCATGAACCTTATCAGAATTTTCTCAGATATATTGATTGTTTGAGATTAGAAACCAAAAAAATTTCTGTAGTTCTTTAGTCAAGAGCTGGCTATAAGTATTCTGTTTTCAAAATTTGAGCAGTAATTGGTTGAAAATTGGTCATATGATAAGCTTTTAGCCCCTTATTGGGCAAGTATTAATTTTTACAATTAAGCTTCTGGTGGGAATATTACCTATTTCAAAATTGAAAATTAATTTCAGATACCCTGCCAGTAAGCTCATTTGCTAACGTGAATATTCATGGAATGCAAACACACAAGAGGCTGAAATTAGAGAGACAAGGTGGGTGAAGTAATATCTTTTATTGGACCAACTTCTTGTGTTTCTCAACAACAAAAGTTGGTCCAATAAAGATATTCCCTTCTCCCCAGTATTTGCTCAACCCTTGTAATGGCAGAAGACCCTAATTTTCAAATTGTAGTGCATAAAGTAAGGTGACTACATATATATATGATTAGTTGACTTTCATTTTGTTAATATTGATCATTAACCAGACCCTCATGTTTATAAGGCAATTAGGTCAATGAACGGTCATTATTTGAATCCATTTGGAGATGTAATTGTGTGTCATCTGCATATGATTAGAAGCAGATGAAGTGTCAGTGAACCACACCAACTCAAAGGCAACTTTCAATAATTACATGAAAGAAACCCTGAAACAGGGATGAAGTATAATAGGTAAAAGCCATCAGCAAATGAGACAGCCTGGGATCTCAAAGCCAAAGCAGACTGGAAATCAGGCAGAACACTATTGGAATGATCATTTTTAAATGTACGTGAGTGATTTTAAATGTTAAGGAGGAAGGAGTTAAGAGAAATGCAAAAATTTATATTAATGCCCTTTTAAATTTGAGAATTTAAGCATACTAGAATCAAGAAATGCAAAATATGAAGTTGCATATACCATTTCTGGACCAGATTCTGCAAATACTTATGCATATGAGAAGTCCCATTGGTTTTAATGGGACTAGTCCCTTGCATAAAATTACTCGTGTATTTTTGCAGATTGGGGCCTATGTGTATATAAATAAGCCCTTCATCACTGGAGACTATTATTACCTGGTTATTTACCATATTACTAGCTATCAGTTGCTTTTCGTGATCCTACATTCCATATTTCCCTTTTTGGATAATATCTGCTATACCAATTCGGTAATGTGGCGGGGCAACTTTTTAGGGGCTAGATCCAAAATTAATTGATATCAATGGGCTTTCAATCAGGTCCTAATTTATCTGTTTCCAGGAGATTTGCTAGTTAAATGCTTCAAAAATAGCATTTACAGACATTCCTATGGAATCTGAATGACTCTGCAATTCAACCACATCCATGTCTTCTTTTTATTCACTATTCACAAAATCTGTGTAATCAGGTGTTTACTTGCATGATTGTTTGGCAAACAGCTGTTCTCTGCTAATATTCATGTGTGCATGAAATTACGTTATTTGCTATTTGTTATTCATTACATATCTCCTTTTTTATTGGACCTGAGTGAAATTATCAATTATTTTTTTAGGTGAAAAATGGCCTTTAGACAGAAAAGAATATTTTCAGTTTTGTCAAAATTTTGGTTTTTTTCAACAAATAAATTAAAAAAACAAAGTGTTCATCTTTTGGGGTGTGTTCCCTCCCATTCTCTCCTTCTTTTCTTTTTTCTCCCCCTTTCCAATGAAAAATGAGGAAGAAGGAAGACAAATAAAAATGGAACAAATTTTGTTTTTTCTGAAAACTGAAAAAGATCTATTTTATTTAGTCAAAAAAATGGGAGGGGAAATCTGTGACAAAGCATTACATGTATAGCATTTTTTGACCACCTCCACTTTCAAAAAAGTTTCAATCACCCAGTCAGGGAGCAAAAATACCATATGATCTAAGTCACCAGCCTCGAATCGCAAAAAGTGAAAAGTCTAAAAAACAAACTATGAACACTCCACAGGCTGAAATTTGTTCCTCTAAATTGTTTAACAATTACAGATAACAAATATGCAATATTTGTGTGATAGAAAACTATTCGTGAACAGATCGAAGGGCTGAAATTTATTGGAGAAAAGATTACTCATTAGTAGAATGTCTGGCCTGGATTTCATATTGAAATGACATATTGAAGTTTTTGGACTTCAGTGGGAGCAGGATTAGGGCCTAATAGTTCAAGTGCGTGCCGAGATTGTTTGACTTTCTTTGGCACTAAACAACATACTTCTTTTCTAAGATCCTTTCAGAAAGTTAGTGATCATTTTATTACAACTTTGTCAGATTTTAAAAATGTGCCACATAATGGAAAGGAATGAGAGAAGAGCGGGAAGAAGGAAATCCCTTCTTACCGCTGCTGACTCACACATGCTTGACAAAAGTACTTGGATCTCAGATAACATTTATTTTAAGAAGCTAGACACATGCCTGGGATGAAAGACACCGTATAAATGCATATTCTTGAATTGATTTTATGTAGACAAATGGGGGGAGAGTTTAATCAGAAAAAATGTATTTTCTATTTGTGTGATTTGCAAAATAATAGCAGCACTTTTTAGAGTTCTCTGCAAAATCTATAATTTCTATATGCAGGTTGATGGAATGAACATTTTGTTTCGAGCACAGCGGGCTTACGGTGACCAGACAGCAAGTATGAAAAATCGAGACAGAGGGTGGGGTGTAATAGAAGCCTATATGAGAAAAAGACCCAAAAATCGGGACTGTCCCTATAAAATCAGGACATCTGGTCACCCTAAGCGGGCTTGACTCTCTGCCATTAAAGTCTATGGGAATGTAGCCATTGATTTCAATGGGAGCAGGCTGCAGACCTAATGTGCCTGGTCTTGATATCAAAGGGAGATGAGAATGGTCAGCTCTGTGCACGGGTCCTCAGCACGTTGCATAACTGAGCTCATTGTCAGCCAAATATCTCTTGAAGAAGCAAAAGGGGCACTGGTTATTGCTCAGAATATTGATAGTGAGTTTCACAATAGATAGAAACAGCTGGGAGCTGTATATTTTGGTGATGCTATTCAAATGATTTAATTTTGAAGTGTGTTGAAAGTAAAATTGGGATGTCTGTCTTCCAAAGCAGTCAATCCAGCCATATTTCCACCTTTTTAAAATTATTATTCAATCGTGTGGGCCTTTAACTGTGCATAACTATTCCATGTACAGTACAATTGGATGTCTGAAAAAAACAGATGAATTGTACACAGGATGTCTCTAATGCTAAATCAGAGGGCAAAATGACTATTGCTTCCTGCTGTGTGTGACTGTAAATTAAATCAGGAGAAGCAAGTCAAAGGAAGTGTAATGGAATAATACAAGTCATCAGAAACAGCAGGTTCCTGAATTTCAGTCTCTAAAGATGAAAGCTAAAAACTAGCATGTGTCTAGGATTCTGAATAAGAGAATTAACAATCTGAAGACATTGTAAACATCCAAGTGTTGGGAGAACTGAAGCACAGGAGCCGTTCATGTACGGATTAAAGTCAGTGGACTCAATTCTGCCAGCTCTTTAACCACAGTGTAACTCCACTATTTCAGCGAAGAAGCTCTTAATGTACAATGATGTGGGTGCAGAATCAGGAGCTGCAACAGGGCCGGGGCTTCCACTTAGGCGGCCTAGGCAATCTCCTAGGGCGCCAGGATTATAGGGGGGCGGCATTTTGCTGGGGGTGGTGGCAGGCGGCTCCGGTGGAGCTGCCACAGTCGTGCCTGCGGAGGGTCCGATGCTCCCGCGGCTCCGGTGGACTTCCCGCAGGCACGGCTGTGGCAGCTCCACAGGAGCCACGGGACCAGCACACGGGGCGGTGAAATGGCTGTGCGCCTAGGGCACTAAAAACACTAGCACCGGTCCTGAGCTGCAATAACACAAGTAGTCTAGCAGACCAACCAAGAGAAAAAAACACATTCTGAATAAAACAACTCAAGTAACTTTGGGAGGTAAATAAATTATATAGGATTAAGCGGAGATATATAAAGGCAATGTACTGCAAAGTGCTCAAATGCAGGAGTGCAGAGCTCTGATGTGTGTGAAAGATGCTCAGATTTCTATAAATAAGTGTAATTTCACTGTTGCAGCCACATCTTTCCTGTTGTTAAGCTGGCTGAACCATCTGGCATGGGAAGCCAGATAAAAGTCACGCAATTATTAAAACAGGCTAAATCAAACTAATCTAAATTAATCATGCATGTCTAAAAATAACTGGCCAGAAACATTGCATCATCATTGTTGTTTTAAGAACAATGACCTATTTTTCTGTTTTCACTGGACTTTCTCTAATTATGGGTCCAATCTATTTCCCTTGAAGCCAATGTTAAAAGTCCAGTTGATGGAAAGGAGAGGAAGGAGCTGCATTGAGTGCTCTCTTCGTCATACTTGAGTAGTGGTGTATTTCATTAGACAATGTGCCAGACTATGGCACAATGAGAGGTATGAATATGTATTGCTAGTGTGGATTGGTTCATTTTTTTACAATACCAATTTCTATGTATATTGTTTGTTTATATTATGAATTGTTGGTTTAAGAAAAGAGCAGCATTAAGTATTTGATGCAGTAAAAATGAATAATTACTAGAGTTGATCAAATGTTTTGCACACAGTTTTTGTTGAAAAAGTCATTTTATTGAAAACATTTTTGCCAAAAATAGCCATTATAAAAAATGTTCACTTTTGTTAAATTTTCCACAACTGCTTATCAGAATTGTTTGCAAAATCATTACCAATTTTTTTACCTAGTTTTCAATAAGAAAAAAACAAATGCTTGTAAACAGAAAATTTCAACTGTAATTTTGACAAAAATGTTTGTTAAAATATCATGACAAATTTTGAAAATAGAAAGTGGCTCTATTGTGCACTCTGCAAAATAGAAATAACTTAAGCAGTTTTTACAAAATAATAATAATGATGATTGATTTTTACCAGCTCCAGTAGTTCTGGGTTGGATTTTCAAATGCACCTAAGATCATAAATCCCATAGACTTTCAAATAAATGTAAATTCCACCTGTCATATCTATCATCTTTGAAAGTGCCCATCACTGAGTATCCTGGCACCAATGAAAGTGTGTCAAGTGTCATTTATTCTGAAGGATACTTCTTTTTTGTATAGTTTCCTCTTTTGTATTTTGCTATTAGTGGGTATAAGTGATGATTTTTTTAAATACATGAACAGCACAGTCATGTATATGGATTATGTATAGAAAAGGGTAAAAGTTGGGATTTACAATTGGGGCCTAAGGGAGTTAGGCCCCAATTGAATTCCATTGAATTTCACTGAAAAATCAATTGAAAATGGGGGCCTGGCTCTCTTTAGGCCTCTTTTGAAAATATTAGGCAAAGTGCTCAGATCGAGCCTTAAAGTAACAGTGGCTATCAGTAACATTATTAGTGGAAACAAGTGGTGTGAGAAAGAACTTGGATTCATGTCTTCAGAGGGTCTGCCAATGACTCGGCAAGTGGCCTTTTGTAGGTCACATGAGAGATGATTCCTCTCTTCATTCACCCTTAAATTAGGCATAACACATCTCTTCCAATGTTTTGATATAATTGGATGGAATCAACTATTGTAAGAAAAGTAAAGTATTATTAGACTGAATGGAGTATTCTACCGAACATTTCCCCAAGCTATTTTGCAAGTCAGGCATGTGCAAAACTGTCATTTTGAAAACTTGGACCAATATGAGTAGTCTATGATGTGTGGCATTTTAGTCCATGTGTTTGCTGTCAGGATTTGAGACTGTTGATCTTGTATTACTTGAGTTGTTAAATGTATTTCCCATTTGTTGAACAAAATGAAAATTTTTTAAATAGGAAAAAAGAACATCAAAAATACACATTCACAAAATGTACTAACAGGCCTTACATCTGTGATCATTCACGGTTCAAAATATGTCTATAATGAGCATTATTTGTTCAAAAGATGCATCTAGCTGCCTTGTCAGAAATGTGAACTTTAGTGGCCTTGCCTGTTCTAGGCTTTCCTATAAAATATCCCAGCCTCACTATTCTCTTAGTAGGTTCAAACAAGTCTGAGAATTCTGACAGACTCACTTCCCATTAAAGAAGGTTTAAAGGTAGAAGTTTTATAGAGCATTGAAAGAAATATCAGCGATGGGAGAATCCAAATTCTAGCGTGGAGGATTTGCTCATTATTCCTTTATCATCAGCCTAAGAGTTGCCAAGATCTTAGCATCCTCTATCCTCAGGCTCCTATTCCAAAATGTTAACTCTTCAGGAGTAATCTGTGAGAGGGAGAGGGAGGGGTCTTGTAGAACCTTCTTGAGACTGCACTTCTGCAATTTCCAAGGAATACTACCCTCAGAGGGCAAGGTCCTCAGGTCTGACAGAGAGCAATGTGTGCAACTTTGAAGCTCTGCAGATCAGCTAGATCAAAGGACCACCCAAGACCTCAGCCTGTAAGAAAAGGCAGCTCTCCTGTGTGGCTACAACACTTCCCTCTATGCTGGCAGCAATCTTCCACAAAAATTGTTGGGGACCATACATCCACTGTCTGGCCAGCCAAACCAAGATGGGAACTAAGTTAGTGGGAAGTGGGTTTTGTCCAGATTTAAATAAGATTCCCAAAGAATGGATATGGATAGAATAGACTTTCATTTTCTGTTTCAGAGTTGCCACCCATCAGATCTATCCAGCTGAGGACTGAATAACAGAGACCTCAGTGCCTTCACCATTGTGCATCACTCTAGTGCCTCCCAGAGTTCCCTGGCACATGGGGAGGGTGTGTGTGTGTGTGTGTGTGTGTGTGTGTGTGTGTGTGTGTGTGTGTGTGTGTGTGTGTGTGTGTGTGTGTGTGTGTGTGTGTAGAGAGAAAGAGAGAGAGATGGGTGAGGGAAGGAATGGTTAGGATCTTACCCATCCATCTTCTCATTATGGTCCTAATTCAAGAAAGCGCTTAAGCATGAGCTTAAATCCAATTCATCTCAATGGGACTTAAGACAATGCTTAAAATCTAACTCATGCTTAATTGCTTTCTTCAGCAGAAATTCTTTCCTGAATCATGGCCTAACCACACCTGTAATCATAAGGACCATAAAATATTAGGGTTAGAAGACACCTCAGGAGGTCATCTAGTCCAGTCCCCTACTCAAAGCATGACGAATCCCAATTAAATCATCGCAGCCAGGGCTTTGTCAAGCCTGACCTTAAAAACCTCTAAGGAAGGAGATTCCACCACGTCCCTAGCTAACCCATTCCAGTGCTTCACCACTCTCCTGGTTCTGTCATCTGCCACCACTGAGAACAGCCGAGCTCCATTCTCTTAGGAATCCCCCTTCAGGTAGTTGAAGGCTGCTATCAAATCCCCCCTCACGCTTCTCTTCTGCAGACTAAATAACCCCAATTCCCTCAGCCTCTCCTCAAAAGTCATGTACCCCAGTGCTCTAATCATTTTCATTGCCCTCTTCTGGACTGTCTCCAATTTGTCCACATCCTTTCTGTACTGGGGACCCCAAAACTGGACACAATACTCCAGATGTGGCCTCACCAGTGCCGAATAAAGGGGAATAATCACTTTCCTCAATCTGCTGGCAATGCTCCTACTAATGCAGCCCAATATGCCGTTAGCCTCCTTGGCAACAAGAGCTCATATCCAGCTTCTCATCCACTGTTATCCCCAGGTCCCTTTCTGCAGAACTGCCACTTAGTCAGTCAGTCCCCAGCCTGTAGCAGTGCATGGGATTCTTCAGTCCTAAGTGCAGACTCTGCACTTGTCCTTGTTGAACTTCATCAGATTTCTTTTGGCCCAATCCTCCAATTTATCTAGGTCACTCTGGACCCTATCCCTACCCTCCAGCATATCTACCTCTCTCCCTGCTTAGTGTCATCCGCAAACTTGTTGAGGGTGCAATCCATCCCATCATCCAGATCATTAATGAAGATGTTGAACAAAACCAGCCACAAGACCGACCCCTGGGGCACTTTGTTTGATACCATCTACTAATTAGACATCTAGCCGTTGATCACCACTTACTGAGCCCAACGATCTAGCCAGCTTTCTATCCACCTTATAGTCCATTCATCCAATCCATACTGCTTTAACTTGCTGGCAAGAATACTGTGGGAGACTGTATCAAAAGCTTTGCTAAAGTCAAGATATATCATGTCCACCACTTTCCCCATATCCACAGAGCCAGTTATCTCACCATAAAAGACAATCAAATTGGTCAGGCATGACTTGCCTTGGTGAATCCATGTTGACTGTTCCTGATCATCTTCCTCTCCTCCAAGCTCCCGCAGCACCCTCGGATGCATTGCATCTGTACCCATAGACTTGTGCATGTCAGACTTTTCTAAATAAAAGATGATGATGGCTGTCATCTTGGCAGAAACACCAGAGACTGAATTGAGGACCTCCCAAGGCTAAACACACATGCATCTACAGCTTGAGCAAACTCTTTAGCTGGGGCTGTTACAAACTTGTATCCTTTGAGGATCTGGCACAGAGCTGCAACACATGCTCACCAGTGAGTTACACATCCTCAGAAGGGGCTAGCGTAGTCTGGCCCATAATCTGCTTTGCTTTTCTGATAGATGCATAGATTCCAAAGCTAGAAGGGACCACTGTGACCATCTAGTCTGACCTCCTGTATAGCACAAGCCATAAAACTTCCTCATAATAATTCCTAATATCTTTTAGAAAAAAGCATCCAAGCTTGATTTTAAAATTGCCAGTGATGGAGAATCCACCATGGCCCACAGTAAATTGTTCCAGTGGTTAATTACCCTTTATGCCTTATTTCAGTCTGAATTTGTTCAGTCTGAATTAGCTTCATCTTCCAGCCATCGGATCATGTTATACAAGTCACCCCTTAACCTTCTTTTTGTTAAAGTAAACAGATTGAGCTCCTTGAGTCTGTCACTAGTAAAGCATGTTTTTCCTCCTGGGTCTTAAGCATTTGTTTCAATTGCATTCTAATCAGATACTCTCTTTTACAGACGTTCTTAAAATGTACCAATAAAGACTGTTTTTAAAATGTGTGCAAAGAGACAGCTCTAATATTGTAGCCTACTGGATTTCAATGAAAACAGATGAAATATACTGTTTGTTTTTTATGCTCCTGATGTGATGTCCCCCATCCAGCAGAACAGTACATTACATATTAGAGAGAACAATGGTGAGGTAGGTGTGAAGAAGCTGCTGTGACCAATTTAAAGTATCCTTTAAATATCCAGAAAAAAATGTATGGAATTAAGATAAACTCCTTTGAATTAAATTAAGCCTTATGGAATTAAGATTAACATTTCTGGAGTTCATTGCACACCTTTACGCTGCTATAACGCTTTCGTGGGGAGCCAAAAATCCCTACCGTGTTATAGCTGAAACCCAGTTATATCAGGGTAGGAGCGACAGGGCTCCAGTGGTGATTTAAAGGGTCCGGGGCTCTCCGCAGCAGCCAGAGCCCCAGGCCCTTTAAATTGCCAGCAAGCCCCACTTCTGCAGCCCTGGGGCAGTGGCAGCCAGAGCCCCGGGTCCTTTAAATCACCGGCGAGCGTTGCTGCTGCAGCCCTGGGATAGTGGTGGCAGGGCTCCAGTGGTGATTTAAAGAGCTCCGGGCTCCAGCCACTGTGGGGAGCTCAGAACCTTTAAATCGCCGGCGAGCCCCACTGCCACAGCCCTGGGGTAGCGGCGGCAGGGCTTCAGTGGTGATTTAAAGGGCCTGGGGCTTCTCGCAGCAGACGGAGCCCCAGACCCTTTAAGTACCACCGGAGCCCCGCTGCTACCGCGCTATATGCGAACCCGTGTTATATTGGGTCGCGTTATTGTGAGGTAGCGGTGTGTTACAAATGCAATGTTTTTGTGCTCGTGTGAGATTGTATGGAGCTTCTTTAGCAGAAAGACAAGATTAATTCAATCTCTGGAAGGTATGAGGACGTTCAAAGGTCTTTTTAGAACAATATGTGTGAAGTGGATTTCCCAAAACACTGTGAGATGAGGGGAATACAAATTTTTCCTCTCCAAACCAAAGTTTTGAAAATATGCCCTTGGGAGAGACACCCATTGTATACTAACCACCTGCTTTTGGAGGCTCTAATTCAAAGACTTCTGAACTATATCAAAAGGAAACCGAGCGCGTTATGGGGGTGCTATTTCTGAGCTGAAGCTCTGATGAACTTGTAACCACAAGGTTGCCTCTCTGATGGGATATTAAAAGACTGTACTTGCCATGTGAGAGTTAGAGTGAACTCTGGTAAGCTTATTAGCATGAATGTAGATTCTTTTATTGTTTTTAATGTTTTCTCTATAGTGCTTTAAAATAAAAAAATGGTGTGGTAACAAATCTGTAGCAATTACATTGTCTGTCTCTGGAGAGAAAGCAAGCAGGTTTCCTAAGGCAAGCTGTTTGTGTGAGGAATGACACAGTGAAGGCAGGGAACTGTCCAGCCTGACAATACCCTAGTCAGAAAGGAGTGATTCACATGTCCCCTCTGAATAGAGGAAATAACTGAGGAGCCAAAAGCTAAAAGTGGGTGACTTTACTGAACCACTGTGGGGAAATACAGGTGCAGATGCCCAGAATTGTGTGACAGCTGCATTTTTAAAGCTGTTTTAAGACAAACCTTTCCCACTGAGCAATATCTAAATGCAGCATGGGCAGGAAAATTAATGGCCAGCAAAAATTAGTAGCAACGGCCTCCAAATGCATCCAACTTATGTTTCCATTCAAAAGTCTAACCCAGATTCCATTTTTCACATAGTCCTCTAACTTAATCATGGGGTGAACAAACTCTTGAATTAAAATTTAGGGATGGTTGATCATCTGGGTGGAGGTCAGGATGTGAAATTTGTGACTTGGAGCAACCTGTAATAAAATGTTAGCCAGAGGGGAGTCTGTAGGTGCTGATGTAGTTAGTTTTCAAGCTTAAATAGCTGATACTTTTTTTTTTCAGTTTTGCTATGACTGTTCTGAGCTGTGCTATTTTTCATTGCAAGAGAAATTAAAATTCCTAAATTATTAACCCAAGGGTGAGGTGGAATTTACAACAGGAACCTTGGGTGGGCTCAATGATGGCACTTAGGCATTGCAATGGTGATCATCATATTGCCTAACATGTAGACACCTAGCGAAATCACTAGCAGAGCACCGTAATCCACAAAATCAAGGTAGGCGTCAAGGCTCCCTAGTCAACGAATGGGGACAAAGAGGATCTTAAGACTATGTTCCATTAAAGCCAGCATCTTAGGTGAGGAGATGCCTAAGCTAGCCAGTGGCAAATGCTGAAGAGAGGGGTATAAGAACCCACCCCGTCTCAAAGATAGGAGCGTAAATCCAGGCTCTAGGGAGGTGCCTAGCATTGCTTAGGGATCCCCAAATAGGAACCCCTCTCTTCTAGTCAGGCAGCTTAGGCATTTAAATTGTTGCTTGAAGGAATGAATGATTGGAGCATGTATTTATCCATGAGAGCAGCAAAGAATCCTTTGCTGCTTTTACAGATCCAGACTAACACAGCTACCCCTCTGATACTATTTATCCATGGTGGGTGAGGGGGAGAGGGAGAGATTGACATACATAGTTCTGTAGTCCAGGGCTGCCACCTAGGAGGTAGGAGATGCCAGGTCCAGTCCTTCTGCTCCACTTACTTTTTCATTATTTGTCACCATAGAACAGCTTCAGTGGGCAAAACTGAGGGCACCCCATCCCATCAAAATATGTCATAACTCAGGGGCTAGAGATGGGAGGCCCCATTCAAATCCTTTCTCCCTCTCTGGTAAAGAGGGGGGGAATTGAACCAGGGTGCCCACATCCAAGGTGAGTGTGCTAAATACTGGGCTAAAAGATTTAAGGTCAATAGTAGTTTAGACTCCTAAGTACCTTTCTGGAGCTGGGCCTTGTCTCGAAGGGTATTGTTATAGCCATATTGACTCTTGGAACATCCCATATGTCTATTTCTTATTTGAGCACGTAATTAAAATTCTCTTTCCAGTCAACTCATTATGTCTAGACTTCAGTATGCTGCCCTGAAATCCCCCCTTTCATGCCTTCCCACTTTTTTAGAAGCGTAATGGTTATGAAAGACAGAATGGTTTAATAGTTAAAGCCAGGGAATAGGAATCAGGAAAACGTGTTCTTGTCCCTGGATCTGCCACTGACTCCTCATGTGAAGTTGGGCATATGCTTTACCAAATTATGCCTCAGTTTCCTCATCTGTGAAATGAGATAAGGGCCTAAATTCATTCCTAATTAACACAATTCAGGTGGTGATGCTACTTGAGGGCTAGATTAGGTCCTATAAAACTAACTCACATTGATAAAGTCTTTTCAGATAAGAGACATTAGAAATGCAAATTATTATTATACTAGTTTCAGTGTACCATAGATCTTGGTGAACAATCAAATGTTTAAGGCTTTTATATTTCTCTGTGTGGTTATTTCCATTAGGAATATAGGTGTTTAAAATATTATGAAAGACACAGATTATTTTCAAAAGCCCTAATCATTTTTATATGCATTAAGGGCTAAAATGTTAAAGTTAGCTGTATGCAACTCTATGCATATATTTGTGCCTCCCTAACTTATGTACATAAATACCCAATACACACATGAAGTATTTGTGTGTGTACACAGCTAATTTATTTCCTAAATAGCTATGTGCATTTATGACCAGATAATATATAAGCACAAATGCCGAATTTGCATTTATACCTTGGGAATTTGCACACATAAATGGAGGCGTGTGAAAATGTAGGCAAACAATTGTGCTTGCCTTGCTTGGAAAATCTGGCCATTAAAATCATTCTCTGTACTCAAAGAAGCAAGCACTCTCTCTCTCTCTCTTTCTCTCTCATATCTTTGTGTGCATACTATTGTAATTTAAATCAACAATGAGAACAGGTGAGTTTCCGGTAGGAGATGAAGGGGATCCCATCCAGTGGTTAATCTGGCAAATGAAATATTTTGAGAGAATTGTTTGCATGCAGCTGAATTTCCTAAAATGTTTGTTATAAAGTAATTGCATAATGAAAATAATCATTCTTTCAGCATTCTGATCATTAGGAGTTGGTGATATAATTGTGTTATAATGAAAAATATTCTGGTGATTATTCCACAGAGAACTTCTCTGTAGATAATATTCAAATTTACTTTAATTTGGCATCATTTCAAAAAAAGCTGAAAATACAATGTAAGCAGCTGGCCTGTGATGCAAAGTTATTAAAAATCTTCAAGTAGGTTGCTTGTTTTTATTCATTACCTTCAAAAAGTTCCTTGAGTTTATATACAATCCATCAACCCAACTTATTTGTTTTGATAGCTTGTTATATAATTTTATATTGTGTTTGAAATGGGAACCAAGTGTTTTATTTTTCTTCTGTGAAAATTTCTTTCTAAAATACCCCAAACCCTTGTTGAACCAATCAATGTCATTATAATTTCATCCTAACTACAGCAAGTCTTTATCACATGTTCTTCTTTATTAATGCTGTGGGGCAGATTTTGCTGTCAAGTTACATCAGTGACTGACTTAAGTGGCATTATTCAGGGTGTAATTCAAGTCAAAATTTGGCCCTAGATGTTGTCATGCTTAAAATAGTGTGTACCTACAGTAAAGTCACCAAACTAAATATTTTTAATTCTTTACATCTTTCCTATACACTATCCCCCTTAATCATTCCTATTGCTCTTTGGTTTCCATCCTGTGGACCAGCGACTCCTTGCTTGCTGTATACATTAGCCAGAGATCTCTTATTTTGCAACCCAGTGTCCTTTTATTCCCCTGTGTTCATTCCCACCACCATCTATATACACCTCTTTGTACAAGTCAGTTGCAGGAAGGCAACAGCTAGTGCCTGTTGCTAGCTAGGCACAGCAGTTCCTTACTGCTCCTATTTCTCCCCCACTTCACTTCCTTTCTGTCAGCTTTATAGGCCTCCCTCTCAACAGGCTCACAGGTGACTGCTCTTAGGCTCCTTTAATGAGCCACACCCTGCCAGCTCCAATCAGTTCCCCTGTACAGGAGATACACTAGCAGGTTTTGAGCTAACAGGAGCTGGTTTAGTGTCTCTTAGGCCAGCACCCTGTTACACATCCCATTTAATCTAGTATTGAGATGCCAGAAATAAACACATTACACTAGGTATAGCCTCAGAGTTACAGTGTACTGATGTACTATTTCTTGTATTTTGCAGGGTTTGGGTATGAAAATGGCTGTTTTAATGAAATTTCACCCAAAAGTGAAATTTAAGTCATATAATGGCCCAAAAGGACAAGAAAAAATTCAGAGGTGAAATGTTAAGACCTGGTTCTTGTCACTTTTATACAGCTCTAGGTTTTGTTCAAATTGTTTCAGTCCTGGAAAACTGTCTACGGTAACTTATCTACTTGGTGAAAGGAAAAAGTGAATCTTCTCAATCATCTTGGTTTCCTGATGACTTTCCAGTCTGCAGGCCCCATAATGGTCATCTCAAAATTAATTTCAGTGTCCTTGCTCTTCCCAGGGATATTTGGCAGATTATATAAACTGTACCATTCTAATGCCCTTCCATCACTTCTGTTTCCATTTTCACCATGTGATGAAGTGGGTTTTTTGCAGCTGATTTACCCTCACACCCTTCCCAATCTCCTTCTGACTCTTTGTTTTCATAAGATTATGCCATTTAACTCTCATTAACCCTAGTGCTGCTGGGCCTTCTATCATACATTAACACTCCACTGAAGTAAATTGGAAGATGCACTGTACCTGGTATATATTCAAAGGCACAGCAGGTGTATAGTGTCTGGTCATACTTAGAATACCCTGCATCCAACAAGAAGTTAAGTAATTCAATTGATTTATTTAATAGCTCTCTGATTTTGCTTCTGCTCCTATAGCAATCAAATGCACCTTGAATATGTGAAATGTAGTTTTATGCTCTGTTGAATATTTTATTTGCAGGGAGATATCTGGGCTACAATATGGGCTATGTTTTGAATGTCATACACTCTAGTTTCTCTTTGTTTTCTGCTCAACATTTTCTTTACTGTTTCTCATCAGATGAATAGGTAGCTGGAGCTTGATTTGATGGGTAATGGAAACAAAAAGTTGGAGGTAAATGTTGTTCTCCTTGATAAGACACATTAGTTTCCCCTTGCTAAAAAGCAGTATTTCTAGTCACTGAATTTCCCACCTGATTGAAATCCTCTCCTGCTGTGAGATACTATCAGTGTGACACAGCACTGTTTTCAGTGTTCACCATTCAGTGCAGAAAGGAGAAGCCAATTCAGTATGGCGCAGAATCAGCAAATCTTACAACAGAGGTGGCAGCAGCAGCAACAACCTTGCATGAACAATCAGTCATAAGAACATAAGAATGCCATACCGGGTCAGACCAACAATCCATCTAGCCCAGTATCCTGTCTTCTAACAGTGCCCAGTACCAGATGTTTCAGAGGGAATGAACAGAACAAGGCAACTATCAAGTGATGCAACCTCTGTCTTCCTTCCAGGCTTCTGGCAGTCAAAGGTTTAGGGACACCTGAAGCATATGGTTGTGTTCCTGACTATCTTGGCTAATAGCCATTGATGGACCTGACCTATCCTCCATGATCTTAGTCAGTATTTCTCAAACTGGGGTCACTGCTTGTGTAGGGAAAGCCCCTGGAGGGCCAGCTGGTTTGTTTACCTGCCCCGTCCACAGGTCCGGCTGATCGCAGCTCCCACTGGCCACAGTTTGCTGCTCCAGGCCAATGGGAGTTGCTGGAAGTGGCGTGGGCAGAGGAACTTACTGGCCGCCTCTTCCAGCATCCCCCATTGGCCTGCAGTGGTGAACCGCGGACAATGGGTGCTGTGATCGGCTGGACCTGCGGACAGGTCAGGTAAACAAACCAGCCCGGCCAGCCAGGGGCTTTCCCTACACAAACGGTGACCCCAGTTTGAGAAACACTAATCTTAGCTAATTCTATTTTGAACTTTTGGCCTTCACAATATGCCACAGCAAAGAGTTCCACAGGTTGATTGTGCGGTGTGTGAAGTACTTTGTTTGTTTGTTTGTTTTAAACTTGCTTCCTATTAATTTCATTGGATGATCTATGAGTCTTGTGTTATGTGAAGGGGTAAATAACACCTTTTTTTCCACACCATTCATGATTTTAATGATATCTATCATATCTCACCTTAGTTACCACTTTCCCAAGCTGAACAATTCCAGTCTTTTGAATCTGTTTTTGTATGGCAGCTGTTCCATACCCCTAATCATTTTCATTGCCTTTCTCTGTACTTTTTCCAATTCTAATATTTCTTTGTTGAGCTGGGACAACTTCCACAGCACTCAGTATTCAAGGTGTAAGTGTATCATTAATTTATTTAGTGCCATTATGATATTTTCTTTTGTTTTATCTATCCCTTTCCTAAAGATTCCTATTATTCTATTAGATTTTTTGATTGGATGTTTTCAGGGAGCTATCCATGATTGCTCCAAGATCTCTTTCTTGAGAGACGGCAGCTAATTTAGCTCCTATTATTTGCATGCATCATTGGAATTGTTGTTTTTTTCCCCAATGTACATTACTTTGCACTTATCACCGTTGAATTTCATTGGCCATTTTGTTGCTCAGTTTTGTGAGATCCCTTTTTAACTCTTCACCCTCAGCTTTGGACTTAACTATCTTGAATAATTTTGTGTTGTCTGCAAGTTTTGCCACTTCGTCGTTCACCCTCTTTCCCAGATAGTTTAAAAATGTGTTGAATGGCACAGATCCCAGTACAGATCTTTTGGGAATCAGTGGAAATATGAGGAAGACACTAAAACCTTCCCCTTGCAAGTGCTTGTGTGTTGAATGCATAGTTGTGAGTGCAGGGGCTTTACCATCTTGTGCAAGTGTGAGCAGATATTGTCTGTGCGTTCTTAGGGATAAACACTAAGCCTAGTCAACTGTTAAAAAGAACCAAGATATACATACAGTGAGCAGAAGTTAGCCTGAAGCCCCATACACCTGACGAGTACCTGAAAGGTGTTCTTGGTGCAACTTTCAGCCCACCACTCATTCCACGGTAGGCCTGGCTCTTACTGTAAAAGTAAGGGTAACCTGGTGACCACACAGCAATCCTCTCATTAATGCAGACTTGGGTTTCTCTGTATTTCCAGTCCTTCTCCTCATTTTGAACCTTGTCTTCATAGGCACAGCATCCTGCGCCTGTGCTGTTCAAAGATTGAATCCTAAGAATGGTATAAAGAGCCCTGATTTTCACAGGCATTAAGGACCCACAGTTCCCACTGATTGTAGCGGGAACTGCCGGTAATCCACAACCTTGAAATATAAAGCCTCTAATTTAGAATGTTTCATGTGGATTTAAGTCCCTAACTGTAGTCTTCTAATTTTGAAAATCTTACCTAAGGTCACATAAAAAGTCAGTGGCAGAGTCAGTTATAAAACCTAAGAACCCCAACTCCCATTCTCTTGCTTTAACTATTACATACTACTGCCATTTGGGAGGAGATAGAAAAAGGAGGCAAAAAGACAGGAAAGGGTTGTTCTTTTTCAGTGTTCCCAATTCAGCCAGCAAACAGAGTTCCTGTGTACACCAACACAAAAACTGCATTGCGGCAATGGTTAATGTCTGACACAAAACAGCAAGGAAATACCAAGTGTAGGCTGTTTGTCCATCACTCACTCTTTCTTCTCCACCTGCTGCAGGGGTCTGAGAATGGCATTCTAATAACTGGATGCTGTAATGACAGGGTGAGTTTACTATAGTTGGAGTGACAACTGTGACTTCCTAGTTATTATGATTTTATAGTGAGTTAGATTTTTCAAGTCATTGTAATGTAAGTTTTGAGTGTTCTTTTTTTCCAGTCTCTTTTATTTTCCTGCCATAACCAGAGAGAGGCAAGCATTTCTCTGACATGTTAGGTGGTTCCAGCAGAGAGATGCTAACAAGTGGTGTTTGGAGTCCCTGGTTAAATATTCTGTCCCCAAACTAAGTGGAGGTTTGGGGTAATTTCCTTGGCTCTGATGGAGTTCACCCCTTCTGTGTATATTGCTAAATCATTCGTGTGAGAGAACACTTCCACCTGGGACTCATAAAAATGTGTTGGAAGAGCAACATCTTTCTTTTTAAAATTTCCCAAACGTCAAGTGTTTTTTTATCTTTCAATGTTCTCTTAGAGAAACCACAGGATCCCCCTGCAAGAAATGTCCTCTCCCCTATCATCTCAAATTACACAAATAGAACTCCAGGACATGCTGTCTATGCAGGAAAAAAAAGGTATCACCACTTCGAGCATGTTACCATGCTACAGTTTTGTTTACTAACGTGTACTTGAACCTAGCACAGCGGGCCTTGATCCATGGCTGGGACCTGTAGGTACTGCCATCATGCAAACAGTAAGTATGCAGTGTTGCCACCATACTTGGTTCTGCATATGAGCAAGGATTTTTATTTTCAAATGAATGGATTCCTGAGGCCTTCAGCCCTCTCTGCAAGAGCATGCAACCACTTAGGGTTTAACACAGGCTACATGGGATGTCCATTTCTAGAAACAATGGCAACATATCACTGTGTCCCAGAAACCTTCAGCCATGCTAATCTATAACTATGTTCTGTGTATTATTTTCACCTGTCTTAACATAGTACATCGTATCATTATTTTAAAAATTATTTAATATTTATACTGCAGGGCCCATTTGTATTAAATGTCACAATTCAGGGCAACTATCCTTATATTTCTCTCACCAATGGCAGCTTCTCCAGGTTCCTGGCTCCTCAGCTGCCAGCCTTTTCGGTAGAGAACCTCATGCCTCTCCCTTCTCTCTAGGGTTTTTCCAGGGTGCACAGTTGCTTGCCTGCACTGTGATATCCTCAGCAAGCCAGACTGCTTAAACAGACCTGCTTCTGTGCTTTGTTTTCTGTCTGAAGGCTCTGAACAGCTGTAATTGTCAGCAGTCACAAGTTATTCCACAACTATTATAAGCAAGCACATTTATTCTTAAGGCATTACAGATAAAATATATTTAAAACAATAAAAAACCTACATGCGTGCTAATACGTTTACAAGAGATCACCAGCCAACTCCAACCTCAAGCTCTAGTAGGAGTCAGTTCTTCAAACACCACAAAGGGGTTTTTCCCATGGCTACAATTATTCTTTCCTTTATTCAGGTCAGGCCTTTGATCTTGAGACTTCAGGAACTGGTATTCAGCAGATAATGGTCCTCTTATCAGGGTGTAGCTTCAAAAGGCCTTTTTTTTTTTTTTTTGGCCAGAGGTGGGGAAGTTGCATTCACCATTTCCTAAAGCTTCCCCAAGCAAACCACTTGACGTTGTTCGTCCTGAAAGTCCATCCTTTTCTGAAATGTTGTTTTATACAGTCCTTTGAAATTCATAACACTTCCGAGGCTTCACACCTCTTCTCCCCACTAGACAGGTTACATACAATTCTGTCCCAGAATAATAAGTAGCTGCTGCATTTAATGCAATGGACTACAAAGATATTTAAATTTAATTCAATAAGGTTTTTCAAGGATATTGTAGGAAGCTGTCATATCTGTCACACTAAGCTCTGTACCAGCATGCAGTTTGTGACAGTTCCTGCCCCAAAGAGATTACAGTTTAAAAATTATGTGTAGAAGAATAATGATAATAGAGGGGCTGTTACAGAGTATTCTATTAATGCCTACTAAGGGTTGGATGCGCTATCTATCAAAATTGTGGCTAGAAAATGAAAATTCTTCTGAACGGTCATTATTGTGAATAAACAATACATTTGGTAGCATTAAAAAGGAAAACAAGAAAAGCAATTATCCCATGTAATGTAACCTCCAACAGTTCTGTTCAAATATGCAGTCCAATTTAATTTGTAAATCATACGCACAAGCTATGTTTTAAAAAAATGGTTCTGAGACTGAAACTTGGTATGATAATTTTTTGCCCCAAATGAATTTATGCAGTGAATTCAAAAACCCTGGAAATAGATGCTTAAATTGGAAGTGTTGAATGACCTTTAATTATAGTAGCATGAACAAAACCTTTGTAATTCATACTAATTGTTCTCATAACTAGGTCACCCATGTCCTCAGAATTTGCCATAACTTTCCTGTTTCCTTTGGTAATTGTAAGACAACTTCTGTGTACTGTCTGCTATCTATAAAGCTTAAAGTTTCACATCCTGTATTATGTTCTCCCCAGCAATTCTATATTGCTGTTGGCTTTCTATCATATGCCTCACAATTACTTTGATAAAGGTTGGTAATGGTCCATGTCCTTCTCATTTTCTATTGCTGCTTTTAAAGCAGCCACTTGTTGGTTAACATGTGTAACATGCATGTAATATAGAGCTGAAACAATTTTGTTTGTCTGCTTAAAGTCAAAATCTTGGTATCTGTACCAAAACTCCCATTGACCCCAATATATCTGGGATTTGGCAATTATTGTTTTTATCTACTTTCACTTGGAATGGTAGACTGAGATCATACCTCCCTTTTCAGACATGTCCCTCAAATGAAAGCATGCAGTGCACATTGTGGATAACCCATACACAAACATATACAAACACCATACCTAGAAATTAAAAATAGCTACAATCAGCAGGTTCTAGTGCTGTGTTTTTTAATCCTTGGCAAAGAACTAGAGGCCTGCTTCTGCAGTTCTTGCACACCCCAAATGCCTAGTGAAAGTTCAAAAGTTGCAAAATTAGTGCTACTGTGAGCTTAAAATGAGTGGGAAATAGTTCCACAAGCAGAACCACTGTGGAAAAACCTCTGTCCAGACTGCTTTCCTTACAAATAGCTTTATATGGTCCCAAGGAGAGGGACATTCTCCCCTATACCAGCAACCTGCACAACTTGCTTAGCAAGAGATAGGCCAAGGACAACTGGCATGGTGAAAGCAGTCTGGCTTGTCTTAAACTTGGTATGTGTTTTTGCTTTGTCTGAGGGACCAATGAACATTAATTCCTGAATGAATTGTCACATATTGCAAGTTACATATTAATTAACTGTGTATTAGAACATACTTACTGCAGATGATCAGCGTTGCAATAAGTGTGCAAGTATTACAGAGCTGCTCACATTTAATAAATATTTTCCATACTCTGTGATTATTTTATTAACACAAATACAATAACTGTTTAATAACAGATCTAGGGGTCATAGTGGACCACAAGCTTAATATGAGTCAACAGTGTGATACTGTTGCAAAAAAAGCAAATGTGATTCTGGGATGCATTAACAGGTGTGTTGTAAACAAGACACGAGAAGTCATTCTTCTGCTTTACTCTGTGCTGGTTAGGCCTCAACTGGAGTATTGTGTCCAGTTCTGCGCACCGCATTTCAAGAAAAATGTGGAGAAACTGGAGAGGGTCCAGAGAAGAGCAACGAGAATGATTAATGGTCTTGAGAACATGACCTATGCTGAAGGAATTGAGTTTGTTTAGTTTGGAAAAGAGAAGACTGAGAGGGGACATGATAGCAGTTTTCAGGTATCTAAAAGGGTGTCATCAGGAGGAGGGAGAAAACTTGTTCACCTTAGCCTCCAATGATAGAACAAGAAGCAATGGGCTTAAACTGCAGCAAGGGAGATTTAGGTTGGACATTAGGAAAAAGTTCCTAACTGTCAGGGTAGTTAAACACTGGAATAGATTGCCTAGGGAAGTTGTGGAATCTCCATCTCTGGAGATATTTAAGAGTAGGTTAGATAAATGTCTATTAGGGATGGTCTAGACAGTATTTGGTCCTGCCATGAGGGCAGGGGACTGGACTCGATGACCTCTCGAGGTCTCTTCCAGTCCTAGAGTCTATGAGTCTATAACTGTAAATC
Source organism: Gopherus evgoodei (assembly GCF_007399415.2). Taxonomy (NCBI): domain Eukaryota; kingdom Metazoa; phylum Chordata; order Testudines; family Testudinidae; genus Gopherus; species Gopherus evgoodei. The sequence goes on from NC_044326.1 coordinate 9,652,441, forward strand.
AGTATAAGCTATAATAAATCATTCTGAACCACAGAGCTTCTGAGAAGTGACACTCCAGTCCATGCTTCTCTCTGGCTCTTTTAATATCCTTTCTGCACTGTTCCCCTGTGAATTTATTTATTAACTCTTCATCAACAAACACCCTGACAGTATATCTGTTACGTCTCCTCACTCTGGACCCAATCCTTCTCCCATTGAACTCAACTGGTCTTTTGCGACTACTTTTGCTGAGAGAAGGATCAAGCCCTTAATTTTTCCTCAAAGCTGATTAAGAGATTGCGATTCTCCAGATTTTATGTTTTGATTTATAGTTATCCTGATTTTACTTCATTCTGTTTTTTTTTTATTGACTGGATTAACACTTCTATGTCCTGAAACAAAATCATATTTTCAAATCTCAGTACAAAACTTTGCCTCAATCTTCCCCTATACACTAAACCAAATACCATCACCTGGATCCTGTGGCACCTTATAGACTAACAGACGTTTTGGAGCATGAGCTTTCATGGGTGAATACCCACTTCGTCAGATGCATGCACCCACGAAAGCTCATGCTCCAAAACGTGTTAGTCTATAAGATGCCACAGGATTCTTTGCTGCTTTTACAGATCCAGACTAACACAGCTACCCCTCTGATACTTACCACCTGGATGTGAGCATGGAGGGGACTCTCAGCACATTGATCTCTCCCTTCTGCATCGAATAAAGGCTCTGTTGCTTCCATAGCACTGCCCCCCTCATCCCTCCTACTCACTGAAAAGTAGCCACTTTTGGGTAATAGAAGCTATTTATTATCACAGAGAAATATTACACTGTTTTAGAAATTACATAATTTCCAGCTGAAGTTGTGTACATATAATTTAGAAGTTTATACATATACACACTTAAATTAAATTAAATTAAATTAAATTAAATTAAATTAAATTGACAGCTGAAGTTGTAGAATGGAATTTAGATAGCTGGATGGGCCTGATCCAAAACCCAATGAACTCAATAAAGATGATGCTAATGATTGGCAAACCCTATTAAAGTTCTGCCTGCTACTTAACAAGCTGTGATTTAACTATATAATTGTTTAACAGTATTCTCAAAGTAGGAAAATGGGTTTGTGTGTTCACAGATATGTAGTCTGGGAGCACGAGGGAAAGAAAGACATTTGCTGTTTGCAGAATAGGTGAACAATTATATACAAAATGGGGTCCATGGAACACATGGTAGTGATATGCAGAACATTAGTTATAGCCAGCTCTCCTTGTTTGAAGATAATAAGAATGAGTAGGTTGCTTGGTGATATGAAATGAAGAGCAAATGAAGACAAAGTAATAAGTTGTTTTGTCCTTTTGGAAATAAGAAATCATACTATCCACAGGCAAAATACTTAAATAGTTTCCTAACATTATAGATTCATAGAGTATAAAGCCAAAAGGGACCACAATGATTACCTAGTCAGACCGCTCCTTCATAGCACAGATTATATAATTTTACCAAGGCTATCACTTCTGGCTGAGTTAGAGCATATCTTTTAAAATGACATCCAATCTTGACTGAAAGACTTCTAGAGATGGATAATCCACCACATCCCTTGGTAACTTGTTCACTGGTCACAACAGTACCATCACTGTTAAAAATGTGTTTCCAGTCTGAATTTGTCTGTTAGATCTTGTTATACTTTTGTCTGACAGTTTAAAGAGCGCTCTGCTATCAGAAATCGTCTCCTTATGTAGCTACTTAGAGAGTATGCTTGTCACCTCTTAATTTTTTCTTGGATAAACTAAATTGATTAAGCTTCCTCCCTATAAAGCAGGTTTTCCAGATCTTCATGAACTCTCTTCCCTTTTACAGTCACTGCTTTCCAAAATATAGTTCTTCATCCTGTAGTTATGACTAGCATTCTTTGGCACTAAAGTTATGACCTTGAATTTTGCTATATTAAAATGCATGTTGTTTGAATGAGCCCATCTTCCCAAGCAATTCATTTTCATTATTTCACGTAAACAATAACTGTCATTGATAACTAGAGAAACTCTATAAAGATGTAGTTCCCACTTTGGAAAAGTTTGAGAGACCCTCATATATACATGCCATTGAGATAGCTAAAACCTGTTTAGAGGCTCTGTAGGATTTTTCAGGTCTGTTATTTTAATGATGTGAAATCAAGATTATGCCAAATTTACATTTACAAAGAATCTTATAGGAAAAAGTGCAACTGCATGATTCTTGGTTTAAAACTTTCTCAAGTACTTGCCCTTTTCCCCAAGTTAAAATGGAGAAATGTGGAGGGTTGGATACGTTTAAGGTGAGAGTCAGCATTTCATTGCTGTTTCATATCCAGGTCAGGAGGGGAGATATGGAAAGTTATTACAATCTGATGATTTAGTATAGGCTGTGTGAAATGGTTTGGGTAGTTTCAGTCCAGTTTCTAACGGAAAACTGTCTACATCTCAAACTTACTACCACAACCGACGCTAACTGCAATGTTGATTGGCTAAGGATTGAATATACCAAGGAGACTGATTGACATTTTCATTTATAGAGATGAAAGGTGTTAGCAATATCCTTACCAACATGCTGGCTACTTTCAGAATACTTATAATTATTCCAAGCTGCATCACAGGGTGGTATAGTTTGCTTTTTTGTATAGTGTATATCAAAATAACCTTTGTGGTATCAAACCTCTAAAGGAGGCAGTTTAGTGACGTCTCTTACAACTCTGCAGATCAGTTCTTTATTTGCCTGGGCTTCAGTCTTATAGAAGGCGGTAACAACTAAGGACATTTTTGTTCTTGTTGTATGACTACCTCTTGTAAAATATGCAAGATTCCTTCCAGTTGGAGGCCACTTTGCTTTTTATTCCTATGTAGGACTGATGTAAGAAGATGCTGAAGTAACATTCTTTTCAAGTGAAAAGAGGTGAAAACACAGGAATAGTTCATGCTTGTTTGTGTTCGTAATGCAGAAGCTCTGATTTGAATTTGACTTCTTGACCATAATCTTCCAGCAAATGTTACTGGCTGTTGAGTTCAACATTTTCCTTCTTCTAAAAGCATGCAGAAATGTGGATATACCATCATATCAGCTAGATAGTAGTTCTTCACAGTCTTTATGTGACAGATGATACATCAGATAGCTGCCTTTTTTTGCCTGAACCTTTTGTTTTAATGGAATCCATCTTCTTGAAAATACCAAAATATAAAGATGTATCAAGATAGCAAGGCAAGAGTTGTCTTGTCATGTAATCTTAATCCTGCTTGCAAATATATGATTCACTAGTTATGTTACCAAATGTGAACTGTAATCAATGAAATTATAAATGTTTAAAACTTTTGTCCACTTCTTAATATATAATTGAGTCTTGTTTTTTATATATTCTTCTGAGAAATGGTGCTTAATTTTTCTTCTGTATCAATTTACTAAGTCTGACAACATTTTCTTCATTGCAGGGACCAATTAGTATAATATTTTCATATCTTCCCAAGTATATAAATCCCCCCCCCCCACAAAAAAAACCCGTCAGTGTATCTGGGAGGTAGAAATTCCTGAAGTATGTAGGAAATCTCTGTCTACCGGATTAAAAATATATATATATATATATATATGGAGAGAGAGAGAGAGAGAGAGAGAGAGGTATACCTGCCTCATAGAACTAGGAGAGACCTCGGAGTCATCAGAAAGAATCTGGCACATCAGAAAAGGGCAGACAAATAAACAGGGACAAGTTTTTAAAGTGCTGGTACACAAATGCTAGAAGTCTAAATAATAAGATGGGTGAACTAGAATGCCTTGTGATAAAGGAGGATATTGATATAATAGGCATCACAGAAACCTGGTGGACTGAGAGCAATCAATGGGACACAATGGGACACAATCATTCCAGGGTACAAAATATATCGGAAGGACAGAACAGGTCGTGCATGAGGGGAGTGGCACTATATGTGAAAGAAAATGTAGATTCAAATGAAGTAAAAATCTTAAGCGAATCCACATGTTCCATAGAATTGCTATGGATAGAAATTTCATGCTCTAATAAGAATATAACATTAGGGAATCTATTATCGATCACCTGACCAGGAAAGTAATAGTGATGATGAAATGCTAAGGGAAATCAGAGAGGCTATCAAAATTAAGAACCCAATAATAGTGGGGGATTTCAATTATCTCCATATTGTCTGGGAACATTTCACTTCAGGACGAAATGCAGAGATAAACTTTCTCGATACTTTAAATGACTGCTTCATGCAGCAGCTGGTATGGGAACCCACAAGGGGAGAGGCAACTCTAGATTTAATCCTGAGTGGAGCGCAGGAGCTGGTCAAAGAGGTAACTATAGTAGGACCGCTTGGAAATAGTGACCATAATACAATAGCATTCAACATCCCTGTAAGGGGAAGAACACCTCAACAGCTCAACACTGTGGCATTTAATTTCAAAAGAGGGAACTATACAAAAATGAGGGGGTTAGTTAAATAAAAGTTAAAAGGTACAGTGACTAAAGTGAAATCCCTGCAATTTGCATGGGCCCTTTTTAAAGACACCATAATAGAGGCCCAACTTCAATGTATACTCCAAATTAAGAAACACAGTAAAAGAACTGAAAAAGAGCCACTGTGGCTTAACAACCATGTAAAAGAAGCAGTGAGAGATAATTAGACTTCCTTTAAAAAGTGGAAGTCAAATCCTAGTGAGGCAAATAGAAAGGAGCACAAACACTGCCAGCTTAAGTGCAAGAGTGTAATAAGAAAAGCCAAAGAGGAGTTTGAAGAATGGCTAGCCAAAAACTCCAAAGGTAATAACAAAATGTTTTTTAAATACATCAGAAGCAGGAAGCCTGCGAAACAACCAGTGGGGCCCCTTGACAATCGAGATCATTGCCTGTTAGCTTCACTCCCTCTGGGGCACCTGGCATTGGCCACTGTCTGTAGACAGATACTGGGCTAGATGGACCTTTGGTCTGACCCGGTACGGCCATTCTTATGTTCTTATGTTATACTAACAAGCCCATTTGGTTTAGGCAAAAGCAGCATTTACAATCTGTCTTTGTTTTTAGTAAGAATTGTTACACATATTAGTAAAAATGTGTATATATCAAAAAACCAAATAGGCAAGCAAAAACTCAAAATACTTTCTCAGGCAAAACTACAGGCCTGAATACATTGACACTAATACTCCTAGCATCTCTTTGTTCACATTAAGGGTAAAATAGTACCTAAATTTCTGCTAGTTAAAATGTGTTGGCTAACATAATTTCTAACACCAGGCTTGTTCCCCAGTATGCAGATGACCTGAGTGACAACCAGGGCTGGCTCTTTTTTTTGCCACCCCAAGCAAAAAAAAAGACCCCTGCCCTGCCGTAACACTCGCCCCATGAGCACCATGTCGCCGAACCCCCCCGAGCACCGCCATCCAAACCCCAGCCTCCCCCAAGTGTGCGCCGCCCAAGCCCCTGCCCTCCTCCGAGCGCCACGCTGCCGAAACAAAAACAAACAAGCAAGAAAAACCCTCCAGTGCCGCCCTGCCAAACCAAATAAATAAATAAATAAATAAACCCGAGCACCGCCCCATCCCAAGGTGCCGCACCAAGCACGTGCTTGGTCAGCTGGTGCCTGGAGCCGGCCCTCGTGACAACGGAGGAAAGAACAAACAAGAAAAATAACGTAATGCATTTGTTGTACAATAGAAACAATCTTAAAAGTTTGACTTGGTCTCCAGTTACAAGAGCTACTCTGACAAAATGATTTTAAATGAGTGCCATATATAAAATCTTGGCCAACTTAATATCACATTAATCCCAGCAAAACTAGGGTTACCTTGGGAGAAACAAATGGATGGAGTGGGCTTAATTCAATAACACATAGCATTTTTATTTTGTTCACAAAGGAACTTGCCAAACGTTCGAATAAATTATATGCTGCACCTGCACATCAAATGCAAGCATCTGGTCTTTACCTTTAAATGTCCTTTATAGCTTAGCCCCACCTTATCTACTTGACTTAGTAACCTACTGTCACATCAACCTCTGGCAGCATTACCAGCCATTATTGCCCCAGTCAACTTACTGCTTAAACGCCTTTATGTTTCCCTTCACGTTGCCCTTTCTACATGGGAAAAAACTCCCTAATAAAATCCAGACAGCCATTATCTTATCTTCATTCCGATCCCTCCTGAAAATTCATCTCTTCCATGATGTCTACATCTCTCCTTGGATCACCATCTTGTAGTGGTGGAGAGGTTTGCGTGTCTCAATTACTCTGAGAGCGATGCTGCCTGGAGTCATGTACTTCCTTAGGGTCACCCATGGCAGAACGGTCAAGGGCGAGTTCCAGGCAAAGTGTGATCCAAGAAGTCCAAGAAGTCCCTAACAGCAGAGCAGATGGAGGAGAACCGTATAGTGGAGATGAAACTGTTGTGTAATGTTACAACTGCTGTGAAGGTGGATGAAGGCTGTAGCAAATAGAGGATTTCCAATCATCATGGTGTCCATGCCATTGGTTTCAAGTCCTCTATCTGTCAAGGGTAGTGTGGTGACTGATGTGCACCAGTCTCCCCAACTTTAAAAGAAGTCCCACACAGGCATCATCTTCAATGTCTACAAAACCCAGACTGATGTGTCATGACAAACTGACAATTTCTCTTCCCCTTCTTTCATTTTCTTCTTCCTCACTGCTACCTCCAGTTAATGAAACCAAATCATAACTAACAAAGGAATGCCACATTTTTCATCAATTTACTTGCATATTGTATCCTCTTCCCTTACCCCATCATCAGTCTGTGTTTTTAGTCTGTAAACCTGGCAGAGATTATCTCTTTTGCATGTTTGTACAGCATCGAGCAAAACAGGGCTCTGATTCTAGTTGGAGCCTTTTGGTGTCACCATAATATAAATATTCATTGGAAATATCTACCTTTCCCATGTATCTGTATTTTCTATATGAAGCTCTATAAACTCAGACATCAAAGAACAAATAAACCGAAAACATATTCACCTGGATATAATAATGTATGAAATAAGTGAAGTTAAGTACCTTTTTAGGAGCATTTGCAGATTGCTTCATAGAAATGCCTGCTGTACTGTTAACAAAAATGGGTGGGGGATTGAGAGCTGAGCATAAGCATTGGCCAAGAAGCTTGGACAGGGATTATGTACTCCTTAAAGAATGTATTGGTCTCATTAGTCTATCACAACCACAGTTTAAACCACTAGCAAGAATACACTAGAGAAATTAGCTATGATTTCAGGTAAATACTTTAAAAAATGCTGGAGATGCTGTGGGCAGGAAAAGTTTTTTGGTACACTTGAAATTGCTTTCAAAGCTAGTTCCCTCCTATCTGGAAATGTACAATCACTTGCAAAATACTGGACCAGCTGTATCTGGCTGCTTGGATGTGCAAGGGAAAGAGGAAGCAAGAGTCCCCAGCCATTCTTAGTGTCTGAGTACAATATAGAGTCCTCATATTCTCCTAAATTCAGAGACTGCTCCTTCCTGCTGCCACAGATGCTGGCTATCCCAAAATGGGTATTAAGCCTGTTTTCCTTCTGCACTGGCCAGCAGAAGTGGCGAGGCGACCAATGAATGCATTCTGTACCCAGTTAAGGGAAATAGCAATGGATGTTCTCCTCCTGAGCATTGGGGAGTTGAAGATGGTACCACGGTATTGCTTCATATTTCCTTACACTGGAATCTTCAGACCACTGAAAGATGCATTTTAGGGGAGCCAATTTCCTGGAACTTGTAGTTTGTTTTAATTAGGACCCTTCTGAACATTACACAAAGGTAATGAAGCCACCCTCATTGTTTGCTAACTAGGATGTAGAAATAAGGCAGCCCAAGAATTCATGTGCTAGTAAATACTGGTGAGCCAAATGGGCAAAAAGTAACAATACGGCACATTGCGTGCTGTGTATGGGCCTGATCTTGCAGCTTCTCTCATGTGAGAACTCATCAGAATTAATATAGTTAATTGCATCAAGAGTCCCACTTTTTCATGAGCGTGTCAGTAGAATATCTTGGGAATATCTATACAGCTATCCATAAGCAAAAACTATACGGCATTAAAATATTATGAGGCTATCATTAATTGCCTGATTTTTGTTGTTGTTGCTGCTGTGGTATAAATTTAAACTAAACAAAAGTGCCATCCAAGACATGCTTGACACTCTTCTTTAAAAATATAACATGCATATAATAAATAATCAGACCCCCTGCCCCATCCCCTTACCAAACTGAATATGCATAAGAGTGCCAAAGAATAAAAGTGGCAAGAATAAGATGAAGAAGCGTAGCAGGTTCAGGCCTGCAGTTCAGATAAACTGCTTTAAAAGAACAGCAATGTAATTTTCAAAATGTGTCTACAGAACAATCTATAACAGGCATAAAATAATGTGGGAAATTGTGATTGCAATAGCAAACATTCCGATGATGGTTTGAGCCAATGAGGCTTCTCCTTAGTCCTGTGCTGAGAAGCTCCTTTTGGAAGTGTTATGCCATGGTTCAGGTTTTAGCAGTAACTTTCCTTATTGTTTAACAATGTGCACTCTAATAAACTGGAATCTCTATGACACTTCTGTCGTTTCCCAGAAAGCCTTTTGCTACAATCTTGCTCTTGCGTCGCCTGCTCTATTCAGATCAAAAAGCAATTTCAAACACTCCAGCTTGATGTAAATTGAGCAAAGACTGATCAGATTTGCAATCTGAAGACACTCTTTCAGGAAGTATTGTACATCGGCATATTTTTTAGCTGTTCTACTGCTGTACCCTAAATGTTATATTTATTACATCTGCAGCTCTTTTGGGTCTTGTTGAATAGGGGAGATCCTCCAAAGGACTTTGCTATATAAAGTCTTATAGATGGTTTTAAAAGGAAAACTGCAGTGATTAATTATAATATTTTAGTCACCTAGAGAAATGCTCACTAAATTTGAACAGAGCAAGCCAAGAAAGCAACATTTGACCTAGGTTTATGTTCTGGCTAAGGTTCAGAAGTCTGACTGGGAGAGGAATGAGGATTTAGGGGCAACAATGTCTCTTCTGACAACAAAGTCTAAAATGCTGGAAATTGTGTAAAAATAGCTGATCTAGGAAGATTTTTGCCATCTTGAAAAAAATCTCACTCTTGTGGGATTATCTGTTTTCATGAGATTTCAACTATTTTGTGCCACATCTAAATTGGTTCCTGGAAAATAATACTATTCCCATTCATGATCCAATCTTACACTAAAACTAGAGGGGCAGATTTAGCTCAGGCAGTTACAATCCTAACCCCTTTATGTGCAGGGGTTTAGGTCTGAAGTTTTGGTATGTGCCATCTCTAAATAGTTATTTTGAAAAGAATTTCCAGAAATTCTTGTCACTGTTCCATTATCACATCTTACAGTAACTCTGAATGGTATTTTGCAGTAGGACCTGGCTTTTTGCAGATATTTTAGGCTAGACCTACTCAGAAACAGACTGGGACACCAGAAATGTGTATCACCAATGGAATGGATAGGAAATCAGATGGTTTCAAAGATGTAAATTCTGTTCTTCCTTGTTCATTGCAAGCTGAAGGATTTGGTCTCAGGGAAGCGGTCGAAACATTCTCTTCAATGGCCTCCTTGAATTAATTGTTCCACTGAACCAATAGCCTTGGATGGAATGCAGGAATCCGATCTGCCTATTCGCTGTTATGTATGCTCAAGTGTTTGTTAATGTTTGTGCAAGGCTCACTATAACTTCCAGTTTATTTACCCTAGTCTTTTGCTTTACTCTGCTTATGATTCTCAGTGCCTTCTTCCATGCTACATTCTATGCATGCAGAGAAGTTCCTGACCTGGTTCTCAAGAGTCCCACTTTCTCATCAGCATGTCTGTAGAGCAGCTTGGGAATGCCGATACTGCTATTGATAAACAAACAAAAAACAATATGGCATTAAAATATCAGTATATAGTTAATTGCTTGATTTTTTTGTTGCTGCTGATGTGAGATAAACCTAAACAAAGAAAAAGTGCCATCCCAAGTTCTGGACATACTTGAAGGTCTTCTTTTAAAATACAACATTCATATAATAAATAATCAGACCCTGCTCCATTCCCAGCCAAAATATCAAAAAAGACAATCCTATTGTTTCTATTGCCCTGATCCTCTTTCTCTGTTTTGTAACATTTAGAAGGTAAGTTCTGTGGAGCAGCGACCACACTTTCTACGTTTGGAAACTGGCGATTACATTATGGCCGCTATGAGACAGAAATAACAACAACAAAATTGTTTACTGGCAATGTCATATAGAAAAACTGGTGAAGTCTGCATTGCACTGTAGAACTTGTTTTTCTTGTTACCTACATCTTGCTGATTCTAGTTTAAAATGTGTGTAATTTTGTAGATATAGTATTTGCAAACTTTAATCAGCAGTTAAGATCACAGTACTACTTTTGTTCCAGTGCAAACAGCTGTTTTCATGTAGTGTCACTAGTTGCTCAACAGATGCATTTATTTTGAATTTCTTGTACAACATCACACGTTTCAGAGTAGCAGCCATGTTAATCTGTATCCACAAAAAGAACAGGAGTACTTGTGGCACCATAGAGACTAAAAATTTTATTTGAGCATAAGCTTTCGTGGGCTACAGCCCACTTCATCAGATATGATTATGATTATTCCACTGGAGCATGATATTCTTTTCCCTTTTTTCCTGTTGTGAACTTTCCCACATTGTTTTACATTTCAGGTTTATGAACCAGGGTTATTCCTATAATAACACTTTTCCTTCCATCTTCTAGCTGTGAACAACTTCCCAAAATATTGAAGCACAAAAACTCCCCTGCTGTTCACAATCCACTTGATTGCATTGATTTAACTGAAAATTATAAAAATGTGAGTGAAGATAGAGGTGGTCAAACTGATTATTAACTAGAAAGTTCTGACAAAATCACGTGGAATACTCTGATAGGAATATAGACAGAATTTCAATGCCAGAATAGGTGGGAATACAGGCAGAACTGAAGTACTGAGGGCCAGATGCACATCTGGTATAAAATTCCCTTCATTTGAAATGAGACAGATTTACACTATCTGAGAATCTGGCCCTGTCATGGTATAATTCCCCAATCTGAATCTTAGAGTCCAAAAAATGGGGTACCAGCATGAATTCCTCTAAGCTTAATTACCAGCTTAGATCTGATAAGCTGCCACCACCCAAAAATATAGCGTTTTGGGGCACTCTGGTCCCCCCAAAAACCTTCCCTGGGGACCCCAAGACCCAAATTCCTTGAGTCTACAACAAAGAGGAATAAACCATTTTCCCTCCTTCTCCTTTCTTCCTCCCAGATCTTTCCCTCCCTGGGTACACTAGGAGATCACCGTGATTCAAACTCCTTGAATCACAACACAGAGAAATCAGGTTTTTTTCCCCCCTTCTCTCCCCCTCCCAGGCTTTCCCTCCCTGGGCTATCCTGGAGAGATAGACAGATTCAAGCTCCATGAATCTAAACAAAGCGATTCCCCCCATCCCCCCTCCCTTCTTTTTTCCTGTCTCCCACCAATTTCCTGGTAAGTACAGACTCAATTCCCCCGAGCCTCAACAAGGGGAAAAAATCAAACAGGTCTTAAAAAGCAAAACTTTTAATAAAAAGAAAGAAAAAAAGTAAAAGTTGTCTCTGTAATTTAGATGGTAAAAGTTACAGGTCTTTCAGCTTATAGACACTAGAGAGAAGCCTCCCCCCAGCAAAATACAATTTAAAATACTTCCAGCAAAATACACATATGCAAATACAGAAAACAATCAAAAGACTAAACTTGCCTTTTTCCTGGTACTTATTAAAATTAGAACAGAAGAGATTTTTTTCAGAAAGATTGGAGGAATCTGCTTACATGTCTGGTCCCTCTCAGAATCCAGAGAGAACACAGACAAAAAAAGAACACACAAACAAAGACTTCCCTCCACCCAGATTTGAAAGTATCTTGTCTCCTGATTGGTCCTCTGGTCAGGTGTTGCAGGTTCACTGTTAACCTTTGGCAGGGGAAAGAGACTGTAGCAGAGTAGATCTCTGCTCCTGCCCTGAAGGGGTTAAAAACAGCCTGGGAAAGGGGCTGGGGCTGGAGAAAGCAGCCCTTTTAGGCTGGGCTGATTGGGGAAGTGGCTGCAGCTGGGGCCATGCCCCAAACTGAGCGACAGGGCTTAATAAGAAGGCCAGGGATGCCAAGGGCAGATAGTCTTCCTCTGTCTGTAGAGGGAGAAGGGTCTGGCTGCATAGAACTGATACGATACCTAGTGTAAAGCAGGGCTGGGGAAAGGCAGAGATGCTGGGGAGCTCCTGCTTGGAAAGCCCCAGGCTGTGGCCTAGATTTAGGCCAGGAGGTACTGGGGTTGTAGGGTGCAACCCAGGGGTAGGCCAAGGCAGCAGGTCCAAACCCCTTTGCTGATGATGAGTGGCTGATACTGCAGGCTGTGGGGCCAGACAATGACTGGCAGTAGCCTACACTGAAGCAAAGTGGGGATAGACGGTGGGGGGGTTCCCAGGGAGGGGAAACCCCTAAGGAAAAGGGGTTGCTGCCAGGGGGCAGAACCCCACATAAAAGGGGCACTGGGGTCCAGGGAGGGACACGGGGCCTGTAGCAGGAAACAAGGCAGATCACTGGCCTGCAGAGGGTGCTCTGAGCTGGGTTGAAGAGCTAATTTCTGAGCATGACCAGCAGGAGGCACCGCAGGAGTGAGTCACGCCTGGTTACAGAGACATTAACCCTTAACTATCTGTTTACGACAGGCCTTTATTTCTTATAAGTAAGAAATATATAGAATTCTATAAATAGATGTAAAAGCCAGGCCAGAAGTCTTTTTTTTTCCTTCTGAATGTGTACCTCTTATGAACACACCATGGCTTTAACTTGGAAAAAAGTTCAATTAAAAAACATAACTTCATGACTAGACAAATTTTCTCCCATAACATATGCATAATGGTCTTGTACTTCATAAATATGTTTCATTTACTTGTCATTTATTTCCTGTCATTTAAAATTATCAAACAAAACATTTGAGCAAAATAAAACTGAGCCAATGGACTACATGTATACAGTACAGGTCAATTTAAAGTAATTTATAATGTCCTTGTAGCATTCTTTCACTGTAAGCTAAAGCCTGCTAAAATGGAAGTCAGTGGCAAAATACCCACTGTCTGAAATGGCACAAGGTCAAGCCCATTGTTAGATCTTATTTATGTAGAATCAAATACTGTGATCCTTTTACCCAGACAAAACTCCCATAGCTTATCCCATGCTGTCTCTTCTGAAGGCCTCTCTATGAAATATCTTAGGTAAGTTAAGATACGATTCTTCACTAATAAAATTCAAGTTGAGCTTGCAGTTGATTTTAGTGGCTGCAGGAGGGGCCACAGTATTCTTGGGGCTGTAAAACCAGTCTTTTATCCCTATTTAATGTGTATGCACACCTATGGTCCTGTATATATATATAAATATGAATATGTCAGGACTCAGTCCTTCACTGAGATCGATTCAGGGCTTTGTGAGAGCTGTGGGTCTGTCAATGTACAGTAGCTTGCATAACTTGGGCCTTCTGGCCTGCTCCTGCTCCCGGTGTAGTCAATATCATGACTCCCATTAACTTAAATGGTGCAGGATCAGACCCTTAAATCATGAGGTTTTTTTAGATTAGGATCTGTATTTTCTTGTGTGTATATGGACAGTGCCTAGCACATTGTGAATGCAACTGAAATACAAATAAATTATAATAGATCTCAGTAAGGCTACATCACATCATTGATGTCTTTTCCAGGAAGCTTATTTGATATGTCCCTGTGAGGGCTGCCAGGTAGAAGACACTGTAGACTTTGGCTAAAACATTGTTTTTAATTGTAAATCCATTGTGTTTGGCTATATATTTAAATTTTTGAATATAAGTATTTCGATAATGATAACTGTAATAATACTTCACACTTCTAGAGAATTTTCTATCTGAGGATCGACAAGCACTAGCTTGCCATAGGACTGGAAGGGACCATGAGAGGTCATCTATACAAGTCCCTGCACTCAAGGCAGGACTAGACCATACCTGACAGGTGTTTGTCTAACCTGCTCTTAAAAATCTCCAGTGACAGAGATTCCACAACTTCCTTAGGCAACTTATTTCAGTGCTTAACCACATTAACAGGAAGTTTTTCCCAATGTCCAACCTAAACCACCCTTGCTGCAATTTAACACCATTGCTTCTTGTCCTATCCTCAGAGGTTAGAACAATTTTTCTCTCTCCTCCTTGTAACAACCTTTTATGTACTTGAAAACTGTTCTCGTGTCCCCTTTCAGTCTTCTCTTCTCCAGACTAAACAAACCTAATTTCTTCAATTTTCCCTCATAAATCATGTTTTCTAGATCTTTAATCATTTTTGTCCATCTTCTCTGGACTTTCTCCAATTTTTTCCACATTTTTCATGAAATGTGGTGGCCAGAACTGGGCACAATACTCCAGTTGGGGCCTAATCAGCACAGAGTAGAGCAGAAGAATTACTTCTCATGTCTTGCTTACCACTCCTGCTAATACATCCCAGAATTACGTTTGCTTTTTTTCAGGTGTGACACTGTTAACTCATATTTAGCTTGTGATCAACTATGACCCCCTTTCTGCAGTATTCCTCCTTAGGTAGTCATTTCACATTTTGCATGTGTGCAACTGATTGTTCCTTCCTAAATGGAGTACTTTGATCTGTCCTTATTGAATTTCATCCTATCTATTTCAGACCATTTCTCCAATTTGTCCAGATCATTTTGAATTTTAATCCTATCCTACAAAGCACTTGCAATCCCTCCCAGTTTGGCATCATCTGCAAACTTTATAAGTGTACCCTCTGTGACATCATCTAAATCATTGATGAAGATATTGAACAGAACTAATCCCTGTAGGCCCCAACTTATATGTCCTTCCAGCTTGACTGTGAACCACTGACAAGTACTCTCTGGTAAGTTTTCCTACTAGTTATGTACCCACTTTATAATATACTATAGTAGTGTAGTAGGTTCATTTCCCTAGTTTGTTTATGAGAAGGTTATGAAAGACAGTATCAAATGCCTTACTAAAGTCCCCCATTCACAAGTCTTGTTACCCTGTTAAAGAAAGCTATTAGTTTGATTTTACATGATTGGTTCTTGAAAAATCCGTGCTTTCTGTTCCTTCTCACCTTATTATCTCCTAGGTGTTAACAAACTGGACCTCTAGGTGAAGGGGTAGGTCTTATTTATTTTATTTTATTGTTTTTTATATAAACTATAAACACATAAAATAAAAAAATATAAATACATCCATAAGATGGAAATATCACATAAATAACAAAATCAGTATAAAATCTGAAAAAAACCACAACAAACCAAAACCAAATAAACAAAAGCCCTGAACCTGTAGAGGTCATGCAGGGCATCAATTATTGAATTGATTATGTAGAAAAATAAGTGAGAACATAGCCTAAGAGTACTGGGGACTAATATATAATAAATTGCAGAAGCATGTAATAGTTTCCTATGTGACCAGACAACTTCATATTTTTTCCAAGTGTTTCTGTCAGACCGAGCCATATTTTCCCATTAATGCAGTAGTACCGAGCTCACTAAGCAGTCTGTGTATGAAGGAGAAATTGCAGATTTCCATTTCTTCAAAATAACTCTTTTGGCCACTAAAATAGTTACTGCAATTTATCTTAATGTTAATTGGTCTTACCAATTCATCCAGCACCTCTAAAATACACAGGCTTGGAGAAGGAAAAGTGGCAAGACTTAAAGGTTTTTGAAAGAGCACCAGAACACATGCATTTTTGACTGATATAGAGGATGTGTGAAAGATTGCTATGGGGCTGTTTGCATCTCCAACCTTCACTCTGTATTGCCAATCTAGCCTTAAACTAATGTTCTGGAGTCCAGTAATAAACATTTAATAACTTGATCTGGAAAGTATCAGAGGGGTAGCCGTGTTAATCTGGATCTGTAAAAGCAGCAAAGAATCCTGTGGCACCTTATAGACTAACAGATGTTTTGGAGCATGAGCTTTCGTGGGTGAATACCCACTTCTTCAGATGCATGTGGTGGAAATATCCAGGGGCAGGTGTATATATGCTAGCAAGGAAGCTAGAGATAACGAGGTCAGTTCAATCAGGGAGGATGAGGCCCTGTTCTAGCAGTTGAGGTGTCAAATTTGCAGACACCATCAGCTCAGGATTGAACAAAGACTGTGAATGGCTTGCCAACTACAGAACCAGTTTCTCCTCTCTTGGTTTTCACACCTCAACTGCTAGAACAGGGCCTCATCCTCCCTGATTGAACTGACCTCGTTATCTCTAGCTTGCTTGCTAGCATATATATACCTGCCCCTGGATATTTCCACCACATGCATCTGAAGAAGTGGGTATTCACCCACGAAAGCTCATGCTCCAAAACGTCTGTTAGTCTATAAGGTGCCACAGGATTCTTTGCTGCTTGATCTGGAAAACTCACAAAGACAAATAAACTTGAAGAATCTTTCACATTGAGCCAGATATCCTCCTAGGTTTCTATTGTGACAGTAAGGCTAAGTTCTCTCCCCATTTTTCTTGTAGATTGAAAGGGTAATGCAAACCATTAAGCCACCAATAAGTAATTCCTACAAAGTCACTTTTGTTTTCATGTATCTTAACATGTTCTTCTAGAGGTGAGAGAGTTGAAACAGGCCAGTTGTCCCCTATCCTTGCATAAATCCTTGAGCACAGCTGCTAAAAGAAGGAACTGTTAGACAGCAGCAGTTGATATCTGCTGCACATGTAACACTGCTCTACAGCCAAAATGCTTCTGAAATAAATGTAGTCCAACTTTACTAATTCTGGGTCACTGAGAACGAAAATGATGCTTAAAATTGTTGATTGGCTCTAGTTTTCAAGATATGCTTTTGGGTCAGTATATACGACCTTTGACTTGGGAATGGCGGAGGATATGTGAGTTATAAAGGGAAGGGATCTCAATTTAAATCAGAAATGACTAAAATACATTTTTGACTGGATCTATGAATAAATCTGACTGTGTTTGGACAGTACTTGCTTTTGAGGCAAAACAATGAATGATGCAATCTGAAGCTGGTATTGCATCATACATGATATGAATTGCATCGTTATTCCTAGAAGTCATGGATGACACAATCATAATGAAGCTTACATCACTCTGCTGAACAAATTGCCCTATATCAGCTCTAGAAATCATACAGTGTTGTGCTCTCATTTGTCAGTGTTTGATTTTGCAAAGGGACACATTTCTGTTTAGCCAAAGTGAGCAGAGATGCCTCGTACTTGTGTGAACAGTGCAGATAACTTCTGCTATGTTTGTGGTGAAGTGACTTTTGCATTACAAAAGCGCAGTATAACCACTATGGTTAAGAAAGCCTATCACCTTTCTTTTGGCTGCAAACTTGGAGATCAGGACAAGAAGTGGGCCCCACACATATGCTGCAACACTTGTGCAACAAATCTTGGCCAGTGGTTGAACAGGAAAAGGAAATCTATGCCTTTTGCAGTGCCAATGATTTGGAGAGAGCCAACAGATCATACCAGCAATTGTTACTTCTGCATGGTGCCTCCAGTTGGGAAAGGTGTGTCAAAGAAGAAAAGGTGGACTGTGCATTAGCCAAACCTTCCATCAGCTATACGCCCAGTACCCCACGGAGAAGGACTGCCGGTTCCTGATGCACCAGAATCATTTTCATTTGAGTCAGACAAGGAAGCGGAAGAGGATGAAACTTCTGGTCCTGAACCATCAGTGTCACAGGACCCACATTTTCTCCCATCCTCCTCCTCTGAACTACACCTCCTAACACAAGGTGAACTGAATGACCTTGTCAAGGATTTGGAACTACCCAAGAGTAAGGCAGAGCTGTTGGGCTCCAGACTACAGCAGTGGAATCTCCTGGCAGGCTATCAGGGCAAATGGAGCCCATCAATGCTTGCAGACTATTGCTGGACAGTGACAAGAGATGATCCATTTAATGAATACAAGAGAGAAGCCAAGAAGCGCTGAGTAGACACTGAATAGGACTAAATTATGTACATAATAGTTTTTTGCCTTTTGTTTCATAATAAATTTTAGTTATATAACCCTTTTGCTGAGTTTTAAAGTGTTACATAAACAGGACAGGTGAAATATTATCATATAAAGCAACCATAAACACATGAAAAGACCTACGTTTACAATTTATGATTAAAACTCTATCTACACAATATACATAGACATAAAATGTAAAAACTTAAATATATTAGAAACAGTAGCCAATTAGTTGTTTTAATTGTCATATTTGAATTCGGCACATCAAAATACATAATAAATATCACATTTTATCTCTGAAGCAGAAGACTTCTCAAATTGTAGACCAGTGTATTTGAAAGAGGTCACTCTATCTCGTAATATATCTTTAATTTTTGTTAACCTTTTCTCTATCCAAATTGCCTTGAGCATGGAGTTGGCCTTGATCCTGAGGCATGGGTTATCCCATAGCAGTATGAGAAGAGAATTAGTAAGATTGGATGCTCTAATCATCTTAATGCATTGCAGAATGCCCCATGCAGATAAAAAATTTGGCTTTTTCTTAAGGATATGGGTAGCTTCTTAAGGAATAAAATAGAAGAGAAGAAAACAAATTGCATAGTTAAGCTTTTTTTTATCTCAAACTAGGCCAGTGTGTATACAGAGCTACGAGCTGGGGCGGGTGTGTCTGTGTGACCCACCTCACATTAGGATGCATTTGGTATGCTAGAAAATATAGATACAAATCTGGCAATCTCCTACCTCCAGTTGCCCAGAATTTCTTAAGGGTCTTGTGTGACAAGTGAGGCTGTTTTTTATCCCATATACATTGCATGGTAAGCCTATTTATTCAAACTAAGAGCAGGGAAAAACCCTTTAATGGCAATAGGCTAGTGATACAACTTAAGTCATCATATTTATAGAAACAATTTTGGGGAAAATTTGGACAAATTTTAACATCTAAATGTTATTTCCTTGCATATTTGAAATGGAAAATGCTGAAACTGAGAAGGATTGGTCTTTTGGATATATCTATTGCATGCTGACATACGTACATTGCCAGTGGTTTAAGAGCAACATAAAAAAGGAGGGGCAAGAAGGGAAAGCCCCGTCATATCCCTCATGCTAATTGAGATGTTGGAGAATTAACTCCATTAGTTGATACTGAAAAGAGGGCAGAGTTATATAATACACTGACCTGATTTGGGAATATTGGTCCAAATCTGTGTTGTTTGTGTTTTTTATTTTTCAGGACAGCCATTAGATAAGGCCATTCAGCCCTATCAAAGGCTTTCTCTGCATCTAGTGATAAGGATATGGAGGGAAAATCTGATATCTATGCTTGCTGGATCAGGTGAGCAATTTTTCCTCACATCAGCAGCCAATCTTCCTTTAATGAAATCAAGTATGAAAAATAAAATCAGTTATAGTCCACTTTACATGTCAGGAGTGTTGACTGTTCCAGAGGACTTGTGGTCACCATAACATAATCCATCACAGGCAGAGTTAGTGAAGAGATTCTGTCCAGCAGTACAAGCTGTGATGATTAGTGCTGATAATACTACAGTCAGTAGATGGTGTTATAAACCCCAGTTTAGTGTTAAACTGTTAGTCTATGCATTCCCGTGCTATGCAGTTGTTGTTGCTCAGTTCTAAGGGATATCAGAAGAAGAGTTCAGTATAGCTGGTTATTCACTAGGAGTTGGAAGATTATATAAATTAATATTACCACATCTAGAAGGATATACACAATAAAAAAGTGATTTTTAAACTTGAGGTATACTTTTCATTATGAAATTTTTTTTTGCTATTTTTGATCAAATCTGGTGTCAGTCTTTGAAAGTGTCTGCCAAGCTTCAGAGGGGTTTTTGGAAAATCTTGTGAAGCCTACTAAATCCATAGCGAAGGTGGGTGGGTACTTGATGCTCTATCTGACATTGGTCCCCTTCAGGATTTACTTTATGCCATTGAATGCAGCCATCTTTTTGTTTAGAACAGCTGGGAAGTCAGAAAAAAAATTGTGGCCTTTATACATAAGGGTTTCAGCCTTCTGGCAGCATTCATTAACATTGCTTTACCAATACATTTCAGCAGCTTGAAGGTGATGGGGTGTGGGCTTGCCAGACTCCTGCCCTCCAGTACCAGGCATTTGATAAGCACTTTCAATATCTAATAGGCACAACTCGGGGGTCCAATTTGTCAGGTAGTAGTTTCCGAAGAAAGCTTATACTATCCTTCCCCTCTAGACCCCCAGCAGTGCCCCAAAGGCAAAGATTGTTTCTTTGAGATCTGTTTTCTGAGGCCTGGTCTACACTACGCGTTTAAGCTGATTTTAGCAGCGTTAAACCAATTTAACGCTGTACCCGTCCACACTACGAGGCCCTTTATAGCGATATGAAGGGCTCTTTATATTGGTTTCTGTACTCCTCCCCAATGAGAGGAGTAGCGCTAAAATTGGTATTACCATATCGGAATAGGGTTAATGTGGCTACAAATCGATGGTATTGGCCTCCGGGTGGTACCCCACAGTGCACCACTGTGACCACTCTGGACAGCAATCTCAGCTCGGATGCAGTGGCCAAGTAAACAGGAAAAGCCCCATGAAATTTTGATTTTCATTTCCTGTTTGCCCAGCGTGGAGCTCTGATCAGCATGGGTGGCAATGCAGTCCCAAATCCAAAAAGAGCGCCAGCATGGACCGTACGGGAGATACTGAATCTGATCGCTGTATGGGGAAACAAATCTGTTCTATTAGAGCTCCATTACAGAAGATGAAATGCCAAAGTGTTTGAAAAAAAAATCTACAGGCTACACAGTGCTGCGTGACAAGCGTAACGGGAAGCCAGAGACTCAAATGGACGCTCATGGAGGGATGGAGGGGGTACTGAGGACTCCAGCTATCCCACAGTCCACAGCAGTCTCTGAAAAGTATTTGCATTCTTGGCTGACCTCCCAATGCCTTTAGGGTCAAACACATTGTCTGGCGTGGTTCAGGGAATAGCTTGTCAATTTACTCCCTCCCCCCCCCACGTGAAAGAAAAGGGAAAAAAATTGTTTCTTGACTTTTTTCAATGTCACCCTATGTCTACTGAATGCTGCTGGTAGACGCGATGCTGCAGCAGTGAAGAGCAGTATCTGCTCCTCTCCCCTCCCTGGTGGCAGATGGTACATGCTTGATAACTGCCGAATACCCCTGGCTGGCCTCAGGGGCGCCTGGGTAAAAATAGGAATGATTCCTGGTCATTCCCAGTAGATGGTACAGAACAGCTGGTAACAGTCTTCATCATAGCCACGGGGGGCTAAGCTCCATCAGTCCCCTCCCTTTCTGGTGTAAAGAAAAGATTCTGTACTGCCTGGACTATCATAGCAGCGGGATGCTGGGCTCCTCTCCCCCGCACGGCTTAATGTCCTGCCTGGACTGTCATAGCACGGGGAGGCTGCCTTCCCCTCATTTTCTCACTAACAAGTCACTGTTTCTTATTCCTGCATTCTTTATAACGTCGTGACACAAATGGGGGGGACACTGCCATGGTAGCCCAGGAAGGTTGGGGGAGGAGGGAAGCAATGGGTGGGATTGTTGCAGGAGCACCCCCTGTGAATGGCATGTAGCTCATCATTTCTGCGGGATCTGATACAGAACAGCTGTACTCTCTGATGCACTGCTTCTCTAGTACACTTGTCCCAAATTCTAGGCAGGACTGACTCTATTTTTAGAAACCATAAAGGAGGGATTGACTTGGGGAGTCATTCCCAGTTTTGCTTTTGCGCCCCCGGCCGACCTCAGCCAGGGGCACCCATGATAGCAGCAGACAGCACAGAATTCAGATAACCGTCATCTCATTGCCAAATTACCCTGGCAGCAGATGGTACAGAACGACTGGTAACCATCTCTGCTATCATGGAAAAGCAAATGAATGCTGCTGTGTAGCGCTGGAGTATCGCCTCTGTCTGTGGCATCCAGTACACATACGGTGACTGGCAGGGTGGGGGAGAAAGCTGAATGGGCTCCATGGTTGCCATGCTATGGCATCTGCCAGGACAATCCAGGGGAAAAGGGCGCGAAATGATTGTCTGCCGTTGCTTTCCCGGAGGAAGGAATGACTGACGACATTTACCCAGAACCACCTGCGACAATGATTTTTGCCCCATCAGCCACTGGGCTCTCAACCCAGAATTCTAAGGGGCGAGGGAGACTGAGGGAACTATGGGATAGCTACGGAATAGCTACCCACAGTGCAACACTCCGGAAATCAACGCTAGCCTCGGACCATGGACGCACACCGCCGAATTAATGTGCTTAGTGTGGCTGCGTGCACTCAACTTTATACAATCTGTTTTATAAAACCAGTTTATGTAAAATCGGAATTATCCTGTAGTGTAGACGTACCCTATGTCATCCTGTTTTTTCCCCCCAGTTTGTCTAGTCTAAGCTTTAACGAGGTAGCTTCTCTATTAATTTTCCTGGTTTCAATGACAAACTTTTGTCACTCTTTTTTCAAGAGAGCCATTTGAGATTTTACATTACATATTCATGGGCTCTCTAAAGATATATCTTTTGAGATTGATTCCAGTCAATCTGTGACGAATTTTTAGTGCCACAATATCCTGGCCTAGATTCTATTGCGGCGTTGCAGTCTCCCCCTTCAGCTGCTTAGGTGATTCAGGCATAGGTCTTTTGTTGCCTCTCATGTTTTCATTGAAATCCATAGTTTATCCAGGGGATTAATTTAAGCTTTTTGACAGAAACTTACTTGACAATTTGTTACGAATGTAATTATTAGAGGTGAATTGATATGTAGGGAGTGAGAAGGTCCGGACTAAGTGGCCATCTTCTTCCTGGGTACCATGTGACACCTCCCACTCCCCAGATCTCCTTATTTGTACTTTTGATTTACATCTATGCAAAGTGGGTGTAAAATACTACCAAATCAGCATTCTTCACATTCTTACACTGCTAATAACAATTTACATTTCTTGTGCACAGGTGTCAATGATGACACAGCGTGAAAAGCAGTGGAGAATCAGGCCCAAGATGTTGCCTTACAGTTGGCTGGAGAAGGTACCCAAATGCTGCTAAGAATGGACAAATCAGGCAGACCTCTCTTTCCCTGGAGGACCCTGCCAGCAGTACCATTTGCAGACATTGATTGTAGCGACTCTGGATGAGACCTCTATTTTCTATGGTCTCCCCTGGCTGACTCCGTAAACTAATTCCAGAGCTCCAATCAGAAAACATAAGAAAAAGGGCCATTTCCCTCCTGGAGTCACAGTTTAATCTGGTACAGTCTTTATCATTAACCCTAGAGTTGTGTGTTGCAAGAGGAGCTCCACAGCATGCAGGGAAAAATTGATAGGGCTCTCAAACAAACCTATGGATGAAGTACAGTCATTAATACATTTAGTCTCTCAACATTGCAGTGAAGTAGAAAAGTGTCTCTTTTCACAAATGAGGTAAGCAAGGCTGAGAGAGATCATATGATCATATTATGCAGGAAGTCTGTGGCAGAATGAGATATAGATCCCAGCTCTCCTGAACTGCAGTCCAGTATTTAAGCACAAAATTATTTTTGCGTCCTTATGAATGGAGGCTTTGATTTTTGCTTTACCTTAAAAATGAGTTCTAGAAATCTAGCTCTATTTTCAATTGCTTCTGCGCTATTTGTAATCTAATCTTTCAAGTATACATCATTCTGATATAAATTATCATTAATTTGGTTTTACTCATTAAATTGTTGCCTTTTCTTTTTAAAGACAGGGCATATTTAATGGCTGCATTATATAATGTACAGCTAACCAGGAATATCCTGCACTCTTTTGAAAGGCAATTTAGTAATTTTCCACCAAATTTATCTATGCATCTAAATCTCATTTTCAAGATACCAAATGTTCTTTCAATTATCATTCTGGTCATTTTTGAGTTTCATTATAATGAAACAGTTTTTTTAGAGAGTCTGTAGATAAGACAGAAAAGAAATTAGGCAGTTTTTCAAGGGATTTCCACTGTCACCTAAAAAATTGGTTTAAAAAACTCTCCAAACCTGCAGTACTTTATATCAGAGCACCTAGACAGGAGCTTCCTGAGAAGCCATCTTTGTTGAGAATTGCCTTTTGCAAACAGTAAATTTTTTGTCTTTCTGATATGTATATATAATTAAAATTGCACAGGATTTTACTCCCATGACTCCAGTAAAAAAGTCAACCATTCACACAGCTGTAACTCAGTGAAGTGCTTTGGTATTTCTTCAACAAAAATGACATCAAACTAATAAAATCTAACATTACAATTAAGATGTAATATGTGCCTTAACTGAGTAACTGCAAGATCTCAGTACCATAACCTTTGTCTCACCTCTCCTCTTACCCTTATTTATTTTGTCATATCCAAGGCCCTGATTCTGCTACCCCATTAGTGAGAGTGTGTGTGTGTCTCTCTCTCCCCCATCTCCTGCTGCCCCTCTTCAGAAGCATCAGTAGCAGGTCATGAATCAGTTGCTATTCCTACAGGTTTATATTATAATCCAAAGTATTTACACCAGATGACTACATGCACTGTACAATATATGACAGTGAATTTCAGTAAGGTATCATTGAATAATGAAATTTTTTCCATTGAACCAGAGTTAAGGAACACTTATCCCAAATATATTGGCCCAAATTCATCACTAGTATAATTACATTGAGCAACAAAAGGGTTCACCGAAGATAAATTTACCCCTCTGTGTCAATCAGCAACTAAAACTGACTGGTCTAGTGGTAGCAATATAAAACACTGAGTTAATGATGTAAGACTTTATTTACTTGGCCTATACGATATCTCTGTGATTTTTTACTCTCTGTACTTATAAACTCCAATACCTTACAGTATCTATGAGATTCAAGATGTTTTTTATTTACAAAAGGGTCAATTTTGTCTCTGAATGGGTGCATTTTTGTGCATCCTTATTGCTTTCACTGTACATATTAATGGAATTTAAAAAGAAAATTGTTGCTGATGCTATACATAATGAAAGATTTTCTGTAGCTATAGTAGAAGAGTAGAAGAGTCATTTTTGTTATGAGAAAACAAACACAGAGGTGTGCAGAAGACAGATGCTCTTTCACAAAAAAAATTGAAAAACTGGCTTTGTTTTGAATCTGAACCAAACCTGAAAATTTTTAAATTTTCTACAAAGGAAAGTTAAGAAAAAATATTTTGAATCAATTGAAATATTTTATTTCAACTAAATCATTTTTCAGTTGTGACCTTTAAAAAAAAAGTTTTATATTATACAAGAGAGTCAATGTGGCCTAATAAATAGAATAGTGAACTTGGGGCTCAAGGGACCTGTGTCATATTTTTGGGTGGCATTGGGCAAATCACTTCATCTCATTGTGCCTCAGCTTTTCCATCTGTAAAATGAGGATAATGATACTGACACCTCTTTTGTAAGGTGCTTTAGATATCTGGAAGAAAAGAGAGGATGTGAAAATCACTGCCATTAAATATGTTGTGGTAGTTATAAGAACTGGAGTTAGAGTTCATCTGAGATCACCTCCAGCAAATTATAGTAATATCATCATTATATTTTGCATCACATTAGTCTGTCTCATACTGTTACTCCATCTCTTATCCTGGGCCTCCATCTCCTTGTGCTGTACTGCTTCTATCTCCTTACATTCATCGCTTTCTTGACCTTTCTCCTCCTTTTGTTTTATAGCCTTCTGCCTCCCCAGGAAAACCAACATTCTGTCATCTTAATAATTCATCAAGGCCTGAAATGGACTCCAGAAGCATCTCCTCTGTTCTGCTTCCTACTAACATCCTTGGAAGCCCTTGTGGACTATTTTCAACATCTGGCTGGTCCAAGGGCAAGTGCATCATGAGAGGTGTTAGATAAAGATGCATCATCCTCAGAGTCACTGGCATGCAGTGATTCTGTTGATAGTGGGGAGAAAACGAAATACTGTTAATTCTCCTATCTGGAAAATTAACCTCATGATGTAAGACACCGTTTCTGTATGGGCCATTGTGTTCCTGTTCAGAATCTTGACTTTGGCATTTTTTTTCCAAGCTACAATGTACTGAGGTCAGAAGGTTTTTTGTTTTGTTATTCTTGTGATGTATGAGAGAGGATTAAGAACTGTCTAGCTACCCTTACATCAAGCCAATCCACTCTATAATGATATTTAATGTTAATTAGTCTAATGTACTACAGAACAGAGTTCAGTAACATAGTAGCAGAGCTAATGAAAGGAAGACTACTGTAATTATTTCCTTGCTTACAGGCCAACAGTTC
This sequence comes from Gopherus evgoodei, assembly GCF_007399415.2. NCBI lineage: Eukaryota > Metazoa > Chordata > Testudines > Testudinidae > Gopherus > Gopherus evgoodei. Next base: position 9,678,722 of record NC_044326.1, read on the forward strand.
TGCTGACTGTGGTTGCCATTACCCACTGTGATGTTAATGAATATTCCTCATCTGCCATGTGAAAGTATTTACCCTCAGACCACTGGGGAATAGAACTGCTATGATGTGAGACTACTGACAAGAATAAACAATAAAATAGGATGCAACTGGACAAGTCAGGTATTGTACATAAGCAAACATGCATTGACTGTGATCCCCATGTATAAAGTGGAAGATTAACCATCAGAAAACTTCTTCATGATTTTATTTAAAGTTCAAAGAAATATACAATTTAGGAAAAACTTCTGCTTCAGATTGCTGAGATTCCCCCAAAAGAGCTGTCCATCAGAAACTGGTTAAAATTCTAGCATCCAGAATGTAGTTGCGGTGTCTGGCATAAACTGGTTCCTATAACTCATGATGTATTGTCCAAAAGTAAAAGGGACATAGTAAACGGGACATACTGTAAAGGAAAATATGAAATGTAAAATCAGTAAGATGTCATAAAGGGTAGAATTTAGGGTTCAGCGTGTGTTAAACACAAAGGGCCAAATCCTGCAGTCAATGGGGGTTTGCCTAAATAAGGATCGAATAAGATTGAGTAGGACTGCTGAGATTTAGCTCAACATTTTTAAAGTGAAATTTGAAGAGAAGTGATGTGACTCAGTGTCTAGCAGATGATTCCAGATGAAAATTGGAAAAGCACAAGTAAATGGAAGGCCACAAATAAATGAATGTGAGGTAGTAGGTACATACAAGCTCACAGAGGTGAAACAAGTCCATTGACTGTTTTGTTAATTATTCTAGCAAATGAAGCTTCTGAGCAATTACTTATGGGGAGAAAGGATGGCCAAGTGATTGAAGCACTGGCCTGGAATGTGGGAGACCCAGGTTAAATTCCATATGCCAACATGAACTACCTGTGGGACCCTAGGCACAATCACTTAGCCTTTCTGTGGTTCAGTTCCCCAAGTCTAAAATGGAGATGATATTGCTTTCCTGTCTCACAGGGATCCTGGAACAGAGACAGAAACCACCAAGATAAAAGCACTGCCTGTTGGAATGGTGCCCCGATGACCAAGTCAGTCATGGGACACACAGAACAATTATTTGTATTGTGGTAGCATGTAGGAGACTCAGTCTTGGACGTGGACTCCATTCTGTTAGGCACTGTATGTGCACACAGCAAAAAGATGGTCCATGCTCCAAAGACCTTACAATCAAATTACAAGGCAAAAGACAACAGAGAAGTAGGAAGCCGTAGTAGACAATGCTGGTGGTATCCACAAACCAGCTGGCTATCTGTTACGTTTTCTGTAGGCACTATGGCAAAGGAGTGATTTGAAGGAAGACAATCCTGTGAAGTATGTGTAATTATCACAGTTTTTGTGATGGGGAAAAAGAAGCTGTTTAAAAGAAGCTAAGTCAGTTATTAAAGGTCATATGTAAAGTTTGTGGAAGAGTTGGGAATAGAAGTCACATTTTCTGAGTCCCATTCCTGGTCCTTAACTCTTGCCATCTTCCAGAGATGCATGATTTAGTTATCTGAACAATGACAGCTATTTTTAATGATATCTGAATTTAATGTTTAAATGAGTACGGCATATTCTCTCTACATATTCCAAATTCCCTAACTCCCTTTCCCCCACTTCAACAATAGAAAACTATATAGATGGTTGGCATCTTTCACAATTAAACAAAAGACAGCACTCCTCTCCCACACACACACAAATAAAGGAAAAGGCTAACATTAACAGAAGTCCAAAGTAAAAGGAAAATAAAAAGGCAAAACTATTCCTGTGGTTTGTAAAACTATCATTAAAAGAAAAGCCCCTAAATCAGTCTCCAATGAGAAATATTACTATATAACTGGATATATTACCTGGGGATATATTATGATGAAGAGTGCTAGGGCTTCTAAATTTCTAAATTCAGCTTTCAAAAGGGAAAAAGGGTAGTTGTCCCATTATCTTTGCAATATAAAAGAAAGGGCAGAAGTGACCCCTGTGGTTTTTCAAAACAAGCCACAGCTGCTGTTTGCCTTCTAGCTACTACACAAACACAAGTCAATGTAAGTTCCTCCCTGCTCTGAACATAGGGAGAAAAGGTGATTGAGAGCATGGCCAGTGATAGATCCCAGCTTGCAAAGGATCTTCCTACAATACTCATTTTAAATGACCTGCAAGGTTTGAAAGCATTACTGTTACTTGCTGTGCTGCTCAATTTTCAATCACAGATGCCAAAAATTACACTCCTACATCCATATGTAGGCACTTAAATACCTATTTTAAGCACCCAAATTAGCACACAGATGCATAAAATGGGTATTTCAGAGTCCACATATGGATTTTTGTGCATACATTAGCCAACCAAGTCTGAAAGACACTCTCTTGATAGATGGACAATATTATAATATCCTCACTGCTCATATAATCTCTTAAATAAAGTTACATTGTTATACTGCATATTTTTTTTTAAAAAACAACCATATCCAATGAGGTGGGTATTCACCCATGAAAGCTCATGCTCCAATACGTCTGTTAGTCTATAAGGTGCCACAGGACTCTTTGCAACCATATCCAACCGCTTATATAGTCCTGTCTAGCTGCCACTTATAGACCAGAGATTTCCTCACATCTACCCAACCTACTTTGGAAATGGCTACAAACCCTCATAAAACACTATGCTGCCACACACCACATCATCTTTGAAGGTACAGAGAAGCCCTGCATTAATTCTCCAACACTTACTCATGCTAGCAGTACCATCCATTTCAGTAGGACTATTATTGTAGGTAAGTACTACCCAGAGTGAGTGAGGGTTTTAAAATTAGGTCCTCGATACACAAAAGAAAACAATCAGAGCTGATTCAGCAAAATACTTAAACATATGCTTTAGACTGTCCCTATTCCTCTGTTCCACCCCCTTATGGAACTTATTTTTTTAATAGATTTTTGGAGGAGGGGGAATGGGAAGAGAAGGAAATTTATTTCAAAATATATACAAAGAACATTAAAGTTGTACAGTTAAGCACTCAAAAATCAGGAAACACCAAAGTTAACACTATACAGGCAACCTTAATTTTGCCCCTTATGCTGCAATCTTTAATTACATCATCCCATACTATTATTTCCAAATGGCCCTTGAATGAAGCATACAGTGCAACAGGTTGGGCGGTGCATGAGGCAGCAGGATGGTCAACATTTATATTTAATAACTTGCTAGAAGAGGAGAACTGCACACAATAATTGATCTGCCAACGTCATATTAAAAAAAGAAATCTCATATGTAAAATGAACGAAATACTAATTTTTAAATAATTTAAAATTCTGCGCTACAGATTTACCTTGCTGAGGGACCAGAATACAACACAGGAATTTGCTTAAATGACTGAAACAGTTTCATCTTGTTGCCAAGACAGGATTTAAGTTTGTTTTAAACATGTTCCCAAGTTGTTTAAATTTGGCGCTATGTTTAAAATACTGTTATGGTCCTGATGGAACCACGTTTCAGAACATATGAATTGCCATATCTGGTCAGACCAGTCATCTATTTCGGTAATACTCTGTCACTTACAATAAGAAGTGCAAGAATCTGTGTAATGCATTAACTTGCCCCCAGGGGATGCTTCCTCCTAATTCCCAGCAGTACATGGCTTATGCCCTGAAACATGTGAGTGTCTATCCATTTTTAACTTAATGTAACTGTGAATGTTACATTTTCCTTATAAATGTTTAATCCTGATAAACTGTTGGAATCAATGATTATCTTGTGCCACTGAATTCCATGGGTTAATTATGTATTGTATTAAAAAAAAAGTGCATTTCATGTAAGTACAGTACAATGATTTTTTCCTCACCTGCGGTAATCAGACAGCATAAAGAGTGGGATGATGCTTCTTTAATGCAAGGAACAGAATTTGGTACTGGATAGTTCCATGGCAGTTGGAAATGACAGTTTAGTAACAGTCGATTGGTTTCTTGTGGCTGAAAGACTTGCTCTCAAGTTTTTTCTCTGGAAGAACAGAAATGCTACATTGCTAGGTTACAAAATAATACCCAGCAAATTATCTCAGTTTTTGGTAGCTAGTGGTAACATTGTTTCAGTTTCTATGAAACAGTTAACAGAGATAAAAGAAGAGGGAGGAATAATAGTGGTTTCAAACCAGGTAATATCCTAAAGGAGAGAAATAAATTTCTCCATTGCAAACAGTATTTTTGAAACAGCCTCTGGTGATTCACTGACCCAAGGAAAAGTCCCTACTGCTCTTCCAGGTCTTCACACTTCTTCACTGCATTCAGGCACATAGTTTAGCAGTGATGCAGTGCCCAGATAACCATCCTCCTTGGCTTAGTTCCTAGAAATCTTGATGCCATGCATTGAAAAAGCAGTGTTGCAATAACTGAGGCCTGGCGGGCCATTGTTAATTGTTAGCCTAACTGGTGAAAAGGGGCCAAAGTTGCATGAATTGTCACAATAATCTGTTTTTTAGAACTGTTTAAGAAAAGGTCGGAGGAGACAGAGACCGAATTAATTTAAACAGAAAAAGGTCTATTGATACCACTTCAGGACTGTGTTAAGATTATGACTGGTAAACAAATGGAGCAGAACAGAGCCCAAATTGGTGTGTCAGAAATTAGGCCTAGTTGGTGGACAAATAATGAGAGGATAGATTATTTCACTCATTGCCTTTTTGGGGTACTTAGAAAGCGACATGGGTGGGAAAGAAAGGAATTTTTATCACCACCATCATGGCTACAGTGGAAGGATTGTTGCTGTGACACCAGAACTTGATATTCCAGTGGGGACACTTGATCATCATCACTGCATCAGTGAGGACCCAAACTTGATACCTGTGAGAACTTATTCAGTTTTCCCTTCCCTCATGTGCTCCTTTCTACCCCACATTTTTCTCCTGGTCTCTCTCTTTCTCTTGGCTTTTCACCTGATTCTGAAATCAGCTGCACTGCAAGGCACCAGCAGAGTGATATGAGATGCCTATCCAGCTCTGCTGGCCTGAGAAACTCCAGTAAAGAACAGGGAGGTGAGCATGGGTTCAGAGCAACAGGCCAACCTGACAGCCATTCATGACTGAGAACATCAACAAAGCTGTTATAATGCTGCCTACAGTGACTCAAGAACCTGAGTGCCACCCTCAGGGCATATTCTCTATGTTGCCACCCCAGTGAGTGCACCTTTGTGAAAGATGGTCCCCTAGACCAAGAATCATGGCAAATATCAGGTTATTCCCAGCCCCAAAGGACCAGTAACTTATTCCAGGTCAATTGCACCTTAGCTTTCACACAAAAGACAACATTTATAGCCAATCATATAATAAACTGTATGAAGGTTTATTAAATAGGAAAAGAAAACAAGAGAGCTATTTACAAGGTTAAAGCATGGAAACATAGATGCACAAATGAGTTACAATATTAAGTTTCAAAAGGTAATAGAAGTTTCTATAACCAACAAGTTCTATATATCCTTTACAGCTAACCCAGTCTAAACAGCTGGATATCTCTTGCCACCCAGAATGCAAGCAGCAAAGAACTCTTTAGTTCCTTTTGTTTGAGGTTTTCATCCCACTCCTGCCATGTGCTCTGAACTGCAATCTCAGCAGATGGGAGGAATCCACTTGCACGATTCATCTTTGGGGATGGAGGGGAGGAGAGCAGAACTACAATATCCCACAATAGACTGTCTGGTGTTGATGGAGCTTACCTGTTTGGAAGGACGTAATGCCTTCTGTTGATTATCATCCCTTCACACTAATTAATGTATATCTCTTCTGTCTGACGATTCACACAGGCACAGAGGCTCACAACGCAACCACTCAAACCACACCTTACAGTAAGGGATACTGATGTTATAAATGAGATTAATGCATGCAGCAACTCACAAGCAGTCAATAAAGACTAAACACATTATTATAATGCTGATATCTATTTAACAATACTGACAGACAGGTGAGCCAGACTGATTCCAGCTATGTATTTGTCTGGGGCTGGAGCACCCATGGGGAAAAATTGGTGGGTGCTCTGCACTCACCGGCAGCCAATCTCCCCACCTCTGCCACAACTCACCTCACCTTCGCCTCCTACCCTGTGCGTACCGCATCCCAGCTTCTCCTCCCAGTGCTTGCTGCTGTGAAACTGCTGTTTCGTGGTGTAACAAGCTCTGGGAGGGAGGGGGGAGGAGCGGTGATGCGGGGCACTCAGGGGAGGAGGCAGGGCCGGGGTGGGGATTTGGGGAAGGGGTTGAAATAGGGGCAGAATCGGGTGAGTACTTAGGGGAAGGGGTTGGAATGGGGGCGGGCAGGGCGGTCGAGCACCCACCAGCGCCAGCAGAAGTTGGTGCCTGGGCTTGTGGACTCCTCTGTGCTAACCCCAAATGCTTTTGTTTTCCTTGTAACCTTTAAGCTGGACTTCAAGAAGGTCATTCTTGATGCTAAATTTTTGTAATTGGGTTTTTAAATCTAGCAATAGCCTGAGTTTTCAATATATTTTCTTTCTTTTTGTTTTTAATAAAATTTACCTTTTTTTAAGAACAGGATTGAATTTTGGGTCCTAAGAGGTTTGTGCACATGTTGTTTAATTAGCTGGTGGCAACAACTGATTTCCTTTGTTTTCTTTCTCAGCTCTTCCCTGGAGGGGGTGTAGAAGGGCTTGAAGGTATCCCACAGGAAGGAATTCCCAAGTGCACCTTCCTGGGTTCTCAAAAGGGTTTTTGCATTTGGGTGGTGGCAGCATCTACCCATCCAAGCTCAGAGAAAAGCTGTAACCTTGGGAGTTTAAGACAAGCATAGAGTAGCCAGTATTAATTTTTAGATTCCTTGCAGGTGCCCATATTCTGCACTCAAAGTGCCAGAGTGGGAAATCAGCCTTAACAGATGTAGACCAAGATTCCTCATAAGCTGCAGAGCTCATGGGCATGGTGTGCGTAGAACTTCTTAGCTAGGATGGCATCTGCCTCCAAGATCTCCCATTTCCTCCTGGTACTGACTCCTGGCAAGCGGGCTCTGAGTTCTCCCTCCTGCTGCCTCTTCCATGGTCACTTCTGCTGCTCTTGGCTAGGGGGAAGTCAGAATTAAGAGTCCTACTTAGCTTCCCTTCCCAGACTTGGGAATAAGGAAACTGAAGACCTCAGGACTATCTCCTCAGGCCTGGGAATGGGAGGAAGAGAAGATTGGAAACAACCCCCTTTCCCTGAGCCCTGAATAGTGGGAAGAGACTGAAGATCCTTGTGACCATCCTCTATGGCTGAAGGGGAGTGAAGACCCTCCCACTTCCTAAACCTGAAAAAAGGAAGGCAGAGATGAAAATGTAGATATCCTTACCTACCTCCCAAGCTGAGGGCCTCCTGCTGCCCAAGTGAGCAGCAGCAGCAGGGCCCATCTTGGCCTGAGGAGCAGAAGCCATTGATTTGGGGATTGAAGGCACTGCATTATTTTTGGATGGGGAGGTAACAGCAGTATATGGCTGAGAGGAGGAGACAGACACAGCAGTTATTGATTTGGGTGAGGAGGAGGAATAATGGCGAAGAGAGAGAGAGAGAGATGGACATTGAGAATGTGAGATAGGGAAGAAGAAGAGAGAATTGGGAACTAGATTGGGAGAGAATGTGAAAAGAGTGAGTGAATGTTTGAGATGGCGTGAATAAGAATAGAAGATGGATTGAGAGAGAGTGAATGACAATAGCTGGATAGAATTTGTGGAATGAGACTGAAGGAGATGGAATGAGAATAACAAAGCGAATGAGGATGAAGGGACTACCCTCATAAGTATTAAACTTGAACTCAGCATGTCATTCTGCATGCATTAAAAACCAAAGTAGACTCTCTCGTGTTTTGATATAATTAGCTAGTTTCACGTTGGCATCATGCTGGTGAGGGGTCTCCAGGAGAGATGTAGATATGGAGAGTTACACAGGGTAGCTGGCCTAATTTGCCTCCCCAGGTGGGAAAATGATTTTGGTCATGTGACTAACTTAGTCCATGCCTAGATCTGAGGGATCTGAGCTGCTGCACACAGCCCCAGGAAGGAAGGACTGTGAGACCCTAGCCTTCAAGGGTGACTCACAGCTCAGGAAGGCCAGAACTTTAAAGCCACAGTCCTGAGGCGGAGGATTTTTAAACCTGAGGGGTGGGCAGAAAGGAATATTTGTAGGAGTTGAATGATACTGAATTAGACCCCGGTAGAAGGAGAATATTATTTTAAAGGCTGTGACCACATTATGCTGGGGAAACTGAGGAAGGTGCCTGCAGGGTCACCCCAGGCCACAAGTGGGTGTCATTTACAGAGAAATATAGTCTTGTGAACCAGCTCAGGAAAGGTGTTCCATCTGCAAGGACCAAATAGTGTGGTGAGTCTGGCACCACTGCTGAAAATGAGGATGTGAGGAAGTGTCATGGAATAAGACCAGGGCAGAAAGGTGTGAATGGGGCTTGTGGGGATTTGGCAGAGATAAGTAAGACTTGAATTCTGGAGTTGCACAAGTCACATAACAAGATAGACAAAATGCTCCAAGGCTAGAAGACACAGGGCTTGTCTACATCAGAAAGTTGCAGCGCTGGTGAGGGAGTTACAGCGCTGCAACTTTGAAGGTGTACACATCTGCAGGGCATCACCAGCGCTGCAACTCCCTGTTTGCAGCGCTGGCCGTACTCCCGTTTTGTCTCGGGTGTAGAGGATCCAGCGCTGGTGATCCAGCGCTGGTAATCCAATGTAAACACTTACCAGCGCTTTTCTTGACCTCCGTGGAAGGAGGAAGCCTTTGGTAATCAAGCTGGTCTCCTTCCCTGCGGTTTGCTGGGTGGCTCCGGGAACGCGAGAGCAAACCGCGGCGAAGCGGGTCTCCTTTCCCGGTTTGCTCTCTAGTTCCCGGAGCCCCGAGCAAGCAGGTCTCCTTCCCTGCGGTTTGCTGGGTGGCTCCGGGAACGCGAGAGCAAACCGCGGCGAAGCGGGTCTCCTTTCCCGGTTTGCTCTCCAGTTCCCGGAGCCCCGAGCAAGCAGGTCTCCTTCCCTGCGGTTTGCAGGGTGGCTCCGGGAACGCGAGAGCAAACCGCGGCGAAGCGGGTCTCCTTTCCCGGTTTGCTCTCTAGTTCCCGGAGCCCTGAGCAAGCAGGTCTCCTTCCCTGCGGTTTGCAGGGTGGCTCCGGGAACGCGAGAGCAAACCGCGGCGAAGCGGGTCTCCTTTCCCGGTTTGCTCTCTAGTTCCCGGAGCCCCGAGCAAGCAGGTCTCCTTCCCTGCGGTTTGCAGGGTGGCTCCGGGAACGCGAGAGCAAACCGCGGCGAAGCGGGTCTCCTTTTCCGGTTTGCTCTCCAGTTCCCGGAGCCCCGAGCAAGCAGGTCTCCTTCCCTGCGGTTTGCAGGGTGGCTCCGGGAACGCGAGAGCAAACCGCGGCGAAGCGGGTCTCCTTTCCCGGTTTGCTCTCTAGTTCCCGGAGCCCCGAGCAAGCAGGTCTCCTTCCGTGCGGTTTGCTGGGTGGCTCCGGGAACGCGAGAGCAAACCGCGGCGAAGCGGGTCTCCTTTCCCGGTTTGCTCTCCAGTTCCCGGAGCCCCGAGCAAGCAGGTCTCCTTCCCTGCGGTTTGCAGGGTGGCTCCGGGAACGCGAGAGCAAACCGCGGCGAAGTGGGTCTCCTTTCCCGGTTTGCTCTCGCGTTCCCGGAACCCCCCTTGAAGCCGCCCAACAGCGCTGCAGTGTGGCCACATCTAACACCACTTGCAGCGCTGGTTGCTGTAAGTGTGGCCACTCTGCAGCGCTGGCCCTATACAGCTGTACTAATACAGCTGTAACAACCAGCGCTGCAAAATTTTAGATGTAGACATGGCCACAGACAGTATGTCTACACAGCAAAGAAAAACCTGGAGTTGGTCCGTGCTGAGCCGATTCAGGCTAGGGATGCAGGGCTGTTTCATTGCTGTGCAGATTTCTAGACTCAGACTGGAGCCTGGCTCTTGGGCCCTGCAAAGTGGAGTGTCATTTCAGCACATTAAATCATCAACACCACATTAGTAACAAGTTGGCTTATTTTTGGGTGTTGGTCTCCTGGCCTCTCCCATTACTATACTTAAAATTTATGGGATCTTGAAAGGCAGGCTTAATTTACATACACACAATTAAACCCCAGGAAGATGACTGCTCTTTATATCACAGCTCTCCTATGCCTGCTACCATTTGCTATGCCCCATACCATCTGGGCACCCTAGGTGTGTGTATAAGACCAAAATCTGAATAAATGAGACAGCCTATCCATGTGCTAAGGTGATCGCCTCATGCAACCTGTGGCTCTCTCTGTGTCAGACTGGCATGATCCACCCTTGACCATGGAGTCTTGCACCCCGTATCGTCCAGGGCTATACTCTGCCCCATCAGCACTCCTGTCTTTCTTGCTCTGTGCCTGCTGCTACCTTTTCCATTCCCATGGTAACCCTGCCCACTACTATCCAGATCCTGTACTTGAGCCCCATCCTGTGGCCGGCTGTTAATGCCTTAGTCCTGTGCCCACCGCATTGCCCTGAACCATGAACTCCATCTCCCTTGCTGTCCAAGCTCTGTACTCCATATTGTCCTTGTCCAGCACTGTGCCTAACTACTGCCCCTGCCTGGCACTGTGCCTCCTGTACACAGCTACTGCCCTGTCCCACCCTGTTCCCTCATGCCCTGCTTCTGGCAATGCTGTGCACTGTGCCCCCCCACATGTCCAGCCCCTGCTCCATCCTGTGCCCCCATGCCCTGCTTCTGGCCACTCCCTGCACTGTGCCTCCTCCCCCCCTACCATGTCCAGCTGCTGCCCCTGCCCCACCCTGTGCCCCCATGCCCTACTTCTGGCCACACCTGACACTGTGCCTCCCGTGCCTCGCCTCGCCCAGTGGCTGGCCCTGACCAACACTAGGCTTCCTCCATGCTTAGCTTCTGACCTTGGACTACACTGCCCTCACCCCCCATGTCCAGCTCCTGTTGTCTCTGCCCCACACTGTCCAACTGCTGGCCATACCCCTGCCCTGCACAGTGCCCCTTTGCCCTGTATCTGGCCCTGCACCACAGTGCTCCCCGGTGCCCAGCTGCCAACCCTGCCTCACACTGCTCCCCTCATGTCCAGCTGCTTCCACGCACTGTGCCCCCCGTACCCAGCTACTGGCCCTGGCTTGTACTCTCCCACCACATGTCCAGCTGCTTGCCCTGCGCTGGGCTCCCTCCGTGTCCAGCTGCTGACTCTGCACTGCGCTCCCCATGCCCAGTAGCCAGCCCTGTCTCGCATTGTGCCTTGCATCCCATTTCCAGCAGTTGGCTCTGCTCTGCCCCACCCCTGTGCCCAGCTGCTGGCTCTGCCCTGCGCTGTGACCCCCGTGCCCAGCTACTGACTCTGCCCTGCGCTGTGACCCCCATGCCCAGCTACTGACTCTGCCCTGCGCTGTGTCCCCCCGTGCCCACCCAGGAGCAGGCCCTGCCCTGCGCTGTGACCCCCGTGCCCAGCTACTGACTCTGCCCTGCGCTGTGACCCCCCCATGCCCACCCAGGAGAGGGCCCTGCCCTGCGCTGTGACCCCCCCATGCCCACCCAGGAGCGGGCCCTGCCCTGCGCTGTGACCCCCCCATGCCCACCCAGGAGCGGGCCCTGCCCTGTGCTGTGACCCCTCCATGCCCGCCCAGGAGCGGGCCCTGCCCTGTGCTGTGACCCCCCCATGCCCACTCAGGAGCGGGCCCTGCCCTGCGCTGTGACCCCCCCGTGTCCACCCAGGAGCGGGCCCTGCCCTGCGCTGTGACCCCCGTGCCCAACCAGCAGTGGGCCCTTCCCTGTGCTGTGACCCCCCCATGCCCACCCAGGAGCGGGCCCCGCCCTGCGACCCCCCCCCCCGGTGCCCACCCAGGAGCGGGCCCTGCCCTGCACTGTGACCCCCCCCCGCGCCCACCCAGGAGCGGGCCCTGCCCTGCGCTATGACCCACGTGCCCACCCAGGAGCGGGCCCTGCCCTGCGCTGTGACCCCCTCCCCCGCGCCCACCCAGGAGCGGGCCCTGCCCTGCGCTATGACCCACGTGCCTACCCAGGAGCGGGCCCTGCCCTGCGCTGTGACACCCCCCCTTGCCCACCCAGAAGCGAGCCCTGTCCTGTGCTCTGACCCTCCCCCCTGTGTCCACCCAAGAGCGGGCCCTGCCCTGCGCTGTGACCCCCGTGCCCAGCTACTGACTCTGCCCTGTGCTGTGACCCCCGTGCCCAGCTACTGACTCTGCCCTGTGCTGTGACCCCCCATGCCCACCCAGGAGAGGGCCCTGCCCTGCGCTGTGACCCCCGTGCCCACCCAGGAGAGGGCCCTGCCCTGCGCTGTGACCCCCCCATGCCCACCCAGGAGCGGGCCCTGCCCTGTGCTGTGACCCCCCCCATGCCCACCCAGGAGCGGGCCCTGCCCTGCGCTGTGACCCCCCCCGTGTCCACCCAGGAGCGGGCTCTGCCCTGCGCTGTGACCCCCCCCCCGTGTCCACCCAGGAGCGGGCCTTGCCCTGCGCTGTGACCCCCCCCCGTGTCCACCCAGGAGCGGGCCCTGCCCTGCGCTGTGACCCCCCCCCTTGCCCACCCAGGAGCGGGCCCTGTCCTGCGCTATGACCCTCCCCCCCGTGTCCACCCAGGAGCGGGCCCTGCCCTGTGCTGTGACCCCTCCATGCCCACCCAGGAGCGGGCCCTGCCCTGTGCTGTGACCCCCCCATGCCCACCCAGGAGAGGGCCCTGCCCTGCGCTGTGACCCCCCCCGTGTCCACCCAGGAGCGGGCCCTGCCCTGCGCTGTGACCCCCGTGCCCAACCAGCAGTGGGCTCTTCCCTGTGCTGTGACCCCCCCATGCCCACCCAGGAGCGGGCCCCGCCCTGCGACCCCCCCCCCCCCCGGTGCCCACCCAGGAGCGGGCCCTGCCCTGCGCTGTGACCCCCCCCCCCCGCGCCCACCCAGGAGCGGGCCCTGCCCTGCGCTATGACCCACGTGCCCACCCAGGAGCGGGCCCTGCCCTGTGCCGCGCCCCCCGTGTCCAGCTGCTGCTCCGCAACGCGACCCCCCGTGCCCAGGAGCCGGTGACACCGGCCCTGCGCTGTGCCGCGCCCCCGTGCCCAGCAGCGGGCTCGGCTCTGCCCTGTGCCGCGCCCCCGTGCCCAGCAGCGGGCCCTGCCCCCTTGCCCAGCTACTGCCCGGCCCAGGCTGCCCCCTCGGCCCCGTGTCCCCGCCGCTGTGTTGCCGCCCCCGCGTCCGCCCCTTGGTAACGCGGTTTCCATACTCACCGCACCTGCGCACTGGGCGGCCCGAGCCCCGCGCCGCTCTCAGGTAGCCGGGCTGGGACTGGACTCCCCCGCGCCGGGCACTGGAGCCGCCGGCGGCCCCGCTGCCTCCTCCAGTCCCCCAGCCCGGGCGGCGGCGCAGGCGCGCTCCCTCCTCCCCTAGTGGCGGCTGCTCAGAGTCTGGCGGCGGCGGCGGCGGCGGCTCCCTCAGAGCCCAGCGAGCGCGGCTCGGGCAGCAGGAGGCGGGGACCCGGCGCTGTGTGAGGGGAACCGCACCGCACCGCCGGCCCGTTAGTGACCATCGCGGCTGCTGGGGAGGAGCAGGAGGCGAGGGGCTCGCCCGTCCCCACCCACCGAGCTGAGGTGAGGCCAGGGCAAAGCATCCTCCCTTTCCTTCCCCCATCCCCGGGCTCCTTCCCTTCATCCCCCTTTTCCTTAGCCCTGCTCCCGTCCCCTCGTCCTCCCTCCTTCCCTTTCTTCTCCCCCTCCCCTCCCACCCAGGCTCCTTCGCCCCGCGGCCACACTTGGCACCCACCAGGAAGAAGCCCAGTTCTCGCTCTATTTTTAATGCCGTCGTAGTGCTCGCCCAGAGGGAGAGAGAATCAGACAGGCACAGGCAGAGATAATCCCCCCCCTCGCTTTCAAGGGTGGACTTGAATTCCTGGTCATTTTGTGCGGTGTGTGTGGTGGGAAGCGGAGGATTATGTTTAGGAAGGGAAGGAAAAGGGTCAGAGGTGGCTTGGGTCCTTTCTTTTCTCCCCTACCATCCCTTGGAGGTGATTCTAGCTCCTTATTCTTTTCATTCTCTCTCTCTCTATTTATTTTTTAAATTTCCCTTTCTTCAGGCATCAGAGGGCTTTTTAGCCATCCGCTCTATGTCTCTAATTTACAGCCTTTCTCTGCTGCTCTGATTGTCTCAGTAAGAAGCCACCAGGAAAGGGGAGGGGGGAGGCTAGCCTGGAGAAAGCAGCTTTTTACACCTTTTCCATTTAGGCCTCTTCCAATTTGTAATACATTTCAAACCACCCGCTTAATATTTGATTTGGAATCCAGCCTGAAAGGTCCTTAGTCCTGTCAAAGCGTTTGATGAGGGGCTAAGAACTGAAGTTTTTAATATGTACTGTGGCACCTTGTTTTTATCCACAATGTTCTGGGGACATCAAAAACATTCAGATGAATGAGCTTTGAATAATCAGGGGTGGGAAGTGACAGACAAAGTGTTTTATGCTACGGGACATAGCGTGGTTTTGGATTAGGAACCGATTCCACAAAAAATGGGGTGTATAAACAGGGGTGCTTGGTACATAGAGGTGTGATTTTTGTTGCTTTGTTTGCTTCTTTAAAGGGCTTTTTGTTGTGTGCACAGTGAACATGTTTTTTAAATGTTGTTATGCAAAACAGAGAGGGTGTTTAAAAGAAACTTACAAGGGGAATATGTAGCATGCACCTGCTTCTCATGGGTGGGTGGGTTATATTATCTCATGACACATTGGGGGTGTAAAATTCTTGTTTCTTTTTAAGGTGTTGGGCAGGCATTTTTAAGAAATGCTTTATGTGAATGCTGCCTTTTCTGTCTTCAGCTTCAGTACAATGATATGTAAAGCATTTATGAGATAGGTACTGTATTCCAGGCAATTTTATTTTTTCCTGTTCTTTTTCAAACATCCATTTATTGCGCTATAAGAAGTTTATTTATTCTTTGTCAGGATGAATATGTTCCAGCATTCCTGTTATTTTGGAGATAAAAAGATACTATAGCTAGCAATGCAAAACTCTTATCAGTCAAAGGAATGTAAAACCCTTCAAACTGTACCATATTTTGGCATATATTCCTTGGGAACATTAAGATTATGTTAACTTGTCAAGATTACTGCAAATATAGTTGTGTATTTTGGAGCAGAGGGTGAATAAGTAAGGAATAGACTTAAATCTAGTGATATTCCTGATGAGATCGACAGACTTTATTGGCTCTGTAGCTAACTATTAACATGTATTTGATTTTTCATTTCAAATTTCATGGTTAATGTTATAGTTTTATAGCTCTCTTCTCTCCCTCCACCCCGTCCCCCAACTAGAAGCATAAAAAATCATAGAGATTAACGGAATTCCTCCTAAAGGTGCACAAGCGTTGAGTTTGGTAGAAGAAATGTTGCAGTCAATCATGTAACAGTATTTAGGGACTGTTTGAGGAATAATGTACCCCCAACTGTACATAATAAGACTGTAATTCCATTAATGGGTTCTGGTGACAACATAAGCCACAAGAGTGCAGCTCTACTACCTTGTCAATATCACTGGAACTCAGAGGTGGAATTACAACCTTAATTTATGTATGTTTTGGAGGTTCCTTATGTCATGTTAACATTGAAAATGTGTGGGTACTGCTGAAATGCCGCAGAGCCACTTAATTACTAGAGTTACTTAATTATTTTCTATGCCAAATAGTGTTTGTCATGACCGCCTTCTATAGGTATTGTACACTATCTGTGTCTGTGGGTTTGGGGAAATTTTCTCTCTACACTACCCCGGCCACTCAGTTCGTTAATTTTCAGGGCAGAGTGGACTCTCAAAAGTTGTCCAAAGAAGTGTAAACTATTTATTCCTTTTTTGTACCCTTTGTTTACAAACAGCCCTCAAAAAACATAACAAAACAGAGGAGCTCTATTTATGCTAGGATTCATAACCCAAAACAAAGGATAGAAACAATAACTACAGTAAGTAATGTTAACAAAGAATGCCAATATTAAACTAATATAAAATTATTTGTATTATAGTAGCAGTGTGGAACCTAATCAGGTTTGGGGCTCTATTGTACTGGCTTTGTACAGACATAGAGGAAGACAGTTCTTCTCCCAAAGAGCTTGCATCTGATGTAAAAGAAGATACAAGAGGATGTGACAAAATAAATGATTGGGTGAGGAAGAATAAGGGTAACAGTGATAAATACATGTTTATATAGACTAGTTAAGTGTTCAGCTTGATGACTAAAATCATTTAAGGTATGTGTTCTTCAATTATAAGGTATAAATAAAGATATACAGTAAATGTCAGCAATTACCACTGCCTATAGTCATTAGCCAAAATAAACTTTTTTTTCAGTACTTATCTATGCGTGTGCCTTAATTATTTGGCAATTGCTCAGACACAAACCTTTGATAGAACTTCACTAGGGTACTTTCACTACATTAGGGCTTTATTGAAACTGAAGGTTACCCAAATCACCAATTCCTTTGTGGTGTTTGCTTTCTAAAGCAAAGCACCAAAAACCCTGGCTATGGGACTCTATTGCCTTTATCTACACCAGAAAATTGCCTTTTGCTGATAAGAGTTGTTAGCAAAGGGTACCCTTGAATGCTGTTGAACATGATTTAACTGCTAGTATAGATTGGATAGAACTGTTTTCCACACCATTGCAGAAAATGTGATTAAGACGTGATTCTACTAAGAAGAGAAGGAAAGGCTTGTCTCATTAACAGAATGGAATTGACAGCTAACTTTATTGTTCCAGAACATCTGTGGTGACAACAACTGTATTATAATTCCTTATTTTTTTTAAAATAGTGCAGTTTTATTTGGTTTTCACAAGATTTGAAGTATTTTGCCTCCTTACTAGAGAATGTAGCAATGTTTGTTGCCACGTTGTAGAAAATGTGTGTGATACTTACTCAAACATGAAATATTAATTAAGCCATAACATAAGTTTAAAAAAAAATGAATGGTGAGGGACAGCTAACAATGATTATTCAAGTGAGATACTTCACTGTTTCCTAATAAATTCCATAACCAGAACTATTTTTGTTAAACATTTTTGTCGCTGTGCCATCAAGAATTCTTTTAAAAATCAAAACAGTACTTTATGCTTGTATTGAATATCTTGTCATGGGGGCTCAAAGTGCTTCACAAATATGAGCAGGTCTTGTATCAGTCTTGCAGAACAGGAAACTACAACACAAATCAGTTGAGTGATTTACTCAAGTTCATAATGTGAGTCAGTCGGTGAGTTAATAATAAAACACAGGTCTCTTCTGACAGAAGATGTCTTACAGATTTTTCTCTAATAACTCTCCCATTTAATTGTATGTGAGGCATTCTGGTAAACTTTGGAATAAATAGATAGGTTGAGGACAGGTTAAACCATTAAAATCCAACTACTCTAGGAAACTGAACTGAAGCTGACAAATTTTATCTGTACAGCTGGTTGAAACTTAGAATTTCCATTCCACAGGAAAAACTGTCATTTAAAATTTCTTTTTTGTCCCAAATCGGAATGAAAAGTTGAAATTTTTAGATTTCTTTAAAAATGGAAATTCCCCCCCCAAATTATTTTAGAACTATTGAACAACCTTGTTGAAGTGCTGTGTTTAGACTTTTCTGTTATATTATCAACATGAAATACATCAAAGCTTTTTGTAACATTTCAAAGAAATCTGTTGATTTCTGTTTGAAAATTTTTGACCAGCTGTATAATTGCCAGTCACATTTTCCCCGTGCACTGGTGTTCTTAGTGTACGTGCAATGTTCCTCAGGTGGCATATGACCAGGATTCATCACTGAATTTGGTCCACTGGTTGGATCGTTGAAAAAAGGAAATATCCAAACATCCCCTCATGCAGCCCCCCCCTCCTCCAATTTCAGCATTGTTAGAGACTGGGCCAATTTTTCAAGATTTATTGAGAACTGATCACTCTGAGTAAGATTGAATCCCATAAAATATTACATCAACTGGTTTTTGTTTGAGAGGTAGGAAAAAATAATAGTCAGCAGTTATGTAGTGCTTTGCATATTCTACGTGTTTTATAAGTATTAACTAATAGATATTGTAGGTGCTTTTGAGAGTCAGTTGCTATTGTAAATGGGGTTGGAATGATTAAGTTAGATATAACCTCTATTCTCTCCTTCCCTCTTCTCTTTGTCTTTATATTTGGGTTTCTTAATCGTGTTTATATGCTGCAAAAGGCTTAGAATGCATTTGAAGATGGTGATGGGAGACACTTTATAAATGGAAGATATCATTTTCAGGTGACTTAGAGGCTGTCTCTTATAATGAACCTTAAACTCTGACATGCCTCAGTCACTTTTGAAAATGGGACTTAGGTTTCTAAGTCTCAAGCACTTTTGAAAATATTACCTGAAATTATTAATTTGTCTATGATGTTAATAAATAATTGACTTTATTTTTTAAAATACTTAAAAAAACACCTTATTGTTTACTAGTAAGCTGTCTTTTCTATATTGCATTGAATCTGTGTGTAGGGAAATACATATCAATTTACATTAATGTCCCTTCAGCACATAAGGAGGCCGTTAAACCTCTCAATTTCAGTGCTTCTCCTAAAAAAATGGGCCAGTTGACAACACTTTTTCATTCAGAGCCTGAGTGAAGCTGAGTCCATCATGTGATAGCTTTTACCATTCTTGCTTATCACTCTGAGAAAATGACGTTGACTAGAGAGCTTAATGTATCAAAACAGAAAAGACCAAAAGGAAAATGTCTTTAATATGTAACTTTCCAGTTAGAATCACATACATATGGTATATGTAAATATACATCTTTTAATTTTTTTTTCTTTTTGTTATTAAGATGTTAGTAGCATCTAATAAGGTTTTTCTGTTACATCATTAGGTATTTTTCTTGTAGAATATTTGTTATAACTAGATATGAAATTAGTAGCAAGTGACAAGTCATGGTTGAAGCAATTCCAAGAGCTTGATATTAACAGTGGATCAGTGAGTTCAATCAAGAAGAAAATATTGTTAAATTACAGTAGTAGTAATTGTGCTCTTTCCAAAGGAATCACATTAACAAGTATGAATGCAATAAAACCTATTGAGAAGAAGCACAAAAAATATTTGCAGTTCTAACTTGCTTGAATAGTTTGAGGAGACATATTTATCTGATGAGCGTTTTTTTATGCTTGGCTGCTTCTGGAAAAAAGATTTTGGTATTTGCTGTTTCAGTTAGGATAAGATGTTCTTTTTATTTTAATGTTGGTCTAGGACTTCTGAGTCCACATATCTTGTAATCTTACAAATTATGTAAATAAATGTGTAATACAGACAGTGTTTCCTGTGATTAAATATTTTTCACCCTTGAGTGTTTGCTGAACAACCTCTTGTTCTGCTTTAAATTATCAAGTTTGTGCTGTGCTGAATTGTCCATTATTGACAGTGGCCCCAACTCTGCAATTCTTTGTTTATGGGCTCACAGCTATGCCCATATGGAGCCCAGGTGAATTAGCAGGGCTCCATGTGGGTGCCCACCTCCACATAGAGAATTACAGGATTGGGGCCAATGTTGACACTTAGGGCTAGATTCACAAAGAGGATTTTGGCTCTTAATGGCCACTGTAGGTGCCACTGGCATTCACAGAACCATTGCTCAGCAGCTGCCAGACCTTGTAGGCACCTACATTTCATCTACTAAGTATGTGCAAAACCACCTAAACCCTGACACTGTTGAGCAGTTCAGTGCCTAACTCATTTCTAAACCCAGGAGGGCGTCTCAAACTACGTTCCCCTGCCTGTCTAGTCTGCAGAGCCCAATCCAGTAGTCATACTCTGATCATGCTTAACCTACACAAAAGAGAGCAAAGAGGAGGTGCTGCTGCCTCCTTTATATCTGTTAGCCCAGTATTTACAGCACTTGTCAGGATATGAACGATTCATGTTCAAATCCCCACTCTTCCTAATTTGGAGTAGCTAATTGAACTCAGGTCTCCTTCCTCCCAGGTGAGTGCTATAACCAATGGGCTAGCTGAGGATATTTTGAGACAGACCTCTCTCAATGTTTCCTTTTGAAGCTGTTCTGCTTAAATAATCATTGGGCCAGAGAGTAAGCGTGACTCTATATAGGCCACTCACTTGTGATATGGGAGACCTGGGTTCAGGCTGGTGCTCTGAATCAGGCAAAGTGGGGATTTGAATCTGGATCTGTCACATCTGTCTTAAGGGCGCTAACCATTGAATACAAGGTAGGTGAGGGGGAGTGTTAGCTGTGCTACATCTTCCTCCTTGTTTTTTGGCAAGAAAAGACTAACCTATCTTAGGCTGTGAATCCTGAATGGAGGGAAGTGCCTCCTTCGGGCTAGGAATTAGGTGCCTAACTCCCTTTAAGAGGTTGGACCTAAGGCATTTCTCCTCTCGTCAGCATTTCCTGCTGGCTAGCTTAGGCATCTCCCCACTCAGCATACTAGCTTCTGTGACTCTCTTTTTTTAGGTGCCTAACTCTCCCTGTGCATTGTATGGGAAGCTTGGGTGCCTGACTTAGGGCTGTGAATTTTGCAAGGTATCAGGGAGTCTAAAGAGTGGACATTGCAACGCTCAGTGTTGCTATGCCTAAGTCTTCCTTGTAAGTCTAGCCCTTAAAATGTATGCATGGTCTATGCTGTATAATGTAGACTTTCATAAATCTATAAGGTAAAATAAGAGCTTCAATCTATGTTTAATAGAACAAAGAGGACAAAGCCTATGTGGTTAACATCCTGGAGGTAAATAATTATGATTGTTTTGACTAATAGAATTTTATTGAAAAATTGCTAATATAGGGAAAAATTCTGATCTAATTTACATCAGTGTAAATCCAAAATAACTCCAGTGACATCAGTGGAATTAATCCAGATGTGCAGTGGTATAAATGAGGTCAGATTATGACCTGTAGTTTATCTAGCTCCTAGAAAAATAATAAATTTATTTAAAATAAGCTAAAGCATGCGGATGACCTTAGTTTACAGAATAAACAACTAAGTGAGCACAAATCGCTGTATCTTGGTAGTTTACTTAATCATAATGATGGTAGAAGTGGCCAACTAAATTTCATTATTACATTGGTGTAAATCCAGAGCAGCTCTAATGAAGTTACTCAAAATTCTGATCTATGCACCTGAAAGCAGCATTTTCACTTTTTATCATCTCCTTTAAAAGTGTATGTGTGTGTGTGAGAGAGAGAGAGAGAGAGAAATGTCTTTTAAAAACTTCGAACTACAGTATTTTGAAAAATGAAACAATAGGATACATGGTTAGGCTTGTATTTTAAGTGAATGGAAGAGGCTTTTATATTATAAGGCCCAAGTTCAGGCCCTCAAGTTTCTCTGTTTCTTCTCCAAAAGCTTGTGGTCCAACAGCCAGAGCACAACAAGTGCTGTGTTCCTAACACCACTCTGCATATCATTGGCATCATCTATATTAATGAGGTCTAATCTTGCATTCTGGCTGTATTTCACTTTTAAAATGTATTTGTAATTTTTAAGCCTCCAATATATCCTATTAATTTGTGTACGCTTTGATTTTTGAAGATTTTTATTTCATTTTTAAGAATTAAAATACAAACTACTCTAAAAATGACTATCACAAATTCACAATGAGGTTCCATGTTTGCTGTCTCTTGATTTCTAGAACCAGTTTTCTCTCTTTACTGATAAAAACATGTATTTTTGAAACCATCAGTGTTGCAGGCTCAGTCTACAATCTGAAAACCAAGAAGGGTTGTTTTTGGCTTGTGTATAGTAACCAGTAATACAGTTCTGAAGGCTAATTGTTTTACTTGGATACACACATAAAAGACTCCAGGACAACCCTCTACTCCCTAGGTATTTATACCTTGGCCCCGAAGAGGAAACACCACATACAGATGCATAAGCCAAGACCCTCTCTCCCATAGCTGTTCTACCATCAACACAGCATGAGCTGCCAAGCAAATGCCAGAAGAAACAAAAACCAAGGTATACAGCCTCCTCTACCTCAGCCATTCAACCCCTTCCACCATCCAGTGCCACTGTATGCAGTGCAAGTTGAGGTGATACTAGAGCCAATGAAAGCTTTATGGCAGATTCCATCCTCTTTGCCTCCCGCCTCTAAAAGGGTAGAAAGACAGTACTATGTACCCTCCCATGGGCTTGAGTACTTTTCATAGAACATAGAAGATTAGGGTTGGCAGAGATATCAGGAGGCCATCTAGTTCAACCCCCTGCTCAAAGCAGGACCACCACCAACTAAGTCATCTCAGCCAAGGCTTTTCTCTGGTAAATGAGGGCAGATTGCAGGGAGAACCTCACTGCAGGAGGGGCTGGATGCAGCACACTTGGCCACTAGAACCATGGCTCTGTGGTGGCCAGCTATAGATCATCCTCGTGACAGTCTTCTAGTCCCTATGAAGTCCAGAGTACTATCCAGATTTGCCATTCGAGGGTCCCTCTCTGTTGTCGAACCAGACAGACAGCAAGATTCATGAATTTAAGATCCACCCTGAAGTCCTTGGGTCTGTAAACACCTGCTACAGTGAAGAAGTAGTCAGCCACAGCAGAAACAGCAATATTCCACTGCTCCTTGGCAGAAACCGTAGGCCTTCCCCTTCTGCTGTTCAGCTCTAGCTCTGGTGTTTTGATGGGCCAGTCGAGGTCGACATAACAATCTCCATCTCTCCAGATCCAAACCTCTGCACTTTCTCAAAGCTACTGTCCCTCATCTGCAGTGCTTGGTTCCAGATTACTTTGGATCAGTGGGTCTTGAGCACTATATAAGTGGGATATACTCTGCAGTTTGCTTCTACCATTCCTGCCTTCCCTCCCTCCCCGTCCCTCTTCAGGGACCACTCTCATGAAAAACTCCTTATCCAGGAAGTTCGGTTGCTCCTTTGCTTTGGAGCCATAGAGGAAGTTCCATATTGTCTCAGAGGGAAGGGGTTTTATTCCTAGTATTACTTAATCCCAAAAGCAAAGGCAGCGGGGGTGTCATCTCAACAAATTATTTAAAAAAATAAAATTTCTCATAGTCACCCTAGATTCTATTATCTCTTTCCTGTATCCTAGGGACTGGTGTCAGTTCAAAAGATGTTCATATGGCAATCAATCAAGTCCACAGAAAGTACCTCCAATAGCTCGTAAGTCAAAATCATTACCAGTTCACTATACTACGTTTGGGCCTATCAGCAACTCCCACAGTTTTTATGAAAGTCATGGCAGTAGTAGCCACATTCCTCTAAAGACTGGGAGTGCAGGCTTACCTCTACCTTGATAACCCAGTCCAAATGGCAAATGCAGAGGAGTGTTGCCTTGATGCAGTTAACATTCAGTGCTCTGGAACTGTTAATTGACACACACAAAAATCTGTCCTCTCCCCAGTAAGAGGATAGTGTTTATAGGGGAAGTACTGGACTCATCTGAAGCCAGGGCTTTTCTTCCGCACTCCATGTTCCAGGCAATTTGATCGATTTGTTATAGATTTGAAGGCTAACTTGATCACAACAATATGAAACTGTTTGAAGTTTCTGGGTCACATGGCCTTTTGCATCTACGTGGTTCAATACACCAGACTGAAACTCATTCCCTAGATTGGTGGACAGAGCCAGCCAATTTATGTATAAGTGTTCCATTTGCCGGTCCCCAATCAATTTTCATGCTAGTGACAGATCTTCAGCTCTGGAATGAGAAGTCTCCCTGGGTTGTCTACAAACACAGAGGACTTCGTTTTACACATCAGTGTCAGGGAACTGAAACCTATCAGACTGGTGTGCCAAGTATTTTATCGCAGATCAGGAAAGCAGCCTTTTCATTCTCACTGCGTCTGTCAACGAAAGTGACATTTTTGATGACCTTTACTTTGGTCAGAAGAGTAGGGATGGTGCAGAAATTAATGTTGGGATTTTTTAAGGACAAGGTTTACCTGTGTTCTCTTCCAAAGTTTGTCCCAAAGATGGTTTCCTCTTTCAACATCAGCCAGTTTGTCTGTCTGTTTTCTACCAAAAAAAATTTACAATCAGAAAGGAAGAATATTTGCATACCTTGGATATCAGAAGAGCTTTGACGTTTTACCTGGACAGAACCTGTAACTTTTGTAAATCCTCCAGCTATTTATAGCAGTGGCAGACCGAGTAAGAGGTCAATTATTCTCTACCCAGAGAATTTCTTCCTGGATCACATCCTGCATATGGATGTGCTGTTGTGACCTGGCTAATGTTGCTCTGCCCAACAGAATCAGAGCTCATTCAACAAGGTCGCAGTCTGCCTTGGTGGCCTTTCGACACAAGTTCCAGTTGTGGATGTTTGTAGGGTGGCAGCCTGGTTGTTCGTCCGTGTTCTTGCCTCCCACTGTGCTGTGGTTCAAGACTCCAGAGATGATGCTAGAGTGGGATGAATTGTTCTCCAATGTTGATTGAAATAGGGTCTGATCCTGCCTCTTGTCTTACAGCTTGTGAGGCATCAAGCGTGGAACGCACATTGCAATCACAAGAAGATTAAACGTTTACAAACCTTTTCTGTAACCATTGTTCTTTGACATGTGTTGCACATGTCCATCCATTCCATGACCCACCCTCCCATCTCTCTTCATCAGAGTTGGGGCAAGAAAGAACTGAGGTGAGCTAGCAGCAACTCTCTCCTTTACAACTGCATGGCACATGGCAGCTTGGGAAAAGTAGCCAATGGCAGTGTGCTGGATGCACCAATAACTGAAGTGGAATGGGCATGTGCCACACATCTTGAAGAATAACAGTTAAGCAGCAGTTTAGTAACCATTTTTTCATCTATCTATCTCGTAGAACTGGAAGGCACTCTGAAAAATCATTGAGTCCAGCCCCCTGCCTTCACTAGCAGGACCAAGTACTGATTTTGCCCCAGATCCCTAAGTGGCCCCCTCAAGGGTTGAGCTCACAACCCGGGGTTTAGCAGGCCAATGCCCAAACCACTGAACTGACCCTCCCTGAGTACTGGTTTATAGCCTGATCTGGCATGACAAATGTGGAAGTTACACTCTCTTTCACATATGATACTTTGGATCCATCATGGGATTAAGTCAGGTAAGGTTTAGCCTAATTGTTTTATGGCTTTGGGCTCATGAGAATGACGTTGAAATGCATTGACAATGCAAAGTTGCCCAGGTAGTCTCCTGATATCCTAATGCACAAAGCTTGTTCTTTGCTAGGTGGCTGTCAGTCAGCAATGAAAGAAATGTTAAAGGGCTACATGGCCAAAAAACATCTTCTTGACTAAATTCCCTTAAGGAGCGAGGTCAGGAGGCAGAGCGGGAAATCAGTTGAGTTGCTTTTTTTTTTTTCTCTCTCTCAGCTTTCTCTAACCACATGGAATTAGGAAAATTTCTCAATTTCCTTCTCTGCAAGAGCCAAATAGTGATAGAGACTGTGAGAGACCTTTTCTCTGGCAATCAGTGGCACAAGGGCTAAGGCACCACTATCCCTAGGAGAAGAAGGTGAGAGAGGCCACATTTTATGTAAATTGTGTAATGAGCTGCTTTGCATACTTGCAACTAATTTGCATATAACCATTCTCTTTCATTTTAAAATATTATATATGATTTAGTGTTGGCAAAAGGTGTCATATTAATTATCAAGAGGGCAGCGGCAGGAGACACGTCTCACATGCAGTGTCCTACCACTATGCCTCATCCCTGATCTAAGAGGGCAGGGTGAGTTTGGGGAAGTTTCGCTGAAGTAACAGACATAGTTTATTTTCCATGGCCCATGCAGTTCTTAATCCCTTGTGAGTCTGTTAATGTACAGTGTTGTGATGAGCCTGTGATGCGAGAGGTGTAAAAGAGGACGATCCAATTAATCTCATGCAGGGGCCAGCAAACATCCATTAGGTGGGATGGGAATGACTTTCAATCCCTGTTGAGCTGGGTTGAATTCAAACAGGTGACCTAGAAATGAAAGCTGGTGTAGCTCATCAGCAATGCGGTAAGCCGTCGGTCTACCTATAATCTCATAGGAAGATTATATGATACAAAAACCTATGTTAAAAGCATGTTAAGATTTTCTTCTCACTCAATCTAGCTGATAATTTTTTTAATGGTTCATAGTCTGGCCAGACCTTGGCCCCACCCTCAGGTACATAACTACTGCTGCTCTGGTTGGAGAGGGGGAAGGTATTAGGTGCAACAGCAGCTCTGGTGAGAGAGGGACACCCGCATCTCCAACAAAATATTCTGTAGAGCCCAAGGCAATTTTCCAAAAAGTGGAGCATTCCCTTGCCACTCCTGTACATGTCCTGGAGGGGCCCCAAAGGAATTGCTGATGGGTAGTAGGAGAATGGCCTTTCAATAAATCTCTAATCTCGGCTTTCAATTTTGTAACGCAACAGTCAAACAAGTCTCTAGCCATTATGGTTGCAAAGAAAACCTGGAAAAAGTGACCACCAAACTTAATACAAACTTGTAGATTCAACAGAGAAGTCAAGAACTTCAGGGACCGTGGACAGTGATCTACCTCTGTTACCCTTACAGGAACTTACCTTTCTCTGCCACCGTCCTAGAGGTATATTGGGAGGGCATTGTGTGTAGGATGATTGCCCTGCTGCTCCCCTCTGTGTGAACAGAGAGCCTCATTCACAAGATGCCTTTAATGGACACAAAATCACTTGCAATTATTTTTAAACTGAAGTCTATATGCAAATTACTTGCAAATATGCAAATTTCTCATTAAATAGTTTTCATACAATGTCACACATGTGGCTTCAAAAACTTGGTAGGAGTTAGCTTATATAAATAATAACCTTTGACTTCAGCATGAATGCCACTATAAATTAATGTGAATTTGGTACAAAGATTGAAGGTAGAATATGGTATCTGTTACGTGAGTGAGGGAAGCCCAAAAGTGGCTCATTTTTCTTCCCTACATCTTTGGGCAGGGGACAAAGAAGCCTAGTTGTGATACACTTTTCTTTCCTCCTTCTCTTTCGGACAGATGCTCAATCACAGAATCAGAAGTAAAAATGACAGCACTGCTGCACTCTGCATCTTTTTGCTGAGAACACTTAAAAAGTGATGGAGAGGTGACTCTCGTCCTATTTATTTGGCTTTTAATCCTGGAAAAATGGAAAAGCAAATCTGATTAATATTTGTCCTATAAATGATCAGTAATGAAAAGTTTTTTTTTCAGGGTAGCAGACAGACTGAAACAGCGGAAGACATTGTTCTCAGTAAATTTTTCTGAAACTTGATGATGATGATGATGATATTTTAAATATCCAAATAATTAGCTATGTCTTTATGTCAATGATTCACTTTAGAAGATTTTCTTTGCAGTCATAAGGAAAGATCAGACTAGAACTTTGTATTACAAAATATGAAATTTTAAATTCTGCAGAATAATAATCTCTTCTGGGGAGGTTGACTGAAACATCAAATGGAGCCTGCTGCATGGGTGATTGCTCTCCTTGTGTTAACATGTTTAATACAATACTAAAATTGAAGATTTAAATGCACAAATGTAGGATACTTCAAATCTGAGCTTTCCAAAGCAATGTTCATATGACCTCAGTGCCATATGAACATATTATGTGTTATAACATGCCTCAGGTAGTGTGGCTGAGGGAACCTAAATTTTTGAATATTCTGACTTGTATATTTCCATTTTCATTCTTAATGTTGCAGAGGTAACTTATTAGATTTATTTGGCATGGTATTCAAGATACCTATGGCTTTACTAGTCAAGATGTAATTAGCTGGGAAGGCTTGGACCAAGTGGTATTGCTTTTCACCTCTTTCTAAATATATATGTTCATATAGATTCCAACACCAAAAGGGATTCATTGTGATCATCTAATCAGACCTTCTGTATAACACAGCCATAGAATGTCCCCAATATTATTCCTAGAGTAGATTTTTTTTAATCCAATCGTGATTTAAAAATCATGGGGAATCCACCATGTCCATTGGTAAACTGTTCCAGTGGTTAATTACCCTCACTGTCAAAAATCTATGCTTTATTTCCAGTCTGAATTTGTCTAACTTCAACTTCCAGCCATTGCACTGTTATACCTTTCTCTGCTAGACTGAAGAGCCCGTTATTAAATATTCATTCCCCAGTAAGTACTTAAAGACTGTAATCAAGTCACCCCTTAATTCTCTCTTTGTTAAGCCAAATAGACTGAGCTTCATGAGTCTATCACTAAAGCAGGTTTTCTAACCCTTAATCATTCTTGTGGATCTTCTCTGAACCCTCACCAATTTATCAACATCCTCCTTGAATTGTGGGCACCAGAACAGACACAGTATTCCGGCAATGGTCACAACAGTGCCAAATATAAAGGTAAGATAACATCTCTACTCCTACCCGAGATTCCCCTGTTTATATATCCCAGGATCACATTAGCTGTTTTGGCCACAGCATCACATTGGGAGCTCACATTCAGCTCATTATCCACCATGACCCTCAAATCATTTTTAGAGTCACTGCTTCCTAGGAAAGAGTCCCCCATCCTGTAAGCATGGCCTACATTTTTTTGTTCCTAGTTGTATATGTAACCACTGAGTGGGCTATAGTTTACTTCATTGTCCTTCTCCAGTGCCTAAAAACCCCCAACTCCCATAGAAAAGCACCAGGAGACCCAGAATTCAGTCACTAAGGATTTTCTGCAAGGATTGCACGGGGTCAACCTCCCCACAGTCAAGTCCAAAGAAGAAGAAAAGGAATGAACTTAATTTTTAAGTACCAACTTTATAAAGATAAAGAATCACAATAATAGTAATAAGAATAATAGTGATAACTTAATTTCTACAACATATAAGCCACATACATTATTTTCAGAGGTGTACATAAACAAAAATAAAGAAAACAAATTAATCTAAACAGGTCAGTCACCATAAAAACACAGTGAGAAGTAACTTGGAGTTCCCAAAAGCTTAGGTTAAGTTCACCCGAGTCTCAGTTAGTCTTTGATCACCATAATCTATACAGTCTGTTCAGTCAAAAGCACTGCAACAACATTGTCCCTCCACTTGGCTGTAGAAATCTTCAGCTGGAATCCATCGAGACTCTTCCTCCTCCTCCTTTGAAGTCACTCAGTTAGCTAACGAGCTGATTAACCAACCACTGAGTTAAGTATATAGATTTTTAAAAAGTGTTGCAAAATGCTTCAGAGTTAGGGAAAATAGCCTGTTTCCTTCTCCTGTGGCTCAGCTTCTTCCAACCCACACTGGGCACATGGCCTTTTGTAAAATAGCTACCCCGACTACTTGCCCTCATGGAGTTTGAGTCCAGCTACAGAAGATCTGTTGAGCAGACCCAAAACTACTGCACTTAATTCCAGAAACTTCTGGACGTGGAGTGCTAATTGTGCATCTGCCTAGCAACAATGACCCACAACTTGTTCCTACCCTCTCAATAGATCTCTTAATGAAATATCTCTCTGTTTGGCACATGGGTTATATTTACATCTAACCATGTTAAAACACACATAATTTACTTGTGCACAGTTGACCAAGTGACCCAGATAGCTCTGAATCAATGACCTGTTCTCTTCATTATTTACCAGTCTGAATTTTTGTGTCATCTGCAGACTTTGTCAATTATGATTTTATTTCCTTCTTTCAGGTCATTGACAAAAATATTAACTAGCATAAGGCCAAAAACTAATTTCTCCAAGACTTATTGAAAATCAATATTTGAAAGTTGTTTAGGAAATATAAATAAAATAAAGGCATATTGATATATCTTTTAAAGATAAATGAAGTGTAAAAATATAATTAGGAAGGCTAAAAAAGAATTTCAGGAACAGCTAGCTAAAGACTCAAAAAGTAATAGCAAACATTTTTTAAAGAACTTCACAAGCAGGACGCCTGTTAAACAACCAGTGGGGCCAGTGGACGATTAAGATGCTAAAGGAGCATTCAAGGATGATAAGGCCATTGCGGAGAAACTAAATGAATTATTTGCATCGGTCTTCGTGGAGGAGGATGTAAGGGAGATTCCCAAACATGAGCCATTCTTTTAAAGCGACAAATCTGAGGAACTGTCCCAGATTGAGGTATCATTACAGAAAGTTTTGGAACAAATTGATAAACTAAACAGTAATAAGTCACCAGGACCAGATGAAAAAACAAGGAGTTCTTTTGGCACCTTAGAGACTAATACATTCATGTGGGCATAAGCTTATGTGGGCTAGAACCAAGTGTAAAGGAACTCCCACTCTTTCACGTATTTATACCTGCTTCTGTATTTTCTACTCCATGCAACTGATGAAGTGGGTTCTAGCGCATGAAAGCTTATGCCCAAATAAATGTGTTAGTCTCTAAGGTGTCACAAGGACTCCTTGTTGTTTTTGATGATACAGACTAATACGGCTACCACTCTGAAACCAGGACCAGATGGTATTTGCTCAAGAGTTCTGAAGGAACACAAATGTGAAATTGCAGAACTACTAACTGTAGTCTGTAACCTATCATTGAAATCAGCTTCTGTACCAAATGACTAGAGGATAGCTAATGTGACACCAATATTTTAAAAAGGCTCCAGAGATGATCCCAGCAATTTTAGGCCGGCCAGCCTCACTCCAGTTGAAACTATAGGAAAGAACAAAATTTTAAGACACATAGATGAACGTAATTTGTTGGGGAAGAGTCAACATAGTTTTTGTAATGGGAAATCATGCCTCACCAATCCACTATAAGTCGTTGAGGGGGTCAACAAGTATGTGGACAAGGGGAATCCAATGGATATAGTATACTTAGATTTTCAGAAAGCCTTTGACAAGGTCCCTCACCAAAGGCTCTTAAGCAAAGTAAACTCTCATGGGATAATTGGTTAAAAGATAGGAAACAAAGGGTAGGAATAAATGGTCAGTTTTTCAGACGGGAGAGAAATAGTGGTGTTCCCTAGGGGTCTGAACTGGGACCAGTCCTATTCAATATATTCATAAATGATCAGGCTGCTGCACTGGGCAGCACAGTATGAGGAGAAGGAGAGCAGCCCTCAGTGGTGAAAAAACAGGTTAAGAAGTATTTAGAAAAGCCAGACATGCACAAGTTCATGGGGCCAGATCTACTGCAACTGAGGGTGCTGAGGGAGTTGGCTGATGTGATTGCAGAACCATTGGCCATTATATTTGAAAACTCGTGGCAATCGAGGGGAGGTCCTGGACAATTGGAAAAAGGCAAATATAGTGCCCATCTTTTAAAAGGGGAAGAAGGAGAATCCGAGGAACTACAGACTGATCAGCCTCACCTCAATCCCTGGAAAAATCATGGAGCAGGTCCTCAAGGAATCCATTTTGAAGCACTTGGAGGAGAGGAAGGTGATCAGGAACAGTCAGCATGGATTCGCCAAGGGCAAGTCATGCCTGACCAACCTATTGCCTTCTATGATGAGATAACTGGTTCTGTGGATATGGGGAAAGCAGTGGATGTGATATATCTTGACTTTAGTAAAGCTTTTGACACAATCTCCCACAGTTTTCTTGCCAGCAAGTTAAAAAAAGCATGGATTGGATGAATGGACTATAAGGTGGATAGAAAGCTGGCTAGATCGTCAGGCTCAACAGGTAGTGATCAATGGCTCGATGTCTAGTTGGCAGATGGTATCAAACAAAGTGCCTCAGGGGTCTGTTTGTCTTTTGTTCAACATCTTCATTAACGATCTGGATGATGGGATGGATTGCACCCTCAACAAATTCGTGGATGACACTAAGCTGGTGGGAGAGGTATATGTGCTGGATTGTAAGGATAGGGTCCAGAGTGACCTAGACAAATTAGAGGATTGGGTTAAAAAATATCTGAAGTTCAAAAAGGACAAATGCAGAGTCTTGCACTTATTACAGAAGAATCCCATGCATTGCTACAGGCTAGGGACCGACTGGCTAAGTGGCAGTTCTGCAGAAAAGGACCTGGGGATTACAGAGGATGAGAAGCTGGATATGAGTCAACAGTGTGCCCTGGTTGCCAAGAAGGCTAATGGTATATTGGGCTACATTAGTAGGAGCATTGCCAGTAGATCAAGAGAAGTGATTGTTACCCTCTATTCGGTATTGCTGAGCCCACATCTGGAGGATTGCGTTCGGTTTCCCCCACCGCCCCATACAGAAAGGCTATGGACAAATTGGCTAGAGTCCAGCAGAGGGCAACAAAAATGATTAGGGGGCTGGGGCACATGACATATGAGGAGAGGCTGAGGGAACTGGGCTTATTTAGTTTGCAGAAGAGAAGAGTGAGGGGGGATTTGACAGCAGCTTTCAACTGTCTGAAGGGGGATTCCAAAGAGGATGGAGCTCGGCTGTTCTCAGTGGTGGCAGATGACAGAACAAGGTCAATGGTCTCAAGTTGCAGTGGGAAAGGTCTGGGTAGGATATTTGGAAAAACTATTTCCCTAGGAGGGTGGTGAAGCACTGGAATGAGTTCCCTAGGGAAGTGGTGGAATCTGTATCCTTAAAGATTTTTAACGCTCATCTTGACAAAGCCCTGGCTGAGATAATTTAGTTGGGGTTGGTCCTGCTTTGAGCAAGGGGTTGGACTAGATGACTTCCTGAGGTCTCTTCCAACCCTAATCTTCTGTGATTCTATGGAAAAGAGGGTAAACAGTGAGGAGGCAACATTTGTAGATGATTCAGAACTACTCAAGATAGTTAAGTCCCAAGCAGACTGCAAAAAGCTACAAAAGGATCTCACAAAACTGGGTGACTGGGCAACAAAATAGTAGATGAAATTCAGTGTTGATAAATGCAAAGTAATGCACATTGGAAAACATAATTCCAGCTATACATATAAAATGATGGGGTATAAATTAGCTGTTATCACACAAGAAAGAGATCTAGGAGTCGTGGATAGTTCTCTGAGAACATTCACTCAGTGTGCAGCAGCAGTCGAAAAAATGAAGAGAATGTTGGGAATCATTAAGAAAGGGATAGAAAATAAGACAAAATATCATATTGCCTCTATATAAATCTATGGCATGCCCAGATCTTGAATACTGTGTGCAGATATGATCGCCCCCATCTCAAAAAAGATGTATCGGAATTGGAAAAGGTTCAGAAAACGGCAACAAAAATTATTAGGGGTATGGAACAGCTTCCGTATGAGATGAGATTAATAAGACTGGGACTTTTCAGCTTGGAAAAGAGATGACTAAGGGGGGATATGATTGAGGGCTATAAAATCACATCTGGTATGGAGATAGTAAATAAGGAAGTGTTATATACTCCTTCTCATAACCGAAGAACTAGGGGTCACCAAATGAAATTCATATGCAGCAGGTTTAAAACAAACAAAGTATTTTTACATAGAATGCACAGTCAACCTGTGAAACTCTTTGCCAGAGGATGTTGTGAAGGCCAAACCTATAACGGGGGAGGGATAGCTCAGTTGTTTAAGCATTGGCCTGCTAAATCCAGGGTTGTGAGTTTAATCCTTGAGGGGGGCATTTAGATATCTGGCACAAAAATATGTCTGGGGATTGGTCCTTCTTTGAGCAGGGGGTTGGACTAGATGACCTCCTGAGGTCCCTTCCAACCCTGACATTCTATGAAAAAAGAACTAAAGTTCGTGGAGGATAGGTCCAACAATAGTTATTAGCTAGGTTGGGTAGCGATGGTGTCCCTAGCCTCCACTTGTCAGAAGCTGGGAATGCATGACAGCAGATGGATCATTTGATGATTAGATGTTCTGTTCATTCCCCCTGGGGCACCTGGCATTGGCCACTGTTGGAAGACAGGATACTGGGCTAGATGGACCCTTGGTCTGACACAGTATGGACATTCTTATAAATGTATTGACAAGGTGATCATAATGTTTTCCATATTTAAGGTTGTGAAGTATTCTTATTACTAGATACTTTGTTCCTATTATAGCAGCAAAGAATCCTGTGCACCTTATAGACTAACAGACGTTTTGGAGCATGAGCTTTCGTGGGTGAATACCCACTTCGTCAGATGCATGTCAGATGCATATATTCCTATTATATAATGAAAAAGTCATATTGTGGCAGTAGCTGAACTTTAAACTACAAATATTTCAATTTTTTCTTTAAAAACACATTTTATAAAAATTTGTTTTAAATTCAGGAGAGCAAATTAGTCAACTGGAATGTTCGTGATGGTGTTGTTTTTTCATCATACTAAGCCTTAAGATATATTAAGATACTTTCTAGAGTCTTCATTTACTGAAATAGAGTGTAGTTCCACTTCTGCAATATCTTACACTTAAGTTTTACTTTAAAAATATTTTGATTTTCTTTTTCTTCAAGAACTGAATGTGCTTGGCATATGTTACCAAATATTTAATACTTCAGTGACCTTAGTAAACTATATATTTTTCTTACTATTTTTTCATATTTGAAGATTTTCAAGCTGTCTGAATGTCAGAGAAATTTTTCTCTGACAAACAGTTTTCTCCTACAAAATTCATTTAAGAATGTTACAATCTAGTGTTTGTGACATCGTTATTGCTACACATTTGGGAAGCTTGTGATTTCACAAATATTGGACTTTAAAATCACGGGAAGAGGCTATATAGAAAATAATTCTCTTTATTCACATATACTGTATAGTAAGTTATAAGAATAGAAATATGGAAATTAAGACCAGCTTGGCCTCTTGGCCTCACTTCAGAGCACCCCATAAGGGCTTATAAACCCTAAAAAATTGGCCATGTTATGTTTCATTGTGTACATAGTTAAACCTCTCAGTATGTCTTTTTTTATACCAGTAGCACGTTTCTGGATTCATGTTCAAATAATATTGCCAGCTGGATGTACTAGAGCTGTGTTGTCTTCAACTCTCAATATAACAAAGTCCCTTTGCCCAAAAATAGTTGTTCTGAGGAGGCTTTATTTTCCTTTATGTCACCGTTTGTGGAGTGTACTTATTCAAAGGGAGTGAATGAAGTTCAGGTCAAGAAAAACTGAACTAGTCTTCAGCTGAACTTCACTCACTCTCTTTGAATAAGTACCCTCCACAAACAGTGACATAAAGGAAAAGAAAGCCTCCTCAAAAACAACCATTTTGTACATTGGCAATAAGAATGCTGTGGCTTGGCTTGACCGTATTGCATATACCAAATAAATAATAAGTGAGGTTCAGAGTCTTCATGTCACTTTCCACCATGCTCCTTCCATAGGAAGCCATGCATCATATGTATTGCAACAGTTTTTTTTTTAATTTTTTTTAAAATGTGCAGTTTGTGCAGGCTGTGTACTTGTTTTATCCAATGATGACCTTGAAACAGCAACCTGCTCCTTTGACACACAAGGATCACTTTCTGCAAATCCTTCTTTACAGAACTTCTTTGTCACTTGGAGCTTGTTCAAAATGCAGCAACATGTTTGCCCTTTGACTTAAGCAACAGTTATTGTATTGCACGTGCCCTGCATTATTTACATTAGCTGCCATGGCCTGGTGACCTTCAGTTGACACTGTATGCAGCATATTTTTAAATCTGGTTCTATTTGAGATGACCTCCTTGAAACTTCCTGGCAGGTATTTGTGCTTAGATACTGTCTCTGCCTTTTAGGATTACCTTAATTATGTCTTAGGTCAGTAGGCCTTTGCTGTCCTAGGCTCTGTGATATGGGACTTGGTCTCCCTGTATCCATTTCCCTCCACTGGCTTAATACAAAAATCCATAACACATTTTTATTCTAAATATGTGTTTAGAATGATTACTGTTGGCTCCATATTTATCATCACTGCTTTTATTTGGAAAGCATCGACTGTTTTGAATTTTCAAAGTGATCTTTAGTGCCTTTGTTATTTAAATTGTTTTATGATATAGTGCAGTATTCTGAAAGTCTGAATTGGGGCTTTTTATAAATAGATAAAATTATTTATATGGCTAAACTGTTATATTTGGTGATTTTCTTTTCAAATTGTAACTGTTTGGGATTTTTTTTTAAAATGCTGTTTTCTCCAGTAGTCCAGCACTGATGGCTTTGTTCTCTTCATGCTTTGGAAGCAGAACATGAGACCTGTTGTGACCTTTTTTAAATTTAAGCTGTTTGGCAGCATCCACAACTGGTCCCCTTGAGGAAATACAGTCATGCTCAGGCTTTGGTCTTCTGCCTCTGTTTCTTTTGGATGCTCCTTCTCCAGGCAAGAAAATTGTGGACTTATTCCTCTTCTTCCATCTTTGTGAGCCTCATTAAAGATGTGGAGAGAAGCTGAGGATTCCCCAGTCTTAATGCATCTCTGGCCTAGTGAATGGGGGGGAAACAGTGGCCGTGATAGATCTTGATTTAATAAGGCTTTTGACACAGTCCCTCATAACATTCTACTAAAAAAACTAGATGAAATTACTGAAAGGTGGGTGCATAACTGTTGAAAAACTATTTAAAGAGTAATTATCAATGGTTTACTGTTAAACTAGGAGGATGTATCTAGTGGGATCCTGGGTCCAGTACATTTTCATAAATGACTTGGATAATGGAGTAGAGAGTATCCATCTAAAATTTGCAGATGATACCAAGCTGGGAGGAGGGAGGTTGCAAGTGCTTTGGAGTTCAGGATTATAATTTAAAAAAATCTTGATAAATTGGAGAATTGGTGTGAAATCAGCAGATGAAATTCAATAAAAACAAGTGCCAAGTACTACACTTCGGAAGGAAAAATCACATTAAAAACTACAAAATGGGGAATAACAAACTAGGGAATAGTAGTGCTGAAAAATATCTGGGCGTTATAGTGGATCACAAATTGAATATGAGATGACAATGTGATGTAGCGGCCAAAAAAAATAAAAAAGCAAAAAAAAAGCCAGTATCACTCTGGGGATTGCTAACAGGAATTTTGTACATAAGACATGGGATGCAGTTGTTCCTCTCTACTTGGCATTGATAAGGGCTCAGCCTGGAGTATTGTGTCCAGTTTGGGTGCCACACTTTCTTAAAGATGTGAACAGATTGGAGAGAGTCCAGAGAAGAGCAACAAAAATGATGAAAGATTCAGAAAATCTGACCTATGAGGAATGGTTAAAAAAACTGGGTATGTTTTGTCTTGAGAAAAGAAGAGTGAGAGGGGACTTGATACCAAACTTCAAATATGATAAGGGCTATTCTAAAGAAGATGGTGATCCATTGTTCTTCTTGTTCAATGAAAGTAGGACAAGAAGTAATCTACTGAATCTGCAGTAAGGAAGATTTAAGTTAGATATTAGGGAAAATGTCCAACTATAAAGATAGTTAAGTACTAGAATAGGCTGCCAAGAGAGGTTCTGGAATCCCGTTAATTGGAGAACAAGTTAGACAATGGTTTATGTATGCTTGGTCCTTCCTCACTGAGGGTTGGAACAGATGACCTCTATAGGTCCCTTCCAGCTCTGTATTTCCAGGACTCTTGCTCCAGTGTTCTTGTGGAAACAAGTCAAGTACTAATTGTCACAGTTGCAGGGCTAGTTGCACCTCTGTCCCCTATCTAATGTCACTGAATGCATCCTCCAAAGGTGTCAGAGCTTGTGTCTTAATCTCTCCCAGGGTGAAATAACATGATTCTCCCACTCTTAGACCAGACCCTGGGCTACAGCATTCTCTGCATCCACTATGCTTACCCAGCATGTTCTACTGGCTTAGACATCTGTGGCTTTTCCCTTCAGAAGTATGTGACCTGTGATGAATAGTGTAACTAAGTATATACTTCTTATACCAAAGTGTTATGTAATCTTAACAGTAGGAATAAAGCATAACATGGCCCAATGACTATTCAATTATGAATGATAAAATAGGCAAGATTAGCTAAGAATAGTTAGTCAAGAATAGTTAAGATTATGCCATACCATTATCCGAGAAAGCTGTCTGGTCAGATGTATTAATCACTGGTCACAAGTTCCAAAAGGAAGACTTTCAAGTGCCTAACCCAGTTGAGTCTGCTGAGTAATCATAATTGGTACATGCGGTACTGTAGCATAGGGCCTGCTCTAAGAATGGGAAAAAATTCAGGATTCCAACACAGGATATATCCATGAAGCCTAACATCTCAGAGTGTGCACTCAGCGAGGCCAGAAGAGGGTGCAGTTAGCCCTGTAACCATGACAGCCTGCATAGTATTGGCTCTTTCAACCAATTTCACCAGCTGCGGCCTGCTTAAATGGAGGTCCAGGAGATCTCACAAGTACACAGAAAGGACCTTTAAAAAAAGCTAGTTCTTCAAGATGCATTGTTTGAAGTGGTAGCAATTAAAAAAAAAAGTGATTGGAAAGAATTGCTATCCATTTGGGATGGGGGGCAAAGAAAAGATGGGAAGAGCTACATAAGAGTGCAGGTAAAGAAAGGACAATATACCAATAAATGTGAAGGGAAAACTGAATTTGTTGCTGATTAAAAAGGCAGAATGGCAAATAAAGGTAGCCAAGAGTCTTCTGTGCAAAGTGCAATAAAGCTGATTAAAGATTTTTAGTTTATTTCTTGGAGATCTCATAGAACAGGTATGTGCCAAATTAAAACCAAATTGGGGTATGAAGAAAGTTCCAAGAACTGTGAAATCAGTTTTTCAGGATTTCTAAACATCACAATACTTAAAACCCTATGAACAGATACATCCTCCACATATCGATGTTAGTGAGGTTGAGGTTATGTGCAAATCATTTTATTTTATATTATTATAACTCTAGTTACTGCATATACTGGCTGTTTCAAAAATAAGAAAAATTTGGGTGGAGTGAATGTATTTGAAAACAGTCCATAAAAGTGACCAGATATTTCCCTCCAAGTCTTTAAAAAGCAAATTTGGGCCTAAACTACTTAATAGTTTCTCTTTAACTTAGTAACATTTATTCATTATCATTTATATGTTACTCTCTAAGCTTCAGTGAGTGAATCACCATGAAACTGGATATTGATGGACAATTTGATATTCTTATATAATCTGATTCTTTTGTTTGCCTTTCTTCTCAGAATTTATTGGAATTCTGTCTCTTCCTTTTCATGCTGTGAATTTTCTCTTATACTTTATGCAGGCTCTCTAGTTCAGCCACTTTTTAAGAGGGCAAAAATAATGCAGCTCTTCTATGCATGAGATATTTTTAAACACTGTCTGTCTGAAGGTTGGAGGGAAACAATTAATTAATGCTGCTTGCTAGGATAAATCCTGATAAATTTGTGATTGGAAACCTGGCCTGTGATCCAGAGCATTTTGTTTGCTTTTGTAGGTTTTGTAGTTGCCAAATATAAAACTGTATTTTGCTTTAAAATGTAGCAAACCCTGCCTTCCATCAGAATGTTGATTTTAGGTTACTAAGACTATGTTAACTAGGCGTTGTAAGCATTTGTTAACCTATTGGCTAATCTTAAAACTATTGGGTTGGATTGTAACTACTAGAAATTTTTCATGTTTTGAGACTAAAAGTCTGACAAAACTCTTTCACTGTTGAGCAGCTTGTCAAAACATTTAGAGCAAGTTTAAACACTTGGTAGCAATTTCTGAACATAAATATAATACAGTATATGGAACATAAGATTTTGCAGTGGTCAGAACAGTTTTTGCTTTGTATTTCAAAGTTTTGCATCTCTCTCTTATTGATGGTTTTTAACATGGTGATATTGGTAGCAGTTCCTCAGCATGGGAAAAC
The DNA here is from genome assembly GCF_007399415.2 of Gopherus evgoodei. Classification (NCBI taxonomy): domain Eukaryota; kingdom Metazoa; phylum Chordata; order Testudines; family Testudinidae; genus Gopherus; species Gopherus evgoodei. Next base: position 9,718,228 of record NC_044326.1, read on the forward strand.
TATTAAATCTTCCAAGTCTGACAAAGTTTCTTATGTCTATTTATTTCTCGGTATGCTTTTTACTTCCTCTCTTTCCATCACCAATAATCTTTATATGCTAAAATATTTCATACTGCATGGAAGTACTGGTAGAATTATACTTATCTGGTGACCTGAAAGGCTTTAATTTGTCTCTGCCATTTCTCCAAGTTTATCTAGTTTTCTTTGTTATTTCCTTGATCTTTATATAGATTGAGAAAGTAATCACAGTAGATCGAAGGGTCACAGTGAATATATAGTTATATATGGAGAGAAGAGTTCTTAGCTGTGTTGAAAAACTGGTTGGTGTTAGCAAAATTGACAATTTTGAAAAATTTTATTCTTCATTATTTATGCTCTTTATTTACATCTTGCATTTCTTTTAGCTTGTAAAGTGACAACAGAGGTGTTAGTGTTCCATCAATCACTCATGCATGGCAGAGTCTTACAGATGAGCACAAGGAGTCACTTCATACATAAGGGGCTGCAAAGAAACAGTTATTCTTCCAGCAATAGAAGCAATTTTCACTATTCCACTTCCTTTTAAGACTATTTCCAGTTCTAACAAGGTTCTGGATCTAGCTGGTTTGGAAAGTCTTTCAAACGGTGAGAGAAAGGCAGTTGTCATCTTCTCCTTCAGGTCCATTGGCTTTCCTTCATGGATCCAGTAAAACAGCAATTATGCAGATGGGCTAGACAGCTTAGAAACAATTTTAAATTCAACATTCTTCTTTCAGTTATCTCAAATCACAACATCATCACATTCCTTGGTGACTTTAATGTTCCTGTTGATAATTGAAGTGGAGCATGGAAAAACTATTGGACTTTTTATCCCAGATATCTAAAATGACAAGAGCAAATGCCTTTTACATTGTATGTTCCTCATAGATTGTCATTATGAATACCTGGTTTCACAGAGTGCAAATTCACCAAGCCCACGTCCAGACTACCCCGCCGTATCAGCGGGTTAAAATCGATTGCTTGGGGATCGATATATTGCGTCTAGTGTAGACGCGATATATCGATCCCCGAGCACGCTTACATCGATTCTGGAACTCCATCAACCCGAACGGAGTTCCGGAATCGACACGGAGAGCCGCGGACATCGATCCCGCGCCGTCTGGACGGGTGAGTAATTTGATCTTAGATATTCAACTTCAGCTACATTATTCACGTAGCTGAAGTTGCGTATCTAAGATCGATTTTCCTCCCCTAGTCTGGACGAGGCCCAATTTACTTAGTTGAGTAATGATGGCCAAACAAAGAATATGATTGATTACACTGTTATCTCTTGTAGTTGGAAATTGTTCATCAGCAATTGCAGAACTTATTTATCTGCTGAGCTCGGTAACACTGACCACAAATTAGTCTCAAGAAATGTCTGTCCTAGACTTCAAAAAGCATAGGAAAGATGACAATTAGGCTACCAAAATTTGAATGATCAAATCTAAAAATTGAGAGCAGTCAAAACCACGATATAGTTGAAATTTTGAACATTTTGAGACCATGTTAGTTTATACTGATGCTGAATCCACTGGGATGGACTTCTTATAGGGTGACCAGATGTCCTGATTTTATAGGGACACTCCCGATTTTAGGGTCTTTTTCTTATATAGTCTCCTCTTAACCCCCACCCCCATCCTGATTTTTCACACTTGCTGTCTGGTCACCCTAACTTCTTATCTCAGGTAATCAATATGTCTGTGACTGCCTTTGTTTCAACCCCCTCAAAAAAAAAAGAGTTAAGAAGCCCTGAATTTCTGTTAATACCTTAATCATCTCTGACCCTGCCAGCAGATAGGGGATCTTGGGGGACAGCTACTGCACTGGTGGGGTGCAAATAAACTTTATTAAGAAAATGCAAAAACAGGGAAAATTCAATAGTGAGGGGTATGGGGTTTGTTAAGGTAGACAATTGGAGAGGGGTTTCTTTTAGTAAATAGTATAGGGGGTTTCAATAGTGGGGTACAATACAGTGGGGTACAATACAGTTGGTAACCAATTAACACTGAAGTATAAATGTAACAGGTAGCTAACAATTTCTATGTAAAGAGTGTGTCACAGCAGCATATAACCAACTAATAGTTATGGGTAAAATGTGTTAAATAACCACCAACTCTAGGTAAAAATGTGTCACACTGGTGTAAATGTAAAATGTGAGGTGTGTCAGAGAGAAAAAGGGTAACCAATGGGGTTTTATGCTAGACTTCAGTAATACAATTGAGGTTTGGCAGTAGTAGGAGCGGGGTGAACACAAGGGGGTAGGGATTAAAAGAGAGAGAGAGAGAAAGGCAGTGGTAGAGGAATGAGGTTGGGGGATGGGGGAAGAGGAGCACGTGGTGGAGCAGAGACCAAAGGCAGAGGCGCTGCAGAGGGAGATTTAAACTCAGGGAGACACAGAGAGCAGATAGGCTGCAAGTTTAAACAGCAGAGAGACTGCAACGAGTGACTGGGGAGCTCGGTGGGAGACATGGGCAAGCTTGGGGGGTGGGTTAGGGCAGCGGGAAGACAAACTTAACCACTGTTATACAGAACACAGCAAAATCTTATTTATGATCTAACTTAACCAAGACTACACAAATTAGCAAGTAACAGAACACAATGCAACAATTCTTTTTTAAACCTAACTTACAGAGCACAATACAAACAATTCTTTAAACCTAACTTAACCACAGCTATGCAAAATGAAATTACAACTTATCTAAACTAAGAACCTGATTCTAATAGGTGCACCTTACACTATGCCAATTTTTTGATCGGGAGGGGGATCAGTTCCAGAGGGCAGAGTGGTGTGTGCCCAGGGTACAGCCCCTGGGGGGGCTGCAGCAGTGGGGCGGCTGCAAGCCGGTGGCCCAGGATACAGTCCAGGAAGGCACAGTTTAGCAGCGGCACAGTCTTATTTTTAGCAGCAAAGGCGCTGCGGAGCAAGAAACAGATTACAGATACAGACCAAGGAGTTAGCTTGGGTCTGTCTGCTGGGGAAACAAGGCTAGCAGCTAGGATAGGGGGAGTCTGCAAGAGGGAGTTCTTACCAATCCCCAGGACAGCAGCAAGCACAGAGGCAGGAACAGCAGTAGCATGGGAGATGGAGAGAGGACTCGATTCGCTTACAATAATCAGGAGATCTCCAGGCACAAATTCGTTGTTCGTGGGAGGAGAGTTTAAAAACAGGGGTAGGCTCAAAAACAAACGAGAGCGGGGAGAGGGCCCCCCAAAGACCCCTAGCTGATCAGACCAGGTGGCAAAGCAAGGACCTTCTCCGAGGTCTGATCAGAAAATGTCTGGCTTTAAAGGCAAACTCAGGCAGTTTCCCACCAGTACTTTTGATTGGCTCCTCTTGATATAGGGGAGGAGAGAAGGCAGGGAAAGGCTGCAGGTAAGCATAGGCATGCCTGGACATGTTCTGAGCCACAGGTATGACTCATATGCTTAATTAGTTGGCCACTTCAGGTCTTGCATTTCTGGGCAGCGCCCCTCACACCGAGCCCGGGTCTGAACAAAGGAGCCAAACAAAGAAGCAAGAAGCCTCCTTCCTAGGCAGAGCAATGGCTCCAGTTAGTCTGTACAAGCCATTCCTATGAATAGGGCTGTGACTTTAGTTAGCACAATAGTCGGGAGGGGCGGCCACACAGGACAAAGAGAAAGGAGAGGGGAAAGAGGAATGCAGCAGGGGGACAGCTGTAACAGACAATCTCATGACTCATTTGAGAGGTAATATGATCCTGTATCATAAGCTAAATCGTGCTGTAAATAAAGTAGTACATACTGACTGCAAAACTTTTTTGGAAGCCAAAGCCAAAGTTATCACTCTTGAGGATAAATGCTTTTGGGATCTAACTGATAAAAAAGGTCATTCACTTGGTGCTGTCTACTTTAGTTCTGCTGAGCTAATCAATGCAGAAGCGGAGCGCCTGGCACACTAGAGTGAACATTTCAGGCAGCTGCTAAATTCATCCCCAGTTTCTTTGGACCCTAATATTAAGGCTTCTGCAAGTTGATACATTCTGTACAAAATGATCCTGGCAAATTCACTATTGACAAAATCCACAGAGCTGTAAAATACATTTAAGGGAAATAAAGTGGCAGATATCTGTGAAATTCCTGTGGAACTGTTAAAAAATACAGGACTAGAGAAAGACATGTTACCACTTTGGATAAGTAAAATAAAGACAGGAAACAAGACATCACTTTTTCAGCATTACTCTTCTATCCATTTTTTTTCTTTTGCCTTGTTGGTCTGTGTCATAAACAGATAAGTAAGAGTTAATAGAACAGACGTGCTTCATATCTCTTTGCCTGGAAAGGGTTAACAAGAACAGTGAGCCTGGCTGTCACCTGACCAGAGGTCCAATCAGAGGACAGGATACTTTCAAATCTTGAGGGAGGGAAGTTTTGTTTGTGGTGTTGGTTTTTGGTGATTGTTCACTCTGGGGGCTCAAAGGGACCAGACGTGCAACCAGGTTTCTCTCCAATCTCTCCAATACAGGCTCTTATAAGTTCAGAATAGTGAGTACTAGGTAGATAAAGCGAGTTAGGCTTATGGTTGTTTTCTTTATCTGCAAATGTGTATTTGGCTGGGAGGAGTTTAAATGTGTATTTGATTGGAAGGACTTCAAATGTGTATTTGGCTGAAAGGATTTTAATTTGGTACTTGTATACTTAGGCTGGGAGGGTATTCCCAGTGTCTATAGCTGAAAGACCCTGTACCTATTCCATCTTAAATTTAGAAAGATAATTTTTACCTTTGTTCTTTCTTTAATTAAAAGCTTTTTTTGTTTAATAACCTGATTGGTTTTTTTATTCTGGTGAGACCCCAGGGGACTGGGTCTGGATTCACCAGGGAACTGATGGGGAGAAAGGAGGGAAGGGGGAGAGAGAGGTTAATTTCTCTCTGTGTTAGGATTACTGTCTCTCTCAGGGAGAATCTGGGAGGGGAAGAGAGAAAGAGGGGGGAAGGTGTACTTTCCTCTCTGTTCTAAGATTCAAGGAGTTTGAATCACATGATCTTCCAGGGTAACCCAGAAAGGGGAAGCCTGGGAGAGGCAACGGTGAGGGAAAGGGTTTACTTTCCTTGTGTTAAGATCCAGAGGGTCTGGGTCTTGGGGGTCCCCGGGCAAGGTTTTTGGGGGGACCAGAGTGTACCAGGCACTGAAATTCCTGGTTGGTGGCAGCGCTACAGGTTCTAAGCTGTTAATTGAGCTTAGAGGATTTCATGCTGGTACCCCATCTCTTGGACTCTAAGGTTCAGAGTGGGGAATTATACCATGACAGCCTGAGCCACTGATGTCTCCAGGAGCAAGAGAAGACTGCAACAAGCCGGCCATTCCACGATGGAGCAAATCTTCAAAGTATGCCAGTTTACCAAGAATGCACAAGAATTCAAGCTGCCCATTTACATTGAATTTGTGGAGATCAAGGCTGTATTTTACTCTGATAGGAAATCACTTTGTTTGATCTTAGTATTTGCAAGCCTCCCTGACAAGTTCTGTAGAATGTTCTGTCTTCTATATTGTTATAAATTGGGTGAAATCTTGTCATGGGTAGGGTTAAAAGCTCTTCAAATTGATATGTGATTGAGCCCCCTATTTAAGTCAATTGTAAGAGACAGTTAAGGGGCCCCAATAATACAAAGCCTAACACAGTCAGCCCAGAAATTGGCACAAGATGGTGGAGGGTTTGACTCGTTGTTGTGACTCAGTAGGTGCATAGGAATGAATGGGAGAGAACACACCCAAACTGAGAACAGATTGAGTAAGAGAACAGGCTGAAGGAGCAGCTGAAGATGTGTGACCAAGCCTGGAAGAAACATGGAGAGAGGTGTTTTGGGTCTAGGGTGCAGATTGGTAAGTCTGTTCTTGGTGCTATGGGCAAAAACCTGGTTCCTGCTGTTTGATTCACTATGCATTCAGAGATATAGAACTTTGTACATTTTAAGTATATAAACAAACTGTGTCAGAAAGATATCTGATTCTTACCAATTGCTAATCCCAACTGAAACATCCACAGGGCCCCAAACTTTGACTAGCTGCTTGGGTCAAAAAAGGGCAACAATATAATGACTCCTCCAGCTGTGTTCTTATGAAGGGGAAAGAATCATCTTCTGAATTAGATCAGGCATTTGATAAGGACACGTTGCCATCTTCAATGCCATCATAGACTACATGCTTGGCCAGACATTAAGTAAACCCATTTTAAACATATGCCTTCATGATAAGAACCCCACTGATGTCAGTTTTGTTGACAAATAAATGTGTGAGCTAATCGCGGCACATAAAGCCCAGGAAAGCTCAGCAGCAAAAGTTGGCCTGAAAGTTAATTGGAGGTTAATCTTCTAGTTGATGATTTTGAGCATGTTGTGGGGTCTTGGATCTTAGTGGGTGATCACCCCTCCAAGATTGTCAGTGATTTTACTTACCTCAGCTTTGTTGTTAATATGGGCATCATCAAGAGAGAACTTGAATTCTGCACTGCAAAAATATGGTCTGCAATGGCATATATTATCAAGAATGTCCTTTGCACACCAAACACTCTGATAAGTTGAGGATTAATGATGCTTTGGTGGTCATTATTCTGATCTGTGGAACTGAACCATGGCCCCTCATTGTCAAGATTGAAAAGAAATTGGGCACCATTCAGATGAAGCAGGTAGTAATCAATGGCTCCACGTCTAATTGGTAGCTGGTATCAAGTGGAGTGCCCCAAGCATCGGTCCTGGGGCCGGTTTTGTTCAATATCTTCATTAACGATCTGGAGGATGGCGTGGACTGCACTCTCAGCAAGTTTGCAGATGACACTAAACTGGGAGGAGTGGTAGATACACTGGAGGGTAGGGATAGGAAAGAGAGGGACTTAGTCAAATTAGAGGATTGGGCCAAAGAAACCTGATGAGGTTCAACAAGGACAATTGCAGAGTCCTGCACTTAGGACGGAAGAATCCCATGCACTGCTACGGACTAGGAACCGAATGGCTAGGCAGCAGTTCTACAGAAAAGACCTAGGAGTTAGAGCGGACGAGAAGCTGGATATGAGTTAAAAGTGTGCCCTTGTTGCCAAGAAGGCTAATGGCATTTTGGGCTATATAAGTAAGGGGCATTGCCAGCAGATCGGGAGATGTGATCATTCCCCTCTATCTGGCATTGGTGAGGCCTCATCTGGAGTACTGTGTCCAGTTTTGGGCCCCACACTACAAGAAGGATGTGGAAAAATTGGAAAGAATCCAGTGAAGGGCAACAAAAATGATTAGGGGACTGGAACGCATGATTTATGAGGAGAGCCTGAGGGAACTGGGATTGTTTAGTCTGCAGAAGAGAAGAATGAGGGGGGATTTGATAGCTGCTTTCAATTACCTGAATGGGGTTTCCATAGAGGATGGATCTAGACTATTCTCAGTGGTAGCAGATGACAGAACAAGGAGTAATGGTCTCAGGTTTCAGTGGGGGAGGTTGAGGTTGGATATTAGGAAAAAACTTTTTCACTAGGAGGGTGGTGAAGCCCTGGAATGGGTTACCTTGGGGGGAGGAGGTGGAATCTCCTTCCTTAGAGGTTTTTAAGGTCAGGCTTGACAAAGCCCTAGCTGGAATGATTTAGTTGGGGATTGGTCTTGTTTTGAGCAGGGGGTTGGACTAGATGACTTCCTGAGGTCCTTTCCAACCCTGATATACTATGATTCTAAGCATCTCTGAATGATAGGAAACATTAAATGGTATGAATTCAGGTTGAACGAAGAGATCCCATTTTCTAACTAAACAGGTCACACTCTCTCAAGCAGTCACCCAGTGCTCTCTAAGGAGGTATGGTCATCTGCATTGATGCCTACCAACTTCCCTGCAAGAATTATCTTTGATTCAATGACAGTAGGTTGTAAAAGACCCCCTGGAAGACCTAAAACATAGTGGCTGGATGGCATCAGTGGACCCCAGTCCTTCACAAGCATTCTATCCTGTAACACAGCAGATTTGGCCCATGACAGAACATAATGGAGGCACATAATGTGCGTTTGCCTCCACGCTATCCAAATTACAGCATGAGAACTAGCCTACACATATTCCTCCTTTTAGGGACAAATTGTGCCAGGTTTTGCAGACATGGACCAGCAATCACATGCTTTGATTTGAAGCCTGCCAAAACCTTCTAAACCACTTCTCAAGAATCCTTCTCAACAGATTCCTGAATGAAATGAAGTCTACTTCCATTGAGGGTAGGTGCTATTGAGTTAATTCTAGAGCTTTACTGGGGAGATGGTTTTCATTGATTTAATTTCCTTATTCCCCAACAAAAGAAAAGACCTATGTCCTGTTATAGATCTTGAGCATTAAATTCATATATCAGCATTTAAAATTCCATGTAGTCTCTCAGGTGAATATTTGTTTTGGGGCCCTTGGCCTTCTGCATGCGTACTTGGTAAGGCAGAGGTACAAGAAGTATCTCATATTCAATCTGAGTAGTAATCATATGAATAAGGACATAACTGCTCAGACTGACTGAAGTTCTATATTAATCAAATATACGACAGTCATATCTGTCCACCATCATCAGAGCCAGCAGCTGTATCTGTATCTAGTTCAAAGAGTACAATTATATCATGGAGTAATACATGTTTTAAAGAGCATATGCTACCTCTTCAGCTCTGTTCGCTTAATAGTAAATATGAAGATGTTGGATTTGGAGTTTTAACCCAGGGAGTTCCTTAATGCCAACTAGCAGAAGGAAGACCATACCATAATTCACATCAGGACTGACACACTCATTGCCCCAAAACACGGTCATAATCTGCATCTAAAAGGTGTAATGTAAGGTATCGTATGCAAACCAATAACACGCTGGTCATTAATATTACAGGTGATTTGTAAAGAATTATAGATGTGTGCTGGAAAGATGTTCTTAAAAGATGTTTTGCAAGCAGTGCATAAGCCCAGCCTGTCCTAGACAAAAAAATGTTGTTTCACTTGTTTTCCTTTGTCTACAACGTAAATGGAGCCAGGTAACACCTCAGAGGACAATGAAAAGTGCATCTAATTGGAAGGTAAACAAAGTCATCAAGCTAAATTAATGGTGGGAGGGAAGACCGCATAAGGGTCATAATGGGAAATGGAGCCTGCATCCCACAGAAAGCCTTTCTGGCTCCTGAAACAGATACGATAAACTTTGGGAAATATAACCAGAAACAGAAATTGTCGTGGAAATGAACACCACCCTGTTGAGTTGATCAGACAGCCTGAGGCTCTTTTATTGATTAATCAGAGAATACATGCTTATGTACGGAGAGACGGCAGGTCCCCTAGCAAGGGGCAAGTCGCTCTGCCTTACAGCAGTGATACCTGTGCTTATAAAGCTGAAAACTGCAAATTATTATATGAGCTTATACATCCGATGATACCTTATTTGGCTAATACAATGACATCTGCTGAACATCTGCTAAAAACAATTGCTATTAATATATTATTTATGAGCTAATTGTAAGCCTGCTTTTTTTTTACTTCCCTATAGAAAGTTTTGTAAGCGTTAGGTCATTGACACCTGGTGTTTTTTTTCTACTTGTGGTTAAGCTATTACACGTTGCTTGAGCCTTTTTGAGGAACTTGTACCCAAAAATACCTATTGGTGTACCTTTGGTCAAATGATCATGAGTTATATTTTACGCCCACACAAGCAACTTAATAAACTATAATAAACTAAAAGCTGTTATAATTTAACAGATTTTCTGGTTCCCCTTTATCCAATTTTAGTTCCTCTTTTTGGGGCTCTGACCACATCTTTTTGCCTCAGCGTGCCCTTTGTACAGAAATTCAAGTTTAGCAGGAGTTAAAACTTTTGCTTCTAGCTAAGGGCCTACTTTTACTTTATTTTCAGAAAAAAACCTGGGGCCTTGTGTATGGTGGGGTCGGGGGGTTTCCCTATCAAAGCTATTTTGGCATCCATCACCGAGAGATCAAAGGGTGAGCAGCACTCATGAAAAGTGGATCCACTTGGCCTGAAACTGACTGTAGGTGAGAAACCTGCTTACATAGAGATTGTAACTTGCTGAAGTGAAGTTTTAGTCACTAGAAATTGTTTTGTTTTATCTGTAAACATATTATTGCTTGTCATTTAAATATCTGTTCTTTGTTAATAAACTTATTATTTCATTACAAATCCATCTCAGTGCTGTGTATTAAACTGAAGGCTGAAGTCCTTAGGTAAAGTAACAGGCTGTTGTGTCCTCTCTCTCTTTGATGGCAGTGAACTTAACTTCTGTGAGTATCCAGGGGACTAGACACTGCAGAGGAGATGGTTTGGGGGTGATTCAGGAGCGGAAGGGCGTTGGTATCACCATGCAATGAGTAACCTATCTGCTGGTGAGGCCATTCTGTGACAAGCCTGCTGGTGTCAGGGCTCCTAGCCAAAGCTGTACAACATAGCAAAACTCAGGGTTACATGGCATGGGGTGACACAGCCTCTTATTGATGTGGATGAAACCTGGGAGCATTACAGGAGCCCACTCAATTTCTGACATAGATAAGTGCTTCTCAGGATTCAATAAGTCTTCCTCAAGTTGGAGTACAGGGAACAGTCTCAGACCAGTAACCCCATTTGGTTTTATCTCTGGATACTTATATTGATCACTTAATACACCTTTGCAATACCTTTTGCAAGGCTGTGGATGTATACTCTGAAAATCTGAGTATGTTCTATATAAGGTTTGGAAGTGAAGTCTCACAAGGTCAGTATTAATCTGCTGAAAGGTGATAATGGCTACCATTAGAGGACTCTTTAATCCAAAAACAATCACAGACCTCCTTAAAACCAATGGTTATACTAAGCACCCTCTTTCAGACTCAATGGAAGGAACAAATGTGCATATTTTTCAGAGCAGCTGATAGGCTGCCCTCCCACTCTTATAAGGTTACTGTACTTTCCCATTACATTTAAAGTCCATGTTCATGACCAGTTTCACATCTCTTTTTTTGTGTTGTCCAATTCTCTCATCAACCAATGAGAGGTAAGTTGTCCTACATGGAATGCAAAGACTGAAATATCCAAGTGTCAAAAGACAATCTCCGTGTAGAATGTGCCTACAACTCAATTGTTTTGTGAGGATAAAACTAATCAATATAAATATATTTAATAAAATAAAATCACACTGTTAGAATGTTGATGGTTTGTGTCGGAGTACCATTAAACATGAATAGCGTAAACATTGTAGCACTTTTTCAGTACTGCAGTAAAAAGTTTCCCATTATAACCCTTCTATATTCAGCGATATATCAACTACTGATCTGCTCATTACAGGAAGATGGAAAGCCCATGATGAACCAATCATGTTTTATTTGCAGAAAAATGCTCTCTGAAGAGCTTTTGAGTTTGTTCAGAAAGATAGTTATTTAGCAGAAGTTGTACTCTTAAAAAAGAAAAAGAAACAGTCAAAATCCCTGCTCATGTATAGAAGTAAATGTCAGACTACATATAGGGTATTCTTCATAATGAGAGAGAATTAGAGTGGCTCCAGGGCTTAAAACTATGTTACGAACAATTTAATTTCTCTTCCAATTCAGTCCATTATGCTTAGATAAAACAAAGATTCTAGAAGAGCTGAATTTCAAATCTCCAATATGTAATTCTATTTTTTTTATTTTGCGGGTTGTAAAGAAGCCTTTAACAAGACTTTAATATTTAATTTATCTTCCTTCCAGCACAGCTTTAAATCAGGTGGATATTCCATAGCTGATTTGGTGATGTCTAGTCACTAGTCTTCTCTGCAGTCCTCTCAATACACTTTTTTGTTTCCATCTCAACCACTGAAGAAAGACTTTTGAGCTGGGATGGTTAACTACATCACTACCTCCATTATAAAGTCTCATTTTCAGAAGTTTAAAACTCATTGTAAGAATTTGTTTCAAGTTGCAATCTGCTTCAAATTGTAAACCATCCACAAGAAGATGTGCTCATTTCAAAAAAAGTCATTTCAGGGTTGTGGGGTTTTTTTGTTTGTTTGTTTTTAAAGGGGAGTGGGAGATGAGAATACCAGCTGAACTGACTTTGGTGCATGCGTAGTTGACTATTGACAAACAGCAGTCAGGAGAGTTTCCTAACCATTCTCTCTTGCAGATCTGTACAGCTTGTGCAGCTATTCAATTTCTAAATGATTAATTAAAAAGTCTATTAGTGTTCTTACATCAGTGTAATAACTATGAACATATATTGCTGAATTGTTTTAAGTTTCCAACTATTACATTACATGGCATGCAATTTAGGTGTATTATATACTGTGTTAGATTTGCTTAAGAAAAAGAGATGTTAAGTCTCCAAGTCTTCTCCAGTACTAAATAGCATTCATAAAGAGACAGTTAATTAAGGTTAATGCATTGCATTATATATTAGATGTGTTTTAGAATTTGTAATGAAAATCATATTCTTTGAAACCTGGAATTAAGGGAAGAATGCTGCTTAGAAGCTCATACTGTGATCAAACATTGCTAAATAGGTATATCTGAAAGTGTCATTGAAATAGAGCGAGATGGTTTGAATGATAAAAGGTAAAGATAAGACAGCATAAACGAACCAACCTATCCTCCAGCCATCCCTTAGTTTCTCTCCAATGCTTGACATATTTTTTTAAATTTCTTAAGCACAGGAGATTGTCAATGTGTGGATCTGCATATATAATTGCCAAAAACCTTCTATGTGTTTTATGATACTGTCTTCACAGATCCCTATTGTAGAAGACTACCTAACAATGACAATCTTCAGCAGGATGGCTGAGAATTACTACTCATTTTTTTAAAAAATAGAAGCTGTGTTCTGCCAAATTAAGTATGCAGTCAAAGGCATATTAAGGTCTTTGATCGGAAGAAGAAACATCTATGGGACAAGTCGTTTTATATGTAGCTGTAAAAAGATTTATGTATAGTCTGGGATGTAGCAGTGCAAGCTCTACAAATGTGCAAGGCAGAGGCCCATCACTTAACTTCAGAGAAGACTCATGGACTTTAAGCTCAGAAGGGACCATCGTGATCATATTATCTGACTTTCTGCACATCATAGGCCACAGAACCTCACCCACCCACTCCTGTAATAGACCCATAACCTCTGGCTGAGTTACTGAAGTCCACAAATTATGATTTAAAGACTTCAAGTTACAGAGAATCCACCATTTGCACTATTTTAAACCTGCAAGTGACCTGTGCCCCTTGCTGCAGAGGAAGGCAACATACTACAATCTTAAATACTATGCCCTGTAGTCAGTGTTTGCACGATCAGATTGTTGGTCTTTAAGAGTATCTTTAATTGAGTTTATTCCACTGAATTTTCTATCAGCATTATCATAACTTTTAGTTGAATAGCTGATCAGTGGTAGTGTTAAATTGCTGGATTTTATTGAAATCTGAAAAACTAGAGTGGCACTATTTTTACTGAATATCTATATTATTTGAGTGATGTTTTATTATATTAAAACTTATTCTAAAATTAACATCATTGTGTTGTCTTGTCAAATTGTCATACTACCTGAATATCCTATGGTTGCTTTTTCATCTTTTTTTTTTAAATCTCTAGATATATTCCACAAAATTGAGACACTTAAGATGCAGAGAAATCAGAGTTTTCTTTTTTTGAATGCTTGCCTATGCAGGTGTCTGCAAGTATCGTGCTGGAGAGTTTTCCCTAGCAGTACCTGTAGGATGGCCTCACCCACAACCAAGCTCCTCATGTTCCGAACTGAGGTTGTAAAGGGCGGAGCCAGTCCACACCTCCTTCAATTCCTTCTTACCATTGTTGGTAGTCAGAGCATACTCTGTTCCCTGTGAACAAAGTTCTTTTGGCATTTTTCTTTTTTGTTACTAGTGGTACTCTTTCATTTGTAGTTTGATGTTAGTTTTCTGTTAATTTTTTTTTTGTTTAAATTTTTCTGGTTTTAATTTTTTTTCCTCTTAGGTGGGCCTCCAGGCCCATCCCAGTACTGGAGATGCTATGCCCAGGTCCCTAAGGTTGAAACTGCTCGGATTGCTGAAAGCCCATGCCCATTAGTGACTCTCATTTATACTGTCTCAAGTGCATGGCCATGTAAGATGCTCCATTTTCTGGGGTTTCAAGGCCAAGAAAAAGTAGCTCTGGGAACATCATCTTTGCTGGTTTGGGGTACTCCAAACATCAGGCATGTGCCATCGTCCATCAAATCCTCTGTCTGTTCAACATCCTGGTCCTGAAGTTAAATAAAGAAAAGTTGACATTATTGTCTCCACAAGGATAGAATTCATCGGAATGGTTATGGGCTCAATCTCTATGACAGCATTTCTGCCTCCTTTCAGATTTCAGACTATATGGGACCTCTGTATGTCCCTCAAGGATAACCCACAGACCACTGTGGAATTACCATAAGCTCTTAGGCCACATGGCTATGTGTACCTGTGTGACCTCTCATGCCAGGCTGCCCCTCAGAGCATTATAGGCTTGTCTCAAATCAGTCTATTGCCCTCACATCCCACCCTAAATTCCTCTCAAAGGTGGTGTCCGATTTCCACCTGGATAATCCAAATGCTTGCCAGTTTCCATTCTGCAAGCCGCATGCTCACAAAGCTAAGTGAATGCAGTGCACCTGGACATTCACTGAGGTTTGGCCCTTTCACATTTCTTTCAATCTTCATCTGCAGAGCATACAAAAAGACAACCAGTTTCAACACAGGGACATTTTTAGAATGGCTCACTATCTGCATTGCCATGTATTACGCTGGCAAAGGGATAGTGCCTGTTGACAAGCTGACAGCACACTCAGTCAGAGCACATTCAGCCTCAGCATCTTCTGTGGCATGCATCCCCATTGTGGACATCTACTGGGCAGTGACATGGTCTTCTCTTCATACGTTCTCCAGATGTTGTCAACTGACTGCTGCATCAAAGGAGGTTGTTAATGTAGGAAAAGCAGTCCTACAGTCCCTGTTCTGATGCAATTCCAAGCCCTGCCCCTGGGGTAACAGCATGTAATGGACATAAGCAAACACTTGAAGGGAATTTTTTTTTACTTTTACATAACTGTTGTTCTTTGTGATAGGTTGCACATCTGCATTACACAACCCACCTTCCTCCCCTGACACATTGGAATTACCATTGTCTTCCAATGCAAAGGAGCTGAAGGAAGGGTGGGGGACTTCACCTTTATACTCTCAGTTCAGAAGATGAGGAGCTTGGGGTGGGTAGGGCTGCCCTGTTAGGTGCCACTGGCACCAGTGCGCAAGACATGCACACACCTACAGTGTAAGGGACATATGCAACACATCTGAAAGAACAACACTGTAAGAAGGTACCTGTTTTTTTTTTCCTTCTCATTGCACAGAAGTGACTCAGCCAAGTATTATAATTTTATTTTCCATGAAATCTGAGATTTTCCACATTCCTTACTGTGGCATGCTTACATTTGGCTTGATATTGTAGTTGTATGGTTGCTGAGGTATTGTTATAAGCCAGAAAGCCGGTTCCATTGTGCAGTACTCTATATGTATATCTATTTTATTCTGCTTAACAGTAGAAAGAGTTCTTGAAAATCCTGCTCCTTCCAAGGACATCAAGATTTCTGATCAATAGCTAAAGTCAATTTGTGATTCAAAAGCTATATTAATTATTTTAGTGGAATGAGGAAAAATGGTTAGTATTAAAATGTCTTCTGACTAATTGTGCATGCGATTCACTGCATTGAAAATTTGCCATTGTATTTATTCTCTAGAACAAATACAATGTGTTACAGGCACTTTTTTCTGCCTCAGTGTTATCCCTTTTTCACTTTTGTTTCTATTAAGATTATAATGGCTTCAATGTGTAAAATTCTTCAATGGGTGCCCAAAAACCCTGCGTGCAAGTTACTTTTGAAGGTGTATTTGTGTAAAATGGGGGCCATTACATGTGGATGTAAGATGAGCTCTCATAGATAACATTCTATATTTCCTTTGAGCTAAAAGAAAAGGTCTTCGGTATTATTTAAGGCACAGTATAGCTAGAACTGTAAATGAACAATTATTTCTATCAAATGTCTGTGGCATGTGTTCATTTACCTGCATTCCTTGCAGTAATGTCAACATTTTCAAATGTGTGTGCCCTAAACCTCTGAAAATCAAGCCTTTTTTATTTATGTAGCTAAATAGGCTATAGTTGCCTAAGTTTAGGACCCTGACTTTGAACATATTGGCATTTGCATTTAAAATAGGGATTGTGGATATTGGGTTATATAGCAAAATTGTTATCTGTCTGACCATGCTTAAATAAGATAGTCTTCCTAAAGTAAACAATAAGTTATGGTCATTATATTTTTCATATTCTGAAGTATGTTGGGGATGTGTGCATGTACCAGACCTTGTTGTTCAATGAGAGCAGTGGTAAGGCAGAACATTACATCTACATTATATAAAATCATCCCTGATAATCTGTGCAGATGACACAAAAACTGGGTGGGAAGCAGTAAATAATGACAATGACAGGGCACTGATACAGTGATCTGGAACATTTGGGAAGCTGGGTGCAAGTAAACAATATGTGTTTTAATATGACTAAATCTAAATGTATACATCAGGGGTCGGCAACCTTTCAGAAGTGGTGTGCCGAGTCTTCATTTATTCACTCTAATTTAAGGTTTCGCGTGCCAGTAACGCATTTTAATGTTTTTAGAAGGTCTCTTTCTATAAGCCTATAATATATAACTAAACTATTGTTGTATGTAAAGTAAATAAGGTTTTTAAAATGTTTAAGAAGCTTCATTTTAAATTAAATTAAAATGAAGAGCCCCCCGGACCAGTGGCCAGGACCCGGGCAGTGTGAGTGCCACTGAAAATCAGCTCACATGCTGCCTTCGGTACGCATGCCATAGGTTGCCTACCTTTGGTATATATCAAGGCATAAAGAATTCAGGCTGTGCGTACAGAATGGGGGCCTCTGTCCTGGGAAGCTGTGATTCTGAAAAAGATTTGGGGGTATTGGCAGATAATCAGTTGAACGTGAACTCCCGGTATGATGCTTTTGCCAAAAGGTCTAACACAATCCTTGGATGCATAAACAGGGAAATCTTGAGTAGGAATTTAGATTGTTTTACCTCTTTATTTTGCACTGGTGAAAATGTCACTGGAATACTGTGTCCAGTTCTGGTGTCCAGAATTCAAGAAGGATATTGATAGATAGGATTAGAAACCTTCCTCATAGTGATACTCAAGGACTTCAAGGTAGGTATTTGATTAGATTTAAAATTCTTAATATTTTTAACTGGCCTGTCTCAAGAATGTCCTTAAATGGAAACTGATTTAAATATATTCTTCAATTTCATAGCAGAGAAAGATATAATACAATCCAATGTCTGGAAGTTGAACCTAAACAAATTCAGACTGGAAATAGGGCAGAATTTTTTAACAGTGAGAGAGAGTAATTAACCTCGAACAGCTTACCAAGTATCATGGTGGATTCTCTATCAGTGACAGTTTTTAAGTTAGGAAAGGATGTTTTCCTGAAAGATCTACTCTAGGAATTATTCTTGGGAAGTTCCCAGACCTGTGTTACACAGGTGGTCAGACTATATGATCACAGTGGTCCTTTCTGGCCTTGGAATCCCTGAAAAAAGATGTGTGCTCCCAGAGAGAAAATTGTGTAATGTATAATTGGAAAGAATCTCTGGGAAGTAGCATGAGCATCTTCCAGAAAATGAAAATATTTTTCAGAAATGGGTTAGGCAAGGCACTTGAGCGACCAGTAACTTTTTCAGACCTTTCCGCATTACTAACCTTTGCTGTAAGGTCATAAAATATATTATTCAGTATTAGGACTTCTTGAAATGTCTTAATTTTAATGTATGTCTCCAATTCTAAAATTCTGGACCTTTTAAGACTCTGTGAATATATCAGATCTGGATCACATAACTTATTTAAGGACAGTGTTCATTTGTGACTTCTCTTTGAGAAGAGGGTCTTAAAATTATTCCTTCCCAGATGGCCAAAAATGAAAATAACAATTCTCAGTAGTATGTTGGTGGAAAACTCCATAATGCTTTGAAAATGGTTCTTTGGGTCAGAACTGAAGCTGTTGGGCAGGAACATGTGTGGGATTTGAAAGGGAATTTTAAATCATTGGAAAGCAATTCATTCTAAAATTACTAAAAATATTTAGTTTAGAGAAACAAGAAATGGTAGGGTCAGTTCTTATGAATTGTTTCTGTTATTGCCAATTTAGGGGTGTTGCTCTCACTCTTTAATCACAGGTTTGTTTGTTGTTGTTTTTTTACATACCTGAGTGGCCGAAAACAGATGATAAACTGGTTACTTCCTTTACAATCTCTTATGTGTATCTCTCTGTGGAGAACTTTTAACAGAGATTATATCCTTGACAGTGAACCTGCCTTGGTGGAGCACTTCCTTTTGGTAAGTTGAGATCAAAGTATTTTGTTTCCTAAAATTATCGAGAATCTGTTCTGTAGTATCTTATTAATTAGATATTTTAAAACAGTTTTTGACTGGACAAAATGATTTTCTTTAAGGACAGATGGATCCTTTTGGTTAGTAATAAATAACCAGATAATTATCTGGTAATTGAGCAAAATAAGCAATCTTAAATAAATCCTATGAAACTGAAGAAAATATTTAAATCAGTTTCCATTTAAGGACATTCTTGACACAGGTCAATTACAAATATTAAGAATTTTAAATATAATTAAATACCACTTTCTGGTTTTTTGTTTTTTTACCAATGTTTAGCCCCATCTCCTCTCCAGAAATACGTGGTATAACCACTTGGTAAATAACAAGAGAAACTGTTAATATTTTAAGTTACAGTAGGATTTGAATTTTCCAATAGAATCATTATACGAATTTAAATATAATCTCTTGGCAGTGTCTTAGTAAACTTCTCTCACCAATCCATGTTGAAGTTTTGGGGAAGTTCTCCTTGGGTCGGTTTCTTCTTGAGTCATCTTTCTTTTTCTCATTTGTCTGTGTCAGCTTGCTTATAGAGATGCACAGGATGATTTATGAAATGTGTGCTGTCTAAAAGTACCAGGGATATGTGTGAATAGGCTTCTAACTTCAGAGTCTTTTTATGCCCTTCTCCTTCCTATTTTCATTAAATAATAGGAAACATACTTCTTCTGGGCTTGTTTATATTCAAATCTGTTTCTGTCACCCTTTCATTGGCTTTGTGACTTCAGGTTTGGCTTAGGTGACACATGCAGCTCCTGAATATGCAGTCTGCCTAATGAATATATAATATTTATTTAATTGCCTTTGTTGTTCTTGTGGCAGAAAAGTGACAGATAACTTTGAAAAAATTTTAACGGTTTCTTTTTCTACTTAGTCCATTTTCTCAGATATTCTTTCAGGTTTTTTTTAGAGTTTGATAGGAAATGACATTCTGTTTTTAAAAAGTCCAAATACTCCAGTTCTTCATATAAAAGTTTTCAGCTTTCAAAAATTGCCTTTTAAAATTAAATAACTCTTAGAAAATCTTTAGCTTGAGTTCTTCAGTCTTACAACAATTTGTGGAGAGATTATCCTTGCCTCCTGGAGTTGTAGGAGGGTTGGGTTGCATACTGCCAGTAAGTAATTAATTCCCCATTAATATAAATATTCTACACTTAAATGACTTCTTAGACTAGCTTAACATGGCCCTTAGATTCCATGTTGGCACATAAATCACATCTACTATTTCCCCCATCAAGACTTGTGGATAGGAGCAAGCAGTAAATGTGATACATCTCGACTTTAGTAAGGCTTTTGTTAGTCTGGCATGACCTTCTCATAAACAATCTAGGGAAATATGGCATAGAAAAACCTACCATAAGGTGGGAGCACTACTACTTGGATAACCATACTCAGAGAGAAGTTATCAATAGTTCACTATCAGGCTGGAAGGGCATATCAAGTAGTGTCCTGTGCAGATCTATCCTAGGTTGAGTTCTATTCAAATAATTTACAAAGATGTTGAATAATGGCATAGAGAACACCCAGATGATATCAAGCAGGGAAGGTTTGTAAGTGATTTGGAGAACAGGATTGGAATTCAAAATGATCTTGAGAAACTGGAGAAGTGGTCTGAAATAAATAGGATGAAATTCAATAAGTAAAAATGCAAACTACTAAACTTAAGAAGGAATAATGATTGCATAAATTCAAAATTTGAAACGACTGCCTAGGAAGGAGTACTGCGGAACAGGATCTGGAGATTATAGAGGATCACAAACTAAATATGAGTCAACAATGTAGTACTATTGCAAAAGAAAGCAAAGCAAACATCATTCATGGATGTATTGGCAGGAGTGTTGTAAGCCACACATGAGAAGTAATTCTGCTGTAGTCCACACTGATAAGGCCTCAGATGCAATATCGTGTCCAGTTTGGGGCACTACACTTCAGGAAAGATGTGGACAAACTGGAGAAAGTCCAGAAGTGAGCAAGAAAAATGATAAAAGGTCTAGAAAATGTGATCTATGAGGAAAGGGTGAAAAAAATAGGTTGTTTTTGTCTGGAGAAGAGAAGACTGAGGAAGGGCATAACAATCTTCAAGTGCATAAAAGGTTACTGTAAAGAGAACGATAAATTGTTCTTAGTAACCACTGAAGACAGGACAAGAAGTAATGGGCTTAAATTGCAGGAAGGGAGAATTAGGCTAGACATTAGGTAAAATTTCCTAACTGTAAAGGGTAGTTAACACTGGAACAAATCTAGAGAGCTTGTGGAATCTCCATCATTGAAGGTTTTAAAGAACAGGTTAGACAAACACCTGTTGGGTGATCTAGACTTAGCCTTACCTCAGTGCAGGGGACTGGTCTAGATAACCTGTTGAGGTCCCTTCCAGTCCTACATTTCTATGATATCTATAGGATAACTCCACACTTAACCTTGTAGTTACGTTTCTGAAAAATGCAATTTTAAGTGAAACGATGTTAAGCAAATCCAATTTCCCCATTAGAATGAATGTAAATGGGAGGGTTAGGTTCCAGGCAGATTTTTTGGGTCATACAGTACAGTACTGTGCAGTACTATAGTTGGGAGGTGCCCCGCCTCACCCCACACAGACACAGCCCACTGGCACTGGAGACACTGAGGCATGCAAGGAGGCTGAAGGTGCAGTAGGCTAGAAGAAGCACATTATGCAGCAGCGGCAGCTTCCCCTACTCTGCAAGCACCGGGGGCGGGGGGCTCAACCCTCAGCCCACTCATGCCACCCCTTCCCTCAAGCCCCACCCTTAACCCGCCTCTTCTTCCTCTCCTCCTCCCCCTTTACTCTGCATGCCGTGTCCTCTCTCCTCCCCCTCCCTCAAGCCCCACTCTTAACCCACTTCTTCTCCTTCTCCTCCTCCCCCTTTACTCTGCGTGCCATGTCCTCGCTCCTCCCCCTCCTTCCTCTGCCTCCTGCCCACTGCAATCAGCGGGTTTGCAGCGGACAGGAGGGAGGGGGAAGAGCGAGGACACGGCACGCAGGCTCCCCCTTCCACCCCTGTGTCCTGAACACCGCAAGATAGCTGATTGCAGTGGGCAGGAGGCAGGGGAGGGAGGGGGGAGCTTGTGTGCCACATCTTCACTCCTCCCCCCCTCTTGCCTATGGCAATCAGCTGGCATGCAATGTTCAGGGGGCAGGAGGGAGGGGGAGGAGCGAGGACTTGGCATGCAGCCTCCCCCATCCCTCCCCTGTCTCCTGCCCACAGCAATCAACTGGTTTGTGACATACAGGAGGCAGAGGAGGGAGGGGGAACCTGCATACTGAGTCCTTGCTCCTCCCCCTCCCTTCTGAATGTCTCAAGCCAGCTGATTGCTGTGGGGAGGAGGCGGGGGAAATGGGGGAAGGTGTTGATCCACGGGGTCTGCCAGCAGGCAGGAGGCGCTGGAGGAGCGTGGGGCATAGGGGCGCTGATAGGGGGGCTGCCAGCTGTGGACAAAGTGGCCAGTCAAATGACGTCATAGCGAAGCATTGCACAATTTTAAATGGAGCATGTACTGTAATTGAACAGGGACGTAACTGAAAAAACATTAAGTGAGAGGACGTTAAGTGGGGAGTTACTGTACTCCATATAAAAAGAGCCTAAGGGCAGAGCAGGGTCAGTAGCTGCTTAGGACTCAAGGACTCTCTAGCAGGCTGAGAGCTGAGGTAACTTGGACAGAGCTACTGCTGGCAGGGACCAGGTGAACAAGAGAAGCCTCTGACTGGCTGCTGAGACTGGGTAATTGCAGACCCTGAGGAAGTGTGAAGAAGATGCTAGGGCTATGGGTTAGTGGCACATGGAGACATAGCAGCAGGGAGAAAAAAATTGAGGCACAGCAGGAGGCTGCAATCCAGAGGGTCGTTGGTCTGGGACCTGGAGTAGTGGGTGGGCCTGGGTCTGCCCCCAGTTGCTACTGGGGAAGTGGATGGACTTGGAGCTAAACTCCCCTGGAAGAGGGGAACATAGTGACAAAGCCAGAGGGCTGAGCTATGACGAGGATACTGTGGTTCCTGACACTGCAAAAGGGGTTGCAGGCAGACTACAAAGAAGGAGTAGGGTGCAGATCATGGTTCTTGAACTGTTTGGGGAAATCCTAAACATCTGAATTAATACAGAGGATGGATGAGAGAAGGTGAAATTTCCTTCACCTGATACTTTTCTTTTTTAGCATGACCTACCAGTCTAAATTCTTTCCCTGCACAGATTAGGATTATCTGCTCTAAATTAGATTTAAATAAAAATTGTCAGGGGTTGTTTGCATATATTACTGTAGTAATGTTATTAGTTGTTGTTTATAACAGTTGCCTGTCTGTTGGTACTGATTTCATAGTATTTCAAGAGAAGCCTGAGAGAAAATATACCCTTTGTATAGATAGAGTATAAAAACTTAATGTTTTTTGTTTCTATCTGTTCTTTGGGAGATATTAAAATATAAATATTGTATTTGACCTTGTGTAGATGATCCCAAAATAGAGAAATTATCAGGAAAATAATTTTCATTTTGTACAGTATTTTGAATTATTTCTTTCAAAAATTATTCTGGTGGTCTTCTGTTGTGCGAAGCTGTTTGTGAAATATCAAATATGTGAGATTTTGAGTGTGTGTCTGTTATGCTATGAAGGCCTCAAAAATTAGAATTCTTGTGTAAATCTCAAAACAAGAATAACTTTAAATCTTATAGAAATCTTAAGGTGGCTTTGGGGAGACTCAGTAGGGCCAGGAAAGTGAAGCTTGCCTTCTCTCTTGAAGTATTCCATATTTGAGAAGGTTTTGTGTGAATTACTATGTTTTAGAAAGATATATCCAGTTTTAAGTGGAAAATTCAGAATTCTAGGTTGCTTCCATGATAAAACTGAGGGTTATGCTCAAAATGATTTTCAAGTAATATATACATTGGTACAGTGTAATTGCAAATTCCTACAAAGGACTGGGATACACGTACTGCACCGATTTAATCTCTTGTTTAACAGAAAACACCTATTGGGGTGAAATTAACTCATGGAATGCTTTAATTAACTAGTCTTAAATGAATTTCTCTACTCAAACTCAGGCTTATTTTTGTATTAGAAAGACTTAAACTATCAGGAAATCTCATTGGGGACCTCATAGGTTGTATGCTGGCTATTCATGTGCTGGCACACAGCATATATTGCCACATTAGGCATTGCAGCTTAGTTTAAGTTGTTGTGAGGATTCAGAGGTGCAATCAGGATGTTATCTATTGCCCAGGTTTGATTTGTTGATAATTTGTGTGTGTGTGTGTGTGTGTGTGTGTGTGTGTGTGTGTGTGTGTGTGTGTGTGTGTGTAGTGCCAGCATTCAGAGACAGAAATATATTACTCACTGAGAATGTCTACTTGATCCTTGATGTTCTGTCAAATCATCCATCTCTAATTATATACGAATACAGAGATTTTAAACAGAATACTTTGCAAAAGGAACAGGAACATTTAATTGTTACATAATTATCGCAAGAACTGATAGCATGGTACTTATAAAGACTGCATGTACAGCAGAATAAATTTCACTTTGTCATGACCATACCAATCTTTCTTATCTGTATAAAAATACAGGAATAAGCAGTATGATCAAGAATATTCTTACTGAAAAACACATTACAAAGTCTGTCTGCTAACAGAAGCTTCCACAGATGATCAATACCAGGAGAGGACATGCCCAACTTCTAGCTGCAAACCTGAAACATTTTAATTTTAACATCTTAGTTAGTGTCATTAGAGTTCATCCTTGGATCTTATGCATTAACCTGTTAATTTGGAAAAGTGGATATCAAGGGTTCTTAAATGCTGTCACAGGTTCCTTTCCTTAAGGAATATACAATATTCAGATTTCCCTAAAGAAGTGTGGTGTTACTCTCTCTTCCTTGAAACATAAAACAAACAAACAAACAAACAAACAAAAAGTATTTGGATAGGCAGCTGGGAACAGAACCCAGATCTCTTCATTTCTAGTCCAGTATTTTAGCCACAAGAAAATATTGTTGCCCCTCTTCAACAAGAGTGACTAGTCAAATTTGGGGGCCTTGAGGAACTTCCAGTTGAAAGTAGAAATTGATGGAGTCTGATATTCTCTTTGATGCAGTCTTGTTGATTTACTAGGAATGTCCAGTGTTGTCTCCTCTCTATACAGGATGAACCAGGAACAAAAAGAACAGTTTCCTAGTTTACAGCCCAAAGACCCGAAAGCTCTCTCTAGCTTTTTACAGGGTCACACAATATTCACAGGCTACTTCTTGGCTTTCTTGTTTTTTGCCGCTGCCTCGCTTTCTCTGGTCTTGTTTTTTTCAGTCTTTTATCTCTCCTGCCTTCAAATCTCCACCCCTGCCACCAAAAAAAGTACTCAGCCAAAAACTCTTGATGGGTTCACACACTCCGTATGTCTTAGGTAGTTGCTATCTTTTCACTGACAACCACCTACCTCAGCGATTCTCAAAATACGGGTCATGACCCTAAAGTGGGTCATGAGTTTGTTCTAATGGGGTCACCAGGGCCAGCATTAGACTCACTGGGGCCCAAGACTGAAAGTCGAAGCCCTGCCACTGGGACTGAAGCTGAAGCCCGAGCAACTTAGCTTTGTGGTCCCCTGGGCAATTGCCCTGCTTGTCACCCACTAACATTGATGCCAATTCTAGAGTAACAGAGAACATGAGGTCGTGTAGTAATTTTGTTGTCAGAAGGGGGTCGCAGTGCAATGAATTTTGAGAAATCCTGATTTCTACCTTAACTGTCAATCATATTCACTTACTGAAGTGGCCATCCTGTAGAACAATTAGTATATGATATAATTCACCATTGATTTACTCAAACTGCTGAATAGTTTTGAACATCTTAAAAAAAATCCCATCAATGTTACCTCAAAAAATGTTTGTTTCCTCTAAGTTTTGCCATGGAGAACATGCACAGAAGGAGGAAGCAGTTGAAAAAATTGACTAAAACCCCAAAGATTGGACCTGTAAACTAATCTTTACAGGGATGAAACTTTCTATTAAAGGGAAATAAGTAGGGCTGTCAAGCAATTAAAAAAATATTGCGATTAATTATGTGATTAATTGCACTGCAAAACAATAATAGAATGTCATTTATTTAAATATTTTTGATGTTTTCTACATTTTCAAATATATTAATTTCAGTTGCAACATAGAATACAAAGTGTACCATGCTCACTTTATATTTTTTTTACAAATATTTGCACTGTAAAAAACAAAAGAAATAGTATTTTTCAATTAACTTAATACAAGTACTGTAGAGCAATCTCTTTATCATGAAAGTTGAACTTATAAATGTAAAATTATGTACAAAAAGCCCTGCATTCAAAAATAAAACAATGTAAATCTTTAGAGCCTACAAGTCCTCTCAATCCTACTTTTTGTTTAGCCAGTTGCTCAGACAAACAAGTTTGTTTACATTTTCAGGAGATAATGCTGCCAACTTCTTGTTTACAATGTCACCTCAAAGTGAGAACAAGCATTCGCATGGCACTGTTGTAGCCGGTGTTGCAAGATATTTACGTGCCAGATGTGCTAAAGATTCATATGTCTCTTCATGCTTCAACCACCATTCCAGAGGACATGCGTCCATGCTGATGACGGGTTCTGCTTGATAATGATCTGAAGCAGTATGGACCAACGCATGTTCATTTTCATCATCTGAGTCAGATGCCATCAGCAGAAGGTTGATTTTCTTTTTTGGTGGTTCGAGTTCTGTAGTTTCCTCATCAGTGTATTGATATTTTAAGCCTTCTGCCAGCATGCTCCACACCTCGTCCCTCTCAGATTTTGGAAGGCACTTCAGATTCTTAAACCTTGGGTTGAGTGCTGTAGCTATCTTTAGAAATCTCACATTTGTATCTTCTTAGCATTTTGTCAAATCTGCTATGAAAGTGTTCTTAAAATGAACAACATATGCTGGGTCATTATCTGAGATATATGGCAGAATATGAGTAAAACAGAGCAGGAGACAAACAGTTCTCCCCCAAGGAGTTCAGTCACAAATTTACGTAATGCATTATTTTTTTAACGAGCATCATCAGCATGAAAGCGTGTCCTCTAGAATGGTGGCCAAAACATGAAGGAGTTTACAAATCTTTACGTATCTGGCACATAAATACCTTGCAGTGCTGGCTACAAAAGTGCCATATGAACAACTGTTCTTACTTTTTGGTGACGTTGTAAATAAGAAGCAGTGTTGACCTGAATTTGATGGGTGAATTTTTATGATTCACCACTGATCGCATCAGACCAGAAGATTTTTAGGTTCTTCTCCAATTCAGACTACAGAGTTTAAGAACTCAGAGAGTTCTATATTGGGAGAGGATTCTCAGGGCACTTGGCAAGAACGCATACACTGAGGACAATACCAAATTGATAAAATCTCTATTGCCATTAACATAAAAACAAGGAATGCAATGAAATTTATAACTGCAAAACAGTAAAAGAATTCCAAAACTCCTGCTGGTAATATTTCTATTATAAGTACCTTAACCTAACTTATTCACACCCTGCCTTTGAAGCCTGGTAATAGGAGGTGAAGGACCAGTCTCACTCCTGGCATGCCCAATTACACAATGGTGCTGGGTTCCCCGATGGTTAGGAATGTTGAGTAGTTATACTATACTGCACAAACTGAGCTGATAGCATGGTAGAAGATAGAGTAGATAGATGAAAAGAGTAAAGTACTCCAAGAAACTGAAAACTCAGGAGTTAGAGTATACAGCTTAGAACCAGAACTTAGAATCTAGAGGAGCGAGAGCCTATTAAGAGCTCTCTTACGAAGTGTTTTATAGGATCCTGATCTATGTAATACAGACCCAACCTACTATACCCAAATCTTGTTTCTGGACCCTAAGAAATGTATGGGTACCCTTCTCCTATGGGTTAGTGGAATATGACACTTTCTAAATATATTAATAATAATTATTTCACTCCAAAACTGCCAACCTAGGCTCTCTTGATGACCTCGAGTTGTGATGTACCCTGTGCTTACCAACCGGTTGTAGAAGCCAGATAAACCTGTGATGTGGATAGTTCCTCCTTTTGGTTCCCCAAAGTTCAGGGACCATTCTTATCGGTGCCAAAGGTTGGCAGCTTTTATGCTGACATATTTATAACTGATTATGCTTTGTGCTGTATAGCAGATTTTACCGGATCTTACAAGACAGTAGGGTTCTTGCATTTCAGCATTTCAACAAAACTTAATATAGGAAATACATCTCAACGCATCCTAAATTCCAAAGAATTAATACTGATAAAATATAAGAATAAAATGGATTAATATTAGAAAAATAAACATATTAATTAACACTGCTGGCTGAATTAGTAAGATATAACAACTAGCAAAATAATCCTATGGGCTAGAGCAGGCAGCATTATCTCCCGTAAATATAAACAAACTTATTCGTCTTAGTGATTGGCTGAACAAGAAGTAGGACTGAGTGGGCTTGTAGGCTCTGAAGTTTTATGTTGTTTTGTTTCTGAGTGCAGTTATGTAACAAAAAAAATCTACATTTGTAAATTGCACTTTCACGACAAAAAGATTGCACTACAGTACTTGTATGAGGTGAATTGAAAAATACTATTTGTTTTGTTCATCATTTTTACAGTGCAAATGTTTGTAATCAAAATTAATAATATAAAGTGAGGACTATAAACTTTGTTTTCTGTATTGTAATTGAAATCAATATATTTGAAAATGTAGAAAAAAATCCAAAAATAGTTAATACATTTAAATTGTTATTCTATTGTTTAACAGTATGATTAAAACTACAATAAATTGTGATTAATTTTTTTAATCACAATTAATTTTTTTTGTTAGTTGTGCAAGTTAACTGTAATTAGTTGACAGCTCTAAAAGTAATGCATGGGAAAAATATATTATTTTAAAAGCCCAAACATACATACAAATAAAATTTTCAGGTAGAACAAATTTCTCATTTCTTTTAATCTAATTAACTAGGGATTTTAAAAATATATCATTTTTCAGCAGACAGTGGAGTGCCAAGATTAAATATTTATCTTTTTTTCCCTTTGATTATAATAAAAGCATTCTTGCAACTGTAGGAGAGAGGAAGTTCTGTATTTTACATGGTGTAGATGCTTTGGTTTTAATTGTTACATTTTTTAAAATGGATTTGAATGCTAATGGTAAATGTGTGCAAAGCAGATACAAACTAGTGACTGACTGAAACTAATCATTTGGGGAAAAAGTGCTGTTCTATATTGCTTTAGGCAATGGAATTCTGACTTAAAAGTTTTTGTATTCGGTTTTGCTGTAGGGTAACGAATGTTTGATCTACAAGTTTTGCGATCTTAGCAAATAGAGTGGAAAAAGACCTTTCTCTGCCAACAAAGGATTTTTCCTTAAACTACTTTTTCAATTGTGTTTGTCCGTTTTAACCATAAATATCTCAAGTGACATTGCTTCTGCCACTTCCCATGGAAAATTTTTCCATAGTCACTAATAAATGTCACTATCCAAAACATATGTCTATTTCCACTTCCTTATTTTCATCCCATTATTTATAATTATACTGCTGGGCATCACCCTAAAAAATTCCTCTTCCTCTTTGATGTGTTTTGGTGTTTGCCTTCCCTCCCCTCTCTAGAATTTTAGTAAAAGTGTGTGTGTGTACATTTTATTTGTTTATATACCAATATATAGCTAGCTAGCATTTTTGATCAATAAATCCCTCCAATCTTCTATCATTTCTGTTTGCTATTCACTCAACTTCCTCCGATTTGTCAATATTTTTTTGGTAATGTTGTTGTGCCCAGAATAGAAGGCAGAATGACAGATGTGCACATAGAAATATCCAGAGAGACTATTGTATTCAGTATATTTAGTGGGTATAGTTTGCCAAATGAGAATTATATCTAATTTATCTAAACTGTGCTATCTAAAATGAATTATCATTTTTTTAAAGTCAAACTTGTATTTTTACAGATGTTTATGAATATTATAGAGCTTTATCCCAGTCAATCTAGATGTCTAATTTGTGATGTCTTTTATTTTAAACACACTTATCCCTCTAAATTGCCCTTTTACGTTGCACTTTTTTCTTTAATGTTTTAGACATATAGGTATTCGGCAGTATTCTAACACTGCTTTCTATGGTATGCATTTTATATAAAGAATGACTTCAAGAATAGAAGTGTGAAAGAAGGCTGATGTAGAATGTATGCACAAGACTGGAAATGAGGAACTGTTTAATCCTAATTTATTTGGGCATAAGCTTTCGTGGGCTAAAACCCACTTGATCAAATGCATGGAGTGGAAAAACACTAACCCAGGAACCAAACCCTGCAACAAACCTTGGTGCCAACTCTGTCCACATATCTATTCAAGGAACACCATTATAGGACCTAATCACATCAGCCACACCATCAGGGGCTCGGTCACCTGCACATCTACCAATGTGATGTATGCCGTCATGTGTCGGCAATGCCCTTCTTCTATGTACTTTGGCCAAACCGGACAATTTATACTCAAAAGAATAAATGACAGAAATCTGACATCAGGAATTATAACGTTCAAAAACCAGTATGAGAACACTTCAGTCTCCGTGGTCACTGAATAACAGACTTAAAAGTGGCAATTCTTCAACAAAAAATCTTGAAGAACAGACTCCAATGAGAAACTGCAGAACTGGAATTACTTTGCAAACTGGACACCATCAAATTAGGCCTGAATAAAGACTGGGAGTAGATGGGTCATTACAAAAACTAATTTCCTCCTACTGTTACTCACACCGTCTTGTCAACTGTTTGAAATGGGCTACCCTCATTACCACTACAAAAGAGATTTTTCCTCCCTTGGTATTCTACTGTTGAGAATAGCCTACTTACACTTCAATTGAATTGTCTCATTAGGACTGACCTCACACTTCATAAGGCAACTCCCATCTTTTCATGTACTGTGTATATGTACCTGCTATTGTATCTTCCACTACGTGCATCTGATGAAGTGGGTTTTAGCCCATGAAAGCTTATGCCCAAATACTTTTGTTAGAGTACATCTACAATACCCACCAGATCAGCGGGTAATGATCAGTCTATTGGAGATTGATAAAATCAATCCCCGATCGCTCTGCTGTTGACTCCGGAACTCCACCGTGGCGAGAGGTGGAAGCGGAGTCAACGGGGGAGTGGCAGAGGTCAAGTTGCCCTGTCCTCACGGCCAGGTAAATTAATCTATGATACACCGACTTCAGCTAGGCTATTCGCGTAGCTGAAGTTGCATATCTTAGGTCGATCCCACCCTGCCTTCCCCAGTGTAGACCTTGCCTTAGTCTCTAAGGTGCCACAAGGAGTCCTCGTTATTTTTGCTGACTAACACGGCTACCACTCTGAAACCTGTTTAATCCTAATCTTGGCCATGACAGAGTCCTCCTGTGTAACCCAGGGCAATTTACTTAACTGCTTTGTGCCTTATTTGCACTGATGTGTAATCGTGGATATAATTTCTCGCCGAAGTGTTGAGGATTAAAATTTATAAAATAAAACTACTACCTACATTTTATTAGAAATAAATCCTTGGAAACCGCTCCCACAATTATAAAATAAGTAAAATAAAAGTATAGGCCATTTCTCATTTTAAATTGAGTTAAGTTTATGTGTCTGAAATGTGATTCTTCAATTTTACATCTGCACTGTGGCCTCATTGTTTCGCTTGCTATCCACAATTGACAGTTTTCTTCATAGTTGTTTTATCAGGCACTTGAATTTTAAAAGATTCAGCCTGGAGTACTGTTTTACTTGCTTCTAGAGGAGAAGTTTAAGAAATTGTCAAATCCTATATTCATTTTGGGTTGTCTGAAACTAAAATGCTAGTCTTTAAAGATATTACATTTAGAAAAGTAGCTTCTGTATTTAGTTTCAATAGCATTAGATGTATTTTGGGAATATAAATTAGTTTTGATTGTTTATGCTTCCAATTAGCAGAGGAGTAGAAGTGAATTATGTGGATCGATAGCTCCAACAGCTGTTTAAAAAAATAAAGAAATCGGAGGCGGTGGGAAATGTAACACCATCTGATGAGACAATGTTGCTGATACATATCAGACTTTGTTGTGATTATAATTTAGAAATTGATACTTATCAGACTTTGTTGTGATTATTATTTAGAAATATACTAGACTCTTGTTACTTTTTTCAAGTAACTGGATGAGCCCTACATTTTAGACAGTAAATGAACAAATATTATAAAACAGATATCAAGGATACTGCATCACAAAATATATCTTGTTCATTTATGTTTAGAATTACAACTGGGTTTTATTGTGATACTTCATAACATACTAACAAATGTTCAGTCCTGTTTGTTATAAAATTAATGAAGTCTTAGTAATATGAGACCAGAATTCACCCGAACACTATGCTATTTTCCATTTTATCCATCTTTGCCAGAGCTACTATGGGGTATTTCTTGTCTTCAGCAGATATTTTTGTATGTCTGTCTTAGTGACTGAGTGTGGTGAGGGCAAAACTATAACAATCAGACTTCAACTGCCTTTGCAGCAGCCTTTCTTTTTCTTCAGAGTACATCTGCCGAAATGACCCTCAACAGTTTCTCCCTTGCAGCACACACGAAGGGTGATACTTCTTCTGAGAAAGGGACTAATCAACAAACTACAAGCTGTAGTGTTTCACCAGAAACCCTAAGATAGCTACATTTTTCTTTGGGGAAAGAGGTGAGATTTGTGCCAAGGAGACATCCCTTCCTGCCCTTCCCTTCACTCTTTCTTATTTCACAAATCTGTTGCTGAAAAGACACCAGTTGTTCAACTTCTTCTATCAGTGTTCATCACTGAGGATGTTGGAGAGATACTTGCTCTTTGCTAGAAGTAAAGATGGAGGTCCTATCAGAGATTGGTAAGTCTGAATAAGAGTTGTCAAAAATGTGAGATGCAGTAAGTCACCAGGCCCAGACTATATTTTAATGTGTCAATAATATTCAGGATAAAGGAGAATGGGTTGATGTTAATTATTTAGATCCATTCTTCTGCTGCTCCTTTAGTAAAGGATGTGATCCATCTTGGAGAAACGATTCCTTTATATATTCACCATTGTTTCTCACCAAATCCATGACTTCAAATGCAGTACCAGAAAGTACTTGGGATCATTTAACATGAAATTCTGTTTCTGCCTTTGAAAGGCATTTTGAAAAAGTACTTTTTGTTAAATTTGGTATAGAATGGATCAAGCAATAGAGCCAAAGGTTCATGGAGTTTGTCAGCTGATGTCACTGGCAGCACTGTGAAACCTCCAAAACTAGAAAATTAAGCAATGCCTCAAAGGGAATCTTAATTAGCCAATTAGGATTACATGAGGACTGGATAGCACAGGGGACTTTTAAAATTGGAAAGGAGTTTTAGATGCCATAAGCCCTTCATAAATCTGATAAGTTTGCTCCCAAGGAAAACAGTATATTTTAAGTGCTGATAGAAAAACTAAAATAGCTGCCAAATGACCTTTATTGGAGCAAGTTCATAATCCAGGAAGAGAATTAAAAGTCAATCAGTGTGTTTTTGTGTGTCACTGTGAAGGATTCCTGTTACAATCCCCACTCCAGCCCACAAACCTTTCCCATGTGTGCCTTCTTGGCAGGCAATTACTGAGTAGCACAGAGGACTCATGACACCACAGCGAGTCTCTTTCTAGCCTTTCATTAACTACCCTAACATAACTGAGATCCTGAATTTAGGATGTGAAGAGATATTTTTACTTGCACTGGCTGGTCATGGCAAGATGTAGAGCCTAATGAGATCAGTCATTGCTGTTTCCATCACAAGCAGAAGCTAGACTTGTCTCAGGAAGTGTGAAGCTGCTAAAAAGCTTAACTCTACCCCCTCCTAAGTTTGATCTGGTCAATAGCTTCTCAAATAAGGAGGACAAGTGGGAAGGCACACGTGAAAGTGTAGGTAAAATTTCCATTTCCCATCCAGTCCTTGGAAGGAAGAAATAATCTTTTTCCATTGCAGTCTTTTTTTTTCCAGCTTCTTAAGAGCTATTGTATTCAGTGCTATGTAAGACAGAAAATAATATAGTCCTTATCTTTGACACACATTTCCCTTGGTAAAGGGTCCCCTGCTCTTAGAAAACTGTTCTCGTCTCAGACCTGACAAACTCACAACATCAAACACATTACTTACAAAGTAATTGCCCATAAAGGTATCATCTAAGCTCTCTAGTATTTATTTAGCATTTACATATTTGCCAAGCTAAGCAGTAGTGTTCTCAGTGGCCAAGTTGAGCTCTTGGAACCCACCACCAAATTTAGTTAGTGGGCACTCCACGACAATGTGTATCATTGTTTGATCTGTGCCGCAGCTGCAGCTTGGTTTGTCTTGAAGACCTCAGCAGTGTTTGGTTGACTGCCCAAAGGCCTTGCCCCATCCAGAATTGGTTAAGCTGGCCCCACTGATGACGTGGCAGGTTGAAGCTGAGCAGGCAAGCAGGAGGGTCTGTGATGAGGAACTGACTGATGGTGGACTCCCCATGAAGAACCAACCAGTTCTCTGAGAAGGTTGTTGCATGTCTTGATTTTTCACTGCTATCTTGCTCAAGTGGTCTCTAATGAAAAGTGTTACTTGCAACTTACTGATGTTTGTAATCATGGTGTGATGTGTGTATGGGAAATATTTAAGGCATACTGTAACTATATTCAGATTTATCCCTTTATGGTCTTAAAGTTAAAAGGAGTCACCAGGGAGTGACTCAGTGACAGCCTGTTTATGCATGACAGAATGGCCACCCCTCCCTGATCAGCTGGTGAGGCAATGCAGGATTTTATTATATCCCCTTGCCCCATCACAGAATGGTCAATGGAAAATCATCAAAGATAAATGTGAGCAACCAAAACCACTTGGCAGTAAAAAAGAAACATAGACTCATAGACTCTAGGACTGGAAGGGACCTCGAGAGGTCATCGAGTCCAGTCCCCTGCCCTCATGGCAGGACCAAATACTGTCTAGACCATCCCTGATAGACATTTATCTAACCTACTCTTAAATATCTCCAGCGATGGAGATTCCACAACTTCCCTAGGCAATCTGTTCCAGTGTTTAACTACCCTGACAGTTAGGAACTTTTTCCTAATGTCCAACCTAAATCTCCCTTGCTGCAGTTTAAGCCCATTGCTTCTTGTTCTATCATTAGAGGCTAAGGTGAACAAGTTTTCTCCCTCCTCCTGATGACACCCTTTTAGATACCTGAAAACTGCTATCATGTCCCCTCTCAGTCTTCTCTTTTCCAAACTAAACAAACCCAATTCCTTCAGCCTTCCTTCATAGGTCATGTTCTCAAGACCTTTAATCATTCTTGTTGCTCTTCTCTGGAACCTCTCCAATTTCTCCACATCTTTCTTGAAATGCGGTGCCCAGAACTGGACACAATACTCCAGTTGAGGCCTAACCAGCGCAGAGTAAAGCGGAAGAATGACTTCTCGTGTCTTGTTTACAACACACCTGTTAATGCATCCCAGAATCATGTTTGCTTTTTTTGCAACAGTATCACACTGTTCACTCATATTAAGCTTGTGGTCCACTATGACCCCTAGATCTCTTTCTGCCATACTCCTTCCTAGACAGTCTCTTCCCATTCTGTATGTGTGAAACTGATTGTTCCTTCCTAAGTGGAGCACTTTGCATTTATCTTTATTGAACTTCATCCTGTTTACCTCAGACCATTTCTCCAACTTGTCCAGATCATTTTGAATTTTGACCCTGTCCTCCAAAGCAGTTGCAATCCCTCCCAGTTTGGTATCGTCCGCAAACTTAATAAGCGTACTTTCTATGCCAACATCTAAATCGTTGATGAAGATATTGAACAGAACCGGTCCCAAAACAGACCCCTGCGGAACCCCACTTGTTATACCTTTCCAGCAGGATTGGGAGCCATTAACAACTACTCTCTGAGTACGGTTATCCAGCCAGTTATGCACCCACCTTATAGTAGCCCCATCTAAATTGTACTTTCCTAGCTTATCTATAAGAATATCATGCGAGACCGTATCAAATGCCTTACTAAAGTCTAGGTATATCACATCCACCGCTTCTCCCTTATCCACAAGGCTCGTTATCCTATCAAAGAACGCTATCAGATTAGTTTGACACGATTTGTTCTTTACAAATCCATGCTGGCTATTCCCTATCACCTTACCACCTTCCAAGTGTTTGCAGATGATTTCTTTGATTACCTGCTCCATTATCTTCCCTGGCACAGAAGTTAAACTAACTGGTCTATAGTTTCCTGGGTTGTTTTTATTTCCCTTTTTATAGATGGGCACTATATTTGCCCCCTTCCAGTCTTCTGGAATCTCCCCCGTCTCCCATGATTTCCCAAAGATAATAGCTAGAGGCTCAGATACCTCTTCCATTAACTCCTTGAGTATTCTAGGATGCGTTTCATCAGGCCCTGGTGACTTGCAGGCATCTAACTTTTCTAAGTGATTTTTTACTTGCTCTTTCCTTATTTTCTCTTCTAAACCTACCCTCTTCCCGTAAGCATTCACTATACTAGAGATTCCTTCAGACTTCTCAGTGAAGACCGAAACAAAGAAGTCATTAAGCATCTCTGCCATTTCCAAGTCTCCCGTTACTGTTACCCCCTCCTCATTGAGCAGTGGGCCTACCCTGTCCTTAGTCTTCCTCTTGCTTCTAATGTATTGATAAAAAGTCTTCTTGTTTCCCTTTATTCCCATAGCTAGTTTGAGTTCATTTTGTGCCTTTGCTTGTCTAATCTTGCCTCTGCATTCCTGTGTTATTTGCCTATATTCATCCTTCGTGATCTGACCTAGTTTCCATTTTTTATATGACGCTTTTTTATTTTGTAGGTCACGCAAGATCTCAAGGGTAAGCCAAGGTGGTCTTTTGCCACATTTTCTATCTTTCCTAACCATCGGAATAACTTGCTTTTGGGCCCTTAATAGCGTCCCTTTGAAAAACTGCCAACTTTCCTCAGTTGTTTTTCCCCTCAGTCTTAATTCCCATGGGACCTTGCCTATCAGCTCTCTGAGCTTACCAAAATCCGCCTTCCTGAAATCCATTGTCTCTATTCTGCTGTACTCCCTTCTACCTTTCCTTAGAATTGCAAATTCTATGATTTCATGATCACTTTCACCCAAGCTTCCTTCTACTTTCAAATTCTCATCAAGTTCCTCCCTATTGGTTAAAATCAAGTCTAGAACAGCTTCCCCCCAGTAGCTTTTTCAACTTTCTGAAATAAAAAGTTGTCTGCAATGCAGTCCAGGAACTTATTGGATAGTCTGTGCCCCGCGGTGTTATTTTCCCAACATATATCTGGATAGTTGAAGTCCCCCATCACCACCAAATCTTGGGCTTTGGATGATTTTGTTAGTTGTTTGAAAAAAGCCTCATCCACCTCTTCCGCCTGATTAGGTGGCCTGTAGTAGACTCCCAGCACGACATCACCTGTGTTTTTTACCCCTTTTAGCCTAACCCAGAGACTCTCCACCCTTCCGTCTCCTATGTCCGTCTCTACCTCAGTCCAAGTGTGTACATTTTTAATATATAAGGCAACACCTCCTCCCTTTTTCCTCTGTCTATCCTTCCTGAGCAAACTATACCCATCCACACCAACATTCCAGTCGTGTGTATTATCCCACCAAGTTTCAGTAATGGCAATAATGTCATAGTTGTATTTATTTATTAGCACTTCCAGTTCTTCCTGCTTATTACCCATACTTCTTGCATTTGTATAAAGGCATCTAAGATACTGGATTGATCTTGCCTCCCAGCTTTGCCCTGACCCTCCTTCCTCTCTGCCATTATAGCCCGTGCTCCCTCCTGTTTCCAACCCATCTCCCAGGTCTTGTTCCCCACTTACCTGTGGGCTTTGCTCACCTGTCCCCGTCGAACCTAGTTTAACAGATGGGATGATTCCTGCCTATGAACAAAGATAAAAGAGTTTCAGTATAACACGGAATCAAGAGAGACACGCTGTATCCATTCTCTGAGGAGATAAACTAGTAGAGTACGGATGTTTTTCATGAAAGATTGGATTCTGATTCCTCTGAAGCCAGCCAGCTCTGCAACAGACTGGACTTTGGAGGAAAAACCTACTTTATTAAATAAGACAGGTAACTATTAAGAAGTGTAGGCCCTAGTTTGTGTTTTATGATTTTGTTTTGTATTGTAGCCTTTTACTTCAATCACTTTGGAATTTCTGTTCTGTCTTAAATAAGCCTCCTTTTGCTTCATTGCAAGTGATGCATGTTATAGAGGAGCAATGGTTTAAAGTAAAACTGGTAAACTAGGGTACACTGCTCCTTTTGCGACAGAGTATCTGGGATTTCTGTAAGCAACCAATGTCAGGCGTTGTATATCACAGAGGAAAGCTTCAAGAGGATTTGGGGAGCACCTCTTGTTAACTGCAAGGCAAAGACAGAGTACATGTCAGTAAGACAGGCTAATATGTAGGATTGGTTGGAGAGAGATAAGTCTTTAGCAGAAAGTTGAGAAGTATCTGCATCAAGATATTTGAAGCCATGCTTTTGAGTACCAGTTTCTAGAGAGAGGTTGTAAAGAGAAAAGCAGGGGACTATGATCAGAGCTTTGAGGGACGGGACATATCTACTGAAAGAGATGTAAGAAGTGGAGGAACCACCAAATAAGACACTGAAGACCAGAGAGGTAGGAGAACCCCAGAAGAGGACAGAGTCACAAAGGCAATGGAGTACAAGATTTTAACAAGGTTGATGGTGTCAAAAGTGCCAAAAAATCAAGGGAGGAAAAAATAGAAGCTTTGCAACTGAACCAGGAAGAGACCAGTTGAGACCTCTTAGTCACAACTACTTAGATGGTGTGGAGAGGCCAGAAATCAGACTGAATGTAGTTGCAGAATTACACTCTCTATATAAAGATAGTTTCGTTACAGGATTTTTAGTCTATATAGACAGCTAGTATAAATGCAGTTATTAACCATCCAACTTAACATCTTTAACTTTCAGTTTTATTATTTCACTTTTAGGAATGATACAATAAGAATATTTAAGAAATATTATCTTTCAAGGACAAGGGATACCCTGTATTTTTGGTAGAAGAAGTTAAATCATACAAAGGCCAAGTTTAACAGAAAAATGGACTACAGATCTAACTGTAGAGTGCTGACCGCAGCTACGTCCTCATCACAGCAGGAGCAAGCATACTAATAATTATTTTATTGTTAAGTCACTTCACTTTAACACTGGGACAAACAAGCTTTTGTATCAGACATTCTAAATCCATTTTCATGTTGCTTCTAATACCAGATTTAAAAAAATCAGAACAAAAATTGTATGGATTAAAACACTGCATAACCTTTGTCTGTGCAGGTACTACCAAATTAGCCCAACATTTCATGACCTCTAAACAAGTCATAAATGGTACCACAATGCAATAGGAGCTTTCAATTGACCACAATCACAGAAGTCAGCACAAGCATGGTAAACAAAACACCTCACTATGCCAGGCAAATAGTATACACAGAGAACAGCTGTCCATATTTTTGTGCTGTCAGAAAAAAACCCTAAAGAAGATAAAACTTTAAGTATATACTTTGTGAGACCCTTAAAAAATTGCTGACTTTTATGAACAAAGATAACTACCACTGAGTCTGAGTTGCTGAACATACTGTGCGTGTGTGTGTGTGTGTGTGTGTGTGTGTGTGGACAACTTCAGAAGCTGCCTACTTTACAAAGAAGTATGATTATTATTACCGCTCATATCAAGCACACAGTAGTCAGCATGTTTTAGAAGCCACCCATGGATAAGAAGCCTATATCATCTCTGCTGTACATACATGCCAACTATAACAAAGGTAATTTCAATTCACAACTATTTCTCTAGAGTAAAATATTTTATTCCATGAGACAAACTCACAAGAACTAACAAGCATAATTAAAAATAAATAAATAAATACAAATTCTGGGGGCATCAGTATGACTCTTGTAACTTTTGTACTTATAAAATGCTGAAAGGAAATATAGTCTGTGAATTCACTAAGAGTTCTCAGGTAGGACTTCCTGAACTCTAGTTTGAGCTCTTCCAAAATCTCACCATGTAGCCTTGAACAAGTCACTTATCTTCTATGTGTCACTTTATCTTAGATTTTTCATCTTGGTTGTCTGCCAACAATAACTAAAAACATGATAACAATCTAACTCACCTCCTCCATTGTTTTTCATCTGATTATCACTGAAAACTCCATCTTGCAATACGCAGGCTTGCTATCTGGTTGTCACATTGGGATTCTCTCCTTTTTCCCCACACAAACTGCACACATTTTTCATTTTCTGCTTCTCAGATGCTGCCATATTGTTTCAGGTATAAACATTTGACAGGAATGTGAAATTAAAATAAAAGTGTTAAAATGAAATTACAAAATCATTGAGAATATTTGTATGAATACTAGACTTGTATAAAACTCTTAAACAAAATGTAATGTTTGTACCTAAATTGCGTGACAGTATGGCTCACAAATTCTTTGCAACATAGTAGTGGTTAGCAAACTACAGCATGGTATGAGAAATTTACAATTTATGAGAAAATTCTGTATCATATATGCCGAAGGCTCCCACAACAGCAGAAGCAAAACAACATGGAAATTGTGGAGAAGCTATATGAGAGTGTTTGTAAATTCACTGTTTTACAAAGATCAATTTGCCAAATCCAGTGGGCTACAAGTGCAGCTACAGACCTGAGACTGTAGTAGTGACTGTTTTGATAAGAACATTAGAATGGCCTCTTGGGTCAGGTCAACAGTTCATCTAGTCCAGCATCCTGTCTTCTGACTGTGTGGCCAGTGCCAGATGCTTCAGAGAGAATGAACAAAATGGAAATTTTGAGTGATCCATCCCTTTGTCCAGTTCCAGCTTCTGATAGTTGAAGGTTTAGGGACACATGAAACATTTTAAGATAGTCAGGGATATAGTCCCTATTAGCATTTCATGGAACCATCTTCCATGAACACAACTATTTCTTTTTTGAACCCAGTTATCTTTTGGCCTTCACAGGCTGATTATGGGTTGTATGAAGAAGTACTTCCTTTTGTTTGTTTAAAACCTGCTGTCTATTAATTTCATTGAGTTACCGTTTGTTCTTGTGTTATGTGAAGGAATAAATTACACATCCCTATTCACTTTCTCCACACCACTCATTATTTTATAGACTTTGATATATCCGCCCTTGGTAGTGTCTTTTCTGAGCTGAACAGTCCAAAGTCTTTTTCATCTTTTTTATGGAAACTGTCCCATGCCCCTAATAATTTTTGGTGCCTTCCTCTGTGAGTTTTCCAGTTTTAAAATATCTTTCCTGAGATAGGGACATTAGAATTGCACACAGTATTCAAGGTGTGGGTATACCATTTATTTATACAGAGGCATTATGATGTTTTCTGTGTTATCTGTCCTTTTCCTAATGGTTCCTAACATTCTGTTAGCTATTTTGACTGCTGTTGCAAATTGAATGGATGTGTTCAGAGAACTATCCACAATGACTTCAAGATCTTTTCCTGGAGTGATAACAGCTAATTTATTTCGTATGTTCAGTTGGGATTTTTTTTTTCCAATGTGCATTCCTTTATCAACATTGAATTTCATCTGCCATTTTGTAAAAGCAGCAAAGAATCCTGTGGCACCTTATAGACTAACAGACGTTTTGGAGCATGAGCTTTTGTGGGTGAATACCCACTTCTGCCATTTTTTTGCCCAGTAAACCAGTTTAGTGAGATCTCTTTTTAACTCTTCTCAGTCAGCTTCACTCAATTATTTTGGGTAATTTAGTATCTGCAAACTTTCCCACCTCACTGCTCACCAGTTTTTCTAGATCATTTATGAATACGTTGAACACCAGTGGTCCCAGCACAGATCCTTGGGGCATCCCACTTTACCTTTCTCCTTTGTGAAAAGTGACCACTTATTCCTACCCTTTGTTTCCTTATTTGACTTCCAATTTTTAAGGATATCTTTTTGTCTCTAATGCCCTATTTTACTCTGCTGTTTAGCCACAGTGGCATTTTTTTAGTTCTTACTTTTTTATTATTTGGGCTATATATTTAATTTGAGCCTTTGTTATAGTATTTTAAAATAATCTCCATGCAGTTTACAGCTACGTCACTCTTGTGACTTTTTTTCTTTTTTTTAATTTCTGTTTAACTAGCCACCTCATTTTGGTCCCCTTTTTGAAGTTATATGCTATTGTGGTTGATTTCTCTGGCATTTTCCCCCCACAAGGATGTTAAATTTAATTACATTATGGTTGCTTTTTCCAAGAAGTTCAGCGATATTCTTTTAGAACAGATCCTGTGCACCATTTAGGATTTAACCAAGAATTCTCTCTCCCCTGGTGAGTTCTGCTCCAAGCAGAAACCATTTATGGTGTCTAGAAATTTTATCTCGGCATCTCTTCCTGAGGTGACATATACCCAGTCAATATGAGTGTAGTTGAAATCCCCCATTATTGCATTTTCTGCCTTCATAGCCTCTCTAATCTTC
This sequence comes from Gopherus evgoodei, assembly GCF_007399415.2. Classification (NCBI taxonomy): domain Eukaryota; kingdom Metazoa; phylum Chordata; order Testudines; family Testudinidae; genus Gopherus; species Gopherus evgoodei. Next base: position 9,760,158 of record NC_044326.1, read on the forward strand.
CTGAGCATTTCACAGTCACTGATACCATCCTGCTAAGGTGATCAATAGTATATTCCTACTGCTATGCTCTTATTGTTTAAGCAGGGCATTTCTATTCATAGAAGATTTTTACTTTATTTTATGCTATGCTTTCTTTGACATACAGTGCCGGTCCCCCACCAGTGCAACCTTCCCTGCCATTCCTATATATTTTGTGCCCTGGTATTACCGTGTCCCATTGATTATCATCATTCCACCAAGTTTACACAATGCCTACTATATCAACATCTCCATTTAATACCAGGAATTTTAGTTCACCCATTTTAGTATTAATACTTCTAGCATTTGTATATAAGAGCTTGTATGTTTAGTGAATATGCAATTGCTTGCCTTCATTTATCATATTTAAATGAAACTCTTACATTTGACTGTTCCTGACTAGCTCCTACCTGTATTTTACCAACTTATTTCCTATCCTCTTTAGTAGGACTTCGAGTTCCTCCTTCAATAAATTCATCCTTAAGGGATATCTCTCCTCGAATCATGTGCTTCTCCACACCTGTCAGGTATCCCACAGCCCTTAGTTCAAAAAATTCTCTGAAATCTTTTAAATTTTACCTGTCAGCATTCTGATTTCATTTTTGTCTAGGTGGAACCCATCCTTGCTGTACAGGCTCCTCCTTTTCCAGGAGGTTCCCTCAGTTCCTAATAAACCTAAACCCCTCTTTCTTATACTATCATCTCATCCTCACATTGAGACTTTTCAGTTCTGCCTGTCTTTCTGACCCATGCATGAAACTGGAAATATTTTTGAGAATGCTGCCATGGTGGTCTGGGACTTTAAACTCTTACCTAGCAGCCTAAATTTAGTCTCCAGGACTTCTCTCCTTCCTCTCCATGTGTCATGGGTACCTACATGTACCATGACCACTGGCTCCTCCCCAGCACTGTGCACACGTGTATCTTCATGTCTTGTGAAATATACAACCTCCTCAATTTACCATGCTGTTCTCCCTGTCATCACAAACCCAACTGTCTATATTTCTAGTAATTTCTGGCCAAATTCATAGCTTAACGCCAGAAGGGACCATTAGGTCTTCTAGTCTGACCTCCTTAAATTTCATCTGATTACCCCTGTATTTAGCCCAGTAACTTGCTTGGCTTGTATCCTGATCTGTGACATTAGTGTAAATATGTAATAACTCCATTTAAACTAACCGTGTTATTCCAGATTTACACCAATATAAAAGGAATATCAGAATCTCTCCCCTTATTTCTGGGTTTGGAGATGATTTTATCCCTTCCTAAGCCTCGTGTATGTCTCCCATAGAGGTCTGATGCTTACAGCCAATGAACTCTGGATTTCTTTTGAATATAAGAATATTGTTCTTGTTAAATGTATTAGCACTCAGTGAATTAATAATAAAAGGTGAATATACCATGTATTATTGCCTTTTTCCCCATATGACCTGTATCCCCTTGTGTGAATAAACATAATATCAACACTGGGTCACATTCCACTTCATCATACCCTTATATATACTGAGTAAATCTGTTGACTTCCCTATTGATATTACTTTGTATTTACATGGCTCTCAGATCAGAATTTGTAGTAAACTTTACCACTGTGGTTCTAAAAAAACTGCCAAGTTTGCACCTACAATATACAAACCACTCTTCTGAATGTATTGTGATCAGCACATTTTCCATGGTGCTTGATGTTGAGAGCTTAGCAACTGTTTGATAATTTCAAAGAATGTTGTTGTGGGTTAGTCAGTATTGCTGGGGTGAATTAATGCTGGCTGTAGTACACCAGATGTTAGAGATAAGTTAAAATGCTACTTAATTCATAGAAGCCATTGCAGAAAAAAAACAAAAATCTACAAGCTAGCACCCAGCTTAAATTGCTTCTAGGAGAAAGACATTTTGAATTGGCCTTGATTCCAGCTTGTAAATCTGCTATGGTACTATATTTCCTAAACTGGATAAGTTTGCTTTCCTATATTTGTTCTGATGCAATATGCTCAAATTTCACAATAATGTATATTTTCTCTTATCATCACTCTTGGAAATATTAATATAAATATCAGATTCATTCTTACAAATATTTACTTTTGAAGAATGAAATTTAGAATTTCTTTGTGGGGTGGAGAGTCACTTTAGATATATTTTGAAGAACTGTTTATTCCTTTCAGACATTTGTGAACACTGAGGCTACTTCATTCAACTCTGAACAGTAATAGTCCCACTTGTCTTTAAGAAAATAATTGAATTGTATTAGACATTTAATAAGCAATATGTATTTGATTGTTTTTTAGAGTCTGCAGACCAATGTAGATAGGAAAACACAACTAAGCAAATTAAGGAATGGATGAAAGAACATAAAATGTTAAGACATGATATGAATTGCTGAGCTACAGTCTGTTTCAACAGTTGCTATGGAAATTCTTTGTTGCTGGGTTTGTGTTGTGTGTGCAATGAGGCATTCAAAAGATGGAAGGGGTTACAAACAATTGGAAAAATAAAGACGACTAAATCCTGTGGTGTGAAGATTGAGAATAATCTTCAGACTTTTGGTTAGGGTATATAGAAATTTGATATTCATGTGAGAATGATTTGTAGTGTTTAAAAATGACTAATTATGCACTTCAATGAGAGTGCAAACAGAACGCGATCAGGCAAAGTTTGGACGAAACAAAAGAGAGACGCACACCTCATTCCCATCAGTTCTCAGTCTTCATTGTGCTCTGCTTCTCCAAAAGTCAGGGAGAATGGGGGGCTTTTCAGTGTGCCCTTAAAGCCTATGGGTTCAGGCTATTTCAGAGCAGATGGAGAGTAAGCTGCAAAGTCCAGGGCTCCTGAGAGAAAATCCTGCCTTAACTTTCCTTCTTTTTAAACTGAGGGAGACTTAGAGTGCTGTCATTTATGTTCATTCCTTCATCATAAATACATCATTATCACAGGGAGAGATAGTTTCAAGTAATGGGGCCTTAAACCCATTTAGAGTGTTCTAAGTAAAAGCCAATAAATGATAGTTATGTTGTAGATTAACTATAGTGATCATTGATCCCATGCATGGGATTCAACTGTTTAATGCTGGTGTTAGGAAGTATTTTCATGTTTCCTCTGAAGTATTAAACAGAGATCTGTCCCTAGGATAAGGTGAGTGTGTTGCATACAATCAGTTATGATTTAAGGGGGCAGATATAAGTGAACTTTGGTCCTTCCCATCATCTTTTTCTGTTGCTTTTATTCAAGGGGTGAGGGATAGCTTAGTGGTTTGAGCATTGGCCTGCTAAACTCAGGGTTGTAAGCTCAATTCCTAAGGGGGCCACTTAGGGATCTGGGGCAAAATCACTACTTGCTTCTACTAATGAAGGCAGGGGGCTGGACTTATAACCTTTCAGGGTCCCTTCCAGTTTTATCAAATAGATGTATCTCCATATAAAAGTGATAAACTAGATATTTTTGTCTCAATAGCCATTGCATCTTCATTTGCAGAACAGATATTTTCTTTTCTTTTCAGTGATGGTGGTAACGTAAGGATTTCAACAGATGAGAATACACATCTTGCAAATACAACACTGATAAAAAGCATTGTTTTAGAAAAGTTGGTAAGTTTTCTAAAGTGAGGTATACTTCAGGAAGCCAGTCCACTGGAAAAATACATTATGGAAACATTCTCCAATAAGCCTACAGAATTACTAAAATAAAGTATGTGATAAGAAGAGAATGCAAATCAAAAAACAGGAGGACCTTTAATTGACTTGGAGGCAGTCCTACTTCAGGATATGCTGTATGGCTTCTTCACCATATATACTGCATCACACAGGCTCTGATTCTTCTACCACTGAAGTCAAGAGAAAACTCCCATTGGCATCAGTGAAGCAGGATGAGGTCCATACTGTGGTATGCAATGTAAAATGCATCTTCATCAATGCTCTATGTATCTGATATGTTCCTTTAGAATTGGCTGAGTGCCAGTGAGTGCTGCCTTGATTTGTGGCAATAAAGAACATACCTGTAAATGTAAATATGCTGGATTGACTAGGGTAACAGCTGATGCTTCCAGATAAATAGAAATCTCCATCCACAATATTTTAATTGATCAGACAAGGACAGAGTATTCTTTGGACACTTGATTCTCACATTTCAATCAAGTTCTCAGGAAAAAATGACCACTTGCAATTGCTGCATTGTTAGTGGTCTAGCTGAGTTTGGTTTTGCAAAGTTTTGGACTACATGGGTCTGTTGAGATACTGGGACTGGATTGCTCAGAAAATTGACTACCTCAGAATGTAACTGTAGAGGGGAATCATCATCAAGTAAGTCTATTTCCAGTGGGATCTCACAGGGATTGGTTCTTGGCCCTATGCTATTTACCAGCTTTATCAATATCCAGGAAGAAAACATAAAATCGTCACTGATAAGGTTTGCAGATAACACCAAAATTGAGGGACTAGTAAATAATGAAGAGGACAGGTAACTGATTCAGAGCTATGTAGTAAACTGGGTGCAAACAAACAATATGCATTTTACTATGGCTAAATGTATACATCTAGGAACAAAGAATATAGGCCTTAGTTACAGGATGGGAGACTCTAGCCTAGAAAGTAGTGACTCTGAAAAAGATTTGGGGGTTGTGGTAGATAATCTGCTGAACATGAGCTCTCAGTGTGATGCTGTGGCTAAAAAAGGTAATGAGATCCTGGGATGCATAAAAAGGGAAATCTTAAGTAGACGCAGAGAGGTAATTTTAACTCTGTATTTGGCACTGGTGTGTCTGCTGCTGGAATCCCGTGTCCAGTTCTGGTGCCCACAATTCAAGAAGGATGTTTATAAATAGGAGAGGATTCAGAGAAAAGTTACAAGAATGTTTAAAGATTAGAAAAGATGCCTTATAGTGATAGACTCAAGGAGATCAATCTTTTTAGTTTAACAAAGAGACGACTAAGTGGTAACTTCATTGTAGTCTATAAGTACGAACCTGCAGAACAAATATTTAATGGATTCTTCAGTGTGGCAAAGAGAGGTATAACATGATCTAATGGCTGGAAGTTGCAGCTATACGAATTCAGACTGGAAATGAGGCGTAAATTTTTGATAGGTTAACTAACCATTGGGACAACTTACAATGGGCTGTGGCTGATTCTCCATCACTGACCATTTTTGAATAAGGATTCAATGTTTTTCTGGCCAGTGTTATACAAGTTAGATTAGATTATCACAATGGTGCACTTTAGCCTTGCAGTCCATGAATCTGTACGTATGTGCCATCATTGCCACAGTATTGTCACACCTCAGCCATGAATATATTTTTATCTTTACATGACCCCAGTGAGTTGGGGAAAGTATCTCTGGGATTTTACATATTGGAAACTGCAACATAGGGTAAATTAGTGTCTTCTCCAAAGTCAAATAGGAAGTGTGTGGCTGAGCTGGGAATTGAATCCACTTATTCTGAGTTCCAATCAAGTTTCCCATCTGCAAGACCAACACAGAAGAGTTAAGTGATTTATAAGATGCAGTCTCTATCATCATTCCAATATTGTATGTTAATCAAAACAGTTTGGTGAGCTGTAGTACCAACAACCAAAAGTCACTTTATTCAAAGGTCTAAATTAATGTTTTAATCTTCAGGACAAATACTTCACTACTGATGAGACCATGAGGATTTTCTTAATAGGTTTACTTTTTTACTGTTAAGAAATTTCTACAATTAGCTTAATACAAAGGTACTTATTGTTATGGAGATATTGCAGCAGAATAAATGTACCTGAAAAGCCAGATTAAATATATGCAATGAAGTCTCGTTCTGTTCTAGTTTTCATAGAGGAAAACATAAAATTGGCTTTGTAGAATTTCATTCTCTCTCTTCAGTGAAGTGTAGCTTCTGCGGCATACTTCCTTTAGGATCTGTAGATCGCTTGTGTAACATCCTCCAGGACAGGAGATGGTTTGCTGATCTCTATTCTTGAGTACAAGACTTCTTCTGAGTACTTGTTTATTTTGTTTCTGCCATGAATCAGATTGAAATTATTTTTACCTGAAACTTTGCATGTATGTGCTACATAAAAGCTTTTATCTCGTAGATACTGAAGGAGAGCCATCAACTAAAAATGCAAATTATGCTGAGAAAAAATTGACAACTTTTAATGAACTACAAAGAAAAGCATAGTTTCTGTTGATATTGTACAGCACAAGACAAAGCTGAAGTGGTTTATATCTTCAGAATCCTAAAATGAAATCATTTTCCTAACCTTGGTTTTCTGCTATTTATTATTTTATAAATCATAGATTTTTTTCTCCCCAAGATCTTTCATAAAGCTTCAAAAAAACCCATAATTTTGTCTTTCAGTGATTTGCATTCTCTTTTCTTAGATGGTGAGGTGGTACTGTAGAGATAATTTCCTCCCTAATTTTATATTCTAAAACAAATATTCATAAGAGATTAGATATAATTAGCACCACAATAAGTATTATAATAACTTTTACTGGGTCATATTAGCTACCTCCTCCTCCCCCAATCCATACTTAGTGAGTTAAATTGCATCAGTAAGCTATAGCCCATATCTTTCCAAGATGCGATCTGAGGAATCTAATTCATGCAAAATTACAAGACATTGACTTGGCTCAAGCAGGAATCTTTTCAGAAGTGTCCTATTAATAATGAGCAGCCAATATAGTGAGAGAAAACAATGTTTAGCTTACCACATACTTGGATTGCTGTTACTTACCCAGGCGGGATAAAAATAAAGGATTTAAAAAAAAAACCCATAAAACTAAATACACTTTTAAAATAAACCTATTTAAAATTTAACTCTAGACACATACTCTATTTAAAATTATAATCTATTAAAATAATTTAAACTATTTTTTTAAATTAAGCAGTACAGATTTACTGCCGAGCTTTTAAACAAAGTCAGAGCAGTGAAATGGTTGAAGTTGTTGCCTAAGCACCCAGAATTAAAGTTTGTTGAAGTGCTATACCAGCTTTGATAGGTTCAGAGAATATTTTCATTATTTCAGGTTATTTATCTAGTTCAGTTCAATGATTAATTCATTCAAAGTCAATTAACTGATTGGGAGCTGAAAAAGCAGAAAAGCTTGCTTTCCCCTTCTAACTTATGAATAAAAATAAAAACTAGGTGTGAGAGAATGAGATCTACTAGTTCTAAAGTCTTGAAGGACATGATGACCAAAAATTGAGTTCAATTCACTTTCGTTGTTTAATAAAGCTGTTTATTTTAAATGTAAAACATGCTTTGATAAACATACTTTTTATCGTATGTATATCTAGCATATTTAAAGTACTTTTATTTAGCAAGCAGAAATAGATTTAAATGCCATTAGCAGCATTTTAAATCAAGTTTCCGTCCAAATCGAGCTTGACACAAATCATGAGGTAAAAAAATAATCCTCTACTAAATAATACATCATTCACAATTTTCTAACAAAATAAAAATGTAAAAAATAAAATAAATATATCTTATTCTATATAATTGCTTAAATAAATATGTTTAGATCTAGTGTATCCTCACAGTGAGCAAAAAGTACCAAATTCAATGTAAAGGCTAGATCTAGTGGTAAATCAACATGTTTAAATTATTACCAACCAATAAAAATCCACCTTTTGTTTAGGAAAATAAGTAGAAAGTACAAATACCAAACAAGATTAACATGGATTACTTAAATTGAGTTAAATTGATTTAAAATTTAAAACATTCCGCCCTGGACTCAACACTTTTTACTTTTCTCATTAAAACGTGAAACTAGATAAAACAGGCTGGGTGAAATTCTATTCTGGCTCACTAGTCCTTTTGCCATGGCTCATAAATCAGTTTGACTGGTGTGTTGGGAAAAAATTCTGTGAAACTGTGGTTTCATAAGATTTCAGCTTGAAATTTGAAAAACCTGTGCTGTTTCGGCTGAAATTTGCTTTATGGTTTTGTTGAACCTGACAACTGCAGGAAAGTTCTAGTTTTGAATCCACACAAATAGGAGCAGGTGGGTGGATATAAAGTTTTGAACAGACTAGAACTATTTTCACCCAATTTTCTCTATAAACACTTTAACAGTTCCCACAGTCTAAAAAATAGGAGACAAATATGTACATTGGAAAACATGTGAGTTCATTATCATATTTAAGTGCCCAAAACAGAAAGTGATGTCTTATGTATATTGACATTATAAAATTGCTTTAAAATATTTTTATACTCCAAATAGTTTGACCATTCATAGACCCTTCTAATGTGATACGGTCTGTTTTGAAAATTTGTTAGTTAAAAATGATTTCAGATACTGCATTAAAGTTTATCAATCTTTTTAATTGTTTACATTTCATGAGAAGTTGTTTGCTAAATATTTTTCCTTAATTTCAAGGAACACGACATGGTTTTTTCCCTGTATTTTTCAGTCAGCTCAATACTAACATGTCCCACCTGCCCTCTTTGTGGGGATATTTTTAGACATTTATTTTTTTTCCCCTTTTTGGTATGTGAAAGGCCCCCGCATACAAATACACTGAAAAAAAAGAATTATTTTTCTCTGTTTTTTTATTTAAAGTCATTTTAAGTGTAACTTGTGACAGTAGGGGGAAAAAAGATCAGACTGAAGAAATTATTATGCAACAGTACACCTTTCATCATTTAAAAAAATCCTGAAGCTAGCTACCTGGTAACTACGGTATTATAAGATATAATGAAGTCAAACAATAGCAGTATTTGAGTGCAGAGGCAGCAAGAAGCCAGTGGCACTTATATGGTTCAAACGTAACTGTGTAAAAGCTAGGAGAGGTTTAACACTGTAATAATAAAAAATTCCAAACTGTACCAGGCTCAGTAATTCAAAACTTTTGATAAACGGTTCTGAGTGAATTTCAAGATGCTGTTCTTAAACAACAGTATAAAGATGTAAATCGTTTAGCACCTTGTTATTTGACTGGAGAGCCTCTCTCCCCCAAACCAGTATTACCACTGACACTCTAGCCGAAGCTCACTTGATATGAGCAGAAAGTGGATGGCAGAGTTTTTTGTGGGGGATTGTCAACCCTGAAATTCATGCTACCCTCTTTTGTTTGCCAGAGCGGGAATTCATTGATCCATCTAGGCAGGCTGCAAAGCAGATCTTTCCTCATAAGCATTTTAGGGAAATTGAATGCCATAAGTGAGGAATTGTAGTGACCAGACAGCAAATGTGAAAAATCGGGACAGGGTGGAGGGTAATAGGAGCCTATATAAGAAAAAAGTCCCAAAAATCAGGACCATCCCTATAAAACTGGGACATCTGGTCACCCTAAGGAGTTGAGACTGAAGGACATTTCTTGAGCTTTTTGTGATATAAATGGGTAGAACATCTTTGATTTTTTCCGTTTTGGAAGAATCTCTATATTGGTATTTCTGTAATTGGAACAAAAATATTTCATTGATATTTTAAAATTTGTTAATGATGTATTTCACATTTTGGGATCTTCCTGGAACTGTGGTTAGGTCCTAGATTTAAAAAAAACAACCAGCCTCTCTAAGGCTACGTCTACACTACAGGATAAATTCGAATTAGCTTAAACCGATTTTATAAAATAGATATTATAAAGTCGATTGTGCGCATCCACACTAGGCACATTAATTCGGTGGTGTGCGTCCATGGTCAGAGGCTAGCGTCGATTTCTGGAGCGGTGCACTATGGGTAGCCAATAACGTCGATTTGCATCCACACTAACCCTAATCCAATATAGTAATATCGATTTTAGCGTTACTCCTCTCATTTTGTAGTGGTACAGAAATCGATTTAAAGAGCCCTTTAAATCGATATAAAGAGCAGTGTAGTGTGGACGGGTGCAGCGTTAAATCGATTTAATGCTGTTAAAATCGGTTTAACAGCGTAGTGTAGACCAGGCCTAAATATCACTTCTAAACCATGGGGCTAGAGGAGGAAATGAAAATTTAAATTTAATGTTAATTTTACATTTTGCAAAAAGTTTAATTTTGTTTTGGCTGGTTTGTGTGGATTGCCCACTTCTACCAGTAGAGCCCTGATATTGATTTAGCTGAGAAAGTTTATGTTCCAGAAGCATGCACTGAAATTAGGGAAGCAAACACATGTGGAAAGTTCCTGTATAAAATAAATACTTGGCACTTTTATCATGCTTTTCAACTTCAACACTAGATTTAAAAAAAAAAATCTGCAAAGCATTTTATAAAATAATCTACACAACTCTCCTGTCAGTACAATGGGTAAGTATAACTATCTCTGTTTTGTACATGGAAGAAACTGAGGAAGAGAAATTAAAGTGCTGTTATGGTTAGATTACTGATTGCAAAAATAGCAACATTTTACTCAACTCATCTGCTTCCTGTTATATTCTAAATCACATCTGCTTATTTTATTAATTAAAATCAAGCTTTTATTCCTGTTAGCATTGCTTAACCAGTATTATATGAATACTGAACTAAATATTGGATTTTCTGGCTTGTGCCTCAACAGAATTAATAGAATCATAGTACTAGAAGAGACCTCAAGGGGTCATCTAGTCCAGTCCCTTGCACTTAAAGCAGGAGTAAGTATTATTTAGACTGTAGAATTGTTAGGTACATTTCAAATTTTTATTACTGGTAATGTTATATATTGCATTTGTGTCTTATGAAGAAAAATAGAGGGGTAATTTAAAAAAACAAACAATTGCGCTATGAACTTTACAGGAGAGTTCTTCACATGCATTAAGCACCTTTCCACCCACAAGTTTAGATGAAGCTTCAAGCATGTTCAAGGTGTGGATTGTAAAGCAGATAGAGAGATGTAGGCAGGCATCTTAAAGTGGCTGAATTTATTAAACAGAAATATGGATATGGCTGTTAATGCAAGAAATAAACTGGTGGAAAATCAGAAATATCAGCTCTTTTTTGTGTAGATATAAAACATATAAAGTTGTTAGATTTCATTTTTAATATGCTCCCTCCCCAGTCTCATTAAATGTATATACTAAGTGACTTGAGATGTTTATGATTATTTAATGTGAGAGTACTGGTTATTTAATGTGGTTCCCAATAAAACTTTTACTGTAATCTCACATGCTAGTTATTTCTAAAATTGATTAAAATAACTGTTCTGGGGGATGAGATGACAATAATTTGGTAATGGGTCATAAAGCCCTTCATCCCTAGGTCAGTGATTTAAATCCAGCCCAGATCTGTAGTGATCTAAACAATGATCATCAGATGGTTGATGGTCTATTTGGACAAGTATCCACATCTGTAACAATAGCTGACATTGACAACTTTGTTGGCAACCTCAGATCGCTAAGTGAATGGGCATGATAACTTAACTTTCTCTTTACCTCTCTGTAAGCATTTGGACTCACTGCTGCAGCACCTCCTGCTGGTGACTTCTGGGAATTAGCACATTCCAGCTCCAGAACACCTTCTGCAGGCTGATGATCCACCTTACCTGAGGCCCCTGTATCCCTCCCAGGACCTTGGTGCCCGGTTTACCCAGGGTGCTGCCGCCTGGCAATAACCCTTTTCAGCCTCAGGGTCTCCCCCTCCCAGGGGAACCCCCACCCACTAGCCTCATTTCACCTCAGTGTTCAGCTACTGCTAGTCCCCAACTACCCCCCCCCTCACTGGGGCAGACTGCAGTGTAAGCCACTCATCATCAGCAAAGGGGGTTCAGACCTGCTGCCTCTGCCTACCCATGGGCTGCCACCTGCAACTCAATACCTAATAGGCCTTACCAGGCCTTCAGCCTGGGGCTTTCCTAGGCTGGAGCTCCCTAGGCCTTTCCCCAGCCCTGCTACACTCTAAGTTCCTATCTTAGCACCTTGCAGCCAGGCCTTTCTCCCTCTGCAGGCAGAAGGAGAGTGTCTGGGCCCTTGGCTCACAACCTTTTATAAGGGCCAGCTGGGCCTACTTTCCTCCAATCAGCCCAGGCTTCTTGCTTCAGCCACAGAGCGATCCTGGGCTGTTTACCCACTCCTGCCCTGTGGGGTTTGAACCACTCTGCTACATTCCCCAAGTGGTCTTTCTGGATCTGATATGAGACACATAAATAATAAAAAAAAAATAGTTTATGGATGAAAGGTAGTAGATTGACTGTACTGGATAAAGCCTGTTGTCTACAGGTGGAGATAAGTTGCTGGTTGTGACCTACAAAGCCCTAAATGGTCTGGGACTGGTCTACCCAAGGGACTGCTTCTCTGTGTGGGATTTTTCTGCAGTTTTGTATAAGAATATTAGACAAGTAAAAGCAACTAGGTACAAACTGTAACCTCGAGATTGTTTTCATGATTGTATTCCATGACTCTTTTGGGAGACGTTGTGTCTACAGAGATATTGATGGTATTTTGTTCTCCTTTTTTTTTTTTTCCTAAGAGAGGGGTGTTTGTGTGCAATGCATGTAAGTCTTGGTATTGAGTGGAACCAGCCTTGTTGCTAAAAATTACTGATACATTAGAAGAATAGCTCATCTTTGCTATAATATTACAGCTGCAGTTGTTGAAGTTGCTCCTGCCAGGGGCTAATCTGCAGCTTTATCACTTGACTTTAGAGAGCTTTGGGTTTTTTGTTTGTTTGTTTCATTTGTTTTTGGGGGTTTTGAGGGGGTATTTTTTAGTTGTTGTTCCTAAATCAATTCATGCTGCTTAAGTTTACTATGTGCTCCTTTTCTCCACAATTTCTCAGCTGCTGGCATAATATATCTTAACTTTTCCTATCTATGTTCAGTGGAACCAGTGCTGCAAAATACCAATAATGTGAAGCTTGCAATTTGCATGCAGTTCTTTATGAAATCCTCTCTCTGATCAAGTCTTCATTTTGTCTAGTTTTTCAATAACTTATTTTGAACTACTTTTTGTGTTTCTTTCTAATACCTTTCTTTCTGGGTTGAATTTTCTTCCAGTTCTCCCCTTACCTTCAGAATCAGATACCTTTGTAGCAAAGTATATTTAATTATCTTCATAACAGCTCTCTGTTAAGAAGTATCACACCTACTTTTATTGGCTCCCTGCTAGAAATCAGCCCACTGGTATTTCCCCAGTTTTCTTAAACAGCTAAGAGGATAGAGCCAAGCTAATAGTATGAACACAATATTTCTGGACTTAGTGGAGGTAGCATCACATAGCTCCATGGATTCACTGCTTCATCATGGACCCTGTCCATTTGATAGTGTAAAACATTTGCGCTCAGAGCCCCCCGTCCAGTGTTTTGCTTTGCAGTAGGCACAGCAATGATTGCAGTAGAGTAAATCCTATGTAAGGGTAACTCCTCATTAAGGCAAAAATTGGTACATTTTCCTTAAAGTTGCTTACCTTGCTTCTTATTGAATAAGGTATGGCCAAATGGAATGAAAGAGTGTGCAAATTGCCTGTATCAGACCAGTGATTGTAGTGGTGGGGGATACTTTCACAATAGTTATATGTGTTATGATGCTTGTAGACCAATAACCCGGGAGTGTAACAAATTCATCCTCTTCAGATTAGATTCCTCCAAATATATATATATTTTTTTTAATTAAGGAACAATCTGGTTGTGGTGATTTAGCACTTTGTCTGCACTCTTCCATCTCTGGATAGTTATCTTTTAAATTAAGAGGACTGCATGCATTTCCTGGCTCACTGCTTCATCAAGTATCTTTTCAATAGACAGCTGACTGCCCCATACAAGAGAAAACAATACTTTCATTAGCTTTAACACCTTTTAGTCAGCTTTATTCCTTCTCAAAATATAGTTATGATGTTGCTCCCAAGTTGTATTCCAATAATTCAGAAGTGGCTTAGAAAACCACCCTCTTAATCAAATCCCTAGCAGGGCAGAAAGGTTCAACGGACCAGAGTAGGAAAACACCTTATGAGAGTTCAAGAGCTTCCTATGATGAATTGGGATTAAATTAAATAAAACCAGAAAACGTAAGATGAATATCAGGCAAACTTCCTGTCACTAAAGGGAAATGAAGTCAGACTAGAGGATCAAATTAGTCTTTGCCATCTGTAATTGCTGTCATTATATTCCTTTTTTTAAGATTAGCTGGAGAGAAGTGAATAATTATAGAATAGTATAGTTGGACTCCACCACAGACAAATGCTGGCATAGTACTTAAGAAATGAATATGAGAGTTTAGGCTCTCTTGAGCATGGGCTCATTAACAATAGATTATGTCAAAGAAATCTAACTTCTTCAAAGGAGCAAAAAAAATAATGAAAGCATGGCAGTGGATGTGAGTTACCTGGATTTCAGTAAGGATTTTAGTAAGTTGTCCCACAGGCAATTGGTGAACAAAATGATAAATCTAGATATCAGCACTGATGAGAAAATATGTGCAAGTTGGCAGGAACAGTGAGGAGGGTTATCATTAATGGCACAAAATCCTCCTGGAGTGAAATGACAATTGGGTTCCCACAGGGTTTTATGCTGAGAACAATCCTTTTTAACATATTAATTATTGAGTTGGAAAATGGAACTACTGTATTTGCTTGGTATCCGTACTTGCAGATGGTACTGAAGCAGGAGATAGTTGACACAGTGGTGAATATAGTGAAATTGTAGGAGCTTTTGGACTTGTTGGATAAATTGTCAGATGACTAAAATATTCTTTTAAATCTAGGAGATGTGTTGCTTCTGGGGTGAGAAGAACAAAAAAGTGAAATACCAATTAAGTGTCTTAAATATTAATGAGACAGGCAAAAAGGCATGTAGAGGTGATATGAGCAGAGTCAGTATCCTAATAGAGGGGATAGGTTGCTTTAAACAAAGAATACATCTTAAATCTAAAGCAATGGGATGTATTTATTTATTTTGATCTTATTATTATTTTTTTGTATTTCTGCATGGCACTTCTGCATATTTCTGGAACATTGTATGAAATTTAGATAACTTAATTTAAAAGATCTCTAGTTATTAGAGAGACCACAAAGGAGGGCAATGTGATTGGTTGACCTAAAGGTATGGAAGTAGTCTTTTTTGATGAAAGAGATGCAGGGAGACTAAGGTATGATTTCATTAAAGTCTTCAAGTACAGGAATTTAGGAGTAGGCACAGTGATACTCATAAGGAAGTGACCTCATGTTTTCACAAATAAAAATTTGACCAAGAAAGGTTTAGGCTACATTTGATTTAGGCTACATATCATATGGAGCTGGTCCTCAAGGAATCAATTCTGAAGCACTTAGAGGAGAGAAAAGTGATCAGTAACAGTCAGCATGGATTCACCAAGGGCAAGTCATGCCTGACTAACTTTATTGCCTTCTATGATGAGATAACTGGCTCTGTGGACGAGGGGAAAGTAATAGATGTGTTATTCCTTAACTTTAGGAAAGCTTTTGATGTGGTGTCCCACAGTATTCATGCCAGAAAGTTAAAGAAGTATGGGCTGGATGAATGGATTGTGAGGTGAATAGAAAGCTGGCTAGATCATCGGCTCAACAGGTAGTGATTAATGGCTCCATGTCTAGTTGGCAGATGGTATCAAGCAGAGTGCCCCAAGGTGGTCCTAGGGCCGGTTTTGTTCAATGTCTTCATTAATGATCTGGAGGATGGTGTGGACTGCACTCTCAGCAAGTTTGCAGATGACTCTAAACTGGGAGGATTGATAGATACGCTGGAGGGTAGGGATAAGATACAGAGGGACCTAGACAAATTAGAGGATTCGGCCAAAAGACATCTGATGAGGTTCAACAAGGACAAGTGCAGAGTCCTGCACTTAGGACGGAAGAATCCCATGCACTGCTACAGACTAGGAACCAAGTGGCTAGGCAGCAGTTCTGCAGAAAAGGAGGTAGGGATTACAGTGGACGCGAAGCTGGATATGAGTCAACAGTGTGCCCTTGTTGCCAAGATGGCTAACAGCATTTTGGGCTGTATAAGTAGGAGAATTGCCAGCAGATCAAGGGAAGTGATCATTCCCCTCTATTCAACATTGGTGAGGCCTCATCTGGAGAACTGTGTCCAGTTTTGGGCCCCACACTACAAGAAGGATGTGGAAAAATTGGAAGGAGTCCAGCAGAGGGTAACAAAAATGATTATGGGGATGGAGCACATGACTTGTGAGGAAAGGCTGAAGGAACTGGGATTTAGTATGCAGAGGAGAAGAATGAGGGGGGATTTGATAGCTGCTTTCAACTACCTGAAAGGGGGTTCCAAAGAGTATGGATCTAGACTGTTTTCAGTGGTACCAGATGACAAAACAAGGAGTAATGGTCTCAAGTTTCAGTGGGGGAGGTTTAGGTTGGATATTAGGAAAACCTCTTTCACTAAGAGGGTGGTGAATCACTGGAATGGGTTCCCTAGGGAGGTGGTAGAATCTCCTTCCTTAGAGGTTTTTAAGGTCAGGCTTGACAAAGCCCTAGCTGGGATGATTTAGTTTGGGGCTTGTGTCCTGCTTTAAGCTCCTGACATCTTGTCCAACCCTGAGATCCTATAATTCTATGATTTTGGAAAGGGCTTCTTGTAGGAGTTGTTAACATTTGGATCATTCTACTGTATGATATTGGGAGCACAAATTATCAACCACTTTAAAGCAAAGATAATGACTACTTACTACACTAAGTACTTTATAAACGCCATAGCTAGATATTTTGAATAAAAAAAAATCTACAGTAGTTAAACATGCTTACTGAGTAACAACATACATCTGGTGCAAGGTGCGAGAATGAAATAAATATTCCTTTTAGTTTTCTTAATCCACACATTTTGTCTATCTACTTTAAAAGAACAGGGAATATTGCATTGATATTACCAAAAATTGATGAAAAGTTTATGCAAACAGGTCCATACTGTGAAATATGTAGATAATGTAAACATTCAATATTCATGAAGGTGCTCATTAACAATAAATTGAAATTTAGGGCCAGATTGTCTCCTCTGCTTCTGTGAGGGGAGGCAATTTGTGCTAGGGTCAGACTGCATTGCATGGTATAAATTCACCCAACTCTGTCACTAGTCCATTTCTCAATGTTATTTTTCACAAGGATCTGATCCAAAGCCTATTGACTTCAATCAGCTTTCAATTTGGCTCCAATTTGGCTGCAGTAGAGAGGTTGTGAGCTCAGAGGTATTGGTCCATTAGAGCCATTAGAACAGGTTGAACAGTTTCCATCTGAGGTCATGAGAGCCTATGAGGCTAAGCTGCTGTATGTGAATGAATAGCGGATAGTGGTCCAGGATAAAATTGTCTAGTGTCTAAGTGACATAAGAGCCTTTCAATGGGACTTAGGTGCTTTTCAAAATGAGACTTAGGCCTAAGCCACTGTATGTACTTTTGAGACACTTTTCTCCTCAACTGTCATAATTATTTTTTGAACAGAATTGTATTCTTATGTAACCCTTCTGCCCCTCTGAGTTGGCAGCAACAAGGGCCGGGTTAAGTATCCAGGGGTTCCGTTTCAGTAACATAATGCATAACTGGCTCGAGCCCCCACCCAGTGACCTGGGACACTCACATACCACACCCCCCTGGGTGCCTCTAGGAGGCAATACTTCCCCTTATGCGGTCCGGGGCCAACTGCCCTGCCTCTCCATGGGTTCTGCTTCCGCCTTCTCCACAAACTGCTCTGCTTTACCAGCCGCTCCACTCTGCTCCTCCAGCCATCCTCACAAACTGCTCCGCTCCACCAGCTGCTCTGCTCCATGAGCTGCTCCAGTTCTCCCTGCAAACTGCTCGGCTCCACTCACTCTGTGGGCCGCTCCACCCGTCCCACGGCTACTCCACTCTGCCAGTTGCTCTGCTCCACCAGCTGTCCCATGATCTGCTCCAGCCATCCCAACAAACTGCTCCACTCCGCCAGCTGCTCTGTTCCGCAGTATAGCTTCAGGCTCCCCCACTAGTTAGCACAGTACTCAGTGCTCTCAGCTCAGTAATTACAGCTCTTTAGTGATCGCAGCTCTTAGTAGGGGAGCCCCAGTGCTAGTGCACCACCATTAGCCCAAAGTGAGTTCAGCTCAGTCACCTGTATCTAGATTCTTAAGGGAATAAAAAAATCAACTCTAACATTCCACAGTGGAGAGAGGAAGGGGGTGGAATTGGTGCTTCTGGCTCCACAAGGAATCTGCACCACCAGGCACAGATACCTGTCCCCAGCCTCTCTCAATTCACTGGGTTTTGGAACCCATGTCCCTTGTCTAGCAAGTACCACCCAACTGAGGGTGAGTCATTTCTGTCACAAAGCAGTCCCACAGCTCGGCAGCCTGGGATGGGGTAGGCGTGCCTATGCAAATACACTCTCTGAAATTCTTTCCACCAGATGTCAGGGTAGAGCTCATCCTGACTCTGCTTACACTTATGTGCATTGCAGAAAAATAAATAGACATGTTCTTATGTTCTTACATGTGGCTTTTTAAAAACTAGATGGAAAAAATTAAACACTGACAACTTGACCTTATTTTTTTTCCTTTTTTTGTCCAGCAATCAGTCTCTAATTGTTATTGACTTGAGCATCTGGCCATGCCACTCTTGTGTGTGTGTGTGTGTGTGTGTGTGTGTGTGTGTGCATGTGGTATGCATGTAACCATGTTTGAGTTATTTTTCTTGTTTAAGTTTATGGAGAGAAAAGGCAGCGCACATAAGAAACAAAATAAACAGGTATGTCAAAAATGTAGAGTTCAAATGAACAGAGACAAAGATCCCTCCAAACCCTCCTGTCCCATTTTTTAATTTTCTTTTTTAGGTAAGGTGGTTGGGGCCTCCCATGTCAACTGCTGTTATTTCAGCCAGAAGTGTTGTAGAAATTCATTTAAAACCATATGTCACAACATAATTAGGCACGAGCTGCTAGGTGAGAGATGGGAGGCTGTTGATAGTATGGAAGCAGAGGTAAAGTTGCTTAGTTTATCTGAACTGTGCACTTTCATGCCTCCCAATTATTATTATTTTTTAAACTGCAGTGTTCCATTAACAAATTTTCTAAATGCATTAGCTGTGTGTCTGCTCAACCTTAACTCTGAATGAACTGTTTGTTTGTTTGTTTTTGTCTGGGATATTACTTATTAATCTACTACACAGGACTGTTGAGAATTATTTAGTTCATATTTCCACTGGGTTTTGAAAATGTAAGCTTTTATAAAAGGACTAAGGTATTATTTCACTCTTACTTATTGCAACTCTCTTGTTACTCTTATTTCTATTTTTCTTCTGTGTTCTTCCTATCTCTTTTTTTTTCTTTAAACAAACAAGTGTCCTTTGCCTAACATTATTGTAGTAAGGCCTGGTATGAGGCCTCTCATACCAGGCCTTATGTTTCAGGCATTCTTCTTACTACGATTGTCTTCTTCCAGTAGTAAATGTAGGTTAGGGATATAGTTTTGTGTTCCTCCACTACTGTCGCTAGGGTCATCCTTCCGTATTGCTCGTCTTTTGTGTGCTTTTTCCCTATACAGGTGCTCCCCGACTTATGCAAGCATTTTGTTCTGGAACACCTTGCGTAAGTCTGGATTTGCATGAGTCAGGTTTGCATAACCCAGGGAGCATCTGTACTATACAGATTTAATGGGGGAGACCAGTGTTTCTCAAATTGGAGGTCTTGACCCAAAAGGGAGTTGCAGGGGTTCACAAGGTTATTTCAGATCTGGGTGACCAGAGAGTGACAGCTGCTGGCCAGGCGCCCAGCTCTGCAGTCAGCGTCATGCAAGCAGCAGTACAGAAGTACATACCATGCCACCCTTACTTCTGCGCTGCTGCCTTCAGAGTTGGGCAGCCAGAGAGTGGCGGTTGCTGACTGAGGGCCCAGTTCTGCAGGCAGTAGCGCAGAAGTTAAGGTGCCTTCAGGGCTAGGCTCCTGGCCAGCAGCAGCGCAGAAAGTAAGGGTAGCAGTCATGCAACCCCACCTTTACAATAACCTTGCGACTCTCTCCCAACAACTCCTTTTTGGGTCAGGATCCTACAATTACAACACTGAAATTTCCAGTTTAAATAGCTGAAATCATGAAATTTAGGATTTTTTAAAATCTTATGACTGTGCATTTGACCAAAATGGACCGTGAATTTGGTAGGTCCCAAATTATGCGTATAGATATGTTTATGAAAAACTGTGATTTGGAGACACTCCCTCATAAGGGACAGTGTTGTGAATGTGGGAATTTGGAGATGTGCCCTGGAGACAGGGCTTGGGAACATAGCATGGCTGTGTGCAGCAGTTCAGCAGAGAGGCTCTCCAGTTTGTTTTATTAAAATTTTATTCCTTTCCCATTCACTAATTTGTTATTTAATGAACCCAAAGACGTTACACTATTGATGAAAGCAACACATTGTAATGTGGTAGACTCGAGTTTGATTTCTCCCTGTTTTCCATGAGTGGAAAAGACAAGTCTCGTATACAGTAAAATATGTCAATATTTGTTTTTAAAAGCTCAGGGTAGTGTGGACTCATGCAAAGTTCCACTGACATTAGGATGCTGCCCAGACACAGGGGCCCACACTACCATGGAAACAGACACAGAGTGGTGCAGGAGCAGGAACAAGGGCAGTTGGTTGACACTACTGGCAATGGGAGTGTTCCTGACCAGATATTGATGCTGAGCAGACTGAAGAGACTGCTTCCCCTAAAACCCTATATATCTACCCTGGAATCATGTGAATGGGTCCTTGCTTGTGATTGGCTGGCATGGGGCCTATCACAAGATCTGCACGTAATTGCCTCTGATGGCTCATCTCACACTCTGGCTTTAAATCATGCGCTGTCAGCGGAACAATAGTGAATATGTTTTTCATTCAGGTTTTGTGCTGAGGAACTGCATGTCCTCTCCAATAAACACTTAGAAAGATGTTGGTCATAATTTAGTTCAGTGAAACTAACTTTTGGATAAAGAGCAGTACATACCTGTAAAGGTATAAGTGTTGACACCCAAACTAACTTCAGCTTTCAAGAAACATTGGATTATTATCTATCTATTTCCATTTTGAAAATCTATATTGACAATGTAAAGTTTTGAAGAGCAAATATTCCTAGAGAAAAGCAAGAAAATTAAAGTAACTTGGAAAAGATTATAGGTAATGTTGAAGCTATGTTGGTCCTAGGATATTAGAGAAACAAGATGAGTGAGGTAATACCTTTTACTGTACCAACTTCTGTTGGTGAAAGAGAAACTTTTGAACTTACACAAAAGATATTACTTCACCCACCGTGTCTCTCTTGGAAAATATTGGCTTTCTTTCTGATATGGGAAATTAAGATGAAAAGAGAATTTTTCCTGACAACCTTTTCTCTCTCACGTTAAAAATATAGCTTATTTTATATTTAAACAAAAATATTAATTGTATTAAATCGTGTGGTGTTCCTCTATTGACAGGTAGCATAGGTTCTCCTTATATGTAATTGGTTGGCACAAATGTGGTGGTGTCATGCTGTCTGATGTGGCTCATGGCCATGAGTACCTACCTCAGGGCAGATTGTCAAAAGCAGGGCAGACACCCAAACTGATGGTATGTTCTATAATTAGATTTCACCAAGATAGTGCCAAATTGAACTCCTAAAGTAATGCAATAGTCTTATAATGGAGCCACAGACAGTCCTGTTAGGCACTGGGAAAGCTAGTCTATGCAGTAAATGGTCACTTGCACCAAAACCCACAGAATATTCAGGTTGCACCCAGTGCCAACAGATCAGTTACTCACCCAGTATTTGCTTCCTAAATTTCACACCAAAGACAATGTCGGAAGTCAATTCTATAGCAAATTAACTAAAGATTTATTAACCAGGAAAAATAAATGAGCGTTATTGAGAGGTTAATACAAGTAAAATATATGTACAGGTGAGTCACAGTCTATAATTCCAAATGGTTGCAGAGATGAAGTAATCTGCCTGTTTCTCAAAAGCCTCTCAGGGCTACCCAGAATAATTCTGGGGATCTCTGAGTTCTTGTTTGGTTATTCTGCCCCGTTAGAATCCAAACAGTCCAGAGATGAAGGATTTTTCCTTGTGTCCATAGTTATAGCTTCTTGTTGCAGAAAAACAAGTTGACAGAGTCACTACCCATGTGGGTTCTTTCTTTGATGATGCGGAGAGAGAGGAAAGCATTTAGAGTCTTTGATCCTCATACATGACCCCTTTTTCTGAAATATGCAGGGATTAGCACGTTCCTGCTATAGTCCTTCATTTGCATTACATACTGGGTTACTTAGTTACAGAGTGTTAGTGTCACAGGGCACTAGTTCAGGTGGTTCTGCAGTTATAAACACACTCCAGACTGTTTATCATTCACCAAGGTGTGCATTTATTTCCCTCTTACATCACCAGAACATGCAACATGGGCTTATAGCAAGGACAGACTTCCTTGTAGCCCTCACTCTTCAGCCCAGGCTCACTCTGTGAGCTTCCTTCTAAGTTCCTCTTGAGCGCCTTCCTCAGTTGCCTTTGCTTCATGTTTCTTCTCCTTATGTTCTCCCCAATTACCTTGTTAACCCAGTGATTATCATCTAGGTGGTCACAATCCCCCCAGAAGGTGTGTAATGGTTAAGGATACGATTCAGTCATGGAGATCACAGAAGTAATGGATTCTGTGACTTTACTGGAACTCCATGACTTTGGCTTCATCTGTCAGAAGCTGGGGCTGGAGTCAGGGTTGTGAATCCCTCACCCTTGGTTTCAGCCAGGGCTGGGGCTGTGTATCCCTGCATCTCTGTGTCATGGCCAGTGCTGAAGACAGCTGTATGTCCCCTTGGTCCCCTGTGTCCAGAGCCTGGGCTGTGCACCCCCCTTTCCCAATTGCAGCTTTGGTCCGTGCCAGAGCCAGGTCTGTGCATCTCCGCTCCCACGGCTTTGGCTGTTACTGGAGCTGGAGTTGCTGCTGTGTGTCTCTGCCCCGTGGCTTCAGCCAGGATTGAAGCTGGGACTGTGCTTTCCCCCACCCAGCCCTACTCCTCCCCACCATGGCAGCGGGGCTGGGGTTGTGTCACACCACGGGGCTTCAACTATCATTCCTTCTCTCCCCTCACCCCATCCTCTCTCCCCCCTTTATTTTTAGTGAAAGCAAAGGTCATGACTCCCATGATTTTTTTTTTGTATATTGCCCGCAACCTGTCCATGACTTTTACTAAAAATAACCATGACAAAATCTTGACCTTAGTAATTCCCCCAGGCTGCAGCACTTTCAGTTATCAGGGATATATAGAATGCAAGTGTTCACTGTTACATTATAACATGGGGCATAGCTGAGTGAGAAAAATACATGCATTATCCATCTGGTTTCCAGCTATGCATTTGTAAATGTTCAGTGAGGCCTAGAGTTTTGGCATAAACTGGCTCCTGGTCAGCCAGTGTCCCACTTGGCCTAAGTGCATTGGAATACTTCAGGGCTGTGAGGTTCTTGTGCTTAAATATAATATGTGAAGTAATGTTTTTGCTTGTTTGGGTAGAAGAGATAACAGAATATGATCAACAGGCTATTCCGTGTTTGAATGTTTTTTCGGCTTAGAAAGAATTCGCTACGAGTTGCAAGGAAAATCTTTAATCCTTACAGATTATGCTCAGGTGTGTAACCCCTATTCACTCTTCTTTTCCATTTTAAATTTTTCAAGTAGCATTAGTGAATGAAACAGAATGAATAATTATTTAACTTGACAGTTTTGTTCATTTTGCTTAACTGTGTTAACTTTGCAATCAGGGTGGATTGATTTAAAGCAAGGCAATTTAAGTCATGATTTAAATCAGAAATTGGAAAGCCTGGGTTTAATACATTTTTCCATTTGTACTTTAGTTATTGTCTAAATTAGGGTGTTTTCTCATTGGTTGACATAACCATTAAAACACATTGATTCACAACTAAATGGAGACTTTATACTGGATTTGGTACATCTTTTTGCTACCTAGAGCAGTACACCATAACCATCTACATTTATTTAAGCAATTATATTGCTTAATATTTTAATATTTTTATTTATAGTTGATTTTAGTATATTAGAAAATAGTGAATTATATAGTGCTTATTTACTAGATAATTAATTTTAGCTCATGATTTGTTTTACGTGGCATTAGGATAGTAATTGCAATTCAATTAAACACACAAAACAGCTTATACAATTTATTTTTATTAAAACAACCTTAAATGTTTTGGATATATAAACTTCTCTTATCAAAACACGTTTCACATTTACAACTAAACGATTTATTAAAGGAACAGAAGGATTAACTGTAGACAGTGAATTAAACTGATTGTTTCAGTTCAACCTGGAGAAATTTTCAAATATGCCTGGATGAAAGTGACCAGAGCTTAAATTTCTACTCACCTATGTCTCTTGTAAATGAGAAAAGTCTCATAAGTTATTTAAGCTGTCCTTTAAACTGTTAAAACTAGTAGATCTCATTTCTTCCCGTCTCATTTTTATTCATAGACTGGAAATGAAAGACAAGTTTTCCTGCTTTTTCAACTCCCAATCGATTTCTCAGATTTAAATGAATTAATCCAAATGAAGACAATATTATTTCTGTGCCTGAAGAAGAGGCTGCTGCTGTCAAAAGTTGATTTAGTCCTTCAACAGACTTTTGGTTCAGGTGCTTAGCTAGTGATTTCCAGTGGTATATTCAGTGATGTGACTTTCTTTAAAATTTCGTCAGCAAACGTGTACAGCTTTAGTGGTTCACCTCAAGCCCTGAAACTTATTATGGCTAGCATGACCATGGTAATTATTAGATGCCCATGTCAATCAGCATCATGTTTGTCAACAGTTAGGCATCTACCCTGATAGTTTTGGTGGAGCATATTGGCAATAATGAGAGACAGGAGGGTCTTTTTTGCACGTGCAAATTATGAGGAGCATGGATTAGTTAGGTTCTGCAGTATTATGCTCTGCTTTCATATTGGCTTATAATATATTTTAGGTAGTGTGTGGACAAGATAAAAATCTTTGTCTCTTGTGAAATGCATTTGGTTTGCATTTAGATACCTGTGGTTCCAAGTGGTAGTTAATGGGCATTGCAACTCTTCTGAATGAAACAGGGCAAGTCCTTCCTATTTCATGTCCTTCCTATTACAAGTCCTTCCATCCGATGTTGCCTGGTGGTGGGCAATGTTTACAGTACTAAGTGCTATGGATTGCACACTTCAGGGTAGGTGCCTGAATGCCTCTGCTTTTGTAAATTATAATGTGCCTTTCATATTACTCAAATACATTTCTCTGTGGTTTAGTGTAGGCAGTAAGTAGTTTGGATTAAGAAAACCATTTTAAATGTCTAGGTTAATTAAATATAGAAGGGTTTATTCTGATCTCAGCTATACAAGACACTGTAAAACATTATTATTGCTACTTTTATTATTTATTATTGTTAAATGGAAGTGCTCATGCTATGCTAGGCACTTTTCAGAAATTTAAAACGGGATGGATCTGAACCCAGTGAGCTCACTGTCCAAAGACTGGTAGGTAGACAGAGGTTAGAGGAAGAGGAACAACAAATGGTTAGCTTTTATGCAAGTCAACATAGTAATGCTAACCCCAAACCTTCAAAAATCTGAGTTAGCCTCTCCCCACCAAATCATGAGATTTTTTTAAAATAATAAATTTTGTTTCTTTTTATAAGTGTTCTGGGTTTTGAACCTTTATGGTTCACATTTGCAAGCTGTTCTCTGCAGTGGTGGAGGTTGTAAAACTTCCTTTTTTTTTTTTTGTAAATAAATGCTGAGATGTTCATGTAATTACATTTTTCCAAGAGCGGAGGCTTCCAGAAAAACATCAAATATTGCCGGACTAATGATAAAACTGCAAGAATTGGCAGCACTGCAACTAGCTCAAATGTAGGCAGCATGACAAAATTGGGTGTTGAAGCAATTCAGAGAGAATGTAACAGGAAAGGGACCTTGTGAATGAATTCAAACATATTGTGAAATTTGCGGTGGGTCTTGTGTACATATGGGAGGTAGGTAAGTGATGCAGGAATATTTGTTGTACATCTTGTGTGCACAGAATATGTAAGTACTTCTCTTTATGTAATATCTAAAAATATACAGACTGAATAATTTACATAAGTTTATGTAATTTTGTCTCTTCTAGGGAGCATGACTTCTGCAACTTCACCTATCATTTTAAAATGGGACCCCAAAAGCTTAGAAATCAGGACTCTTACAGTAGAGAGGCTCTTGGAACCACTTGTTACACAGGTAAGTTGATTGTTTTGTACAGTGGTCTGTGGTGGGATGTTAGATGGGGTGGGATCTGAGTTACTACAGAGAATTCTTTCCTGGGTGCTGGCTGGTGAGTCTTGCCCACATGCTCAGGGTTTAACTGCTCATCATATTTGGGGTCGGGAAGGAATTTTCCTCCAGATTGGCAGAGGCCCTGGAGGTTTTTTGCCTTCCTCTGCAGCATGGGGCACAGGTCACTTGCTGGAGGATTCTCTGCAGCTTGAGGTCTTCAAACCACGATTTGAGGACTTCAATAACTCAGACGTAGGTTAGGGGTTTATTACAGGAGTGGGTGGGTGAGATTCTGTGGCCTGCATTGTGCAGGAGGTCAGACTAGATGATTGTAATGGTCCCTTCTGACCTTAAAGTCTATGAGTCTATGAATTAGTTGTTGTCTTGAGTGTGATGCTGCATCTCAGTGTATTGTTGTTGTTAAATACTTATATTACAGTAGTGCTTAAGGGCTCCCAGGCAGTCTCCATGTGCTAGGCAGTGTGTGGCTAGCATCATTCAGTTGCACAATCCAAGTAGCAGCTGGCCAAAAGTGCTCACTCACATAGCTGCGGGTAGCTTACGTGCTTGAGGCTGTGCGGGAACAAGAGAGGGTAAGGCTGGCTCCCAGAGTCGAGGTTTGGGGTGAGCTAGCAGATCACTGGTCCAGAGAACACCAGAGGAATGTCACGTGGGTCTGGCTTTCATTTAACATGTTAATGAACTCTCCTGACAAACCTAGATAGATAAATCTACTGCTAATGTGGAGGACTCTCTTTTAAAATCTGCAAGATTCTAACATGCTGAGTTGGGGTGAGAAATTAGGTTATGAGTTGTCTTTCGTTCTGGTCCTGCTGATAGAAGGAGAAGTCAGGCAAAGTTATAGCAGGATGACTCTGTTAGGCAGTAATAGGCCAAGAGAAGGCAACTTTTACTAAAGCGTGAAAAGTCTGCCAGGAGGGGAAAGTTCCATGGTCTCTGATGAAAGTAGTAAGGATCATGTTAGGTTGGGACTAGTGATTTTAAACTCAGGTTTCTGGATTTGCCTTGGTGAAGTTTGGTGTTGCTGGGTTTAAGATCAGCAAGACCTATGTACATAATGTAAATAATTATACCTGACTTTGTGATGTTTTATCCAGCAATAAAAACTAACATGTGCCCTGAAGTCCATCACTGTTTGGCTGAGTGCAGCAACATGTTGATTTTTTTTCATAGTTTGGCAGCAAGATGAGGGTGGGAGGCCAGCCGATCAAGGGATCAGCAGATCATTCCCCTCTATTCAACATTGGTGAAAGCTCATCTGGAGTACTGTGCCCAGTTTTGGGCCCCACACTACAAGAAGGATGTGGAAAAATTGGAGTCCAGTGGAGGGCAAAAAAATGATTAGGGGGCCGGAGCACATGACTTATGAGGAGAGGCTGAGGGGACTGGGATTGCTTAGTCTGCAGAAGAGAAGAATGAGGGGAAATTTGATAGCTGCTTTCAACTACCTGAAAGTAGATTCCAAAGAGGATGGATCTAGACTGTTCTTAGTGGCAGTAGATGACAGAACAAGGAGTAATGGTCTCAAGTTGCAGTGGGGGAGGTTTAGGTTGGATATTAGGAAAAAACTTTTCACTAAGAGGGTGGTGAATCACTGGAATGGGTTCCCTAGGGAGGTGGTGGAATCTCCCTCCTTAGAGGTTTTTAAGGTCAGGCTTGACAAAGCCCTGGGTGGGATGATTTAGTTGGAGATTGGTCCTGCTTTGAGCAGGGGGTGAGGTCCCTTGCAACCATGATATTCTATGAATGCACAGTCTCACTTCAGGAGGGGAAAATTGAATCAGTTTGTACATTTCAGAGTTTGTGATGGTCTCTAAGCAACTTCTTGATTTCATAGATTTTTGAAGGCATAAGGAACCTTTAGATTTCCTAGTCTGACCTCCTGTATAACAGGATTTCAAACAGCCACCCTGTTTTGAGTCCAATAATTTGTGTTTGACTAAAGCATATCTTCCAGAAAGGCATCCACTCTTGATCTGAAGACTTCAAGAGCTGGGAAATTCACTGTTTCCCTTGGTAATTTGTTCCAGTGGTTAATCATTCTCACTGTTCTTTTTTAAAGTGCCTTCTTTATCATTTGAATTTGTCAGCCATTGGTTCTCTTTATGCCTTTCTCAGGTAGAGAAAAGATTCTGTTAATCCTGGTATTTTCTCCCTGTAAAGGTACTTGTATACTGTAATAAAGCCACTGCTCAATCTTCTTTTTGATAAACCAGATAAATTGAGCTTCTTAAGTCTCTTGCTGTAGAAATATTTCTTCATCTTTCAAATAATTTTTGTT
This sequence comes from Gopherus evgoodei, assembly GCF_007399415.2. Classification (NCBI taxonomy): domain Eukaryota; kingdom Metazoa; phylum Chordata; order Testudines; family Testudinidae; genus Gopherus; species Gopherus evgoodei. The sequence continues at coordinate 9,788,541 of NC_044326.1, forward strand.
GTTCTTTTCTGCTTTGCTTATGACTGGCCCTGCTAGTATGAAAAGTTCTGAGCACAATACATTTATTTTTAACAGAAACATATTACACAAAAATGATTGCTTTTGAATTTGTTTGATGATCCATCTCATCTCCATATATGGAAGGCTTCCTGTGGAATTCTGTTGCTGTGACTTCTCATGATCAATGTAGTCAGCCCTTTGCTCCCACTAAAATGGAACTGTAAGAGACACATTGAAAATGATAAAGGACCTTTTCAAGAAGAGTGTAAGCTAAAATATTCAAGTTCTTCTCAAAGTGATTGCCTTTGTCTATTCCACTGTAATTTTGTGCGTACCTCGTGGATTTTTCCCTCAGAGTACCCGTTGGGGCAGCACAAGTGCCCTCTGGTACCTCAGGCCACTGTACACCAGTATAAAGGCCCAATCAGCTCCCAACTCTCCTCAGTGCTTTCCTGCCACCAGTGACAGTTTTTGGAGCTGTTATCTTTGCATTTGCAAGTATTCCCTCCCTTCTTGTGTATATATAGTACCTGTCATGTTAGTTTAGCATGGAGTAGTGTATTTTGTAGGTAGCTAGAGATTAGAGTAAGTTTAGTTTAGTTCTTAGAGACGTGCAATCTCTGGTGCCCATTTGGGTGCTGATCCAGTGCTGAAAGGCAAATGCTGTGTTCTCCTTGCTTCAAGGCCTGTTGCTCATGTGGCAAACCTATGTCAGTGAGCAATCTTTACCCCAGCTGCCTTAAATATTTGGGGGAGCACATGTAGATGACAAATATCAGATTTGTCAAGGGGTTCAAACCTTGTTCCAAAACGTACAGAGCTGCCAAGCTCAAGTACTTAGTGGAGTCTGCATTTCACCCTCCATTGGAACATTTCCACTTGGAGCAGATACTGAGCATGTCCAAGTCTTTCAGGAGGGCTCTGCCCATTTTAGCTGTGTTTATAGACAGACCTACCTCATCAGTACTGAAGAAAAGACTTTCTGAATCTTCGAAAGACTTCGTACCAGAGACATTTGTCAAGGTTCCTTCCCCTCTCTGAACTTTAGGGTACAGATGTGGGGACCTGCATGGACACTTCTAAGCTTAATTACTAGCTTAGATCTGATATCGCTGCCACCATCCAGAATTTTCAGTGTCTGGAGCACTCCCTTTCCCCCAAAAACCTTTGCCTCCCTGGGTAGCCTTGAGAGACTCCTTCACCAATTCCCTGGTGAGTCCAGATCCAATCCCTTGGATCTTAAAACAAGGAGAAATTAACCATCTCCCCTCCTTTCTCCCACCAACTCCTCGTGGATCCAGATCCAACCCCCTTGGATCTAAAAACCAGGAAAAAATCAATCAGATATTAAGAAAAAGTATTTTAATTAAATAAAAGAAAGGTAAAAGAAAACCCTCTGGGAGAGATTAGCATACCAGCTATTCTCACAGACAACAGATTTAAAACACAGAGGATGTTCCCCTGGGCACAAATTTAGTTACACAAAAAAATATGCAAATACCCAATTTGATTCTACCTCTAATTGCATGACAGGTTACAAAGAAATAAACATAAACCTATTTATTCCTTTCTAAAACTTACTACTCTGATAAGAGGCTGGTTCCTTGATCTTTTTCACTCCGGCTGAAACTGAAACTCTCAAACAAAGGAAAAACTTTCCTCCTTCCTTTTGAAACATCTTGTTCCCCCATTGGTTCCTCTGGTCAGGTGTTAGCTAGGCTAAGTGAACTTTTTAACCCTTTACAGGTAAAAAAGGTCTTAACCCTTAACCATCTGTTTATGACAAAGTCTTTCAGGAGGGCTCTGCCCATTTTAGCTGTGTCTATAGACAGACCCACCTCATCAGTACTGAAGAAAAGACTTTCTGAATCTTCGAAAGACTCCGTACCGGAGACATTGAAATCAGCAGGCAAGACATCGATTGGAGTCAAGAACTGCGAAGAACACTCAAAGAAGAGGCATCCCCATATACAGCCTGCATGCCAAGACATACTGTTGACTTCAGAGCCCAGAAAGGGCCAATTGAGACAGATCCCAGGACTGGCACACCTTGTGGCTCCACAGGAGCCCTTGAAGGTATCATCTATATCTGAGGCTTTTAAGGCAGATCAGGGATTGCTAAACTTGTTGGTACTGGTTTCACCTGCAATGCAAGATTCGCACCTGGTGCTGCAATCAGATGTGTAACCCTATCAGTCTTACCCCCTCTGTTGCTCCTGAGAGATGAAGATGTGATCTCCCAGTACATCTGCCTCCTACAGTCCAACATATATGCCCTCCACTTAACAGCTTGGCTGCTTCGTGACTGACAGCCTTAGAGCAAGATTGCTCTAAAAGAGTTCAAGAAATTCTTCCAAATAGTAAGAAGTCTTCAACTCGATCTACTTACCTTGGTAAATGGAAGAGATCTTCCATTTTGTCTATGCAAAGAGGCATCCACACAGTGCAAGATTCCATTTCCCATCTCTTGGACTTTCACCTCTTCCTGAAACAACAAGAGCTAGCCTGTAGTTCCATCAGAGTCCATTTGGCTGCGATTTCAGCTTTCCACTTTCTGGTGGATAGACTCCAATGGAGACGGTTTTCTAGTAGAAAGGGACTGAGTACCCCCAACCGCCTATGTTCAGTGGCATAAGGCGCATGTGCTGCCCCAACAGGTACTGCTGAGGGAAGAATCTCCAACTGCATGTAACATACCTACAGTGGCATGGACATGTGCAGCCCATTTTGAAGAACAACACTTACAGAAAGATAGATGAAAATGACAATTATAAAAGTTATGCACCACATAACTATATTGATGACATCAGAGTGGCTAAAATTGATTATTAAAATAATAAAAAAACTAAAATAATAATAAAAAATAGATTTTAAATGTGATTTTTAATTTAAATAGGTTTATCTCAAATATATCTCAAGTACGTTTAAAATTACGACCAAAAAACCACAGCAAGTTGTCTGATAACTATCTTGGTGGACCTTAAGGCAAGAAATTATTATAGAAATTCCTGGTTATATCAATTATATCAGAAAGGTCACTACAGTCACATTCAAACAAATTAATCTTGATAAGTTAATTAATTGTTTTTTCTAAGTGTTTATGTCAAGAATACTTGTTAGCATAAGCAGGTTTGTGTTATGTCTTCTTGTAGCAATTGAAGTTTTTGGTGTTAATATGAATGTGTTCCATTTTCTCTAGTAGTTATGGATGTTTACTCACTTACATTTCCTTTTCAAAAGCTCTAAAATTAGATGTATTGCCCTCTTAAGAGAGCCTACCACAATATGAGAGAGGAAGATATCAATTCATAATTTAAAATGATAAAATGATCAAGATGAAAGATACTATGAATGCTCTTGGCAAAATGTGGGCTGGTCAATCCCAATCTATGTAAATATTACTGGGCAGCTCAATCACTTGCCCTTATTACATACAAATACTCAGTCATTTTAGAACAAGAAGAATTTTATCCCCCTGAATTTCACCGATTTTATTCTGCTTGGGTAGGAGAGACGTAACATCACCAGCAGCTGCACCTATGAAAACCCTGGCATGGTCGTAGTGAAGTGTGCATTCAGTTTTGTATTTAAAGCAGGAGTTCAGGCTCTTTGTTTTACTGAATACCACGTATCATCCCTAAATATTCAGCATATCATCTTTGAGTAAAGTTTGAATAGGCTGAGGCATTTCAAGAAAAGTGGTGAATTGCTTTTTGATTTCTAATCAATTAAAAATTGGCTCCCCCAAAAGTTGGTAAACTCTAGATTTATGTTGTGGTTAGTCTCCAGACATGAGTGACTGTGAATTTCCAGAACTGTGCATAACAGACAGTAGTGGGAAAGTCTGGCTTTATGGTAGTAAGAAGTCCAAAGAGTAGTGATGGAAGGCTGGCATCCCTAATAAGGCAGAATTAAGATTGTGGTGTGTTGTCTGCACTGAATAGTGGTGGTTGTAGTAGTGAAGTGTGATTCTCTGGGTGGAGGAATAAAAGGCATGTTAAATGCCTTAACATTTCTTTTCCTTGCTTTTGTGGCTATCTGTTACAGATGATCTATATGTAATATACCTAACACACACACACACGTGGTTTTGTATAATAATAGGAAGAGATTCAGGCAAAATAGGCTTTACTGGTAATACCCAAATAACTAATACAAAACTCATTACAGCTGGCAATAAGCATTTCTTTCTTAAACAACATATTATACATTAAGTTACACAGAATTCTCAATGCAATTGTTAATAGAGGCATCTGGTGACTTCCAGTGGTTATAGAACCAGGGGAATATTATTAAGAAATGAAAATTGTTGAATGGGTTACAAAAATTTTGGATGCAGAAGCAATACAAAAAATATATTTAAACTTCTTTGTTCTTCTGTACCTTCAACTAAAAAATATTTGCCAAATGTTCTAAATATAGGTGCCTAAATATGTATTTAAATACCTAAATAATGACCTGACTCTTAAAAGGTGCTGAGCATCTATCGCTTCCATTGAAGTCACTGGGTGTTACAGGAACTCAGCACCTCTAAAATCAGACCATTTTTCAATTAGTCACCTACATTTTTAATATTTTAGTTTATATTCTTAATGCTCATGATGCAAAAGATTTCAGGGACATTTTGCAAAAGTAGAAACAATAATATCCAGCTCTTTGGGACCTAAAGGTTTAGGCCTAATTTTCAAACATGGGTGCCTAAATTTAGAATCTTCAGTTCATCTTCAGGCACACAAAGAAGTGACCTGAATTGCAGAAACACTGAGCACCCAACTAATGTCATTGAAGTCTTGAAGAATATGTATTAAAAAAAGTTGAATTGAAAAATGGGTTTAAAAAAAAAAAAGTCCAAGAAAAATAGTGACCCATTGAGCGAAAAATGTTACATTAAAACTGAATTTTAGACAAGCTAATTAAAGTTCCAAATGAGAAACTATGGAAAACCTATTAAGCTGATTAAAAAAATATCAATTAACCGATCATGAGCATTCATAAGAAATGATAGAATTGTTTTTGCATGAGGAAACCGCGGACTAGCAGACTAATTAGAACTTACATAGCTGTCAGAGATCTAAGAACATTAGAACTTGCTAACGCACCCATATTCTCATTACTTGTCATCATATTGAAAGGACAATAGATATGCTATGCCAGATGCCATTTGACTTTCTTAGTACTGCTGTTATTAAGTGGGCTTTTTGGGAAGAAATTTAATTGAGAAGAATTTAGCAGAATTGCTATTTCTTACAGAAAAATACTGAATAGATTTATCTAATGATTACAGTGGTCATGTTTGTCTTTCCTCTGTTTCACTCATTCTACAACTAACAATAAAAACTAATTACTGTATTTGTGGTCATCTTTGTTTTATGAAGTTTTATTACAATTTACATTCATTATAAAATTTTGTATTTATGATTACTACATCACACATAAATGTAACTGGACATAGTTCCTCAAGAAACAATATGCATCTTAGTACATAGTGACCAAAGTGAGTGATTAGGTTTATTTCCATAGGCTGAGTTTTAAAGCAATCTAAAATCACTGAGGTTGGTAAGAGCTGAATTCTGTGCTCAGATACTTGTATACAGCTTCCATTGGCTTCTGTGGAAACTGCACCCAAATAGCTGGGGGTTGACCTTTTGGTTCATAAAAATTATGGATAGTTCTGGATAATATTTTCAAATAAATGGTGTCTAGTAGTGTGAAAAGTTATCCATATTTAAACTCCATATTGCCTTTGTCTCCACCCCCACCTCTGCACCATATGCTTTCTCTCCAACTTCCTTCATTGTTGTTGATAACACTGGTAGACCTAACTTCAGCTGTTTCAAAACCTGTAACTGTGATGGAAAGGTAATTAGACCCTCCAAATGCAAGGATTTTTCATAGAAACATAGAAGATTAGGGTTGGAAGAGACCTGAGGAGGTCATCTAGTTCAACTCCGTGCTCAAAGCAGGACCAACCTCAACTATGGCATGTTCATAAGAGGATTCTGTAATGAAACGAAGCCAGATTAATTGCTTTATTGATTATGAATAGTTTAGACTCTCAAAAAAACTAGAAGAATTAGTTTGCCTTTGTGCTCCAGTAATGTCATCCAAATGGGCCACTAGTTCCTCTTAGTAATAAAATTTGCACAAAGGACAGTGGTTGGCAAAAACATCTATTATAAATATGAGCAGATTAAATTATTACAGAGCATTCACTTTCAGTCATAAAGGGAAAATATAGGACTGTGACTGTTACTGCCATTTTTCATTATGGTAGCATTGAGGGTCTTCAAACAGGGATTAAGGCCCAGTTATACTAGTCAGTATACAAACATCCTTCTACACACTTCACTCCCCAAAAAACCCAAAGGTTTATGTTAATTGTTTACACTCTATAGTACTAAGGCTTTAATTCAAACTACTTTCCCCCTATCTTACGTGTGCCATTATGTTCCTTCTGGCAGGAGTATGGTAGTACAGTTTACATAGTTTTTTAGCTCCTGGGCAGCATGGCATTAAACATATTGTTAATGCAGTGTAGTCTTCGGTTGTTTTTGTTTTGTATGGTAATTGTTAACATGGCAATACATTTATTCTGGCACTTCTAGAAATATTGACAGATGATACTGCCTAGGAAGCAGTACAGTAAATACTAAAGCACTTAAAGGAACTGATCATGTAAACAAGGTATTTTGTGCTTCTTATGTTTTAAAAAAATGCAACTTCTGTAATAAGAATTTAAAATTCATTCTGCTAGATGGAGTTTTGGGGTTTTCTTAGAATATTGCTATACTGTAGGTTTTTTGTTTTATGTTCAAAGTAAGGCACTTTTGTATTGCACTTATAACACATTGTACTACCCTCAAGAACAGAGGACATTTTGCACCACATTAGCTCAGAAAAACATAAAGCTAATATATGGCAAATACAGAGATATCGATTTATTCAGAGTGAAAGTTTTTCTGTAGTGTCAATTACTAAAATTAAGAAATCTATATAATATACATATAACTTGATGTAATTCCAAATTGCTTTAATGCAAGAGAATGATAGCATCGTACTAACACTACTACACTTATGTCTGGGGTAGCACTTAAATTCTAAGCTTTTTATTTTTAATGGTTTATAATCAAGCCCAGCAAGTGAGAGAGTCTTATCTGGGTTTTAATCTAAAGTAAAATGTTTAGGGTTACTTAAAAAATGTATTTAGCAATTTCTAAATGATCAAAGCATGGGAAATAGTGGTTTTTCAGCCATCACCATAGTTTGGAATCTATTTGCTCTTGGATAACCCTAGAACTTATTGCATTTAAACTCTAAATCTGGCACATATCTAGTACACCACAAGGAATGTATGATTTACTGAGTTGGGGGGGGGGAACTGCAGCAAGGGAGGTTTAGGCTGGACATCAGGAAAAAGTTCCTAACTGTCAGGGTGGTTAAACACTGGAATAAATTGCCTAGGGAGGTTGTGGAATCTCCATCTCTGGAGATATTTAAGAGTAGGTTAGATAAATGTCTATCAGGGATGGTCTAAACAGTATTTGGTCCTGCCATGAGGGCAGGGGATTGGACTCGATGACCTCTTGAGGTCCCTTCCAGTCCTAGAGTCTATGAGTCTATGAATAGCCTGAGAGGCTTGTAATTTGGCCAAACTTGGGCAAATTTTCACTGAGATAGCAAAAGGCATTTTCCTAACACTAGGGTGACTCTCCTCCTAAATTTCAATTGACTTCTCCAAAACATGTAAGTCCTAGAGCTTCCCAATTAAAGAGTGATGAGAAATTTTTAGCACAGGCAAACTATATTTTCACCAATTTTTTTTTTTTGGAAATGGCTAACTGCTTTTGCTGAAATTTTCAACAAAACAACAAAAAATCAGTGTGAGGCAGATACCCAGAATAAAAATTTTAGCCTGAACTGTTAGTTCAGCAAAGTAAGAAGTAACTGAAAACAAGGTTCATAATGGAAAGTGTTAGACAGCCTTTTAACCATAGGTGTCACTACTAGTAACTTCTATAATTACAGTAAACTAGTGTAACATTATGGTTGAAATTTCAAGTGCACAAAAGGGATAACATAAAGAACATAAGAACGGCCATACTGGGTCAGACCAAAGGTCCATCTAGCCCAGTAACTTGTCTTCTGACATTGGCCAATGCCAGGTGCCCCAGAGAGAATGAACAGAACAGGTAATCATCAAGTGATGCATTCTCTGTCGCTAATTCTCAGCCTCTGGCAAGTAGAGACTAGGGACATCATCCCTGCCCAACCAAGTTCAAATCCTCCACAAGGAATATGTAAATTAATATTTTAAAATATATTCCATGTAAATTATTCCAGACTGCTACATATGTTCAAAAGACTGAACTCCATTTTCAGGACTCTTAAATTCATTAATATTCTGAATTCTTATTTTGTTTATTAAATAGATAATACCAATTAATTGAGGGAGGTTGCTTTTAGAGTAAGATTTCCAAAATTAATAAAATAAGAAAGCTCTACAATGTTTAGTGAAAAGTATTAGGACGTTTTGGTGCATAATGTATTTTCTCAGCTTGTTTAAAAAGCAATTCCATGAACTCTGTCAAAATGTCTTGTGAAATTAAATGTCATATTCAAAATTAGGTTTATAATTCATTGTTGTGTACCAAAAATGATTTACTAGTGTTTCATGTACTTTGTGATAGTGTTGATCTGAACAAAATGGAACTGATCAGCATGCTAACCCCTAAATTCAAATTTTATGTCAAATATATAAATGAAAATAAGGAAGGTATCATCAGATAAGATTAATTGAATTAAAGGATGGGAGTGTAATTAATGACAATCAACATGATTTAATGGAAAATTGGTCTTGCCACAGAAGCTTAATAACATTTTTTTTATCAGATTACAATTTTGGTTGATAAGGGAAACACTGACACAATAGATTTCTCTAAGCCATTTGATTGAGTGCGACATGACATTCCGACTGATTTTGTATAGTGCTTTTTAAAAAGTGTAGCACATAATAAATTGATTAAAAACTGGCTAGCACATAGATTTCAAAATGTACTGGGGAACCATCATCCAATGGGGGTTTTTCAAATGGAATCTTGTAGAGATCTGTTCTTGGCCGAATGCTATTCAATATTTTTATCAATGATCTGGAAGAAAATAAAAAAAAATAGTGGCACAGTTTAAAGATTGACATCAAAGAATGGTGGAGTGATAAATAATGTCAGCTTAATTCTAAAGAGCAATCTTGACCACTTAGTAAACTTGGCTAATTGGCTAACAGAGCCAGACGTGTACCCAGAAGCCTCCTACTGCAAGACAAACCCAAGAAAGAAACCAACAGGCCTCCACTGGCCATCACATACAGTCCTCAGCTAAAATCTCTCCAACGCATCATCAGGGACGTACAACCCATCCTGGACAATGATCCCACACTTTCACAGGTCTTGGGTGGCAGGCCAGTCCTCGCCCACAGACAACCTGCCAACCTGAAACATATTCTCACCAGTAACTGCACACCACACCATAGTAACTCTAGCTCAGGAACCAATCCATGCAACAAACCTCGATGCCAACTCTGCCCACATATCTACACCAGCGACACCATCACAGGACCTAACCAGATCAGCCACACCATCACCGGTTCATTCACCTGCACGTCCACCAATGTAATATACACCATCATATGCAGCAATGCCCCTCTGCTATGTACATCGGCCAACTGGACAGTCACTACGGAAAAGGATAAACAGACACAAATCAGGTATTAGGAGTGGCAATATACAAAAACCTGTAGGAGAGCACTTCAACCTCCCTGGCCACACTATAGCAGACTTTAAGGTGGCCATCCTGCAGCAATAAAACTTCAGGACCAGACTTCAAAGAGAAACTGCTGAGCTTCAGTTCATCTGCAAATTTGACACCATCAGCTCAGGATTAAACAAATACTGTGAATGGCTTGCCAATTACAAAACCAGTTTCTCCTCCCTTGGTTTTCACACCTCAACTGCTAGAACAGGGCCTCATCCTCCCTGATTGAACTAACTCATTATCTCTAGCTTGCCTGCATATATATACCTGCCCCTGGAAATTTCCACTACATACATCTGACGAAGTGGGTATTCACCCATGAAAGCTTATGCTCCAAAACGTCTGTTAGTATATAAGGTGCCACAGGACTCTTTGCTGCTTTGGCTAACTTGAACAATGCAATTTTAATATAACCAAATGCAAGGTCAAACATTTAAGAAGGAGGAATGTATGTCACAATTACTGGAATAGGGTCTGTGTTCTGGAAGGCAGTGACTCTGAAAGGAACAGTGAGCTCAAAATGCAATTCAATGGCTAAGAGCTAATATGATCCTTGAAGGTATAAGTGGGAGAATATCAAACACAAGTAGAGAGGTGGTATTATCACTGTAATACAGCATTAGTGAAACCATTCCTGTAATACTTTCCAGTTCTGGTATCCACACTGTAAAAATTATGTGGACAAATTGGAAAGAGTTCAGAAAAGAACTAAAAAATTATATGAAGTCTGAGGAACTTGTCATAGAGTGAAAGACTAGAAAAACTCAAAATCTACTTACCTTTTCCAAGAGAAGGTTAAGAGGTCGCTTGGTCAGGATCTATATAAGCCTTTGCATGGTAGTAGAGGTCTTTTTAATCTAGCCTAACCGGATCCTATGGCTGGAAGCTGATGCTAGACATATTCAAACTCGAAATAAAATACAGATTTTTTAACAGTGGGATAATTAGTCATTCTATGTGGAGGATTCTCTGTCTCTTGAAATATTTAAATCAAGATTGAATTTGTTTCTAAGATATATGCTATAGTTCAGGACCTTCATTTTTGGTTTTTATTTTGTGTAAATGTAGTGTTTATTACTAAATTTAAAAAAAACCCTGCAAAAAATTGACTTCATGGTTTTCTGGGTAACTATCGGGATTCTGGAACTAGAAGAGGTGGATGAGGCAAGGATGCCATCTCCTCATATTGCCTCCTCCATATCTTCCACTTATGGACCTGCTCCAGTTATCAAGCCACCAACTCTCTTTCAGAGAGGGAGAGTTGGGCCTAGGGGGCTTCTCCCTAGGATCCTGTGGGGTCTGCCCAGGTTGCCAAGCTGCCATCTCTCCTTCTAGAGCAAGGAGCTGGGCTCAGAGAGTTTCCCGAAGAACTGTCCAATTTACTGAGCTGCATCCAAAATTTAAATGAAGACTGGTTCAAACAAACAAATAATAGCTTTTGTAAAACCGAGGACATTTTTGGTAAAAATCAGTAAAAACTGTAAATGAAGGGCCTTAGCTATATAGTTCAGTCAGAAGTTACAGTACTATTCAGGATTTATTGCTTCAAAATCTATTGACTATGTTATATAGGGAGCTCAGATTGGATGATAAATATGGATCCTTCTGACCTTAAAATATATAAATGAAGTAAGAAAATAAGAGATATTAATCTCATTTTGTAGTTAAAACTCCCAAGAGACCAAAGATTTGATTTGTAACTCAGAGAATTAAAATGAGATACTTCCATATGCTTCTATGGGCTTTGCAGGAGAATCAGGGAGACTAAGCTATGTATTGAGAATGAAGCTTTAGCTCTAGTACATTAAAAATCTCATTTGCTTTATTATTGTTCACTGCATTAATCTGCTATGTGACCTCATACAGTGTTTATCTTGAAAGTTAGAAAAGCTCCCCAATCATCCTGATTACTGAAGAAATAAACCAATTACTAGTTCTTGCTTTTAAGTCTTAATTAAGTTAATGTTGTTCTGTGTAAGCTTTTGGAAAATGATAGATTTTTTTTTTGCATAACATATTATGCAGTTCTCAGGTATGTGCATTATTTACTTAGAATTCTTTGACATTCAAATATATTGCACAATCATTTTGTCCATTTTTTTTCTTCCTGTGCTAATTACCTGCACCAGCTGGCCTTCGCTCTGCCTCCACCTCCCCTGCTTCTCCCCCCTCCCTCCAGCACTTGCGTCACCATACAGCTGATTAGCGCAAGCCTGGGAGGGAGGGGAGAGGAGGAGGAATGCGGTGTTCTTGGAGAAGAGGTGGGGCCAGGGCAGGGATTTGGGGAGGGATCCAATGGCGGAGGGAGGGGCGGAGTCGGGATGGGGCCGGGGTGGAGTTGTGGCGAGGTATGTGATCCCCCTCCGCCTGTGTGCCGGAGGACAAAATATGGGGACAGTTCATGTTCGGTCGGGATATGGGACAAATAAGTAAATATTGGGACAGTCTCGATAAAATTGGGACATCTTTTCACCCGAAATTTACATATCTTAACATACCTAACAAATCTTTCTTTGCTGGCTGTCATTTTAATCTTTTTTAATGCATTTGGGTCAAACTGACTGGCAGAAACTGCCCTCTTCTGGCTAGATATGTTTAACTAAACATTCCTTTTCACTCTGAGAAGTGTGTAAATGAAATGCAGTTGAGGTATGTTAAAATGTTTGTCTTAAGCAACCTTCTTTATTTCTTCCACTTGCTAAAATCCAGATAATAACCCTCTCCTATTACAACTCCATTTGTGGTCAGTGTCTCTACCTGAAGATCACAGCTCAGAGTTATCTGTGTTCTAATTGTGAAGAAATGTTTTCTGTACATGAACTTAAGGAGCTTGTGGTGTCTGCATCTTTCAAAGGGTGATTAACTATTTGTCCTTCATGTAGGTCTGGTCTAAATTTGTGTTATGTTGGTCACCAGGCACTGTGCTATGAAATTTTAACCTGTTCTTGTGATATGGTGGGAATCTTAAATATGTCTAATTAATTTACAGCTCATTGGACACTCAAATTCTAATATGAAGGCCACTTTAGAAAAGTGTGCAATAAATATCACCTTCATGTGAGTTGAACAGAAGCATTTATTTTATACCAGGAATTAGTTTACGATTAAACATAGCCAAGGGAAAGCAAGTTTTGAATGCAAATTTCAAAATTGGAATTTGAACCCAGTTTTTTTTTTAAACAGTTTCCTGACTTGTTGGCTCATATTGTGCAACTAAACAAACAGAAGGCTGGTTGCTCAAATTTTCAGTGTTGGTTCTTAGCCAGCTTGTAAATAAAAGGCTATTGAGCATTCATCACAACCAGAACAAAGAAGCTGCTTGAGCTCCTGCTATTTATGTAAATGTTTTGGTTTAAAAAATAGTCTAGACTCTGAAAGAAGCAGCAACATGATGGAACATGCATTGAAGATAGAATTGATAACATAGATCCACATAACTGAATAAGAAATATACTTTGATTTTTTTCCTTTAGGAAATTGTCAATTTATACATAAAATATTCAACTTTCTCAAAATTCTGCATATTATAATCAACAAACAAAAATTTAAGCATGCAATAAACATTCAGTAAAACCTTCACTGCCACACACACACATACACACCAAAGAAAGAAAGGTTATTGCATTATTTGCCCTGATTTTTGGTAAAGTCTGTTTAATATGCGCCTTCCCCCAATGAACAAACAAAAAACTGATATAATCAGTTCAACTGTGTCAAAGAGTCTTTTTGTTGTCTTTGTGCCAAATTATGGTTCAGCTGGAGCATGGGTCTAAGGGGGTACCTTGTACAAACTATTCTGTTGTATAATTGGTCTGTGATGAGTCTGTTAGAGAAAGATATACTTCCAGGGCCCAAGATGAAGACAAGCTGCAAACCACAAACCTGAACTTTGTATTAACTGTGTTTGTCACCAACGTGAAATCTGAGGTACATCCTGTGCATCTGTCTCATGGAGATGTGTAAAATACATCTTGAAAGTTAACTGCTCAGAGCCAGTTCTAAAGATTTAGAATGTCAATTACCTGTACATTCTCTAGAGAGTTTGGTTACATTTTATTTTTCTATAATTGATAGAGGTCCACACAGGGGCACTGCCAGCATTGCTTTGGAATAAGGAAACCTCTGCTCCAATATGACTGGCACCTTTTCTCTGGTTGTCAGTTGCAAGAGACTTGATATTTCCTTATGTACTGCTTTCCAGAAAAGAGTTGGGTTTTGGTGTGGCCACTAACTGAGGGAAATAACTCATTCAGTGATCTCCAGGACTCATCATTCTAAAGAGAGAACATACAGTGCCTAGACAAAATGGGGGAAATGGTCTCCAAAATGACAGGTTAGAAAATGAAAAGTTTGTCTTAAGTTTTATTAGAGCTTTCTCCTGCACAGCTACAGATCTGCTGCTTAAAAGCAGATGTTGCTTGTTGCTGAATTGGAGGATAAGACTTTTGTCTCCTCTGTCAAGGTTTACAAGTGAATCTCAGCTAATTCAGTGGGGGTTGATGCTAAAAACATCTGAACAATAAAATATGCTAGTACTGGCCACTTTGAAACCAAAAGAGAGAGTTCTTTTGGTAGGAACATGTGTTACTCCGAAAGCCCTAGCTATTGACTTTGTTACTTTCAATTTTTTTTAAAGGCTCCTCTTTGGTTTAGAACAGAAAAGGTATGACACTTCAAATGAGAGACAAAATGAGTGAGGTAATAACTTTTATTGGACCAACTTCTATTGGTCACCCATCTTGTCTCTTTGATATCCTGGGACTGACACAGCTACAACACCACTGAATGAGACTTCAAATGACAGATTAAATCAGGGTGGTAGTGCTCAGGCGTCAGGCAGTGGGGCTAGGACCTATTGTGGAGGTTTCACCCCTGCATAAACTCATGAACGCTGGGGGTGGAGGCAAGACCAGGACCCAAATGAACTGGATCAGTAGCCACAGGGCCCATGATCAGGCCAGAGAAAAATGAGCAGCACCCAAAAGGCCTGGGATGGGCCCAGGAGTAGATATGAACCCTAGCACCCTCCTTCTCAGCCTGAATATGGCTCCTTCCCTGCTGAGTCTCAGTGCCTCTCCTCACTCCTGCTCCTATCCCTCTGCCCCCTTCCCCATTCACAGGGAGCTTGCACTCCCTGAATTAAATGAGTGTGGACTGAGCTACAGCAGATAAATCCAAAGTATGACGCTAAGGCCTAAAGTGAAGCCAACCTAAAACTTCAGTGGAAGAATTCTTCTCCTAACCTAATGTCCTGCCTTTTGGGGAGGTTGATTGCTTGCTCTGAAGGGTATGTATGTCGTGTCTATGCTGAAACACTACACACCTTCTGTAGTGGTTCAAGAGTAGAGAAGCTCTATGACTATCTTGCAGTGCTACAACTCTAGCCAATTACCTAGCATCTGTGCCAAGTAAGCAGTTTAGGATGCTTTCATGTTTTCTGGAAGACTGTCTCTGATTTCATGTATATTCTCATTTAAGTAATGTGGGAGCTATATGCCACTGGAGGGCCTTAGTTCTGAGGTTGGGTCCCAGCATTTTGGGCAATCAGCTGATTTACCATTTGTAGCTGACTCCATTATTCTCCATTCACAAGAGACATTTAGAAGAACTACAGGAGCCAGATTTTTATGTAAGGAAGTATGAGGGCACTTCTTAAATTCCAGCATGTAAGAGATTACATGTAAAAGCCAAATTCCTTGTCTGTCGCATGAATGATCTGGGATGGGACTGTAAAAGAAAAAGGGAATTTGTTCTAGGAAAGATTATCCAGGAGAGCAAGTATGTCCTCTCCAATCAGAGGTGAAAGTAAGCCGGTCTGGTCCGGTCCGGCGTACCAGCAAGAGCTGGTATGCAGTGCCGGACTGGACCAGCTTTCCAGGTGGTGATTTAAAGGGCCCAGGGCTCCGGCCGCTGCGAGGAGCCCCAGGCCCTTTAAATCACCGCCGGAGCTCTGGCAGCGGGTCTTGGGCAGCACTTTAAAGGGCCCAGAGCTCCCCACAGCAGCTGGAGCCTCTGGCCCTTTAAATCCCCACTGGAACCCAGCAACTAGGGCTTTTAAAATATGAAAGTGATAGGCCAGTTCTAAAGGTGCAGAAACTGAAAGGTGCTGATTAAAACTTCTATGTCAGAATCAGTTGTAAACTATTGAACTTACTGCTTAATATAGGTAATAATGTAAATATTTTTCAGTAACAAGCATAGCTGGTCTTGATGGTGTGTCCCCAAATGTATGGTACTCCCACATAATGTCATTTGCCGTGTAGACTGTTTTGTAGACAGAATTTTAAAGGCTAGATGCAGTACAATGTAGTTTTTTGCATAGCTGTGGCAAATGTATTTTCTGTGAATGTATGTATCAGACTGGAAACCTTGCAGTTTTCTCAATACATATGGCCTTCTCTTGGAGCTCAGAAACTTTTGCTTATTTGTATTTGTTTATTGCATGTATATAGTGTTCTCCTGATTTCTAGACTCGAGTAGTTCTATCGAATTCCTTAAAGTGAAGCAGTATTGTTTAATATCTTCCATTATCTGCTTGCATAGAAAGGTTAAGCTGTACCCTTGTATATGAAGGAATTTAACAAAATGAAATTTGCAAGCAGGAATTATTTTCCTCTGTTTCTTGTTACTCTACAACAATGAAAACACATTGTACCTTTTTAGGCTGATAGTAAGTACTTTTATTACTAGCTACTTATGTGGAAGCATAAACAATCCAATACTGAATGGCTACTGAATATTGAGTTATTTCCAGAGGACGTATATTAATCTGTTTCAGGTTTTCACAGCAAATTAAGCATATATGTTCACTCTATAGAACAGAGTGATTCAGCTTTAATACATGGCTCATAATGCTTTAATTAGCAATATAGTGGTCCATAAGATTATACTAATCCAAGTGCAAAATAGTAAAAAGTCGAGGCAAACATTCCTCTCTGTTTTTGAGGGAGAAAATATAAGTCTCTTCCTCCCCTGGGCATTTGCCAAGTTGGCTTTCCCCTCTCTGAAACAATGTGTTAAGAATTTTGGGCTGATATGAATTGCAAAGGGAGGTTTTTGAGCCAGTGTTCCTTTTGGGCTGCCTTTGCCTTCCACAATCTGTTTTTAATGGGTATTTTGTGTGTAATGGAAATGTTACATGCTTTGGGTAAATACAGAACTCAGAGTTTACAGTACTACTCCCCAGCGAGCCTGAAAAGTCTGTGATGGTTATATGTTCTGTCTTTTCAAATCCTTGGGCATCACAGTCTCAAATAAGTGCCAAGTCTGTCATTGTTCAGTGATGGAATAGCAGTGGT
Organism: Gopherus evgoodei; assembly: GCF_007399415.2. Lineage (NCBI taxonomy): Eukaryota > Metazoa > Chordata > Testudines > Testudinidae > Gopherus > Gopherus evgoodei. The sequence continues at coordinate 9,805,646 of NC_044326.1, forward strand.
TAAATACATTTATGATGCTATTTTCATCCTTTGAGGGGACAGGAAAATTTGTATAGTTCTAGACACCAGCAGTAAAGTAGATAACAAGGTGAAATGGTTTGGATTTGCCAGTCACAAAGTGCTGTGAGACTACCCAGAGGATAACAAGGATGGGGCCTGGAGTGGTGATGTGGCAGTGTCTAATGTGGTGCCTACCAGTTGGCAACTGGTAATGTTGGTAAACTCAAGAGTTGAAAAATCAGAAGACAAAGCAAAATATGCATAGAATGAGATTGTGGACCCCTTAATTTATGCAACTAATCCCATTTATTTTAATGAAACTATTGATCTGTATAACAGAAAGCTGGGTCTATCTGTGTTAATGGCTGAGAACAGACAATCCATATGACAGAGTGATCCACGCCCTATGGGAGATGGTCTGCCTTTTCAAATCATTTGGGTTGAGAATAAATATGCTGACACCTATTCAGCATTTCATCCTCATAGGGACCATTCTGGGCTCCAAGCTTGCCCTACCTCAAGACACAATCAGGCTCATACAAAGTATTTCCAGCCTGAAAAGTTCAGAAACATGATTTCATGGGTATTCAGTTCTGTCCAGTGTATGTGCAGTATTGCACTACGGCTATTCCTAAGAACTCAGTTAAGCAATGATAATTTGCTTGTTTATTAGTCAGACTTAGCTGATTTTATGTATTTAAAATAAAATAAAAAAACATTCCCAATTTCCATTTTTAAGTTGCATATGCAGTTGTCAACATATGTAACTTCATAATTTTATTTTATTTCCCCTGTATTCCCTTCCCCCTTATTTTGTGTTTTTCGCACTTACTTGAAGCATCTTTTCTCAGTGCTGATTTAGGTAATTTGAGGAAGGGACTGCTGCATGTTTTGACAGCACCTAACCTAATAGGACCTTGACCCTGTTTGGACCCTCAAGATGATACAGTTCTACAAATAAACAATGAAAGGTCACCAGTACAGTACATCAGGTCATTGCTGTCCTGGAATATATTCAAATTTATGATCTCTGTGTGAGATGTTTAATATCTCATTAGCAATCCCCTGAGTCAGCCAATCCACTTCTTTTCTACTGTCTTCATCCTTAGTTCTGCAATGACAGCATCTCTAGCACCTCTTTCTCCACTGGGACGTGCTTTGCAGAGCCCCACTTTTGGGAGCCTGCATCCTGAGTCCAAGAATTATCCAGAAAGCAATGATCATTTGAGTAATTTTTTCTTCAGGCTAAAAGCCACAGATCCATTAACATGGTACTTCAGCCTGCTTGCTGAATTCAGGTACTGAATCAGAGCTCTTAGTCACTGGCAGCCTGGGAATACCTTGCCTGGTTTCTTGCCAGCCTGCCCTCCCAGCTCCTCAGGAGCCCAGAGAGCCTGCCTGGCAAGCCAAAGAAGAGCCAGGAGTCTGGGAATCCTGGACCTGAGGTGTTCAGGTCCTCAGCATCCTGGGTTCCCTGGGTCACCTTCTCCAGGCAGTTTGCCTGGCAGACTGCCAGGGCTTCCAGGCTCTTCTGCTCCTTGGAAGCCCAGCTCCAGGGCAACTCACTAATGGACTGCTTCAGAGCAGGAGCTTCCAGAGTCCCTGGCTCCTTGGCAGCCTACCTAGCAGGCTGGCAAGGAGCCAAGAGTCTGAAAATTCTGGGAGTCCCAGCTCCTAAGTTCCCAGATTTGTGGATACTCAGCTGCTAGGAGTACCAGGCTCATGCATTCTCAACAGGCAGGCTTCTAGAGACCCTAGCTCCAGGGCAACCTGCCATGTGCACTGCCTCAGAGCCAGGGTTACCAGGGTATATCTATACTGCAATGTAAGCCTAGACTTGGACCCAGGCTTGAGACCACCTCCCCCGCCATCTACACACACATCTCTCAGATTTCGTCTTCGACCTAGGGTACTAGCACTCTGGGAGGTTGGAGGACCTGAACCTGTGTTAAGCTGTGACCCGGAGTTCGAGGCCCCCAATTCACTTGGGTCTGGGAATCTGCCAAAAGTATCCCAGAATCCCATGGGCCAGCTTCCTTCATCCTTTATCCCAACAATCTCCGGTCAATTCAATTGAAAATGGATGTCACCCCCTTGGCATACAGCAGCAGCTCAGTGAGTCACTGTTAATCCTTCCATTGTCTTCTGACCACAAAGCTGCAAACACACCATCAGAGAGCCTTTTGTTTTTGCAGTGGAGACTGACCAGAAGAAGCATTTTGCAAAGTGCCCTGCTTCATGGTCATGGGAGCACAGCCAGATTTTGGTGACCCACTGGTGCAAGACCAGCAAAACTGTGAACTTTAGTGAAGGTGTCAGGAATGATCACGCATAACACCAGATTGAGAAACTGGCAGTGTTGCAAATTTAGAGGACCAGAGATCAGTGCAGGGAGCAGACTAAGTGACTTAAGAGCAAATGCCAGAAGACCAGGGACTAGATACTTACCTTGGGCAGCTTGCTGACATTGTGCCCATTTTGTGAGTTTGACCAGGTGCCATGAGGCCAACCGTGGTGTATGATGATGTAGTCAGCCAGCATGGTGCCTATTGGCCCCAGAATCCAGTATGAGGACTTATGGGAGCCAGCAGCAGGCACCAAGTGAGGATCATGAAGTCACTCTGTTGATGAAACGGGTCCCAGAGCAGGCTTTGGAACAGGATCAGCTGCAAATTCTGGGTCCATACTTGGAGGGACTGTTTGATACCCTCCCACCCCCGAGGAACAGCCCACTTCTGAGCCTACAGCAGACATGGAAGGCACAGAAGCCGCCCCTGAACCCGGTAAGTTTCTGCCTCCAATTTAATATTTATTGCTACAGTAATAGGAGGGATTTCTATGCTAAAACAAATGCAAAAGTCATGAGAAGCCCGGGCTAGTAGCACGTATCCGCTAATGATGGATTGTATCCCAGTGACTTTGCATTCCCTCATCTCCTCCCTCTGACCACATGTAGTTCAAAATGGCAAACAGGAAATGCAAATAGTAAAGAACACCTGTAATGAGGACTTTTACTGGAAAGGCACAGATTTCTGCTAGGGCCATTCTTGCTTTTTTTAAAATAATAACTTGGGCAATCAAGTGATTAAAAAAATAATTGCAATTAATCACAATGTTAAACAATAATAGAATACTATTTATTTAAATATTTTGGATGTTTTCTACATTTTCAAATATATTGATTTCAATTACAACACTGAATACAAAGTGTACACTGCTCACTTTACATTTATTTTATTACAAGTATTTGCACTGTAAAATACAAAAGAAATAGTATTTTTCAATTCACCTAATACAAATACTGTAGTGAAATATCTTTATCATGAAAGTTAAACTTACAAATATAGAATTATGTACAAAAAATCTGCATTCAAAAATAAAACAATGTAAAATTTTAAAGCCTGCAAGTCCACTCAGTTCTACTTCTTGTCCGGCCCATTGCTCAGACAAACAAGTTTGTTTCCATTTGTAGGAGATAATTCTGCCTACTTCTTGTGTACAATGTCATCTGAAAATGAGAACAGATGTTCTCATGGCACTGTTGTAGCCGGCACCACAAAATATTTACGTACCAAATGCGCTAAAGATTCATATGTCCCTTCATGCTTCAACCACCATTCCAGGGGACATGCATCGATGGTGATGACAGGTTTTGCTTGATAACAATCCAAAGCAGTGCAGACCAACGCATGTTCATTTTCATTATCTGAATCAGATGCCACCAGCAGAAGGTTGGCAAGTCTCAGGCGGTTAGTCTGTATCCACAAAAACAACGAGGAGTTGTTGGTGGTGGTTTTTTCAGCAGAAGGTTGATTTTCTTTTTTGATAGTTCGGATTCTGTAGTTTCTGCATCGGAGTGTTCCTCTTTTAAGACTTCTGAAAGCATGCTCTATGCCTCGTCCCTCTCAGATTTTGGAAGGCACTTTAGATTCTTAAATCTTGGGTTGAGTGCTGCAGCTATCTTTAGAAATCTCACATTGGTACCTTCTTTGCATTTTGTCAAATCTGCAGTGAAAGTGTTCTTAAAATGAACAACATGTGCTGGGTCATCATCTGAGACTGCTATAATATGAAATAGATGGCAGAATGTGGGTAAAACAGAGCAGGGGACAGACAGTTCTCCCCCAAGGAGTTCAATCACAAATTTTAATTAACACATTTTTTTAACAAGCATTATCAGCATGGAAGCATGTTCTCTGGAATGGTGACCGAAGCATGAAGGGGCATATGAATGTTTAGCATATCTGGCCTGTAAATACCTTGCAATGCCAGCTACAAAAGTGCCATGCAAATGCCTGCTCTCACTTTCTAGTTACATTTATAAATAACAAGAGGGCAACATTATCTCCAATAAATGTAAACAAACTTGTTTGTCTTAGCGATTGGTTGAACAAGAAATAAGACTGAATGGATTTGTAGGCTCTGAAGTTTTACATTGCTTTGTTTTTGACAAAGTTATGTAACAAAAAAGTCTGCATTTGTAAGTTGCACTTTCACAACAAAGAGATTGCACTACAGTATTTGTATGAGGCGAATTGAAAAATCTTTTATCATTTTTACAGTGCAAATATTTGTAATAAAAATCATATATACTTCGATTTCAATTACAACACAGAATACAATATATATGAAAATATAGAAAAACATCCAAAATATTTAATAAATGTCAATTGGTATTCTATTGTTCAATACTGTGATTAAAATGGTGATTCATCACAATTATTTTTTAATCGTGATTATTAATCACATGAGTTAATTTTGATTAATCAGCAATCATAATAACAACATTACATTGCTGTGCCTTTGTTTCCTGCTCTGTAATCACTCAGTCTAGGGAGCCATGTAGAAACAGTGAAGTGTGTGTGTGTGCGCGTGAGCGCATACATTTGTTTTGAGAAATATGATCCATTTACAAATCTAGTCCCTTTCAATTAGAGGTTATACATAGGTGACAATCATTTGTCCCAAGGATAACTGGGGTTTGAATTTTTGTCCAGAAATGTGCAGCTATAACAGAGTGAGCCAGATGGAAGGTAATGCAGCAGCCTGTTGATTCCCTCATAAATGATGATGCAATCCCAGGTGCTGATAGCCACAAAGTGTTCCTGAAGCAGGAAACCCAGATAACTAATCACACTGCAGGAAAGGATATATTTTCCAGGGCCACCTCAGTAGCTGACCAGCCCATTCCACTCATAGATGTGCTGTTTAGTCACTATACATTTGAATGCTTCAGCTGCATACACTTCAGGTTTCCCACCAGTAGCTTGGAATAAAATCTCCCTTGGTCAACGGGACGCTACAAGAACAGTTAGGTCCTCCAAAACGTGAAAGGTCTGAAATTATAGAAAAAGCCTTTTGTTGTAAGGTCACAGCCCCTATCCTCACCCCCTGCACCAACCCAAGTAGTTATGCAATTTTTGTGAAACAAAAACAGCTTAGAATTTTTTTACTTACCATTGTCTCTGTGATTGACCAGGCTGTGTCCAGGGAGATTCGGTGAATTAAATCATCCCTTTCACAGTATATTGCAGTTCAGTTTTTAAATGTCACATTTTCTGTCCTTGAAATTCCACAAGTATTAATTCTGCGCCCCTCCACTGAGCTACATGAGACAATAACTCTCTGTGTCTTCTCTTATTGCAGGCCACTCAACTTCTACTGGTGGCTGTAGTTCCACAGCTTGACCTCAGTGCACTGCAAGCTTGGCCCACTGTACAGACATTCCAAGAAGAAGTGTTTCCATGATGAACTGATAGCTGAAGCTCTTGAGAGAGCCAACAAGCAGGTCTACTACCAGAAATGTAGGGACTTAAGACTGGAGAAAAGGCATGTTGAGAGGCAGGAGAAAAGGCTGAGGCTCACTGCACAGCTTGAGAATCGGTTGTCAGCGTGAGAGCAGGCACTTGCTATGGAGTTCCTGGAATAGGAATGGTGGCTAAGGGAGGAGGACAGTGCTCAGCAGAGAAAACTGTTTGAGTAACTCATCTCAATCATGGCTGCAAGATTACTGGCTCCTGCTGCCTCTCCCACGTAATGGCTTGATTCCCCTGTGACTTACCCTCACTCCATATCTGAGTGGCCTTATGAGCAGCTGGTCAGGGCAACTAAACCCCATGAAGGTCTCCATCTTTAACCCCCCCTCGTCCCCCATGGATACCTCCTACCCCTCATCCCTGGCTCTGAGTATGCGGAAAAGGAGGAAAGAAGGAAAAAGAAAACGGGGGAGCCAGGGGATGTGCAGCAGTAGGGAGTTTCTGTAGTGTTTGCACTTGCTCATGCACATTTGTTGTCTTTGTTTTGGAAGTGTTCTTTTGTAATTGGTGTTGGGTGTTGTAATGGCACTTGGTCTGCCTGACAATGGGTGACTGTTGTACTCTTTTTTTAACACATTTTTATAAATAAAGCCTTTTATGTCATCAAGAAAATTTATTGTAATCACTGCATCATTCCCCCACTTCATTTCATAAGTCGCCTTGTAATTCATAAATTGGCCTCTATGGTCCACGAGTGCCTGCATAATGATGGAGTTAGTACCCTTTGCAGTTTGTGTACTCGTGCTGCTCGACAAGGGCAAACTATCCCATCAGTGCTCCTGGCACAGTTTGGAAATCCCATTCTCTTAAAGCCAGCATTTATGTGAGGAATATCTTTTATGTCCACCACCATGGAATAAACCACACATCTGATTGCCTCAGAAAGTTCTGCCACTTTCAACTTTCCAACACCAAACTGGTTGGCAACAGACCTGTAGCAGTCTGGGATAGCCAGCTTCCAGATAGCTATAGCAACCCGTTTCTGGACCAACAAAAGTGGCCTCATGCATGTTTTTATTTTAAGCAATTTTTTTATTTTTATTGATTTAAATTTTCACAGTTGCACCAAATTATGGGTTTTAAATATTTTTTATCAATTTAAATTTCACAGTTGTGGGAAATTATGAGGTAGGGTCAGACAATGGGGGTAGTCATACAATGACAGTAGACACTGAGATTCAAAAAGTTAAAGCTTTATAATGGTTAAAATACAAATTGGGGACATTGTATGACAAACTATACCCTTAAATAAAACTCCAGTAAGTTCTCAGGCAGCATTTTTCTTATTTTGCCTATCTATACATTTCAGTTATTACCAATGAAAATATTTTTCCATTGCTTTGTGTGTATGGTGTCATTTATTATCAACATTTGTCAATTAGAATCTCTTCCTTCAAAGTCTAAAAATACATGATATTGTCCCAGAAATTTGTACGAAATGCAAAACAGGAGGCCCTCTTTCATGCGCAAGATATGGGATTGCTGGGTGGTAACATATATTTTTGGAAAACCATTCTGGAAAAAAAAATAGAGATAGAAGTCAAACAGTATATAGACAAGTGTATTGGGAGATGTTCCGTTAAAAAGATTCAAACCTGGCCACAGCAAAAAAAGAAATCTTAAAGGGGTGGACCCAGAAAAAAATCTATAATGGGCCACTAACCCGCTGGGGGCTTCCCGCCACAGTGAGGAGAGAGAATGCCACAGTGAGGAGAGAGAATGCTTGCGGCTCCAGCCCCAAGGTGGGGTGCGGAGGCAGTGGTGTTGGAACAATTTTTACAGTAGTGGTGCTGAAAGCCAGTGTTCCTTATTTTTTTTACCTGACACCCCTCTATGCCCCTGTTCATGCCCCCTCTCCCCAGAGCTGGGGTCAAGACTGGGCTGTGGCTGCGAGTGGGATGCGGAGAGGGGTTAGGGGGCTGAGGCTGGAACCACAGCTCGGGGCTAGAGCAGAGCAGGCAGGACCCCACACACCCCTCTGTGCGGAGGCTTGAGGCTTCCAGCCCCATGGTGTGGGGGGAGTCACTGCAGGCCGGATGAAATTTAGCAGTGGGACATAGGTTCCCCACCCCGATATAATATCTTATAATGGATGATTCAAGTTTTTTTGTGAGAACAGGTCAAGACTTTTTTTTTAAAGGATAAAAGTAATAGTATGCCTTTCACAGGAAAACAATACAATAGAAATACTGAAATCATTGAAATGCTCTGATATAGACACAGTAATCCTATATTTATAGTATAATCAAGACCAATATACAGAAAATAACAATTGAATTACATCCCTTCTCTCCCAGTTAACTTTCCTTTCTTTCTATTCTCTTTAAGACTTCCTCCCCATCCCACCATCCCCCAGAAAAACATTCAGCTTCCCCACCCTCCCCAGAAACAGAAAATTAATATGAATAGTTACACACATGCACAGATATGCACATATGCACCATATTAAGGTTGTGCTCAAATGAGTTTGGAAAAAAAAAGTGGGGGTAAGGTTATGTAAATCGAATGGCTTCTTATTAATGATCCAAAATATCAATATATAAAATCTAAAAAGCTTCAGTCCTAGGGTTCCATGGGAAGGACCAGACAACAATTGAAGGTAATGAACTTTTCAGTAACAGGACTGATGAAGTCCACTACTTTCCACTGCCCAACTCCATGCAATAGGCGGCTGCTGCTTAGTCACCAAGAGCAAAATCTACATGGACAATCCCCTGAATAAAGAACTCACCCTACAGTAATTGTGATTCTTCAAGATGTGTTGTTTACACACATTCTATGGCATAAACTTTTCCCCTGCTACCTGAGAGTCATATTCTCATGGAACTTGAGGGATAGTTGCACCTGCTCTTCCCTTTATGCTTTATATGGAGGGGACCTAAGGACACTGCTGTCCAAAAGAATCTGATCATGGGCACCAACAGAGGAATCTATGTGGATAATACTCGGAGAACCACAGTTATAGGTTCCCCCGTGGACGTTACTGCTGTTTTAAACAACATGAACTCCAGATCAGATTTCTGATTGGATATCTGCAGGGAATAATGTAAGGAAGAGGATCTTGGCCCTTCCCAAATTACTATGTAGCCTAACACCACAGAACTCCAATGGATGACCTTTGGTGAGTTCAAGTGAAGTGGGAATATGTCGGAGACCTGGCTTTCTTGTCTCCAATCTTGGATCTGTCTAGGTTTTTGTACTTTCTGCTTTTGGATGCAGATGAGACAAACTGGATCCTTTATAAATTTTTATAAAATAATTATATTCTGCAGAAACTTGTAATGCTCAATTTAATTATGCTTTTGAAAATAAGACCATTCCAAACCAGTAGCTTGTCCATGGAAGATTATTAAGATGTTAGAGAGTTGAACATAAAAAAGATGTCCAGATGTCCTTCTTAATGAGTTTTATTATTTTTCTATTAATTATTAAATCCATATAATTTTATTTAAAATAACAATACATGTGGAACGTTTACCGACGTTATGTTTTCTCTTATTTGTGTAAAAATATTAGCTCTTTTTCTCTTCTTCATTTGGTAATACAATATTTGATAAAATATTAATAATAAACCTTTCATAAAATTATCAGTTTTGATCAAACTGGGTTTGGATGAATCACCTTGGTTCTGAAAATGCAAGAATATTGTTGTATGAAACAGATAACTATTCTGATATTCCTTCTGTTGCTCATTTTAGATGTGAGAAAGGTGTTTGACTATATTGAGTGGGATTGTTTGTTTTCAGTTTGTATTGTTTTAGTTCTGGTCCTAAATTTATTCAACAGATTTGTGTATTACATCATTTCCCCTGTGCTAGAATCTTTATGAATTGTTATGTATCTCAGCAGTTTGTACTTTTCCAAGTGGATAGGCAAAGGTGTTTACCCTTTTTGTAATACAATCATTCGCTGTGCCATTCCACCAATAGATAAAATTTGCATCCATGCTGAATGGGGAACTCAGTATGCGTGCCCTGTGCAGATGATAGTCTGTTTTTGTCTTTGGTTTATTTAAGCCAATCTCTAGCAAATCTCTTCACATTCTTATGGCCTGTTTTATTCTGCTGCATAAAATGTACTGGTCCAGTTTGATAATATATTTCAAAGTTATTTTGACACCTTAGTCTTGTTGGCCTCCAACTGGCTTAAAAGATTTTAAAGTATATATTTACCAGACTTATAAAAACATGGAATTGAAAGTGCACTTTCACTTGAAAAAATGAAACTTTAGAACTGTCACAAGTTTATTTGTCGAGTGTCACTGGTTCCATACCAAATTTATTCATTTTACAAATAAACTACTGTTTTGTATCTGCCACTCTACAAATTCAACCGATGGTCTCAGACCAAAGCAGTGTTTTTTATCTTCCACACATCATTAGCAGTGTTAGAGATTCTGCAAGTTCTAGAACAATAACAGTGAATAAAAGAATATTTTCTGTCCTTCCTTTTCATGATCACACGAGAGGATGAGATGTTCAAAAGTGGGCCAGAAGATTGTCAGCCACCAGATTGTAAATGTGATGCACCATTTAGACTACTCAAATGAAGTTGTCTCTTAGGCCTGGTCTACACTACACGTTTAAACCGATTTTAGCAGCGTTAAACCGATTTAACGCCACACCCGTCCACACTACAAGGCCCTTTATATCGATATAAAGGGCTCTTTACATCGGTTTCTGTACTCCTCCCCGATGAGAGGAGTAGTGCTAAAATCGACATTACCATATCGGATTAGGGTTAGTGTGGCCGCAAATCGACGGTAATGGCCTCCGGGCGGTATCCCACAGTGCTCCACTGTGACCGTTCTGGACAGCAATCTGAACTCTAATGCACTGGCCAGGTAGACAGGAAAAGCCCCACGAACTTTTGAATTTCATTTCCTGTTTGGCCAGTGTGGAGTTCTGATCAGCACAGGTGACCACACAGAGCTCTTCAGCACAGGTAGCAATGCAGTCTCCTGAGAATCGAAAAAGAGCACCAGCATGGACCGCACGGGAGGTACTGGATCTGATCGCTATATAGGGAGAAGATTCAGTGCTAACAGAACTCCGTTCCAAAAGACGAAATGAAAAAATATTTGAAAAAATTTCCAAGGCTATGATAGAAAAAGGCCACACCAGGGACTCAGTGCAGTGCAGAGTGAAAGTGAAGGAGCTCAGACAAGCCTACCAGAAAACCAAAGAAGCAAACAGAAGGTCAGGGGCAGGGCCAAAAACATGCCGCTTCTACGCTGGGCTGCATGCAATTTTAGGGGGCTGCTCCACCACTACCCCACTCCTGTCCGTGGATTCCGAGGTGGGGGTTGTAATCTCAACCATAGCTGAGGATTCTGCGGATGAGGAGGAGGAGGAGGAGGAGGAGGAAGAGGAGGACGACCTTGCAGAGAACACAGCACTCCATTAGCCCCAACAGCCAGGAGCTTTTTGTGACCCAGATGGAATTACCCTCCCAGCCCTCCCAAGCCACTAGCCCAGACAGTGAAGCCATGGAAGCGACATCTGGTGAGTGTACCTTTGTAAATATAAAACATGGTATAAAAGCAAGTGTTTTTTAATGAGTGATTTTCCATGAGGGCTTGGGATGCATTCTTGGCCAGTAAAGTTACTGGAAAAGTTTGTTAACATGTCTGGGGATGGAGCGGAAATCCTCCAGGGACATCTCCATGAAGCGCTCCTGGAGGTACTCCAAAAACCTTTGCAAAAGGTTTCTGGGCAAGGCAGCCTTGTTCCGTCCACCATGGTAGGACACTTGACCACGCCATGCATGTAGCAAGTAATCGGGTATCATTGCATGACAAAGCATAGCTGCGTATGGTTCTGGTGATTGCTGGCATTCAAGAAACATAGGTTCTTTATCTCGCTCTGTTATCCTCAGCAGAGTGATATCTTTCATGGTAACCTGGTTGAAATTCAGGAATTTAAGTAAGGGGACAGAGATGGCCGTTTTCCTACTGGGCTGTTGCTTAAAAGAAATCCTTCCTTGCATGTAGCCAAGCGGGGGGACAGGAGGAAGGATAGCGCTGAGCTTTTTTGCATTTGGCTAGCCGGAATCTTCCCAGCTACCAGCCACGCTGTGGGGGGGTAAAGGGGGGTGATTAGCAGTGATCTTCCATGATACCAGCCGTGCAGTGGAGGGAGGGGTAAAGCAATCATCCTAGAGAATTGGATGGGGGGGGGTTGGCTTCTGCTGCTGCATGTTAATAGGAAAGAAGCATCAGAGGGCACTGTGTATATGAAGGCTGGAGAAGCTGAAAGACAATGGCTTACCATGGCCGCATGCAAGCTGAATTCTGATGCCCGGACGTAACACCAGAGCTGCAGGCACTCAATATTAAGATGCAAAATGCAACCTTGTAGTGAAATCACATGTGCTATGTAAGGTGAATAGTGTTGTTCACTGTGAAAGAGTATAACCATTGTTCTGTAAAATGTATCTTTTTAAATACTTCTCTCCCTTTTTTCCCTCCCTCATGCAGCTGCACATTTTTCAAGCCTCCCTACTCCATCCTGAAGGCTATCTCAGATAAGGCGGAGGAAAAAGAAGACACGAGACAAAATGTTCTCGGAAATCATGGAAGTAACCTGCAATGAAAGAGCTCATCTGAATGAGTGGAAGGATGTGGTAGCAAAGTACAGGAAAGATGCCAGTGAACATGAGGACAGGAGGGACCAACATGAGGATAGAAGGGACAAACGTGAGGAGAGGAGAAAGCAGCAAAGAATCCTGTGGCACCTTATAGACTAACAGACGTTTTGGAGCATGAGCTTTCGTGGGTGAATACCCACTTCCTCAGATGCATGTAATGGAAATATCCAGGGGCAGGTATATATATGTGTGCTAGCAAGCAAGCTAGAGATAACGAGGTCAGTTCAATCAGGGAGGATGAGGCCCTGTTCTAGCAGTTGAGGTGTGAAAACCAAGAGAGGAGAAACTGGTTCTGTAATTGGCAAGCCATTCACAGTCTTTGTTCAATCCTGAGCTGATGGTGTCAAATTTGCAGATGAACTGAAGCTCAGCAGTTTCTCTTTGAAGTCTGGTCCTGAAGTTTTTTTGCTGCAGGATGGCCACCTTAAGGTCTGCTATAGTGTGGCCAGGGAGGTTGAAGTGCTCTCCTACAGGTTTTTGTATATTGCCATTCCTAATGTCTGATTTGTGTCCATTTATCCTTTTCCGTAGAGACTGTCCAGTTTGGCCGATGTACATAGCAGAGGGGCATTGCTGGCATATGATGGCGTATATTACATTGGTGGATGTGCAGGTGAATGAACCAGTGATGGTGTGGCTGATCTGGTTAGGTCCTGTGATGGTGTCGCTGGTGTAGATATGTGGGCAGAGTTGGCATCGAGGTTTGTTGCATGGATTGGTTCCTGAGCTAGAGTTATTATGGTGTGGTGTGCAGTTACTGGTGAGAATATGTTTCAGGTTGGCAGGTTGTCTGTGGGCAAGGATTGGCCTGCCACCCAAGGCCTGTGAAAGTGTGGGATCATTGTCCAGGATGGGTTGTAGATCCTTGATGATGCGTTGGAGGGGTTTTAGCTGGGGGCTGTATGTGATGGCCAGTGGAGTCCTGTTGGTTTCTCTCTTGGGTTTGTCTCGCAGTAGGAGGCTTCTGGGTACACGTCTGGCTCTGTTGATCTGTTTCCTTATTTCCTCATGCGGGTATTGTAGTTTTGAGAATGCTTGGTGGAGATTTTGTAGGTGTTGGTCTCTGTCTGAGGGTTTAGAGCAGATGCGGTTGTACCTCAGTGCTTGGCTGTAGATAATGGATCGTGTGATGTGCCCGGGATGGAAGCTGGAGGCATGAAGGTAGGCATAGCGGTCGGTGGGTTTTCGATATAGGGTGGTGTTAATGTGACCATCACTTATTTGCACCGTGGTGTCAAGGAAGTGGACCTCCCGTGTAGATTGGTCCAGGCTGAGGTTGATGGTGGGGTGGAAGCTGTTGAGGAGAGGAGAGACACTCGAGATGAGAGGTGGCGGCAGGAAGATCAGAGGTGTAGGCAGGAAGATCAGCGGTGGCGGGATGCAACGCTGGAGCTGCTGCGTGATCAAACTGACATCCTCCGACGTCTGGTGGATCTTCAGGAAGAGCAGCGGGGTCACAGAGTGCCGCTGCAGCCCCTGTGTAACCACCCTCACCACTCACCATGTTCCTTATCTTCCTCATCCGGACATGTAAGAACGCGTGGGGGAAGGCTTCGTGCACCCGCCCACTCAACCCCCGGGAACAGTCCAACCAAAAGGCTGTCATTACATTGAAATGTGTTTAATGGCCTTTTCCTTCCCTCCTATCCTCCTCCCAAACCACACCCGGGATACCTTGTCAGTTCTCTGCCTCTTTTTATAATTACTTTTTAATAATGAATACATGATTTTTAAACGATAGTGACTTTATTTCCTTAAGCAAGGTGTAATCGAAGGAGGAGGGTGGATTGCTTACAGGGAATGACTTTTAATAAAGAAATATATGATTTTTAAATGATAGTGACTTTATTTCCTTAAGGAAGCTGTAATTGAAGGGGGAGGGTGGGTTGCTTACAGGGAAGGAGTCAATAAAGGGGGGGTGTAATGATGGGGAAACAAACACAGCAGTCACCCCATACCCTGGCCAGTGATGAAACTCGTTTTCAAAGCTTCTCTGACGCGCACCGCTTCGTGGTATGCTCTTCTAATCGCCCTGGTGTCTGGCTGTGCGTAATCAGCAGCCAGGTGATTTGCCTCAGCCTCCCACCCCGCCATAAAGGTCTCCCCCTTACTCTCACAGAGATTGTGAAGCACACAGCAAGCAGCAATAACAAAGGGGACATTCGTTTGACTGAGGTCTGAGTGAGTCAGTAATGTGTGCCAGCGTGCCTTTAAACGGCCAAATGCACATTCTACCACCATCCTGCACTTGCTCAGCCCGTAGTTGAACAGCTCCTGACTACTGTCCAGGCTGCCTGTGTATGGCTTCATGAGCCATGGCATCAAGGGGTAGGCTGGGTCATCCAGGATAACAACAGGCATTTCAACATCCCTAACAGTTATTTTCTGGTCTGGGAAGTAAATTCCTTGCTGCAGCAGCTTAAACAGAGCAGTGCTTCTGAAGACGCGAGCGTCATGAACCCTTCCTGGCCATCCCACGTGGATGTTGATGAAACGTACCTTGTGATCCACCAGTGCTTGCAGCACCATTGAAAAGTACCCCTTGCGGTTTATGTACTGGGTGCCCTGGTGCCAAGATAGGGATATGGGTTCCATCTATTGCCCCCCCCACAGTTAGGGAATCTCATTGCAGCAAAGGCATCCACTATGACCTGCACATTTCCCAGAGTCACAACCTTTCGTAGCAGCAGCTTAATGATTCCTTTGGCTACTTGCATCACAGCAGCCCCCACAGTAGATTTTCCCACTCCAAATTGATTCCTGACTGACCAGTAGCTATCTGGCATTGCAAGCTTCCAGAGCAAGTTGCCACTCGCTTCTCCACTGTGAGGGCTGCTCTCATCTTGGTATTATGGCATTTCAGGGCAGGGGAAAGCAAATCACAAAGTTCCATGAAAGTCCCCTTACGCATGCGAAAGTTTTGCAGCCACTGGGAATCGTCCCACACCTGCAAAACTATGTGGTCCCACCAGTCTGTGCTTGTTTCCTGGGCCCAAAATCGGCGTTCAATGGCTAGAACCTGCCCCATTACCAGCAGGATCTCCAAAGTGCAGGGGCCCGAGGTTTGAGATAATTCTGTGTCCATGTCCTCAACACTCTTGTCGCCTTGCTGCCGTAGCCACCACCGCCGCCTCCTCGCCTGGCTTTGCAGGTCCTGATTCAGCATAGACTTCACGAGAATGCGTGAGGTGTTTACAACATCCACTATTGCAGTATTGATCTGAGCAGGGTCCATGCTTGCTGTGCTATGGCGTTTGCACAGTTCACCCAGGAAAAAAGGTGTGAAATGGTTGTCTGCTGCTTTCACGGAGGGAGTGGTGAGGCTGTACCCAGAACCGCCCGCGACAATGATTTTTGCCCCATCAGGCACTGGGCTCTCCACTCAGAATTCCAAGGGGCGGGGGAGAATGCGGGAACTATGGGATAGCTACGGGATAGCTACCCACAGTGCAACGCTCCGGAAATCGACACTAGCCTCGGACTATGGACGCACACCATCGAATTAATGTGCTTAGTGTGGCCGCATGGCACTCGACTTTATACAATCTGTTTTACAAAACCGGTTTATGTAAAATCGGAATAATCCCGTAGTGTAGACGTACCCTTAAATTTGTTAGTCTCTAAGGACGACTCATTGTTTTTGCTGATACAGACTAACACGGTTACCACTCTGAAACCTACTTATTTAAGTTAGCTCAGTAGGATGAATGAACATGACCAAACAACTCTGAAGAGCAAAACTGGCCAAAAAGTATGATAAGCTCTGTGGAAGAGATGCCAGGAACAAGTGAGAAAATCTTTGTCCAGAACCATAATTTCTGGTCAGCAGGAGGTTAAACTCTGTGCATCAAAGATACTTGACTGACTGCAGAGCCTAGCCTGGGGAGGCAGTCATGGTACATGATTTACACAATTCCCCTACGGGTAGGCAAACAATGAGGAAGAGCTGTTAAGCAGAGCGACTGGGCTGGGAAGCAATAGCCAGCAAGCTGTAAAAATTCCAGTTAACTGTGAAGAGGAACATGAAAGACATTTTTTAAAATGTCCAATACTTGTTTTTATATCTTAAGTTCTGGAAAAACAGGTAATTAATTAGTTTACTCTGCTGGTTGCCTTTTATTTTAAATGACAAAAGAATCAAGCTGTTTAAACACTGAATATTTTATTATATATTTATAAGAGTTCCCCTGCGTGTATTTTCTTGGAATTAAAAACTCTTCTCATCTATTGTTTTGATGAAACTAACTCCTTCACACCAGGGAGAAGTAGTTCTTGGAATTGTTCAAAGAACATTTGAGAATACTTTATAATTCTAGAAACAAACAATGGAGCTCTTATAATGATAATTATGTACACATATTCCCTTCTGTCCTGTGTCTGAGATTACAGTGTAGAAATACAAACATTTAGATTCCATGTGTAAAAAAGAAACCTAAGCTAAGCTGTCTTTTCCTCTGAAACAATCTGGAGTGATGATCATTTGAAAAACAGAGTATTCTCTGCTAAGTAGCTCTGACTGGTAATCATTATGGTTGCATGGCTCTTCAATTGGCATGTCCCACTTATTGATATTTGGGGTGACTCTTACCAGCGAGTGGAGGAATTTTCTCAGATATCAGGCTTCAAAAACATTGTTATAGATACTCATACATTTTGTGTTCTAATGCTTTGCTTCCAGGAAAGCTGAAATCAGAGAAAAATTCTGCTGTACTTTAGCTCTCATTTGGCACAGAAGAGGTTTGTTTCAAAGAATGACTGAGTGCAAGCTAGATAACGTTTATTTCTGCTTAGAAGATTTACTACTACATTGTCTAGTTTATTATCTCTCTTGACCTGACTCCTAAGTGGCAGATTTTTGAAGGAGCATTCCCCTCATGTAATAAACATACAGTCTGGAGCTTGAGAAGCTTTAACTTACAAAACAAACTGTTGAATTTTGGTGATATTTGTAAAATGATAGTCAGGCAGGTTTTTTCACTAGTCAACTCGATGGGTTTTCTCTAGGTAGATATAAAATGACATTAGAAACAGGTTAGAGCGTAATCCCCTGGCTTTAAAAACAGTAATTCAACTGTGGCATTTTGGACACCCAAGAATACTTGAGCTGCTCTGTCACTTTCCTTTTGTGCCAAAAATCAGGTTTTCACATACAACATGCACTGAATCAGAATTGAGTTTTTCTCATCCCTAGAACTTTCACTGGGCTCCTATAAAACTTTAACATGATGTATTTATAATGAAAAATCTGACCTCCTTTTGTCCTAGCTCTGAAATGGCTAAAGGGAGTTGTGGGGGGGGAGAGGGAGAGAGGGGGTTGTTTTTGTGAGATAATGTGTGATATTGGAGCAAGATGTACCAATATTCTTTGGAAAAAGTTTATTCTATTATGGTGTTGATTGTTCTGTAGCAGTGATGCTTTCCTCCCGTGATGCTTCTTTTCTCTGTTTACATAGATGTAACTTGGTATTTTAATCTACTCTTTTAGGCTGTCACCGGTCTACCTGGCCACTCACCAGTTTTCTGTAATGTAATGCAGTCATAGAATCATAGATTATTAGGGTTGGAAGGGACCTCAAAGAGATCACCTAATCCGACACCCTGGCTCCAAGCAGGACCAATCCCCAAATGGCCCCCTTAAGGATTGAATTCACAACCCTGGGTTTAGCAGGCCAATGCTCAAACCACTGAGCTATCCCTCCCCACTGGGGATTCCCTAGGAGTTTTAAGCCTTCAGAGTGTGAGCAGAATCTAGCCACTGCCCCATCGTTGGGACCTCTAGGCATATACTTAGGATGTAGATCCTCTATCTAGCACCATCTCCTGAGAGCTGTGACCATGTAACCCACTTTCCAGCCCTGGTGTGCTAACTCCTCTGACTTCCTCTGTAGCTTAAACACACCCTCTCAAGGTACTGTAGTTAGGTAGGTTTTCTGGGCCCACAGGTTACCTCTCCATGGGGTATGTGAATAGTGTAACATACATTCAGACAGATTATGCCCAGGATGCTGAGACCATTGCTCTTTTATAACGTGACAAATACACAGATCTATGCAAAAATAATAAGCACTGTGTGCATTTCCCTGCCTCAGTTTCTTCACCGCTCCAGAGTATTCTTTGGACTGGGGTCAGAGTCCTTCTTCTGCAGTGCATGGCTTGGGTTCTCAACATGGAGCCTTCTCTGACCTTGGCTAGTACATCCTTTTCTTCTCTCCTGTTTGAAATAATCTTGTGTGTCTCGCTATCTTCACTCTGTAAATTCTTTTTAAAAGCTAGCGTCATCACCTCCAGTTGTTGTTCTGCTGCCAATAGTTTCTGCTCTCCAAACCGTCGATTTCCTGTTGAGGGAAGTTAGAGGGAACTGGTTTTCCCTAGTTTGCAGCTACTCTTGTGTTCTCCCCAGGTAAGAACTGTTCTGGTGCCGATAGTGTTTAATGTCAGCTATTGTTCCTAGGCCAGAAGAGACAATGCTGAAAACATAGACCTAGAAGCATTCCATGATACAGCAATTGTTCAGAGTTACTACTTCAAAATTTCAAACAGAATGCATAAGTTGTACAGAAAGACTCCTCACATTATTGCATAAGCCCTGATTCTGCAAAGGTAAAGTAATATCTCTTATTGGAGCAAATTCTGTTAGTGAGAGAGACAAGCTTTCGAGCTACACAACACTATTCTTCAGGTCTGGAAAAGGTACTCCAGTGTAGTAGCTCAATGCAAGGTGGAAGAGATTGTTTAGCATAAGCAATTAGCACATATTTTAAGGGACCATTCAAGGTAGAGTGACTCAGTAAATCTTTCCTGTACACCAACTTTTGGCCTTCAAACAATCCCTCTAACCTCTCCAAGCTCATCATCAGAAGCAGGCTTCCCACAGATCAGGATACATCAACTCAAAGCGGCACCAGACCCACCAGAACAACAGATGCAAAACCTGCAGACATATCTCTACTGCTACAATGATCAGCACCCTCCACAACACACCTTTCAAGATTCATGGATCCCACACATACCTATAACAACAAATGGTGTACCTCATATTGTACCCCAATAACAACTATGTGGGTGAAACCAGACAATCACTATGCTTTCAAATGAACTCACACAGGAAAATGATAAAAGATAAAAACACCCTGTCACCTGTGGGTGAACACTTTCAGAAAACAATCACTCTATATCTGACCTCTCAGTCCTCATCGTCAAAGGAAACCTGTACCACACTTTCAAAAGATGAGCCTGGGAGCTTAAATTCATAACTCGGCTAGACACTAAAAACCATGGATTGAGCAGAGACAGTGGATTTATAGCTTATTACAATATTCTACCACCCACTAAACCCCTCTTTTTCTCTGATAACTGAAGAGATGTTGTTAAGAGGCCACTTTACCTGACATGGTCCCTTAGGATATGTGCTAATTACTTATGTTAAACAATCTGTTTGTGTCTTTAACTGAGATGCTCAGACCATCTTTCCCAGACCTGAAGAAGACTTTTGTGTGTCTCAAAAGATTGTATCTCTCAGCAACAGAAGTTTCTCCAATAAAATATATTACCTCACCCACCTTGTCTATCCAAGTTTAAATAAGTGAGTAGGCCCATTGTTATGACTCAGAAGGTGTTCATTCATCTGGATATATCAAAAGGTACTCAACTAACTGACGTCAGCATCCTTTTCAGAGTTATGTCTTATTCATAGAATTTGCCAGGCTGTTACTTGAAGGTCTCTGTGAACTTTATGCAAAAAATTGTCCCTTACTCAGGTCCAATCTTGGAGAGTGAAATTGTGGTCACATCTACTGAGCGGCTATCTAGAGCTAATTTTTCTTTTTTTTTCAGCAGTTGTGTAGTCCTTATGTAATTAAAACTCCCCAGTCCACCTTCCTAAGGGACTGTACTGCTTGCTAATCTGTGAGTGAGAGTATGCAGAGGCTACCCAAAAAAAGAGAGATTACTTATTAATTGCTGTGCTTCGAGAATGTCACCTCTGCATTGTCGCACTCCCTGCCTACCTTCCTGACCTCTTTGGAGTCTCAAGTAAAGAATTATGAAATTAAGGAAAGAATTGGAGGGTATTTGGGTACCCTTTTATTCTATACCCTCAGAATTGTACATTATGGGAGGGACTGGGGGAGGAGTGGGGCATTTCAGAAGCTTATAACTTAGCTACATTTGGGTGGCTTTTCACTAGAACCGAAAAAACAAACAAACAAAAAACCCCACATTCCTGGCACCTGGGCAACCTCTCTCTCCTCCCTCTCCTGCCAAATTTCAAGTCCTGACTCCAAAGCATAGAGGCGTTGCAGCATATCAACAAAACAGTGGTAAGATTTGTTTTTAACAAGGGCGAAATTATGTTTTTTCCCCATCTTGTTTTTATAAACTGTCTGAATCATTTTTTGCTGAAACATTAGAAAAAAACACACACCAGAAAAACCCAAAACAAACAAACAACAGCTTGATGCAGACATCCAGCATGGAAAAAATGTTGCCCAAATTATTAAAGTATGGCAAAGTTACAAGCAACTGAAAACCGGGTTTTAGCATCTGGCATTCTTAACTATGGTCATCACTACTTGTGTTGCCTATAATAATTTAAATTATCAAAAGTATTTTCTAATTAAAAATATAATTACATTATCATGCCTGCATTAGTTTAAAAATATTGCGGAAATGAAACTAGCTATTTAGCTTCAAATTTAGTTTCTGACAACTCTACTGCACTAATAAGGGAAATTATCACCAAGAATGTGGTATTCCTTGTATAGTAATAATTGTGGCCCAATTCATGACAGCGCTTAAGCTTGTATTTATGTCAGATTGACTAAGCACATGTTTAAAGTTAAGCACATGCTTAACTGCCGTCCTGAATAGAGATGGTTTGCTGAAACAAGTCTTCAGTAAGGAGTGTAGTTTGCAGTCCTCCAGTTTTTGAGCTTATTGATTGCTATGTACAGACAACTGCTGAAAAGGCATCAAACTGTTCTAATCAGCTTTTTCTGTCTCCTCCTGGTGGCAGGAATTAATCCTGAATTGATATAGTAGGTGAAAAATACTGTATTTGTACAAAATAATTAGGCATTTTTATCAAGTGGTACACCTCCTCCTCAATTTATATGCCCACAAATAGATTGGAAAGTAAATTCAGTATATATATTGAAGAGATTTCATATCCGGAGGGAGTAAAGAGGCTAAGATTTCATACTTACGAATCCTGTAGATGTCTATAGGGACTATTAAAATCATATAAATTGTTAAAATGTGCTGTTAAAGGTAATGCAAAAATAAAATGGTATTCAAAAATGGAATAAATTCAAGTGCCATCTAAGTGAAAAGAATTGTATTGCTAAAAGGATATATCCAAATGTATTTTAAATTGGTCTATTTTTTCCCAACAGATTTTCTAGTTTTAAGAATCTGTTTTTCTAGATGTTAGGATAAAATTGACACAATAAGTCCCCAATTAAATGTAAAGGAGAGATTATAAAAAGTTATCAAAATATGCTGCTATATAATAGATGTTCCCTGGTACACTCTAATACTGAATATTCTAGCTAAATGTTCTACATTATTCATTATTACACTAGAGCACATTGGGCAGCCTCAATAACAAAAGCAGATAATAGATGGAGGCAGGCTGCTAACAGTTTGACAGCTTCTCAATGGAGCTGAATGACCCAGCTGGTTTGCATCTTTTTGAATACAAATTTTGTAGGGGGGTTGGATATGTCTGTAATTATACTGACATTTGCAAGGAGGCATAATTTGTCAACTCCAAGAATCTTATTGATTCTATTGATAACTAACTTTAAGTCTTATAGCATTATAGTACCCCTGCATTAAAGTATAAATTATTGGACCTCTTCGTAGTTAATAATTTCAGCACACACTTTACCATGAGGATCCTCAAGTGAGCTGATCCTACTTCCATTTAAATCAGTGGTTACATTCTCATTGATTGGAATGGAAGTAGAAATGTGCTTTGAATAAACAACTGTTAGGTTACAACCTCTCTCATGGACTGACAAGCAAAAGTAGCAACAAATTACAGATTGTCAAAGAGTTTTGCATCCTCTAAAGTATTCCCCCTTTTCTTGTGATTCCTCATTCTTTCCTTTGCATTTTGTGATGAGAGACAGTAGCTGCCGACTCTGATGTTTGACAACTGTTTGTTTCTTTTAAAAGTTGAGGATTATTTTTAAAGGCAGAGAATGCTTAGAACTTTTGTTCAGCACTGCAACCCATTAGTTGGGGGCAACTTGTTGCCTTACTTCCACTGAATCTGAAAAAGCCTGTTGTTCTTGAGGCCTGTCTACATTTACAGTGCTGCAGTGGCAGAGCTGTATCCACTGTATTGCTTAGTGAAGACGCTATCTACATAAAATGTTTTAGATTTTTTTTTAAAAAAAGGAATTTTGGTACAAAAAGTTGTTGCAATTAAAAAACCTGAACATTTCAATTTAAAAATTGTGAACAGAAACATTTTGATTATTTCTGATTTTATGCTTTGTTTTTTCAAAACAATTAGATGGAATGGACACGGATTTGCAAAAGGTTTCAGTGTTGCTCCATCTACATTTTTTGCCCCCAAAAGAGTTTTGGCTGATAAATGTTGAGCGCCTCTCCTAGTAAGCAAACTAATTCCTTTAATTTGGGGAATGTGTACACTAGTGATAAGGCAGCAGGCTCTCTCCCTTCTATCTCTATCTATCTTCAGTAATAGGATTGTAAATGGAAAGATATATCTTGGATTGAAAGCCTTTGGGGTGAAGGAAAGTCATTTTTTGTTCTGTGGTATAGTGCCTGGTACTATGGGGCCTTGGCTCATGAATGGAGTTCTTAGTGACTAACAGAATAATAATAGTAATAACAATAATTAATAATAAAATTACATAATTTATTTGGTTTTTACATACAGATCCCCATCATGGATTGGGCCTCCACTGTTGTTGGCACTGTTAAAATACATGAAAAAAGACTATTCCTGCCCACAAAGAACTTACAAGTTTTGCTTAAAATCTCTACTACACCATTTTTTAATTTATTTTTGTGTGCAATCTTCACCCGTTTTAACATTCTTAGGAAGGAAGTTCTTAACGTGCCTTTTTTAGAATGGACAGTATTTGATACAGAATACATATCTTAGCTCTTTTGCTATCTAGCGGTAAATACTTTGAAGGATTTGTTCCCTACTTTGCCCTACATAGTATAAACATGGAAACTATTCTGTTTTGAATTTTAGATTATTCTATTTGAGTTATAACACATTTAAAATACAAATACTGAGACTTTTATTCTTATTATTAATTTCAAATACAAATATTTAGCAACAACAAATGAGGGTAATTTTCAAAAGGAGTATAGCCCGATGTCCTTTCTGTAGGAGCAATTTGTGCTTGAAAAGCAAATTTGTGGGCAAAACTGTGAGTATTTTTGCCTTTGATTACCTAATCAGGTATGTTAGAACTGTCAAGTTCAGATATATTTCTGTACTTCAGCTGTTGGCACCAAATAATGCAGGCACACATGATGTTGGTATTCATTATGTCCATAAAAGAAAATCTTCCATGTTGAAAATCAGACCCTTAATGTACTCTGAGAATACATTGTAACAAAAAAACCCCTGTTCTATCTGCTTTACTGTTCTTGATGCAGTAAAATAAAAATATGAAGTATATTTTATTTAACTGCTGCCTGGTGAACTGAAAGGAGTACACAGAACTATGCAAATAGCAGACTCTCCTATGCATAACTTGTGCATTTATAAAGGTTGTATATTATGGGTACTGAATTCCAGAACAAGTCTCCTTGGCCTTTTAGGAGAGGGTGATTCATTGGTAGATCTGATTTCTTTAACAGAAGTAGTTAAACTTTCTTCAAGTATTGGGGATATCTTTAGGTGCTAACGTAAGGTTATTTAGCCCATTACAAATTTGGTCTCTACTACAGGTTAAATTGTAGTTGATAGATATCTACAATATGTAAGTCTATTTGTAATTCACCATTATGAATATCAATCTTTTTCAAATTCTGTTTATAGAATTATACAAGTTGGAGATGGAATGTTCTTTAGTTGTCAATTTTCTATCTTTTGTCTAGTCTAAATCTAAGTCTGTCAGACAACAGAAACTTCACTATTTCCCTTGAACAATAGTCCACTGTTTCATACATCTCACTTTTAGGAAGTTTTCCTGATATTCAATCGTAATTGTCTATTTCCTAATTTTTTCTGATTGCTCTTAGTTAAATCCTTTTGTCTTTTCAAAATCATTTTTTCCCCTCTATGACATTTACACCATTCAGATGTTCGCAGATTTTATCGTGTTTGCTCTTACTTGTCATTTAGTCAAACTATAGCTACAAAACCCATTTAATCTTTCCTCACAAATCAGTCCCTCTAATCACTTGGTCAGATTTGAATGCTGTTTTCCAAATGATCTACAATTGGTTAATATCTTTCTGGACAACACAGCCATTGGGCCTCCAAGGTATGTGACTTCATCTGCCAGAAATACGCCATAAAGGACATGGTATGTCATTGTGGAGGAGTTATGTTGGGGGGTCTTGCACCTTGCTTCTGAGATGTGTGGCGCTAGGCTTGCATTCTTTAGAACCTCCACATTCCAAGGTTGCAGGTCAGCCCTCAATAGTTCCTTTTACTTTCCCTTTTTTTCCCCCTTCTCCAAACTGTAAGGTTGTTTTTTGTCAGAGTTCTGCCCACCAGAGAAACAAAAAACATGTTTATCAGACGTGGAATAGCTTCAACATAGCTGATAATTTTGATTAAGAACATAAGAATGGCCATACTGAGTCAGACCAAGGGTTCATCTAGCCAATATTCCATCATCTGACACTTTGGCCAGTGCCAGGTGCTTCAGAGGGAATGAACAGTACAGGACATTTAGCAAGTAACACTGGTCTACAATTTTTGAGAAGTCGTCTGCTTCAAAGAGAAAATGTGATATTTATTATGTATTTTGATGTGCTGAATTCAAATATGACAATTAAAACAACTGATTGGCTACTGTTTCTAAGATATTTAAGTTTTTACATTTTATGTCTATGTATATTGTGTAGATAGTAGAGTTTTAATCATAAATTGTAAACCTAGGTCTTTTCATATGTTTATGGTTGCTTTACATTATAATATTTCACCTGTCCTGGTTATGTAACACTTTAAAAATCAGCAAAAGGGTTATCTAAATAAAATTTATTATGAAACAAAAGGCAAAAAACTATGATGTACATAGTTTAGTCCTATTCAGTGTCTACTCGGCGCTTCTTGGCTTGTCTCTTGTATTCATTAAATGGAGCATCTCTTGTCACTGTCCAGCAATAGTCTGCAAGCATTGATGGGCTCCATTTGCCCTGATAGCCTGCCAGGAGATTCCACTGCTGTAGTCTGGAGCCCAACAGCTCTGCCTTACTCTTGGGTAGTTCCAAATCCCTGACAAGGTCATTCAGTTCACCTTGTGTTATGAGGTGTGGTTCAGAGGAGGAGGATGGGAGAAAATGTGGGTCCTGTGACATTGATGGTTCAGGACCAGAAGTTTCATCCTCTTCCTTGTCTGACTCAAGTGAGAATGATTCTGGTGCATCAGGAACCGGCAGTCCTTCTCCGTGGGGTACTGGGCGTATAGCTGATGGAATGTTTGGATAATGCACAGTCCACTTTTTCTTCTTTGACACATCTTTCCCAACTGGAGGCACCATGCAGAAGTAACAATTGCTGGTTTGATCTGTTGGCTCTCTCCAAATCATTGGCACTGCAGAAGGCATAGATTTCCTTTTCCTGTTCAACCACTGGCCAAGATTTGTTGCACAAGTGTTGCAGCATATGTGTGGGGCCCACCTCTTGTCCTGATCTCCAATTTTGCAGCCAAAATAAAGGTGATAGACTTGCTTAACCATAGTGGTTATACTGCGCTTTTGTGATGCAAAAGTCACTTCACCACAAACATAGCAGAAGTTATGTGCACTGTTCACATAAGTACGAGGCATCTCTGCTCACTTTGGCTAAACAGAAATGTGTCCCTTTGCAAAATCAAACACTGACAAATAAGAGAGCACCACACTGTATGATTTCTAGAGCTGATATAGGGCAATTTGTTCAGCAGAGTGATGTAAGCTTCGTTATGATTGCATCATCCATGACTTCTAGGAATAACATGATGCAATTCATATCATGTATGACGCAATACCAGCTTCAGATTGCATCATTCATTGTTTTGCCTCAAAAGCAAGTACTGTCCAAACCCAGTCATAGATTTATTCATAGATCCAGTCAAAGATGTATTTTAGTCATTTCTGGTTTAAATTGAGATCCTTTCTTTATAACTCACTTATCCTCCACCATTCCCAAGTCAAAGGTCGTATATACTGACCCAATAGCATATCTTGAAAACTAGAGCCAATCAACAATTTTAAGCATTATTTTCGTTCTCAGTGACCCAGAATTAGTAAAGTTGGACTACATTTATTTCAGAAGCATTTTGGCTGTAGAGCAGTGTAATCCATCCCCTGTTGTCCAATCCCAGTTTCTGGTAGTTGGAAGTTTAAGTGCACCTGAAGCATGGAATTTCATCACTGACTGTTTTGGCAAATAGACATTGTTGATTCTGGGATCTGCTAAGATCTAGGGCTTACAATATTCTAATCATTTTACTTGGTAATGAATGTGCTAAGTATGTTTTTCTTCCTAGGGCATACTGATATGAGGTAGGAGGTTGTATAGCAATTAAAATGCATTTATAGCAACTTTTGCACCAAAATAATTTAATTACAATAATTTCTCCTAACAGCAATCCTAATTTAGCTGCCATGTGAAAATGGGTAACTCACTATAATCTAATTCAGAGTTTAACACACTTTTGAAAAGTATATCTTATCAAATGTGCTCAGTGTTTCTGCTTTCATCTGAGAGGTTTTGTAAAAAATCAGTTGTCAAGCATGTACTTTTGTGCATCATATTCCCACATCTACCACTCAAAACTCTTCCCACCTTTCTGACAATCTGTCAACACAGCCAATCAATTTATTCCTACTAGAATTTTATGGATAACAAAGAACTATGTACTTTAATTTTTGTGTGGTTTTTTTATGATACTCAAACATTCTAATTAATAAATTACACCCATCATGTAAGTTTTTGGAATGTATTGGAGACAAGTTTTTGTATCAAGAAGTGAAGGAAGTAACTGGGGGATAACCATTTTCAGCTTGATTCTGACTAACTGCGGGGAATTGATAGCAAATATGAAGGTGGAGGGCAATTAGGGTGAAAGTGATCATGAAATGATAGAGTTCATGAGTCTAAGGAAAAGAAGGAGTAGAAGTAGCAGAGTAAGGATAATGGACTTCAAAAAATTAGATTTTAACAAATTCAGAGAGCTTGGTAAAGTCTGATGGGGGGAAAATCTAAGTGAAAAAGGAGCTTGGGAGAGCTGGCAGTTTCACAAGGAGACAATATTAAAAGCAAAACTAAAACTATTCCAATGATAAAAAAAGGTAGGAAGACTAGTAAGAGGCCAATACAGCTCCATCAGGAGCTCTTTAATGACCTGAAAATCAAAAAGAAATCCTACAAAAAGTGAAAACATGGACAAATTATTAAGGAGGAGCACAAAATAATAGGAAAAGCATGTAGGGACAAAATCAGAAAGTCACAAGTCACAAAATGAGTTACAGAAAGGGACATAAAAAGCTATAAGAGACCTTTAAATACACAATGAGCGAAAGATAAAGATAAAGAAAAGTGTAGGTACTCTCCATGGCAAGGGAAGAGAGCTAATAACTGATGACATCAAGAAGCCTGAGGAGTTGAAGCAAAATAGGCATTAATCTTCACTAAAAAGGTTAATGATGATCATACTCAACACAATATTAACAATAATGGAATAAGAATGCAGATCAAAATAGGAAAAGATAGGTTAAAGAATATTTAGATAAGGTATATATATTCAAGTTGGCGTAGCCTGATGAAAATCACCCTAGAGTCTTGATCTGTTGGACTGTTTTTCCCACACAGTTGTTAGGACTGCACTTTACATAACCAAACCGTCTCAACTTGCACCCCCTCATTTTTTCGTGTTTGGGTATTACTTTGTGTATGTCTCTAATAACCATATACCTCATGTGGTGTTTCTTGCTTACACCACTAATCCTCATTTGCTCATGTTTCTTCTTGGATGCCCAGCACTCAGTGCTGGATACACCACCATTTTATATACATTTTTCCCTTTTAATCTTACTGGTATCTTCCTGTCACACAGTTAACAACTTCTCTTTCTCCATTTGAACCAGCCATTTATTAGCCTATCTCTAATTTTGCTCTCTATTGTCCCAGATCCTTGAACCCAGATTCTTTAAGCTTTATGTTTTCGGTGTTATCTTCCCATCTAGTTTCAAGGATAATTCTTCATTATTCACATTTTTGAAATTACATATGATATTCTTTCCTTTTCCTCTCTTATTTTGAACCCATGCCTCTCCAACACATCTCTCCATTTACCATGATCCTCTTCTAGACTTTCTCCTTACTGTGTAGAACATGCACCAAGGTGCCTTCTTCTGTATGTTCCATGTGAGGTATTCAGGATGACAATAAACAGGAGAAGATTCATTGCTGATCCCTGATGTACTCAATGATTTTAAAAGTAAATTAAAGAATATTTTAACAATTTTTATTATGTCATACTGACATGACTTCACATATGTCTTACTGACATGTCATGCAATATTGAAAAATAATAAATATAAAAATGAAAAATAAAATAAATGTTGAAACAAAAATGTTTTGAAATGAAAATTTGATTTTTTTTCAAAATTTCTTTTTTGTGGGAAATTTAGAACATATTTGATTTTGTTCCAAGTCAGAATGAAAACTGATTCTGAAAAGTCAATATTTCCCTTAAAATGGAAATTCTGAGTTTCAATTATCTCTAGTAACAGAGAAAAAGTAATTTTAGTATTTGTATCAAATCAAGTCAACGATGTCACTCCCTACGTGTATAAGGAACTGAGAAGCCCTTAATCACCATATCCAAGGTTAAAAGGGTGATATCCAGAAGGTATTCCCTCACATAGAAGGAAGGGAAAAGTATGATCTGGGTCAACACTCAAACCTTTTAGGTCACAGTCTGGGAGAATCCCTGACATCCTGTTTTACTGAGAAAATGAGAGAGACACACATGCAGGTATAATTAAGCCATGCATCAGGTAATATCGCTATAACTTGTAATACAAAAGTTTAATACAGGCCTAGTAGAGCTTTTTGTACTGTGCAACCAGATGTGTTTATGTACAAATGTCTTCCAGTTTCTGATGTTTCTACTTTTGGTATTTTGCCAGTAAACTCAGTTTTTATTGCATTGAGAGATTGTGAAGTTGAGGTTAACCATTATGAGCTGTCTTGTAGAGAAGGAAACTAAACTCTATTCTCAGAGGAGGCTGAGTGAGCAGAGGTGGTAATGCTTTGAGCACAGAGTCACAGTTGAAAAGGGCTGTGATTCCTCTCCTGGGGCAGTGCTACCAAGAAGCTGACTAAGGACATAGTAGGCACATGCATAGGCAAAACAATTTGAGGGTATTAGGCTGAGCTATAGAGAGTAGTGAGGTAAAAATAATTTTACAAAGTATTAAACAATAATAAATTAAATAAAGAAATTGAGGAACTTTGGGGAATATTTTTCCTTACACACAAATCAAAGAAAATATCTTTAGAAGGTGCCTCTAGGGAAACAAATCCCAGTCCTATAATGATATCCTAGTTCTGTTGTTGTAGTCCACCTAAAATTAGTATACGATGCAATATAGATGCATAGATTTCTAAAGCCAGATTTTATGAGCTATTCTGACCTCTTGCAAAACAGGTCAAAGAACCTCACTTAGTAATTCTGCATCAAGTCCGTGTACTGCAGTGATGCTGTCAAGTCATATAGTTGTTATGTTGATAAGAACACCCATTATATATGCCTTCATTGCTTGTGGCTGAGTGAGTTGAAGCAATTACATCTCACTTTCTATCTCACAGAAAACACTGCACTCCTGATTTGACTGTTGCTGGTCTGTCCTGCCAACTGTCACTTGCTGATGGCAAGCTATATATTAGATCCATTTATTAGGACACATAGTATTTGTAGTGTGTGTGTGTGTGTGTGTGTGTGTGTGTGTGTGTGTGTGTGTGTGTGTGTGTGTGTGTAGGAATCTTCTCTCAAAGAAGGTTGTGCCTGTAGTTTTAGCCTCACTTAGAGATGGCAAGTGTTGGTAAATCACTGACTGGGACTGTTACTGCAGAAATCAGAGCCAAGGTTATTCAGAAAGTGGCTGCTGATATTGGTGATGGTAGCAAAGATAATAGGGTAGGAATGGTAACGCCAGTTGCAAGAAAAGACTCATTGCCTCAGCATGGAAGGAAAAGCAAAATCCAGTAATCTGGTGGGCAGAGAAATGCCATGTATTGTGGTGATTCAAAAGGCATAGGCACCGTATGTAATTGGAGTATTAGATGTATTACTCATGCTTTTGTTGAAAAAACAAAGAGGAAAAAGTGTTGCTTTCTGTGCAACTACATATACACGTGGAATGTGTAGGACAGAAGTAAGTTTTAAAATTGTGTAGGATGGGTTCTGCTACTCTTGAGGAAGATCGGACCAGCAGCAGGCATGCAGGGTTTGTTGTTGTTTTTATTTTATTTTATTTATTCTGGTTCCAACAATTTGTCTCATCTTGGTGAAAAGCCAGTCAGAAGAAATACTTATTTCTAGTTTGCTAGGTTGTTTGATTTATTGCGCATCATCTCCTACTTATTCCTCCATGCACTCCTAGGACATAAAATCATGAAACTTAGTATTGGCAAAGACCTGTTAGAGCATCCAGTCTATTCCTCTGCCACTACAAGATTACACTCTAACTGTATGGCTTACCTGTGATAGCCAGCAGCAGTATCCCTCAGTATATATTTGTGTATATATGCATCTGGATACTGAGGAGTGCTGCTGCTGCTGGCTGGTCACAGGTATTCCACCTAGGTATAAGAGTGTATTGAGGCTCATTTTAGGGGATACGATTAGACCTGAAATCGAGTAAATTTAAAAAATGTCCTGAGTCCCCATAACAGTGTTTGCAATTGTATAATTACACTGAAAAAAAGTTTCTTTTACCTGTTGCTGTGTAAAAGCCCCATAGAAACCAGAGGGGGTGGATGGTGGACTGAGAGACTGATTTTATATGGAAAATCATCTTAATTCTGGGTAGAGAGAGAGATCTCATTTCTTCAGACACACTATACCCCACCTTCTTAAAGTCCCAATTTTTGATCTTTAAGTAGGTGGAGTGGATTTCACTAGTGCTGTCAAGTGCACCATGTAAACATACTGAAAAACAAAATAGAGGAAATAAATTTTCCCTAATCTCTTTTGGTTGATAGTACTCTTGGGTGTTTCCAAATATCTGAGGGACACTTTTGTAAGTGCTTAAGATCCTTGGATAAAATGCATTATCATTATTATTATTATTATTATTATTATTATATTGCATATGATTTCTATTAAGTTTGGATTTACAAACAGCAGCAGAACTGTGCTGGAAGCATCATTCTTTGACCTGAATTCAAATGTTGTTTAGTAAAAATATATTTTTTTAAATTGATTGACAAGTTTTTATCTAGTTTTTTTAATATGTATATTTATAATAATCAATGAATCCCTTAAAGTTCTCTTGTGCCAGCTGTTACGCTACAAGAAATACAGATGTTAATTCCTTTATGTTAGCCATTTTTAGCTGATTGCCGAATCAGCTGATATTTCACACAGGGAAATATGAATTCTGAAGCAAAAGAATGAATACTGGATTCATTATTGTATGTAACTATTTTAATTCAAATCCTTGATTTTTTTCATATTGGATGATTAAAGGAGTGTTTATGGAATAGCAGAAGTTAGAAATGGGTATATGATCTGGTCCAATCTTCTGATCAGCCTAGGCTTATTGTTTCACTATATCGTCTAGTGCTTTATTTGGCCTGATTTTTAGTTACATTTATGTAGGTTAAGTATATAAAACAATGCCTAACAATCTACATCTCTCCCACATCAATGGTTTCTGAATTTAAACAGATTAGTTGTAATCAAATTTAATCTTTTTACTGGAAATGTGTTTTTCTGTCTCTGTTATTTTCCTCAATATTCAGGCTAAATTGATTGCCCTAACTTTTCCCTATTCTTATTCATTTATTACAAAACTGCTTAGATAATTTTGACCTTGAGTATTGGTTTTTTTTGTATTCACATTCAGTATGTTAACATTTTTCGAACCTGACTGGCTTGCAAAAATTTAGATAATAAAAACATTCTCCTGGATTCTAATATATTTAATCTGGTTTAGAAGATTAGTTACTTAGTTAAGGAATTTTTATCTGCTGATGTCGATCTGAAAGAGTTAGATGCAACACAGATTGACTTATTTCCTACTTATTTGTGAAGTGGGTTATTTCCCTCCCCTTAAATGTCAATTTAAATGCTTTGAATGATTTGTCTTGGATTTGTAATGGTGCATAGAAGAATTGTGAGTTGACTATTTATGGTTATTTGATTGCTGACTAGCATCCTAGTTTAGGATCTCCACTTAAGGATTATTTAAATCCTCTTATGTTATTTCAGTTAATACAAAGTCTTAATCATTGGAACAAAAATAAAGATAATGTAATGTTAAAGCTTCTCTTTTAGATGTGATCTGTTAATCTAACAAATGTACATTCTTTTTCCAAGTATGAATGACCCTAGCTTTATTTATTTTTTGGAAAAAAATCATAGGTCCGTGGCAGAAGCAATGGTGTCGTGCCTTTTTCAACAGGAATTTTGCACATGTTGGCATTAATAGATCTTCCAAGAATTAAATCTGCTCTTACGCTTTTAAATGTAATAGGTTTTTAAAACTAAAAAAGCAAACTATTTCTTGATCTCAGATAAGGCTGTACTTTGTAAGTGGCATTCAAAGTACAAGGTGTGGCTAGCTGCACATACCACTGAAACCCTTTGTTACATCCCAAAGATATATACACCACAGATACTTCACAGTTCAGCATATCCCCCTGTTACTATAGTATAGGATGCCCTCCTGTGGTCAAATGAAATAACTTCCTACCATGACCCAGACTGGCATAATTTGGGTTTAGTCTCTTCCCATACAAAATAATGGAGAAAAATAAAGTTCTATGGCTTAATTGAAAATAGTTTTTCCTCTAAAGAAAAGTATTGGTAAATAAATGGGATTTTGATACACAACCCACAAAAGTTAAATTATTTAGTTCTCGGGCATCAGTATAAAAAAAGTTAAAACGTGTCCCTTCACCCAACCAGTCAGCCTTTGTATTTTGTTTGTCTTCTAAATTTTGAGGTCTTTGGGGGCATGTACTTGGTTTTCCTGTGTATTTGTACAACAGCTAACACAGAGTGACACTGATTCTGGTTGACTGAATTTCCTTTGGTAATTTCAAATGTGATGTAAGAAAACTGAGGCGTATTTATTGGTATTACGTGTCATTGGGAAATCAGTAATCCATAGGCACAATTTTAGAAACTGGGCCAATAGCATTGTCACCTGCAGGCCTGGTGAAAGTTTTTCTACAAGATGTTTTCTAACTTTTTCCTACTCATACACGCCTCTTCGTATCTTCGGCAGTTCTTACTAGTCTTTCGTGAGTAAACAACAGCCGAAACTCACATTTTAGTACTAAATATAAATTTGACAGCACAAAATGGCATAACCTAGATAGAACCAATGTAGATTTCTTATAGATGTTCTCTTGCCAGTCTGGTGGTGCTAGATTAACAATAAAAAGAACAGAGTGCATCCGAAGAAGTGAGCTGTAGCCCCCGAAAGCTTATGCTGAAATACATTTGTTAGTCTCTAACAAATAGTACTCCTGTTCTTTTTGTGGATACAGACTAACACGACTGCTAGATTAACCATGTTTATTTAAAATTTAATTTAATTTAATTTATTTAAAACTTGTTTGTAGAAGATATATAGGATTTTTGGAAAGTTGCTGTCTGTTTTGGAAGAAGTTGATAATGGAGAAAAGATGAGAATGCACAAGAAACATTTATGGAGTTTGATTTAAGTATATCCCTTTGTCAATTTTTTGTTTTTAATGTTGATTGAGCTAAAAAGGATTAAAATCTAGCAGGTGTTTTGAATGGAGTGTGAGAGACCCAGACAATAAAATAATATAAAAATAATGAAATGATGACTGTATATTTATACTGCTTTCTGTATAAATGCTATTTTACTGGAAAAGGCAGGTCTTTTTAAAAAGTGTTTGTTAGAAATTGGAGGAAATATGAATTAGGAAGATGAGTGGAAAAAAATGGTTTTAGAAATTTTCTACGTTCTGCTTGCATAAAAACCACCAAACAGACTTTTAAATAGGACAATTAAGCAATCAATTTTGTTCAAATCTGCCTTCACTGAGAGTTAAATGGCAAACCGGAAGTGACTATAGATTGCTCAATTAGCTTCAATTAAACACCTGTCGAAGTCTTTCTAATTTGACAAAAGCCATATTTATCAAAATTACTATCAAGGTGCTAAAAATATAATATCTCTATGTGTGTGCTTGTATATCTATAATCTGATTTAGTAAGCTAAAAGACAGTTTTTGAATTCCTAAATCATAGCACAGAAGAGTCATAATTTAAAAGTGAATGTATGTGTTTGACAAGTGTCCATGTTGCATCAAGGCACCAGCACAAATGGCACAAATTTACCTTCTTGTCAGACTGAGCAGAGAGTTTATATGGGCCATAACTAAGGCTCCGTGTTTGTCATGGAAGTCACAGATTCTGTGACTTTCCTCGACCTCTGTGACTTCTGCAGTGGCCAGTGTGGCTGACCCAGCTGCCTCTGGAGCAGCTCCACAGCTAGTTGCACAGGTGCTACTGGAGCGGCCCCGGGGCCAAAAGCACCAGCCGCTGAGTGGGTAGCCCCAGGCAGCTGGCCCTGGGGACTAGGGTGACCAGATGTACCAATTTTATAGGGACAGTCCCAATTTTTGGAACTTTTTCTTACATAGGCACCTATTACCCCCTACCTCCTGTCCTGATTTTTTCATACTTGCTATCTGGTCACCGGCTGAGCAGCAGTCCCGGGAGCAGCAGGAGCAGTCACAGCTCAGAGGCCCCCAGCAGTGGTCCCGGGGGCTGCGGGAGCAGCAGCGGGTTGGTGGCCCCGAGGACAGCCAGAGCAGCTGCTGCTCAGTGGCCTCCAGCAGCTGATGCCACTGTTCCTGCCCTGTCCCAGCAGCAGTCCCCTGCACCCACACAGAGCAGCACCTCCCCTCCAGCTAAGATTTAGTCAGGGGTGTATAATACAAGTCATGGACAGGTGATAGGCTGTGAATTTTTGTTTGTTGCACGTGACCTGTCCATGACTTTAACAAAAAATACCCATGACTAAATCGTAGCCTTACCCATAACCACAGAGCAACCATCTTACCCTTGAAGGGACTTTCCCTGGATCAAGACTGAGGCTTGCTGGCTTTGCTGTGTGGAAGCTTACACTACATAGGCATGTTAACTGGATAAATGGAAACTTGATGGATATCAGTCAGGTTGTTTTCATAAACAATACATTCACACAAACTTTAATAAGTAAAAAAAAAATGGTGTTGCTGGTTATAAAATAATGAAAAACACAGATATGTACTGCAGGAGAGATACCTGGAATGTTCAGAGAATCTCATAGATGATAGCACAGAATGAATTACATATATGTGTGATGTAATTTGGGAGGAAAAAAGAAATAATACAATCTGTGGTAAGGAAAGTGCAAATTTATTTAAAGTGACAAAGAGAGTGTAACTGGGACTATTGGCATGAGACTGATATTATTATGATCAGAAAAGTAGTTATGTAAAAACACAACATCTTACTCAACAGAACTTCTCTCTGTATGTGTTCAGAATCATACTGACTTCCTTTAGAAATAAAAAGTAAATTTAATTTTTTTTCTATTTGTACTACAGAGCTTGCAAAGCTATGGGAGAATGTGTTAGATGTTTTTCTGTCTTGCACATGAACAGAATGCACATACCAGCTGTCAAATGCTTTTACCTTCTCCTCACATCTAATGCTTCTCAGTTGGATAAGGGTTATTATGGACTACTGGTAATGAACACAGAAAGAGCACAGCTTGACTTCCAGATCCTAGGGTGAGTTTACAGTATGCAGAGCTGGAAGTTTATACATCAAGCAAACAAAATCGCACATTACTTATAAACTTAGCAAATTTAATGTGTAAGTCATACAGAACCAAGAAATCTAGAATCACTCTTAGGATATATCTGACCTTGAGAACAGGAAACTCTAAGTGGATTATCAGTCCTGATCGTGAAATACATTAGACTGGGAAGTAGTCTACAAAGTTAAATGGAGGGAGCCCCATGACATAGGACAATTAAATCCAGACCAGACAAAGCACTAGAAAATATGGAGTAGGGAATGATCTTGCACTGGTCAGTTGATAAATTCTTAATAGGACTTTTCCATTTCTTATTTCTAGAGTTATTTACCCAGTTTCAAAGTGTGTCAGATGGATGTACAGGGAACAAAGTGTTGGCTAAATAGGTGGGAGGACCACTGGACTACGTTTAAAAAAAATCTATGGGCATTTTTAAAATTTTGAATAGTTTTTGTATTAGGACCGAATCCTGACAGATTGGAGCTGCAGGTGCTTAGTACCTTTGAATATAAGACTATATGTTTTTAAAAATACATTGTTAAAAAATCATAATACCCAAATGACTGTCCCTTGTAACTTTATTCTTGCAGAAGGATTTCACTTAATAAAGTATTGGAAAAGTATAATTACAAAAATGTTTTTTTCCTCCTTGACACAAAGTTTTCTCAGAACCATGAGCATTCTGAAAAAACAATGCTTAGAGAGATACCATTAGTATAATCAGTCAGGCAATAAGTGCATTCAGGTGGAAGGCTGCATTATATCAAGAAGGAGAAAAAAAAAAGGCCTTATACTAAAATGTCAGGGCTGCCTTTATTCAGGTCATTGACTGTTTCTAGCAGACTGATGACATATTAGTATTTTGAGAAGAGAAGAATAACATACAACCATTTACATTTAGAGTTCAAGAAATGCCACTGTCTGGAACAAGAAACGTTTACTTGGATATTAGGGGGAAAATGGTAAAATGTTTTGCAGAATACTAATAACCTTTCAGAAATGCTATTTTAAATTAATATTTTTACCTCTGGCAACTGGAATTTTATGTTTATAATAGCATTATAGATGTGTATAGAATAAATTCAATGAAATAAACATGTTTTACAAGTTTTACCTTATTTTTTTTACCAGTTTTTTAATCCTGTAAAAGTTTTAATTTATTGGGTTAGAGTCATAAAAGGACTTGACTGCCCTTTTAGGCACTTAAATCCCAGAATTAGGGCCCACTAAGATTCACAAAACTCCTGGTCAGCTGCCACCAAACTCCATAGGTTCCTAAACTTACTCAGCACCTAGGTTCTTGAAGTAAAAGTTTCCTAGGCAACTATGTTCCTCCTCCTAAACATGTGCCCTGTTGCTCCCCTTTAGGTTTCTGGACACCTAAGTGCTAGTGTGATTCAAAATGGGTGAGAAGATAGGTGTTCCTCTGCCTAACACAAGTGTGAGGTCTGATTTACATTTCCTCAGCCCCCTATTCCCCCCCAACTCTGTCAGTTTCTTGTCAAAAAGTTGTAGGCACCTAACATCTACAACTGAGAATCCCAAGCAGAGGGACATGCAGCCCAGCCTTAGGTACTGCTGTCCCTGAGAGGGTCAGGATTTAGGACACAGCCCTCTCCTTGGGATCTCCCATTGTCTAGCTTAGGCAGGGAGCTGCCTAGCATGCTGGGTTTTAGGAATCCCATTCTCTACGTGCCTATCTCTCTCCCAGCTATTGTATAGGGAGCCTAGCAGGGGTGAAAGTAACATAAAAGACTTTCCGGTTCAGGGACCCGACTCCAGGCCCTGGAAGAGGCAAAGCAGAAGGGATGGGGCTAGGATTCAGCCTCCCTTTCTGCGCTGCCCAGACTGCACCTTCCAGGGCTTCGGTGGTGATTTAAAGGGCCCAGAACCCTGGCTGCTGTTGCAGTCGTGGTGGCAGTGGCCAGGAGCCTTAGGCCCTTTTAAATCACCGGGCCCAGAGCATCTGCTCGTTTTGTCCCCCCACCTCTGGTCAGCAACACTTTAACCTCCGGGGTACGTACCAGCCCACTTTCACCTCTGGAGCCTAGTCATTCTTCCCAGTGATGTTTTAGGCTCCTAAAAGTTGGCTGGCTGAGGAGTTCATTGGACTGTTTATGTTGATTTTCAGTAAATCTTAGTGCACTGGGGAAGTTCTAGAAAACTGGCAGAAAGCTAATGAGCCAATTTTTAAAATGGGTAAATGGGATGATCCAGGTAATGATAGGCCAGTCAGCCTGACATCGATCCCAGGCAAGGTAATGGAATGGCTAATATGAGACTTAATTAATAAAGAATTAAAGATGGGTAATATTATTTGTGCTAATCAGCATTTGTTTATGGCAAGTAGATTCTGTCAAACTAATGTGATATCTTTTTTTGATGAGATTACAGATTTGGTTGATTAAGGTAGTAGTGTTGACTAAATAAATTAGACTTCTGTAAGGTGTTTTCCTTGGTACTACTCAACATTTTGATTAAAAAAACTAGAATGATGTAAAATTAACATGGCACTCATTAAATGGATTAAAACCTGGCTAATGGATTAGTATGAGAATGTAATTGTAAATAAGGAATTGTCATCAAGAGGGTGTGTTTCCAGTGGTGTCCCTCAGAGACCCATTCTTGGACCTGTGCTCTTTAATGTTTTATCAATGACTTGGAAGAAAACATAGAATCATCACGGATAAAGTTTGTAGATAACACATTGGTCTTAGGTTGCATGACTCAAAAACATGGCTATTTAGAGATAATGTATTTGGAGTTACTGGTGGTTTATTCATCCAGTCAGTTTACAACAGGATGCTACCAAGCATGAGCTCTACACCCTCTATTCAACTTTGCGGTGTTCGCAAGGGAAGGTGGCACCAGCTTGTCCGGTAGTGCCATCTGAATTATCTATCAGCCAGAGTCTGCAGCATCAGTTGCATCAGTGGAAAGATCATTTTAAGATGTTCCTCAATTGTCTGTTGCAATAATGTCATTGATAGAGCTCTGTAACGCAATGGACAGCTGCATTTGAGTCAATGGCAGATAAACAGCATGGTTTCCTATCTCCACAAGAGTTTTGCAAGGCTGTGGTCTCTCACTATCATTCAGTATCAGCATTAATTGGTTGATGGATAAGCTCGAGGACTCAACTGTATGGCATTGAGGTGAATACACTTCTTCAAAACTTTGTCTTATTGGCTCAGTTTGATGTTTTGATGCAGCTGATGGTTGATCTGGTCTGGCCCAAAGCAGTGTTCATTGCTCTGGTCATTAATCCAGATAAAACTAAGCTCTGGTCATTACCATAAAATAGCTCCCAGCTCAGTATTAACCAGTCTGGAAGGGACATTGGGCAGGTGGGAAATGCTTGGGAGGCATCACAGAGAGTGCTGGAGGATGTTCAAAAGATTTGGACAGTGATATAGCAGCAGCTGTCACCATGTTTTAACCCCTTCCTCAGTCTCTGTAGGAATCTCATGACATCAAGTTTGTGGCTATTTAAGCCAGCAGTAGGAACAGGAAGCTGTCCAAACAACTGGGCTCCACCCTCTTCTAGACTCTGCCTTGTGCTTCCTTGCTCCCGCTCCTACTTCCCTGGCTTGATTTCCTAGCATCCAAACCCGGTGTGACTCCCGGCATCTGATTCATGTTTCTAATCTCCAGTTTGTTTCATGACTCTGACCTCCTGGTATCCTGACCCAGCCTGACTCTTGACTCTTCTCTCGGGACTGCAGACTCTGACTCTGATTACTAGATCTGGCCGTTTACTGCCCAGTCATGACAGCTTGCTACAAAGCTGTGGATCTATGGAATCACAGTTACACCAACTCTGTTGCATGGAAATAAAACATGGGTGCTGAAGAAGGCTGACGAACAGCAGACTGACATTTTTGATTCTTGTTGTTTCCATCAGTTGCTCCATTCCAAGTGGCAGGACAAGATCCAAAGTGAGGATATTTTAAGCTGAAACCAACCGCCACCATCAGTACTGGCTTGGTTTTGGCAGTTTCCTTGGTATGGACATACTAGAAGAATGAAAGATCCGCAAATTCGGAAACTTTTGTACCAAGGAACACTGCTACATGGCTGTTGAATGTGTGTGTATCAAAAGCTTCAGTGATGTAACAGGACTGTCAGTGAGAGACATAAATTGAACATATAATCAGACTACCTTAAGCACCTTGCCAGAGATCAATCTGGGTAGTCCTTAATTTGCAAGAAGACTATGTCCCTTTGGGATTTTCCATGTTGATGAGGATGATGAGTTATTGGAATAGTAGCCAACCTTGGGGGTGGGTGGGGTT
Source organism: Gopherus evgoodei (assembly GCF_007399415.2). Lineage (NCBI taxonomy): Eukaryota > Metazoa > Chordata > Testudines > Testudinidae > Gopherus > Gopherus evgoodei. Next base: position 9,846,636 of record NC_044326.1, read on the forward strand.
ATGTGTGTTCTAAGTATTTATTTTTTCCTCTTTATTGTCATATTCAGTAGAGTAAAAGTACCTATGAGATTGAGCTCAGGCTGCAGTTAAGCTCCAAATCTCTCCTTTGTTCAAAGATGAATGATGTTGCTTTATTGTTTTTGGAATTATCAACCTTCTGCATAAAAACCTACTAGCAATGACTTGCCTTTGTTTTGAAAATTGTCAGATGTTGCTAGTTCATGCCTTCCACATTTGGAGCTATTGACTGTCCATTGTTTAAAATTTGTAAGCCATTGTTTAAAAGTTAGCAGTCAGTGCAGGTCAATTGTTGGAAAATCTGTGCCTCTAGCATGAAAATGGTTTGATAAATTTTGCCTAATCACAGGCAGGTTTCTCACACAACCCTGTTTGCCAGAGTTGCAACAGACACCTGCCTGGTTCCCTGCCAGCTTTTAGGGACCCTTCCAAGAATCTATGGCTCCAAAGTGACGCCACTATGCCAGGGCTTCCAGACTCTCTGCCAGGGACCTTGGTAGTCTGGTAACACTACAGCTCTCAGAGCTTCTAGGATCCATGCCAAACGGGAATGAAACCAAATTCTGAAATAGTGAAATTTATTGCAAACCAGAAATCTGTAGTTTTTGCCAACGAAATGGAAAAAGTCTCTTTTTACACATTTGAAGTACAAAACCCCCCTCTCATTTATAAATTAAACTATGATCATGGTTTAAAGATCAGCATTTCATTGTAAAAGAGATTTATTATTTGAGATGTCTTTGTTCACAATTCACAAATGTAAAAAGACAGCAAAAGCCTGAGGCCGGAGTGGAAAGCAGTAATTCCTAGTGCATGGTGCTTCTTTTTGGACTGATAACAGCTCTGAGGGTTCTAAAAAAAAAAATCATAGTGATGCCAGTTCATCATCCTCTGCAAAGCCTGCATTTATATTCTGATCTAGATGATTAATCTTTATCTGGATTATGGGTTCTCAATAGCTCTGAACAACATGTCAGTGGGTTACAACCAGATTGCTTTTCTCATATTGCTAAAGAAGGGAAAAGTCCCAGCTGGATGGGAGGAAGTCTCCAGTTCCTGGCATGAGAAAGGGAATCCTGGTATGGAAAAGGTTAAAAGCCACTGGTAAAAGATTCATAGAATCCATGGCCAGAAGAGATCATTGTGAGCGTCTAGTCTGCCCTCCCGTGTAACACAGGCCAGAGACCTTCCCAAAAATAATTCCTAGAGCTGATGAATATACTCTTTTTGGAGACCTGTCTTTATATACATGTATTGGACAGTGCAGAAAAATTCTGACACTGACAACCAAATTGAAATAAATAACATATTTTCCTTATTCATGTTCATGTCTGCCTGTGATTTAGAAGCATCTCTGAAACATGATGTATTATCATTTGTTTTATGTTAACAGTTTTTAAATCTTTTACATAGTTTTGTAGGCATCAAAAAATTCTTCATCTAGGATGTTACTATACTTAGAGCAGCTTGAAACAAAAGAAGCTTTTCTGCTGGTGTGTCACACTTTGGGGCAAGGGGAAAAAGCTCCTCTCTTCTACCTCTTTTGTTTTCCCCCTTAGTTGTATAGAAAGACAAAGGTGCATATTTAATTAGAGGACATAATATAAGGATACACATTCAGATTCCATGTTAGCAGATTATATAGGATAGCATAAAATGGATTGAAAAAAAGATGAATGGAGGGCAGACAACTAATGGGGGGGCGAGGGAAAGAGAGTGAGTGTAGGTGCATATGTTTGCAGACGTGTAATTGAAAGTCTGTCAAAGAAAATAACTGGCTTCTAATGTGTCTCACTCTAGGCCACTTGAAATTACACAAAAGAGATATAGGTGATGAAGAGATGAGCCACTAAAAAGAGAAACTGATATAAAGAATGATGATTAATGTCTTCAGACACGACCAGCGGACACACACGGGAACACACGGAGACTGGAGTCTTCCGTTATGGCTCAGTTCATTGTAGCATAAGCTCAGCTACACCCTGCAGAGGCATAGCTGTACCATCTGTTCATCCCCCCGCCCCCACATCCCAAGGAGTGAGCATCAAGATCCTTTCACATTTCCCCTTTGTTGTAATCACCAGCCTTCCTACTCCCCAGGCAGGCAGTTCTAGTCTGGTCTCGGCCCAATGATTACCCTCTAATTTCCCTGCTTAAATCCTCGGCCCCTGTTTCTGTTTACAACTGCTATGACCATTTGTGGCTACATAAGGAGCTGTTTTGAGGGCTTTGGTGTCTTGTCAGTCAACACCTGCAGGCTTGTGGTTTGGGGTTTTTCCTTGTGCTTCTTTTGCCAGCAGCTTACCAGACAGACTTAATGTCAGACAGAGCCAGCCCCTCCACAATTAACACCACATTTTTTCAAATGGGTCATATATGGCAAAGTCTCCCTGGAGCCATTTTGTTCTTTACTATATAGATTCAACCAGTTTGCCTGGTACTGAAGTCAGGCTTACCAGCCTGTAATTGCTGGGATCACCTCTGGAGCCCTTTTAAACATTGGCTTCACGTTAGCTATCCTCCAGGCATTTGATACGGAAGCTGATTTAAATTGTAGTTGCAAACTACAGTTCGGCAATTTCACATTTGAGTTCCTTCAGAACTCTTGGGCGAATACCATCTGGTCCTGGTGAGTTATTACTGTTTATCAATTTGTTCCAAAACCTCCTCTAATGACACCTCAGTCTGGGACAATTCCTCAGGTTTGAAGAATGTCTAAGGTTTGGGAATCTCCCTCACATCCTCAGCCGAAAAGACTGATGGAAAGAATTCATTTAGTTTCTCCTCAATGGCCTTATTGTCCTTCTGTGCTGTTTTAGCATTTTGATCATCCAGTGGCCCCACTGGTTGTTTAGCAGATTTCCTGTTTCTGATGTATTTAAACATTTTTTTTGCTATTACTTTTTGAGTCTTTGGCTAATTGTTCTTCAAATTATTATTATTTTTTTTGGCCTTCCTAATAATATTTTTTACAATTCATTTGCCAGAGTTTATGCTCCTTTCTATTTTCCTCACTAGGATTTAACTTCCACTTTTTAAATAATGCCTTTTTGTCTCTCACTGCTTCTTTTACTTTTTTGTTTAGCCACAGTGGCACTTCTTTGGTTCTCTTATGTTTTTTTTTAATTTGGGGAATACATTTAAGTTGAGCCTTTATTATGATGTGTAAGCAGAGTCAGGATGAGCTCTACCCTGACATCTGGTGGTGAATTATGGGGAGTGTGGAAAGAATCTCAAGGAGTGTGGAAAGGAATTCCAGATATTTGCATTGGCACACCCTCCCCACCTAGCATAAGTCCACAGCAGCCTGGGATGGTTATTTTGACAGCTGCGATCCCCAATTTCTTTGTTATTGGGGAAGGAGAAAAAAAAAGAGTACTGTTACAGTAATTATGTGAATGAGGAACTATGAGACTGCTTTATGACAGAAATGACTCAACCTAAATTAAGTAGTACTTGCTAGACAAAGGACATGGGTTCCAAAACCCCGTGAATTGAGAGAGGTTGGGGACTGGTGTGTGTACCTGATGGTATGGGCCCCTTTTGAGGGCCTGGAACACCAATTGCACATCCTCCTCTCTCCATTGTAAAAGAGTAGAGCTAATTTTGATTCCATTAGGAGTTCATCTAGAGACTGCTGAGCTGAGTTCATGTTGAGCCAATGATGCACCCGCACCAGGGCTCCCCTACTAGGAGCTGAAATCACTGGAAGAGCTGAGCTGAGATCACTGAGTGCTGTGTTAACCAGTGGGGGAGCCTGAAGACCTATTGTTAAGCAGCTGGCAGAGCGGAGCAGTTTGCAGCATATTGGAGCAGCCCATGGAACAGTGAGAGCAGTTTGCAGGGACAGCTGGAGGAGCGGCACGGCTGGTGTAGTGGAGCTGGTCGTGGTGAAGGCTGCAGCAGAACTCCACGGAGAGGCGAAGCAGTTGGCCCTGGCCCACGTAAGGTGCCTCTTAACATCTTGTGTGGACTCCCCCCACCATTTCCACCCAGGCTGGGGAGGTAAAACTCTACAGATAAACTTTTGAATTCTGGGGTGGCACTGACCAGAGACTTTCGGGTTGTTGGACTTTGGGGTGATTGGGTTTAAGACCCTAAGGGGGAAAGGACATTGCCAAATGTACTTGGAGGTGGGTTTTTGCTTATGGTTTGTGTTATAATCCTGTTTGTGGTGTTTCTCCAATGGGATGCCGCATTATTTCCTTCCTTTATTAAAAGGATTTTGCTACACTCAGACTCCGTGCTTGCGAGAGGGGAAGTATTGCCTCCTAGAGGCGCTCGGGGGGGGTGGTATGTAAGTGTCCCAGGTCACTGGGTGGGGGCTCGAGCCAGTTGTGCATTGTATTATTGAAACGGAACCTCTGGATACTGAACTCAGCCCTTGTTGCTGCCAACTCAGAGGGGCAGAAGGATTACAGATGTTTTTTAAAAGTTTCCATGAAGTTTGCAGGAATTTCACTTTTGGCACTATACCTTTTAATTTCTGTTTAATTAACTTCCTTATTTTTGAGGAGTCCCCATTTCTGAAATTAATTGTTACAATGTTGGGCTGCTTTGGTATTTTTCCCCTCAGCAGGGATGTTAAATTTAATTACATTAAGGTCACTATTAGCAAACAGTCCAGCTATATTCACCTCTTCGACCAGATCCTGTGCTCCATTTAAGACTAAATGAAGAATTTCCTCTCCTCTTGTTGGTTCCAGGACTTAGCTGCTCCAAGAAGCAGTCATTTGAAGTGTCAAGAAACTTTATCTCTACATCCCGTACTGAGATGATGTGTACCCAGTTAATATGGAGATAATTGAAATTCCCCATTATTATTGAGTTTATTTTTATAGCCTCTGTAATCTCCCTGAGGACTTCACAGTCACTATCACCATCCTGGCCAGGTGATTGGTAATATATCCCTATTATGAGAGCATGTAATTACTATAAAAAGAGATTCTATGGTAGAGTTTGGGTCATTTTTTACTTCATTGGATTCTATGCTTTCTTTCACAAATAGTGCTGCTGCCTCACCAGCATGACCTGTTCTGTCCTACCGATGTATTTTGTACTTGGCTTGGAAACCTGAAGCTTGTGGAGCCAGAAGCTGAGCCCTGGGTAAAGCTGGGGCTCCTGGGTTTTCAGGTTCCTGGATCCATGACCAGGAATCTGGAAGATTCCAGCAGCCTGGAGAGGTGGCAGGTTTCCCATAGAAACCTCCCATTGATTCACCAAAAGTTCATCAGACCCATGATGTTTCTGCAAAACATTTTGAATTCTACAAATCTGCATTTTCTGATTAAACTGTTTTGTTGGAAAATGTATAACCCAGCTCTGCCCTCAATATCTTCACATATTAGCATTGCAATGGTGGGGAAAAATTTGAAATAAAAGTACCCAATGTGTATATTATTTTAGAGAAATTCCTTGAAATCAGTTCTGTAAGGATGGGTGAATATTTTGAAGATTAATAATTTCCATTGAAATAATTAATGCAAACTTAATACTATGCTGTTATATCCATAATAAAGGACCATTTCAATTAAGGTTTAACAAAATTGGTATATTGAATTTTTGTGGAGGTGATTTTGGTTACTTAATTTTTGTTTAGTTTCTTTATCATGGTCGGATGTGCAGAATGGTGCACTATACCAATCAACAAGATTACATTTGATATTTTTTTAATGGAATACTTAATGTTTTGGGGACAGGAAGAAGTTAAGTATGTCCTCTGTCTCTGCCCATTCATAGTAGTTATGTAATTTTTATAACAACAAAAAATTCTATATGTTACTATAGTAATTTATTTTTGAACCATTGGACTCCTTTGTCTTTGGTTGCTCCTGCTGCAACATGTTTGTTAGTGCTTCTTCTCTACATAGAAACTTTCTGATGACATTCCTTTATTGTCCAGCTTTTCCTTAATTTATGTTTTCTCCCGGTGTATGTATTATCTGAAGTACGCTGGCAGCAATAGAACTAATTTTTCTCTGAGTGCCAGTCTATATGTGTTCCACTTCTGTGGTCATGTGCCCCATGCATTGAAGCTCAGAATCCTTTAGCCAGCACTGCCAGTTGGTCACACATGCTCTGTCACATCCGTCCCCCATCAAGGGTATAATTAAGCTCAGATCCCAGCCTCATTTTATTTTCCCTCAGTTTAACCGTGCCAACTTCTGCAGTATCTTTTTTATTGAAAGTATAAGGTCAATTAGTTTCACTGCCAACTGCATTTGAAACCTGTTTTTACTAATCTTGTATGAGTAATTTATTGTGTTTCTTTGTTAATCTGGAATTAGGTTACAGAGATCTACCAGCATGATATAAACAGTGAAACCAACTTTTAAAAGTATGGAAATTCAAAGTTGAAATTCTGCTTAAAATAAAAATAAATAAACAAATAAACATGGTCTCTGAGTTTGCCAAACCTATGTGTGGATATCCAGACTGCTAAGTGAGTTGGAGAAACCTGTGCTCTATCTTGTATCCCCAACTGGCATAGTAAGCCCAGGTCCAAAGCAGATACAGATTTGGGTACAAAGATTTTGTTTGAGAATGTTAGGGAGAGGTTAGGGTTTAACACCCATATAATAATCCAAGTTAAATCTGCAGTACATACCCTCATGGTCACGCAAACAACCTTGTATATTCTGATTAGAGCTATTTAAATCCACCTGCGATTGTGACTCAGCAATAATTCCATTGCTTTTTCATTCACAGTTTAAGCACCTAACAACGGAACACCTCAACAGAGGTGCCCAGCATGCTTATGCTAGTTCCTAAAGTATATTAGCCTGTTGTATAGAACTTGAATGATTTGAATTTTGTGATGTAATGTGATTTCTTTGGGCAGGCGGAATGGCAGAAAGGCACCTTAGATACAGTGTGCAATGTTTTCTAAACCTCCAAAATCTCCAAAAAATCTTACTCAAGTTACTCAACATGTTTGCAACAAGTTCTAATTGTCAATGTGACCTAATACTAAAAAAATGTGAAAGCATGAACAGTATTCTTAAGTTAAAATGTCTTCAGTGCAAAAATGGGACCATTACTGCAGCATCAACTACTGTCCTACCTTAGTATGTGTACATTGAAGTAATAAAACTAAAAATGCTTTTTAGCTTGCATAGTCTTTTCAGCAGGGGCTGCATCTTCCTTTGTGTCTGGAAAGTGGCCAAAGTTTAGACACCACCACAATACAAATAATACCGTTTTTCATCCCAGAAAAATGTTGCTTTTTCGACTACTGCCAACTTTTGTGTTATATTTAATTGCTCGATTGGGACATTACTTTAATACTGTTTCTTTCTGGACTTTGTTTCTTAACACTATCTCTTCAAATGTTTGAGTGTTACTAAAATTTGGCTCTCCCAACCTGGGCTGGATATGGGTCAAGAAATAAGCAGTAAAAAATCTCTGTTCCTTATTATCAGTATAATTTTCTGGACATTTGGGACTACATTTTCAAACTCGGGAGCCTCATATTAGGCACGTAAATCCATATTAAAGAAATTAAAATAAGTGGCCGGGTAGTAAATGTAAATATATACACCTAGAGGTAAAGAATGTATGCCATATTTACAAGTTAAAGGAGGACTTTATCCTAAGAAGCAGTGACTCTGAAAAAGATTTATGGGTTATGATGTCTAATCCACTGAACATGAGCTCTCAGTGCAACACTGTGGCCAATAGGACTAATATGATCCTTGGAGGCATAAACAGGGGACTCTTGGGTAGGAGGAGAGAGGTTCTTCTTCGAGTGTTTGCTCATATCCATTCCAGTTAGGTGTGCGTGCACCACATGGACGTTCGTCGGAAGATTTTTACCCTAGCAACACTCGGTGGGTCGGCTGGGCGCCCCCTGGAGTGGCACTGGCATGGCGCCTGATATATACCCCTGCTGACCCAATCGCCCCTCAGTTCCTTCTTACCGCCAGTGTTGGTCTTTGGAACAGTGGAGCGCGGCTTAGCTGATCTCCACCTCCCTAGCTACTCATAGTTTTCTCGTTGTTATTGTGTATATAGTTCAAATTTCTATACCTGCAGTTAGTTTATTATTTTCTTGAACATAGTTAGTGTATATAGTTAAGAGGGGTTTGGGGATTAGCCCCTCGGTGCTGAGGCCCATGCCCGGTTCACCGGGTTTCAAACCGTGCTCAGCCTGTCACAAGTCGATGCCTACAGGAAATCCTCACGACTCCTGCCTTAAGTGCCTCGGGGAATCACACCTAGCAGATAAGTGCCGCATTTGCAAGGCCTTCAAGGCAAGGACGAAAAAGGAACAGGACTTTCATCTCAGACAGCTCCTGATGGAGGCAGCTCTTACTCCTCCACCTTTGGCACTGAGCACCAGACAGTCTGCACCGGGGAGAAGTGCATCTTCGGCACCGGAGCGCACCGGTACCGCTAAGGACCCTCGGCACCAACCATCTCCGGCCCAGATGTCTGCTCGGCACCGCTCGCTCTCCCCGTGGGTAAAAAAACATAAGACTCCTGCGGCTTCCATGTCCACGCTGCAGTCGGAGCACCCGCCTAAGTTGGACCGCCCAGCACCGACAACTGCCATGGCACCGACAACTTCAGCACCATCGATTCCGGTCCCGCAAAAGCCGTCGAGTCTGGTGCCTGACAGCTCCCCGGCACGCGCCGTGTTTGAGCTTACTATTCCCTCCACGCTGGAGACATTCTCTACGGCAAGGGAACTGATTGCACTGACGGAGTCTGCGCTGCTTCAACCCCCGGCACCACCGGTGCGGGTTATACAGTCCATAGACAAGCCTGCCTTACTGAGACCATCCTCTGTCGGCACCGCTGAGAGGCACCGATCACGATCGTGGTCCCTCCGGAGCTCTCGGTACCATCGCCAATCCCGGTCCTGACGCCGCTCGCAGTCCCAGTACCGGTCACATTCGCGGCACCATTCAGGACCCCATTCACCAGCCCGGTACTCTTGGTACCGATTAAGCTCCTGGCACCGCTCCCGGCACCGTACCTCTCGCAGCCGCTCCCAGCGTCGAAGCTTTGAGGTCCCGGTCGACCTCCGGGCACCGTTCTGGTCGCACTCCCGGTCTAGTTCCCAATACCGGTATAGCACCCGGTACTGCTCTCTGCTGCAGCTTACAGACAGACTACCCAGGGATGGAGACCATTCTCAGGGGTTTTCAGCTCCTCCTTGGCTGTCTCGCCATGCATCTATGTCATCCCATGCAGACAGTGCTTCCTATGCACAGGACTGTGACTTAGATGTCCGCAACCGTGTCTTCCAAGAGACCCAGGCTCAAGACCAAAGACCTCATCAGTGGTCCTTCTGGACACCTTGGGCATATCACCAAGCCCCAGGTAGATGACCAGTGCCATCACGCTCTGTACTGTCGGAGCACCGGGTGCCAGAGGCTACTGTTAGCCGCCCCCCTCCTGCAGGTATGGAGGATGCTCCTATTCAGGCACCAGACCCTCAGGTCCCACCGGAGCTGGACATCGCCTAACTCCACGAGACAACGGAGGACCCGATTGTCCCTGGCCTTTCCTCTTCCTCTTCTCCAGATGATGGGGTGGTGGGGACATCCTCCTCAGGCCCTCCTCCAATTGACCTAAGGTCACATCAAGACCTCCTGAGATGGGTGGCCCTGAATATGAATCTCTAGGTGGAGGAGGTTCTGGAGATAGAGGACCCGGTGGTAGATATTTTGTCTGCTGACACTCCCACAAGGGTGGCCTTACCATTTATTCAGATGATCCAAGTGAAGGCTGATACCATCTGGCAGTCTCCAGCATCTATTCCGCCCACAGCTAGGGGAGTTGAGAGGAAGTAGATGGTGCCCTCAAAGGGGTATGAGTACCTGTACGTACACCCTCCTCCCTGCTTCCTCATCATCCAATCAGTTAATGAAAGGGAGCGCCATGGCCAGCAAGCCCCTGCCCCAAAAGCAAAGGAGGCTAGGCGCATGGATTTATTGGGACGTAAAATCTACTCTGCGGGGGGCCTCCAACTCAGGGTGGCAAACCAACAAGCCCTGCTTAGCCGCTATAACTATAACACCTGGGCGGCGTCAAGAGTTTGCGGCCCTTTTGGAGGAAGGAAAGAAGGTGGCGAGAACGTCTCTCCAGGCCTCGTTAGACGCAGCCGACTCTGCAGCCAGAACTCTGGCTTCAGGAATTGCCGTGAGGCGAATATCATGGCTTCAGGTATCAGGCCTTCCACCTGAATTACAGTATACGATACAGGACTTGCCCTTTGAAGGTCAGGGCCCATTTTCGGAAAAGACTGACCCTAGGCTGCAGAGTTTGAAGGACAATAGGGTGGTCATGCCCTCGCTCGGGATGCACACACCGCAGACTCAGCGCCCTTACCCCCCGCCTAGATAGCGGCAGGACTTCGACAGGAGGTGTGGCCGAGGCAATCGTAGACGGCAGTCTGGACCCCAAGGGGGTCAGAGTCACGACCCTGCCAAACCACCTGCGAGACCTAAACCAAACTTTTGAAGGCACGCCCAAGGGCGACGTACCAGTTGTTCAACAGGATCCTTTCCCTCTCTTTTGCAACTGCCTCTCCTTTTTCCTCCCTGCATGGACCAACTAACTTCAGGTCGTTGGGTCTTACGCATGGTAGAATTTGGATACCACCTTCAGTTTATTTCACCCCCCCACCTATACTCGTCCCTCTTCAAGGACCCCTCTCATGAGCAAATCCTCTTGCAGGAGGTACGGTCCCTCCTTGCCATGGGAGCTATAGAGGAGGTACCGGAGGACTTGAAGGGCAAGGGGTTCTATTCCCGCTATTTCCTAATTCCCAAGGCGAAGGGAGGTCTCAGACTAATTCTAGACCTGCAGGGACTCAACAAGTTCTTGATAAAGTTGAAGTTCTGCACGGTATCCCTGGGGACTATCATCCCATCCTTGGATCCTGGAGACTGGTATGCCACCCTCGATATGAAGGACGCGTATTTTCACATTGATATTTATCCTCCGCACAGATGGTACCTCAGGTTTGTGGTCAACTGTCAACATTTCCAATTTACGGTCCTTCCGTTTGGCCTCTCCACAGCCCCAAGAGTATTCACAAAGTGTATGGCTGTAGTCGCCGCCTCCCTCTGTCATCAACGCATACACGTCTTCCCGTATCTCGATGATTGGTTCATTCGCGGGGCCTTCGAGACCCAAGTAACGTGGCAAGTGGGCATCGTCAAGGACTTATTCATCCAACTAGGCCTGATGATCAACCTAGAGAAATCTACTCTGGTTTCCACACAAAGAATAGAGTTCATTGGAGCCATTCTGGACTCCAATCTCGCCAGGGCCTGCTTGCCACAGCCACGGTTTCACGCAATGATATCGATTATACAAGGCCTACAAAAATTCCCAACCATTTTGGCTTGAACTTGTCTTGGCCTCCGGGGTCACATGGCTGCCTGCACGTTCGTGACCAAGCACGGCAGGCTATGCCTACGTCCCCTTCAAGCTTGGCTCTCCTCAGTATACCACCTGGGGAGACACAGTATAGACAGGATCCTCATGGTTCACCCGAGACTCCTAGGCTCCTTCGACTGGTGGTTGATGCCCTCCCTGGTGTGTGCAGGCATGCCGTTCCATCCGCCCCAGCCTTCTATGGCCCTGACGACGGATGCATCATCTCTCGGCTAGGGTTCTCGCCTCGGACATCTTCACACTCAAGGCCTTTGGAACTGGCCTTGCACATCAATGTCCGAGAGTTGAGAGCAGTCTGCCTTGCATGCCAGGCATTTCAACAGCATCTGCAAGGCTGTTGTGTTTCAGTGTTCACAGACAACACAATGACCATGTTTTACATAAACAAACGAGGGGACATGGTCCTCTCCCCTTTGTCAGGAAGCCATTCAACTCTGGCACTTTTGTATAGCCCACTCGATAGACCTCGTTCTTTCTCCCAGGGGTTCGGAACACTCTGGCGGATCGACTCAGCAGATCCTTCTGCTCTCATGAGTGGTCGATCCGTCTGGACATTATTCATTCTGTTTTCCAGAAGTGGGGATTTCCCCGCATAGACCTCTTCGCTTCCCGCGAGAACAGGAAATGCAGGATGTTCTGCTCCTTCCAAGGTCTCTCCCTGGGCTCGATCTCGGACACTTTCCTGATACCGTGGATGAGCCAACTGCTTTACTCCTTTCCACCATTCCCGCTGGTTCACAGGGTCCTGATAAAGCTCCACAGTGATGGAGATCACTTGATCATGATCGTCCCAGCGTGGCCCAGGCAGCACTGGTACACCATGTTGCTCGACCTGTCGATAGCCAGCCCAATTACCCAGCCTCTTCACCCAGACCTCATAACTCAGGACCACGGCAGACTTCACCACCCAGACCTGCAGTCCCTTCACCTCACGGCATGGCTCCTGCGTGGTTAAGCCAATCACAATTACGCTGCTCTGCCTCAGTACAACAAATACTCCTGGAGATCAGGAAACCTTCCACTCGGTCTACGTATCTCGCCAAGTGGAAGCGTTTTTCCTGATGGTGCGAAATGCAAAATGTTAGTCCCACTGAGGTCTCGATCCCCACCATCCTGGAATACCTCTGGTCTCCCAAACAGCAGGGCCTAGTGGTATCATCACTGAGGGTGCACTTGGCGGCCATTTCTACCTTCCACCCAGGGAAGAGTGGCCGCTCCGTGTTTTCACACCCTATGGTTTCCAGGTTCCTCAAGGCTCCTTGGAGCGCCTATACCCCCAAGTATGCTGCCCTGCCCCTACCTGAGACCTCAACCTGGTCTTAACCAGACTTATGTCTCCACCATTCAAGTCGTTAGCAACTTGCTCGCTGCTATACCTGTCCTGGAAGAAAGTTTTCCTCATAACCATTACATCAGCCAGACGAGTCTCCGAGCTTCAGGCGCTCACGTGGACCCACCGTATATTGTGTTTCACAAGGACAAGATGCAGTTACGACCGCACCCAGCGTTCCTCCCTAAATTGGTATCGGCCTTCCATATCAATCAAGACATCTTCCTTCCGGTCTTCTTCCCCAAGCCGCACTCATCATAACGGGAGCAACAATTGCACTCCCTAGATGTCCATAGGGCGCTCGCATTTTATATCGAACGGACGAAGCCCTTTCGTAAATCTCCCCAACTCGTCGTCGCAGTGGCAGACCGAATGAAGGATCTCCTCTTGGGTGACGGAGTGCATCCGCACTTGTTATGACTTGGCTGATGTTCCCTCGAGCCATCTCACTGCACATTCTACCAGGGCTCAGGTTTCATCTGCTGCCTTCCTGGCTTATGTACCAATCCAGGAAATATGTCGCGCAGCTACCTGGTCCTCGAGCCACACCTTTGCTTAGCATTATGCTCTGGTTCAACAGTCAAAAGATGATGCAGCCTTTGGCTCAGCAGTTTTGCATTCTGCCACATCTCACTCCGACCTCACCGCCTAGATAAGGCTTGGGAATCACTTAACAGGAATGGATATGAGCAAGCACTCGAAAAAGAAAAGACGGTTACTCACCTTTGTAACTGTTGTTCTTCGAGATGTGTTGCTCATATCCATTCCAAACCTGCCCTCCTTCCCCACTGTCGTAGTAGCTGGCAAGAAGGAACTGAGGGGTGGTTGGGTCAGCAGGGGTATATATCCAGCGCCATGCCGGTGGCACTCTAGGGGGCGCCCAGCCGATCCACCGAGTGTTGCTAGGGTAAAAATCTTCCGACGAACATGCATGCGGCGCGTGCACACCTAACTGGAATGGATATGAGCAACACATCTCGAAGAACAACAGTTACAAAGGTGAGTAACCGTCTTTTATTTCACCTCTGTATTTGGCACTGGTGCAACTGCTGTTAGAGCATTGTGTCCAGTTCTGGTGTCAACAATTTAAGAACAATGTTGATAAATTGGAGAACAATGTTGATAAATTGGAGAAGGTTCAAAGAAGAGCCATGAGAATGATTAAAGGATTAGAAAACCTGCCTTATAATAATAGACTCCAAGCGTTCAATCTATTTAGCTTAACAAAAAGAAGGTTAAATGGGGACTTGATCACAGTCTATAAGTACATGGGGAACAAATATTTGATAATGGATGTTTCAGTCTAGCAGAGAAAGGGATTCAATGTCTGGAAGTTGAAGCTAGGCAAATTGAGACTGGAAATAAGGCATACATTTTTAACAGGGTAATTAAACATTAGAGCGATTTTCCAAAAGGTTGTGGTGGATTCTCCATCAATGGCAACCTTTAAGTCAAGTTTGGATGTTTTTTTCTAAAAAGATCTGCTCTAGAAATTATTCGGGGCAAGGTCTCTGGCCTGTGTTCTGCAGGAGGTCAGGTTAGATGATCCCAATGGTCCCTTTTAGACTTGGAATTTATGAATTTAGATGCTGAACACTTTTAGCTCCCATGAAAGCCAGTCAAATCTGTGCATGTTTGGCATGTCTGAAGTTTGGGCTATTTTTATTGAGAAAAAAAAATAAAAAAAGACGCATACAGATCACATGACCTTTCATATGGGACAGCTAATTTAATACTAATTAGATCACCTAATTAAAGTGCTGTGCAAACTTTTTAAAAATCCCTTTTTTTCCCTCCCCAAAGGTGACAACTCTTGTTAACACAAGCAACAAAGGGCCATCTGGTAAAAAGAAAGGGCGATCTAAGAAGGCGCATGTGTTGGCTGCTTCGGTAGAACAAGCTACCCAAAACTTTTTGGAAAAAGGAGAACAGATTGCTAAAGAGAGCCATGACCTCAAGGAGGAATTGGTTGTTGCTGTAGAGGATGTACGCAAACAAGGTATGTACAGTGAATCTGTCATAACTCTGAACTTCTTATAATTGCTACATGAGAGAACATGGGGGGAAATCAAATCAGTATCTTAGATGTCTGTATAACTGATGCAAGAAGTATTGGGTATTAGCAGGAAAAAATAGAAATGCTAGTTAATAAGCACAACTATGACATAGCTGGCATCAAAGAGACTTGGTGGGATAATACACATGTCTGAAATATTGGTATAGAATCATATAGACACAATAAAGATAATGGATTTCAAGAAGGCAGACTTCAGCTAACGCAGAGAATAGGTAAGTAAGATCTCATGGGAAGCAAGTCTAAGGGGGGAAACAGTTCTAGAGAGTTGGCATTTTTTCAAAGGGATATTAATAAGGGCACAAGTGCAAACTATCCCACTGTATAAGAAAAATAGGAAGTATGGCAAGAGATCACACTGGTTTAACCAGGAGCTCTTCAATAATCTGAAACTCAGAAAAGAGTCCTACAAAAAATAGAAACTCGGTCAAATTTCAAAGGATGGATATAAACAAACAACACAAGTAAGTATCGACAAAATTAAAAAGACCAAGGCACAAAACAGGATTAAACTAGCTAGAGACATAAAAGGTAACAAGAAAATATTCTTCATATACATTAGAAGCAAGAGGAAGACCAAGGACAGGGTTGGCCTGTTATTCAATGAAAAGAGGGGAAACAATAATAGAAAATGTGGAAATGGCAGAAGTGTTAAGTGACTTTTTTGTTTCAGTTTTCACCAAAAAGGTTAGTAACAATTGGACGTATAATATAGTGAATGCCAGTAAAAAAGAAGGTAAGATCAGAGGCTAACATAGGGAAAGAACAAGTTAAAAATGACTTAGACAAGTTACATGTCTGCGAGTCACCAGGACCTGATGAAATCCGTCCTAGAATATTCAAGGAACTGATTGAGGAGATATCTGAGCCCTTAGCCCTGGTCTACACTGAGGGCGGGGGTGTCAATCTAAGATACACAACTTCAGCTGTGCAAATAATGTAGCTGAAGTTGGTGTATCCTAGGTCGACTTACCTGGCCATGAGGACGGTGGCAAGTTGACCACTGCCAGTCCCCCGTCGACTCCACTTCCGCCTCTTGCGAGCTGGAGTTCCGGAGTCGACGGGGAGCGTGTTCGGGGATCGATTTATCCATGTCTACATGAGACGCGATAAATCGATCCCCAATAGATGGATCACTACCCGCCGATCCAGCAGTGAAGACCTGCCCTTATGATTACCTTCCAAAAGTCGTGGAAGACTAATGAGATTCCAGAGGACTGGAAGCGTGCAAAGATAGTTCCAATCTATAAAAAGAGAAATAAGGACAACCAAAGAATTACAGACCAGTCAGCTTAACTTCAGTACCCAGAAAAGTAATGAACCAAATAATTAAACAATCAATTTGCAAACACCTAAAAGATAATAAGGTGATAAGTAACAGTCAGTATGGATTTGTGAAGAACAAATCATTTCAAAGCAACCTAATAGCTTTCTTTGATAGGGTACCAAGCTTTGTGGGGGGGAAGCAGAAGATTTGATATATCTTCACTTTAGCTTCTCATAAACAAACTAGGAAAATACAACCTAGATGGAGATAATAGAAGGTGGGTGCATATGGAAAACTGTTCCCACGCAGTAGTTATCAGTAGTTCACAGTCAAGCTGGAAGGGTATATCAAGTGGGTCTTGCAGGGATCAGTTCTGGGTCCAGTTCTGTTCAATATCTTCATCAGTGATTTAGATAATGGCACAGAGAGTACACTTATACAGTTTTGCGGACTATACCAAGCTGGGAGGGGTTGCAAGTGCTTTGGAGGATAGGATTAAAATTCAAAATGATCTGGACAAACTGGAGAAATGGTAAATAGGATGAAATTCAATAAGCACAAATGTAAAGTACTCCACTTAGGAAAGAACAATCAGTTGCACACATACAAAATAGGAAACGGCTGTCTTGCAAGGAATACTGCTGAAAGGGAACTGGAGGTCATACTGGATCACAAGCTAAATATGAATCGACGGTGTAATGCTGTTGCAGGAAAAGTGAACATCATTCTGGGATATATTAGCAGGAGTTGTAATCAAAACACAAGAAGTAATTCTCCCACTCTACTCCGCACTGACTAGGCCTCAACTGGAGTATTGTGTCCAGTTCTGGGTGTCACATTTCAAGAAAGATGTGAACAAACTGGAAAAGTCCAGAGAAAAGCAACAAAAATGATTACAAGTCTAGAAAATATCACCTATAAGGGAAGATTGAAAAAAATGGGTTTGTTTGGTCTGGAGAAAAGAATATTGAGGGAGGACAGGATTACAGTACATAAAAGGGAGGTGATGAAATTTCTATCCTTAGAGCTTTTTAAGGCCCAACTTGACAAAGCCCTGGTTGGGATGATTTAGTTGGAGTTGGTCCTACTTTGAGCAGGGGGTTGGACTAGATGACCTCTTGAGGTCTCTTCCAACCCTAATCTTCTATTATTCTATGATTCCATGATTCCAAGGAGGAGGGAGAAAAAATGTTCTCCTTGGCCTCTGAGGATAGGACAAGAATCAATGGACTTAAATTGCAGCAAGAGTGGTTTATGTTGGACATTAGAGAAAACTTCCAAACTGTGAGGGTAATTAAGCACTGGAATAAATTGCCTAGGGAGGTTGTGGGATCTCCATCGTTACAGATTTTTAAAAGCAGGTTAGACAAACACCTGTCAGGGATGGTAGATAATACTTTGTCTTGCCTTGAGTGCAGGGGACTGGACTAGATGACCTCTCAAGGTCCCTTCCAGTCTTATAATTGTATAATTGCTGGATTTCTTCCAAGAGAAATATGTCTCTAGCTTCCTGGATGATGATCATGTGATTAAAACTACTTGTATGGTGTACATTGCATTATATTTTCAATATTTGTACAAATAACTAATTGTTTATTCAGTAGTAGCCATGTGTTTAGCTGAACATTACAGCTGGGTATATAACTGATTTTTTTATTATTTATTTATTGGTTGTTCAGGGGAAAAAATTAGTTGAGATTAAACTGAAACCAATAAATGCTTAAAAAGTTGAGGGAGCTGGTTGAACGATATATTTTGTTTGGCATGAAACATTTTGCTTCCGGACATTTTGAAAGGCTAGAGTAAGGGCCAGCTCAGACTTTTTTGCCACCCCAAGCAAAAACAAACAAACAAACAAAAACAAACAAAGAAAAAAAAAATCCAGGGCACAGGATGGCCAGACCCAGAGGCAAAGCAAAACAAACAAACAAATAAACAAAAAGACAGCTGTTCACCCCTAAGATTGGACGGAACGCTGCCCCTTAGAATCTGTTGCCCCAAGCCCGAGCTTGCTCAGCTGGTGCCTGGAGCCAGCTCTGGCTAGAGTCACAAAATGGAGAGAGGGAAGGCAGATGTGGTGCCCACACCTCTTATAACATTTAGCCCAGTGATTAGGGCACTCACTGGGGATGTAGGGGACCTACGTTCAAATCCCCTACGTTGAGGTCGAGCATCCTTATGAGTGGGATGTGAAGTATTCTGGGGCTAGTTTTTTTCAGTCTCTCCTGTTGAAGCTGTTCCTCTGTATAAAAAAGTGGAATAGATAAAGAGTGAGAACGATTGTGATTCCATAGGCTGGTGGTTAGGGCACGTATCTGGATGCTGGTACTGCCATGTTCAAGTCCCTCTACTTTAACATCTATTCTGGATGCATGTCCTAACCCCTGAATTTAAAATATGAGGAAGGTGATACCACCACTGATCCCATCCCCCCAGTGCATTTTGTGAAGGCCGCCAAAGTCCCCTTGTGAATGTAGGAAAAATGTGAGTGTGGGGTGGGACAAAACTGTTTGGAGAATTTGTGTCAAATTCACAAATAGTTTTCCAAAGGCTGGAACTGATTTTTTCAGTGAATAAACTGAAAAATGTCCAACTCTACTGAACATTCTATCTTAGGTAATTTACCACATCATCTCATCACTTTGCATGAGCTCCACTGACTCAGGAAATAGGAAACTCAGAGATTGTTCAGTGTCCTAAATGACCAGTGCTGATGCAAAACCATTAGGCTGACTTTGCTTCAAGTTATTCTTTATTTAACTGTGTAGAGGATGAGCTTTTTTTTCCTGTAATGAAAATTGCAGGGAAAATAGTTTGCAAGCTCTTAATAGTGGCTTAAAGAAAAATTATGTATAGCATATATATAATCAATATTTTGTGTGGTGAACAATTTAATAATTATCAAGCAAATAATGCAATAATGTAGAATTCTTTGGTTTTTAAATGTATAACACAAAGATTAGCATAATCTTATCACAAAAATATAAGCAATATTAAAATGTGATCTTCACTATGTAGCTGGTGGTTAAATTGATGTTAAGGAGAACTTGCATATTTTATAGAAGGGTAACTTCAGGACATACCAACAATATGCAAGCTACTTATCTAATAAGCATCTTTCACAGAAGTATGTGGGAAAGAAATTTAAGAAATTTCATTTTATAACCATTACAATAGTTTGCATTGTTATTATAAGACACCTGCTTTCAAATAAATAATAACTTTAGTAAGGCTTTGGAAATTCAAAAGTAATCTTGTATCTCAGATAAGAATTTTAAAGGTAAAATACACAACAGGTGTGACAATTGTGGCAATTTCCTGCAATATCTTTGAAAAACCTTATTGAATGAAGTTTAAGTATTTTTGGAGTCCATTGTATTAAATGCAATGGCTATGTATTATTATGGGCTGGGGTTGTATGTAACCTCTCCGGCGGAGAAATGATGTGAACCCTTGAAAGTGTCATGAACTTCAAAAGTCTACGTTGAACAATGTGGCAGACAAGAATGGATTTTTGGGAGAAACAGTGCCAAATGGTTTGCTTGGAGAATCTGTAGGGAAAGATGAATGCAATTTTCCCAGCTATAGTTATTTAAAAAAAAACAACCTTTGGATGCTACTCACTGAGGAGAGGACCGTTATCTGCTGATTACCCATTCCAGACTCTCAACATCAAAGGCCTAAGCGGTATAAAGGAAAGAGTAACCTATTCATGGGGATGCTAGTTCTGAGCTAAGGCTGTTTATGAACTTTGTAATCAACAGGAAAAAAAACAAAACAAAAAACACCTTTGTTGGGTTTGAAGGAATGACTCCTACCAGTGACTGAGATTGGAGTTGAGGGATGATCTGTGGTAAACTTATTAGCAAAAAGGTTGGTTCTTTTATTGTTTTTAATGTTTTCTCTGGGATACTTACACCTTAAGAATAACTGTGCTTACTTATAAAGAGCTATAAAGATAACTTATGACTGCTGGCAATTTCAGCTGTTCAGCGCCTCCAGAGAGAAAGCAAAGCACAGTCACTGGCCTATCTAGGTAGTCTGTCTTATTGGGGATATTATAGTGTAGGCAGGGAACTGTGCAGTCTGGAAAATCTCCTGGTCATAAGAGAGAGACACACTGGTCTCTATCCAAGAGAAGTGACAGCCAAGGAACCAGAAGCCTAGAGTGGATGTCCTTGAGGGCCGATGGAGGGGAAAATACAGATGCAGTTCACCTTAATTGTGACAGTAAAGTATTTCAATCTCTGATACTGAGTTAAGGGGGAAAAGCAAGAGGCTGGTAGTGAATTTCCATGACAAACTTATCACATTTATTGACTTTGATTAAAGCTGTCCTCTTTTCTGGCAGCATAATAAAGCTCTTGTCAGTTTTCTCATCTGTAAATCCTATTATCTAAAGATACCATCTGCCAGGATCTTCTTTCTTGGGTCTTAGCACAAAATTACCAGAATTTCAGCTATGATTTTTAAAGGCACCTAAAACAGTTAGGTGCCCAATTCTCAGTGTTCCAATGAGACTTGTGTCTTGCTCATGTAGGACAATTTGGAAATACCATCATCAGTAGCTCTTAAATAATTTTAATCCTGAGAGTAGCAGTAGCAGTGTAGAGTGCAAATCAGGCCCTTTCTGGCTGATCTGTACCTCTCCCTGGCATTCTGTTCCATCTTGATGGTGGCTAGGGAAAGATTTACCTGTTTGTTTTGGTCTCCCCTTAGTCCCGCACCTGTTTGTTCTTGGTGCACTGAACTATGATCCAGAATTTCCATGCTGACCTCAGCACACTTGTTCCATCTCAATATATGGTCATGTGGCGATATCCCTTTGGTGCTTTGACATTCATTCAGTTTTGCTTTTCTTAGTCCATGTGTGCCTAACTTAGGGTGATCCATGTAGCCGATCTAATCTAAGCATAGATAGCATGTTCATTATCATATCTGAGCGCCTTACTCAGTTTATCAGTGCCTTATATTAGTTTACCACTAATGTGATTTGTAAACTTGTGATTCATGAAGTTAAAGGCACCTGAGAGGAATCCTTCCCCTCCCCCCACTCACTAGATTTATGGCACATGACCACATTTTCAAATTGCTCACATGCCTCTTTTTAAAAACATGGGGTGTGTGTGTGTGTGTGTGTATGTGTGTGTGTGTGTGCATAAAGCCACAGAAATAGTGTAACAAAAGATAAAGGTCTTAAACAGTACTCTGTGAAACACTACAGCAGGGGTCGGCAACCTTTCAGCAATGGTGTGCCAAGTCTTCATTTATTCGCTCTAATTTAAGGTTTCGCGTGCCAGTAATACATTTTAACATTTTAAGAAGGTCTCTTTTTATGTCTATAATATATAACTAAACTATTGTTGTATGTAAAGCAAATATGGTTTTAAAATGTTTAAGAAATGTAATTTAAAATTAAATTAAAATGCAGAGCTCCCAGACCGGTGGCCAGGACCCAAGCAGTGTGAGTGCCACTGAAAATCAGCTCATGTGCTGCCTTTGGCACACGTGCCATAGGTTGCCTACCCTTGCACTACAGATATTCAGATTATGTTCAGACTCTTATGTCTGTCATAAGAATGGGGTGGATTGTGGGTCTGCAAAACATGATGGGTTTATTACTATATGAGCAAGAGAAGTCCGTGTGCTATTTTTAATACAGTGGCACATGGACCAGTCCAGCTGTGGTGAAACATGAACAGACACGTTTAACTAAATGACATAATAAATTGCTGAAAGAAAAAGCTCATGGCATGTTTTGCAAGAGCACTGTATGTGTGGATTTCCTGGCTAAATTTTATATTGGGTCGTTCCTATCTAAAAACTTACCCTGCGGTTTCAACTGGATACAATATTCTTCGTTTCCAGTCCTAAATTGCTGTATCTTGTTGTTTGCAGTTAAACAGCTGGGATCGGGATTGTAGCGGGGTGGTTACCTGCTCCTGCCCTTCAGGGCGGAGAGCAGCCCAGGAGAGGGCTGTGGCTGGGGCAAGAAGCCTAGGCTGATTAGGAAAGGTAGGCTCAGCTGTGGCCAAGTCTCAGTGAGGCCCAGCTGGCCCCTATGAGGCAGTGAGCCAGGAGCCCACTCTGTCTCTCTCTGCCTGTAGAGGGAGAAGGGCTTGGCTGCAAGGTGCTAGTAAGGAAGCTAGATTGGAGCAGGGCTGGGGAAGGGCCAGAAGAGCTGGGGAGCTCTGACCTAGGAAAGCCCCAGGCTTCAGGCCTGGTAAGGTCTATTAGGTACTGGATTGCAGGGGCAGCCTATGGGTAGGCAGAGGCAGCACGTCCAAAACTCCCTTTGCCTATGATGAGTGGCATACTCTGCAGTTCTTTGGGATCCTACTTGTTAAAAAGGACTATTCAAATGTGAGATCATTATTACTGAAAGAAAGTGGAAGAAGTAAGATTTTTTTCACGCAGCAGGAATGAGGCAAAACATCCTGATGATCAACACTTTCAGTTTAACAAGTCAAGAGTTCTTGAAAGCAGTTATTCTGGGAACAAGGAAACAGAACTCTTTCATGTCTCTTGCAAATGTCACACTCACAGAATTATTACAAAAATAATTCTAGATGTGTTTATATATCAGAAAATATAACAGTCTGAACTTCTTGACTAACCTAGCAGATTTAACAAGATTGCCAGACAGGTCAGAAAATAATCTCTAGTCCTAACTCAAAATGACTGTACACTAATTAGAATTTCTAATGATGATTTCTGAAATAACTAGGACTAAAGCCAATGCCTTAAAATATCAGTGCCTCAAGATTGGCTCCCAAATAAATGGACTGATTTTGAAAGGTGTTGAGCACCTTTTTAAAGGTATCTTGGGTTTGAAAATGTTGGTCTTTCTTTGAACTCTTTTCCAGTTGCCATTTTATGTGATCTCTAGACTTTTGAATTATGCAGCATTAGAATCTCATCTGATTTACACATAGCCAATATACGTGGAATCACACTTCATATGAGGTACAGCCTATCAGTTACCAAATTTTTTTTTAAGATTCTGCTTTTTTTTAAAGATTTTTTTGTGCATATGCCTGCCTCCACCCCAAAATGAAAACATCACACATCAGTTCTTGAAGTTCTGTGAGCCTTTTGAAATTCAGACAATTATTCAATGCCTCATTCAGTTGAGTCCTTTTTTTCATATTTGAGTTATGTAAAATACTGTTTCCCATTATCTTCGATACCTTATTGCCACCAATCAACATGTAGTTATAACAAAGGTATAAACAAATGTTTCTCAACTATAAATGTACCCTTTTGTTACAAATTGTCTGTCACTAGGTGAAACATGGAATCAACAATATATTTTTTAAATAAACCGTTTGTAATAATTTAGTGTCAACACGAGAGACATTTGTACTTTTCCCCAAATACAACATATAGTACTCTATGGGATTGACTGCACAGCATTTTAAATGATTACAAAATACTCTAATATTTTTAATAAAAATAATTTGAAATTTTAAGAAAAGTCAAACTATTCAGAAAATTACATGAACCAATTTTCTGTATCTTTGTGAATGCTTTACGGTTGAATGATTAAATGTATAATTAGGATCAGTTACTAAAAAATTCCATACATTAATTTAATACTATAGTTAATGTAAAGGAGAAGCTGGCTTTGGTTCAAGTCAATAGCATATAGTTTTAGAAATAAAACTAATTTTGGCAGAGATATTAGAAATTGGAAAGTGACTGCTATTAAAATTTATATGGTGTGTGAAATTTAACATTGCAATTATTATGCCAGTGGCTCTCTGATTTTGATGTAATTATTACAGAAGCACATCAAAGACACAGAACTTCGCAGGAGACTTTTTTAAAATATAATCTGGTCTAGCTGAAATTTACTATTTTTAGACTAATGTGATATTTATTATGTATACTCAACGCAAACTCACCCAGGAGTCTGAACTTTGTATCTTAGAATAGAGGGATGGAGAAAGAGCTATTAAATCATTGGATGCATTTCCCTGCCACTGCAGGAGTGTTTCATATTCGGGAACAGTAATACATAAAACAAGAAAATTAAAGAAAATTAAAAGTTAAGCCCACCTTCTTTCTCCAACATTTCACTTCCCTTACAATCCCCCCCTGTTTTCAGATGCCTTGGGGAAAAAAGATGAGGAGCAAAGTTCATCAGATCTGCTCTATTTCAGATCAATGTTTGGAGTATATTCCAACACAATGGAACTAACTACAGTTCTGATTTATAATAAAGATGCTTCTTATGTTTAAGCATCGTTGCTGATCTCAACAGCAGCAGTACGGTATGGAGAGAGAGTCAGAGTGCATTAACTGGCTGTTACCTGATCCTGTGTCAGACCCTGCTGCTTCCTTGGTTTCCCCTTCTTGGGGGGTTCTCAAACTCTTCTGTATCAAACCATCCACCCTTTTGGGGGTCCATTTATTTAATCACCAAAATTCAGTTTGCATGCTCACTTCAGGGGTGGGTCCATAAAAGTAGTGATGGGTTCTTCAGTCCCCCTACAGGAGGCAGAGTCAGATCTTTTTGATTGGTTGGACTATAACTCCTACTACTGAAAAGCCCCTCCCAATTATCTCTGCCTCCAAAGCAGGCTAAGAGTCAGGTTCTCTATAGATCATAACCTGATTATTTTTTCTTTTTCCCCCCTTTTCCCCCACTAGGCTCTGTTTTCTCAACTCTCCAATTTTGGGGGCTGCTAACTTTTTAACAGCCATTTAAATTTGCTCTACTGAGCTCCAGGCAGTTGAGAGAACTTTACTAAGCTCTCCCCCCAAATTAGCCCCTGGTACTGGCTGAAAAGCAAAAAAAGAAAGGGAATGGGTAGAGCCTTGTTTGAGGGCACTGAAGGGGAAAAATGTTCCTTTTGCTCAACCAGACAGTGCAGTGGTGTCTGTGAACAAATAGCCCAGAAAGACAAGGGTTTTGGGAAAAAAGGTAACCAGGACTCTAGGGTTCAGTCTGTGACCAATGACATGAACCAGGACCCTTTGCCAAGTGTCACACCCCAGGAGGGTATTTACACACCCCAGGAGGGTGTACTGTTTAGGCTTGAGGAGCTGAAGCTAACAGAACTGGCATGAGGTAATTCCCTCTAGACCCAGTCCCTCCTCCAACAGCCAAAGCCCAATGCCAGGAGACTATATGTGTTGCCAGAGACACCCCTCTTCCTTCAGAGGAGCGGGTACTGCAGTTAGGGGATCCTCTTTGTCCCTCTGGGATCCCAAGAACCACCCGCAGACTGGAAAAAAAATCAATATCCTGCCATTGCCCACCACTCTCCTTTGCAGTAGGGTTTCAGAGGCCATTTTGGAACTGGGTGCATTAGTTCCTCGGGGGGGGGCATTTTTGGAAAAAGCTCCTGCACAGTCTCCTTCTCTGCATCAGAGGGGTAGCCGTGTTATTCTGGATCTGTAAAAGCAGCAAAGAATCCTGTGGCACCTTATAGACTAGCAGACGTTTTGGAGCATGAGCATGCATCTGAAGAAGTGGGTATTCACCCACGAAAGCTCATGCTCCAAAACGTCTGTTAGTCTATAAGCTGCCACAGGATTCTTTGCTGCTCCTTCTCTGCAGCATCTCACAATCTTCAACCTGCAGAAGAAAGGGGACAAAGGAGGAGATATAGATGTAGATGCTACTCCTCACCCACTTCCCTCTCCTCCTTCCTAGAGCTCAAGCAGGGAGAAAAGGGACCAAAAAGCAGACATAAATCAAAGAAATCACCTAAATCTAGACACTCCTCCTCCAAACAGATGTTCAGAATCCAAGGCATCTGGGAATTGCCTTTTTGGGTATGTCCCATAGCTTCCAGCCAAAAAGGATTTTAAAAAGGAGTCAAGGATGAGGTCAAAAAGAGAGAAAATACCCGTAAATATTTTCCAACAGGCTCGAAAACTGACCCTCACATTCCCATTCCAGTCATCATGCTTGAAGTTGCAAAGGCTGAATTGGAATATCCAGGAAAGGCAAAGAGTCTGACCAAAAAAGCAACAAAATTCTCAAATGTCCACTAGTCAAAATGGATGCAGCCTTGTCAAACCTTGACAAGGACACTGTCCTCCTTGCTGAAGGGGACTTCTTACCCGAAGATATCTCTGACAGAAGGATGGAATCAGCTCTCTACATAGGTTGCTTCATAGCCACAAGAACAACGACCGTTATCCCAGAATAGTACTTGCTTATGTTGAGTCCTTGCTTTCTGAGATTCCCAAAAAGGCAAAGAGACCCAAAGCGTTGGGCTCTTCCTTAAAGACAATCTTTCTAATTTCTAGTTCTAGTTTCAGATGTCATGGTCAATGCCTTCAGGTTCACTGCCGGATCAATGGCATCCAAAACAGTGGGAAGAAGGCATCTTTGGCTATGGACATGGAAGGCAGATATTTCCATAAAGCAGGGGTTGATAGGAAAGCCTTTCTCAAGAGAAACTTTTTGAGGAACCAATAGAAAAAGCCGCACAGAATACTCTGCAGCCTCAAATTTCTCTATTAATGATAAAGTTCAGCGGAGAGATTTTAAATAATCTTTCTACTCCAGGAAACCCTTTGGTGTTACAGAAATTCTTATAGCTATGGTAGGAGAGACAACAGATTCTTTAAGAATAGATGGGAGAAAGCCAGGCCCAATAAGATAAACCCAGAGGTGACTCCTTCTCCTGGTTTACCTCCACCCTTGACAAATGAGGGAGAGACATCATTTCAAGGATTATGCCATAGAAAGCAAAAGGACCCCCATCCCAGATTTCTCACCTCTCCCTCAACCAGTCCAAGAATAAGGCTGTGTTCAAACACACAGACTACTTTTTTCAAATTGGGTCAATAGAATTTTTCCTGGAACAGGAGCAGGTCATGGGCTTTTTGATTTAAAGACCAAATACCTTGTGAGGGTCAGATATTTTTTCTGAGTAAATTGTGTCATTACTTCCTAACTTGTATTAATGGTGAAAAAAATCCTTCCCTAGTGAATTTATCTAATCTATCTGCCTATATAATATATTATTTCTAGGTTTGTATAGATTGCCCATCATCATAGTATCTAGGTGCCCCACATGTATTTAAGAAGAAATAATCATTCCCCTTTCTTTCCCATCCAGGCAGCAGCTAGCAGCAAAGTAGCAAATTATTTAAAGTGTGTGTGTTAAAAGAACACATTCATGGAAAGGTTTGTCAGAGAAATGAATTCTGCATTTAGTGCTGAATGCAGTGAGGCTTGTAGGCATTCATATCTCATCGGAAAGTGAGTTTTGGTCTCACCCTATGAATGTTCCTTCTTCTGCACTCAAATTTCCACACATTGGCCAATAGTTTTATCGTTACTGTCATTAGAAGTCCTTTGCCTCTTAGTCTGAAGTGGTCTCTCTGGCTAGTACTAGTCCAGTGGAGGACTTTGAAAATCAGGACAGAGGCCTTGAATTCAACTGTGTATTCAGTGAGGAAACAGTGGAGTTGTAGCCTGAACAATGGCATCTCATTATTCCAGTAAATATTCATAACCAATTTAAAGTGCTTATTATATTTGGAAGTAAGTTCAATTGTTATTCATATTTGCAGTGCAAACTCTAAGGAATATTGTACACTAAGTGCCACTCTGTGCAAATATTCTATTTGTTAGTTCATTCAGACCGTTTTCAAATCTATTAATTATCTTTTAGCTCTTAGAGAACATAGCTTCTGAAAGATATTAAAGTTCCCATTCCAGGATGATATAAAGCACCTGTAATGAATAATAGACATTGCATAGAGTCTTAAAGATGTGTTGTACAGATAATATATTTCCTTTTTGGTTTTAAGAACAAAGTATTATCTCCTAAACAATAAACATGACAAGACATTGTTTTGAGATGGAGGGAAATGAAAAACCGAGTACCTTCAACATCTGGGGAAGCGTTACCTCATTCTGATAACAGCTTTCTTTCTTTTTTAAAATTCACAACAGGGATGTAGTATCTCATAGATCCTTAGTCATTAAATTTTCCAGAGAAGCTACTCCTTGCAGAATTATGGTCCACATTCTAAAATTTACATTAAAAATGAAAGAAAATGGAAATCAGGAGCTAATTTTCTACTCAAATCTCTGGTGGTCCAAGCTACGACAAGGAGAGAATTTTGAGTAATGAGATATAGGGCTTTTAACTTAAGTCAATCAGGGGCTAGGGGCCTATATCAGAAAGCCCTATAAAATAGCACACGAATAGTCTGAACAGGGAAGAACTAAGGTTAGTAGGGAGCAGGCTGAGCAGGACGCCTCAGAGGAGAGCACCACACTTGGTTATAAAGGAACTGGCTTTAGATATAGCTTGAGTTTTGCCTTTTTTAAATTTGAGTTCTGTTTCACCTTATGTTTTTGTTGTGCCAGCATGTGCCAGGGAGGAAAGTTCTCTCTCCGAAAGATTCTTGCTGTTGGAACACATTGGTGGACTCTGACAGCACTTAAAACAGCACTTACAGAAATGTAATAACTGTTTTACTGGGGAAAAATAATGAAAATAGATCTATCTAAATGGTGTGACTTTTTTCATATTTAACTTACAACATTTATATAATGTTTTTAATAGAAGTGTTATGGAAATTCATCCTTGTATGACTGTATTTTAAAGGATGCATGATTGCTTTAAAATGTCTCCACTTGATTGTACCTCAAAATGTAACTAGACAGAGAAATGTCCTGCCCTGAAAAGGTGGCAATATAGAGCCTTGAGTGACTGCAAAGAAGTAATTATGATTTCAGAGCACTAGAGGAATGGCAGAGAGTTGTTTTCCATGCTCACTAGCTGTTGTAATGCTTCATTAAAGGCTTCATTAAGGACAGACATTTCTGCATGTACACACATACCAACTCTGCATCCGACAAAGTGGGTATTCACCCATGAAAGCTCATGCTCCAATATGTCTGATAGTCGATAAGGTGCCACAGGACTCTTTGCAACTTAGTTAGAAGCTCCTGGCCAATCAGTAGTGAGTTTTGTCGGGGTGCAAAATTGGCTTCCATTTGAACACCAGTCAAATCCAGCACAGTCCTGCTGGGAGAAGATAGTGCTGGAATCTGTGGGTTGGATCTCAGTGCAGTTTCCTATAATTTTACAGAAGTCCGTGAGATTTATACTGGAAAACACCATTAAGGAGGAATCACAGACTGAAGGCCAAATGTCTTCAGGAGATATACTACATAAATGAACCAAAGACAAGTGTGTGAGCCTAACACCTGCGATAGTTGTCAAGTTTTCTTTCTGATCTTATTTGAAGTTATGTATATACTCAGTAGTATGAATAGCTGAAGTAATTAGTTGTGTAGCAAAACTAAATGTTTTATCTACTTGTCAATATAATACCCAAGGTGAGCCTACATGAAAGCAGAAGATATCTGATTGTCAAAAGTTCCAATCCCTGTATTTACTTTGTATGGTAAGATATATTGGGGTTTAGGCCCTGTGTTATATTCTTCACTTAAAGGAAAATAACAAATCTCTAGTTAGAGATGTTAGTCTAGGTAGGGTGCATTGTAACTGCTGTGTTGTAACAGTTTATCTCTGGAGTGTTATTCATAAAAAGGGAATTTGAAGTGTGTGTGTGTGTGTGTGTGTGTTCCTGTCTTATGGTAAAAAACTAGTACTGGATTCCTAAGAAGAGAAAGAAAGTGAATCCTATTATAATTTCCCCTTTTAATATTTGGAAAGTTCCTATGGAAAATCCAGCTGTAGTCTCTTGCAAGGATAGGGATTCAGGATCTGTGCAAATACTTTAAGTCAGAGAGATGAACTCTGTAGTACAGAATTGGTAAGTAGATTGACTTTGCCTCTCCATACGTAGGTTACACTATCATAACTTTGTAGTTGTTAATGATGCTGTCATAACTCTAGTCCCAGATTTGGACCTTAGCGTCCAAAATATGGGGGTTAGCATGAAAACCTCCAAGCTTAGTTACCAGCTTGGACCTGGTACTTGCTGCCACCACCCAAAAAATTAGAGTGTTTTGGGGCACTCTGGTCCCTCTGAAAAACCTTCCCTGGGGACCCCAAGACCCAAATCCCTTGAGTCTCACAACAAAGGGAAATAATCCTTTTTCCCTTCCCCCCTCCAGGTGCTCCTGGAGAGATACACAGACACAAGCTCTGTGAATCCAAACAGAGTGACTCCCCCTCTCCGTTCCCAGTCCTGGAAACAAAAGCACTTTCCTCTTCACCCAGAGGGAATGCAAAATCAGGCTAGCAAATCCAACACACACAGATCTCCCCCTGATTTCTTCCTCCCACCAATTCCCTGGTGAGTACAGACTCAATTTCCCTGAAGTAAAGAAAAACTCCAACAGGTCTTAAAAGAAAGCTTTATATAAAAAAGAAAGAAAAATACATACAAATGGTCTCTCTGTATTAAGGTGACCAAATACAGGGTCAATTGCTTAAAAGAATATTGAATAAACAGCCTTATTTAAAAAGAATACAAATCAAAGCACTCCAGCACTTATATTCATGCAAATACCAAAGAAAAGAAACCATATAACTTACTATCTGATCTCTTTGTCCTTACACTTAGAAACAGAAGATTAGAAAGCAGAAACTACTTCTTCAAAGCTCAGAGAAAGCAGGCAGACAGACAAAAGACTCAGACACATACTTCCCTCCACCCAGAGTTGAAAAAAAATCCGGTTTCCTGATTGGTCCTCTGGTCAGGTGCTTCAGGTGAAAGAGACATTAACCCTTAGCTATCTGTTTATGACAGATGCCTCCATAGGAATAGACTGTCACAGGCTTCCTCCAAAGCAGTGATTTTAACCTAACAAACATTTGAACAAATATCCAAAGACACAATTAAACAGGAGCTCAGATACCACCATGATAAGCATTGTATAAATGCTGAAATAGAACACCAGTTGTTGGCACCAATGAGTATTTAAATCACCTAGGGTATGTCTACACTGCAATTAGACAGCCCCTTAGTCCGAGCTCCACAAGCCAAAGTCAGCTGGCACAGGCCAGCTTCAGGTTTTTAATAGCAATGTAGACATACCCCTACAGGCTAATTACCTCTGTGTTTCCCTTCTTCTCAAGGTTAATTTACAGTTATCGTGCATTCATTGGAGATATTACCTGCCAAAAAACCTGGAGTTTTTTGTACGTAGCTGCAGGATACAGACATCATAGATATAAATAACAGCAGGTTTATTTTAACACTTAACAGGAGAAAAAAACACAAGCTCAGTGGAGTTACACTAAGGCTGAATGTGGCCCAAGGTTTTATGTTATGCAAGAGACTAAAGATAGATCTGCTGTACACAGACACACATTTATGTCTAACAGAGTATTTGTTCTGAAATTTTGTTATGGAATTTATTCCTAGAATTGTTTTTCTTTTTAATTTACAAAGTACTTAGAGCTTGGCATAAGCACATTTTCTGTATAAAAATAATAAAAAAAAAATACAAGGGGAAAAGCTTTGAAAATTTAATAAAAGCAAGTATAACAAAAACAGTAAAAGCAAACCAGAACCAGCACTTGGCACAATCGGATTTTAACCAGGTCCTTTTTCGTGCCTATATCACCTTGAAAGTGTGCTATCTACTTCAGTATTCTGAATCCCTGGGTTTCACCCACTGACTATTCAGATTAGAAAACGCAGCCCTTAGGGGGGAGGGTGAAAGGAGCAGGGACACAAACCTTATTCACAAAGGCTATTACACTAAGGGCATGGATATACTTGTAGATGTAGAGAGCTTTAAGTTAAACCAGCCTTCATAGAGAGCAGTAGGGAAAGCGCTGCAATCTGTCCACACTGGCAGCTGCAAGCTCACTGGCATGACCACATTAGCAGCTCTTGCAATGGCCACAGAGAGCAGTGCATTGTGGTAGCTATCCCAGCATGCAAAGTGGCTGCAACATGCTTTTCAAATGAGGTAGGTGGGGTGGAGTGTGACAGGGAGTGTGTTGTGTGTACGTAGGGGGAGAAAGAGTGGGTTTTGGGGGGCTGAGAGCATGTCAGCATGCTGTCTTGTAAGTTCAGACAGCAACAGACCCCCCTCCACTCCATCCCTGTGTGTCTCTCTCACACACAGCATTCCACTGTAATGGTTGCTTTGTCTCAGAGCAGATAAGCATGCTGGCTGTCAAATGGAGCTTTCAGAGGGCATATGGGCATGCCTGCAGTGATTCCAAAACAATGCCAAGAATGGCCACTTGACTTAAGGGGATTGTGGGACGTTTCCGGAGGCTGATCAGAGCACAGTAATGCAACACCTCGTTCACACTGATGCCTGGGTGTTTCAGCCAATGTGCACCAAATGTTAATCTTCTCGCCGAGGTGGAGTACCAGGAGCGCTCTAGCCCAGGAGTCAGAGAGCTCTGTGTGCCTTGCCACTGTGGACGGGTAGTGAGCTAGAGTGCCTGCGGCTGCTTTAATGTGCTCTAACCCACAAGTCCTACGTTGGTCATGTAAATATGAGATACGTCTCCCAAAACCTTTATTTAGTAAGCACACACTGTTATTCAGAGTTCCTCCTTCACAGTCTTGTTTCTAATTCTCAGTTCTCTTTAGCTTTTCATTAGCCAGCTTCCTAAACGCATTTAGTTGAGATTTCACCAATGTTGCACATTCCTTCCTTTATAATCAGCATGGTATGCTTTCTGTCCTTTTTACATTATTATATAAAAGCCACCATATCTTTTCCCCACATTTTCCTTTATATTAAAATTGAAAAAGTCATTCTTCTAAGTGAGATATTTATAAAAGAGACAATATTGGTGAGATAATATAATTTATTGGACCAACTTCTGTTGGGGAAAGAGACAAGCTTTCGAGCTTACACAGAGCTCTTCTTCAGGTCTGGGAAATGTATTCAACATGTCACAGCTAAATCCAAGGAGGAACAGATTGTTCAGTATAAGGAGTAAATAAGGTGTCCCTAGCCTCTGTTGTCAGAGGATGGAGATGGATAGCAGGAGAGAGATCACTTGATCATTGTCTGTTAGGTTCATTCCCTCTGGGGCACCTGGCATTGGCCACTGTCGGTAGACAGATACTGGGCTAGATGGACCTTTGGTCTGACCCGGTACGGCCGTTCTTATGTTCTTAGGTTAATACAGATTGGAAGAGACCATTCAAGATGAAGTGAGCAGTTAACACCTCTGTGGTTGTAGAGAAAAGGAAGTTTAGTGGGTTACAGATTGTTATAATGAGCCATAAATGTGTCTTTATTGAATCCATTATTTTTGTTGTCTAGCAAAGTTAAGAATTTAAGCTCCCAGGCTCACCAAACTTTTTGAAGGTGTGCAAATTTCCTTTGAAGAGGAGAACTGATATGGAGTGATTGTTTTGTTAAAAGTGTTCTCCCACCAGTGATATGGTATTTTTATCTTTTATCATTTTTCTCTGTGAGTTCATTCAGGAATGTAGTGATTGGTTTCAACCACATAGTTGTTACTGGGACATTTATTACTCTTGATTAGGTTTACCGCATGTTGTGATAGGCATGTGTAGGACCCCTGGATCTTGAAAGCTGTGTTGGGGAAAGGTACTGATCATTGTAGCAGTGAAGATATGTCTGCAGGTTTTGCATCTGTTGTTCTGGCAGGGTCTGGTGCCTCTTTATTCCAGCTACGTGAATAATATAGTTATAATCGACGTAGCTTTGGTCAACTTATTGCAGTGTCTACACCACGCTGGGTCAACGGGACAAACTCTCCCGTCAACTTACCTTACACTTCTAGTTCTGGTGGAGTACCCCTGTCGATGGGAGAGTGATCTGTGGTTGATTTAGTGGGTCTTCACTAGGCCTGCTAAATCGACCCCTGGTGGATCAATGGCTGCAGCATTGATTCCTGGTAAATGTAGACATACCCTTAGAAAGTTTTTCCTGAGTTTAATTTAAATCTGCTGTGCATTTGCTTTTTTTGCTTCAGTCTCAGGGTATTTGGGTGTTCAATTCCATGACACAATTTGATAGAGTGTCCTTGTTTAATGAAGGCAGTTTTTAAGTGTGTTAAGGTGCTTCTCCATGGAGCATATTCTGTGGTATGTGTAGATACCAGATTTCTTGGTGTGTCTTAGGTTGTTATTGGAGCTGTGAAAGTAAATATGGTGATCTGAGGATTTCCTGTACATACTTATCTGTAGGATTCTATTGTTGAAACTGCTTATGGTATCTAGGAAGTTGATTTTGATGGATGGGTGGTGTTCTTGAAGTTGTGGTAAAAATCTATGAGGGAGTGTAGGTTGTCTGTCCAGAGGATGAAAGTATCATTGATATATCTCAGGTATATCATTGGTTTCATGTTTCACTTGTGAACAACACTGCAAATAAGATCTATCTATCTAAATGCTGTATTGTGCTATTTCACATCCCTTTTCTGAGTCACTGTGTAAACTTGATGTCATTTATCCATCTGCCTTATTGTTTTATTCCCCCATACCTCCTCTCAATAATTATCTTTGGGGAAGGGAGCATGACTTATCTATGCTGTGAGGCACTTAGCAGACTTTGGGATGCTTTAAGATAGGAAATAATGATTGTGTTTTGGATCAGGAAATGTGATTTTTTTATGCAGTGCTCCAGCTTCATCCTCTGTAAGTAGCAAAGATGGTAAAAAATAGTCAAGTGTTTGTAAACACTTTTCTTATAGCTTAAGTATTTCTAACATGCCTATGAGACTGGAACCTCATTGTTTTTTATTATTTTATTTTTTTATGTTTACAATGTTTGCAAAACTAATGTGAGTTAATTATTTTTTTCCCAGTAATTTAAATTATGTATATATATATAGTGGTGTGGGTCCTGCACTTATTGGCGGATTTGCTCACCTTAGTGATCTTCCCCTCTGGTGGAACCCACGGTCTGGGTCAACTCCTCCTGTATCTGATCAGGAGTTGGAAGGTTTGGGAGGAACCCGGGCCCGCCCTCTACTCCGGGTTCCAGCCCAGGGCCCTGTGGATTGCAGCTGTCTATAGTGCCTCCTGTAACAGCTGCATGACAACTAGAACTCCCTGGGCTACTTCCCCATGGCCTCCTCCAAACACCTTCTTTATCCTCACCACAGGACCTTCCTCCTGGTGTCTGATAATGCTTGTACTTCTTAGGCCTCCAGCAGCACACCCTCTCACTCTCAGCTCCTTGCACCTCTTGCTCCCAGCTCCTCACACACCCACCACAAACTGAAGTGAGCTCCTTTTTAAACCTAGGTACCCTGATTAGCCTGCCTTGATTGGCTGCAGGTGTTCTAATCAGTCTGTCTGCCGTAATTGGTTCTAGCAGGTTCCTGATCCGTCTAGTGCAGCCCCTGCTCTGGTCACTCAGGGAACAGAAAACTACTCATCCAGTGACCAGTATATTTGCCCTCTCCCAGACTCCTGTACCCCACTGACCTGGGTCTGTCACAAATATATAGTGAATTTGAATCTATAGATATAAAATAGAGAAGGGGCAGATTAATTGCTGTACCTGCACTCTGCAGTGGAGAGAGGGAACTGTGGAGGAGCCAGTTGCTGGCTACCTGATTTTCACCTACCTTGTCCTCCTGTAAATTAAAGGTGCAAGGGAGCAGCATTAGCTTACACCACTCAGTTAAGGTCTCTCAGGGAAATTAGGGCAGTGCGGTATAATAGAGCTTTGCTGTGCTGTGACCCCTCTCTTCTCTGTGCTGTCCATGCTCTGCCTCTAGAATGCCCCTAACTGAACCCCATTATTCCCTTATGCTTTGAGTGGGGAGATGGCAGGAGGAGTTTTCCACTGGCAGAATTTCTTTGTGCATGGGAAATTCTCCACTGGCTCTTCCCCACTGCTCTGAAGCCACTTTGTAAACTTAGATGGTGAGAGAATTGGGCCCCAAGTGTTTAAGAATATTGCAAAGGTGTTACTGAAAGGGAAATCCTAGTAGTGCCCAACTATGAAGCTGCTAGCAGCATCTCCAAAGTAATTTTATTAATATAATATATATATATGCCTCTAGTTCAACAATCTTATATAGACTACTGGGAGCAGCAATTTCTACTCATCTCTTTTTTGCCCTTCTTTGCTTTTCCTCTACCTCCCCTACAGTTTTTACCTTGTGAGAAAAGTTTGCATGTGGAAAGGTCTCCTTTTCATTCATAGTGAATTCCTATTACTAATTCAACAAAGTAGTCAAAGTAAGGATAGCTCAGTTTACTAGTTTTTGTTAAAGGGAAACAATGATGGTATTATTTTTTTAATTGAAAAAGTAAGATGTGAATAGAATAAAAATGGCATATTTCTTTTAAAAAATCCATCTTAGTGATATATATAAATCACTTTTAATGTATACAATAAACTGTGTAAACATTGTCTAATTTAATCTGTAGTATAACCCTGTTAGGTAGGTAAGCATTATTAAACTGATTTTTCTAAACAGAAGAGTCATCAGCGGTGGGGGCACGTGGAAAGTGGGGCTTGGTGGCCATTATGCTCAGGGTCCTACAGTGGTTAAACAGGCAGCATCACTGAGAAGAATGTCTTCAGTAACTGAATAGTGAAGAGAGACTGGATGAGGTTGATATCCAAGGAGAGTGTGTTCTCTACCATAGAGGTCAGCACAGAAATGGCTTAGTGATCCATCAAACATAGGGCTAAGGGTGGAGCCTCTAAAAAGGTAAGCAATGTCAGAGTGCAGATAGCAGTAAACAACAAATTAAGACTGAGGGAAGAGTACTATCTATTGCCAAACCTCCACCTTCTATTTGGACACTTTAAATGCCATATGGTGGGCCTGATATGATCATGGCAGCTCAAGGCAGTGAACACAAATGTGTACAAACTTATAGCACCTATCTTATAAATTCATATGGGCTGGTGTGCCTTAGAGACTCATTGGTGTTCAATGGCTTCTCTGTGTTCAAAGAGTTCTCCTGCAGGTGTGTGCTTGTAGGCTCAGGGCCTATACCAGCAAGAAAGCAAGTAAGAGGTAGAAATATTGTGGATGTGCAGTGTTGTGACAGAATGTATTTGAAGATGAATAATGGAAATATAAACTGCAATAACCACGATTCAATAAAATGTTTTGGAGTGTCTGAATAAAATGTTTTGGAGTGTTTGGGTGTGTCAGCATGAACAAAACAGGAGATGGAAAAGATGAGAGGATAAAAAATGGAAGCTTGCTATAGATCATTGGGATGGAGGGAGAAAACAACTCAGGTAAGAAAGACAGGAAAGGGAAAGCAGAGTGTAGATAGAGTGTGTGAAGTCACAGTTATTAAATGTTATAGAAAAAATGGAATGAAGTAAAACAGACTGGAGAAAAAGGAAGGTAAACATTAAACTAGGATGAAGAGATATTTGAGAAGAAAATAAAAAGGGAGACAGTAATTTAATTGCTATAATGTTTAATAGAAAGTTTAATGCTCCAATAATTCACAAAAATTGATAGATTTGGGTATGAAAAATAGTTGAATAGAAACCTAGCAAATAAAACCCAGTTAAACAAGCTGCTAGAAATGGGATGAGGATAGGTACAGTAAACCAAAACAACACTGGGAGCAGGATGTTAGTGTAAAAACAGTGGAAGTGCTTTTCTTTCTTATCCCAGTCTCTCTAAATCCTGTCTGCTATCGTGGTTTTCAGTGTTGCAACCATGCAATAGTATCTCTCACTTTTTGTTCGTTTTTTTTTTAAGGATGTCATGCTATTCTGTGCATGGATAATTCAAGAACTTATTTTAAATATAAAATTATATAGACTTAGTTGTTTCAGGGGGGGAATAGGGTGTTGCTTTGTAACTCTAATAATTCCAGCAGCGTGCAGACCTCCAGATATTCATGTGTATGTATCACTGGACAGTTCACTAAATGACTGTTCAAAAATGACAACAAATTATTACCGTGCATGTCTTCTATAATGTTATGAACTAAATATCTTCAGAACATCAAAGTCACTCGCCTTTCTTCACAAGCAAAGGAGGGTTAGTCTTGATTAATAGCTGGATGAGAGACTTCCAAAGGAGGGGAAGGCATTTCAGGAAATGACATTAACTTGGGTTGCACTTTTCCTTTGGAATAAGAATCAAATTGCTTCCTTAACTTGGTATTAGGACATACTGTGCTACTGCAGCTTGGATGTGATGTAAATCCTGTGATGGGTCTCTTGTGATAAAGATTGTATTAAATTATTTGCAAGAATAAAGATATTATCCATAGCATACTAACCCTTATACTAATATGATATTCTCCCTGCCTCAGAATCATCCTGAACTGCACTCACTTCATGCTTAAACTTTTGTTTGGTGTTGCTATGCAGTGTTAAATTGCTTGCGTGTTCCATCTCAGAAGTGGGTGCATTTCAGTGGAAGGTGATGGGATCCTTAAATATATAAACATTAATTTGTAATTCTGTAAAACCATCATACTGTGAGAAAGATGTTATATAAATTTCTTGCCTTGTCCTGGTCCATGTCCTGTTAGCATATGATTCTTGTGAAAAAACATATCCACAAAGTTATCCTTCATAGAACTTTCCATATGACAGAATGTATGGATTGCATACAATACTTTAGTCAGGGCCTGTCCCTTGAGGCTATTTTCTATCCGAATAGAAAGGGATCCCTTAAGGTTACTTTTTATTGCAAACTTCAGTATTTTACATTCTTTCTTTTCTCCTTATTTTTTCTCCCTCACCCAATTTGTTTTGCTAAACTGCTTCCTCCACCATTTCTCTGACTAATACTATTTTCTATTCTGAATTTTCCTCATTGATAACCTTCTTCTCTGCCCTATTAGGCTGTCTCACTTAGGGTATGTCTACACTACGAGATTATTCTGATTTTACATAAACCGGTTTTGTAAAACAGATTGTGTAAAGTCGAGTGCACGCGGCCACACTAAGCACATTAATTCGGCAGTGTGCATCCATGTACCGAGGCTAGCATCGATTTCTGGAGCATTTCACTGTGGGTAGCTATCCTGTAGCTATCCCATAGTTCCCGCAGTCTCCCCCACCCATTGGAATTCTGGGTTGAGTTCCCAATGCATGATGGGGCAAAAACAGTGTCGCTGGTGATTCTGGGTAAATGTCGTCACTCAATCCTTCCTCCGTTAAAGCAGTGGCAGACAATCATTTCATGCCCTTATTCCCTGGATTGCCTTGGCAGACGCCATAGCATGGCAACCATGGAGCCTGTTTTGCGATTTGTCGCTGTCATCGTATGTGTACTGGATGCTGCTGACAGAGGCAGCGCTACACAGCAGCATTCATTTGCCTTTGCAAGCTAGCAGAGATGGTTACCATCCCTATTGCACTGTCTGCCATTCTAAATTGGCGATGAGAGACAGTTTTCAATCATTTTGTACCGTTTACAATTGGAAATTGGCGATGACAGTTATCAAGCATTTTGTACCATCTGCTGCTATCATGGGTGCTCCTGGCTGGCTTCGCTGAGGTCGGCCGGGGGCACCAAAACAAAAATGGGAATGACTCCTTGGGTCACTGTCTCCTTTATGTTTTGTCTAAAAATAGAGTCAGTCCTGCCTAGAATATGGGGCAAGTCTACTAGAGAGCAAGAGAGCACAGCTGCTCCAGATCAGAGCCCCAGAGATCCTACAGAAATGATGAGTGCATGCCATTCTAGGGGGTGCCCCTGCAACAACACCACTCGTTGCTTCCCTCCTCCCACGCCCCTCCTGGGCCACCGTGGCAGTGTCACCCCATTTGTGTGATGAAGTAATAAAGAATGCAGGAATAAGAAACACTGACTTTTTAGCGAGATAAAGTGAGGGGGAGGCAGCCTCCAGCTGCTCATAGACTCATAGACTCGAGGACTGGAAGGGACCTCGAGAGGTCATCGAGTCCAGTCCCCTGCCCTCATGGCAGGACCAAATACTGTCTAGACCGTCCCTAATAGACATTTATCTAACCTACTCTTAAATATCTCCTGAGATGGAGATTCCACAACTTCCCTAGGCAATCTATTCCAGTGTTTAACTACCCTGACAGTTAGGAACTTTTTCCTAATGTCCAACCTAAATCTCCCTTGCTGCAGTTTAAGCCCATTGCTTCTTGTTCTATCATTGGAGGCTAAGGTGAACAAGTTTTCTCCCTCCTCCTGATGACACCCTTTTAGATACCTGAAAACTGCTATCATGTCCCCTCTCAGTCTTCTCTTTTCCAAACTAAACAAACCCAATTCCTTCAGCCTTCCTTCATAGGTCATGTTCTCAAGACCTTTAATCATTCTTGTTGCTCTTCTCTGGACCCTCTCCAATTTCTCCACATCTTTCTTGAAATGCGGTGCCCAGAACTGGACACAATACTCCAGTTGAGGCCTAACCGGCGCAGTGCTATGATAGTCCAGGCAGGACATTAATGAGTGGGGGAGGAGGGAGAGGAACACAGCCTTCTGCTGCTATGATAGTCCAGGGAGTACAGAATCTTTTCTTTAGACACGAAAGGGCAGAAGGGGGGCTGATGGATCTCAGGCTCCAGCTGCTATGATGAGGATGGTTACCCACCATTTTGTACCGTCTGCCAGGAATGACAGGGAGTCATTCCCATTTTTACCCAGGCGCCCCCGGCCGACCTCACTGAGGCCAGCCAGGAGCACTCACAGGATGATGACAAGGATGGCTATCAGTCATTTTGTAATGTACTGTCTGCCACCGGGGAAGGGAGGGGAGAGGATGCTGCTGTTTAGCGCTGCAGCACCCTGTCTACCAGCAGCATCCAGTAGACATACGGTGACATTGAAAAGTGGCAAGAAACATTTTTTTTCCCTTTTCTTTGAAGGGGGGAGGGGGGTAAATCGACGACATATTCCTTGAACTACTGGCGAAAATGTTTTTGACCCTTCAGGCATTGGGAGCTCAGCCAGGAATGCAAATGCTTTTCGGAGACTGTGGGGACTGTGGGATAGCTGGAGTCTCAGTCCCCCCTCCCTCCCTCCAGGAGCATCCATTTGATTCTTTGGCTTTCCATTACTCTTGTCACGCAGCACTGTGCTGCGTCCCTGCTGTGGCCTCTGTCTATCATAGCCTGGAGATTTTTTCAAACGCTTTGGCATTTCGTCTTCTGTAACAGAGCTGTGATAGAACAGATTTGTCTCCCCATACAGCGATCAGATCCAGTATCTCCCGTACGGTCCATGCTGGAGCTCTTTTTGGATTTGGGACTGCATCACCACCTGTGCTGATCAGACCTCCACGCTGGCCAAACAGGAAATGAAATTCAAAAGTTCACGAGGCTTTTCCTGTCTACCTGGCCAGTGCATCCAATTTCAGATTGCTGTTCAGAGCAGTCACAGTGGTGCACTGTGGGATACCGCCTGGAGCCAATACCGTCGATTTGCGGCCACACTAACCCTAATCTGATATGGCAATACCGATTTCAGCGCTACTCCTCTTGTCGGGGAGGAGTACAGAAACCGGTTTAAAGAGCCCTTTATATCGCTATTAAGGGCCTCGTTGTGTGGACGGGTGCAGAGTTAAATTGGTTTAATGCTGCTAAATTCGGTTTAAACGCGTAGTGTAGACAAGACCTTATATTCAAGCATAGCTTCTACAATTATTATGCTTTTCTTCTGTGACGTCCTTGTCTGCAACTTTCAGCGCTGGCAGTGTCCTTTCCTGTCACTATACATCTAACAATAACCATGTGTTATTTGTGAATCTTTTATATTCTAAAACAAGTCAACCTACCTCTTTGATTCTTCTCTCTACTGATAGGCAGTACAATGCTGTGTGTGTTGATTCAGATCAGAATATAATTTAACAATATAAAATGCAGGCTTCTTTATCTTGCTACATCAGTGCTGCTGAAATTTTGAAACACTTATGCATTGTGCATCATTAGATAAGAGGTTATCTATATTACATTAACATACACGGTAGATGAATTCTGATTTCAGCTGGCAGCAAAATGGTATTGTATTAAATTTTTACCAGAAATCTAGTATAGGTCAGAGATTATTATAGTCCATTAAACTTCCTTCTGATTTTTATCTAATGTTGCCATTTATTTTCTATAGATAATCAAAAAATAGATTTAGCTTTCATGCACGTTGATTCTTTGGCATGATTCCAAGAATCAGTGGTGGATTTTTTTATGATACATTCAAAGTCATATGTTTTTGCTAAATTGGATCTCAAATATAAGTTCTTATAAATGCCTAGTTTGAAGATTATGTAAACTGGTAGCAATGAAATAATTTAGTCTCAGACAGTGCTAATGCAACTTGTAAATATGTCTCCAGCTCTCTTCCATTAACTTCTGAACCTGCTACTACATTAATTCCTGACTTCTACTTTTATTACCACAAACGGGTGACGCAGTCACTCCCTTTCTTCTAGAGACTTCTAGTGTGCCTCTATCCTATCTTCTGCTATCCAGTCTCTGAGTGCCTTTCTATTTCTTTCTGAACATCAAAAACTGGTCTAAAATTATACTCCTTTTCTCTCCTCCCAAATTATTCCCTTCTCACTTATCTATCACTGGTGGTAACATTGCTGCCTTCTCAGTTCAACAGAATCTCCGGAGGTTGTTATTTTCAACCTGTCACCTACTTCTCCCTACAATTTGCTGATGTTGCTAATCCCCCTTCCCCAACAACATCTCCATAATCTGCCCATCCCTACTACCAAGACAAAATCTGCCAAGTATCACGTTTCATTTGCACCTGTCTCTTTCTCTTTCCTGCCCATAGTCCAACTGGAGTCCTGTGTGTCCAGGTGAGCAACAGGCAGGAAGCAAGGACTCCTCTACAGTGGTAACCATTGCTTGGTAGGGTCTTCTATAGAACCTACTCTGCAGGAAGCCAGGTGGTTTCTATCGTTACTTTTACTGTTCCTTCTGCTGAATTCAAGTCATGAATGAACAGCCAGGAGCAGCGGATGTAGTAGCAGGCAGAAGAGAACAGCTGGTCAGGAAACAAGGTGATAAGTTCAATCCTAGCCCCAGGCCTCCGTTCCCACCAACAAACATCCACCCCACTGCCCCAAGCTGGCCCCCTCAGCAGTCTTCCCACCACTGCCAGCTACTTGAGATTTCCCCCATCACCAAACCGCTTAGTTGACCATTCAACCATCACCTTACCTAGGTACTTCCCTCCACAACTTCCCCTCAGTTATCAACTGACTTGTTCAGCCCTCCCATGTCATCTACCCACTACCATCATCCCCACCACTAAGCACTCACTCACAGACCCATCTTCACCAGGCACAACCCCCAAAACTAACCTCTGTACATGCCTATGCACATTCTATCTCTTCCTATATCCGCCATCACCAGCCTTTTCAACTCCACTTCCATTTCCACCTCCTCCCAAGATGCAAGCTCATTGCTCCTTTCTACCTGTCTATAAAGGATTTGACACATTGTTAGTGTACAAGTTATACATTAATAGTAATAAGTATGTGTTTAATGTACATTGTTGTGCATTCATATATTTATGGATTTCTTAACTTTCAAAGTATGTCATAAAGCCCATCTTTTGTTTCTCTTTTGTTGAGGTTATTGAGCAGAGACAAAGGGCTAGGACAGCTGTATTTATGGACAGCCCTCCTATACTATTCTGTGTGTTTTAACCTATAGAATGAACATTTATAACTATTTTTATACAATCAAAGTATCACAGAATCATAGACTTTAAGGTCAGAAGGGACCATTATGATCATCTAATTGACCTCCTGCACAATGCAGGATACAGAATCTCACCCACCCACTCCTGTATCAAACCTGTGTCTGAACCATTGACGTTCTTAAATCATGGTTTAAAGACTTCAAGGTGCAGAGAATCTTTC
The DNA here is from genome assembly GCF_007399415.2 of Gopherus evgoodei. Lineage (NCBI taxonomy): Eukaryota > Metazoa > Chordata > Testudines > Testudinidae > Gopherus > Gopherus evgoodei. The sequence goes on from NC_044326.1 coordinate 9,890,445, forward strand.
AGCAAGTGCCCCGTTCCTCACGCTACATAGGAAGGTGAAAATCTCCCAAGGGCTCTGCCAATCCGCCCTCGAGGAAAATTCCTTTCTGACCCCAAATATGGTGATCAGCTAAACTCTGAGCATGTGGGCAAGACTCACCAGCCAGACACCCAGGAAATAATTCTCTGTAGTAACTCAGATCCCACCCTATCTAACATCCCATCACAAGCCATTGGGCATATTTACTGCTAATAGTCAAAGACCAATCTCATTATACCATCCCCTCCGTAAGCTTATCAAGCTTAGTCTTGAAGCCAGATATGTCTTTTTCCCCCACTACTCCCCTTGGAAGGCTGTTCCAGAACTTCACTCCTCTGATTGTTAGAAACCTTCATCTAATTTCAAGTCTAAACTTCCTGATGGCTAGTTTATATCCCTTTTTTCTTGAGTCCATATTGGCACTGAGCTTAAATAATTCCACTCCCTCCCTGGTATTTATTCCTCTGATATATTTATAGAGAGCAATCATATCTCCCCTCAGTCTTTTTTTGGTTAGGCTAAACAAGCCAAGCTCTTTGAGTCTCCTTTCGTATGACAGGTTTTCCATTCCTTGGATCATCCCAGTAGCTGTTCTCTGAACCTGTTACAGTTTGAGTTCATCCTTCTTAAACATGGGAGACTAGAACTGCACACAGTATTCCAGATGAGGTCTCACCAGTGCCTTGTAAAATGATACTAACTCTTCCTTATCTCTACTGGAAATACCTCGCCTAATCCATCCCAAGACCACATTAGCTTTATTCATATCCATATCACATTGGCGGCTCATAGTCATCCTGTGATCAACCTATACTCCAAGGTCCTTCTCCTCCTCTGTTACTTCCAACTTATGCGTCCCCAATTTATAACCAAAATTCTTGTTATTGATCTCTAAATGCATGACCTTGCACTTTTCACTATGAAATTTCATCCTATTACTATTCCTCCAGTTTACAAGGCCATCCAGATTTTCCTGTATGATATCCTGGTATTTCTCTGTGTTAGCAATACCTCCCAGCTTTGTGTCATCTGCAAACTTTATTAGCACATTCCCACTTTTTGTGCCAAGGTCAGTAATAAAAATATTAAATAAGATTGGTCCCAAAACCAATCCCTGAGGAACTCCACTAGTAACCTCCCTCCAGCCTGACAGTTCACCTTTCAGTACGACTCGTTGTAGTCTCCCCTTTAACCAGTTCCTTATCCACCTTTCAATTTTCATATTTATCCCCATCTTTTCCAAATTAACTAATAATTCCCCACGTGGAACTGTATCGAATGCCTTACTGAAATCGAGGTAAATTAGATCCACTGCATTTCCTTTGTCTAAAAAAATCTGTTACCTTCTCAAAGAAGGAGATCAGGTTGGTTTGGCACGATCTATCTTTTGTAAAACCACATTGTAATTTGTCCCAGTTACTGTTGACCTCAATGTCCTTAACTACTTTCTCCTTCAAAATTTTTTCCAAGACCTTGCATACTACAGATGTCAAGCTAATAGGCGTGTAGTTGCCTGGTTCACTTTTTTTCCCTTTCTTAAAGATAGGAACTATGTTAGCAATTCTCCAGTCATATGGTACAAACCCTGCATTTACAGATTCATTAAAAATTCTTGCTAATGGGCTTGCAATTTCATGTGCCATTTCCTTTAATATTCTTGGATGAAGATTATTTGGGCCCCCCGATTTAGTCCTATTAAGCTGTTGGAGTTTGGCTTCTACCTCGGATGTGATAATATCTACCTCCATATCCTCATTCCAATTTGTCATCCTACCATTATCCCTAAGCTCCTCATTAGCCTCATTAAAGATTGAGGCAAAGCATTTGTTTAGATATTGGGCCATGCCTAGATTATCCTTAATCTTACCACTCCATCCTCAGTGTTTAGCAGTCCCACTTCTTTCTTTGTTTTCTTCTTATTTATATGGCTATAGAACCTTTTACTGTTGGTTTTATTTCCCTTTGCAAGGTCCAACTATACATGGCTTTTGGCCTTTCTCACTTTATCCCTACATGTTCTGACCTCAATAAGGTAGCTTTCCTTGATGATCACTCCCATCTTCCACTCCTTGTAGACTTTCTGCTTTTTCTTAATCACCTCTTTGAGATGTTTGCTTATCCATCTTGGTCTACAACTCCTACCTATGAATTTTTCCCCTTTCTTGGGATGCAGGCTTCTGATAGTTTCTGCAACTTTGACTTAAAGTAATTCCAGGCATCCTCCACCTTTAAATCCCCAAGTTCTTCAGTCCAATCTGCTTCCCTAACTATTTCCTTATTTTTTTAAAGTTAGCCCTTTTGAAATAAAAAACCCTAGTCACAGATCTATTTTTGTTTATCCTTCCATTTAGTTTAAACTGAATTAGCTCATGATTGCTCAAACCAAGGTTGTCCCCTACAACCATTTCTTCTATGAGGTCCTCACTACTCACCAAAACCAAATCTAAAATGGCATCCCCTCTAGTTGGTTTAGCAACTACTTGGTGAAGGAATCCATCAGCTATCGCATCTAGGAAAGTCTGAGCCCTATTATTACTACTAGCACTTGTCCTCCAGTCTATATCTGGGAAGTTAAAGTCTCCCATGATCATATAATTCCTATTAGTATTTACTTCATTAAAAACATTAAAAAGGTCTCTATCCATATCCAAATCAGATCTCAGTGGTCTATAGCACACCCCAAACACTATCTCAGGGGAGGCTCTAGTAGCTTTCTTCCCCAATGTCATTTTTGCCCAGACAGACTCTCTTATCCATTCCATCCCTTCTTATTTCTTTACAGTCTTTCTAATCATTGATCTACAATGCTACTCCACCACCTTTGCCTTTAGTAACACAATAAAGAAAATCATTATTATGTGGTCATGGCTGCACCAACGATAACCACCATTTCTAGTGTAAATGCCCCAACTGGTGGAATACACCACTATAGTCTTAGGCTTCTGTCAAGCAAATGCTTGGTTGAAAACAGAATCCTTGCATCCCAGATGAGCAGGCAGTCACAAGGAGATAGTTCCAAAGCATGGAATCTAGCACTGAGAAGACCTTGCCTCCATTTCTCAAGAGGTCAAATGGGGGGTGGTGGTAGATAGAGAATGAAGGAAGTAATTCTAAAAACACAGAGCTTATGCACATCAGCATTTTAAATTGCACCCAGAAAACTGAGAAGTCTGTGCAGTGCCTAGAGCCCAGGTTTAATGTGCCCACTAATTTGCTTGACTAAACACGATTTAAAGGGCTTTAAGAAGCAAAATCAAAGTAATATTGTAAATGATACAGTCTGAATCTTTTTAATGCAGGCTGCCACAGTAGGGTGCGTAAAATACTTCCCTTTCTATTCACATTATGTATGTTAGAGTATCTGTGCATCCTCTTCAGGCATTGTCCTTTTATGTAGTTGATACATTTCACTGAAGTTTATTAATCAGAATGCACTTTTCATTCATGAATGGTTATGCAAGAACATTTTAAAGGATTCAGTGCAAGATCTTAACAGAACTTAGTGTAAGATTTGTCAGACTTTTGCATCCTCCTACAGTTAAACAGTATGTTTTACCTCATATTTTTGGAATTTTTGGAGTTTGATCAAAATGTGCAATACCATGTTACCGTGCTATTTAAAATATGGTAGCATTTCTAATCAATTACAGCATTTCGAACAATTCCCTTGTAATTGAGAGTCATTGTTATGGTTGAATAAATGAATACGTAACAAAAAATTGGCAACATTTTATAGTAATTACTGTTGTAATTATTTGAATATATTCAACAAGAAGATCTCCTGAAGTTTCAGCTCCTTTAGCTCCATTCTGAGATTGAAAAGTCTTTGATGATCAGTGAAGTGTCTTCTGAAGCAATGTTATTAATTCTAATGTATCTAATAACCAAAGAGATTATTGCCTGTAATCTTCAGAATTCTATCTAGTCACGTGTATTATCTTTGCTCCAGGAAGACAGCACACAATCTCATTGTAAGGAGCTGTGAACTGAAACCTGGATCTGCAAAGCTTAGGATGGCTGATATTCCCACAGTGCCACCAGGAAGCAGAAATACTGCCAGGGAGCATGATAGAGAGTAGGTGCAACAGGAAGTACCACTGAAGGGTGCCAGAATGACAGTACTCTGTGGCCCTCTGATTGGCCAAGTATCCTATTTAATTCCAGGGGTTGACCCAGGAAGTTGTCTGGGTAGCCGCACATACTCTGACCTGCTCTGACTCCATATTTTGTCATTGCTCCTGATCTGCAGACTCTGGTCTAAGCTGGACTCTGACCCTGATTTCTGCCACTTGATTCCAGCATGACACGACATGTGATCTCTGGTCTCTGACCACAGCCTGACTCTGACCCTGACTCTTGCTTACTGAATCTGACACTTGTGATTCCTTTGATTCCAGCTCAGCAACTACCGCCCCTGATGTGCAGCTGTTACCAGTAGGACTCAGCCCCAGCTGTAACCACTAGGTCAGACTACCTAGCCCTTTGTCCCTTACAACCATGATCCACTGTCCCCTACAGAATATTTTGTCAGCTCTTTTTAATATCTAATCCCAATTAAGAATTGTATTTCCTGGTTTAGGCACATTTGACATCCTCAAGGATTGGGCAATCCACCAGACCAAGCTGGATGAGAAAGCATCTCAGACATCCCTTTTCCTCCCATTTGATCACCCAAGACATTCTCTGCAGCTATCACACTGAGCACTTGAAAGCAATTACATACCTTTGCATATGACAGATTTCTTCTGATCACCTTTCCTTTGGTAGTCACATACTGCCCATCTTCTGCTGCTGCTTCTACTGCAGAGTGTCTCCTGCTTCTTGGATTACAAACTGCCAATCCTTCTGTTTTCTAATCTCTCTTGTTCCCTTGACACCAATTTGCTCTCTGGTTGGATCTGCACAGGTTTTATAGACTCCTAGACTCATAGACTCTAGGACTGGAAGGGACCTCAAGAGGTCATCGAGTCCAGTCCCCTGCCCTCATGGCAGGACCAAATACTGTCTAGACCATCCCTAATAGACATTTATTTAACCTACTCTTAAATATCTCCAGAGATGGAGATTCCACAACTTCCCTAGGCAATCTATTCCAGTGTTTAACTACCCTGACAGTTAGGAACTTTTTCCTAATGTCCAACCTAAATCTCCCTTGCTGCAGTTTAAGCCCATTGGAGGCTAAGGTGAATAAGTTTTCTCCCTCCTCCTAATGACACCCTTTTAGATACCTGAAAACTGCTATCATGTCCCCTCTCAGTCTTCTCTTTTCTAACAAAGAAACTAAACAAACCCAGTTCCTTCAGCCTTCCTTCATAGGTCATGTTCTCAAGACCTTTAATCATTCTTGTTGCTCTTCTCTGGACCCTCTCCAATTTCTCCACATCTTTCTTGAAATGCGGTGCCCAGAACTGGACACAATACTCCAGTTGAGGCCTAACCAGCGCAGAGTAAAGCGGAAGAATGACTTCTCGTGTCTTGTTTACAACACACCTGTTAATGCATCCCAGAATCATGTTTGCTTTTTTTGCAACAGTATCACACTGTTGACTCATATTAAGCTTGTGGTCCACTATGACCCCTAGATCTTTTTCTGCCATACTCCTTCCTAGACAGTCTCTTCCCATTCTGTATGTGTGAAACTGATTGTTCCTTCCTAGGTGGAGCACTTTGCATTTATCTTTATTGAACTTCATCCTGTTTACCTCAGACCATTTCTCCAATTTGTCCAGATCATTTTGAATTTTGACCCTGTCCTCCAAAGCAGTTGCAATCCCTGCCAGTTTGGTATCGTCCGCAAACTTAATAAGCGTACTTTCTATGCCAACATCTAAATCGTTGATAAAGATATTGAACAGAACCGGTCCCAAAACAGACCCCTGCGGAACCGCACTTGTTATACCTTTCCAGCAGGATTGGGAGCCATTAACAACTACTCTCTGAGTACGGTTATCCAGCCAGTTATGCACCCACCTTATAGTAGCCCCATCTAAATTGTACTTTCCTAGTTTATCTATAAGAATATCATGTGAGACCGTATCAAATGCCTTACTAAAGTCTAGGTATATCACATCTACCCAAATATGATTGTCCAAGAATTCTTCTGCCTCTCTAATGTTACACAGGATCAACAGCTGCTCTTCAAGACTATATCCCTACCCCCCCACTCTAATACAGCTATCAACTTGTACTTCATGCATAGCAAATCTTTGTTTTCAGGCAGGAAACAACAATGGCATATCCTTACAGGTCATAATAAATGTTCCGTTGTTATTTGTTATACAGAGTTGTAACTGGAGAAAATGCTCCTTCTTTCCATGGTGCAAACTCTCTCAGAAACCCGTTAGCATGCTTAGGTTTTCAGGTTGTAAGTGCCTTTATACACCTAGCCTCAGGTATCATTACTACCCCTCACTAACAGAGAGGGATTAACCACTTAGAGGAGTGGTGGCAACCTGTGGCCCGCGGGTCGCAGTTTGCCCAACACTAACTTAGAGAATTCAAACACCTGATCTGATAAAAGGCCGTACAACCTGTTCACACAAAGCCCTCACAGAAACACACACAAAACAGAACTCTCATTTGCCCTGTTCAGAGGCCGGGAAGTCCAGTCACATGCCCCTTTGAATACCAGAGAACAAGAGTTACTCCATTTTGTTACCTTGCCGCCATTTTGTGTTAGGCAAACACATCATTTAGGTACCATTCCACCATTAGCTGAAGGTAGGGGAGCACATAACAACAAGAATTGGTGGGGAAAATAACAAGGAGTGGTGACAGGTTTCAGTGGTAGCTGTGTTAGTCTGTATCAGCAAAAAAATGAGGAGTCTTTGTGTCATCTCAGAGACTAACAAATTTATTTGGGCATAAGCTTTTGTGGGCTACAACCCACTTCATCAGATGTATTTATACCTGCTCCTGTATCTTTTACTTCATACATAAAAGGATGGGGGACCTAATACTTGTAAAGCAACCTCCATCCTGTCATGTATTTATACCTGCTTCTGTATCTTCTATTTCATACATCTGATGAAGTTGGTTCTAGCTCACTAAGGCTTATGCCCAAATAAATTTGTTAGTCTCTAAGATGACACAAGGACTCCTCTTTTTTTTTAAAGGAGTGATGAGGCAGTTAGTTATTAGGTTGGGTGCATTTAATAGTATGTTGCAATGTTGGCATGTGCATCAAGGTGTCTGATAGAAAGATATAAGCAAAAGTAAGATAAACAAGTGGGGCATAAAAATTTGAGCGTGTCAGATGCAGTCAGCATACGTGAGGAGAAAGAGGGAGAGCAGAGAGAAGTCAGAGAGGGAGTGTGTGTGAGTTTCAGAGAGAGTGTGTGAGAGACCGAGAGAGGGTGGGAGAAAAGAGACGGAGACAGGAGAGAACTGAGAGGGAGAGATGAAACTTGATTCAATAAATGCTTAAGGACTGCTAAAAAGACAGCTGTCAATGTCCTGTGGAATACTGGCCACCGGAAGCTGGGTGCTTCCACTTCAACATCATTTCTAATTGTATGTTACTGTGGCTTTTAGTCTATTGACAAGGTTTGTTATATTAATAATGTGTTATTTGTTTCAGAGATTCTGTTTGTATCACTTATTTATCGGACAGATGTGTGTGACTTTTAGGTATTCCCAAGACTACCCTAACACAGAGAAAGCCTTGGGGTTACACTTTCAGAGACAAAGAGCCAGATTGACAAAGGTACTTGGCTTCCAAAGTCCAACATTTAGGTGCCATGAACTTTCTCAAAACTACTTCTCAGCTGCTGCCTACCACTATTGGCACCTAAGTTTTCACCAGTGGAAATGCACAAAGCCACTTAAGTTACGACACTTACCCACAGCTAATGAGCTGGTCACAGCCCTAGCTCATGCCTGCATTCCAGCAGGATTCTCAGAGTAGGTCTTCACTTGTCTATCTTACCTTCAGGTCTCAGTCCAGTAGTTATGCTCTGAACATGACTACCTGATGAAGCTCAACACAAAGAACAGCTAGGGTGAGCAAGTTGGGGATTTAGGGGCTAACTGGCATGTTTATATATGTATGGCCGGGTAACCCAATAGTTCAGTGGTTAGGGAACTCACCTGTGATGGGAGGGACACATGTTAAATCCCTGCCCTACCTGACTGGGAGAAGGAACTTGAACCTATGTGTCCCACATGCCAAATGAATGCCCTAACTAGCATTCTGTTAGGTATTTTGCAGTAGGGCTGTCGCAGTCTCTCCTGTTGGAGCTGTTCTACTTTATATAACTAATTAAACATACAGCTGTCAAGCAATTAAAAAAATCAATTGTGATTAATTGCACTGTTAAACAATCATAGAATACCATTTATTTAAATATGTTTGGATGTTTTCTGCATTCTCAAATATACTGATTTCAGTTATAACAGAATACAAAGTGTAGTGCTCACTTTATTTTTTTATTATAAATATTTGCACCATAAAAAACAATCTTTTTCAAATCAGCTAATTAAAGTACTCCAGTGCAATCTTTTTATCTTGAAAGTTGAACTAACAAATGTAGAATTATGTACAAAAAATAACTGCATTCAAAACCAAAACAATTTAAAACTTTAAAAAGCATCCACAAGTCCAATCAGTCCTCCTCCTTGTTCAGCCAATTGCTCAGACAAACAAGTTTGTTTACATGTGCAGGAGATAATGCCTGCTGTTTATTTACAACGTCAGCTCAAAGTGAGAGCAGGCATTCACATGACACTATTGTAGGCAGCATCACAAGATATTTACATGACAGATGTGCTAAAGATTCATATGTGCCTTCATGCTTCAAACACTGTTCCAGAGGACATGTATCCACGCTGATGACAGGTTCTGCTCGATAACAATCCAAAGCAGTGTGGACTGACACATGATCATTTTCATTATCTGAGTCAGAAGGCACCAGCAGAAGGTTGATTTTCTATTTTGATGATTCGTGTTCTTTAGTTTCCCCATCAGAGTGTTGTTCTTTTAAGACTTCTGAAACTATGCTCCACACCTTGTCCCTCTTAGATTTTGGAAATTCTTAAACTTTGGGTTGTGTGCTGTAGCTATCTTTAGAAATTTTACATTGGTGCCTTCTTTACATTTTGTCAAATCTGAGGAGAAAGCGTTCTTAAAATGAACATGTGCTGGGTCATCATCCAAGACTGCTGTAAAATGAAATATGTGGAAGAATGCAGGTAAAACAGAGGAGGAGACATACAATTCTCCCCAGGGAGTTCAGTTACAAATTTAATTAACACATTATTATTTTTTTAATAAGCATCATCAGCATGGAAGCATGTCTTCTGGAATGATGGCCGAAGCATGAAGGGGCATGCAAATGTTTAGCACATTTGGCACGTAAATACCTTAAAGTTATATGACAGGGTTGTTTCTGATAGTAAAAGGCTAGGCTCAACAGCCCAAGAGCTTACTTCTGGCAAGGGACCCAGATATCTTATCTTCCTATAAGTTCATGCTTCAGGGTTTCAGCTGGCCAGCTGTAGGGGGGTGAGGGAGGGATTCTCCCTGCCATGAATTCTGTTTTGTTGTTTGTTTTTTTGTTTCCTTCTTTCAAAACATCAGGGATGCCCATTGATGGAGATGGGATATTGGATGGGGAGGGCCAGGGAACTGAAGTGGCACCAAGCATTCTCTCTCTCAGGTGCTTGGCTGGCTCATTCTTCCTGACAAGCTCAGAGCCTAATTTAGTGCCATATGTTGAGTCAGGAAGGAATTTTTCCCCAGATCAGATTGGCAGTGACCTTATGGATTTTTGTTTGGTTGTTTATTTTGTCTTTCTCTGCAGCATGTGGGTGTGGGTCCCTTGTCAGAATTATCTGGGTATATCTCACTTAATAATTTCCCTGTCATTGTGGGGGTCCCAGGCACGGTGCACCTTGGTCCCCCCTGTTCTCTGCCTGTGGCACATAATAGGGTAGTCTCCTGTGGGTTGTAATACTTTGGTCTGACTTCAGTGGATGGATATAATATGTGCTTGGTGGATGGTGTTGGTGGCCTGTGATTTACAGGAGGTCATACTAGAGAATCTGCTGGTCTTTTCTGGCCTTAAACTATATGACTCTATGTATAAATATGGGAATAGCATGTAGGAGTAGGTGTCATCTGTATATGGCATTGGAGAGACCAACACTGGAATACTGCATCCCATGCTCATGTACACAAGAAGACTGACAGGTGACTAGATTACTGTGTATAGTACCTTCATGGAAAGAAAATATGGGTACTAAAGGATTCTTTAATCTGGTGCGGAAAGCCATAACAAGAACAAATGGCTGGAAGTAGAAAACAGACAAATTCAAATTAGAAATTGGGCACAAATATTTAACATTGAGGTTGACTAAGCACTGGAAGAAATTAGCAAGGGAAGTGGTGGATTCTCTGTCCCTTGATGTCATCACTTTAAATCTGGATGCCTTTCTGGAAAATAACCTTTAGTCCAGCACAAGGTTTTGGGCTTAATAAAAGCTTAACTGGGTGATATTTACTGGCTTGTGATATACAAGAGGTCAAACAAGATTATATAATTGTCCCCAATGACTTTGAACACTATGAATCTTGGTGGGGGAAGGGAGGAGTAGGAGAATCTGTTCAGAGGAGAGGTCAATCTGCCATAAAAGCCCCAAAGCAGAACAAAACCACTGCTTCAAATGGAAACTGATCCAGGGAAAGTACTAATAGGGGATTTAAGAAGAAGAGACAGTGGAGATGAAGATTTCAACAGCAGCTTACTGGTGCATCTGGAGAGCTGCCAGTGATGATTATCTTACGTTAATATAGCACCTTTCATCATGAAAGCTCCCAAAGTGCTTTCCAAATATTACCAACTGATCATACTTTCTTTGCATAGGGATTTATTCATTCACTACTGAGATGTAGTCATTACCATCATGAAACATGACAGCTGTTTAACAGTGCACAACAGGACATACTAGTGTATTCCTACTGCTGTATTCTTATTATTCAAGCATGGAATTTCTATCAGAGTCTGTGTTACAGTTTTATTCATTTGGTCTTTACTATATTTGACTCTATACTATCTTTCACCAATACCCCATCAGTGTGACCTATTGTGTCATTCTGATATATTTTGTACCCTGGTATTACTTGTGTGCCATTGATTATCATGTTTCCACCCAGTGTCTGTGATGCCTATTATATCAATATCCTTGTTTAATACTAGGCACTCAAAGTTCACCCATTTTAATATTTATGATTTAGCATTTGTAAATGAGCACTTATAAAATTGTCACTGTTTAGTTGTCTGTCTTCATGTGATATAACTGATATAACTAGTGGTGGAATCTCCATCTTTAGAGGTTTTTAAGGCCTGGCTTGACAAAGCCCTGGCTGGAATGATTGAGTTAAGGTTGGTCCTTCTTTGGGCAGGGGTTTGGACTAGATGACCTCTTGAGGTCTCTTCCAACCCTAATCTTCTATGACTCTATGATTGTATGACTAGGACTCATTATTATTTGTTTGACTGTTTTCTTCAGGTTCCTACCTGTACTTAATTAACTTTCATCCTCTAATAGAATATAGAGTATACCCTTTAATAAATCCTTGCCTAAGGGATGTGTCTGTCCAAACCATATGCTCCTCTGTTGGCTTTCTCCCAGCCCTTAGTTTAAAAACTCCTCCACCACCTTTTTAATTTTACATACTAACAATCTGGTTCTGTTTTAGTTTAGGTGGAGTCTATCCTGTATAGGCTCCTCCCTTCCCAACAGGTTCCCCAGTTCCTAATAAACCTAAAGCCCTCCTCCCTTCACCATGGACTCATCCATACATTGTGATGCTGCGAATCTGCCTATCTAGCTGGCCCTGCTTGTGGAATTGGAAACTTTTTGGAGAATGCTACCATGGAAGCCCTGGACATTAATCTCTCACCTAGAAGCCTAGATTTGTTTTTCGGAACCTCTTGTTTACCTTTCCCTATGTCATTGGTCTCTACATGTACCACAACGACTGGCTACTCCCCAGCACTGCACATTAGCTTGTCTTGAGAGCTCCACAACCTTTGCACCCAGTAGGCAATTCACTGTGCAGTTCTCCCAATCGTCACCAACCCAACTATGTATAAGCAGCAAAGAATCCTGTGGCACCTTATATATACCCTATGTATATTTCTAATAATTGAAAAACAGCATCACTATTACCTGTCCATTCCTAATAACAGGGATCCTTTCCCTTGAAGAGGTATCCTCAGTGCAAAAAGAAATCATGACTTAATCTGGAGGTAGGGTCCCAACTATGTGATCATTTCCCTCCACTCCACCTTGATGTTCTCCTTTCCTGAGACTTTCATCCTCCTCAACAGCACAGAGGCTGTCAGACTGGGCAGGGAGGGCGGGACCTCTCTACTTTGTCCCAGAAAGTCTTCTGTATGGTTCTCTCTGTCTCCCTTATCTCTTCCAGTTTAGCCACTCTGGTTTCCAGAGCCCATATGTGGTCTCTGAGGGTCATGAGCTGCTGGCATTGAATGCATATGGATGTCATCTGCCCAAAAAGCAGGTAATTATACATGGAGCATTCAGTGCAATAAACTTGATAGCCCCCCACGCTGGTGCTGGACTTTTGCCTGCATTATTTTAGCTCTTACTGGGTTATTTTTGTTTGTTTGTTTTTGAGGGGAAGTTTAATGGCCTAAGTTTAGAGACTGTTTATTAGTTGTGTCTGGCTCTCTCACTCTCTCTCTAAACTTCCTCACAAAACTCCCCTGTTTGCTGCTTCTGTTCACTAGCTCCTCTGGTCACTTAGGAGCTGACTTTTCAAACCCTGGTTCTTCCTGACATAGCAACACTGCCTTGACATGCTAATTTAAATATAAGACATAATATTGAATTTGTACTTTGAAACCGGTCACTTTGACACAAAAATCTCTAATATAAAGTTAAACTTCTTGGGAATATTAAGTGTTCTGTTGTGATCATTTTAATTACTGTACTTTTAATAGAAGGTTAAAAAAGATTTTTAGTAGCACGTTTTCCATTGTATTAAGCAAGCTGAGATCTCTGTATACCAAACCCTGAACCTCGATTAACACTATTTAAAGTAGCACAGTGACTAGCTTATGTTAACCTTTTGCTAGTATATTCCATCTAAAGTAATACAACAATTCACAATTAAATAACTGGAACATTTTTTTTTAAACCTAGATATGTCATTGCTGGCAATCTTTGGAATAAAGTATTATGAAGATTCATAAGCAGTAGTAACTCATTCAAGTATCCTCTCACTTTCCTACTCTTAGACAAATGGGCTTTGCATGTTTAAAATCCTTCCTCAAACTAAGCCAAACCTTGCATTAAAATGCCCTTGGAAATCCTGCACTTTCCTGTACAGAGGAAAATCCCACTTCCCATTCCACAACTGGCTTTGGAGGAACCTGAAGGCCACAGAGCCAATGTAGTTCTGCTGCACACATGAGATAAGTTGTTTGGAATCCCATCCAGGATGTAGTTGGAAACCCCCATGTGCTATAGCTGCCAATTCCCAAGACCAATGCATGCAAGGATAATTTGGGGTTTGGGAAGGAGTGTATTGCATACACTCAGGTTTTGCAGATGGATTAAAAGCAGGGACTTAAAGGGCAAACCAGACAAAGGTGTCTCAAGAGGGGCACCTAAAAAATATCATTTTTTTAAAAAAAAGCTGGCTTTACCTTCTTTCTTTTACTATTTCCTCACATATAAAATGAGTATAATACTTACTGTACCTACTTTATTGCACAGGAATACTGTGATGCTTAATTGTAAGTCTGTGTAGAGCTTGTACCTGCCAGTTTGGCTGTGTAGCCACACAGCAACCTCTGCTAACTCAGGACAGAAAGTGGGGGAATCATGCAACTATCAGCAGCTTTCCTTTAAAGATGGATACATGGTCATTCTGTGTTGTAAATATTCTTGATTTTTCTTCAGGTGGTGTTAGATTTGGAAATGAGGGAGGGGAGATCCCATAGGAGGATTTTTCATAAGGTGAAATTTCTTGAATCTCTTTGGTTCAGAAATATTGTCCACTGTTTTACTGCAGCTTAGTAGTTTTCTTTCACATTATTCATTTTGCTTAATATATAGTATAAGATGTTAACTGTCATTTTGCCTCCTAAGAGTTAGTTTTGTTATCTCACTTTTACTCTTACAAAGAATTTTTATGAGTCTCTGTTATGAGTTTTGGCAGTTATTTTGGAAATCTAACAAATTCTGTCTTTGTGAGTCTGGCTGCAAAATAGAGAGAGTAAGAGAAACTATTGGAATCTTTATGCATGCACTTAGACTGTACGTTCCTTACTTAACACCCTAGGGGCTTTGCACACAAATTACACTAACAATAATTAGGCCTAACAGTGGTAATAAAGGAAGGAAGTCCCAGTGGAAATTCTTCAATGAGGATATGAAAGCCTCCCCTACACATTGTTTGTATTATCTGCTGGGGAGTTTTGTCTTCAGAGATTTCTTTGAATGCTGTTTTAGTGGTCATAAAGACACCAGAAGTAAGGTTTGACTCCACATTAGGAACATTCTCCCATGAGTCTTTACACTGGAGATAAAGTTGGAACAAACTGAAAATCTTATAGCAATAGTGGGTGCATGTTACTATAAAAATGTCATCTTAAATACTGTTAATTCCTTTGTTGCTACAGTAGTTAAAGAACAAAGCTGTGAAAGTTAGATTATGGAAAACCAAGTCACAAGTAGATATAGCAGGACATGTGGGATTCAGCTGGATAATAGTGAATTTGAAAAGGCAACTAGAATATGGAACTTGACTTCATCTCTTCCTGGGTTAGAGAATGATTCTTTTCACCCAGTGCAGTTACAATATGGTTCCAGTTTGAAGTATAGATGGGGCCTTAACAATGTTCTATAAATGGACTCGATTACTTTTAAACACTCTGAGATCCTCAAACATTGTCAACTGTTATTTTTGTTCTTAGAGAGGGCCACAGATCAGTAATCTCACCAATGAAATTTTCTTTATAATTGCATTTACTTTCGGAATGTACTCTTGCTGTCACTGCCTGAATTGGGAAGATGGTATGTTCTGATTTTTCTCATTATTTTTCATTTGACAGCAATGAGCAGTTTTCAATAAGTGCTGTCATTGCTCTTGATGGCAATTCATGATTTCATGGCAATTTTTTGCAGAATGAACAGCTTGTTCAAATGCATTTTTAAAGCCCTCTCACCAGGAAACGGCTCTTCTGAGAGCTCTCTATTTGACACTGCTGTGACCCTTTTGATCCAATCCATTTTAATCTGTGAAACAGATCCCCAACTTGAGTACTTTGAGTACTGCTTTATATTCAAATTTAGCATTGCAGGAGACTTCTAATTACACATTCTTTTGAGTGATCATACAAAATTAGGATCCATTGAAATCGATGGGCATTTTCATGTAAGTGTAAAATTATTGATGTTCATAAATGTTTACAGAAATAGATCTTTTAACCAGAAAATAACCTCTCCCATACGAGTGTGTGGCATCATGTACTTTTTTCTCCAGCCCACTATGCCAGTGTCCTCCATTCTTCTTTGAGTAGTTGTATATGTCCATTCCCCAAGTGAGTGCTCACCTCATGCATTGGTACCAGAGGTAGGGTCAGCTACACCTGTGCCCTAGTGTTTCTTGTGCTCCAAGCCAATGATATAAAGGACAGACGCACATCACCAGTCCTTCAGTTTCTTCTTACCCTTGGTGGTGGTCATTCCTTCAGCAAACATGCCGTTTTTAGTTAGTTTTTTTTGTTAGCTAGTTAATGGCACTCGTTTTGGGGTCCTTGAACCTCTTTTGCTTTTCTTTTTTTTTCTTTACCAGTTGTCCATTGTCAGTGGACTCTGAGCTTTGGCTGGTACTGGGGGAGCCTATGCCAATATCCCCTGGCTACAAAACCTTCTCTGGGTTGTAGCCCATAAATCTAGATTAAAGGTATTTTATGTTGTTAACAGAGGACACCTACAGACCGACCCTCTGTAAGATATTTACCTTAAGTAGTTAGCATAAGGCTTTGAGGCCTATGAGCCTTAGCATAAGTGAGTTACCCAGTAATGACCTTCAGTTATTGGAGAACTGGGAATATCACATTTCGGGGAATTTTGAATAAAATTAAACCAAGTAACCACAGGATTATGAACTGATACCAGCTTTTGGATATTTTAGGATAAGAACATCTGCAAAAGTATAACCACAACTTGTGCTGGCAACAAATTTACATATGTGATAATGGGTTGAGATCATTAATATACTAACCTATAGGTTAAGGGCACCTCATCATTACTAGGGTGAGGAAGTTAATTATGGACAAAGGAGGTTGAGCATCCATATAAATATTCATGGCAGTTACCAGGCACTATAACTGGCCAAACCACCTTGTAAGCTTTGAGATCTTGACCATCAGACTCGCTTAAAATGCCAGAGTCAGGATAGGACCCTCGCACAACATCAACTGTCTCCCACCACTAAGTTTACATGATAAGGCTGTGAGTGTGTGTTAGAGATAGTGCTGGACACTGTCTTCATTCTTCACTGCAGCTATATTATCATTCGGGTTGGAGCATTTGTATTTTTACTAATTATGCTAATAAAAGTATTTAAAGCTTTGCTTCACCCTCAGCATGAGTATCACTGTGCATGCCAGGGTTTTCAACCGGACATAGAATTTAATTTTGTTGTGCCTGCTTTTGCAACTAGAACCTTTTAATCTGTAGAATTTTAATCAGTGACTAACTGGAAATTCTTAAAAATCAATATAATCAATAACTAGTCAATGAATCCGGCAACAGGGTATCACAAACCAATGCCTGTGAGTGTCCCACACTCTTGCTGCCTGAAGTTCTTGGGTGAGGGTCATATTAGGCATGGCTTTTTGATTTGCTAGGGCTTCAAGACAAGAAATAAGATGTAGAGAGAAGAACGCCTCAGGTACATCTTCATGGATGCCACTCTTCTGTGTCCAGGAGTACTCCCCCCAGCTCCCCCCAGAGTCAGGAAGAGAGCCTCTTTGACAGGACAGTCTCAAAGAGGTATAAGTGCATGGAGTGCCCTTGGCCACTGAAGCCAAAGAAGAGGTTGATTTCTATATCCTCAAAGTACTCGGCACTCCTCAACTGCAAAACTTAGCCACTCTAGTATCAAAGGTTGAGTACCCTCTATGGCCTGCTGCTCCCTGGTACCTCCTCGTAGTGGCTCAACCAGGTTAGAGCCAGTGACTCTAGTTCCTGTGCTGGGACTGTTGAGCCCAGCTACTTCCTTGGTGCACATGCTGAAGCTGTTGCCTCAGGCTCGCAGTGGAGCAAAGGCCCATTTCAGTACCAATCGCCTCTGAAGCATACACAGCTGTGCAGGATCTGCTGAGCCTCTCTGTACTGATCTTGATGATTATTCAGGCTGATAGTACCTCATCAGGCCTGTCACATGTGCCCATGTTGGTTTCAATGTTGGGATCTGCAACAGTGCCAGTGGTTTCTGGGCTGGTACCACTTCCAGCAATCTCAGTTCAATGTTAACCACTCTGCCACAAGGCACAGTACTGATATCTAGGAAGCCCATGGTGTTGGCTCCGGAACTGCAGGCTCATGTCCCATGTAGATCATGGTCTCAATATCTTGTTGTGCCATCCTGGCCTTTGGAGTACCATATTCCTCAGAGTCTGAAATGGGTTCCTAAGTTTCCAACTTCAGGGAATTCAGGGCTTCCTCCAGGGATCATCTCCACTCTCGTTGAGTCATCCTGAGAATTGCCAATTGAGAGTATGGAGTGCCTGGTCTAGACACAATTGACCTCTTGTACAGTACCAGCCATCGTTGGCCTTACTGAGTACCATGGGAACGACACCTGCACCTAGATCCTTGTCTGCATTGCACTGTAGAAATCGGTCCCTGAGAAGGAAAGTCTCCCTGCCTGGTACTGAAAGACCATCCAAAGTCAATGCCAGGCAACCACTGAAGGGTGATGTTTCTCCGTGAGGTAATGATAGACTGCTCAATGTCGGTACTGAGCTTCTGCAGGGTGAAGAAGAGTGGCACTGTCTGTTGCCTGCTTCAGACAGGCCTCCAGCATCAACAGTGCAAGACCAGCCTCAGGAGGGTTCTAACTTGCCTCCTCTGAACACCTCGTCCTCTTAACCACATAAGGCCAGAGTTTTTTCTGGTACCAGATGATTCTGAGTCTTATCAGGATCTCCAGGCTATATCTGTGGGAGTACAGATGGAGCTTGTGGAGGAAAATCCCCACAATCTCATAGACATAGATTCATAGATTCATAGCCTCTAGGACTGGAAGGGACCTTGAGAGGTCGAGTCCAGTCCCCTGCCCTCATGGCAGGACCAAATACTGTCTAGACCATCCCTGATAGACATTTATCTAACCTACTCTTAAATATCTCCAGAGATGGAGATTCCACAACATCCCTAGGCAATTTATTCCAGTGTTTAACTACCTTGACAGTTAAGAACTTTTTCCTAATGTCCAACCTAAATCTCCCTTGCTGCAGATTAAGCCCATTGCTTCTTGTTCTATCATTAGAGGCTAAGGTGAACAAGTTTTCTCCCTCCTCCTGATGACACCCTTTTAGATACCTGAAAACTGCTATCATGTCCCCTCTCAGTCTTCTCTTTTCCAAACTAAATAAACCCAATTCTTTCAACCTTCCTTCATAGGTCATGTTCTCAAGACCTTTAATCATTGTTGTTGCTCTTCTCTGGACCCTCTCCAATTTCTCCACATCTTTCTTGAAATGCGGTGCCCAGAACTGGACACAATACTCCAGTTGAGGCCTAACCAGCGCAGAGTAGAACGGAAGAATGACTTCTCTTGTCTTGTTCACAACACACCTGTTAATGCATCCCAGAATCACGTTTCCTTTTTTTGCAACAGTATCACACTGTTGACTCATATTTAGCTTGTGGTCCACTATGACCCCAAGATCTCTTTCTGCCATACTCCCTCCTAGACAGTCTCTTCCCATTCTGTATGTGTGAAACTGATTGTTCCTTCCTAAGTGGAGCACTTTGCATTTGTCTTTATTGAACTTCATCCGGTTTACCTCAGACCATTTCTCCAATTTGTCCAGATCATTTTGAATTTTGACCCTGTCCTCCAAAGCGGTTGCTGTCCCTCCCAGTTTGGTATCATCTGCAAACTTAATAAGCGTACTTTCTATGCCAACATCTAAGTCGTTGATGAAGATATTGAACAGAGCCGGTCCCAAAACAGACCCCTGCGGAACCTCACTTGTTGTACCTTTCCAGCAGGATTGGGAGCCATTAATAACTACTCTCTGAGTACTGTTATCCAGCCAGTTAGGCACCCACCTTATAGTAGCCCCATCTAAATTGTATTTGCCTAGTTTATCAAGAAGGATATCATGCAAGACGTATCAAATGCCTTACTAAAGTCTAGGTATACCACATGCACCGCTTCTCCCTTATCCACAAGACTCATTATCCTATCAAAGAAAGCTATCAGATTGATTTGACACGATTTGTTCTTTTCAAATCCATGCTGGCTATTCCCTATCACCTTACCACCTTCCAAGTGTTTGCAGATGATTTCCTTAATTAGTTGCTCCATTATCTTCCTGGGCACAGAAGTTAAACTAACTGGTCTGTAGTTTCCTGGGTTGTTTTTATTTCCCTTTTTATAGATGGGCACTATATTTGCCTTTTTCCAGTCTTCTGGAATCTCTCCCGTCTCCCATGACTTTCCAAAGATAATAGCTAGAGGCTCAGATACCTCCTCTATTAACTCCTTGAGTATTCTAGGATGCATTTCATCAGGCCCTGGTGACTTGCAGGCATCTAACTTTTCTAAGTGATTTTTAACTTGCTGTTTTTTAATTTTATCTTCTAAACCTACCCTCTTCCCATAAGCATTCACTATATTATACATCCCTTCAGACCTCTCAGTGAAGACCGAAACAAAGAAATCATTAAGCATCTCTGCCATTTCCAAGTTTCCTGTTACTGTTTTTCCCTCCTCACTGAGCAGTGGGCCTACCCTGTCCTTGGTCTTCCTCTTGCTTCTAATGTATTGATGAAAAGTCATCTTGTTTCCCTTTATTCCCATAGCTAGTTTGAGCTCATTTTGTGCCTTTGCCTTTCTAATCTTGCACCTGCATTCCTGTGTTATTTGCCTATATTCAACCTTTGTAATCTGACCTAGTTTCCATTTTTATATGACTCTTTTTTTTATTTTGTAGGTCATGCAAGATCTCGTGGTTAAGCCACGGTGGTCTTTTACCACATTTTCTATCTTTCCTAACCATCGGAATAGCTTCCTTTTGGGCCCTTAATAGTGTCCCTTTGAAAAACTACCAACTCTCCTCAGTTGTTTTTCCCCTCAGTCTTGATTCCCATGGGACCTTACCTATCAGCTCTCTGAGCTTACCAAAATCCGCCTTCCTGAAATCCATGGTCTCTATTTTGCTGTACTCCCTTCTACCCGTCCTTAGAATTGCAAACTCTATGATTTCATGATCACTTTCACCCAAGCGTCCTTCTACTTTCAAATTCTCAACAAGTTCCTCCCTATTTGTTAAAATCAAGTCTAGAACAGCTTCTCTCCTAGTAGCTTTTTCAACTTTCTGAAATAAAAAGTTGTCTGCAATGCAGTCCAGGAACTTATTGGATAGTCTGTGCCCTGCGGTGTTATTTTCCCAACATATATCCGGATAGTTGAAGTCCCCCATCACCACCAAATCTTGGGCTTTGGATGATTTTGTTAGTTGTTTAAAAAAGCCTCATCAACTTCTTCCACCTGGTTAGGTGGCCTGTAATAGACTCCTAGCACGACATCACCCTTGTTTTTTACCCCTTTTATCCTAATCCAGAGACTCTCAACACTTCCATCTCCTATGTCCATCTCCACCTCAGTCCAAGTGTGTACGTTTTTAATATATAAGACAACACCTCCTCCCTTTTTCCCCTGTCTATCCTTCCTGAGCAAACTATACCCATCCACAACAACATTCCAATCATTTGTATTATCCCACCAAGTTTCAGTGATGCCAACAATGTTATAGTTGTATTTATTTATTAGCACTTCCAGTTCTTCCTGCTTATTACCCATACTTCTCACATTTGTATATAGGCATCTAAGATACTGCTTTGATCTTGCCTCCCAGTTTTGCCCTGACCCTCCTTTCTCTCTGCCATTATAGCCACACTCCCTCTTGTTTCCGACCCATCTCCCAGGTCTTCCATGTTCCCCAATTACCTCTGGGGAACATATTACACCTCGCTATGTCAGGGAAGGTTGCTCTCCCTATAAAGAGGTAAGTATGCAGCCTATAAAAGCATTAGGGAAAACTCCATGATCCCTCATACTGGTAGGGCTGTGCATGTAACACAAATACCAAATTTCTTCACAAGAGTACAAACCGTTTTTATCAGGACACCCCACTGGACTCCCTGGAGGCAGTGACAGTAAATGAAAGAGACAGCCAAAGTAGAGCAAAAGCTTCTCCCAAAGACAAAGATGCCCAAAAAAATTAATATTTTTGGCAGAAGTATATAGTCAGATGCAGGGTTGCCACTATGTATAGTGAATCATTAAGCCCTTTTGCCCTGTTATGATTATTCTACTTGGGATGAGTTGGTCAAATTCCTCTACAAGCTGCCAGAGGACTCTATGATTCTTGTTTTCAAGGCCTTTCACAATTGAACTCCTGCCTATATCTTTGCCATAATCTCTTTTCCATCTCCTGTCCTTGTCATTCCTTCCTTTCCACCCAAACTATATGACAAACCATTCCCCTCATCTCTTTCTTCCATATTTGCCTTCATACCTTCATCCATCATGGCCTTAATCCTCTTCTCCAAGTGCTGTCTTAAAACAATCTTTTTTCCCAAAGTGCCTGTAAATAAGGCTACATTTTAGTCACAAGTATTTTTAGTAAAAGTCATGGACAGGTCACAGGCAGTAAACAAAAATTCACAGGCCATGACCTGTCCATAACTTTCTACTATGTACCCCTGACTAAAACTTGGGGGGGGGACTTGGAGGGGACGGCCCGAGGGGCACTTCTGGCACTCAGGGGTGGTGCCGCTCAGGGGAGCCCTGCAGGTGCTCGGGGCAGCGTGGGCACCGCAGATACTGGGGGGGGGGCAGCCTGAGTACTTGTGGGGTGGTGGGGGGGGGGTGGCAGGGCAGTTCCCTACCTGACTTCTGGGAAGCATCAATCTCCAGCTAAGCTCCACGTACTTCCTCTGCTCCACTCCTAGCCCCAGTTCTGCAGCTTCCATTGGCTGGGAACCATGGCCAATGGGAGCTATGGGGGTGGTGCCTGTGGGCGGAGGCAGCATGTGGAGCTGGCAGCCAAGGAAGAGGTGTTCCTGTCGTCCTTCCAGGGGACTCCCCCAGGTAAGCACAACCCTGCACCTCAGTCCCCAGCCCTGAGGCCCCCTACACTCAAACTCCTGTTGCTGGAGGGCACGGGGGCCTGAGACTGCCCCAGCAGGAGCTGGTGCAATTGGCCCAGGGACTGCCCGAGCTTCTAAGGTGGCTCCTGGGCCAGCCACAAGGGCTACTGCAGAAGTCACGGAGATCATGAAAACTCACAGAATCCATGACTTCCATGACCTCTGTGACAAACATGGAGCCTTACCTATAAACTCTCGTCTTCTATTCTAAAATATTTAGTCTTAGTAAAGAGACAAGGTAGGTGAGGTAACATATTTTGTTGGACCAACATCTGTTGGTGAAAGAGACAGGATTTTGAGTTCCATGGAGGTCTTCTTCAGATCTGGTTTCTGTTAAGCACCTAGAACACTTTTGGCACTTGAATAATAATAGTAATAATAATTAATATTATTAATAATAAGAGATGTTATTACATTATCCAGACACTAAACAAAATTTTTAAAAATTGATCAAAACCTTATTTTAGCATATTGAGTGAAGCTTAACAAATAGTAATACTACAGATCCATGTGCTGTAAGCAGAGGACTTTGTTCTCCATGTTTTAAGTCTCTGATAAGTAGCTTAAAGAAAGAGTTCTGTCAAGTCAATTGGGAGAAGTATCTTAAGTGAAACAAGTGTAGACAGAATGGGGAGTATGCAGAGGGAGGACTGGAGAAGTGGGTTCATTACAGGGATTTTGCATAACCCCGGGGGGCGTCTGTACAAATAAGTGTAATGGCATGAGAAATCTGTAAACAAGATTGATAGGTTTGGGGGGAAGATCAGATCAAGATCTCTGTCCATATGAACAGGGCACCAGGAGCAAATGAGAGGTAGAAACTTGAGAGGATAATTGGAGTGGGAGCTGGTCAAGAAGTAATTTAGAAATGGGAGGGAAAGCTGGGAGCAGAGAATGAGTGGATTGGTGAGTCTCCATAGAAAGTGGTGACTTCTATGATATTAAGATAGGAGACCTTCATTGGGGAAAGATAACTACAATGGGAGTACATTAGAAAATCTGTTTATGAGAGGAAATTTTGCATATTTCAGTTGGAATCAACCTAGTGCGTCTCTGACTCTGTCCATCCGCATAAAAGGAGGTGAGTTTTATGTTTCCTTCAGCTCTCCAATAGCAGCTACTCTAACCTTAGGGTGAATATCTCTGCAGGTGGCTATTCAACAGTTTGTCTTGGTATCTTATTCTTCTAATTCTGCAGCAGGTGGCTGCAATAAAAACAGAAGAGATTAATACAATGGGAGAAAAACAGTAGGGAGTGTAGTCTGGGTGGAGAAGGTTGCTGCCTAGTCTGCCAAATGCATAGCTACTTCCTGTGCAGCTTGTTGTAATTGATCTGATCATCTCAGATCATTTTGGGATTCTAAAACACTTTGCACAGAACCCCTCTCTTCAGCAACCCACTACTGCAAAACCAAAACCAAAACCTAAATTCCTTCCTGGCTAGCAACAGTTAATTAGTTCAAGGAATTGTGTGTTTTTCTGGGTGGTGTAAATGTGAAACCTTTTGTGTAATCAAAATGATTTTATTGTATTGTAGGTGAAACAATGAGAATTGCCTCTTCAGAGTTTGCTGATGATCCATGTTCCTCCGTGAAACGAGGCACCATGGTGCGGGCTGCTCGGGCCTTGCTGTCGGCTGTTACTCGCTTACTCATCTTGGCTGATATGGCTGATGTCATGAGGCTCTTGTCTCACCTGAAAATTGTATGACTTTTTAATTTTCTACACTGTTTTCTTCGTTTAAGATGTGTTGAATTATAAATTGTGAAACTTGAACTTTTGTTTATAAGTTTTCTATTGTCTTTGTAGTTGCTGTTCTTGTAGAAGCACTAAAGTGGAACTAGAATATAATACATTTCTCCTTTTTAGACCCTTACATGTTCAATCTAAATGAATTAATGTACTGGAGAGTTAAAATCAGCATTGCTAGGTACTTCTAATAGATTGTACTTGTACTGCTATTGTGTACCATGCTGGACTAAAAGCCACATTTAAATCACAAAGCTCATGCCAGTGGTTTAATAATGCACAGTAGTTGTAGAGTATTGCTATCTTGTGGCAGAATTTAAGTACTACAGTTTTGTTGTGCAGTGTCAGTTAGGTGCTTCTCTGTGACTACTGAATGTATCGCAAGGGTGGAACATTGATTGGGATTAGAAGCAGGGTATGTGTCTGAGTATTCAAAAATGAAAAAAAAATAACAGAGAGGACATGTAGTTTAGCAAATGATTTATTGTAGATTTGTACTCTGCTTTTGCTGCTGCCCATCTAACTGTCTGTAAAGGCATACAGCACAGCTTAATGAATGATTTTTCTCTTGGTCTTTATCACATGGCCAGTTTTTACTAATCTGGAGGAGAAGAAGAAGAAGAAAAAGAAATAATAATAATAATAAATAATAAAACAACCACCATCCTCGGCAGGGCCCCACCAGGGTTTTTGCTGCTCCAAGCGGCGGGGAAAAACAAACAAACCGCAATCGCTATGGGCGGCAGTTCCATCACGCCGCTTTCTTCTTCGGCGGCAATTCGGCGGCAGGTCCTTCCCTCCGAAAGGGACAGCCACTGAATTGCCTCCGAAGAGCCAAACATGCCGCCCCTTCCCCTTGGCCGCCTCAAGCACCTACTTGCTGGGCTGGTGCCTGGAGCCGGCCCTGACCCTAGGTGTAAAAATGCATATACGTAATGTTTAAAACCTTGTTTATTTTATTGATAAAGGGCCCAAAAGGTACTCTCCCATACCCTCGTTTTGTAAATTGTAGATATTGCTCTCTTGCAGAGATATATGAGAACCTTTAGCCTGGAAGAGATTGTAGACACACATTTTTATCCTTTGAAAACAGAGTCTACAATGAAAATGACAAATGCTTTTCTGTACAAATGCTAGAAAGCACTGCTCTAATGAATGCAGTGCTATCGTAGTAAAATGTCAGCACATTGCCCTGTGATTACGTGCTGTATAAGCAGTGTGAGTCTCATATATGCCTTCATTTTTTCAACTTAATAATGAACAGCATTCTAATTCAGATAATGCTTTGTCAGTGGAGACTTTCTAACTCTTAATTTTAACAGTAAGAGATCGCCTATGTGTACACTACAGTTCAAATTCTTATCCAGACCATTTCAAAGGAGAAGAGCTCATTTGTTGTTGTATCTGAGCAGAATCCAGATTTTTTTTGGCTTTCTGTGTTGATAAATTCCTTTGTTGGAAGTAAGATGATATACTGCTTAGAGTGGCATTCTCCAAATGATCTTTTGTAAATGGGAGCTGTTTAGTAATTTTCTCATATCATTTTGTCTCTGTGGATTCTCAAACCAGCATATATCAACATACTTTGTAGCTTTTGCAAATCATCCAAGAAATTATTTCAAAGAACCTGCACCCTTATTTTTATGTATTTTTGTCTCCTGTGCCTTTTGTTAAGATTGTGTTTAAGCACTTGAAAGTTTAACTTTGCATTTGATCATTTTGCATTAATTTTAC
The DNA here is from genome assembly GCF_007399415.2 of Gopherus evgoodei. Classification (NCBI taxonomy): domain Eukaryota; kingdom Metazoa; phylum Chordata; order Testudines; family Testudinidae; genus Gopherus; species Gopherus evgoodei. The sequence continues at coordinate 9,916,377 of NC_044326.1, forward strand.
AGCTTTAAAAGAACACTCATTATTTTTATTTTCCAATAGAGACTGGCAATGCAAATATTTGCACCTTATTATTATTTTTGAGATCAAAGTATCTTTAAGCTACTTTTTGGCATTAAAAGGCCAAAGATCGATGGTGGTAGTTGTCACATACGGAACAGCATTAATATCAACTTTCAACTAATGTACAAAGACTGATTTAAAGTATGTAATGATTTTAACTTGAGGTAGTCTGAAAATTAATTAATTAAAATCACTTTGTTATAAGAAATGATTTATCCAAGAGGCACCGTAAAATGTACTATCATCAGTTTTAACTGAAATCACGTCAAGGCAGTGAGTTGCACTTCAGTCTTTATGGAGAGAAGTGCATTTTAATCAAATTGTGAATGTACGTAGGTGCTCTTCAGAAAGATTGTTAATCACTTTATCAGATTATATCATTTACTGCTAGCATTAATATTAAAGGTGTGTGTGTGAGAGAGTATATATATCAATTAATTACTGTTTAATTGTAACAATATATGCATATTCATTTAAACACTCTCACGTGTTTATTTGAAGAACGAGGATATTCTCAAATGTGACTTTGTGAAAAATATCAGTTTAGGAATCCATATTCAAAGACTTTCAATAGCTTCCGTCTACTATTTTCTCATTTTAAAATTTCACTTCTACCCCTAGAAACTCAACCTGAGACTTGAAAGTCATACTGCATTATTTGTGACTTGCATGTCGTTGTCAACCCTACATATTTTTTTCATTCTGAACTTACTTATTTCTGCCGATAATATATGAGCATAAGTAAAACCTTTCCCTGAGGTATATTGACTCTTAAATACTAGTTGGAATAAAAAGTAGCACAATCTTATTAGGAACTACAATGACCCCTTAAAGTTAATTGTAATTGGCCTTCATTATCTTTTTGATTTTATAAATCATTTGTTTTCTCCACTTTACTTCATTGGGCCATTGTAGGTTTTACTGAATGAGGAAACTGGAACTGTTTGCAAAGGCAGATGGAACTTGGCCTCCTGACATTTCTGGGAAAGGGAAATCAATTCCTTTCTCATAAGTAAATTGAATACCACACTGGGTTTAAAACAAGTCCTTCTCATTATTGTCCTGTACATCCTATTACTTCCCCTTCCTACCCAGCCAGTTAAATTGCACCATTATTTTATCAGGCTATAAAGACCTTGGTTTTAGCTTGAACAGTTTCAGTAGAATAAACACTGAGCTAAGGTTAAAAATGGGTGGAAAAAGGTAAAAGATGGTATTTGATATTATGTTAATTTAAGTATCTTGTGAAGAAGAATGATGGGGAATTTAATAGCTGCCTGAAGGGGGGTTCCAAAGAGGATGGATCTAGACTGTTCTCAGTGGTACCAGATGGTACCAGACAGAACAAGGAGTAACGGTCTCAAGTTGCAGTGAGGGATGTTTAAGTTGGATAGTAGGGGGAAAAAGTTTCACTAGGAGGGTGTTGAAGCACTGGAATGGGTTACTTAGGGAGGTGGTGGAATCTCCTTCCTTAGAGGTTTTTATGGTCAGGGTTGACAAATCCCTGGCTAGGATGATTTAGTTGGGAATTGGTCCTGCTTTGAGCAGGGAGTTGGACTAGATGGCCTCCTGAGGTCTGTTCCAACTCTGATATTCTATGATCTCTAGAAATAACTAATACACACACACACACACAGATATTGTGATGCTGGGATTCTCAGCTTTACATCCCTACTTTACTTTGTATCCTTGATGCTTGGCATTTATTGAACAGTGATATAGTGACCTGTCCCTTGGGTCATACAAATTCGGCTAATTAACAGATGAATCAAGGTGCTTTCAGCACTGCAACATCCTGGGCTACTTGAGGCAAAGAGAAGATGTGTTGCATAGGAAGATGTTTTGTATAGTAACCATGTTTCAATAAAATAAAATAAATAAAAAATATCAGTCACTGAGCTATAACAAAAGTACAACTTACATAGCTCAGGGTATTATAGAAATAATACATGTAGGCCCTTTCATCCCAAAGGATCTTAAACAGCTTTACAAAGTAGGCAGCAGAGATTAAATTTATGGTTTCTAACAGTTCCCAGTAAAGGTGGTGCAATAGTGGCTTTGTTGGAAGGGAGAACTGTCTGATGAGATGATGCAGAAATAACTCAAGTATTTGGAATTATAACAGTTTATCTATCAGCTGCTTGTAACCTAGTTCTGATATTGGTCTAGTAATAATTGTTGAGTAAATGCCACAATAACAATTATGTGGGTGAAGTTTGTGCTCTGAAGTTAACTCACAAAAGGAAAATGATTAGATAAAAAAAATACCATATCCCCTGTGGCAGAAGACTTTTCATAAAGTGATCACTGTATATCTGACCTGTCAGTCCTCATCCTCAAAGGAAACCTGTACCACACTTTCAAAAGACAAGCCTGGGAGCTTAAATTCATTACTCTGCTAGACATCAAAAATCATGGACTGAACAGAGACACTGGATTTATGGTTTGTTACAACAATCTGTAACCCAGTAACCCCATCTTTTTCTCCTATGACTGCACAGGTGATAATGGGCCACTCTACCTTGAATGGTCCCTTACAATATGTGCTAACTACTTATGCCAACAATCTGTTCCACTTTGCATTTTGCTGTGGCTCTGGGAGTTCCATTCCCAGACCTGAAGAAGAACTCTGTGGGTATATCAACACAGCAAAGAAAAATCTGTGGCTGGCCCATGCCAGCTGATTCAGGCTCACAGGTCTCGGGCTGTGAAGCTGTTTTCATTGCTGTGTAGACTTTTGGATTTGCGCTGGAGCTCAGGCTCTGGAAGTCTACACAATAAAACAGCCCCCCAGCCAAGCCCTGCAAGCCCAAGTTGGTTGGCACAGCCAACGGATCCTTCTTTGCTTTGTAGACATACCTGTGTGGCTTAAAAGCTTGAGGGTTAGTATTTCAAGTGGTGGTAGATAAATAGCAGGAACAAATTAGACCGTACAATATAGTTTTCATACTAATTTTGTGAGCTGTCATGGCAGGATTTGAACATCATTGTTCAGTTTATGAGTCAGAAATGAGATGATACAGGCCCAGATTGATTCGACCACAAAAGCAAAGTGCAGCTTGTAATTGTTAGATGTAGCGTAACACCTCCAGAAAACAGCTATCCTTTTAAATTGCCAGCCAAAATATTTCTCTGCAGGACTCTGTGAGCCTCATTCTCCGTGGCCTTGCACCTTGTGCAGCCATTTATTGTTGTGTAAAGTGGGTCCAAAACATGACAGAATAAATATTATCCACTCGGACTGGTGCTAACCTTTTACATTCACTTTGCAAGGTAAAAATTACACAAGGTACAAGTTAGCGGTGAAGCAGACCCTATGTATTTCAAGCCCTGCCTAAATTAATTAGATGCCTGCTCTTGTTATTGATGTTGATGAGGTGTCAGAGACTTTACAGAGACCAAGATGGAGCTCTAAATCCTTTATTAGGAACAAGTCCCTATTGGAATTAAATAACCTTTCCTCTGAAAAAGGAAGGTTCATGTGTCTCCTGTTAATAGCATATCCAGACTGACAACACCTATTGTTTCAGTTAAATATGTCATTAATTCAGCTTGATACAGATCAGGATAGAGCTACATTTACTGATTAAACTCTTCTGCTGGGAATTTCACTCATCTCTCAAATGACAGAAAAGGTTCACAAAATTTCACTGCCCCACTTGCTCACAGGGTGGGTAATTTTATTTCCTGGATAAATAAAGCATTTTAAATCTTTTGATTATAACCATAATGGTAAGCGGCTTTTGTGCTGGAGCTGGTAAGTTTGGGAGAGCCATACTAGGTGGACACTTAGTCATACATCTAGGAGCTCCATATCGTCACCTCTTTTGCTGAACAAATTAGAATCACTATGGAAAGCGTGTTTTTTCTATTAAGTTCTGCTTTTTATGTAAAAGTAAATGTAACACATTTGATAACAGTAGAAAAAATAGAAAATGAAGCCTCAAACTAGTTCTTTTGCCACAGTTACTTTTCCATGTTGGGCCTCCTGTTTTAACTACGTTTTAAAAGATGCTATGTTAGCTACGTAACACAGGGTAATCTATACATTTAGTTTCAACAGTAAGTGTAATTTTTTTTGCTTTTGACTTGTTCCTATATGCTCAAGTATCAGAGGGGTAGCTGTGTTAGTCTGGATCTGTAAAAGCAGCAAAGAATCCTGTGGCACCTTATAGACTAACAGACGTTTTGGAGCATGAGCTTTCATGAGTGAATACCCACCCACCTACAATACCCATTGTAGTTTCCTCAGAAATCAGTAGTGTCACGGAGATAGTTGGGAGTGCTGATGGCATAGGGTCTGAGTAGAGAGTCCACATATCCAGACAGTCCTTCAGTGAGAGTGCCAATGCCTGAGATGATGGGGCGTCCAGGATTTCCAGGTTCGTGGATCTTGGGTAGTAGATAGAATAACCCTGGTTGGGGCTCTAAGGGTATGTTGATTTGTTCCAGTGTTAGTGTAGGGAGTGTCCTGAGTAGATGTTGCAGTTTCTTAGTGTATTCCTCAGTGGGATCTGAGGGATGTGGTCTGTAGAATTTGGTGTTGGAGATTTGTCTAGTGGCTTCCTTTTGGTAGTCAAACCTGTTCATGATTACAACAGCACTTCCTTTATCAGCCTCTTTGATGATAATGTCAGGGTGGTTTCTGAGGCTGTGGCAGCCTCCAGCTTCCATCCCGGGCACATCACAAGATCCATTGTTTACAGCCAAGCACTGAGGTACAATCGCATCTGCTCTAACCCCTCAGATAGAGACCAACACCTACAAGATCTCCACCAAGCATTCTCAAAACTACAATACCCACAAGAGGAAATAAGGAAACAGATCAACAGAGCCAGACGTGTACCCAGAAGCCTCCTACTGCAAGACAAACCCAAGAAAGAAACTAACAGGACTCCACTGTCTATCACGTACAGTCCCCAGCTAAAACCCCTCCAACGCATCATCAGGGATCTACAACCCATCCTGGACAATGATCCCACACTTTCACAGCCCTTGGGTGGCAGGCCAGTCCTCGCCCACAGGCAACCTGCCAACCTGAAACATATTGTCCCCAGTAACTGCACACCGCACCATAGTAACTCTAGCTCAGGAACCAATCCATGCAACAAACCTCAATGCCAACTCTGCCCACATATCTACACCAGCGACACCATCACAGGACCTAACCAGATCAGCCATACCATCACCGGTTCATTCACCTGCACGTCCACCAACGTAATATATGCCATCATATGCCAGCAATGCCCCTCTGCTATGTACATCGGCCAAACTAGACAGTCACTACGGAAAAGGATAAACGGACACAAATCAGATATCAGGAATGGCAATATACAAAAACCTGTAGGAGAACACTTCAACCTCCCTGGCCACACTATAGCAGACCTTAAGGTGGCCATCCTGCAGCAAAAAAACTTCAGGACCAGACTTCAAAGAGAAACTGCTGAGCTTCAGTTCATCTGCAAATTTGACACCATCAGCTCAGGATTAAACAAAGACTGTGAATGGCTTGCCAACTACAAAACCAGTTTCTCCTCCCTTGGTTTTCACACTTCAACTGCTAGAACAGGGCCTCATCCTCCCTGATTGAACTAACCTCATTATCTCTAGCTTGCCTGCATATATATACCTGCCCCTGGAAATTTCCACTATATGCATCTGACGAAGTGGGTATTCACCAATGAAAGCTCATGCTCCAAAACGTCTGTTAGTCTATAAGGTGCCACAGGATTCTTTGCTGCTTTTCCTATATGCTGTAATTAGCATTTGGCCGCGTCTAGACTAGAGACCTTACAGTGGCACAGCTGTGCCGATGCAACTGTGCCGCTTTAATATTTCCCATGTAGCTGCTCTGTGCCAACATAATTAAACAAGTGGTGGTAGCTCTGCCAGCAGGAGAATGTCTCCCACTGACATAGCACTGTCCACACCAGCACTTCTGTAGGTGTAACTTTTGTCTCTTAGGGGGCTGTTTTTTCACACCCATAAGTGACATAAGTTGTGCTGACAAAAGTGCTAGAGGAGACATACCTTTAGTTTTCACATAAGGCCTATATTACACATACACAGTTATGAAATTGTTCTCTCTATTTACAATTGGAGGGTCACACACTTAATAATTTCAGTTGACTAGACTTATTTCACGTGTCATGTGCTCCTTACATCCCTCCATTCCACCCCACAAGTTCCTTGTGTGTCACCCTCCTATCCCTCTCTATTGCAGGAACTCCTGCAACTCCCCCCAGTTTGCCCTTGCCAGGAGTCCTGTGTGCCCCATTTCCTCCATATTAGAGTCTTTCAATCTGCCCCCCACCATTAGTTGCATGTGCCCCCCAACCCATGTCCTCCTTGCACCATTCCAGGGTCCTTCATTCCCACCCTTTTGTCTCTGCTGGGGGCTCCATGTGTGCCTCCATTTCCCACTTCCCCCATGCCAGGCTCTTCCAGTCTCTGCTTTGCCAGATTTCTCTCTCTCCCTTACCTGAGTCTCTAATTTTCCTCCCATGCCAGGAGATGGGTGCTATCCCCCAGGTCTCCCTCGCCTTACATCCACAGTTGTTACTAGTTTTCCTTCAGTCTGGGAGATAAGTCTTTCAGCACGTCAACTTATTAAACTCCATGGGGAGGATAGGCAGAGCTTGGATATGGGTATTGCTTTCTTGGGTGGCATTAATGGTACCATCATCCAGTTGTCTATAGAGCAAACAATTGCAGAGCTGATTGCTAATCAGATGACACAGGATCTTTGTGTCCTCCATTTTTCTCCTTTTGGTTTTCCAATTTTCCCCCAAATCCATAAAGTTCAGACCATAGATACCTAGAATATCCTCTGAAATTTTGTAATGGATTGGGTATGGTATTCATAAGTTATTGCATTACAGACAGGCAGACAGATACCAGAGAAATTACATGTTGAATGTAGGTCCTTGGCAAGCCTGGCCAATAGAAAAAAAAAATGACACAGATATTAAACATGTTTAATCTAGGAAGTGTATCTAAAAAAGTGTCTAAACTAATAACTGTTATATGAAGGATGCATTATAATGGCATGCAAAGAAGTAATACAGAACAACATTAAGAGAAAGTTTTTGTATTAGCTTTATTAAACCAAACTGAGGTCAGTTGAATTACTCCAGAGTTACTGTACATTGATGTAACTGAGAGTCAAATTTGCCTATGATAAACTGGGGCATAGAAGGTTAGTAACTTGGTCAAGGTGGGAAAAGTGACAGAGCCAGATTAAAACTCTAATAAATGTCATATATTAAATTCTAGGTAGAAGAAGCACTGGAAGCTGTGAAGAACGCAACAAATGAGCAAGACCTAGCAAATCGTTTTAAAGAATTTGGGAAAGAGATGGTGAAACTTAACTATGTGGCTGCCAGAAGACAACAGGTGGGTAAATTGTAAAGCAGTGGGTGTGAAAATTCAGTCAAATAAAATAACCTGGGTTTTTATCATGTTCAAAGAAATGTTGTTTCTGCTTTGCATAATCAGATCTTTCAATAATTATTATATCATTACCTATATCTTAAGCCTAATTATTTTCCAATTCACAGTTGCCCTTTTTTAGAAGTGTTTTTTTTCTTTTAAAAGGAAAATCTTTAAAAACAAACAAACAATGCTTCATTTAAGAATGTCTTAAAGAGTAAGAGAGTAAATGGCCAAGGAAATCACCTTATCTAGTGGTGACTTCAATCCACTCCAGGTCAGCAGAGACTGGAGGTCACTATCTGATCATTGTGTGGTGGTCTACATGAAGTGTTATTTATAAAAAAAAAATTTTCTTTAGAAAAATGTTCTGACAGATTTTCAAAAATGGTCTAAAATTAGGCTTGTAAATTCATATTTAGGCACCTAAATACGTTGTTAGGGCTAATTCCCCACTCTGGCACTTCAAGTGCAGAAGGTGATGGCCCACAAGGAGTCTAAAGATTAATACCGACCATTCCAGGCTTGTATTAAACTCCCAAGGTTACAGCTTTTCTATGACCTTGGATTGGTAGATGCTACCACCACCCAAGTGCAGAACCCTGCTGAGAGCACAGGAAGGCGCCCTTGGGAATTCCTTCCTGTGGGGTGCCCTCAAGGCCTTTTACCACCCCCATCAGGGAAGAGCTAAGAGAGAAAAAGGGAATCAGCTGTGGCCACCAGCTAATTAAACAACATGTGCACAAACCCCTTAGGACACAAAAATCCAATTCTGCTTTTAAAAAGCGTAAATTTTATTTAAATAAAAAACCACAAAGAAAATACATCTGGGAACTCAGGCTATTGCTAGATTTTAAAAGAAACAACTACAAGGATTAAGCCCCAAGAATAGCTTTCTTGAGGTCCAGCATAAAGGTTACAAGCAAAACAAAAGCACCTGGGTTTAGCACAGAGGAGCCCATAGGCCATAAAGAAATAAAAGGAATAAACCTAATCACATCTTCATAGACATTTCCTGATCTACTTACATCTCTGGGGTTTTAAATGAGTAGTTTCTAGGTCTGATACTAATGATTTTTCATACCTGGCCCAAGCTTCTTACAGCATAGCTCTGCCCTGTCCCCTCTCTCTGGGAGAAGAACCACAGACAGACAAAAGGGGAGTCATTTCTCAATTTTAAAAGTTCTAGCCTTCCCATTGGCTCTTTTGGACAGGTGCCCACTCACTTCCTTTTATCTGTGCATAGCAGTGAGACTTTTTAACCCTTTACAGGTACAGTGTTTAGAGAACAGCTACTAAAAGGGATTTTATAGCTACTGGCTGGCTGGGTGTCCGTAAAAGGGAGCTATCCCCCTCCTCCCTTCATTTATCACAGAAGTGCTCTTATTTTCAAAACATCCAACAACTCACGCTCAAATTGTAAATACTACTAATGGAAATCAAAGGGAGTTGGTAGGTCCTTACTCTCCTGAAAATTATCCCATATATTTAGGTGCCTAACATTAGATATCATTTATTTGAAAAAAATTGCCATTTTTTTTTACCAAAATAAGTTGTTCATATGGATAGAACTCTCTGGTAGTCTAATGCAGGGTTTCTCAAACAGGGGTCGCCGCTTGTGTAGGGAAAACCCCTGGCTGGCCGGGTCGGTGTGTTTACTTGCACTGTCCGCAGGTCTGGCTGATCGTGGCTCCCACTGGTCGCGGTTCACTGCTCCGGGCCAATGGGAGTTCCTGGAAGCTGCAGCCAGTAAGTCCCTTGGCCCACGTCACTTCCAGCAGCTCCTATTGGCCCGGAGCAGCGATCTGAGGCCAGTGGGAGCTGCGATCGGCCAGACCTGTAGACGGGGCAGGTAAACGCACCGGCCCGGCCTGCCAGGGGCTTTCCTTACACAAGCGGCGACTCCTGTTTGCAAAACACTGGTCTAATGTAATAGGAGTCTTTCCATTTCAGAAGGAACAGGAATTTATTATGATGCTCACAAACAACATTGTTAGTTTTCAGATGGTTAAAAAGATAATCTGATTTTTTTGTATTAAAAAAGAAATAAAAAATAGAAGACCTGAAAGTAACAAAAATGATTCAGCATCCAAAATTACATATGTCTGTGCAGAAGGTCAGATGTTTCCTTTTTAGAGCGTACACAAAGCTGATGATTTTTGCAACCTTAGGTCCTTAGAGGGGCAGACATTATAGGGTCTCACTGTTATGCATTCCCTTCCACTCAGCATATATCTTTCACCTAAGCAGCCCAATCAATGAGAGCAGGCTTGCCCTGTTACAGATCTTTAAAGTAGATTTTCCTGTAGAGATGGGAAATAAAGGAGGGAGAATACACATACATTCACTAGGCTGCTCATAGCTAGGCCTCCTCCCAGCCAGTGCTGCTTCCAGTCAGTCTCCACACCTTCTAACAGAGTAAAAAAGAACAGATTATAGTGCTGCTGCAAAATAGCTCTACTCTGTAAATTGTTTATTGAAATAATACACTGAATTTTTAGCGTGCAACACAATTTATAAACAATATACTTTCACACACACAATTTCCACTGCAGAGAAGGCCACCTTTCAGGAACATTGTCTTGTGTGTGTTTCTTTCTCCACCCTGGATATGATTCTTTTCTTCTTCTTTTGACATCACACATGTTTCTTTGTTGTTTAAGAATATTCACATTTCCAGGCAGTTGCCACCCTCTCTTTCTTTTTCTTCTTCCCATGAGGTCCACTGGAATTCCATGCTATCTTTTTTGTGTGTCTTGCTGCTGGTCTTTTAGATGTTTTGCCCAGAAGTTTTCCTGCATTTGAAGATCATTAGTGTTTTCCTCTTATTTTCCTCCATTTTCCCAGGTGGCCAACCTGTTATAACATAGAAGAAAAACAAAATAAAACAAAAAATAGGTTTTCTTGGGCAGGAGTAACGTGTTGTGACATAACTGGTAAATTCTGTGATAGATTCCATTGCTACAGAATCAGGACCACAGGACCCTACTTACGAGTATATATGAATAAACATTGTAACTGTGGGTGTAGCATATTCTATTAGGATGACCAGATGTCCCAATTTTATAGGTACAATCCCAATTTTTGGGTCTTGTTCTTATATAGGCTCCTATTACCCCCCACCCCATCCTGATTTTTCACATTTGCTGTCTAGTCACCCTAATTTTAATGCTGAATCTTCATTATATAACTGTGCAGTATATGTATATTTTTGTACAGGAACTGAAAGATCCTCACTGTAGGGATGAAATGGCTGCTGCTCGAGGTGCTCTGAAGAAGAATGCTACTATGCTGTACACGGCATCTCAAGCGTTTCTCCGTCACCCTGATGTAGCAGCCACTAGGGCCAACAGAGATTATGTCTTCAAACAAGTACAAGAAGCAATAGCTGGTATCTCTAATGCTGCACAGGCCACCTCACCAACCGATGAGAACAAGGGGCACACTGGTATTGGAGAACTTGCTGCAGCACTAAATGAATTTGATGTAAGTATTAAATGTTTGCACAACATGACACACCTTTCAGGAAATGCCACGTACCTTTTGTCAAACAGAATTTGAACAGTATATGCTTGCTTTGTACACAGTTTCCTTTTGGTAAGCTGCAGCAAGCAAGAGGCATGTGGTCTTTAAATTTTAATGAGAAATAGCCCTTGCTTTCAGTGAATGCTAGAACTTCCAAGCCGTTGTTTGCGTTCTTCTGCTGTGACTGACAGAGGCAAAGAAGTCTCTCCTCTTCTGTCTTAGCATCAGCAAAATCTTATCCAGCTAAACTGTTCAAGTTGGTTGGTAGTCTGATTAATCTTGTTGCCTTAGTTCTGTTAAGGAGTTGAGTTTTAAGAGTGTCTTTATCTACTTTGCTGAAAAAGATAAGCTGTGATTTATGATGATTTGGTTGTTGTCACAGGCAAAATCAGTGTAGGAAGATAGAAATACATGTTCTTCTCTGAAATGTTGAGGAAGCTATGCTCGACTAGTTGTTCGTTAGATTCTTGCCCCTCACGTACAGTAGAAACCTACAGGATAGTTTTAGAGAAGACCGCTGCTACTAGCTTTTGTGCAGACAGGGTGCCACTGCCTTCAAGATTGAGGTGGTGGCAAGGCCCATGGTTAAAGCCTTGTCAATGACGACTTAGTTCTAAGTTTCCCCCATCCCATTTTTGTGGAATGCCATTTAGAAGGCATTTTTGGAAGAGCTCTAGATGCATAGACAAAATTCACCCTGTGGTCTTTAAGGAACTAGCTGAAACAGTCTTGGAACCATTAGTGATTATCTTCATGAACTCATGGAGGACAGGTGATATCCAAGAGGACTGGAGAAGGGCAAACACAGTACTTATCTTTAAAAAGGGGAACAAAGAGGACCTGGGGAATTACAGACCTAACTTTGATATATGCAAATATACTGGAACAAATTATTAAACAATTAATTTGTAAGCACCCAGAGGGTAATAGGGTGATAAATAATAGCCAATGTGGATTTATCAAGAACAAATCATACCAAACCAACCTAATTTCCTTCTTTGACAGGTTTCCAGGCCTAGTGTATAGGAGAGAAGCAATACACATGGTATATCTTGATTTTATTAAGGCTTTTGATGCAGTCCCACACGATGCTCTTATAAGCAAACTAAGGAAATGTGGTCTAGATGGAATTACTGTAAGGTGATGCAGAACTGGTTGAAAAACTATACTCAGAGAGTAATTTTCAATGGTTTGCAGTCAAACTGGGAGTATGTATCTAGTGGGGTCCCACAGGGATGTGTTCCTGGGTCAGTATTTTAATTCATGTCATAAAACAGAGTGAAAAATATGGTTATCAAATTTGTGAATGACACCAAGCTGGAAGGTGTTACTAGCACTTTTGAGCCAGGGGTTCATATTTAATTCATGGTCCAGTATAACCTTCAGATCCTTTTCAGTACTGCCTAGTACTTATTCCCTGTTTTGTACCTGTCATTTTTTCTTCATGAATGCAGTATTTTGTATTTGTCTATACTGAGTTTCATCCTGTTGATGTCATACCAATTCTGTAATATATCAAGATTGTATTGAATTCTAAATGTAGATTCCAAGACCAGAAGGGACCGTTGTGTTCATCTAGTCTGACCTCCTGTATAACACAGGCCAGAAAACTTCTCCAGAATAAATTCTGAGAATCTATTGTTTAGAAAAATTGCCCATCTGGATTTAAAAATTGTTGTAATGAAGAATCCACCATGATCCTTGGTAAATTGTTCCAATCATTAATTACTCTCACCCTTAAAAAAATTACACCTTACTTCCAGTCTGTCATGACCAGGCCATGGGCAGTCATGCCTAGTGGTGAAGGCAAGAGTTCAACCTGCGAGTTAGATCTGGGTCCAGGGTGAGTGGAGTACAGGAAACAAGCTGATCTATCAGTACCAGAGGAGCAGAAGCCAAATGCCAGAACACAAGGGTCAACTGGAGTCATAAGCCAGCAGAGGCAAAACCAGGGTTCGAAACCAAAACACTGAAGCTACTGGGGAGCTGGGCAGGAGCATACACTGGATGCAGGCCGAGATCAGCAGGAACAGGAAACTGGAATAAACAGGAACAAGGGCAAGCGCTGCTGTGAGTCTAGTATCTATTGAGCAGCCTATGAACTGCTGTGGGGGACAGGCTTTTAAGCAGCACAGATAAACCAGCAGCCAGTCAGGGGCTGTGGCTGTCTAAGAGGTCTAAGGCAGTGATTCTCCAACTTTTTTTTTTCATGGACCACTTGAAAATTGCTGAAGGTCTTGGTGGACCACTTAACGATCTTTCCAAATGTTGTTTGTACCTTTAGTTAAGTATTGTAAAGGGCTTTGAATAAAAGCGCTATATATAAAAAAACCTTAATAATAATAAACGTTCTTTAATTCTACAAATAAAAGCACAAAACTCATATTTTAATATCAGTAGTCTTACCTTTCTAATGAAATGGATGTGCCCTCTCTCCCCCACCGCAACAGCCCCAGACCTGGGAAGGAGGGCTATTTCTTGCCGGTTGCCACAGCCCTGGGGTTGGGGAAAGTCGCCTCTTTCTCTGGCTGCTGCAGCCCGGCACATCCCAAATTTCTTCCACCCCCTATTCCCCCCCAAGGCTACCACCTCACCTTACATGTGCATCTTCTCCAGGGTCCAGGCACCTAATTAATGGAGCCATGTCTGCGCAGCTCCACTAATTAGGTGGGTGGCCCTTCATTCTCTCGTGTGCGGCCACCCAGGCGCGCATTTTAGAGAGAACTATCCACAGACCACATGAATGGAGCTCGCAGACCACTGGTGGTCCACGGACCACAGTTTGAAAACCTCTAGTCTAAGGCAATGCAGCTGGGCTCATTGGTTGCCTAGCAGCGCACTTAATCTGGGATCAGGACAGCAGTTGTTCCTAGCTGATCTGGTCCCTGACACATCTGAATTTATCTAACTTCAGCTTCCACCTATTGGATCGTGTTATACTTTCCTCTGCTAGATCGAAGAGCCCATTGTTAAATATTTGTTCCCCATGTAGGTACATATAATCACCCTTAACTTTCTCTTTGTTAGTCTAAATAGATTGACCTCCTTGAGTCTACTACTATAAGGCATGTTTTCTAATCCTGAATCCTCTCCAATTTATTAACAACCTTCTTGAATTGTGGACAGCAGAACTGGACACAGTATTCCAGTAGCAGCTGCACCAGTGAAACATATGGAGATAAAATAACCTCTCTACTCCTGTTTATGCATCCCAGGATTGCATTCGCTCTTTTGGCCACCATGTCTCTCTGGGAGATCTTTTTCATCAGATTATCCACCATTACCTCCAAATCTTCTTTAGAGTTACCACTTCCCAGAACATAATCCCCCATCCCATAAGTATGGCCTACATTCATTGCTCCTAGCTGTATACATTTATCCTTCGCCGTATTAAAATGCATAGTTTGCCTGAGCCCAGTTCACCAAGCGATCTAGATCTCTCTGAATCAGTGACCTGTCTTATTTAGTGTTTACCATTCCCACAATTTTTGTGTCATCTACAAACTTTATCAGTGATAATTTTATTTTTTTTTGCCTTCCAGGGCATTGATAATGATGTTAAATAGCGTAGGGCCAAGAACTGATACCTGCTAGACCTCACTGGAAATAGACCCACTTGATGATGGTTCTCAGTTTACAGTTACATTTTGAGACCTTTCAGTTAGCTAGTTTTGAATCCAATTAACGTGTGCCATGTACATTTTCTTATTCTAGTGTTTAAATCAAAATGTTGTACAGCACTGTCAGGAGGTCATCAGGCAACTCATTGCGGCTGGGAGCTGGCTTAGGCAGGTGCAGCTGGATGCTGGTGTAAGATCAGCTAGCAAGAGCCACTCCCTCTCCCCTTTTGTCTACTTGATCTTTCCTAAATATGTTATAATAGTTGATGTTACCATTCCAATTGTGCTAATCATCCCACCAGGTGTCAATAATACCAACTAGATCAAAATTATATATGAGCAATTCCAGTTCCTCTTGTTTGTTACCCAGGTTCCTAGCATTACTGTATAGGCAATTCAATAATTTCTTCTCTTCATTCCTTTGTTTACTTGATTAATTTTGTTCTCAACATCTATATTTTGTGCTATCTCAGTGCTTATATCTTCACTCTTTTGACCCTTCCCTTTTGCTGTTAGTTTAACTCCCTCCTGACTACTCTAGCCAGCCTATGCCCAGGGAGATTGGCTCCCCTTCTACTCAATCCCCATAGACGGACCAAAGTTCCACAAAACCAAAGCTCTCCACACTACACCACTTATCTAGCCAGCAATTCACTTCTGGGATCTTTCTATTTCTGTCTTCCCTTGCTTGTGGAACAGGAAGGATCACAGAGAGGATGGCTTGGACATTCTTCTTCAGCATGCTTCTGAATTCCCTGAGGTCTTCTGTTTTCTGCAGGAGATCCTGAAACATATGGTATCATTAGCGCTGATATGAATCATCACCAATGGATCCTTGCCTGTAGACTTCAGAAGCCTGTCCAATCTTAGAGTGATTCTTGTGTCTTGGCTCCAGGAAGGCAGCACACTCTTCTGCTGTCCGCATGTCCCCTGCAGAATGGTCATTCACTTCTTCAGAGTATTGAATCTCAAACAAGAATCATCTGTCTTTCTTGGAGTGTTGGAGAACTCTTTGCAGGTAAGCTTGATTTTTTTATAGGTTTGGTCAAACTGCCATCCACACATGTCTTCTATATCTCTCTCCTTTCCCTGAGATGGGCTGGAATTTAAGAGGTATCTTCCATAATTTCAATGCTGAGGACTTCATATGGATTTGAAATTTCCGGCTGCGTGGAATTCCTGCTGCTGCTCTTCTCTCTGGAGGCCACAGTCTGGCTATCCTCATCTGTCTCCAGTGATATAGAATGACACCATAACCTTTTGCCTCCTCTCTGACTTCCACTCTTGCCAATTCCTTTTATGCCCGTCTCCATTCTTCCTTGAACCTGGGCTACTGCTGTTTTCTGAATGTCCTTGTCTAGGAACTCTTCAGCTTCTCTTATTTTCATTAGTGTCTCAACTTCCCCTTCCAATCCAATAATCTTTTCCTTCAGCGTAGCCACCAATTTACATTTCATGCAGAGGAAATCTCACCTGGCTTCTGGCAGGAAGAGAACATGGCACATCTGTTGCAGGTCACCACCACTGTTCCATTACTGGCCATCCTAATATCACACATAGAGCTGAACCTGGAAGGAAAGCCTCTCACACTCTCTCTCCAAACTCTTTCGGAAACTCCTCTTAGCTGCCTCTGTTTGTGGCTCTTGAATTCACCTAGCAAATGACTTTGTATACCAAGTCTTCCCTGATTAGTTAAGCACAGCTCCTCTTCTCACCTCACCACCAAAAATAAATGCAAAGTGCTCCACTTAGGAAGGAGCAATCAGTTTCACACATACAGAATGGGAAGAGACTGTCTAGGAAGGAGTATGGCAGAAAGAGATCTAGGGGTCATAGTGGACCACAAGCTTAATATGAGTCAAAAGTGTGATACTGTTGCAAAAAAAAGCAAACGTGATTCTGGGATGCATTAACAGTTGTGTTGTAAACAAGACACGAGAAGTCATTCTTCCGCTTTACTCTGCGCTGGTTAGGCCTCAGCTGGAATATTGTGTCCAGTTCTGGGCACCGCATTTCAAGAAAGATGTGGAGAAACTGGAGAGGGTCCAGAGAAGAGCAACAAGAATGATTAAAGGTCTTGAGAACATGACCTATAAAGGAAGGCTGAAGGAATTGGGTTTGTTTAGTTGGAAAAGAGAAGACTGAGAGGGGACCTGATAGCAGTTTTCAGGTATCTAAAAGGGTGTCATCAGGAGGAGGGAGAAAACTTGTTCACCTTAGCCTCCAATGATAGAACAAGAAGCAATGGGCTTAAACTGCAGCAAGGGAGATTTAGGTTGGACATTAGGAAAAAGTTCCTAACTGTCAGGGTAGTTAAACACTGGAATAGATTGCCTAGGGAAGTTGTGGAATCTCCATCTCAGGAGATATTTAAGAGTAGGTTAGATAAATGTCTATTAGGGATGGTCTAGACAGTATTTGGTCCTGCCATGAGGGCAGGGGACTGGACTCGATGACCTCTCGAGGTCCCTTCCAGTCCTAGAGTCTATGAGTCTATGAGAGTGATTAGGCAGTCAGGGTATGTCAACACTGCAGTGTAAACCTGTGTTTCTTAACTGGGCTTGAGCATCTACACTAATTTGTAGCCCCAGGATAGAAATTGTTGAACCCTTGGTCCTGATCTGGAGCTTCAGCGTCTACAGTGCATTATGTGGGCCTCGGTCCAAACAACCAGATTCCAGACTGCTCAGTGCCTTACCAAAATGTGGCCGCTGTAGCCTTTTGTCCATGGGAAGACTTGACTGTCCAGAGGACAAATAAAATGAGCCTGTGGTATTGTGGAACACTTTTGGTGGCCTCCCAGAGCATAAGTCCGGTGAGGCTGCATCTACATCTACAGTGCAAAGCAACAGAGCTTGAATCTTGGGTCCTGGCTTGACTCAGGCTTGGACATCCATCTCCATGGGATTCTGGGACCTTGGGCCTGAGTCCTGGGCTAGTTCAATTTGTGTGTAGACGGAAAGGAGGTTACGCTTGAGCCTGAGTTTGAATCCTGGGCTTGGATTGCAGCATAGACATACCCTCAGAGACATCAAACAGCTGGGCTGATCCATGCTCCAGGGCCCTACTCAGGGCCCCATGGGCCAGCTCTGCAGCCTATACAGAGAGAACAAGCAAGCAGTCAAACCAACAAACTTCACCCTAGTGTACCGAATGCATATCTAGCCACTGTGATCGAAGCATTTTGTCCCCACCAGGATGGACTACAATCATTCATTATAGCAGAGCTGTCCCTCTGATATGGTTAAGATAAAGATTAAACTATAAGATTAAGATTAATCTATAACTAAGATTAAGACCAGATTTCTGTTTGAAGCTTGATTTTGTAAATGCTCTAAGATCTATATAGTTATTTGGATTGCCTTGAAATTTGGTGTGCCTCATGGAGAGGCGGGTATGGTCAGTGATCCAATTTGGAGTCATTTCACCAAGAGATACAATCCCTGCCGAAAACCAGGGAAAACCCAACCCCCAGCTTTTCTTAAAGTTGACACATTCTGGGACAGTTTTTAGTGCACAGCTAGGGATCAAACCAGGGTTCAGATCATTGCCCCAGGGGCTCAAATATTCAAGAGTTATCCCAATGGAGTCATTGGCACCCATCAGTCCTTTGGGGGAAATGAAATTAAAATATTATTTGAAAAAGAGTTTGCTTCTTCAGTTAGGCATATGCCCAGCAGTTCTAATATTCATTCACCTATTGACATGCCCAATTGATTACATTGAATGTGTGCAGACAGAGGCATTAACATGACTGTTAGCCTTCACCATTGTACACCTGCTTCATATCTCAAGGGGTTAAACAGTAGTTCTTTGAACCCCAATCACCCAGTGTCATCTTGAGTCCCACCTCGGACAGAAATCTGGGAAAGGTAGAAAGGCATTTGGCTAAAATATTTGTCAGTTGTTTTTTTTGCGGGGGGGTAATCAAAATATTTGTCTAAAAATTGTTGTTTTTTTAACACTGACATGCAAATGCCTGCCCTCAGTGTTGTGGGAGGGCATCTTAGGGGGCAGAGAAGTGGGGGGAATAAGAGTGAGATTCATTTGGGGGTTGCATCGAGGGAAGGGGTAAATGGGGATGGGTAGTAGGGGAGTGAGAGGAGTTGGGGGGTTCATGAGGGGGAGGGACATAGGGGTTAGTGGCAGGAAGACTGTCAGAGAATAGGGTCAAGGGGCTGTTATTCCCACATTTCTCCTTCTCGGTGTGTGCCAAGATCTGGTGGCGATCTGAGGCCTTCTCCCCACCCCACCCAATGTGAGCTGGGATCTGGGTATCCCTTCCCTCACCAGGGACTCTGATTGCCGCTATCTTCCTCCTTGTGTGTGTGTGCCAGGATTTGGGGGGGCCCTACTTGTCTAGGGAATCTGAGCCCCTATCCAATCCATCTGCCGCATATGGGTTGGATCATGGGGGACCTTGCCTCTTTGGGATGTCTGATCCCTGCTCCTTGACCCCCATATCTGTGCCAAGGGCTGGGGGGTCCTACCATCTGTAGGTATCTAACCCCCCTCCATGTGCCTCCTCATGTGAGACAGGTTCTAGGGGGCTTGCCTTTCTGGGGGGTGGGAGGGCAGCAGTCAGAGCCCCTCTTCCTACCTTCCCTCATGTGAGCTGGGATATCCTGGGTCCCTGCAGAATGGGAGTGTCTGAACCCCTCCCTCTTTCTGCCAGGATCTGGGGATTGGAGCCTGGTGGCCCCAACCCATCTCTGGGAGCCTGACCCCCTCCATGCCCCCTCATATAAGCCTGCTTCTGGAGGAGTCTTGCTTTTCTGAGGAGGTGTCTGAACCCCTTTCCTTAGCCCCTCTGCCCACAAGAGCCTTCCCCCGGGTACGTCTAAGCCACACTCCCTCCCCCTGTATATGCGTGCCAGGATCTGTGAAGCCCCTACCCATCTATGGGAGTCTAACACTCCCCCACCGTTGTGTGAATCAGGCTCTTGGGGAAATTGAGCCCCATTCTTTGCCCCCTTGATATGAGCTGGGATCTGGGGTGCCTTCTTCCTCTAGGGGGCATCTGAGCCCATCTCCTTACCCTTCCACTTGGCCTATGCGAGCCACAATCTGGGGAAGCCCTGCCTATCTGGGTGGGGAGCTTAGAACAGCCATGCTGGGCACCTGTATCAAGAACACACTATGGACACTGGGTGAGGAGCTGTTTCTGATTGCTTGACGCAATCAGAAACTCTCTAACATGGAGGAGGGGGAATGAGAACACCCACTAACATGAATGGAGCAGTTCTCATTGCTCAGAACTATTTTTTCAGGCTGCAATCCTCTCCACTGGGCATCCTCTTTAACCTGAGAACATCTCATTCAGATGTGTGGCTCACTTCATGCCTCTCCCAGCCTGCTGTGCTGCTGATAGGTGTGTAGTGCCCCTCCCCTCCCTTCTCCACTCTCTCTAATGACAGCAGCGGAGCAGCTGCTCTGCTGGAGGTAGGGTCATGTCATTCTGAAAGGGCAGGAGCTGCCACTGGGACGCCTCAACTCTGCCTTAGCAGTGGTTTTTGGGCATTCAGTTGTCGCTAAGGTTGAAGGTGGAAGCAACGTAGATGTTCCATCTCACTTAGAATGTAAGAACTTGATTCCTCAGCAGGCTGGGCCTTTTCAATCACTTTGCAGTTGTGATCCACTTGTCTCCTTGTCTGTATTGGGTTGAATAAGAGCAGAGGAAGGAAACCGGGTTACGGGATATAGGGAGGTAGAAGGAGCCGAGGAGACAGGAGCTAGGATAAGGAGTGCATTGGAGCACTGGCGGAGAGGAGCTGGAGCCAGGAGATAGGGGGTAGGAGGAGGCCAGGGTGTGTGTGTGTGGATGAGAGCAGAGGGGACAGGACTATGCCCACTAGAGAACACTCCCCTCCAGAACCTGGAATTGAACCCAGGCGTCCTCAGTCTCTGTGGTCCTTTGCTATCTGCAATAGCTGTGAAAACCACACAGTAAAGTATATGGGATCATGTAATTAAAGATTGTGTCATAATGCATAGCAACAAGGGGGGCAGATTAAATTTGCAGAGCCAGCCTCAATTCTGGCATTTTCTGGCCTTTGAGTGCTTGACTTTCAGGGGCGGCTCCAGGCACCAGCGCACCAAGTGCATGCCTGTGGCGGCAAGCTTTGGTGGATGGCCTGGTCGTTGCAGTGAGGGCAATTTGGCGGTGGGTATGCCAAAGGCGTGGGATCGGCAGATCACCCGCAGAAACACCTCCGAATCTGTGTGACCAGCGGACTGCCCGCAGGTGTGCTGCCGAAGGCTGCCTGACTGCTGTGCTTGGGGCAGCAAAAACCATAATTGACTTTGCAATCGAAGCATTGCTGTAACGTAGGTTTTTAAAATGTAATTTATTATTTTGATTGTGGTAGTGTCCTAAATGTTTTCCACACTCAGAAACAGACCCCAAAGTGTGCCTTTTAAAATGAACATCAGTACTCTGTTTTCTGCATTAGCTACCATGCACAGTCCCAGGTGCAAAATGAAGGTGCTGGTTAGAATCTATAAAACCCTAAATGAATCTGAGTTATCTGAGTTATCTGAAAGCTGTTGAGAGAACAGCTCTTCCCATCCCCCTGTTCTATCTATTTTTTCCTTGGATTTAACACTCTGTAGTGGCTGATGACATGGCTTCTCAATGGGGAGCCTATGTCTCTGGAATATGTTCCTTCTGCTCGAGCTTGGTACCGTCAGTGCACATTGTAAGACACAATTAGTTTTATCAAGCTTTTCCTCTGTCTATACAGGGGTATTTAATGTGCTTTTGATTGCCTCGTCCAGAAACAAATTGCTTGACACTAATTAATTTAATAGGTGGGATGGGAAGGTTGTGTGATTCTATGTGAAAAGGGTTCTGTTATTGAGGAAAAAGTTTAAAATTGTTTTAGACTGGGTTTTTTTTAATTTGTTTTTATACTGTATGGTGCTGTGTTTCTTCTATGCTAGGTGTCAATTTAAATGGTCTAGCAATATTGAAGCCTTGAAATGGTCAATTGCTTAATTAATATTGACTTTATTAATCCTATTTTTTTAATTTTTGCCATAAATATGTTAATAAATGGCACATAATCTTAAGATTGCCATTATGTTAATATGTCTTTAAAATTATTGATGTTTATCACTGCTAGCGTGGAGCAGAATTGCTAGTACAGTGCCAAAAGCCTTAATAATACATAAAAGGACAAATTCATCTCTGGCAAATTTATTGACTTCAGCAAAAATAAACCTGATTATCAAGGGTCTGAAACTGGCAAAAAAACAACAAAAATCTCTGTGTAGATATGCAGGACCCTATGTATAAAGTGTGACCCACCTGGGTTTAAACTCATTTTTGATTTGTGCTTTTCAAGACTTCTTTGTGCCCATAATAAATGTTCTGTATCTTCTGATTAAACTGATCGTATTTTTCATATTGAAGTCATTGTGGCTATAAACTGTGGGTCAAGATTTTAGGAATCCCATATTTTTCAATTGTCTGTACATATTTTTTTTAACTCTCTTAATGGTGAGAATCCTATAAAATGATCACAGTTTGATCTAATTGTACTTTGGATCTTGCACAGGAGTTTTTTTCACATGGTATGGACAGCAGTAATTTTGAAACTGACCATAATCATGTGATGCTTATCAGTTTCAAAACTGATGCTGCCACTACTATCTGGAAAGGGCTACTGTTCAGTGCAACAAGTGCCATTGTGCTTAGTGATAATAAATGCATTGATATATGGGAACTGAGAATACTATGCAGATCATCCAGTAGGATCCCCTGATTCTTCGTAGGAATATTCAGGGCATCATTCCTCTTACAGGTATTCTCTTTTCACACTTTTGCATGGTGTTGTTAGTGTAATAAGATTCATGTGTGATATGTAAAATCATAGTCCGTCATTCATGGCCTGTAAGTGGTACTTGTAAAAAATGTATATGTCTTTTTCTTCGTAATATCAGAAGAAAAACGAAGTTATTTTCATGTGTCCACTTTACTGAGGACACAGAGGATTTATTTGAATATTATCTTGGTTTGCCCGCTTTTAGCCACTTTCTCCTGAATGCTTAGCTGCAAACAGGGACTTACTCAGCCTTGTTCTTGAGGCTGAGACATCACTCTCTTTAGGCCTAAGATCACCTATCCAACAAATGTAGCTGCAGTTCTGAAATGATTCTGAAATCACTTCTCTATGTGCTAACAGCTCAAACAGGCCAGCATGATTGCAGCACAGGAAACAAGGAGATAGAGAGTAGCAGGGAGTAGCCGTGTTAGTCTGTATCCACAAAAACAACAAGGAGTCCGGTCGCACCTTAAAGACCAAAAGATTTGTTTGGGCATAAGCTTTTGTGGGTAAAAAAACCTCACTTCATAAGCTTTCGTGGGTAAAAATCCTCACTTCATGCAGAAGTGAGGTTTTTTACCCACGAAAGCGTATGCCCAAATACATCTGATGCCACCGGACTCCTTGTTATTTTTAAGGGGATAGAGAGAAACTTCTGACCCTCCTTATGATAGTATAACTTCAGCAAGGGAAAAGAATACTACTGTTAATCCTTTTGGTTGAGTAATTAGCATTGCTACATTAATCTTTCAGTATTTCCTGTAGCAAAAAACTTGCATGAGCGGTAACTTGGCTTTTGATATGAAGTATACGCTAAAGGAACACCTATTTTAGGGAAAAAGAATCATTCTGCACTAAAGCAAAAAGAGTGCAGATTTGTCCTTAAGCATAATCCCACTTGAAACTTCTTTCGCTGAGCTACTGCAAATTTCAGACTCAGCTTTCCATGGTTCAAAACATTGCTGTAATTTCCAAATACCTACATTGTTAGTGATTTGAAGTACTTTGTGAACCAAAATAGCCTGACATTTAGTTTAAAGCTTAAATTAGGTTGTACCTATCTTAAACACTTAAACTGTCATCTTTAAATAATTTCACATGGTAATTGTCATATTCTATGACATGTTGATTGTATGCTGCAATGGAACAGTTACCTCTGTATGATTTGTATGTATCTTAGTCTTTGGAGGAGAAATATAATTTACTAGACTTTGGAAGTATTTTCTATAGGAATGAAAAGAGCTTATGAATCCATTTAGTCAGAGTTTGACACTTTGAAATATTGTTTAGTTTTAGAATTTTTCATTTGTTTTAAACAGGAGATAGTTAAGTGTGTAGTATTTGACATTGCCTATATTTAATGTAAGTATTATTGCTCTTGGTTTCAACTGAATAATTTGACTATTAATTAGGGTTTGAGGTTTAATTTCCATACAATTTATCTGACTCTCTAGATTTTTGTTATGACCAATAACATACATACAAAAAGTATTTTTCTCTAAATTCAGGGTTTATTAAAGAAAGAGAATAAGATATAATAGAAGAAAGGACAATCATTTTTTAAAAAATATATAAAATGCAAAATGGCGTTATAAGCAGAACTAGTTGTTCCTCATATTGGTAAAATTTCCTAACACTTTCCATTGTGAGACCTTGTTTTCAGGTCTGTATCGTTTTGTCAAACTTAAGACATTTAGGCTGAAAATGTTCCTGGTGTTTGTTTGTTTGTTTGTTTGTTTTGTTTTGGAGTTTAAGCTAAAATTATTCAGCCATTTTCAAAGATGAAATACATTGTTTTCCTTTGTTTTCGCCATGTTAAAAAGTTCTTACAAGTGTCTCGTTGAGAAGCTGTAATGCCTTCATGCTTTGGAGCAGGGACTTCAAATTTGGCATGAGGTTGGTTTGGTGTCAGGGATGTACCTTTTGCTGGCTCCATAAAAACTTGGCCAACTTATAAGCATTTGAGAAATCTTGGTCCATGCATGCTCAGTTGAGACTTGTTAAAAATTGGTGGCTAAATTCTCCAAAGATTCCATAAACACTGAACATGCTCCATCCTAGGAGCTGAGCTGGACTTTTCCTGCATTTGCTTCTCCTAGTATCCAAAGACTGCTGTGGCACAAAGCACAGGAACTAAGAGCATCAACATAACTCATGCCCTGAATCAATGATGCTGCATAGCATACAAAGATCCATTTTGATGTTAGTCATGTTAAGGCTCTGTAGCATACATGTAAATCCATTCCCCAAAATACTCATAAAATCACTTCACTATTATTTTATTCTATTACCAGATAAAACTAGGTGTGTATGTTTGCCTTAGAGTGACCAGTCTATAACAGTAGCTACTGGAGCCATTGGCTACTTATCCCTGACATGTGACAGAAGTGTATCATCTTGGGAAACTCTGAGCCCATGCCATGCTTCTTATCAGCACTCCTGTGTGTTATACCTTTATTACATGGTGTCAGAACAAATTGAATCTTTGGCAAAAATGGAGCAAATTAAGCCATTTGAATACCTTCATTTGGAATACCCTAACCTGGTTGATAACTGAAGGCGATGGCTGGAACACTTCCAAACTTTTTTCGAACCAAATGATATTGCAGAGAAATTAATATTTAACCATCAACACTGCTGCAGGTTGAAGGCCCCAAGATATTGAAGATCTACTGTGTGGTCTATTGGAAGGAAAAAGAAGACTCCAAACTGTTAGACAAACTAATTCAAATGTTTCAATAATTCTGTGATCAATGGAAGCCTGTCATTTTGGAAAACACCTTTTCTTTATTACTAATCAGCTGCCATATTAAATGATTGGGCATTATCTTACAGACTTATATAATAAAGCTAGATCATGTGAATTTGCACTTAACAGACAGGACTGTTACAAAGTGAATATTTGTCATAACTGATAAACAAATCATAGTAAAGTTATTATGAGAAACTGACTTGGCTTTGGGGCAAAAAATGGAAGTTTGCAGGGCTAGTGAAAACAGTGCTTCTTAAATGCAATGAAAGATCTGGTGTGCATCTAATGAAAACTGCATACCAAGGCACAAAAACAGAATACAATGGTATACAAATAGCAGAAAACACTTTTGTTTGTAATACATGTGGGAACGGTCACAGTGTGAAACAAAAGTGCTCAACGTAAGAGGAACAATGTCATGTAGGCAATAAAAGTGACCATTTTGCAAAAAGCATGTTGTTCTCAAAACAAATTGCAAAGAAATAAAAAGCAGACTACATTAATGAACATACAATTACAATACAAAGTTATGATGATGCTGACGCAGAGCTGTCTGTTAGATCTCAGTATATTTATAAAGCAAAGGTACACAATAGCTTGGTTTGTGACACTGCAAATTAATTAATTAATAGTAAATATCAGAATAGAAACTGGAGCAGTATATAATGGAATCACAGTAAAAAAATGGAATCATTTACAAAAAAAGTTTGAGAACCGTGTATAGAAATTCTAAGCTAAACTTGTCTAAATACACATGATTCCATATATGATCAGCTTGTCTACCAAACAGGATACAAATGTTATTCTTAAAGAATTTGTTGCGACGTTACTGAACTTGGATGCATTAAGGCTATAATACATTACAATGGTATAGGTCACAATGTCCCATTAAAAATGCACACAGAACATAAAGTCCCAGTAGCATTGGGAAACAAAAGTAAAAGCTGAAATTGATCAGGTGTGAAAATCAGATGTTGTTGAACAAATAGACATAACTAACATAAACAAAATTGCCTTGTAATAAAACCAAAATAGTAAAGGATTTGTATAGATTCGAAAGAATAAGGCCATCGCCACAAATGCTTCCTCTTTAGAACAGTGGAGGAGATCATACCTAGGCTTCAAAATGCAAGACCCTTTTCATTTTTCAGTAGGAGCCAATAGTTTTGCCAAGTACAACTTGGCAAAGAGTGCCAAACCTTCACCTTCGAATTTTCCTTTGGATGGATTAACATTTATATAATTTCCCCTCAGCAATCTCTAACTCATTCCCTCCAGATATCATTGAGGCTAAGAGTTTGGTAAGATTTTTAAAAAGGATGGGACACTTCTATGGATAATGAGAACAACCAAAGATACAATGATTAAAAAAAAATACTGAACAAGGGCAATAAACTCTCATGCTTCTGGGCTTAAGTCAACCTGTGGGTGAGTGGGCTAGGAAGAAAGTTCTTCTGTGGGCAAGTTATTCCATGAATATCCACCTAGGATTTCTTGAGCTTTCCTCTGAAGCATCTGATGCTGGCCACTGTCAGATTAGACAGACTACTAGTCTGATCCAATATGGCTATTCCTGTATTTTACATATGTTTGAGGGTCTGACTGGGGTGGAGCTAATCATTCTGTCCTGTTGAACTGGGATGATGATAATCAAGAACACAAGAAACTGTGTAATGTTCTGCAGCTTGCCTGAGAAAAGAACCTTACACTGATGTGAAAGAAGCATATGCTGAAATTCCCCTTTCCCCTTCCAAAATTCACACTGCTCCTCTTCCCTAATACAATTCAGTTAATTTAGGCTACCTCTTTTCAGGGCTTCTTGGAGCTGGTACCCCTTGTAGACTCAAAAGTTCCTCAGTCTCACATATAGTACGTCTCTGGCAGCTCTGGGCCCCCTACTCTGTCTGCCACTCTTCTGCTTACAGGAGCAGGGAGGCTTCTGAATGAGGGAACTGAGCTGCCCAGGTGTTGATGGTTTTGAAGAAGATGAGAAAAATATAGCAATCTGAGCTGCTGTCTGCCACCCTGAAAGAGAACCATCACCTCCCGGTCTCCTCCACTACTTCTCACAGGGGACTTCTGCTTACTCTATTAGAGGAGAGGAGGAAGAGAGAGGAGCATAAATCAGAATGTCTCCAACTGAAGTGGAACAGTTGAGCAGCAGGATCGGTCTGCCCTGGAATGCAGAGCATTTGAGTGATCTGAGCCAGAACTCTGTCCTAAATGTCTCTATTTGTGTGTTTAGATAAGTGGGCTGTGTTGGTTTGTGGAAATCGGTTTTTTAGAGGGGATGGTAACTGTAGACACTGGAACTCATTGGGTACTCACCTCCGTCATGCAGCACAGAAAAAAACCTTTTGTAAACCATGTTATATGCATGGGACTCCAGTGTGTTGCACCTGTATTATTCAGCAAGTCTCTGCTGCCTTCTATTTTTTGTAGAATACCACCACCTGGTGGACTCTTGAATTATTTCTATTTCTATTTACTATATATCATTTCCTTTCCCTAGTAAGTTAATATTACAGAAAGATATAACAATTCACCATGAATATGATTTAGATTTTATTATACAATTAATGATAAAATGATAATGATAAAATACTGTTTTTTGTTTCTTTCTTGGATGCCAAAAATGAACTTAAAAGCCAATGGGAAAACCAAACCACTTGCACAGCATCCTGTATCATTTATTATTGAATACATTTACCATGTAGTGAATTGAACATGGAGAGTAGAGCAGAATAGTAATTTTTTTTTTTTATTCACACAACTTTCTGTGGTGTAAGATCATCCAAATGAATGTGTGTGTGGATACTGAAAGTGGACAAATTAAACCAAAGCTATCAACATCTGTTTTTCTTATTATGTGTTAGCTGTAATCAAAAAAATGTGAGGAAGTAGGATTCTAGACCACAAAGTGGAAAAATGAATTGCAGTCCTGCCACTATGACTTTATAATAACTGAGAAACATCAAGCAATGCAAGTAGAGCTATTAGAAGCCTGGAATATGATTTTCTTTAGTTCTATACATTTTTGAGGGTAGGACACTTCTTTCATCTGAGGTAGTTATATAGCTCCTATTACTGTAGTATCGGAGGGCCTCACCACCTTTTAATGTATTTATCTTCACACCACCCTCGGTGTTAGGGAAGTACTATCCTTATTTTACAGTTAGCACAGACTGATTAAGGCCCAGATCCTCAAAGGTATTTATAATCCTAACTTCCATTGAAAGAAATGGATTTTTTTTTTTAAAAAGTAGAATGGAAATACAAATTAATTTAGTGTTTTTGTTGTACAGTCATCCTGTAATTTATTATTGAATAGCTTTATCATGCAATAAAGAGAGGGAGTATAGAAGAATAGTAACCAATGCCCACTAGATTAGAACAAATTGAAATTAAGATAGATTTACTTCTAAAAGTTTTGATAGATTCTCTTTAGAGTCTGCCATGGGGAGAGGCAATTTTTGTTGCCTTTAAAAAGATTGGAGAAAACAAACAAACCAACAAGCCTCATTCTTCTCCTTAATGAAAATATCATTGCATTGACTTTTGTATTACGTGTAAAATTATGATTTATTAATACTTGGCAGGGGAAGGATCTATAATACATGAAGCTGTCTGGTGAAGTGCATAAACATTAAAATTAAAATTATTTTTTTTCAAAGGAAGTTATCTAAGCCTTTCTCCCATGCTGATTCTTCTTTTACTTTTCAGATACGTGTGTACACTGGCCATCAGAGCAGTTTTCATCTGTACAGGCCAGTTCTTGCAAACCTTTTAATAGGGGTAGTTAAGAATATAAGAATAGTCATGCTGGATCCGACCAAAGGTCCATCTAGCCCAGTATTCCATCTTCCAACAATGGCCAATGCCAGGTGCTTCAGAGGGAATGAACAGAACAGGTAATCATCAAGTGATCCATCCCATCACCCATTCCCAGCTCCTGGCAAACAGAGGTTAGGGACACCATTCCTGCCCAGCCGGGCTAATGCCCAGTTTTGTTGTGACTCTTCACTGTCTGCTTTGGACTTAACTGCCTTGAGTAGTTTTGCATCATCTTCAAATTTTGCCACCTCACTATTTACTCCTTTTTCCAGGTCATATATTAATATATTGAATAGTGCTAGTCCCAATACAGAACCCTGGAGGACACCACTACTTACCTCTCTTCATTTTGAAAACTGACCTTTTATTCCTACCCTTTGTTTCCTATCTTTTAACCAGTTACCAATCCATGAGAAAACCTTCCCTCTTTTGCCATGGCACCTTATTTTGCTTAAGAGCCTTCGGTGAGGGACCTTGTCAAAGGCTTTCTGAAAATCTAAGTTACCTATATCCACTGGCTCACCCTTGCCACATGCTTGTTGACCCTCTCAAAGAATTCTAGTAGAGTGGTGAGACATGATTTCCCTTTACAAAAAAAAATGTTGACTTTTCTCCAAGAAATCAGGTTTACTATAGTTTCAACCAGTGATGAGCTGCCAAAATATTAACAGGTTCCCTCCTCCTCACCCCACGAGGGGTCGTGCCCCCTCCAGGGGGTCATGCCCTATCCAACCCCCCCCATGTTCCTTGACGCCCCCCCCGGGACCCCTGACCCATTCACCCCCCTTCCCTGTCCCCTGACTGCCCCCTGCCACCCCATCCAACCCCTCCTCTCATTCCTGATGGCCCCCCGGGACCCCTGCCCCATCCAATCACCCCTTCTCTCTATCCCTGACTGCCCCCCACCGCCTCAGCCAACCCCTGATCCTTCCTGACTGCCCCCCGGGACCCTTGCCCCCATTCAATCCCCCTGTTCCCTGCCCTCTGAGCTCACCGCCCCTATCCACCCCCCCACAACCCATCGAACTCCCCTGCCATCTTCCAACACCCCCTCCCTGCTGCCTGCCTCCTTACCGCATTGCTTGGGGCTGGCTCCGGGTCCACTCAACTAGGACCGGGACCCGTGCCACGGGGACCGGGACTGGCGCCATAGGGCCTGACTCCCTGGGCGGGGCTGGAGCCACTCAGCCAGGACTAGGACCAGCACCGTGCGGCCCGACTCCCCAGGCCGGGCTGGAGCTGCTCAGCCGGGACTGGGACCGGTGCCGTGGGGCCCGACTCCCTGGGCCAGGTCCGGGACCAGCGCCGCTCGACCGGGACTGGTGTGCGGGACCTGAGCCAGGCTGGAGTCACTGGGGCCAGATCCCGGGGTGCTTGGTCGGGACCGGGCTGGGGCACTCGGCAGGGGCCAGGCTGGAGCCAGACCAGTGCCAAGGGCAGCCAGTCAGCCGGAGCTGGACAGGGCTGCACTGTGCCTCCCTGGAGCCTTCCTTGTGCCCCCCAGCCTCAGCTTACCTGCCTGCTGCTTGTTTCAGGCTTCCTGCGAACATCTGATTCGCGGGAAGCAGGGAGGGGGAGGGGGACGAGAAGGAGGGAGGAGCATTCAGGGGAGGAGGGGAACGTGAGCTGGGGCCAGTGGTGGGGTGGACAGCTGCCCGAGTTTTTGTTAAATTTAAAAGCTTTTTTAGAACCGGTTGTCCAGGAACAACCGATTCTAAAAGGGTTTCTAAATTTAACAACCAGTTCCTGTGATCCAGTGCGAACCGGCTCCAGCTCACCACTGGTTTCAACGAGTTTGTCTGGTACTGAAGTTAGACTTACCAGCCTGTCATTGCCGGGATCATGTCTGGAGCCATTTTTAAAAATTAGTGTCACAATAGCTATCCTCCATTCATCTGGTACAGAAGCTGATTTAAATTATAATTTACATACCACAGTCAGTAGTTCTGCAATTTCACATTTGAGTTCCTTCAGAACTCCTGGGTGAATACCATCTGGTCCTGGTGACTTATTACAGTTAAATTTATCAATTTGTTCCAAAACCTCCTCTAATGACACCTGAATCTGGGACAGTTTCTCAGATTTGTCACCTAAAATGAATGGCTCAGGTTGGAGAATTTCCCTCACATCCTCAGCCATGAAGACCAATGCAAAGAATTTCACTTTGTTTCTCCGCAATGGCCTTATCTCCCTTTAATGCTCCTTTACCATCTTGATTGTCCAGTGGCCCCACTGGTTGTTCAGCAGGTTTCCTGCTTGTGATGTACTTTAAAAAAATGTGTTACTTTTTGAGTTTTTGGGTACCTGTTCTTCAAAAAGTAAATGTTGGCCTTCCTGACTTTATTATTACACTTCACTTGCCAGAGTTTATGCACCTTTCTGTTTTCCTCAATAGTTCTTACTACTGTGATTAGTCCAGTTGTCATCAGGCATGGTAATAAATATCAAGGGCAAATTTGTGGTCCCATTGAAGGCCAAAACGCCCACTGATATCAATAGAGACAGTATTACACCCCAGTTTTTTGAAGTTTACTCAATTCCTACTAACCCGGGTAAATAATGCCAGTGCTGCCATGCCTCTGAAGCCAAGCACCTGCAATGTAAGAGTTAAACAGTTGAGCACTGTTAGTTGTACAGTTTAACTGTAATTTGTTGTCATCCAATTTCCAATTTAAATATATATATTTTAAATTTAACTTACTACCTCTCTCTAGCTTTTCTTAAATTTTCTCTCTCTTCCTCTTTTTGCACTTCTTATCCTCATCTCTCCTACTACCACCACCTCTCCCTTTCCATTACGTTCTGTTCCCTTCTCCCCTTTATTCTTTACCTCCAAAATAGTCTCAATATCATATTTTGTTTTTGTAACTTAGGCCATCACTTCCTTGCGGTCTTTCTTACATGCACTAGACCACTCTTTCACCCACATCACCTCAGATGTAGGGCTTGGAAATTGGACCAGATAGCCAATAGCCAGAGAACCAAGTCAGTAAACAAGAAAGATTGGAGACTTCTCTTTAGGGCACAGCCAGTCCAGGAAGGAAGCCAACCCTTCTTCCTCACCAGCTTCTGAGAAAGTGTAGGTATTGGCATTCCTATCAGGTTGCTTTCCTAGTCTCTACTCATGAGCTCCAACTATTCAGGTTGCACTTTTTTTTTTTTGAAGATGCTTAAGTGATGAGCAATCTGAGATGCTATGTAGCTATTTGTGGGCTTAGGAAGACAACACTGCATTGGTTTTCACTAGTTTGAGATTTGGAAGTTTTTCCAAACCCTTGAAAAACATAAGAGCTAAAACTTTTATTTGTAATTAAACCTTTGCTTCTACAGAAGTTAATGATGTTTTCCCAGGAACTCTTACTTGCCACAGGCTGGTGAGTGGTGTAAGTAGCACACCTAGTAGTAAGGTTTTGCAATATTGGGTTTTAAATGTAGGAAACACAATCATGAATCAAGAGTAATATTACTTAGAGGAATTATTTCTGAGGAGAGTATTTAAAAAAATCCTCACTTGTGCTTTTGGTAAATGTTTTAAAAAGATGTATTATAATTTGTTACAATTTTTGTTTCTATTTATAGAATAATTTGTTTTTCTGTTCAAGGAGAAACATTATAAATCTGTTTCGTATTATTGGAACAAATTTCTTTTTTCATTAGTGATAAATTGATGAAATTTCACTTAGTTTTCATTTATATGTACTTTTGGCTTAATAAAATACATTTGTGCAGTGTATATATATCTGACTACCCTCACAGATTTTATTCAAGCTGCAAATTATTTGCTCTTTTTTTAAGGTTTCTTAAAAAACAAAACAAAACTTCAGAAATGAGAAATCATTCATAACGTAAGCAGTTATGAGTCACTGTTTACTATGGAACACAACAAGCTGTTTTTCTTTTAGCAAAAATTTTATGTTTTACAGAACTTGTTACTGTTAATAGTTTTTATTTTTAGCAGCATTGGCTCTCTGAATATAACATGCAGCTATTCTATAAACATTAAACAAATGAACATTTAATTATTATTTTTCATAAGATAAATACATTTTGTATATTCTACCATGTTAAAATGGCATTTCTCAGGATTTTTTAATCTGTAAATAAGTTACCATGTCAAGGTACTTAATTTTTTAAATTATATTTTATTTCATCTATTGGGGAAAAAATGTACATTTAGTATATCAGCAAAGATACATTAATGAAAAAATGTATCTTCAGCAGTAAGGAAACTAGAAACAATTATTCATAACCTGAATTATGGTGTCAGACTTTGATTTATGGACTTTAAAGTTTGTTGATTAATTATAAATGTAAATGAATTGGAACACTTTACATTAGTCGTTCACTAATTGGTTGTCAGCAAAAGATGACAAGTTTACAGTGTTCTTTTCACATTTTTGAGGGGTATTTTTGTGTGAAATCTTTTGTCAGATAATCAGTTTTATTTCTAAGAGATTTTTCTAAGGTTAGTAGTTGTATTGTATGAAATCACTAGTATAAGAATATCATGCTTTCTGTTAACGTATGTTGAGCCTGTGCCCAGATCTAAAGTTTCTCCTGAAAAGAGCAGGAAACACTGTCTGGAGCAGAAGAATAACCTCTTTTTTGGGACCTGATTTTTGAAAGCCATCAAAGAGCTAAAGGCCCGCCTTTCTTCAAGATACTTAGGGAAAGTTTTCAAAACAAAATAAGTAACCAAAACATATGGTTGTAACAATCCCTCAGAGAGCATGGACTGATAGGGCAATTTGAACAGAATAGTTTTCTCTTAACATTGGCAATCTCCATAAGAGACTGTCCCCTTTATTTGTGCTGTTGAAAGTTAGGTGTGGTTATCCTGCCTCTCCTTCCTTTGAGCTCCTGCTAGGTCTCTGGGTCCCTAGCTTGTTGACTGTAAACCAGATGTATGAAATTTTGAGTTGTAGAATGAGTTCAAATGAACTGTAGAATTATTGAGCATAAATTATCACAAATGTATAAAACAACACAAATCATCTACCTATATATGAAAGAAAACTTGACTTCAGTGTGAATTTGGGCTAAGTAAGGACTGTAGGACTTGGACCATACTTGGTTTTAATAAAACATTTTACCAATATTTGCAAAACAACAACAAACAAAGCAGCCACCTTGATAACAGTATATTTAGGCATTTTTTGACCATGACTTTAATGTTCTTTTATATACTACTTACTTTATGTTCATTTGAAATAATTACTACTTCTTTGAGTAGTGTACCTATGGGTTCTCCACTCTAGGTGTGCTAGCTCTACATGCCCCTTTGACTGGAGTTTTCACATAGCTGTGTCCATTTGGCCCATGCATGTTTTTAACTCTGTCTCATGCTCTGCACCGTTGCTATATAGTATTGCGTGGCAACCCGCCCTTAGCTCTGTCTCAGTGGCCTAGGCCTCAGACAGAGCCTTAGCAGTTGTCCATTGTGAGTTTTACTTCAAATATGTTCCCTTAGCTCTTTTACTAGTTAGTTGATTATAGTTGGTCTTAGTAGTAGTTAGTTGTAGTTTAGCTGCAGTGGTTTTGAAAAGAAAAAAAAATGTTATGTATATAGAGAGATATAAGGACTGATATATTGTTTTAGATAATTTCTCCCCTCTTGGGAGTTCTACATTTCTGGGAGGGCATGCCTAGTTCTCTCAGTTTTAAAAGCTGCCTATCATGCCAGGAGGTAATACTAGTGAGTGATGGACACTTCCATTCCATCCAATGCCTCAGGAAATTCCATATTTCCCAAAAGCACAACTTCTGTCATCTGTCATTAAAAACTAGAGTTTTAAAAAAAGGAACTCAAACTTTGTCTCTTCATGATGGAGAGCTCATTGGGCCCTGCCTCTGACCTGGGCCAGGGGATCCCTTCCCCATAGCCCATATATGCTGGTCTTCAAGTAAGTTGGCTACCTTTACTACCTCCAAGCCACACTCCTCGAGGTATCTAAAAAGAAAACCAAGAGTCCTCTCATAAGACTTCCAAAGACTGCGACCCGAGTTCTCCGGATATGGAATCTACTTCAAAGAAATCAAGGTGGCTGGTGACTCCAGCCACTTTGGCTCCCATTGGTCTACAACCTGGTACCCATGAGACTGCTGGTTCCTCAGGTACCAATGATAGCACTGTTAAGCCTAGAGACTTCAAAATGCTGGGCTCCAATACACAATTGGTACCATAAGGCGAGTGAGGTGGCATGAAGAGCTCTATCTCTTCATACTTGGTACTGAAGGAGACTGATTGAGCTCCCTCTTGACTCCCCTTACAGCGCTGAAGACTCATGGTACCATAACTCCCTGTTATCATTACTTTGTCTCAAGCCATGATATCATGATATAAGGACATGATACCAACAACACTCAGTGGCACAAGAGTTTTGTTTTCCCCTGACCTCCCAGTGCCTGAGACATGTGGCTCACCATTGTTTGGCTCTGATCTCTTTTCAGTACCAAGAACTTCCAGATCCCTGGACACCTGTCCAGTACTCACAGTTGTACCTCAAGTTTCTTCTGCTGCTCCAGCACTTCAGATTGACCTGGACAAGGAGGATTTTGATGAAGATCTTGCCTCAGTCTCTCAAATATTTGTCCAAGGCTCTCCACTTCATCCCTATTAGAGATGCCTTTTTCCAGAGGTCTCTGAGGAAGCTGACCTCATTGGTGAGAGACATCCACAACCACCATCTCACTGGTATGAGCACCCATGGATGCTTCCACCCATTCCATATGATATGCACCACCCCCTTGGCCACACTGGGACCTGTCGGTGGTCTATCTTCAGCAATTCTCTAGTGCCTCAAGCACCACCCATCACAGAGATAGACAACCTTCATCACCTTCCCTCTCCAGGACACTGGAATTACAGGAAGAAACCTTTAAGGAACAGGAAGCTAGGGCTGATGAAAAGATCTCTCCACCAGCCAACATATCTTCTTTATCCTTTGAGAAAGTAGTCATGCCACCTCCACCATCCCTGGCTGACAATTTTAAAGAGTTCCAGAACCTTATCAAGAGGGTCACAGATTCTTTGCAGGTCCCTCTTGAGGAAGTTGATACTGCACTGAACATTGTCCACTTCAGCTCACAAGGGCAATTATAGAATATGTTGTGTGTTCAAATGCTATGGCTTTGATCATGGCAATAAATTATAAAATTATGGATGTAAATCTGCCTTTATTGCTTAGAGATTACTTAAAGAAAGCAAAGCAACAGTACACATACATTTAAGAGATTTATATAATCAAAATAAATGATGAAAAGCAGTGTATAATAAAATAAAAAGGAAATAGGCAGTGAAAGGATAATAAAAAATGATAGAGGTTTGGAATATTGTTAGACTATGTAGCCTTGTAATCTTGTCCCCTTACACTCCCTTCATCTCCCTTTTTAGTTGTTTACATTCATTTGTGTCTCAACTTCAACCAGATTGTAAATTTGTTGAGGAAGTTTCCATTATCTTAATTATCCACTGCACTCGAGCTGACCTGAGATGTTGGGGAGTCAATTGCAGCTTCCTGATTATCAAATGCCCCACCTCAGTATAAATTAAAACTGAAGGGGATAGTTTTCTCTGTTGCTGCTATCTTAAAGCCCCTACTTCCCTAAAATTCCCCATCCCTCTCAGTCCTGTGCCTCTCCTTATACTGAGAGGCAGCTCTAGTACATTTCAGATCACATGTTTTCATCATTTTAAGATCACTTTACATTGTGTAAACAGTGCAAAATGAATTTGAAGAGTGAATTTGGTAGACATGAGACTCTGGCCCTATGTTTGTCAGAAGCTGGGAATGAGTGACAGGGGATGGATCACTTGATGATTACCTGTTCTGCTTATTCCCTCTGGGGCATCTGGCACTGGCCACTGTCACAAGACAGGATACTGGTCTAGATAGACCTTTGGTCTGACTCAGTAGGGCCATTCTTATGTCATCTCTGTGTGTAGACTACCTAGTACAATGGGGATCTGGCACTGATGGGGTCCTCCGGGAGCCTCCTGGAAAAAAAATCTTAATACTGTAAATAAGACCTATCACCAACTTCCTCTTGTTGCTTTCATGTACTTTTAAGAATTATTTGGTATCATGGAATGCTACAGAGCCGTAATTATCACTCTGATGTAGTGCAGCCACTTGATATATACTCTTCTTTATTTCTCAAATCCTTCCTTAAAGAGACAAATTATTACCTTCAGTTCTGAGGTCTGGCACAAGGTATATTGTGTACTTTAGAGCTGGCTGGATTTCTTAATTTCTCCTAGCCACATCCATGAATCTGTCTTTTTAGTAGGTGAGGAAAATGATATCTTTAATGAGCTATCAGTTGCATGTAATCGGTTCTTCAGAATTTCCTCTTCATTTATTTGATTGAATCTCTCAAATAAGTAATGTATTTAACAGTTTATTTGCTTATTAGAAACATGAAACAAAATTCCCAAAATTAAGTGTCAGACAATTATTGGTCTTTGAGAAGGCCTATCATGGACCAGGTGCGGGCGGACATAATTTGGAGCACTGGCAGACAGGCCTAGTGGTTGGAGATGGAGTCAGAAACCAGAAGGAGCACTGAAGGTCAGAGCTGGATAAAGAACCAGGAGTTTGAGCCAAGCTCAGGAACTGAGCAGGGAGCAGGTTTTGAGCAAGTCTGGAACATGAGTGGTTACAGCTGTGGGCATAAGCATTGAGCAGCTGTTGGCCCAGTCTACTGCTGGGCTTAAGAGCAGGTCTGGTGACACCTCTGAGTTGATCAGGTAGTTTGGTGAATCAAGGATAGCAGGGCAGCTATCCGGTCCCATGCTCAGCTGATTCCTGACAGTACTCCCCTCCCTTCAACACACACACCTTCATGGGTGCCTTGGGCCTGGCTGCTTGGGATACATTCAATGGAAGTCCCATAGCAGGTCCAGGAAGTGGGTGTTCTCCATTAACTCTCTGGACTGCTCATCTGGGCCATAGCCCTTCCAATCCAGCAGGTACTGGAGTTTCCCCCTAACTCAATAGGAATGAAGAATTCACTGGCTCAAGTATTCTTCCAGTCTTCAAATGGTTATGGGCAGTGGAGTTGGGCTGGAGCAGTTCAGGAACAGGTTCTCAATGTGTCTTTTTAGAAGGGAGACATAAAATATTGGATAGAACTTTAGGGATTTGAGTAGCTGCAGTTTGACTGTTATTGGGTTAACCTGTTCAAAATCTTGAATGAGCCCAGCTACTGGTGATCTAGCTTGACTGATGGGCGAGCTGATACAGCAAGGTCGGGGGCAGGCCCGGTCAGCATGGTGCTTGTAAGCTTCTTCGGCAGATCTCAATTGTTCCTTGAGTTCTCAGTGCATTTGGCACAAGTGGGTAGCCAGGTCTGTACCATATAACTTATAGATATGTCTGAGTGAAAATGAAAATGAGAGCCATAGTTAGGAAAATAATGGGTTTTGTTGGGTGGAGGCATGGATTGCATTATTGTAGGCAAGTTGCATGTAGGGAAAGAGGGAAAACCAGTAATCCTGGTGGTAATTAAAAAAAAATGAAGATACTGTTCCAGTATCCGGTTGACTTGTTCTGTTCACTCCTTGCTTTGTAGGTGATAGAATGATGAGGTGAGGGACTATGTGTCAAGAAGTTTTAGAAACTCCCATCAAAAACAGCAGATGAACCTCACTGAGGGTCCTGGTCAGACATGATGCTTGTTATTAGTCTATGGTAATGGAAGATGTTCTCTAAGAAGAGAAACACTGTTTCGAGTGCACTAACGATGGTGTGGCAAGGAACAAGGTTTGGCATCTTAGTTAGGAGATGGACCAACAGTGGGATCACTGTGTGCTCATGAAAGTGAGTTGTCTCCATTATGAAGTCTATAGATAAGGTAGAGCAAGGCTGAGGTGGAATGGGCAAGGACTGGAAAAAGCTGAACACAGGCTCTTAGTCTGAGAGCAGAAGTTACAGGACTTCATATATTTCTAGACATAAGCACATTAGACTTGGCCACCAGAAACTCCATGAAACCAGTCTTGGATTGGCCAAAGTGACAAAACAGCAGCATGTCATGACATAATTTCAAAACTCGAAGTCTAGGCTGCCCCTCCATCACATAAATCCTATTCCTGTGAGAGAGGACACCATCCTGCAGCCTGAATTCATAGTCATGCTGGTCATCTGCATCACCTAGGGCCTGGTGGATCTGGGTGGTGAACAGATTTTTGGCCAGCAGAGAATGAATAGAGGACATTAGACTGCTGTCCACTGTGATAGACCCAGGCCAGTTGGGTACAGCAGAATAGCAGAAGGGAGATATACTGGCCACTGTTCCCTGACTGACCAGAGCAGGGGCTGCTCCAGGCTAATGAGAACACCTGACTCTAATTAACCTGCAAAGAGTCAGATGAGGCCATTAAACTAATGTGACCACCTGACTCTAATTAAGGCCCTGCTGATACTATAAAAAGGGCTCACTTGAGTCAGGCAGAGGAGAGCCAGGGAGCCAGAGGAGAGGAAGTGCGGCTGAAGGGCTGGTTAATGAAGACACCATCAAACCATTGGTAAGGGAGCCCTAAGGTAACGGTGAAGAAGGGAGAAGCAGGAGAGCTGTGGGGAAGTGGCCCAGGGAAATGTAGCAACTCTGGCAGTGAAAGGTTGGCTGCCAACAACTGCTGCCATTAGGGTCCCTCGGCTGGAACCCGGAGTAGAAGGCGGGCCCGGGTTCCCCCCAACTCACCACTACAGGAACATCTCCTGGGAGGGTAAGTCAGGCCCCTGTCAGGACAGGAGGCTAAACTGTTCTGAAATAAACCCCAGGGACAACAGAGACTGTGGGAGTTCTCTCACCAACCTCCTTGCTGGCCTATGATGAAAAGGGCTCAGTAGACTAACCCTGGCCCTAGAGAGAGAAGGGCTACGTGGATGGTCACAGTGAGCCACTGAGGCTAGCATAAACCGCCTAGAAGTGCAGGACCCACAGGGGCAAGGTCAGAGCTCTGCCACACCACTGACAAAACTGGACACCTTATGAACCGTGGAAGGAGGTTCTCTGCCAGGTTTGAGGTACTTATTTTTGAGAGACACTGAGTCAGCTTTTCCATTTCTCATCCCTGGACATTTACCTACAAAGTCAAACTGGGCAAAAAGAGAGACCGGGCATCTGATTTTGGTTGAGGTGTCTGGCGGCCAGGAGGTATTTTAGGGTTTTGTGGTCTATAAGGGTCTTGAATGGGAACCAGGTAACTGAGTAGTCAAGATGGCAATACTAGGTGCAGAAGGTGGTATTCCATTAATCATCATATTAAATCAAAATCAAAATGTAAGCTCCACGAAGGTTCAATTTAGTGAAGACCTTGCCAGATCAGAGCTTTTCAGAGAGCTCATGGATAAGGGCTATGTGGTACCAGTTACAGAAAGTAACCCTATTTAATGCCCTGTAATCCATACAAGATTGTAGAGCGCTCCTCCTTACAAAGAAAAGTGAAGCCCTGCCTGGAGACATGGAGGGACCGATGAGCCTTTTCTTCAGGTTTTAGAACATCAGAACAGCCATGCTGGGACAGCCCAGTAGTCCATCTAGCCCAGTATCCTGTTTTCTGAAAAAGTTCAGTTCCAGATGCTTCAAAGGGAATGAACAGAACAGGGCCAATTATCAATGGACCCATCCCCAATTGTCCACTCTCAACTTCTGGCAGTTGGAAGCTTAGGACACTCAGAGCGTGGGGTGCATCCCTGATCATCTTGGCTAATATCAATTGATGGAAATATCATCAATGAACTTATCTAATTCTTTTTCTAACTCGGTTATAGTTTTGGCCTTAACAACATCCCCTAGCAATGAGTTCCACAGGCTGACTGTGCATTGTTTGAAGAAGTAAGTCCTTATGTTTGTTTTGAACCTTCTGCCTAATAGTTTCATG
Source organism: Gopherus evgoodei (assembly GCF_007399415.2). Taxonomy (NCBI): domain Eukaryota; kingdom Metazoa; phylum Chordata; order Testudines; family Testudinidae; genus Gopherus; species Gopherus evgoodei. The sequence goes on from NC_044326.1 coordinate 9,957,312, forward strand.
TGAAGGGATAAATAACACTTCCTTATTAACTTTCTTCACAATATTCATGATTTTTATAGACCTCTATCATATTCCCCCTCCAGTAATCTCTTTCCTAAAATGAACAGTCCCAGTCTTTTTAGTCACTATACATATGAAAGCTATTCCATATCTCTAATCATTTTTGTGCTCTTCTCTTTATTTTTCCAATTCTAATATATCTTTTGTGAGATAGGGTGACCAGAACTGCATGCACTATATAAGGTGTGGGTATACCATGGATTTGTAGAGTGGCATGATGATATTTTCTGTCTTCTTATCTTATCCCTTTCCTAATGGTTCTGAACATTCTGTTAGCTTTTTTGGTTGGCATTGAGCAGATGTTTTCAGAGGACTGTCCACAAAGATTCCAATATCGTGCTTGGGTGGTAACAGCTAATTTAGAGCCCTTCATTTTGGCAATTTTTTGCCACCTCTCTGTTTACTCCTTTTTTCCAGGTTATTTATGAATATGTTGAACAGCACTGGTCTTTAGGGGACACAGCTGTTTACCTTTCTCCATTCTGAAAACTTTGTTTCCTGTCTTTTAACCAGTTACTGATCCATGAGAGGACCTTCCCTCTTATCCCATGACTGCCTCCTTTGCTTAAGATTGGTGAGGCATGATTTCTCTTTACAAAAGCCATGTTGACTCTTCCCCAATAAATCATGTCCATTTATGTCTGGTAATTCTGTTTTTTCTATCGTTTCAACCAATTTGCCTGGTACTGAATTTAGGCTGTTCTGTCCTGTAATTGCCAGGATTTCCTCTGGAACCTTTTTAAAAAAAAATTGATGTCACATTATCTATTCTCTAGTCATCTGAAACAGAAGCTGATTTAAGTGACAAGTTACATACTACAATTAGTAGTTCTGCAATTTCATAGTAGAGTTTCTTCAAAACTCTTGGGTGAATACCATCTGGTCATAGTGACATGTTACTGTTTAATTTATCTATTTATTCCAACATCTGCTCTATTGACACCTCATTCTGGGACAGTACTTCAGATTTATCATGTAAAAGGAAAAGTTCAGTAGTGGACATCTTCACATCCTCTGCACGGAAGATTGATGGAAATAATTCATTTAGCTTTTCTGCAATGGTCTTTACCTTCTTCGAGTGCTCCTTTAGCATCTTGATTGTACAGTAGCCCCAGTGATTGTTTGGCAGGCTTCTTGCTTATGGTGTACTTAAACATTTTCTTTGTTTGCTGTTAGTTTTTTGTGACTTTTTTTAGTTTTTTTAAAATTTGGCCGGCTTAATTATACTTTTACAATTGAGTTGCCAGAGTTTATGCTCCTTTCTATTTTCTTTAGTAGGATTTGACTTCCAGTTTTTAAAGGATGCCTTTTTTTAATCTAACCACCTTTGGCTCTGTTTAGCCATGATGGTACATTTTAGGTCCTTTTACTATGTTTTATAATTTGGGATGTACATTTAATCTGAGCCTCTTATAGTGTTTGTAAAAAGTTTCCATGCAGCTACTCCTTTAATTTCTGTTTTTGTATAGTTCTCTTTTGTGAAGTTAAATGCTACAGTGGTGGGCTTCTTTTGGTATTTTCTCTCCCAAAAGGATGTTAAATTAGTTACATTATGGTCACTATTACTGAGCAGTTCAGCTGTAATCACCTCTTGGACCAGACCTTGTTCTCCAGTTTGGCAATTCTTGATTTAGTCCTATCTCTCCCCTTGTGGATCCCAGGACTAGCTGCTCCAAGAATCTGTCATTAATGGTGTATAGAAATTTTATCTCAGCATCCCGTTCTGAGATGACATGTACCCAGTCCATATGGTGATAATAATAATGAGGGATTTCAACCAAGTTTTTTATTGCTATAGACTTTCTAATCTCCTGGAACATTTCATATCACCATCACCAACCAGGTCAGGTGGCTGGTAATATATTCCTACTGCTATACTCTTATTATTCAAGCACTGACTTTCTACCCATAAAGATTCTGTGGTACAGTTTGATTCATTTAAGATTTTTACTATATTTGATTCTATGCTTTCTTTCACATATAGTATCACTCCCCCACCAGCATCTATACATTTTGTACCTTGGTATTACCACGTCCCACTGATTATCATCATTCCACTATGTTTCTGTGATTTCTATTATATCAATATCCTAATTTAATAGCAGGCACTCAAGTTCACCCATCTTAGTATTTAGATATTTCATTTTTATACAAGCACTTATAAAATTTTTCAGTATTTATTTGTGTGCCATTGTGTGATGTAATGGAATTGGACTGTTTTTCATTTAACAGTTTCTCTTTTGTTCCTACCTGTATTTTATCATCTTCTAGCCTCTTCTCTTTCCTAGGATATAGAGAATTCCCATTAACTGAGTCTCCCCTGTAGGATGTGACTGTCTGATTTGTGTGCTCCTCTGAACCTGGTGGCTGTCCCCCAACCCTGAGTTTAAAAACTTGTTTACCACCTTCTTAATGTTACATGCCGGCAATCTGGTTCCGTTTTAGTTTAGGTGGAGCCCATCCTGTATAGGCTCCTCCTTTCCCAAAAGGTTCTCCCAGTTCCTAATAAACCTAAAATCCTCTGCCTTACACCATCATCTCGTCCATGCATTGAGACTCTGTAGTTCTGCCTGTCTAACTGTCCCAGTACACGAAACTGGAGGAATTTCAGAGAATGCTACTATGAAGGTCCTGGATTTCAATCTCTTACCTAGAAGCCTAAATTTGGCCTTCAGAACCTCTCTCCTACCTTACCATATGTACCACAACTGCCAGTTCAGTGTACCACAACTGCCAGTTCCTCCCCATCACTGCACATAAATTTGTCTAGATGTAGTGAGAGATCCACAATTTTCACCCTTGGCAGGCAATTCACTGTGTGATTCTCCTGGTCATCACAAACCCAGCTATCTATATGTCTAATGATAGACTCAATTACTATTACCTGTGTCTTCCTAATAAAAGGAGTTCCCACCCTCCAGAGGGGTACCCTCAGTGCAAGAGGATACCATGACGTCATCTGGAAGAAGGGTCTCAACTATGAGATCGCTTCTCTCTGGCTCCAACTTGATGTTCTCTTTCCCTGAGATTTTCATCCTCCTCAACAGAACAGAGGCTATCAGACTGGGGTTGGGTCTGCCCTACTGTGTCCCAGAAAGTCTCATCTATGTACCTCTCTATCCCCTTTAGCTCCTCCAGTTGAACTACTCTGGTCTCCAGAGCCCGTACTTGATCTCTGAGGGCCATGAACTGCTTGCACTGAATTCACACATGCACCCCCTGCCCAAAAGGGAGGTAATCATACATGGTACATTCAGTGCAATAAACTGGATAGACCCATTCTGCTGTTGGACTTCTTCCTGCATTATTTTTACTCCTGGAACTTTTTCAGGGGGAAGGCATAGTGGGCGGAGGTTGTTTATTGGCCTAAATTCAGAGAATGTTAATCGGGGGAGCTGCTTTCACACTTCCTCTCTAAACACACTTGCAAAGCTCCCGTTAGTTGCTCCTGTTCACTATCTCCTCTGATCACTTATGCACTAGCTTTTTAAACCCTTGTTATCCCTGAGTAGCTACACCCTCTGGATAATGGATCCTGAAGGAATTAGAGATCAAAGCCTCATTAAGAAGCTCTCGGCCTTGCCTGGCAAGCCTTTAGGCTCAGCACACAGCCTCTCCCTCTACCATAATTCTCCCAATTCACCCCAAGGGTTACACAGTCATTCCTCTTTCACTTGGAGAACTCCCTCACCAAACTCACCTCTTCACTGCTCCTGTTTGTTAGTTCCTCTGGTCACTTAGGAATAAGTTTTCTTGGAGATAGCTCCAGAGATCCCATAACTTGGGTTCCAAGAGAGAACAGGTACACTTGAAAGGAAGCTCTATGCCAGGCTGGAAGTTGATGGGGCAGTTGTTGCTATGATGGGCCAGCAAGATCTTAGCTTTCTTTTTGTTGAACACGTCAATAAAGCTTTGATTTTTGGCAGGAACTACAAAGGGTATTGAGTTGCTGAGGTTCTCTTCAGGCTAACTCCCTCTATCTTGGAAGCCCTTGGCAGGCAGGCAGAACTGAAGAGAACTTCTAGTCTGTGATTGAATTTGGGAGGTAAGGTTGCTGGCAGCATGGCTAACTAAAATGACGGTACTTGCCCACCAGCAGATGTGAGAGTTCAGGGAGTAGCAGGGGTGCTGGAACAATTTGTATAGTGAGGGTGCTGAGAACCATTTAACCAAACTGTAAACCCTGTATATAGTGGAAACCACTGAAAGCCAGGTGGTGTGGCACCAAACCTACAGGCTATAGGAAGGATGTGGAAGGTTAGTGGGTTGGAGTCAGTGAGACTGATGGGGGTTGGGAAGCTGACCTTCTCTCTTGAAAGTATTCCATCAGGCAGTTGTCAGTCTTAATGCACAGTTCAATTAGGGTGTTCAGACCAGTCAGAGGCTCCATCCACATCAGCTCACCTTTGATCTCTTCATCTAGGGGCTGAGATGGAAGTGATGGTGCTGCACAGCTTCATTCCATTTCATGTCTGCTGCCAGGCATCAAAATTCCACAATGCAATTAGCAACTGCCTGGCAACACTTGGAGTGTAGCCTCTGCTGTATGTACATGTCTCGGGTCATCAAAAATCACTTCCATGGCATAAACAAAGTTCTCGTGCTGGCTCAGGAGAAGGCTAGATTTCTCAAAGAGTAGAGAGGCCGAGGCTAAGTTTCTGGGGCAACAGGCTGAGGATAAGTCCCACTTGGGACTGATGGGCGAGGAATGACTGATGGTGCAACAGAAACCCAAAGATTTCGCCACCGTCACTGGCAGTGAAATTGTTGGTTGTCAGGGGGCTGGCATCAGAGTTGTGCATGGCACATCCTGTTCCTGCAGTGTCTCACTCTGTGCCTGCAATCTGCATCTGCAGGTTTTGCAAAGAGCCTACTATTTCTGACCATGGAGATGCTGGCCTTAGTGAAATCCATTCTGGCAGCAGAACCTGTCCCTTCTTCCTTTTGGTTTGGGCTACTGAAACTGTCATGGACTAAGCAATGGGCAGTCATGCCTAATGTTTGGATCTGTGGTGATCAGGAACCAGGAGGCAAAGCCAAAGTCAGAGCAGCAGTGGTCAGAAACTGAGCAGGGGAGCAGTACAGGAGCAAGGTAGGCACATGAGTGATTGCAGCTTCAGGTGCAAGTGTTGAGGAGTCACTGGCCTAGTACTGCTGATGGGTTTAAGAACAGGTCTGGTGATGCCTCTCAATCAACCAGTCTGCACCCCCACACCCTCCTCACATACCCTTTCCTGCCCCCAAACGCCCTCCCAGAGCCTGCACTCCATCTCTACACCCCCAGCCCCCAAACTCCATCCCAGAGCCTGTACCCCAGACTCCCTTCTGCACCCAAACTTCCTCCCAGAGCCTGCATCCCAAACCCCTACCCCAGACCTCCTCCCCCACCCAAACTCTATCCCAGAGCCTTAGGCAGGTGGTGAGGCGGAGTTTTTAGGGGACGGGTTCTGGATGGCATGAGATGCATTGGCCTGCTGGGAGGATCTGAGGACTGGCACTGGCCCTAAGGTAAACTAAGTTTGAGATCCCTGTATTAAGTGTTAGTGTGTATGTTTTGAATTAAAAATCCGCTTTAATAAGGAAAAGTTGAAAACATTCTGAAGAAAAGGTAATTAACTGACCATTGTCTGTAAAAATTAAAATATATATATATATATATATATATATATATAATTTCCTTACATTTTAACTATCGCAGTTTATTCACTGCATTTTCTCTAGTGGTACAGATCTATTAAGGATAAGTATGATAGTAAAGGTAACTTTGCTCTTTTGTTAATTCTTAAGAATGTATAATGAATGTTAATGAAACTAGGTCATTTTCAAGTGCAACAGTGAAGTGCATGCCAAAGGAATTAACATATGAATGACAAGAACAGCCCCATCAGTATGGATCGTTTCTCTCAAAGAAATCAGTTATGATTTAGTTGCTAGTAAAATTGGAACACTTTCTTTGACATGTATGATAGAAGATATGTATGAAACATAGTGGCACATTGTGAGAATGATATGTTAATTTCCACTACACCAGCAGTTGGTGGAGCTGGAACAATATGACATTTGGTTGAAATTGTTCAACTGTGTGTTTCCTCTTTATTAAACAATGAATCTTAGTGATGTTCCCGCATATTTCTGTTTGATATTTCTCTGTTATTCACTTATTTAGATTGTAATCCCCCTCCAGGGAAGGAAAATTATCTTCTCACTTGTCCTTATGTATAGTGCCAAACACTATACGACACCACTGAATTCAGTGACAAACCTCCGGTTGATTTCACTGGGGCCAGGATTTCACCTTTGACTTTGTTTTTATATTATGTGAATGAGTGTACTGTAATCAGAATACAATGTGTTAGCTTTGCTATAACTTGACACTGTTAGAAGAGGCTGTTGATAATTAGGGAGTGCACTTTGTGTTATAATATATTATCGGGATTTTAAAATATATGTTGATTCTCCTAACTAGCTATGTCATTTGACCTATTAATGGTGTGATGATTTGAGCTGTCCCGGGCAGTAGATTGCACTAACTTATGTTTCATCAAAATGTTCTGAAAATTAAAATATTCCATTAGAATTTATCATGATTTGGCATTTAAATGGTCTATTTAAAATAATGACTGAAATGTTATGCATCTTGATAATTGGATTAATTCTCTCCCATCCCCAGTTGTAGCTCTCTCTATATTTACTTTTTTCATGACTCATTTTCTTTTAAAGTTCAGAGAACAGCAGAGAAATGGTAACATAACATCTTTGCAAACAGTTCAAATATGAAACCTGCTTGATGATTATAGCCAAATTTTACAGAGCAGCAGGTGGTGTGGGTAAAGTGCCTCTAGGCAGGAGTACAGATGGACTCTTCTTTTGCATCTGCCACCTTGAACTATAAAGAAAAAAAATGAGTCAGAAAATAACCCAATGGTGATCCAAAATCATTTATCATTATCTCATACAATACACTTAAGGTTTCTGCAACCTGCAAAATTTGCCACCTGGTAATTTGTTTAGCTCCTAAACTACATATCAACGTGTGCACCCCTGTAATAATATTAATTTGAGATAAAAATGTTAACATGGAAATCAAGTAGATTGTTCTTTTAAAAACATTTTTTTCCAGTTGGAGTTCAAATGTTTTTCATTTCCTAATACATTATATGACTGAATAAATTACTCTGTGCATTTACACATAACACATTTAGTTTAATCTATTTCCAAGGACTGCTCAGTTAAATAATTTGATTATAAAAACATCTCTTTTCTAATCAAATCTGCCTAGATAATCTAATCAGTTCTAATTACTGACTCACTTGTTCAGAAGCCGACCTCTGTGCTACCATGTAGGAGACTTGGCTTCAAGGCAATTTCAAAATGTTCACTCCCTAGGCAAAAGTAAGCAAAGTCCATGCAAGCCTTCAGGTTTTGCATGGTTTTGGAATAACAGCCAGGTAGTATGGAATGAGGGCAGGAGGTGAAAAGTGGGCTAAAATGAAAACCTGGGTAAACAACCCAGGACCTTCTGTCATTGAAAACTGGAAGGTAGCAGTAGAGGTTCTGTCAGAGATAGATTAGTGGATTGCTGCCAGAAAGTAGCAGCAGACCTTTTGTGATTCTGGCCTGCAACATCACCAATTGGTATAGTACTTGCCATTCAGAACTTATTTTAGGAATAATTAATATTTGTTTTCGTATTTTTCTAAAAAAAACCCTAATTACTGTACATATGATATACAGAACTTTTGCCATAACAGGGAGTGTACATTATTGAAACCATCCATCTAAAACAATTTAACTTAATTTAAATAATTCCAGTAAGGTAATAGGTTCATAGGTTTTTAAGGCCAGAAGAGACCATTATGATAATGTAGTCTGGCCTGTCGGATAATACCAGTCGTACACCTTCACCCAGCAATTTGTGCATCAGGACCAAAACTTCTGTTTGAGTTATAAGTTTAGAAAATATCTCGTCTTGATTTAAAGCCTTCACATGATGGAGAATCCGCCACATCCCTAAGTAATTTGTTCCAATGATTAATTACCCTTACTGGTAAACAGATTGCACCTTATTTTTAGTCCAAATTTGTCTATCTTCAGATTCCAGCTGTTGGATCTCATTATGCCTTTTCCTGCTAGATTAAAGAATAGTCATGAACAGAAATCTGTGACCACCTAGGAATGAAATTGATGTCACTACATGGCATAACTTGACCATTTAGTACATCTCTGTGATGGAACTCATATCTTTGAGCTCCAATACCAATGAACAGTAAAGGGCTTCTGCTATACAGTTTAGCAGAAATTTTCATATACGCTAATTGAGTCATTACAGTATTTTCACTTTTTGTTTCACATCATCAAATGATGCCATCTTTGTTTCAGACAGGAAATCACCTCTCCCTAGGTCCATCTGACACAGTAACTTTGGAAATACCTTATGGAAAGTTTAGGGTTTACGTTTAGGTCCTCTTTGACTTGGATCTGTCTCTAGGTCCACACATCCAGGCTGTTTATATTTTTCTGATTCTTTCTGAACATCTCTAAGATACAGCTTTTCCTCTCTGTTCATACAGTCATCAATTTCCTCAATCTTGTATTGGAATTGAAAAATTCAGCCCCTTCTGTGAATTCTATAGATTTGCCCTTCTTAGTGAGGCAATGAGGCCTAGTGGCCAAAGTCAGTAAATCCATCCTGGTTTGCAGGGCAGTGGGCCAACCGACCAATGTCAAAAGCTTTGCCCCAGTTAGCAGGGCTGTAAGGCCTAACCGACAAAGTCCATATATTTCCCCTCTCATCAGGGCGGTGAGCCATAATGGCTAGAATCCATGTATTCACCCCTAATAGCTGGGCAGTTTGGCCCAATGGCCACAATCAATATATCACCCCTCTTAGCAGGACAGTTAGGCCTAGTAGCCACAATCAGTACATTCTCCCCAGGAAGACAGGGCAGTAAGGCCTAGCGGCCAAAGTCAGTCAGGAAGGGGGCTGCCACACTCAAGGGGTGGGGAGGGAGTGGCAGCCCTGGTAAGGGGTCCAAGCCCTTCCTCTCCACTGGACCCCAGCCAAGGGCCCTTGTAGTGGCAGGGGCATGTGCTACTGAGTCAGTGGGGAGGTTCCAATTGAAACACATGGACTCAAAACACTAACTCACTAATTCCCTTTGGCTGCTTCTTACCATAGTTCCTGTTGATATGGTCTGGGAATCTCTGTTGTCTCCGGGTTCTCCGGTCTGCGCTGTCCCCAGTTACCCCTGAGGCAGTGGGGTTCCAAAAGGTGCCTTAGTGTCTGCTTGGGTTACAGCATTTCTGGCCATCTTGGACTGTGGCTGATCCTCAGCTGGAGCCAATAGAGCACATCTTTCCTCCCTGGCAGTCAGCCCCAATTGAGCTGAGATACTCCCTCATATACCAGTCTACTTGGAGCATGCCCAGTTGGGTGAAGGGGATGTGGCTTCCTCAACCCACAATATAGACTTTGTTAGACCCATAGCAGGAGTCTCTCTACGAGATTGGGGAGCAGATAGATACTGGACACAGGATTGGCATATAATCCACAAATACTCTTTATTGCTTAGAAAATAAACCACTCACTCCACATTCATAACCCAAACATACTACACCAGGATCTGAAGATCAGAACTGAAGTCCCGATGGCCAGTTGATGTTCAGTCCGATCACAAGATGCGAGGAGCCAGCATTACCACATCTTAATCTAAACAGGGCTCTGGATCCACAAACCACTCCAAATTGCAAGTGTATCTAACATCCTTTATCATCCACTCCCTCACGTCATCAGTTGTCTGGGCAATTTCAAAGAGACAGTTCTGGGCAAATTGCCAAAACCCAAGATGTTTAGAAACAGTCCCAAGCCCAAGATGTTCCTCTTTCTGCAGTTCTTGCGTACAACTGCAGCAGATACATTGCAACAGGTACATTGTCATGACAAGCAATGCAAAGGGTGGGGGAGATGAAGTATTATTTACCTTTGCCATTTCACAGGCAATGGGGGGGGAAAAACAGAAAGATCAAGGGATTTATCCAAACTTGACAGATTTATTGTGCTAGCTGGGAATTGAACCCTGATCTCCTGAATGCCAGAGCAGTGGATCAAATAAAAGTCGGTGCTCCGATAAACAAAAACATAACCCTACCAGCCCAACACCTAAATACAAGCTTACATTAGTACATCGTTTGTGTTTTCAAGTAAGGAAGAAATGTATTCAGAGGACATTGTGGTTGTATACACAAATCATTAAGCAATAGTTGTAAAAATTAGGAAAAATACATGTAGTCCTATTTAATAAAATCAGTGTAAAGTATAATGATGCTGAAAATGTGGAGAGGACCCATTCATTGTACCCAGAATTGAACATTAAATTACTTGAACAAAAACAGAGCCAGTTATGTTATATGATACTAACAGAGATTTAAGTATTCAATGAACATGTGACATTCAGAACAACAATAGCATGTGAAAAGCTTCATAAGATCCAGTAAAAGTATAATAATCAACAATTACTGTGCTTAAAGGTCACCTCCTTTTTTTGCTTTAGGCTATTGACATATTTGAAAACTCATCTGTTGAGATGTTTATTGCTAAGAATATAGTTTTAAAACAATTGTATGTTGTCTGGTCCTTTAAAATATGTCAAATTTCATAAAGCCTAGATATTTCAGTAAGTGTAGTTCCTCCTGGAATGTAGCAGAGAACTAATGTATTTATTCAGTAGGAAAGATGAAAAGCCATAAAGGAGGATATTTCAAAAATGATAGCAAACACCCAAGAATGCTGTTCATTTTTCTGCATATGTTTTATATTTCAGAACAAGATTATTTTAGACCCTATGACTTTCAGTGAGGCCAGATTCAGACCATCTCTTGAAGAGAGGTTGGAGAGTATTATCAGTGGAGCAGCACTGATGGCAGACTCTTCATGCACACGTGATGACCGCCGAGAGAGAATTGTTGCCGAGTGCAATGCTGTACGACAGGCCCTCCAGGACCTACTTAGCGAGTATATGAATAATGTAAGTGATATGCTCTTTTTAGTCTTTTCCTCCTCTATGGATTGTTAAGCAGTTCTATGACTATTCTGAAATGCCTACATGCTTAGTAAAACTGATGATCCTAAATAGCAGCCGTTCAAGAAAATCAAGGCAGTCGCTTAAAATCCTTTGGTGGTATTCAGTGTTTTGGGTTTTGAGATCGTTTTGTAGTAGTTTGTTACAAATAATTATACCCTGAAATGCATTTTGCTCTGAAAAGGAATGTCCCCAATTGTAAGATTCCCTCACTCTGCTGCAGAATAAGAGACTACTGTGTTCTGCCTCAGTGATTTGTTTCATTTTAACTAAAAGGTAGTTCACACAACTTTTAAATATTTCTAGCGAGCCCAAACACTTTTGTGAAATTTGTATAAAACTGCTGGTTGGTAAGCAAAGAGGGAATATGGATAAGTCAAATGAATATATCCTAGATACTATTTTTGTAAAAGAAAATGAGTAGTCAGTTTCTAGCATTATTCATCGTTGTAGGGAAATAGTCACTTAGTGTTTTATTCCAATGTATTCACAGAGAGTTACTATATGTGAACTTAAGTTTGCATGTGGGAGGATGTAGTTAAACCACGAAGATTCTTATTTGCTAACAGTGTAATTGGAGCTATTAACGGGAAGTGTGCAGATTCTCTGAATCGGTTCAGTATTATCTATCATTATTGCAGTGCACATAATGAAATGTTTTTAAAATATCTTAAATACATCAGTCACCACAGTGTAGACATACATTACCGTTTGCTTTATGTGTACGAGCTCCTAAATGATAAACATCCTTTTCTTTGCAAAGCCTATATATACCTCCAAATTTATTTGTGGATATTCTGCACTATTGTTACTAGACCCATCCATCATCGCGAAGCTGTGATATATGCAGTGAGGTCATAACCAATCAATAACCATTTTTTATATTACAACTTAATTCCTGGAAATATTGTCAGAAGCAGTTGTTCTCTGAAAAATATGGTGATAGTCACTTCAAGCAGGTAATGGTGATGCCCATGTCTTTCCATGGGCTCCTAGACATCTGTGATTAAGGATATTACAGAGTTTCAAACCCATTTCTCCTTTTTTTTTTGCACATACAAAATGAGTTTGGAAATATTTCCAAATGAGTATTTCCACATTTAAGGTATCCAGATATGTTTACCAGTGTGAGTGTTCTACTCCATGCTTTGTTTTTCATCTGCTGGTAATATTAGTGTTTAAATAAACACACTGACATATTTTGATCCTGTTTTTTTCCAAGTCTCTAATTCCCATAAATGTTGAAAACTAACATTCAAGGTTTGAGTGTTTTTACTATTATTTCTAATTGCAAGACTAATAATAAGCGATATCAAACCAGTGAAAGTATTCAATCTTCTAGTTGCTTTATTGTATACCTGAGACAACTAGAATTTATTCCTTACATTGTTTATATTTTCATTTTACTGTTCAGTAAAATGGTGTCAGCTTCAAGGAACAGCTATTTCCCCAGTCTAGGATTACAAAATAGAAATTGTTTGCTGTTTTTAAGGTGACAGTTGATATGTTCTTTCGGTGCAAATGACAGCAAAGCTGATGGTTTTTTTATCTTGAGGTGAAAGCCGTAAAGAAAGTGAGTTAAAGAACAGGTGATGATGATGTGAAATATAGTTTTTTAGATTGCTGTCTGTAGAATCTTGTCTCACAGAATTATTACTTTTAGGTGTAAGCTCGAAAAGGTCTCTACAAAGATCGTTCCCAAACTGATGGATTGTTGTATCCTGTTTCTTGGTAGTGCCTGTTTTTATGTACCATGCTTTGTGATGGCAAAATGAATTTGCCTTTGCTTCAGAAACATTACTTATTTTATTTCTGACACCACTTTCAGATAAGGCAAAAGAATCTTTATAGTTTAAATGACAGCATACATTTATGACCATGCAGAGGATGGTTAATGTAGTTTCAGGGTTTCTCTTAGAATGCATAGTGGTGCAGTGTTCTGTTTTACACTTTTATATATGAAGTAATTAAGTTGATAAGTATTTGACCATCTTTATATTTCTATTATTCTAACAGCAGTCTAATTAGATCTAAGATCCATAATTCCCAATTCTTTTACTCTTCATGTTTCATATGGAATGTAACCAAATCAGTTTGACAGTTCATGTATAAATATCTTCTTCTTAATAAATTAATGTTTAGTTTGAGGTATAGTATTTCAAATTTTAAAAATAAAATATTTCATGTAATAACTCTTTATTTATTTATTTATTTATTTATTTATTTTAACATTTGTGTCTCCCAGCATGGTTTCTATTTTGTTTTTAACCCCTGTCAAGAGCTTTACAACTACCAAAGATTTCACTTGCAAAATTCTCAAAAGCTTGGTAGAATTGTTGCAAAGTAAAACTAAATCGGATTGGGATAAGGCATGGTTTGGAACAACTGACAGCCTGATTAAGAGATGGCAAAACTGTAAGAGTATATTGTTTCCGGTTAGTATTGAGATAAGTTTGCAGAGCTGTCCGAGGGAGGCTTTTATAATCTGCCCAGAATGCCTTTAACCAATGCTATCTGTCCCTCATTTTAAATTTACTCATACGTTGTTTTGATTAAAGAAAAAGAGGAAGAGGTAATGGAAAAAAACCTGAAAATTTGTGGCTAATAATGAGTTATAAAATGTGCTCACTCCTTTGATACTTTCTATTGAGAATACTGTTATTTTATGACAGTAATGTATGCCAGTATTTCAGTGAGACTGTACATTGCAGTTGCAACAATATTATTATTTTCTTGTCTATTAAAATGTTAATAGTTCTCCTCAACCTAAAATCACCTTCCCCTCCACCAATCCTCTTCAGTGATCTAGGACAAGAGAGACTCACTCTTCATCTACAAGTTGTTTTTTGTTTCATGTTGTTTAAAGAAGAGTCCTGATTCTCGACTCACTTGCACTAAGTGAATCATTTACACCTGTGCATAGTGAGTACAAAGTGGGTATAAATTGTAGTGTTTTACATCTTATTTTACAATCAGTTTGCTCAGGTATGACTGACTTGGTGCAAAACAGTAGAATCGGAATGGATGCATTCAGTCTTAGGACAAATCTGCCTATCTTACCTTTCACTATTGTGACAATAGGTGATGTTCCCCCAGCTTCAGGTCAAGCAGGTAAAGGATAGAAAATTGTGGCGCAATAGGGAGAATTATTCTGCTCATTTTGTAGGTCCCCAATGTGCTAGTGAGTTACTAACATCCTTCTAGCTAATTATATGCTTGGAATGGAATGACTGTATATAGCATATGCTGCTACCTATACAATGTTTCAAGCAAATTGCCTCTGGATATCTGATGAGTAGGTGAAGGAGAGGTAAGGTAGGACAGGGTCTGAGGATCCTTTCAAAAGCTTTTGTTCTCTCTCACACTGTTCTCAGCCATTAGTTTTTGTACTCAGGCAAAAGGAAGGTTTGCAAGGGGAAAAGGGGGAAGAGTAAGTTTTGGTTTCAGAAAAAACGATTTTCAATATTATCAAGATTTCAGGGAAAGTGACAAAATTTTGTGCTCAAACGTGGTGAAAAGACAAAACTTGACAATTTCACTTTGATTTTTTTTAATGTACTTAATTAGATTTGGTTCAGTTTTATTTCCTCATCAAATATTCAGATATTCTAGATCCTTTGCAAATATTTGTTTGAATGATTAGCACTGTGGGAGGTTTTGCAGTATTAGCCCACAGGAGCTCTAGCCTATCATTGTTATTAATAATTGTATATTGGTATTATGATGGTGCACAAAAGCCCCAGTCAGGACTGAGGCTCCATTGTGCTAAATGTACAGAAGCATAGTAAGAACCTCTAAGAAGACAAGATAGACCAAGTCATAAACCTCATGTAACTAAAATATCAAAGGTACATGTCTTGTCAGTTACATTTTTTAAGATTTTCCCTCAACAATCCCTCATCTTTCTTTCTTTCTTAGCACTCCCAAAAGACAACTCTGATGATTTTATTGTGAGTCTCATGGTATTTGGTGATTTTTTTTTTATAAAGACCTGGCTCCTGTAGTTTTCTGATACTTTTGTTTTTAAATGAAAGAGATTGTTTCTAGTCCTCATGGTTTCAGAAAAGAGCTTGAAAGGAGAACTGATCAGAAATTTTCCCTGTCTGGTTTCATGCCAGTTCGCTTACCTGGCTCCTTGGCAGACTCCTAGCTCATCAGCCTGGTGGGATGATGGAAGGCTGAGAGCCCCAGAAATCGTAAAAGTGCCAGATCGTGTGCTTTGTGCTCTGCCAGTGCTCCCAGGCTTCCTGGCTCCACTTCAGGCCACCTGGTGAGCTGAAAGGGAATCAGGATGCTGCAATCCCCAGATAACCTGGGAGCCTTGGAGCTTTGGGATCTGGGGCTTCCAGGCTCCTGGCTCCCCTTCATTTTATAGACTGAATTTCATTTTTAAATAATCTAATTGTTCCAAGTTTTGAAAAAGAAAATCATTGATTCTGTTACTTGGAGAATTTTGAAACTTTTGGTTTTCCAAATTGGAACAAAACCAGATTTTGAAATTGTGTAATCCTTCTTGAAAATGTGAATCCCAAAGACCCAAACACCAGAAGGCAAATAAAAAAGAACTCAAAAAGTAAACCTTCTTATAATCTCATTTTTAAATCAGTTTCATGATTTTGGGGCCTGACTAGGTATTTTTTTTTTAAATCTTGGGATTGGTAATACTGAAGTCCTTCCACCTCTGGCCCCACTACATGTATACTCAGACAATATTGCTACGTTCACCGTATAAGTGAGAGGTGTGATTTTTCCCTGCTCTGTACACATACGCCAGCTCTCACGAAGCTAGCCCAAGTGTAAATAGCAGTGTAGCATTTCCAGTAGCATGACTTTGCCATGCCAAGTTTGTACCTACCATTGCAGATGGATTTATACTCAGCCTGGCTAAGCTGTGACTTCACTGCCAGTACCCATGCTACCATGGCTACACTACCATTTGTACTCTCACTAGCTCGATGAGTTGTGCCAATAGGTGATCCCCCTGCTTGGGTAATCACACCCATAGCTTGTAGTGTAGATTTAGCCTATATGAGAAAGGGAAATACCTTCTAATACCCTCACCACTTCTAAAAAGCCACAATTAACTCCTCCTCAACAATAATCAGGCTGTTAGATCGGGGCTCATATTACTGAGTAGCAAAGAGTCCTGTGGCACCTTATAGACTAACAGACGTATTGGAGCAGGAGCTTTTATGGGTGAATACCCACTTCGTTGGATGCACCTACGAAAGCTCATGCTCCAATACGTCTGTTAGTCTATAAAGTGCCACAGGACTCTTTGCTGCTTTAACAGATCCAGACAGCACGGCTACCCCTCTGATACATATTACTGAGTGACACAGGCTCAATGGTAGTTAACCTTTCTGTTTTCAGCAGAGGTGTGGAAAGGGGCCTTCCTGACTGGCATCTTCCTCCAAAGTCCACTAGCTCTTGGCACCTCTTTCCACCATGGAGGAGACTGGTGCCTGCTTCAGGTGCAGGACAGGAGAACAGAGTGGCTGGTCCCTGCCTGCAGGCTCTCACGTCGACTCCTACAGCTCTTCCCCTCTGTGAAGTGGGACTGCTTTTGGCAGGAGTTCTGGGCAAAGGGACAGGGAATTTTCATGGCCATTGAGTCTCATGGGCTCAGCAGCTACTGTTGGTTTCCCCCCTTGTGGTGCAGGGAATGTTTCTGATCAGGGCTTCGGGGCCTGCCTGGCTATTTCCTGTACCTAGTATTCAAGAGTCATTGCTGCTGCTTTTCCTGCAAATGGGGTTCCTCTATCAGCAGGTTGGGGAAATGGAACCTCATACCTATTGGGTTTCTGAGAACGGGGCGAATGGAAGCCTGCCCAATGCTAAAGGATCCCCCCCAGCCTAAGAAGAGGATTTACAGGACCTCAAAAACCCAACTGATTTCAGGGGACAACTAATAAAAGAACAGGGACAGGAGTGCGGTCAAAGGGACATAAGAAAGGAGTCTGACGGGGACACCGAGCAGAGAACCGCAGAACCTCATAGCAACACTATCTGGGACTTCGAATGAACTTCAGAATGCATGCATTCAAAATAGTGACAGGGTGCAGCGGCAATCTTTTAAAGACCCATTTATTCTATGGCATAGATTTAGTAGCAACAGAATCCTGTTGTTTTCCTTTTTATTCTGTTTCCCCTCTGCTCCTCCTCAGCATTTCTCAGATTTCTGATCCATCTCCTCAATCTGTGTGGGGTTTTGTTTTTAAAGTCCCCCTAATACACTAAACACATTTGCAGGGCCGACTCTAGCAATTTTGCAGCCCCAAGCACGGTGGCACGCCTCGGGGGGCGCTCTGCCGCTCGCCGGTCCCGCGGCTCCGGTGGACCTCCCACAGGCGTTTCTGCGGACGGTCAGCTGATCCCGCGGCTCCGGTGGAGCTGCCGCAGGCATTTCTGTGGAGGGTCCGATGGTCCCGCGGCTCCGGTGGAGCTGCCGCAGGCGTGTCTGCAGGAGGTCCACCGGAGCCGCGGGGACCAGTGGACTGTCCACAGCCACACCTGCGGCAGCTCCACCAGAGCCACCTGCCGCCCTCCCAGCAACCAGCTGAGCGCCCCCCTGTGGCGTGCCACCCCAAGCACGCGCTTGGCGCTCTGTGGCCTGGAGCCGGCCCTGCATATTTGATATGACACAGTGGAAAGATTCCCCTCAACCCTTTTGTATCTTGCCCTCTAAAGTTGTCACCTGTTTCCAACTCCTGATCACTTGAGCTATTTGGCTACACTATGGGTCTATGGAATGCCATGTCTGTAGAGAAAATGTAGGCCTTCTGGTAATTTCCCTCACTGAAATATAGGGAAATATATTTGATTTTTGCCCCAAATAAAATGGTATTTTAAGAAAGTGCGGCAGTGAGTAAAATCTAAAAGCATTTAATGGGCAGTTAGAGGTCATTGTTCTTGAAGGCACAACCAAATTAGAATGAAAAAGGTGATGGAAAATGAAAATCTATGGACTCTCAAGACACTGTCAAGTTCCATATTTAACCGCTATGGCTGAACTCATATTTAAAAGAGAAAAAAAATCATTCTTGCATCCTTTAGAGAGGTGGCTCTGAATCACACAAGATTAATCGGTGTGACAGTGAACATTAAATTACATTCACGAGAGAGCAAAATGTCCATAGATGTCTTGAACTCAGTAATCAGTGATTGGTGACAGAGATTGGCTGCTGAGTCATCAGGATTGTCTGATTTAGTTACAGCAGCCTAGAAAGGACAATCTGTCAGTTGTTCTCAGTATTGCTCCATTAGCTTTTCAAAGAATACTTAGAAGAGCAAGTTTTAGTTAAAGCTACATATGTAGTTCAAGACTGAAATAATGAACTGGGCCATTTCATATCTCATTTTGCCCTCCTAGAGGATATCTGGAAACAGTTTTATATTTCCTGGCCTTGAAAAAGCAGTGTGGAAACAAACAGGTTGGCACAGTGAAAGAGTGGGCCTCTGCCTTTTTAAGTACCAGTCAGAACAGTGTGTTTATGTTGTAATGATCTATCCTTGAGATACCAAGAAATTTTTATTAATAAATTCAATGTTGTTTTGTTGAAAATGAAATATTCAGGCAGTTTTTTAGAAGCACACTGGCTTTACTTGGCAAGGAAAATGCAGCACCGCTTCCCTCATCCTTCACAAAATTCTGAACAGTTGAGTCACTGGGATGATTGACAACAATATCATTTTCCCTTGTAGTTCTTATGGAAATCATGACGTGCTGTTTCAAAGTGATTGATCAAATTCTTGGCTTGCTTAGCACCTGGTTGCTGGCAATCTCACTCTAACTCTTGCTTCCGTAGGATGTGCCCATCTAGCATTCTGAATTTATGTGAGATTTCTGGGTACCTTGCCTTTCCCCAGCTACAAAAAAATTACCATCTGCATACCCCACCCAGAACACTAGTTCGAAGGGTCCCAGCCACATGGCAAGTAGTTTGGATTCTGGTCTTTTCTTGGTAACAGCAGCAGGACCTGGTGTTGATACACCCATTAGTTTAGCACTTTTATGGTAGTACTGTGGGAATCTGTGCTGCCTGCAGGTTTTTATAAGCAAAAGCTGCTACAGAATCCAGACATTCCCATAATTTCAGGATATTCAGCGTCATGTTCACTGCTTTGTGTTTCCTTTTGCGGGGCCAATATATCCTGTTACTGTCCTCCATAAACATAATAGGCAAGCCCTGTAGAAAAGAGTGGTACGGTGTACTTTGCAAATAGCAGATATGTAAGAACTTTGTCCAGTGTTGGGCTTTGGTAGTCACATTTGCACAGCATTGCCCTGAACATTCTATTAAAAGGCTCAAGTAGGTCACCTATTTGAGCATGATAGACTATGGTTTTATCTGACTTTAAAAATATCTGGGAGAAAGCATGGTTCTTGCAGCAGCTGAGATGTAAGGCTTGTGCTGTGGTCTGTCAATATTATTACCTTGGGCATGTCAACCTGGGAGAAATGTTTTAAATACCTGTCTTGAGTTCTGCACTTGGCAGGAGGTAGGTTCCATATGTGTTCCAGAGAATTCTGTTTCCATGAAATCTTTGGAATGAGAATTCGGGAAAATGAATTCTTATTTGAGGTTCACTGATGATTCTGACCCAGCATATTTCCCACTAAGTCAAAATCGAAATACTAGGTCCACTAAAGCCTCACTAACCACAGCCAAACACTCATATATGTGACTGAATTTTTCATTGTCTCTTTTCTCTTCTATAAAATCAGTGGAACTCAGTGACTGGTCATCCACTAGTGGTATAACCGTGAATGAATCCCCCCTAGTTGAGTACTCCTGGACAGTCTTAAATCACACTAAGTTGCAGTGCCACTGTGGGCCATTGTCCTTGGTTCCTTCTGGGTAACTATTATTCCATTCTTAGCTTCTTAGCTGTCTCTACTGTCCCCATCGACTGGGCCAGAAAGTTCAGAATAACTAAAATGAAAAACCTTTCAAATCTGCTAGTCATGGATCCAACTGAGTCCAGGTCAGTGTCAGAGTTGATTTGAAAACATATCAGTCTGTCCTCACTCATGACCTAAAACTTCAGTGGAATGGGGAGAACCACACACACACAGTTACAACAAAAATCATATACAGCGGGAATAACCATCACGGAAGTTTGGCTATTTACTGTCACCATAACCCAGGAGTGAAGGTAAGGCTGGATTTCTCTTTAAGTGCAGCCAATATGTAGCATCATGGCAGATAGATGCATGTCATGGCCCATTATCCATTCCAGCACAAACATCTCAGCATATTAAGAATCTAACAGCCCTTGAAACTTAAGCTCATGGATTATAACGAGAAGCAAAACAAATCTTGCAGTACCACTGGATACCTCTGTAAAATGGAGGTAGAAGCTACAGCATAGTTATAATCCATCAAGGGGCAGGAATGACAGCCATGACCCTCCCATCTACACGAAAAACAGCCCCAGGTGCTGCTTTTCCCTGATGTTGTACAAGAGCTGGCACCAGCTTGTGTGGCAGCTATCACTGCCCCTTGAATTCCCAAGAGAGAGTTACCCAGAGCCTTGTCTATCCCAAGTGGAATCCTCAATGTTTTCAGTATAGTTCTGTGCAGTCAGGGTTAAACTGGGAAAATATTTGGCCCACTGCAAGTCTTTCAAAAGACATTAGCAAACTTTCTGTTTTTTCCTTTACTAACTCTCCTGGCTTCTCTTCATCTGAACACTCAGACCTCTGTCTTCCTAGCTAATGTCACACTTCCACAATCAATCTCTGAAACCAGGAAATTATCTACCTGTCATGTGCTCACCTAGGCTGACAAGCCAGTCGCCTCAAATTCAGTCATTGTCTCCAGCCAGCGGAAACAATATAGTTCTGACACAACTCCACTGGAGAAGTAGTAGAGTTGATTAAGCTCTGTTTACAGCCACTGACTGTAGAGGCAAAAACAATTCCTGTGCCACGGCTTGAGATCATGAATTAACTGTTCTAAACTGCCACGATAACCTTCCTCACTCTCCCAGCCCACACAGAATGCCTGATTATAGATTATATCTTTGAGAAGATTATAGTCACTAATCTGTCAAGGCTCCCCCAGAAGGCCTATTGCTCAACTTAAGTGCTCTTTCCAAATGTTCAAATGTTTCAAGATATGGATCAGGGTCATTTCCTGGTCCTGTTTTTTCAGGAACCCTCTCCGCATTTGGAGTTTGATACAGGGTGGTACAGCTCTTTCTATCATTGGGGTGTGTATCCTATTTGCTTCACTTAATATTCCTACTGGTGTTGCTGTTGCAGCATCAGTTGGAAATACACCTCTACCCCAATATAATGCCACTCGATATAACACAAATTCGGATATAATGCGGTAAAGCGGCGCTCCGGGGGAGGGCTGGGCTACACGCTCCGGCGGATCAAATCAAGTTCACCTATAACACAGTAAGATTTTTTGGCTCCCGAGGATAGCGTTATTTTAAGGTAGAGGTGTAGTTGGGAACTGTTCATTCTCCCGCTGCTAAGCTATCCACAACATCAAATTTTACTGATTTCTGTTTTTAATTAGTCCTCAGTATTTGTATGAGTCTGAAATCTCACATCCCTTGTAACCAGGGATTAGCAGGGTTACTAGGAAGAAATTTAACAATAATGAGCAGGATTTTTCAGTAGGAGCAAATCTTTATTAGCATACATCCAAACAAGCAGCAAACAGCAAAATATAAACATAACTGAAAGTTTCCAAAACCTAAATTTCACCCAGCCCTCATGACCAGAGTGTGGAACACATTGTATTTCAAAAGGCATTCTCCCTCTTTTGTCTCTTCCTCAGAGCACCTATGCTAGGGCAAGAGACCCAAAACAAGAAGTTAATTCCTTATGTTCAGAGGGCCAATAATACTTCTATTGTGGTGTTTATTTATTTTTAATTTCTACTACTGCCGGATATAGTACAAATGCAAAAGAATATGCAATCCCTGAACTGAAAAGTGAATGTTCCATGCACACAGACACACACACAGAGTTTTGACTGTCAGTTCTGGGGAAAATGGATGTATGGACAAAAGGGATATTCAACAAAAACAATGCAGCCTATAAATAAAACTGTATGAGCAAGGTTATGTCTTCATGAAAGTACAATAGCAAATAGTCTGCAGTTCACAATTTCTGTCATCTCCTCTAGGTACCACTACAATCTATATAAACTATTATATATTATACTTTACAGATTATATGACTTGTTCAGTAGAACAAAGGGTACTGAGGGTGTTGTAAAACATTCTGAGGTGGGTTTTTTCTGGTATTTTAAAACTCTTTCTGCGTTTTTGGACTCTAGATTATTTTTGTTTGGTTTAGCCTAGTTCAGCCTAAATAAGATTAGTTTTCAGCTGGCTTGATATATTTAGTTATAGAAACAGTTTGTTTACACATAATGTCAAATACAGAGCATGGTAGTACATAGAATCTTTGTTACTTGGATTGAGAGAATGCTATTTATGTGATGACCTACGATTTGGGAAATATTTGAATCTCTGAACAAAAAGAGCAGCCCAAATTGAAAACAAAACACACTTCTCTCCTCAGGTTCCCTTCCTCTTCAGTTGCTATGAGCTGTCTTCTTACAGGGTATGCTTTTTTATCCTTTTCCCCTCTTAGGCCCAAATCAGCAGAGTTCTTAAGGGCATGCTTATCTTTTAGCATGCACTTCCATCCCATTAAAGGCAGAGGGTTTAGGCACGTACTTAAGGTTAAAGTTCAATTTGTGCTTGTGCGCTTTGCTAAAGCGGAGCCCTTTGACACAATCTAGTTTCTTTGGGAGCCACAAGGGTGGACCTTTCTCACCCTATCAGCTCACCCAGAGGCATTATAGATCTCCCACAGCAATTTGGTATGGAATCCCTCATCACCTTACATTAATTCATGTAACAAAACTGGAAGCAAATCCTCAGGTAACCACCACATCTAATAATAATTATTATGTTAAAACAAAGGTTTTTCTGGTGTCTCATTTCCAGCTTGATTGATTGGTCTCTTCAGAATCTGATAATTTTGACTAGGTCCTTCCCATAAGATTAATCTATTGTATTCTTGCTTTCCTACTTTTTCTTCTTTCCCTATACATGTCCTTGTATATTTGACCCAAGGCTGGCGCTTCTATTTAGGTGGCCTAGGCAATCGCCTAGGGTGCCAGGATTATTGGGGGGCGGCATTTTGCTGGCGGTGGGCGGCAGGTGGCTCCGGTGGACCTGCCGCGGTCGTGCCTGCGGAGGGTCCCCTGGTTCCCCTGGCCCCGCGGCTCCAGTGGAGCTGCTGCAGGCATTTCTGCGGATGGTCCACTGCTCCCACGGCTCCGATGGACCTCCTGCAGGCACGGCTGTGGCAGCTCAACCAGAGCCGCGGACCAGCACGCAGGGTGGCGAAATGGCTGTGCGCCTAGGGTGCTAAAAACATTAGCGCCAGACCTGATTTGACCCTTCAAGTCTAATCAAATCCAATTACAACACACTATTGTGTTTGTAGCACCAAGAGCCGGTCACCGTAAAGATTTTCTTATCACACTGATCATACCTACCTACCATCTATTATCACAGAAAGTATAGTGTAGGAGTTTAAACACAGGACTGAGAGTCTGGAGATCTGAGTTTTATTACTTGAAATAATAGATTCAGGTCGTTTTACCACTCTGTGCTTCTGTTTCTCCCCCTGCAAAATTGAGATATTTACCTATTTTTCAGTTAGACTTTATTTCAGTTAGACTTAATTTATTAATGTTTAAGTGCTTTGAGATCCTCAGACGGAAGGTGCTGTGGAAATGTAAATAATTACTATAATAGCTGGCACATGGAGGATGCATTCAGGAACCTAATGTCTACCCAGTCAGAGAGAAGGAGTTTCCTCTCAGCTTATTCTCTGGCTTTTTTAGGGTATGTCTACACTGCATCTGGGAATGAGCCTTCCAGCCTGGGCAGATAGACTCATGCTAGCGGGGCTTGAGTTAGCACACTAAAAATAGCAGTGTGGACATGGTAGCTTGGGTTCGCAAGTCCAGGGGGGGCAGATTTGAGACCGCAAGCTGCAGCCCAAGCCACAAAATCCATACTTTTGTTTTTAGTGTGGTAGCTCAAGCCCTGCTAGTGTGAGTCTATCCGCCCAGGCTAGGAGGCTTGTTCCCAGATGCAGTGTGGACATATCCTTAAGGTCCAGGTGCAGTCTCCCTCTCCTTTCACTCCATGAGTGCTCCTGAATATTTATACTTTACAGTTGTTGCCACTCCTGTAAAAGTCACTGTAATCAAAGAAAAGGAATATATGACTTGTCCGATAATATAAACAGTACAGTACAACATTACATCTTTCTATCATTTTCATTCTGCCCTCTCTTTTATTGTAGAGAATAGGGTAAGACTTTACTTTTCTTATTTCAGTTATTCAATAGTAATAGTCTATTTTTTGGCTGTTTTGATGCATCTGCTTACAGGAGTAAAGACTCCTCCAATAGCGTATCGTATACACTTTGCTAGATTAAAAGTTTGTACTTCGATAATGATTGTCAGTTCCAGAATGACTGAACATGCTATTGCCTAAAGTTATTTGTTCACCTGTTATAACTTTCAGAGTGAACCCTGATGATAGTTGCGTGACTATTCAATGCTCTTTAACTACTCTTTTCAGTGTTGGAGTTGATGTGTATGGGTCATTAATTTGTTGCTTTTGTTTGTCTACATGTCATATGGAGTTCATTATCCTGTTGTGAGAGAAGTTTTTCTGTAGATAATACAATATCATTTGTGGTATGATGATTTTGCTTTTTATATGAACCTCTGCTTTGTGCATATTTCTCCTGCATTTCAGTATTTTTACAGGTCAGATTTCCATCTTTGTATATCTATAGATGTTCGGTGTAAAGAAAAACCATCTTCAATATTTTTCCCAAAAGGCTTAATGTCTTCTGCTCTCTTAAGGATTTTTTGGTATCATGACATCTTAATTATGTAATATCCAGATATAAGGCTAACAAAGCTACAGACATTAGTAGGAACATATGGTATCAGTTGTGTATCTCCATTTTGATTCCTCTTTGATTCTGTACTTTCTGTGGTTTAGCATAATAGGGATTGTCCACAGAAGTGGCTATATGTAGGACTGGTCTCAGGCAGCATACAGGTCTATGTAAGCAATATGTTTTTTGGGGGGAGGTATCTTATCTATGTTATCTTATCTATATAGAGTTATACCCTTTATCCCTACATTAACCAGATTTTTACCTATAATAATTTTAAATCTGCCTTGGATTTAATCCATTTTATGTATAAAATCAGTTCTTCCTCTAACTTCAAAACCGGTAATGATTGTAATAAAAAAACCGAATCCCCTCCAAAACTCTCATAAAATTTTGAAAGCTTCTCTCGCTCACCAACTGAAGTTAGTCCAATAGAATTTATTACTTCACCCAACTTGTCTCTCTAATATCCTGGGACCGACATGGATACAACTACACTGCATACATACATAAAAATGGTGTTTTAATAACCAGGATGCATTTCCTTGAAGGTCACATGTAAAGGCCAAGCCTCTCTTGTGTATACGTGTTGAAAATTCTATTATTTTGTATTAGACATCAAAACTTGTATTAAATGTCAAAATTGCAAACAAAAAAAACAAAAAAAACATGGGATACGCTTGTATGTAAATGTGTGCCATGTATATATTGCAGTGATGAGTTATATTTCTTTGGAAGTACACTTTCAGTGTAGAATTACAGGTTAATCAGTGCTACCACTGTTGTTTGGATTACTATTTTTCTTTTAATGGTTATTCTGATATGAGACTATGTTCGTTTTTGATGGAGTACAGTGTAAGAATTCAGAAGCACTTTTAGAAGCCTGGTTCTGAAATAATGGTCTTGGTCCAGAAGAGGGCACACTTGCATGCCATAAGGATTCTCTGCATAATTAAAAGAACTGCATTCTGATGTTGTATAGCTGTAATAAAAGGAAATTGAATAATAAACAAAATGGAGAGCTGATTTTTATTAGGTACAAGATATTTAACAAGACATCCGAGTCAAAAGGTTTGTGAAGACAAATAAATTATTTTGAATGTTGTGTAGGATATGTGAATAAATGAGCAACTAAAAGATTAGTGGCTAAAGCCCTCTTGCGTTTCTGAAAAGTATTGGCATTTTGGTTCTAATATTAGAGAAATTATCATGCCAGCAATAAACATTGTTTTTAATTTATCTCATATATGGGGAAGATATCACACATGTGTGCTGAAATACACAAAGGATATACAGTACTAATAAAGGCTACCTTACAAGTTTCCTTCTACTCAAGTAAATTATACAATATAATGAAATGTCAAAGTAATTGCATTGTATTCAGTGGAATTTTATTGTCTGACCGGTCATACCATCTTATGATTTAACGATTACAATAGAATTACTGTGACAGATCATACCTTGTGAGTATATCATAAGGTAACTTGTCAGTTAACTTAGACTAACTCCTTCCAGATCGATATCAGAGGAGTAGCCATGTTAGTCTGGATCTGTAAAAGCAGCAAAGAGTCCTGTGGCACCTTATAGACTAACAGACGCTTTGGAGCATGAGCTTTCGTAGGTGAATACGCACTTCGTCGGATGCATGTAGTGGAAATCTCTAGGGGCAGGTATATATATGCAAGCAAGAAGCAGGCTAGAGATAATGAGGTTAGTTCAATCAGGGAGGATGAGGCCCTCTTCTAGCAGCTGAGGTGTGAAAACCAAGAGAGAAGAAACTGGTTTTGTAGTTGGCAAGCCATTCACAGGCTTTGTTTAATCCTGAGATGATGGCATCAAATTTGCAGATGAACTGAAGCTCAGCAGTTTCTCTTTGTAGTTTGGTCCTGAAGTTTTTTTGCTGCAGGATGGCCACCTTAAGATCTGCTATGGTGTGGCCAGGGAGGTTGAAGTGTTCTCCTACAGGTTCTTCTATATTGCCATTCCTAATATCTGATTTGTGTCCATTTATCCTTGTCCAGTTTGGCCGATGTACATAGCAGAGGGGTTTGTTACATGGATTGGTTCCTGAGCTAGAGTTACTATGGTGCGGTGTGCAGTTACTGGTGAGAATATGTTTCAGGTTGGCAGGTTGTCTGTGAGTGAGGACTGGCCTGCCACCCAAGGCCTGTGAAAGTGTGGGATCATTGTCCAGCATGGGTTGTAGATCCCTGGTGATGCGTTGGAGGGGTTTTAGCTGGGGACTGTATGTGATGGCCAGTGGAGTCCTGTTGGTTTCTTTCTTGGGTTTGTCTTGCAGTAGGAGGCTTCTGGGTACACGCCTAGCTCTGTTGATCTGTTTCCTTATTTCCTTGTGCGGGTATTGTAGTTTTGAGAATGCTTGGTGGAGATTTGGTAGGTGTTGGTCTCTGTCTGAGGGGTTAGAACAGATGCGGTTGTACCTCAGTGCTTGGCTGTAGATAATGGATCGTGTAGTGTGCCCGGGATGGAAGCTGGAGGCATGAAGGCAGGCATAGCGGTCGGTAGATTTTCGGTATAGGGTGGTGGTAATGTGACCATCACTTATTTGCACCTTGGTGTCTAGGAAGTGGACCTCCCGTGTAGATTGGTCCAGGCTAAGGTTGATGGTAGGGTGGAAGCTTTTGAAGTCAAGGTGGAATTTTTCCAAAGTCGTCTTCCCATGGGTCCAGATGATGAAGATGTCCTCAATGTAGCATAGGTAGAGAAGGGGCGTGAGTGGACGAGAGCTGAGGAAGCATTGTTCCAGGTCAGTCACAAAAATGTTGGCATAATATGGGGCCATGCGGGTGCCTATAGCGGTGCCACTGATCTGGATATATATATTGTCATCAAATTTGAAATAGTTGTGTGTGAGGATAAAGGCACAGAGTTCAGCAACCAGTTGTGGTTCCTCTAACTTAGGAACCAATCCATGCAATAAACCTCGATGCCAACTCTGCCCACATATCTACACCAGCGACACCATCAGAGGACCTAACCAGATCAGCCACACCATCACCGGTTCATTCACCTGCACGTCCACCAATGTAATATACGCCATCATATGCCAGTAATGCCCCTCTGCTATGTACATCGGCCAAACTGGACAGTCCCTACGGAAAAGATAAATGGACACAAATCAGATATTAGGAATGGCAATATACAAAAACCTGTAGGAGAACACTTCAACTTCCCTGGCCACATCATAGCAGATCTTAAGGTGGCCATCCTGCAGCAAGAAAACTTCAGGATCAGACTCCAAAGAGAACAAAAGCTCATGCTCCAAAACGTCTGTTAGTCTATAAGGTGCCACAGAACTCTTTGCTGCTTCTTTCCAGATCTGTGTGTTCTTCATACAGTTGCAGCATGTGATATTTTTTTAACATAGACAAATGTAAGTAAGAAAAATAACCTGTGATATGATCCATTTCCTAAAACTTGCCTATTATTACAATATCAGGGGTTTTTTTTTTGCGGAAGGGAAACTGGCTGGATTTTTAACACTGAATTTAAAATAGTGGATTTCTTTCACAATACAGTTGAATCTGATATCTTATTGAACACCTAACATAAAATATGATAATTTTGGGTTAGCTTGTAATATATCAGGATATCACAAAACAAATGCAATGTAGTCACTATCACACAAGTAGCCTATGCAACTTACTTAGAACTCATTTTATAACCAGGTAAATATATTTTAAATATCACCTTTGTCTTGTTACAGATACAGGTAATTAATTTTAAATAGTTTGGCATCGATTTTATTACACTGAAATTATATGGAATTTCCTGACATAGGAGGAGTTCACTATAATCCATTTATCTGTAACAGGTTTTCCTATTCATTAGTCTTGTAATATACAGTGAAACCTGAAATAATATATTGCACATATATTATTGCAATACATTTATTATGCAGTATATAGAGCTCTGCATTTGGATCCACTAGTGCGGACCCCTGTGCCTATGTTGAGCCCCACTGAAGTCATTCATGTAACAAAATGATAGCAAATCACCACTGAAGTCATGTAGTCATACGTGTCCAGGCAAAAGTATGTGACTGCACGATTGGGGCTGTAGAAAGCAAAAGGGAAGTCTTCCCTTAACACATTAGGATTAATATTACAATCCACCAAATAAACTTTACATTTGATCCTCTGCTGGTGCAAACTTCATAATGGAGCTGTCAGTGGTGGAAGTTAGAGTGCACCCTCTGCTGCTCTAACTTCTGCCAATGCTGGGCAGCCAAGTATCACTGAATCAACTGGCACTCTTGCAGATGCCCCTCTTCACTATGTCCAAGTACAGCTCCAACATAATGGAGAATTGGGCCCTATGGGCTAGATTTTAGGCTGGTTCAAACTGTCACAATCCCATTAGTTCCAATGGAGCTATGCAAATTTACATTAACTGAGGATCCGGCCCTAACTAGCATAACTAGATTTTTGGATTATGATAAAACATTTGTTCTTCACTCTGAAATCAAAGAGCCCCAAAAGAGAATTCTGCAGCTCTAAATGAATTTTTTAAACGTTATTTAGAATACCTTGGGGCACAATGTGTAGTAATGTAGTTACAACAAGGCTGTCAGATTCATTGCCAAATAGTATTCAGAATCCAGGGATGAGATAAATTAGATTTTAATTGGGTTTTAAGGCTAAGCTGAATAAGTAGGTAAGATAGAATTAACCAGAGACATATTAATGTAATGAAACCCTTGGCTCTCAAACTATTGTATTAATAACTATACAATCTGTCGTTGATAAGAGATGTCATGGAAGAGTCGAAAAAAATTGACACTGATAGAGGAAACCGTGTTATCTAATATAATCACATTATCTTGAACACTGGAAACTGAAGGAACTGGACAAAATTGTGTTAGTTATATTTTATTATGGCATTTTGATGAAAAAACAAAATTGAGTTTTACCCAGCTGGTAGAACCACTGAGGCAGAGAATATACTGATTTTTTTTTTAAGAGAGCAAAATAGAAATTACCGCTTATTGTGAAAGGATAGTAACATTAGCTTGTTTATCTCTCTTCTTATTAACAAGCTGATGATTTTTTACAGTGGAGAATTTCGTTTTCATTGCAGACATGACCTTTTTCCTAATAACTTTATTTTGTCTTTCATCTGGCTTTTGCATAGACATGTTCAATGACTGAAATTTAAATTAGGTTATAAAATTCAAGCACTGAACTCACTCCTTATACATTACTTCAGTTTAAAGATATCTGTTACCTGTTAAAGCTAAATGATATTTTGAATGCCTAAGGGCCTCATCCTGCAAATCCTTGTGTGTGTAATTTATTACATAAATGCAAGTAAAGACTACTGGTGTGAATAAGGCCCTGTGCTTGCAGTGGGTGCTTATTCAATTATCTCTAATTTATTATGCTTATTTTTGTAAGAGAACAAGAAGCATTCACTATTTTTTTAAAAAACATGTTTATTTTACAATATTTAATATAAAGTTAGTACAAAAGACTCTGGAAAAAAGCAGTCTGATTTTCACTGTTGCTTATAAAATCATATATTCCATAGGCCAAAGGAGCCACTATGATAATCTAGTCTGACCTGCATCAGTCAGGCCATAGATTTTCCCTGAATTAATTCCTTTTTGACCTCAAGCATATCTTTTAGGGAAAAAAATCCAATCTTAATTTAAAAATTATCAGTGAAGGAGAATTCACCACCCCCATAGGTAAGTTGTTCCAATGGCTTATTACCCTGTTAAAACTTTGCATCTCATTTCCAGGCTGAATTTGTCTAGCTTCAATATCCAGCCATTGAATCCTGTTATACCTTTGTCTGCTAATTTGAAGAGCCCATTATCAGATTTTGTTCCCTGTGTAGGTACTTATAGACTGATCAATTCTTTGTTCAGCTAAATAGATTGAGCTCCTTGAGTCTATCACTATAAGGTGTGTTTTCTAGTCTTTAAATCGTTCTCTTCACTGAACCCTTTCCAATTTGTCAACATCTGTCTGGAATTGTGGATACCAGAATGTAAGGGTGTGGACTCACCCCTGTGGCGCCTCCTGCTGGTTGTCTCTGGGAATTAGCATTTCCAGCCTCCAGAGCACCCTCCGTAGGATGGTGTCCTGCTGCCGCTTGGCCCCCGTGTTCCTCTCAGGACCCCGGTGCCCCTCTAACTGGGTGCTGCTCCCTGGCACTACCTCCATAGTTCTGGGTCTCCCCCTCCCAGGGGAACGTCCACCCACTATCCCCACTTAGCCTCAGTATAGGCTACTGCCCAGTCTCCATCTAGCCCCTGTTCACTGGGGCAGACTGCAGTATAAGCCACTCACCACAGGCAAAGGGGTTTGAACCTCCTCCCTCTGGCTACCCATGGGCTGCCCCTGCAACCCAGTATCTAATAGGCCTTACCAGGCCTGCAGCCTGGGGCTTTCCTAGGCCGGGGCTCCCAGCTCCTCTGGCCCTACCCCAGCCCTGCTCCAATCTAGGTTCCTTACTTAGCACCTTGCTCACTGCCTCTTATAGGGGCCACCTGGGCCTCATTTGGGGCTTGGCCACAGCTGAGCCTATCTACCCTAATCAGCCCAGGCTTCTTGCCCCAGCCACAGCCCTCTCCTGGGCTGTTTTTATCCCTGTCAGAGCAGGAGCAGGTAACCACCCCGCTACACAGAACTGGACACGTTATTCCAGAGGTGGTCACACCAGTGCCAAACACAGAGGTATCTCTGTTTCTGCTCAACATTTCCCTGTTTATGCATCCAAGGATCACATTAGCCCTTTTGGCCACAGTGTTGGACTGGGAACTCATGTCAGCTGATTATCCACCACCAGCCTCAGAACTTTTTTAGAGTCTTGACGTCCAAGGAGAGAGTCCACCATCCTGTAAGTGTGGCCTACATTCTTTGTTCCTAGATGGGTACATTTACATGCAGTAATATGAAAACACTTTTTGCTTACCTGCACTCAGTTAAGTGATCTGGATCACTCTATATCCGCTCTCATTGTGTTGGAGTGGGGGCATCTGAGCATCTCATGAGAATATACAAGGTCTGATTCAGTAAGATATGTAGGTAGGTGCATAACTTTATGCATGTGAGGAGTCCCACTGAAGCCAATGAGACTATTTATATGCTTAAAATTAGACTCATAAGTGCTTAAGTACTTTGCTGAATTGGGACCTTAGCTTCTTGTGGGAGCGCGTTTGGGTTCTGATCTTGTAAATCTTTCTGATGTGAGTAGTCAATAAATAGTTAAAATTAATTTGCAGGAATGAACTATGTGTGTTTTATTACAATATATTTACATTAAAATTATAGAATAAAAATGTAAAAATATTAAACTTAAATGAGTTAATGAGCAGTACATTATCAGCATGTTAAATTAAGTTACCAAGCAAGTTTTAATGCAGAAAAAATAAAGATAAAGGCGTTGTTATCAGGATCTTATGGTATAGAAATGTTCTTTTAAAGAAGTCCATATTGATGTTACATGAGTAGATAGCTTAGTTCTGTGTTCACAGATCGTAATATTTATTAAAATTTATTCAATTTTATGCCTAATTCTTAGCATGTAAAAATTGTAGACTTATAAAAGAGATCCACATCCGGCCATTTGAAGATGTACCAGACAATAAAACTTGAAGGCTCATTAGCTTGGAATGACCCAGCTGTGTTTTATGCATAGGGGTCATTTCTTTACTAATGAGCCACTAAGCCAGATGGCTAACGCCACAATAGTCTAACTGCATTAGTGTGATTTAGATCTTTAGGCAAATTATTTAAAAAAAAAAAAGGATCAGCCAGTAACAATGGTAAGGGGTACTTTGCCTTTAAAAGACATATGGCTGAGGAGAATCTGCAATTTTTGTAGATTTACACCAATTTCTGTTTCAAATTTGCATAATTATTCAGGGTATTCCATACCACCCACACTGTACAGCTGTTTTGGGGAGCAAAACATTTGATTAGATAATCTAGTCAAAATGCACAGCCTCTAGCATTGTCCTGTCAGAGCACATTTATGAGGCTACTTACATGTGAGTGGCTAATAATTCTTTCCAGGTGAGCTAGAGGTACAATATTGTTAAGCTTTATTAGAGATAGTCATTAGTGTCATATATCTGAAAACTAAACTATGGATGAAAACAGGAAAATAATTTTATATTCTGAGTTATATACTGGCAGTATGTTTCTGTCAGATAATGTGCCTGAAGGATAGTTGATGATGCCTTTCATTGGTTTATTATCTTGGAACGTCTTCATGAAAATAGAGAGTGTTGAGAATGGATTTGAATGAAGGGAGACTGGTCGTTTGGTATACAAGGAAGGTTGGAAGTTACAGATATAAGAGGCTGCATGGAAGGAGACCCAAAGAGGAGAGCAGAAGAATTATGCAAACAGAGAGCAGCTTGGATGGAAACAAGGAGGCTCCACCCTATTTATATTGCTGCTGGTATAGAATGACTGCAGTGGCTTACCCAGAGGTGGCTGCATTTGAAAGAGTAATGAATGATTCCTACATTTTGCTCCTGGTGGATGATAATTGCTCCTGGTGGATGAAAATTGCTGCATACTGATAGTTACAGTTATTTTAAATATATATTGAGCCAAATCTTACAGATGTTGTTGGTTTCAATTGCAGTTTTATCTGGGTAAATATTGCTGAATCTAACCCATCAATATGGCAGATATTTGAGTCAAACAAGAGGTGATAGGCAATTGATGGTGCTGAGGATTGTATTTAGCAATGACGCTATTCTAGATGATAGAGTCAGAGTGGAAAAAGGACATTGTACAGAATACTTGTTGGAGAATGAGAAGAAATTAGGTTAGATATATGGTGCCAGATTGTCCTTCCTAGATTGGTGTGTGGAGAAAATAGTCTATGGCATTTTGCCCTTCATCCTCCGAGCCCCCTTCCCAGATCTACAGAAGCTTCTCTGTGCAGTCCAGTGTCTATGATGCAGGGAGGGGTAAAGACTCACTGCACAGTTAACCTTTGACACCCAGGTCTGAGCACCTGCGTTGCTTAGCTGAGATGATTTTTGTCTGCATCCTCACTGAAAGGGGAGAGGGTTCCAGCCTGTCTTACTCAAACCTGTACCCACAATAGAATAAGCTAGCCTAGGCCTAAAGCACCTACAGATCCACATCAGAGGGGGGTTTCTGTGTGTATGGATGGTGGGGAAGGTTGGACTAAAACCTGCATAAGAGCATGAGTTCACAGTGCAGTGAAGACATACCCTCAATAGGATTAGCACTGAGAATTTGTTCTCTTTATTGACATAGACAGGACACTAGTGACCATTTCTGAAGGTGATGTAGTTTGTTCTGGCCTCTGGGCATGAATGAGAATAGTTGTCATATTTTGGACAAATTAAACACTGTCAAATTGAAAATTAGGGAGTGTGTAATGGATGGAATTAGAGTAATCAAGATAAGAAAAAATGAGATTTGGCATGTTGTTGCTTAGGTAGGTGGTGATTTGAAGGTGTTGCTAGGCAGAATAATTAGTCTGGGAGATCTATAACCAATGAAGAATTTGGTCTCAAACGGAACAATAAGCAAGGAAGAGAGACACAAAACAATGAAAGAGATATGGATATGATAGCCATGAATTTAGAAATAGGAATTAAATGAAAAGATGGAAACAAGAACTAAATCCTCAGGATATCATAAAAGAGTGGAGTGTCAATTGCAGAAAATAGGTGGTTGGATATGCAGTCATGAAAGTAAGATTGGTAGGTGCCTAGAATGCACAGAACAGTTCAGATCATGGATAAAGACATTATAGGTAAAGTATCAAATGAAGATCTTAAGTTCAGAAGAATAAGTTCCAAGAGGCAGGCAGGGTAACTTTAGAGAAGAACACCATTTGCCATAAAGCAGTGTGAAAGTCAGATTGAAAATGGCTGGGCGGGGGGGGGTGTTGGTTTTTTTTTCTTTTTTTTTTGGAGGAGAGGTAAGAAATGTGGTAATACATTACTTTTTCCATTATTTTGCTATGAAAGGGAAGATGAGAACTAATACAGTAACTGATGTCACAGGCAAATTAAGGAGATTTTTTTATTATTTTTATTGTTTTGTTTTTAGTGGTGGCAATAGTAGTGATGAACTAAGCTGTTATTTTAATAAATTAAGTGATAAATTCCCAACAAACATGTTTAAATAAAATGATATATTTATTCATTTGTCTGTCTCAGAAACCAAACTGTATTAAAATGTGCTGAAGAGTTTGCAGGAGTAATATACCCTAATTAGTGACTCCTTATTTTGCATTTCAAGCCACGGTGGGAGATCATTTATTTTTCATATAAGTTGCAAGTCTAACACAGCTGCAAGGTGGTGGTATATTTATAAGGAAAGTATGAGTGTGCATATACTTCTTTTGTGTGGTTAATGCTATTGCATCCTTGAGTTTGTATGCCTTTATATAGAAGAACATTTTTTAAAGTTCAGAGAAGCTCTATGCAGGGGTCCGCCTGCAGTCAGTCAGTTGCTGGATCAGGGCCTACTCTGGACAAATAACACAAGTAATATGTAACATACTAGGGGAATAAGAAAAGCAATGCCAAAAAAGAAAAAAAAAAAATTTGGATTTGGGAGAGCATTTTACTTTCTTTTCCATTGTCATGTTTGCTACATTTGAATTATCTTGTTTGTTTATTTTTAATACATACTTATAACTTTTATGAATATCTCATCTTCAGGAATGGGAGTTCAAGGGGTATTATGTGAGCAGAGATTGATCAAAAAGTAAAAAGAAGTTATTTTAAAGGAGAATTTTGACTTCTACTGTTGGATATCACTTTCCAGTTGAGGATTCTATCATTAGAACCACCTCTGATTTTGGTCAAATGCAGGCTGATAAACAATCTCAATATTTCATAAAACTTTTTTTTTTTAATCTTAAAGTAGGAATATTTACATTTCTGAGAAGAAACTTCTAATTGGGAATGTCAAACTGGTCTCTCCAAATGATTATCTGTCTGATGGGGATATAAATACTATTTATCTATTTAATTTAATTGCTAGAGTAATAGAATAATAATAATCAAAAATAACTATTTTTGTCAAACAATGTAATTAAATTACTGTGAAAACCAAAGTGATCCATGCAGTGAAAAGTGATTATACCTTTACTACTTATGTCTGCAAGGCTGTACTAAAATAATAAAGGCATCACATGCTGAATACACTTTTATTTGCTGTTAACAAATTTAAAATGACAAATAGTTTTCATTTGGTAAAACTCATATTGAATCTCTTGAGAATTCAATAGCACAGTAAATGTAATTTGCGGTTCTTTACAATTATAATCTAAATAGACTAAGTCTAAAGGGAGTCTGCCTCTTTGATTTTCAAATTTGCATCACTTAAAATCCAATCAGACCAACTGTTCAGATTTTTATTAGAAATGAAATACATGAATGGGTGCGAGGCCAGGCCACACTGTGTATAGCAAAAACAGATCAGATTTTACAGCATGGATTATTTGAGCAGATACTGTAGTGTGTGATTCAATCTTCAGACCACACACCTTCTTGTCAACTGTCTGTAATGGGCCACTCTCTTACCACTTCAAAAGTTATTTTTCCTCCCTTGATATCCTGCTGTTAATGGATTTATCTTGTTAGACTGACCTCACACTTGGTAAAGCAACCTCCCTCCTTTCACGTATTTATACCTGCTCCTGTATTTTTCACTTCATGCATCTGATGAAGTGGGTTCTAGCCCATGAAAGCTTATGCCCAAATAAATTTGTTAGTCTCTAGGGTGCCACAAGGACTCCTCATTGTTTTTAAAGATTGCTTACTGACTTCTTGAATTGTTACCATATTGAACCCTTTGATTTTCAGTAAAAGAGTGTTTTATAGGCCAGCAGATTGCCTTTGATTTGGGGAATTTGCTGTAACATATTGAGTTTAGCAGATTTATGCAGGAACGTAAAACAAAAATAGTGTAGCAGACACTCAGAATTTGAGAACACAAGGGGATTAGGCTTGTAGATGACATTGAATAATTTAGCCATGGAAGATAATCTGTTTTTGACAAAATACATTAACATTTAGCCAACGCATACAGAGGTTTGGGTGGTGCTACGTATTCATTTCGCAGGGGACATAGTAACGTGGAGTAGAGTTTTGATCTCATTAAACATGATTTGGTTACGGATACAGTTTTTAAAATAGGAGGATGTATTCAGAACATGGTGAGATATATTTAAGAGTACATTCAGTACTACGGTTTTGAAAATGATTTCCCACGATGTGCTTCCTTCGGTAATGTGTACAATGTGGGAGTGAGGGGATGCTTATTAAATGCTTTGATTATAATTGCACGTTCATTACAGGATGCGTCTCAGAAAGCCAGTAGAGAGAAAAGATGGTGATTAGAAATAGTTTCTCTCATTTCCCTGTCTCCCATATCAAAGCAAGGGTTCTACCTTTCCCTAATCACATGATGTCCTTGGCATTTTAAAGTTCTCATGCTAGAGACCACAAGCTTTTTACCATGGCAACAGCATTCATCTTGAAAACGTAGCAGCCACAGTGTTGTTGTTCTGGCTGAGAGAAGCATTCTGCAGTGATAATGTTACTGCCACTATTAAGATCAGTTAGAAGGAGTTGCATGTGCAGTGAGCCCTGTCCGAATGGCTCTTTGGCGCTCCACTGATGAGTCAATAAGTGATCTTAGGTGGTTTTCCTAAACTACAATATGCTGTATTTGCTTGGTGCTAAACTCCAAGCCAAATTAATCTTTCTATTTTTTAAATTGCTGCTATTAAAAAAAAAAATTTTTTTGGATAACAAATTTAAAAAATCATCTTTCTCAAACTGTTGATTATGTGAAATGAATGAATTTTGTTCTAAGTTTGCAATAAAGCAAAGTTATAATCATTAAAAACAACAAGGAGTACTTGTGGCACCTTAGAGAAGTGGGGGAAAACACCACCACCCAGTTGATTTTGGATCAGACAGCCTGAGACACCTTTATTGTTATAACAAGTCTACAAGATTACAAGTATGCATACAGGGAGACAGCGTAACCCTATGCAAGGAGTAGGCTGCTCTGCCCTTTACAATTTTCACCAAGCTTATAAAGGTTAAAACCACAAAACGTCACATATAAGCATGCTCATATTTGGGTTGATATTGCTTAACACAGTATATTAAAACTAATGTTTTACCTTATCTAACATAATATATTATAATTGAGCAAGCTATTTCAACACCTATCATGCATTTTGGCAGTGGGTGATCTGGTCATTCTATAATTGAGCAAGCCATTTCCACACTTATCATGCGTTTTGGCAGTGGGTGAGCTGGTCATTCTGTAACTCCACCTTGCAGTTACCGTAAGCAAGCAATAATTATCATACTATATTTTGCTTAAAGCAGCTGGCACTCAAGTGACCCCTTGTCCCCCTCCTAGTTCCTCTTTTGTCAGTGTTTCATATCCCGCTTTCTCATATCTAGTTTCTCCACACCCAGTGCCACAGTATGCAGATAAACAAGTTTTCTTTGAGAACTAAACCATGGCTTTTATTTTGCATTTATTTAGCTTGCATGGGCCTGTAAACTAATAAAGCTAAAAGCATATAATTGTTACAATATTATATGTTAAAATTACAGATGCTTATATCAATGGCAGGGCTCTGCAGCAGGGACTGATAGATTACTATTTCAATCAGGGCCCTGATATAGCATCCGACCAGTGACAGCAACCTCCCAAAATGCTTTGGTGGCAAGACAAGATCCCATTGTAAACAGTTGTAGAGCTCTATCCAACGAGACAGGGGGTTATGTTCCCTCACAGAGACTGACAAATTTATTTGGGCATAAGCTTTCGTGGGCTAAAACCCACTTCATCAGATGCATAGAGTGGAAAATACAGTAGCAGGGATATATACACAGTACATAAAAAGATGGGAGTTGCCTTACCAAGTGTGGGGGTCAGAGCTAATGTGGAAATTCAGTTAAAGTGGAAGTGGGCTATTCTCAACAGTAGAATACCAAGGGAGGAAAAAACCACTTTTATCATGGTAATGAGGCCAATGTAATCAGGGTGGACCATTTCAAACAGTTGACAAGAAGGTGTGAGTGACAGTCGGGGGAAAATAGTTTTTGTAGTGACCCATCCACTCCCAATCTTTATTCAGGCCTAATTTGATGGTGTCTAGTTTGCAAATTAATTCCAGGTCTGCAGTTTCTTGGGTTCCCGGCATGAAACCTGGACTCTGGATCCCCTGAGCCCTCTAAACCCACCAGCCCGGGCTGCCTCTTTCACTGTGGTGCTTCAAAAGCCAGTGACGGGCACTTACACACCCATCCACAAACAGGAACACACCCAACTTAATTACATGAATGATCTCCCAGCCACTTATGGACCATCAATAGGGAGGTTTCAGCCAATTCCCCCCAGTTCCCCAGCCTTGCAGCCCAAAAAGATACCGTCTTGCACTGGTCAGAAGCCTGGCTAGTATAAGTTCATTACTTAGTTTGCCATATCTTCCTAGGAAAGTAGACATGCACCACACATCGTAATCTGAGCTGAGTTTCCCTGAGCACTTTCACCAAAACGCACTGTTTTAGGTAAAATATAAAACAAAATTATTATCTACTGAAAGACAGATTTGAAGTAATTATAAGTAGCAGGCACAGAGATCAAAGTTGATTACCTTAGAAATACAGTCTAAATTCTACCTTTAGCAGATGAAGCAAGGTGCGACTCAAGCAATGTCTCAGATGGTACAAGGAGGTTACAGTTCTTCAATACACGGACTGGACCCCTTTCCAGCCTGGGACCAAACTTCCTGAGTTCAAAGTCTGTTTCCTGTAGACCTTCTTCCAGGTGTTGAGATGGGGGGAAAGGGGGGAAATAGGCCAAGTGATGAGGTTACTCTCCCTCTTTTATACTTTCTTCCAAATGCTAGAAAGATCCTTGTTGTGACTTGATGGGCCATCACCGCTATCTTCCCCCCTACCCCGTTGCAACTAAAAGACTGGCTGAGGGTGTTTACCAACTTCTCAACATATTTCAGTAACACATACAACAATACTTCATAACTTCACATACAATGATAGCGTGATAGCTTGGATCCCACCTGATGTACTGGGATTTCACTGAGCCTCTCCTGCTCAACCAGCCTGGGTTCCCTCTCCCTGCTTCGCTGAATTAGGATCTCCAGTCTCTTGCAGCACACACACACAGATAGGGCCACACCCCTGGCTGAAGTCAGTGAGGGGACTCCCCCAGCATTTGCATGCACCCCCTTTTGGGAGACAAGCCCAAAATAATAATGCCTTGTACAGCACAAGCTCATAGAATTCTCCCTCTTCCTCAATGAGATGAGAGATATGCATGGCTTCTTGCCCTCCCCCTTATGAATTGTACAAACGGGGTTATAGTATAAACAAGAAATAAGTTTATTAGGTACAAAAGGTGAATTTTAAGTGAATATAAGAGATAACAGACAGAAAAAAGCAGATTACAGAGCAAATAAAACAAAATATGTAAGCTA
The DNA here is from genome assembly GCF_007399415.2 of Gopherus evgoodei. Taxonomy (NCBI): domain Eukaryota; kingdom Metazoa; phylum Chordata; order Testudines; family Testudinidae; genus Gopherus; species Gopherus evgoodei. Next base: position 9,997,923 of record NC_044326.1, read on the forward strand.
AGATCAATATACTTAAGAAATTGGTTACAAATAATAATTTCTCCCCCTAGATATTGTTGCAGGCAAATTACAAAAGTCTTTTTTTTTAAAGGGGGAGTGGTCTGGTCTGGACACAGGAGTAGCTGGAGCAGCAACAGCAGCAGTGAAAGACTAGGGCCTAGCAGCACCAGCAGCTCCCTGCCTCCTTCCGTCCAGGCCAGAGGGCTACAGGAGAGTGATTCTGTTGGCATCCGGGAAGTGGGTGGGTAGGAACCCTTTGTCTCCCAGTAGAAGAACACTGGCAATCCAAAGGATGGGTCCAGTACCAGGTCATTCAGACCCATGTCTCTGCGGGGCTGTGGCAGCCATTACTGGCTGCCCACAGGAAGACTAAGCTCTTTCACAGTCCATTACCTTTGCTAATGGGTCATTAGCCCTGTATGGCTTTTCCACTGTTGTACCTGAAGGGGGAGATCCCCAAAGTAATATTGGGGATATAGTCAATATTCCTAACTTCACATACAAAAATGATACAGGCATACAAATTGGATAATCACATTCAGTAAATCATAACCATTCCAATGAAATCTTACATGCACCATCTTGAATAAAGTACAATACATTCATATCATAAGCATATTTTCATAAATAATATGGAGTGGAATGTCACAGCTAGCACATATAATTCAGCAGGATACAAGGTTTGGCCAATCAAGACTTTTAACATGATACTTCACAAGTCAAACTTTGTATGAAACTTATGATAATCGCATGACAATGGCGAATACAGGGCTTTCAGGGTTGCTACTTTGAGGTACTATGTGTCCTATCATATTAATATTTGTCATTGGTTAATGAGCAGCGCCAGGGGTTAGAGTGAAAAAACAAATTCTGTCCAGTCTTATGTAGTATAAATAAGGAATATTTCTGCTAGCTTTATTGACCATTTGCAACAGAATGAGTGTGAAGAGAATTTGGCCCTCAATTGGAGAAGAAAGCTAAAACACAAACGTGTACACCTGATAGGCTGAATATAGTAGATAAACTGATAAACTTAAGAATACTATGTACATATATATCATGTGTAAATGTTAATATATTCCTACATACTTCCCACCTTTTATCTTAATTCTATGGGACAAGTCGTGGTCACTTCTACCCTGATACTGCAAAGTATGTCCCAGTTGGCATGTTCAGGAAATTAAGGCACAAAGCTTTAACAGATTCTATTGTGCATGTGCAAATGGTGATTTTTCCATGGCTTATAACTTGGCCAGAGAAACGTTAAACAAAAAAACAAAGCAACCAAAAACTGTGTTGTAACCCATGACTGACATCCCATGCAGACAGACAAAGTAAGTGAGTAACCTGGAATAAACCTGTGCATGTGGAGAACGAGACCCAAGGGGGACTGGCGTCAATCTAGAATGGTTTGGGATCAAATCTTGAGCAGGCTAAGTCACTCTCATGGGAATCATATAGGGGGAGGATGTAACAGATCCTAACATGGTCTGAATCCCTGGTTGAGAACTCTTTGGGGGAGGTGGGCGGAGGGTGGAAGGGGGAAGGGGGAGTGTCATCCCTCCTCCCTCTTGATTAATTTTTTAGTTTTACCACATTAAACCAAAGTAACTGCCTGGTAGGCCAAGTGGCTGATAACTTCAACCGCCCCAGGAGTTTGGGCTTTAATAAAGTTGCTTCCCACCACATTAAACCTAATATTGTCTGTGTCTTGTTTCCTACATGTTTGGCTCAACCAGCTTCCCCATTTTTGTTCCAATTTTTCAAAAGAATTGAAACCGAGGCAGAGACCAAGCATAGAAAATTCCAGCTTGAACAGTCAAAATTTGTCACATAATTTAAAACTGTGCATTATAAGGGGCAGTGTTGGTAAACCTTAGTATAGTTGTAACCAGTAGCTCCTTCTGTAAAACAAAGCATGGAGGTGAGAAAGGTCAGAAAGTCCCTAACCATCATCTTGATTTTGAAATGCTTTTTCTTATTGCGGCATTGCAGCACCATGCTGCTACACCTATTGGACCCAGAGTAACTGAAGTGCAATTCCAGCTGAAGGAAATGAAATTAAACCTACCTTCCGTAATAGAGAAGTGACTTCCACCAAGAGTAGAATATAAAACCATTTTCCTGGCTTACATTGTTCAATTATAAAGCCCTATAAATAAAGGGTGAAAATGTATTTTGGAAGTAATTGTTGTTCAGTGGTGAATGATTGTTGGCCTTTATATTTCTATACATTCTCAACAAGTGTACACACACCCACGCACACACAATAAACAACACCCCTAATAAAACTCGCAAATCCCTCAGTATGTTGTCTTTTACAATTCATAAATAGAATTAAATATATGATGTCAAAAACTGGTTTAAAAGCAACAGCTCTAATTTTGGATGAAAACACTCTAATATAAATATAGCAATGAAAATACCCTTTATTTGAAACTAGCATTGAGGAAATAATCCTTAATGATCGATGAATTGGTTGAATTTAGCCTCTCTGTTAGGGTACATTATATAAGCAGATCACAGTTGCCTTCAATGTATTTGATCAAATGTATTCATTGAACTTCCAGCAACAATAATGATGGGTTAATCACAATTAGTTTGTTTAAAGTATTTGATTTTCAGTTTTTCAAGTTTTGAGCCAAGTTGTTTAGGTTGAGATCAGTCAGATAGGTTCTATAATGTTGTTTCTGTTCCTTGGCTGTATGAGATCACAAACTCTTTTGGCCCAAATAAACATGTAAAGTTAGACCTAAGTCTCTGGACATCTTTATTCAGGTGACTTCAGTCTTTGCTTTCCACAAAATATGTTGCCAAGTAACTTAATTGCCTTTGTATCATGGAAAGCGGGTGAAAAAGGGACATTAGATGATAAATTTATCTAAACACTAGTTCTATTAGAGGAAATTGTTTGAAGTGTTCACCCAACTCTGTTTAAAACCGTGCAGTATTATACATTAGACCAACTTTGATAATTACATTTGGTGGTTAGTTAATACTTAAAAGGATGAAAGTTTTATATTTTTATTTAGAAGAAAAGTATATTTATTTATCAAAACCTCTATATAAAATTTAAGTGCAAAACTCCAATATTTATGCACTATGTGTTGGAAATGTTAGAGTATGCACAAAGATCAGGATAGGAAGAATGGCCTGGCTCTTAAAATAGCCACAAGTCCATTGTTGTCCTCGTATTACCATTTTCTATTTCAGTATTTCAAGATGGCTTTTATACCTCAATGTATTGTCACTATGGGAACTATAATGTAGATTGTAGAATGTCTTGTGTTTTGAATGTGAAAAATACTAAATTCAGATTTTCAGACCTGCACGGTCATCCTGCCTTGCTGGAGAGGAGCAATAATAAGGAGAAAGGGGTAATTGCTTGAAGTGGTTGGTTTTAAAGGGGGATTTGAATTGGTGAGGGAAAAGGGCTCTTGACAAAGGGAAATACTTGTAGGTTGGTGCTGTGGTCCCAGTGAGGAGAGAAAGACGACTAACAGATGCATTTTCGATGTGCTGGTAAGGGAACTGGGTGCAAGTGAGGGTCAGAGGCTGGACACAAGAAAATTATTGAAATCAAAATTAGAGATGACCAGCTATTGTACAGGGTTTAACTGTGGCGAAAGTAAGGAAAGGGGGAGTTTTAGTTATCTTAAGGAAGAAGAAACACAAAAGATGTAATGAAATCCTGTATATGGAGGGAGAAAAATAATGAATACTCAGATTATGCTGAAGTTACGGCCCCAAAGGTTAGGAAAGACAGTAGAAAGGGGGTAAGAGATTAAACAGAGAGGCAGTGTCTTCAGTTTTGTCGAGACTGAATCTGTGTTGGGAGCTGGGTATTCAAGAAGAAACATGAAAGAAAAAAACATAGAAATCGTAGAATCATAGAATATCAGGGTTGGAAGGGACTTCAGGAGGTCATCTCGTCCAATCCCCAACTAAATCATTCCCAGCCAGGGCTTTGTCAAGCCCGACCTTAAAAACCTCTAAGGAAGGAGATTCCACCCCCTCCCCCGAAGGTAACCCATTCCAGTGCTTCACCACCCTCCTAGTGAAAAAGTTTCTCCTAATAACCAAACTAAACCTCCCTTACTGCAACTTAAGACCATTACTCCTTGTTCTGTCAACTGCTACCACTGAGAACAGTCTAGCTCCATCCTCTTTGGAACTCCCTTTCAGGTAGTTGAAAGCAGCTATCAAATCCCCCATCCTTTTCTTCTGCAGACTAAATAATCCCAGTTCCCTCAGCCTCTCCTCATGTGCTCCAGCCCCCTAATAATTTATATTGCCCTCTGCTGGACTCTTTCCAACTTTTTCCACATCCTTCTTGTAGTGTGGGACCCAAAACTGGACACAGTACTCCAGATGAGGCCTCACCAATGCCGAATAGAGGGGAATGATCACGACCTTTGATCTGCTGGCAGTTCTCCTACTTATACAGCCCAAAATGCCGTTAGCCTTCTTGGCAACAAAGGCACACTGTTGACTCGTATCCAAAATATGATATGGGAGCCTGGACAAGCAGGAGTGGTCAGAGGGGTAACTGTCAGTAGAAGTATCTGGAGGAGATCAGGCGATATGAGTAAGTTACATCTATACAAAGAGAGATGAAGGAGATGTGAACCCACACTAAGTACACCGCTACCTCGATATAACGCCGCCTGATATAACACAAATTTGGATATAACGCAGTAAAGCAGTGCTTGGGGGCGGGGGGACTGCACACTCCAGTGGATCAAAGCAAGTTCAATATAACATGGTTTCACCTATAACATGGTAAGATTTTTTGGCTCCCAAGGATAGCGTTATACCGAGGTAGACGTATATGTATGGGTACATGTATTCCATTGTGCTTATTTCTGGGTAATTGCTGAGAGACTGGGTCTCGGAGTGAAGGAGTGAACAGAGACCTATTATGAGGCCGGTGATCATGATGAAGAAAACTAATTGGTGTGCATGAGCCAATTAGTGGATTAATTCACCAGCCAGCCAAGGTATCAGAGAAAGTGCCAAACAGTGGCAGGATTTTAGTCCCTTTCTCCAGGGGTAGATTTATTTTTCAACACCAAACCAGCTCAAAACAAATAAAAAGAGACACAACACGTCCTGCTGCCTGGTCCCACCACAAGTCTCTTCTTCAAAAGATTTCTGCTCCTGCCAACATTGCAGGTATCCAGCAGTGTAAGTATCTTCCATCTAGCTGATGTGGAGACAACCCTTCTGGGTCTTTTTTCTCTGGGACTCCTGCAGGAGCCTTCCAGTTCCTTTCAGATCTCTTCCTCTAAACTGAGCTCGTTGGCCTTTTAGCTGAGGGCTAGGTGACCTGCAGAATACCATCTGATTCCTGGCCTCAAAAATCACCTCTTGGGAGGTAGCTAGCTACTCACAGATGGGCTAAACCCACCTCCCTGAAGGAGCCATCCCCACCTGTCACAGGATGCGTTAAAAACATTTGATGATTTTGCCTGAGTCCAGACTGTTGGATAATTATTAGAAATTGCATCATTGGAGGTTCTCACATCCTTAGTGTCAACATTGATGTCCTGGCTAACGTGCAGCTACTGTTCATGTATTCAGTCTGTCAATGTTCCCCTGGGTAGAGCTTTCTTCAGTTCCTGTTCTGAGCGCTTGCCTAGTAGTCCTATGACTGATAAGATTGCATTCAGGAGGGTAGGTAAATGGTAGGTGTACAAAGCACTTCATGATCTTCCATGTTTAAAGGAATTATATCATTGAATGTTATAATAATAAGATATGATATGCATATTATATAAAATATATTTCTATAACATGATGCATTTTGTTACTTCAGCTAAAAGTTGTATATTAGAAAACAAGTGAAAGTGCTGAGGTTTGTTTACAATTTTCACTTCATTAGAATTTCTTTTACATAAGAAAAAATGACATGCAGGGTTGCTAAATGACCTTTTGAAAACATTATTAAGAATTCAGAGCAATTCTTGCTGTTCTCATCTTGAGCTTGATGTTTGTATTACTCTTTGTGGAGTCATTTTCATTTCTCTGACTCCTTTCAAGATTTCATGACATGTAACAGACAAGCTGTACCTGGAACATAATGCATGAAGGCCTCAGCTGAAAGGAAGCAGAGTAGGATGACACTGGGATATGAAATGCTACCTTTTCCTGTCACATTGTGATATTAAAGCGTGGGTGGCATCAGTGACCACACTTGTCTATGCAGGGAAAAAATAAGTGAGGGTCAGATCAAGTTATAAATCAATCTTGTTTCCCTTTAAAAGCCAAAAGCTCTCAAAAACTTATTTTGAGGGACACACTGAATTTTTTTTCCCTGTCTTGCTGGTTCCAGGAAGGAGATTTCTCCCCAGCCTGCCATTTCTGCTTCTTTAGTTAAATAATCGTGCAGGAACAGAATCAGCCCAGGGGTTCTTAATAGTGAAAACTGGTTAATGCCATCGTCCATGTTGCTATTATTATTATTATTTCTTTATTTTGAAAATTTACATTTTTTTTTGTTTTTAAAAAGTCATCTGTGTGGGAGAGGAGAGCAGCACTTGTTGAAGAATGGAAATCATCATCTTTGTACTATGTGTGTGCCTGTAGGACAAGTGTACATGCCTACCGCCTTACATACATTGACTACCTGGTGTGTCTGGGTAAAGCAGCTGTTTGGCCTAAAAGGGAACTCTCATCCACCCACAGGAAAGGAAATAGTCCATTGGGAAATCTATGTCCATGACATGGACTGCTCTTTCCACTCCTGCTTTCTTCTACCGACTCCCAACCCAAGCATACATTCCCCCCTTGGCAGCTGGCCACTTAATCTGCTCTCCAGAGAGAAGTAAGAAGAAATGTGGCCGACTGTTTTCAGCACCTCACTTTCTCAGTGGCTATTAGGCCAGGGGAGTTAACCAGTGTAGTTCACCAGCAGAGAAATGCAGAGAGGTGTCTTTTCTTCAGCTTGCAGGTAATCTGAAAGGAAGAACCTTCAGTGGGGAGAAAAATGGCATGCTGCCCCCACTACTGCTAGCTTTTCCTCTGCCTACACTTGTGGGGACCGTGGTCAGATAAACATCCTGACCTTGGAGGCCTCTACCCAGATCCTGGTTTTGACTTGCTTGGAATACAACCTTCATGTACCTGCCAAACAAAGCCAGGGGGAAATCACCCAGTGTGAGAGGCATCTGTTGGTGGAGTCCCTCAGGAAAAAGGTAAGAGATCTGCAGGAGGAAGTAGCTCATGTGCATAGCATCCAGAGGCATGAGGATTTCATTAACAGGATGCACATGGAGATATCTGGGATGGAGGATAGTAGCCAACTAGAGAATACTACAGCTGCACCAGGTGAGGAAAGAGAGTCAGCTGCTCTGCAGGGAGGAGACTGGCTGCTGGCCATCTTGGGCAGCAGACAGTGCTCCACTCTGCTCCCTGGTCATCCATTGTGGTCAAGAACTGGTATGCTGTACTGGCAACAGGAGATGTGCAGATCTGACTGGTTGAGGAACAGAAGCCATCTGCACCCAACACTGGGAGGCTCACAGTCACCACACACACGTGATCAGGAACATCCTTCTAAAGCAGATAGCGATATCCATCTGCCAACATGACCTGACATCCTGGGTGTTGTGCTGCCTTCCTGGAAGCTTCCTCTGAGTTGTCACAGAAAGATTGTTGAAGCTCATGAGCACTAATGATACCACCAAATATGATCATGAATGGACCGATAGTGACTACAGGGCTCTGGGAGAGGGGATGAAGGAGTCAAGGTCACAGGTGGTGATCTTGTTCATGCTTCTGACTGAGGTTGGTGTTCCAGGCAGGGACAAGCATATCTTGGAGATTAATGCATGGCTGGATAGTGTCGATGGGAGGGCTTTGGCCTCCTTGACCATGTGGTGCTGTTCTAGGAGGGAAGATTTCTGGGAAGTGACGGGGATCAAGAAGGAGAAGAGTACCTTTGGACACCAACTTAGTGAAGAGGGCTTTAAACTAGGTTCAAAGGGGACAGGTGACAAAAGCCCACAGGTAAGTTTGGGAAGGAGACTTTAACAGATGGCTAGAATTTGGAGAGAAACAGAATATTACATTAGGATTATAGGCTCAACAAGAAGGAATACAGTGGGAGATCTACTCAACATCTTATGTCTACATACAAATATAAGGAATATGGGGAATAAACAGGAAAAACTGGAAGTATTAGAACCCAAATTGAATTATTTTTAATTGGCATCACTGGGACTTGGTGGGATACATTTAATGACTGGAATATTGATGTAGAAGGGTTCAGCTTGTTCAGAAAGAACAGTCAGGGAAAAAAAGGAAGGTGTTTCATTGCACATCTTGTTCTGAGATCCAGAAGGAGGTGAAAGACAAACCAGTTGAAAGTCTCTGGATGAAGATAAAAGGTGAAAAAAACTAGGGTGACATCATAATAGGGATCTGCTACAGACCACCAAATCAGGAAGAGGAAGTAGAATTGCACAAACTAGAGAAATTTGGTTTAGATGAAATTACTATAAGTTGGGTGTACAACTGATTGAAAAACCATACTCAGAGTAGTTATCAATGATTTCCTGTCAAACTGGGATAACATATCTAGTGTGAGGTCCCACAAGGTTCTGTCTTGGGTCTGACACTAATCAGTGTTGTCAGATGTGTTGTTAGATGCTACCGGTGTAGTGCTCTGCTCTCTCCTTGTTGGTATCACTCGGCTGCGTGCATGTGTTCCCTCTGTGTGCTGCCCAGCTCTGCGCAGATAGCTGACACAGCAGACCCGAAGAGAACCCCCAATGACCACAGAGTCTAGTAAGGTACGAAGGCACGTTGGCCAGGTTTATTGCCGTATTGGACACAATGATAGTTCCCCTAGATTGTTACTCTAGTAAAAGGCATACTACGAATATGTGCCCACGGTCAATGGACTCGGCTCAGTCAGTGGCGGGACTTTTCACTGCCCCCCCGGCCGGACAAAGACATTGCCCCAAGGATGCATTCTTATACACAGGTAAAAGCAAGTTACACATCATTCCTGACGTATTGAAGTACAACCCTTCTACGTAGCAAGGTACAACCCCTCTACGTAGTAAGGTGCCGCCTTTCACCTTGTACATGTTGGTTCAAACAAAACAACTCTATCCATCATTTTACCCTTTTGCCCCCGTCATTGGGATGGGTCGGCCTGTTCTTTCTTATCTGTGTGGAATGTGCAAGTATGTAAATGTTCTGATCTCTAGTGTTCAGTACCTTTTAGGTACGTATCTTCTTGCAGCATCAGCCCTTTCCTTGCCAGTTTCTGTGAGCAGGGCCTGCCTCTGGCTTACAGCTTCACTTTGCTTTATGTTAGCAAAGTCTTGGCCATTATTTTAGTTCAGGCCTCAGGCCTCATACCACGCCTCTGATACCAAGGTTTACATCTTAGGGCCTCCTCTTACTACAATCAATATTTTCAGTAATGGATTGGATAATGGAGTGGAGTGTGCGCTTATAAAATTTGAGAATAACACAGAGCTAGAAGGGGTTGCAAATACTTTGGAGGATAGGATTAGAATTCAAAATGACCTTGACAAATTGGAGAATTGTTCTGAAATCAACAAGATGCAATTCAATAAAGACAAGTACAAAGTACTACACTTAGGAAGGAAAAATCAAATACAACTACGAAAAATCAAATACACAGCTGACTAGTACTGCGGAAAAGCATTGGGGTTTTAGTGGATCACAAATTGAATATGAGCAATACAATGCTAACAAAGGCTAATATCTTGCTCAGGTGTATTAACAGGAATATCATATGTAAGATGTGAGAGGTAATTGTTCTGCTCTACTCAGCACTGATGAGGTTTCAACTGGAGTACTGTATCCAGTTTTGAGTCCACACTTTAAGAAAGATATGAACACATTGGAGAGAGCCTAGGGGAGAGTTTCAAAAACGGATAAATTTTAGAAACCTGACCTATGAGCAAAGATTAAAAATACGGGGTATATTTAGTCTTGAGAAAAGTAGATCGGGGCTGGGGTGGGGGTGTGTGAGGGACTGATAACAACTTTCTAATATGTTGAGGGTTGTTCTAAAGAGGATGGTGATTGATTGTTTTCCATGTCCATTGAAGGTAGGACAAGAAGTAATGGGCTTAATCTGCAGCAAAGAAGATTTAGGTTAGATGTTAGGAAAGCTGTTTCACAATAAGAATAGTTAAACACTGGAGTAGCCTACCAAGGGAAGCTGTGGAATTCCAAACATTGGAAGTTTTAAGAACCTGTCAGGAATGGTCTAGGTTTACTTGGTCCTTCCTCTCTCTCTCTCTGTGGTGGGCAGGGGAAAGGGTGAACTAGATGACCTCCCAAAGTCCCTTCCAACCCTGCATTTCTGTGATTCTGTGTGTGTGAATGGAGGCATTTGTGTAGCATGTTTCATCCGTAGATCTCAAAGCGCTTTACATTATCCTCAATTTATGGGTGAGGAAACTGAGTCACAGAGTGGGGAAGTGACTTGCCCGAGGTCTCTGAGCAAGCCAGTGGGACATGCATGTATGCAATATAATTGTAGCAGTGATGGTCCTAGGGCATTAGAGAGACAAGGTGGGTGAGGCAATATATTTTATTGGACTAACTTCTATTCATGGAGAGAGACAAGCTTTCCAGCCACACAGGGTTCTTCAAGTCTGGGAAGGGTACTCCCAATATCAATGCAAAATGCAAGGTGGAGCAGATTGTTTAACATTAAGTGGTTAGCACATATTGTAAGGGACCATTCAAAGCAGAGTGGCCCATTAACACCTCTGTAATCATAGGACAAAAAGAGGGGGATATTCGGTTGCAGATTGTTATAATAATCCATAAATCCAGGGAGTCTGTTTGGTCTGAGTTTTAGCGTCTAGCAGAATAAAGAATTTAAGCTCAAAGGCTCATCTTTTGAAAACACAGTTCAGGTTTCCTTTGAGGATGAGGACTGAGAGGTCAGATATAGAGCAATCACTTTGTGAAAAGTATTCACCTATAGAGGATAGGTGTTTTTGTCTTTTATCATTTTTCTGTGTGAGTTCATTCAAGAGCATAATGATTGTCAGATTTCACCCACATTGTTATTGGGCCATTTTATGCAATGGATTAGGTATACCACATGTTGTGAAAAGCATGTATAGAAAACTGGGAGGCTAATATGAGGGGGGAAAGGAGTCCAGGAGAGCTGGCTGTATTTTAAAGAGGCCTTATTGAGAGCGCAGGAACAAACCATCCCGATGTGCAGAAAGAATAACAAATATGGCAGGTGACCAGCTTGACTTAACAGGGAAATCTTCAGTGAGCTTAAACATAAAAAGGAAGCTTACAAGAAGTGGAAACTGAGACAGATGCTATGGAGGAGTATAAAAATATTGCTCGAGCATGCAGGGGTGTAATCAGGAAGGCCAAAGCACAACTGGAGTTGCAGCTAGCAAGGGATGTGAAGGGTAGCAAGAAGGGTTTCTACAGCTATGTAAGCAACAAGAAGGTGGTCAGGAAAGTGTGGGACCTTTACTGAGTAGTGATAGATGATGTGGATAAAGCAGAAGTACTCAATGCTTGTTTTGCCTTGGTCTTCAAAGACAAGGTCAGCTCTCAGACTCCTGCACTGGGCAGCACAGTATGTGGGAGAGGTGAGCAGTCCCAAGTGTTGAAAAAACAGGTAAAGGACTATTTAGAAAAGTTGGATGTACACAAGTCCATGGGGTCTGATCTAATGCATCCTTGAGTGCTGAGGGAATTGGCTGTGGGATGTGATTGCAGAGCCATCTTTGAAAACTCGTGGTGATCTGAGGAGGTCCTGGGTGATTGGAAAAAGGCAAATATAGGGCCCATCTTTGAAAAAAAAAAAAAAAAGGAAAAAAAGAGAATCCAGAGAACTACAGACTGGTCATCCTCACCTCAGTCCCCGGAAAAAATCATGGAGCAGGTCCTCAAGGAAACTATTTTGAAGCACTTAGAGGAGAGGAAGATTATTAGAAACAGTCAACATGGATTCATCGAGGGCAAGTCATGCTTGACAACCTGATTGCCTTCTATGATGAGATAACTGGTTCTGTGGATATGGGTAAAGCGGTGGATGTGATATATCTTGACTTTAGCAAAGCTTTTGTTATGGTGTCCCACAGTATTTTTGCCAGCAAGTTAAAAAAGCATGGATTGGATGAATAGACTGCAGAAAGGATGTGGACAAATTGGAGAGAGTCCAGCGGAGGGCAACAAAAATGATTAGGGGGCTGGGGCACATGACTTATAAGGAGAGGTGGAGGGAACTGGGATTATTTCATCAGCAGAAGAGGAGAGTGAAGGGGGATTTGATTGCAGCCTTCAACCACATGCGGGGGGAGCAAGGAGTGGTTCCAAAGAGGATGGAGCTAGTATGTTCTCAGTGGTGGCAGATGACAGAACAAGGAGCAGTGGTCACAAGTTGCAGTGGGGAGATCTAGGTGGGACATTAGGAAAAACTATTTCACTAGGAGGGTGGTGAAGCATTGGAATGGGTTAGCTAGGGAGGTGGTGGAATCTCCATCCTTAGGGATTTTTAAGGCCCGGCTTGACAAAGCCCTGGCTGGGATGACTTAGTTGGGGTTGGTCTTGCTTTGAGCAGGGGGTTGGACTAGATGACCTCCTGAGCTCTCTTCCAACCCTAATCTTCTATGAGTCTGTGATAAATCTTGAAAGGTGTGTTGTGGGGTGTACTGATCATTGTAGCAGTGGAGATATGTCTGCATCTGTTGTTCTGGCAGGATCTGGGCCGCTTTTGAACTGATGTGCCCTGATTTATGGGGATCTTGCTTCTGATGATGAGCCTGGAGACACTGGATGGAGGGGTTGCTTGAAGGCCAGAAAAGGGAGTCCAAGAAAGATTACTTTTAGAATGGGGTCCCTATCATATATGGGTTGTGATTGTTTGATACTCTGTAAGGATTCCATTATTGGGTGACAACTAAAGGTGTGCAATCGTGTGGGATTTTATTTCTGTTCTTAAGGAAGTTCTCTCGAGGTATTGGGTGGCTTGTTCCATGATACAATCTATTTCTCTGCTGGAGCATGCTTATTTGGTGAAGGTAGTTTAAGTGTGTAAGGTGTATATGCTGGACTTTCTCCTCAAAGCACTTTCTGTGGCATCTGAATACCTGGCTGTAGGTAACAGATTCCTTGGTGTGTTTTGGTGGGTTCCTGAGAGAGCCAGGAATAGAACTCAAGTCTCCTAAGTCCCAGTACTATGAGTTAGTATGACTTTCTGAGGACTACCACTAAGTACATAAAAGAGAGGCTAAAAGAGGTCATCGTTACTGAAAAAAACAGACATTATCTATAAATATTTTTCAGCATATCTCAGCCTGACCATCTACATTTATTTTTATAATAAATAATCTAAAATAGTGTTTTAATATGGCAAAAATATTGCTATTTCATATTAATGTATCTTCTGAGAATAGAACTCTCACAAAGTATAGTTCTATTGTTAGTTTGATGCTTTAGCACTGGAGATATTCATAGTGTAGGGAGATATTATGCAAGTTGACTTTTCAGTTAGCCACATAAAAGTGTGTTCAAATGCCTGTGAATGAAACTATCCACAATTTAAAATAGCTACTTTATTTGGCTTAATTTATAGCTCCCTTTATTTTCCAAATCTTTCTGGATGAGTAGCCTTTGTATTAATTATCATTATTATTGCATTATTAAACAAAACTTTCCAGAACATATCCTAATACATAAAGAAACAGGAGCATGGAAGAGTGTGGATCTGAAGTACAGAAAAAAGAGCATAAGCATAAGTCTCCTGATCCTTATTTATACTCCTCTATATGGTATAATAATTGGACAGCTGTGTCTTTCATTTTTGTTATTCTTGGCCTTCACATTTTTGCAAGAAAATCAACCTTATTTATTTATTTATTTAAACGATCATATCATTTAGTTTTCTTCACCTTGGACCTAAAAGTATGTGAAAATTCAAACATGTTCTGTGATAGTTATATTTCTGCTGAGAACTATGGATAACTCTGGTGGTGCATTAATTAATTTTGATATAGTTACACAGTCCCATGCATTGTTTTAATTAGGGAAGCTTACTTGGGTTAAGACAATGTCTACATCGGCATCATCTATATTGCTCAAGAATGTGAATAAACCACCCCACCGAGCAATGTAATGTACACTGACATAAGCATTCATGTGCCCAGCGCTATGTCAGCAAGAGAGCTTCTCCCTCCGACATAGCTTCTGCCGCTCACTTCATGAGATGGGACAAATAGGAGTATGTCTGACTGTGGCCCTAGTGGATCATGCCTCCTGTAGGATCTGTGGTACTTGCAATAAATTACCCAGGTAACAATGGATAATTGAGGAGCAGCTGAGTATAACTGATATTTGCTTTTGAAATGTATATAAAATGGTAAATGTTTTAATAGTAGTCCTCTCCCACACACTTCGTATGTTGCTTGACTCATTGAATTGTAAGCTTTGTTTTAGGAGCTGTGAGTGAAATTCTGCCCTCACTGAAGTCAGTGGCAAAACTCCAGTTGACTTCAGTGGGGTCAGGATTTTGCCCTGTCTTTGTATGTGAGTGTACAACATCTTGCACAGTTTGGGTGCTACAAAATAACAATGATAAATTTGCTTCACTATTATCCATAGATAAATGAAATAAATAATAGTCAGATATTGGAATGCCCTTGCAAATAAGATATTAGGGAGGATCTCTCTTCCTTTACACTTGTTTTACACCACTGTATTCCATTTCTTTCAACAGTACTTACACCGGCATAAAATTGGTGTTAACATACTGCAGAATTAGGCCTGTTAACGCTAAGTATTAAGTTGTAAGATAACTCAATATGCATTTTGCTTGTTGTCTACAATTCATTGCTGGCTTAATCTTATTCCTCCTTCCAAAACAGAGTGCACACAGTTTCCAAGCCATCTTCGGAATGCTTAGTTTATTTACGCCGGGCTTTACTTGTTAGTAGAATCCATGGCTGATATGCCTCATTTATCAGCCAAGTATGGAAGGATTCTGAGCAATATTTTTGTCATTTACCACTGTCAAAATGATATATTTTCTTATATCCTGGGTACCATAAAAGCTTTATTTACGCATAGTTTGCAGGGTGAACCTGTAGCAATAAATGATATAAGCCCAAGTAAACATGGAAGCAGAACAGAGCATGTTTTATAACATAAAATAGGAAGGTTTTCTTTATTTTATTAATAATTCACATAGAATGTCTTCATTTATTAGCACTATTTACTGAATACTGTAACTATGCTCAGTGCCTTATAAACACTTTTGATGATACTCCTGCTCCAAGAAGCTATCAGTCTAAATCCGAGTACAATTTAACCATGAATGATACACAGGTTAATGATCCAATCTCTCAGTAGTTCAAAAACTTAATTAAAAAAATAATTATTGGTAAATTACAATTGAAAGGCTTCACAGAAGAGTTGAGATTCAGGAGTAATGTGAATGCAGAAAAGGGAAATCTCTTGGTACACAAGGAAAAGGAGTGGGAATTCAAAGCTTTATGGAACAATATGAAAGAAATCATGAAGCAATGAATCAGAAATGTTACTTTCTCTTTTTTTTATCATTCGCTAAAAGCCAGAGGTTAACATTTACCTGCAAATCGTGTTATTTTTTTTTTATGACAGGACTGTAATAAAACATTTCTCATGAAAAGAATTGATCTGCTTTAATTTTATGATCCTAATCATCAATATATTTTATGGTATTTGTCGTTTGCATTAATAAAAAAAGACACAGAATGACTTCCTGTTAAATCTGGCGCTGTTCTGGAATGCAAGGTTGTAAAAAAGAAAACGTAACTTTCAGATCCAACAAAGAAAGTGAAGTGTAGTCAGGACCTTTAAGTCCACGCTAAGGGCAATGTCACAAACAGAACTGGAAGGGATCAGATGAGGAGGGTGGTTGTGATCATAGCTCTGAACGGAAGAGGTCATGTATACGTAGATACAAATAGGGGGTAGGATTTCCACTGGGGAGGAAGGGGACTTCTGTAGATGAGGAAGTTTAGATAAGCTGCCAAAGTTTTGAATTCTTGTCTGAACTGAACCAAACATTTGACATCTTTTGAGATTTGTCCATATGGAATATGGGGAGGTCAACGTAAATGAGTCATGTCCTACCTGACACCACCTCAGTACTTGGCTTCCTAACTCAGTCTTTAAAAAACCGTTGAAAGATGCCGCCACAAAAATAAACCAATATGTAGCTAGTCACTGCAATTATCAATAGACTGAGGCATTTTTGAGAACTAATTTATATATTAATATTTGCAATGATATGAAGCACTAGCAGAAAGCAGTGCCTGCATTAATCTTATAGCTTAGTAAATTTACCATTGATTATGTGAGATATGGAATACCCAATGTCATTCAGATATGACCTAATGATAAAATGATTCTTTGTGAATGGAAAGTGTTTCTTTCCATCAGTGTACTGGTTGTATGCAATGGCGATGGTAGAATAATTGATGATGTAGGCACAGGATTGGAGAGACATCTCTTTGCTGAAAGATCCAAGTGGGAATGATTGCATATGCACTCATGTTCTTCTTCTGTTTACAAGGCAATCTGTTGTGTGTGGGGGTGTGTTTTTAGACACGTCTGGCAAATTCAACCAGTAGCACAGTTGTGTTCTTTAAATTATGAATTTGCTGAAAATCGTGTTCACTTCGACACATTTTGTGATTAACTTTTCCAAAACTGTATTACCCATTTTATTTTAAAATCTATTCTGTTTTCAATAATATAGCATGATATGGTAACACTGAGTCTGTGGATCCCTGAAACCTTGGAAGATGATTGATTACTTCTGTCATTTCTCTCTCCTCTTCTTGTAGCTCCTGCTCTTGGTCTGTGTGCTACTTTGATGAATTCCAAAGTCTAAACTTGAATCTAACCACTTTGGTGTCTTATCTTCAAAACTTATGGTCAAACACATTTCCTCCCTCAGGCTTTCATACTATTGACATTTAACTTTGTCTCCTGTCATGTGCAATTTTCAATTGGCACTTCAGATGTGACATTTAGAACCAGACTGAACAAAGCACTATAAAGTATTCTCAGGGATTCATTTTGCACTGGCAGGGGATCAGTGTGAGCTCCACATACGTCTTTTCTGTCCCCTATGTCAACAGTTCTCTGTGTAGGTTAACTTATTTCATTGTAAAATATTGCATTTATTACCTGAGTCCATAGGCATGTAAAAAGTTGATTTAAAATGCTGTCTTTTAGATCAGGATTCTAATTCTTTCCTGGACAAAATTCTCACATAGCATTCCTTTTAGGTTTTGGCCATCTTCTGGTCCCAGTGCCAGAATGTGTGTCATTGTCTACAAGGTATCCAAACAAACCAGCAACATTAAAAAATATATATATATTAAACTCTCTGCATTTTTTGCATTTCATGTATTTTGTCCTTAGAATTATATAAAGTGTTCCTGAAGTCTGACTCTTGAAAACTTTGCTTTCTCTTTTTGAAATGCTTAAACTATTTGGGAAAAGAAAAAAAAAAGTTGAAAGGTTGCAACTTGATCATGTGAGAGGTTTTTTTGTTGTTTTTTCTTTTCTTCGGGTATTGGAAGTTTTAGTCCTAAATCTGACTGGATTTAATACTTAACACTTTTAAAGTATCTTAATTCTACAAAAACCCAACTTTTTAACATGAAATGCTAGGCTATTCACAAGGAATGTGATAAATACTCAAACCTGAAAGTAAATGTTATCAGAAAATAGAAAATGTAATGTTTAAATATGATTGGATCTGATTTTGTTGTACAAGATATCAGAGCAACTGACTACAAGTTCGATCTTAAGTATTTTTGAATTTTAGTAAGTCACTTCTATTTGATCAGAACTTCACTGTTGTTCATTTTTACTGAGCTCACTGGTATTGAACTATGCTCAATTTCTTTTCTGGTATCCCTAGCCTCTGTTTTCAAGAATCTGGAAATAGGCATCAGGGGATGGATCACTTGATGATTACCTGTTCTGCCCATTCCCTCTCAGGCACTTGGCATTGGCTGTTGTTGGATGACAGGATACTGGGCTAGATGGACTTTTGGTCTGACCCAGTATGGCCACTCTTATGTTCTAATAGAAGAGTCTGTTTTCAAGTTTCTACTTTATTCTAATGGAAATTTGAAGGCCCCATGCATTTCATTGCCTAGTTTAGACTTAAGCATGGTATTTTTCTACAAAATGTTACTCAAATGACTAAGGCTCACTCATATGATTTGCCCCATTAGCTTCCATGGGACTATTTGTGTGAGTAAAGGTTTGCAAGAATGAGCATTCATGTCATGGCCTAAGTATTAGAGAAGTAGGCGGCAAGTAGGTTTGTTAAACAGTCTGTAACACAGGCCTGTTTTTTAAAAAAAGTTTAGAACACAGGCCTTTGTTAGCACTAGCTATATAAAGAAGAGCCATGTTTAAATATGATTCACACTAACCCAGTTTCTCTTCTAGTATCGAAGGAATCCAATTGTTCCTATATTCAATATAAGGAGTCAGAAACTGCAAATTGATGGGTGTTCAAAAAATATCAGCGTTCAAGTCAATTTAACACAAGATACAAGTAATCTTATTAGAATTATTAAAGAAACTACAAGAAGACCAGGCTGTAGGGCCACAACACTGCCTAGGAGAAGGCTGCTGACGAACAATATTGGATATTTCTATATAGATGTTTTGGAGGGATCCTGATTTTTTAAAGAGTGTGTGTCAAAATCTTAATGAATATCCTGTGTTCTTCTATTAGCCTCTGTAATATAGAGTAATTCTCAGATTGAAAACAAACAAAGATAAGCAAACATGCCTAAATGCAAATTTAAGCATTTCAATAAGCTGCTGGATTTTCGAAAATGCTGAGCATACAATGACTCCTACTGAGTTTGTCTTTGGCGCTGCTACTTCTCCTACCTCACCTTTGCACCATTAAGCACAATTTCTTCCATCACCAGGCTATACTTTAAAGGAACAGTCTAATCCATCCTGGATAGCAATGCAGTGTGGTGCACTGGAGGAACTTCCTAAGAAAGTCAGTGATTTGACTTTCAGTTTGAGGAAGATTTGAATTCTCTTCACCCAAATCAACCATCATTTACTTTTCAACTTGTTATTCATTTCCATAAATGAGGACAGGGACATAGATCATCTTGAATAATTTTTTTTTCAAATAATCTTTCTTTATGAAATTGAAAGAACATCAATACACACATTTTACCTTCTATATTAATCTTTCTGAAAAAAAATATTCACTGAGATGACATCTGAAAAGCATATACATCTTGTGATCTTCTATGTTTGTCATTTTATCCATAAAGTAACTGTTCTTTTAATAGTAATTCACTTTGTTCTACTTTGCAGATCCATATCTTATACATTGTCCTTTTCATTTCATCTCAACTAGTTCTTTTAGATTACTGCAAAAATGTGTGATATGTTAACTCCACAAACTTTCTTCCAGAGGGTGGCTCTGTGTGTGTGTGTGTGTGTGTGTGTGTATAGAGGTTAAATGATCACAAAAGTATCAGTAGTATCTGCCCCCATAGAGCTTACAATCTAAACAGGCCAAAAACAGACAAAGGTGCTAATACTACAAGGCATTTGGTTAGAATGATGGCAGGCATGTTCCCTTGTTCATTCCTTTTATTTCGGTTCCCAAGATAGTAAGTAAAATTATAAAGAGTGTGGAAGAAGGAAACAACCATGTGCACTGACTTTATATTATGTACATTTTAAATTTTTTATATTCATTATATAATATTATTTTAAATAATAATATCTCATAGGTGAAATCCCAGCCTCACTGAAGTTAATGGCAAAATTCCCATTGACTGCAATGAGTTCAGAATTTCACCTTGAATATCCCAGAAAGCCCCTCAAGCTAACCGTTACTAGTTAGCCTGGGTTGTTTTTTGTTTGTTTTTTCATAGTCATCACAGAAGAAGTGGCTGTTAAGGAGGGATTGAAAGAAAAAGAGGCTTGTGGCTGTATGGATGAGTGTCAGGAAGGCATTCCATACATAAGGGCAGTTTAGAGGAATATATTCAATAAGCACAAACTTAAACACTTCTGGAGTCCTTCCCCAGGAAACAATGCAAAAGGCAATGCACAGAGAATAAAACACCAAAAAAAAAACCCACAACACACTGTTACTAGGTACTAAGCATTCATTGGAAGCCCTGTGTCTTCCAGTTGAGCCTTTTGAAAGCAGCCTACAGCTGGCAGTTTTGTTACTATACGGCCGACGGCCCCGGGGCATCTTGGACCTAATGCGAGAGACCTGGGAGCAACTAATGTACTAGTTTCAGCAAAACACCTGTTAAGTCTGTGGGTGAAACACTGACTCCATAGAATTCAATGGCAAACCCCCCACTGACTTCAACAGAATCAGTTTCACCCTCCAAGTAATGACTTATAAAACTACATAAAAGACATTTCTCTATGTTGAAACAGTTCATGCAAGTTGTTGCACTCTATATATTAGTGGATTCACTGCGGTGATAGCTAGGGTACATTATTATTCTCTATTCTTAACATCATTGTGTAAGGGGGTCTGCTGTCGAGAGAGGGGCTCCTCGTTCTCCGGGGCGCCTGGGAGCCAGGCCGCCTCACTACCCCGAGCAAGCAGTTCAGTCTGTCCAGCCCAGGCCCTGGGTTCAGGGCGGGGCAGCAAACACAGTAAAGTCAAATAGGCTCATGCCTTTAAGCAGGGCTGAGCAATAACCGTTCTCGGCTTTGGCCTCCTCAGGCCCAGGGAGATGGGGAGGCTGCCACCCAGGCGTTGGGTGGCAGGGGGGACACAGGCCCTCCCACTCCACTGCATCCCAGCCCGGGGCCCTAGCAGTGGCAGGCAGTCTGCTGTGTCAGTGGGGATCCTGGCCGCAACACACTGACATTGGCTCGGGCAACTTCGCAGCCTGACTGAGGTCGTCTGCCCCCGGGCTGCTTCCTTCATCCCCCTCAGGACCTACCTGGGTCATCGTGGTGTCAGCATAGGGGTCAACCACCATCGGCTCCTCCGGGTGAGTGTCCACGGGCGGGCTCAGTGGGTCCTCGGGATAGGTGGCGAAAGGTAGGCTCTACTGCTCATGGGGGTAGCGAGCGCGGGCCAGGTTCGGTTCCACCTCCAGGCAGCTGGAGCGGGGCAGGCTCGACCAGTCCTCCTCTGGGTAGTGAGCGCGGGGCAGGCTCGGCCAGGCCTCCCCAGCGGGAGCTCGGTTGCAGACGTCCGGCCCCTCTGACGGCTGGGTCTTCACTGAGCTCGTAGGGCCTGCCTTTATACTTCTGGGTCAGCACTTGACCCTTTGCAGGGCGGGCTCAGAGCTCCATAGCTCCGCCCAGTCCGGCCTCTGGCTGGGCTCTTTGTTCTCCGGGGCGCCTGGGAGCCAGGTCACCTCACTACACCCCCCACACACACAAGTCTGGCTCCCATGCGGCGGTGCCAGACCCTTCCATGCCTCCCACGTGGGAAAGGAAGTCCACATTAGCATGGTCCTTCCCGGCCCTGTGGTGAACCGTAAAGGCATAGGGCTGCAACGCCAGGTACCCCCGCTGTAACCTCATATTATAGTCCTTCATTTGGGCTAGCCATCAGAGTGCGGCATGATCCATAACGAGCGTGAAGGAGGCTCCAAGGAGATAATACCGTAACACGTCGTACGCCCATTTTACCACAAGGGCCTCCTTTTCCACTACCGTGTAGTTCTTCTCCCGGGGGAACAGCTTCCTGCTGATATAGATGACCGGGTGTTCTTTCCCATCAACCTCATGGGAGAGGACAGCGCCGAGTCCCACCTCCAAGGCGTCTGTCTGGAGGATGAAGGCCTGGTCAAAATCAGAGCTGTAGAGGATGGGTTCGTGGCAGAAGCTTGCCTTGAGGGTCTGGAATGCATCGTCGCATTCCTGGGTCCATTGTACTTGTCGCAGACTGTCCTTGGCCAGCAATCCAGTCAAGGGGGCCTCAATAGCCGCGAATTGGGGAATGAACCACCAATAGTAGCCAGCCAACCCCAGGAACTGGCATACCAGTCGCTTCATGGCCGGTGGGGGGCAGGTTGCAATAGCCTGAACCTTTCCCACGAGGGGTTTTACTAGTCCATTTCTGATGGTATACCCAAGGTATGTCATTTCTTGCCAACCTATTCAACACTTCTTTGGGTTGGCGGTCAACTCAGCTGCCCGCAGGGACCTTAGGACTCCGGCTACCCGCTCAAGGTGGTTCTCCCATTGGCGACTATAAAGAACCACATCATCAAGGTATGCGGCCGCGTAGTCCTGATGGGGCTGGAGGAGGTGGTCCATCAGCCGCTGAAACGTGGCCAGGCCCCATGGAGGCCGAAGGGCATCCAGGTAAACTGATATATACCCATGGGGGTGGCGAAAGCAGTCTTCTCCCTGGAGGCCAGTTCAAGAGGAATCTGCCAATACCCCTTGCTCAGATCAAGGGTAGTGATGTAACGGGCCTCTCCCAATCGGCCGAGCAACTCATCTACCCAGGGTATCGGGTATGCGTCGAACTTTGAGATGGTGTTGATGCGTCTGAAATCAATGCAAAATCGTCGTGTGCCATCTGGCTTCAGTACCAGGACGACTGGGCTGCGCCATTTGCTTTGTGCCGGCTCAGTGACCCCCAAGTCCAGCATGGCCCGTACCTCTTCCTCGACGATTTGCCGTACGTGATGTGGCAGGGGCCGGGTTGCACCTCGGACCACCATACCAGGCTCCATCTGAATGGTGTGATGGACGAGGGTGGTGCTCCCCGGTTGGGTTGTCAAGGTGTGGGGGAACGCCAGTAGGAGAGACCGGGTCTGTTTAAGTTGTTCTGCCGTCAGCATCGATCCAAGCTGGGGTCCTTCGGGGTCTTCCAGACCTGCTACCTGGGGGCCCAGCTTGGGGTCCGGTGGGTAGGGGTTAATCAATAGCCCTTCTCGTTCCCACCATGGTTTTAGAAGGTTCACATGGTATCGTTGCTTCCTCTTGCGCCGGTCAGGCTGGTAGATCTCGTAGGTGACAGGCCCGATCTTTCGGACCACCTCATAAGGTCCTTGCCACCGGGCCAGAATCTTTGATTCGCTGGAAGGGAGGAGAAGTAAAACCCGGTCTCCAGGTTGGAAGTCGCGAGACTGCACCCCGTGGTTGTAGGTCTGGGCCTGAGCCTCTTGGGCGGTCTTCAAATTCTCGCGCACCAGGGCTCCAGCCTGCGCAAGGCGCTCCTGAAGCTGGAATACGTACTTTAAGAGACCCTAGGTGGGTGATGGCGCTTGCTCCCAGGTCTCTCCCATTAGGTCCAAGATGCCCCAGGGCCGTCGGCCATATAGTAACTCGAAGGGGGAGAACTTGGTGGATGACTGTGGAACCTCCCACTAGGGCCCCAGGCTGGGACGCTTGACCCTTTGTGGGGCGGGCTTAGAGCTCCATAGCTCTGGCCAGTCTGGCCTCCGGCTGGGCTCTTCGTTCTCTGGGGCGTCTGGGAGCCAGGTCGCCTCACTACACATTGTAATTGGAAATGTGCATTTAAATGCATGACTTTGTGCTGCTAGAATGATCTTAAAGTTGATCACATTTTTGGTCGACCATGATTACAGATGTTTCTATGATATGAGTAATTAAAGCAAACATAAATACAGGCCTCAAATGTAAATGTGTGACAGCTCTTATTGTATTTGGATGTTTTACTTTAAATGAATGTCATAGTTAAATCTTGTTTCTTTTGTTCTGAAAAATGGCTTTAAATTCAATCTCTATGGCAGTGACAGATATTGATTTACTTTGTCAAACAAGAAATATCTTCTGTAACTTGGACTAAAAATTCAATGATTTTCAGCAGACTTTCTGAACATAATAAAGTAATTCGTCTTCACATGGGTATTAAAGTCAAACCTTGAAGGTGAGAAAAGAAAACAAGTCAATTTCTGCTTCAGATTTTTTAAAAAAGGTAATTTAGAAAGAACAGAATTTATAACCATTTACATTAAATTAACTAGAAAAGTAGATGGGATACATTTTTGTCAAGACTATAATAATGGACCACATGGACCTTGAGTTGTTAGAAACAGTTTAAAATATCCTAATTATGAATGTATTATATTAACATCTTAGGAACTTGTAGATCACACAAACCTGGGGAAGTTGCCAATACTTTGGAGGGTAGAGCTAAAATTCAGAGGGAACTTGATATATTGAACAACTGGGCTATAGGCAACAAAATGTAATTCAACAAAGACAAATGTAAGGTGCTACTCTTAAGGAAGAAAAACTAAATGCACAAATATAGAATGTGGGAAGGTGGCTTGTCATCAGCACTGCTGAGAAGAAATTATGATGAATCACAACCTAATCATGAGTCAGCAATGCAATGCTGTTGGAAAAAAAAAAAAAAGCAAATGCAATTTCAGGTTGCATTAACAGAGGCACAGCATGCAAATCACAGGAGGTGATAGTATCCCTCTGCTCAGCGCTGGTGAGGCCTCAACTGGAGTACTGTGTCCAATTTTGGTCACCAATGTATAGAACAGTAACTGGAAGGAATACAAAGGGAGTGACACAGATGATCAAAGAGATGGAATTCAGCCACATGAGCAAAGGCTGAAGGAACTAGGTATGTTTAGTTTAGAAAGGAGACAATTAAGGAGGCTTATGATAGTGGTCTTCAGATACTTGAAATAATGCCATAAAAAAGATGGAGAAGAGTTGTTCTCTTTTGCTACAGAGGGCAGAACAAGAGAAAATGGGTGCAATCAACAACATTGTAGATTTAGATCAAATCTCAGGAAAAACTTCCTAACTTTAAAATAGTAGGACAATGGAACAGATTGCCTAGGGAGGTTGTGGAAGCTTCTTCCGTAGAGGTTTTCAAAAGAAGGCTGGATAGCCATCTGTCTTGGCTGGTTTACACACAACAAATCATGCATCTTGGCAGGGGGTTAGACTAAATGACCCTTGCAGTCCCTTCTAACCTTATGATTCAGCAGACAATTTCAAGTGAGAAGTCAGAACCATGCCTAAAAAAATGATAACTTTTTACTTAGTTCTGTGATTTACTTGGTGTACGCTACTGGCATTTTACATACATTTTAATTTTTTCAATGTAGTCAATACAATATCTACTGAAAATGGAAACATGGTAAGAATATCAGGATTGAGGGACTTCAGGAGGTTATCTAGTCCAACTCCCTGCTCAGAACAGGACCAATCTCCAACTGAAACATCCAGCCAGGGCTTTGTAAAGCATGACCTTAAAAACCTCTAAGAAAAAGAGATTCCATCACCTCCCTGGGTAACCCATCCCAGTGCTTCACCACCCTCCTAGTGAAAAAGTTTTTCCTAATGTCCAACCTAAACCGCACCCATTGCAACTTGAGACCATTACTCCTCGTTCTGTCATCTGCTACCAATGAGAACAGTCCAGATCCATCCTCTTTGGAACCCCCTTTCAAGTAGTTGGAGCAGCTATCAAATCTCTCCTCATTCTTCTCTTCTGCAGACTAAATAATCCCAGTTCCCTTGGCCTATCCTCATAAGTCATGTGCTCCAGCCTCTCAATCATTTTTGTTGCCCTTCGCTGGACTCTTTCCAATTTTTCCACATCCTTCTTCTAGTGTAGGGCCCAAAACTGGACACAGTATTCCAGATGAGGCCTCACCAATGCCAAATGGAGGGGAATGATCATGTCCTTCAATCTGCTGGCAATGCCCCTACTTATACAGCCGTAAGCCTTCTTGGCAACAAGGGCACACTGTCAACTCATATCCAGCTTCTCATCCACGGTAACCCCTAGGTCCTTTTCTGCAGAACTGCTGCTAGCCGCTTGGTCTCTAGTCTGTAGCAGTGCATGGGATTCTTCTATCCTAAATGCAGAACTCTGCTCCTGTCATTACTGAACCTCATCAGATTTCTTTTGGACCAATCCTCTAATTTGTCTAGGTCCCTCTCTATCCTATCCCTACCTTCCAGTGTATCTACCACTCCTCCCACTTTAGTGTCATCTGCAAACTTACTGAGGTTGCAATCCACACCATCCTCCAGATCATTAATGAAGATATTGAACAAAACCATCCCCAGAACTGACCCTTGGGGCACTCCACTTGATACCGGCTGCCAACTAGACACGGAACTATTGATCACTACCCGCTGAGCCCAACAATCTAGCCAGCTTTCTGTCCACTTTATAGTCCATGCATCCAGCCTATACTTCTTTAACTTGCTGGCAAGAATACTGTGGGAGACCATATCAAAAGCTTTGCTACAGTCAAGGAATAACACATTGGCTGCTTTCCCCTCATCCACAGACTCAGTTATCTCCTCATAGAAGGCAATTAGGTTAGTCGGGCATGACTTGCCCTTGGTGAATCCATGCTGACTGTTCCTGATCACTTTCCTCTCCTCTAAGTGCTTCAGAATTGATTCCTTGAGGACCTTCTCCCTGACTTTTCCATGGACTAAGGTGAGGCTGACTGGCCTGTAGTTCTCCAGATCCCTCTTCTTCCCTTTTTTCAAAGATGGGCACTAAATTAGCCTTTTTGCAGTCATCTGGGACATCCCTCGATCACCATGAGTTTTCAAAGATAATGGCCAATGGCTCTGCAATAACATCCACCAACTCCTTTAGCACCCTCGGGTGCAGCATGTCTGGCCCCATAGACTTGTGCTCGTCCAGCTTTTCTCAATAGTTTGGACCACTTATTTCTCCACAGAGGGCTAGTCACCTCCTCCCCATACTGTGCTGCCTAGTGCAGTAGTCAGAAAGCTGACCTTGTTCGTGAAGACAGAGGCAAAAAAAGCATCAAGTACGTCAGCTTTTTCCACATCCTCTGTCACTAGGTTGCCTCCCTCATTCAGCAAGGGGCCCACACTTTCTGTGACCACATTCTTGTTGCTAACATACCTGTAGAAACCCTTCTTGTTACTCTTAACGTTCCTTGCTACCTGCAACTCCAAGTGTGATTTGGCCTTCCTAATTTCACTCCTGCATGCCTGAGCAATATTTTTATACTTCTCCCTCATCATTTGTCCAATCTTCCACTTTTTGTAAGCTTCTTTTTTGTGTTTAAGATCAGCAAGGATTTCACTGTTAAACCAAGCTGGTCGCCTGCCATATTTACTATTCTTTCTACACATCAGGATGGTTTGTGCCTGCAACCTCAATAAGGATTTTTTAAAATACAGCCAGATCTCCTGGACTCCTTTCCCCTTCATGTTATTCTCCCAGAGGATCCTGCCCATCAGTTCCCTGAGGGAATCAAAGTCTGCTTTTCTGAAGTCCAGGGTCTCTATTCTGCTGCTTTCCTTCTTTCATGTGCTAGGATCCTGAACTCGACCATCTCATGGTCACTGCCTCCCAAGTTCCCATCAACTTTTGCTTCCCCTACTAATTCTTTCCTGTTTGTGAGCAGCAGGGTTGAGAAGAGCTCTGCCCCTAGTTGGTTCCTCCAGCACTTGCACCAGGAAATTGTCCCCTACATTTTCCAAAAACTTCCTGGATTGTCTGTGCACTTCTGTATTGCTCTCCCAGCAGATATCGGGGTGATTGAAGTCCCCCATGAGAACCAGGGCATGTGATCTTGTCACCTCTGTTAGTTGCCTGAAGAAAGCCTCATCCACCTCATCCCCCTGGTCTGGTGGTCTGTAGAAGACTCCCACCATGACAACACCCTTGTTGCTCACACTTCTAAACTAAATCCAGAGACTTTTATGTTTTTCTGCAGTTTTATACCAGACCTCTGAGCAGTCATACTGCTCTCTTACATACAGTGCAACTCCCCCACCTTTTCTGCCCTACCTGTCCTTCCTCAACAGTTTATAGCTATCCATGACAGTACTCCAGTCATGTGAGTTATCCCACCAAATCTCTGTTATTCCAATCAGATCATAAGTCCTTGACTGTGCCAGGTCTTCTAATTCTCCCTGCTTGTTTCCAAGGCTTCTTGCATTTGTGTATAGGCACTTAAGATAACTCGCTGATCATGCTGCTTTCTAAGAATGAGGCAGAAATCCTCCCCTCTTGTGCTCTCCTGCTGGTGCTTCCTCCCAGTGTCCCACTTCTCCACTTACCTCAGGGCTTTGGTCTCCTTCCCTTCTTCTTGAGGGCTAACCTGCCAAGTTATAATCAACAAACTGAAGATGAATTTAGTATGGGCTTCTAAGGTATTGTTAGTGGAGGATTCTTTATGGCAAACCTCTCAGGAACTCTCCCCAGGTTTAATATGGCTACTAGCTGTTTGTGCTTTCGCAGTCCAAGCAGTTCTTCAAGCTGCTGTCTTCAAGCAGTCACACTGGCCAGATTGTTGCAGTATCATGGTGTGGTGGTTCTGTTTCTGAATATTGTGAGCCAGATTGTTGCCAGATATGCGGCATGTATGCAGTGTTTGTTATTTTGGTAATAATTCATACAAATGGACAGTAACATCATTATTATAAATTAGGATGTATGACATTCTCTTGGAAAATGTCATGTAATTTACAAATTACAGAGGCAAGACTAAAATGGAGCAAAAAGCACGTGGTATCAAAGAAAGGGAAGAATTTGATAGAAAATGTAACAAATTCAGCATTTATCCTACATCTGTCATAACATTTTTCCCAGATCTGGACCTTAGCGTCCAAAATATGGGTGTTAGCATGAAAACCTCCAAGCTTAGTTACCAGCTTGGACCTGGTAAAGCTGCCACCAGCCAGGGATTTACAGTGCCTAGCTCACTGTGGTCTCCCCAAAACCTTCCCTGGGGGACCCTCAGACTCAGATTCCTTGA
Source organism: Gopherus evgoodei (assembly GCF_007399415.2). NCBI lineage: Eukaryota > Metazoa > Chordata > Testudines > Testudinidae > Gopherus > Gopherus evgoodei. Next base: position 10,026,695 of record NC_044326.1, read on the forward strand.
GTCTCATAACAAAGGGGAATAAACCATTTCTCTTCCCCGTCCTCCCCTCCAGGTGTTCCCTCCCTGGGTTCCTGGAGAGATATACAGAAGCAAGCTCCGTGAATCTAAACAGAGGGACTCCACCCTCCCTATTTCCAGTCCTGGAAAACACAAGTACCGAGAGAGAGCTAATCTCTCCTCTTCCTCCCTCACCCAGGGGGTATGCAAAGTCAGGTTAATAAATCTAACACACAGAGATTTTCCCCCCTGACTTCTTCCTCCCACCAATTCCCTGGTGAGCTGCAGACTCAATTCCCTGGAGTCCCCACTAAAGAAAAAACTCCAACAAGTCTTAAAAAGAAGGCTTTATATAAAAAAGAAAGAAAAGGACATAAAAATGGTCTCTCTGTATTAAGGTGTCAAATACTGGGTCACTTGCTTAAAAGAAAAATGAATAAACAGCCTTATCCAAAAAGAATACAATTTAACACATTCCAGCAACTACACACATGTAAATACAAAAAAAAACCCAATATAAACCTTATTGCCTTACTATTTTTGTACTTACAACTTGGAAACAGAAGATTAGAAAGCTGGAGATAGAAAAATCACTCTCATAGCCGAGAGGGTCAGACCCAAGACAAAGACAAAGAACTCACACACAAACTTCCCTCCACCCAGATTTGAAAATGTCTTGTTTCCTGATTGGTCCTCTGGTCAGGTGTTTCAGGTTACTGGTATTACCCCTTTACAGGTAAAAGAACATTAACCCTTAGCTATCTGTTTATGACAACATCATCTTTTAAATTTCAGATATCCTCTGTGAGCTAGAATCAAATATTGACAATCAACTAGCAAAACATTTGTTGTTATATTGCTTGAAGATGTTGTTGATATTCTATTCTGCCTGGAGAAGTCAGTCTTTTACTTGCTATTAACTGGTGTTATGCAAGTCCAGTGGCATGATGCTACTGATTTCCAGAAGCACTGATCTGCCCAGATATATTTGCTAAATCTTCTCTGAATTGAAACTCCTTATAAAAATCAAGCAAAACTTGGTTTCATTGCTGTGTGTATATGTGTGTGTTTTTGTAAGTGCCGTTTCCTGGACAATTGTGTAGAGCTACTAAAAAGTCTAGATTTACTAGACTTTTTTTCATTCTAATGTAGTTACATTTGGTAGGTCCTGTTTGTCTGTTACAGCTATCCCCCCTATTCCATTTTGTTTCTTACAGCAGTCCCATACTCCATTTTGTTTTTGTTCTCCTCCTGTGGCCGCCCTTCCCTGGCTGTTAAGTTGTTTACCAGGGCCACTGCCCTTCTCAAAGGGAGGGCCCCTTAAGTTGTTTAACAAGAGCCATTGCCCTTCTCAAAGGGATGGCCACTTGTGCTGCGTGCTAAATGGGACCACTGCCCTGTTCAAAGGGTTAATCCTGTTATCACCTTGTTGAACCTGGGCTTGGTGTATTGCAGGCAATTTCCAGAGCTGCAAGACCTATTGTGTTTTTAAGATCCTGGGTATGAGTCATAGACCTCATGTGCTTTTGAGTCACCTATTGCACAGGACTCTGCCCAGACATGTTTCTGTGCTCACCTGCAGTTTTTCCCTGTGCCTCCTCCCCTGTGACAGGGGGAGCCTATCAGGATTACTGGCGGGAAACTGCCTGAGTTTGCCTTTAAAAACAGACATTTTTGAAACAAACATCAGAAAGGTTCTGGCATTGCTGCCTGGTCTGATCAGCCAGGGGTTTTGGGGCGTCCTTTCTCCGCTCTTGTTTTATTTTTGAGCGTACTCCCGGTTTTTTAAACCCCCCCACACGAAGAACGAATTGCTACCTGAGAGATCTCCTGATTATTGAGACTGTACCGAGCCCTCCTTGCTTCTTCTCATGTTGCTGCTGCTTCTGCCTTTGCTGCTGCCTTGGGGACTGGTAAGAATCCCTCTGTGAAACTTTCCCTACTTTTATTTTATTATTTTAGCTGCTGGCTCTGTTTCCCCAGCACACAGACTCAAGCTAAACCTTGGTCTGTGTCTTAAAACCTCTCTTAAACTCCGTGGCACTTTGCCACTAAAAATAAGTTTGTGCTGCTGCTAAGCTCTGCTCCTGTGGGCTTTGCCTCGGGGCTCCCTGGACTGCATTGCAGACAACTTTTTATTTCAGAAAGTTGAAAAAGCTACTAGGGGGGAAGCTGTTCTAGACTTGATCTTAACTAATAGGGAGGAACTTGTTGAGAATTTGAAAGTAGAAGGAAGCTTGGGTGAAAGTGATCATGAACTCATAGAATTTGCAATTCTAAGGAAAGGTAGAAGGGAGTACAGCAGAATAGAGACCATGGATTTCAGGAAGGCGGATTTTGGTAAGCTCAGAGAGCTGATAGGCAAGGTCCCATGGGAATTAAGACTGAGGGGAAAAACAACTGAGGAAAGTTGGCAGTTTTTCAAAGGGACGCTATTAAGGGCCCAAAAGCAAGCTATTCCGATGGTTAGGAAAGATAGAAAATGTGGCAAAAGACCACCTTGGCTTACCCTTGAGATCTTGCAGGACCTACAAAATAAAAAGGCATCATATAAAAAATGGAAACTAGGTCAGATCACGAAGGATGAATATAGGCAAATAACCCAGGAATGCAGAGGCAAGATTAGACAAGCAAAGGCACAAAATGAGCTCAAACTAGCTATGGGAATAAAGGGAAACAAGAAGACTTTTTATCAATACATTAGAAGCAAGAGGAAGACTAAGGACAGGGTAGGCCCACTGCTCAATGAGGAGGGGGGAACAGTAACGGGAGACTTGGAAATGGCAGAGATGCTTAATGACTTCTTTGTTTCGGTCTTCACTGAGAAGTCTGAAGGAATGTCTAGTATAGTGAATGCTTACGAGAAGAGGGTAGGTTTAGAAGAGAAAATAACGAAAGAGCAAGTAAAAAATCACTTAGAAAAGTTAGATGCCTGCAAGTCACCAGGGCCTGATGAAATGCATCCTAGAATACTCAAGGAGTTAATAGAAGAGGTATCTGAGCCTCTAGCTATTATCTTTGGGAAATCATGGGAGACAGGGGAGATTCCAGAAGACTGGAAGGGGGCAAATATAGTGCCCATCTATAAAAAGGGAAATAAAAACAACCCAGGAAATTACAGACCAGTTAGTTTAACTTCTGTGCCAGGGAAGATAATGGAGCAGGTAATCAAAGGCATCATCTGCAAACACTTGGAAGGTGGTAAGGTAATAGGGAATAGCCAGCATGGATTTGTAAAGAACAAATCGTGTCAAACCAATCTGATAGCGTTCTTTGATAGGATAACGAGCCTTGTGGATAAGGGAGAAGCGGTGGATGTGATATACCTAGACTTTAGTAAGGCATTTGATACGGTCTCGCATGATATTCTTATAGATAAGCTAGGAAAGTACAACTTAGATGGGGCTACTATAAGGTGGGTGCATAACTGGCTGGATAACCGTACTCAGAGAGTAGTTGTTAATGGCTCCCAATCCTGCTGGAAAGGTATAACAAGTGGGGTTCCGCAGGGGTCTGTTTTGGGGCCGGTTCTGTTCAATATCTTCATCAACGATTTAGATGTTGGCATAGAAAGTACGCTTATTAAGTTTGCGGATGATACCAAACTGGGAGGGATTGCAACTGCTTTGGAGGACAGGGTCAAAATTCAAAATGATCTGGACAAGTTGGAGAAATGGTCTGAGGTAAACAGGATGAAGTTCAATAAAGATAAATGCAAAGTGCTCCACTTAGGAAGGAACAATCAGTTTCACACATACAGAATGGGAAGAGACTGTCTAGGAAGAAGTATGGCAGAAAGAGATCTAGGGGTCATAGTGGACCACAAGCTTAATATGAGTCAACAGTGTGATACTGTTGCAAAAAAAGCAAACGTGATTCTGGGATGCATAAACAGGTGTGTTGTAAACAAGACACGAGAAGTCATTCTTCCGCTTTACTCTGCGCTGGTTAGGCCTCAACTGGAGTATTGTGTCCAGTTCTGGGCACCGCATTTCAAGAAAGATGTGGAGAAATTGGAGAGGGTCCAGAGAAGAGCAACAAGAATGATTAAAGGTCTTGAGAACATGACCTATGAAGGAAGGCTGAAGGAATTGGGTTTGTTTAGTTTGGAAAAGAGAAGACTGAGAGGGGACCTGATAGCAGTTTTCAGGTATCTAAAAGGGTGTCATCAGGAGGAGGGAGAAAACTTGTTCACGTTAGCCTCTAATGATAGAACAAGAAACAATGGGCTTAAACTGCAGCAAGGGAGATTTAGGTTGGACATTAGGAAAAAGTTCCTAACTGTCAGGGTAGTTAAACACTGGAATAGATTGCCTAGGGAAGTTGTGGAATCTCCATCGCTGGAGATATTTAAGAGTAGGTTAGATAAATGTCTATCAGGGATGGTCTAGACAGTATTTGGTCCTGCCATGAGGGCAGGGGACTGGACTCGATGACCTCAAGAGGTCCCTTCCAGTCCTAGAGTCTATGAGTCTATGAGTCTATGAGTCTATGAGCTGTATCCATTGCTGCAGCCACCATCCCTTGGCTTCCTTGGGAGCTGCCTTGGGAGCTGTATCCTGGGCACATACCACTCTGCCCTCCGTGACTTCCCCATAGCATAAGGTGCACCATAGGTCTTGTTTTTTTTTTAGTTTAATAAGTCATAGTTTGTTAAGATTGTAGAGCTTGTAAGTTCACCTGCCTTGTTATAGTTTACTGTTTTGTTGCTCCGTATAGTTGCTTGTTATAGCTTTGCTTAGAATTGTGATATTTGTTGTTTTGCCTAGTCATTGGTTAAGATAGATAAGGTTTTTGCTGCCTCAAATTTGCCTTCCTGCTGTCCCGATCTCTCCCTGAACTTTCCCGTGTCTGTTTTTCCCCCGCTCCAATCTCCCCCTCTGTGTGCTTCTCCGTGTCTCCCTGTTATAACCCTTTGCTGCTTTTCCCCCGCATCTGCATCACCCTCCGAACTTCCCAACCCCTTGCTGCTTCCCCCCCCGCCGCGTCTGCATCACCCTCCGAACTTCCCAAACCCCTTGCTGCTTCTCCCCCTGTGAAACTTCCCAAACCCTTTGCCGCTTTTTTTTTCCTTTGTTTTTGGTGTCCGCTTGTTGCTTAAACCTCTCTCTAGCCCTTCTTTACACTTCTCCGCTGCCCCTCCCCTACCGAAGATCACCATCACACTGCTCCATTGTCCTTACCCTGCAGGGCTTCAGAGTCTCTCGCTGCTTTCAGCCGCACTCTCCTCTCATCAGTTGCCACTAATCATTCACTCCCCTCCCCCCTCCTGTTCCTTGACCCAGCCTTTAGGTACACTCTTGCAGATTATCTGCTATCCTAGCCTCACAAATTGTCATTATTTTTCTTTTATACCGTTACATTGCATAATTTCACTTATCACTCATATTGTATTATTGCACTGTGATTCACATTTTACTTGTAATTATAACACCCCATTGGTTGCTTCCACTTTTCTGATATACTTTGTATTTGCATTGATACCATTGTGTTACATTGTGTATAAGGCCACTAACCACTTAATACATTCTATCTAAGATTGTTGACCATTTTATATAGAAGCTACCATTTTATTTTGCATTTCTTTTGATACGCTTATTGACTGTACTGTATCCTATTGTGCTGACCCCCACTTACTGTACCCCACTGTTAAAACTCCCTACACTGTTCAATAAGAAGAACCCCCCTCATCATTGTCTATTGTAAACACCCTATACACCCCATCCCATCGTATTTCATTGTTAAATTCCCACCACTTCCTTTTTCCTTTAATAAAGAAATTAATTGGCACCCCACCTGTGTGGTATTTGCTCCCCAAGACCCCATATACCTGCAGGCAGGGACACTGTTTAGATAATTTTTATAGGCTTTTGAACATCTCTGTGAAAGGGACAGGTAGGTACCCTGATGATCACTAACACTGAAGCGTAAAGAATGAAAAATGGCAGTATTAGTCCATCTTTTTCTACTATTGTCTTCATTCTAATTTGTGTAGTCATTGGAATGTCTTAGATGTTTAGGATATTAATTTTTTTTTGCCCCATTAGTTACTTCACTGTGAAGTTAATTAGAGTGAATATGGATTAATGTCTGAAATTCACTTTTTCTGAAGGCATTTGATGCTCAGAGGGATAAATAGCTAAATATCTTACTGGAACCTGGAGATGCAGAGTTAGGACATATAAAGGTTCCTTATACTTTGGGTTTTCATGCTATTGCTGTATATGAATGAGTCTAGAGTCTTTTAAAAAGAAAAAAAAACCCTTACTGATTTTCACATTAAAGACATAAATATGTTCAAGACTCACCCAGAATCTAGCTTTAAGTGCCAGTAAACAGAATTCGTGTTGGTTCTGTCATCCTTCCACTCAGCCATGAGCTTTAGATAGTTTCTCATTCAGTTTGTGAAACAAAAGAACCAGATTGGACTGAAGTGGCACTGGATTCTTGCTCTTGGAGATCATCTCCTACTTAGATGTCTTTGCAATAGACAGCATATGGAATAAAACACTTCAGCTTTTTCTCATGGGTATTCAGTAATATGGCATTGATTGTATTCCAACTAGAGAATAAACATTTCAGTAGTCTCTCCATTAAATGGTGATACAGCACAATTAAAAAAATATCAAAGAAGCACTGGGGAAGCAGAGTTTTTTTGTTTGTTTGTTTTTCTGTTGCTTGAGGAGGGAACGTTCTGGCTGACTCAACAAGGGACTCCTTCAGCCAAAAAAGGAACTGCATTGTCTGGGGTGTGAGAGACACTAATTTTTTCTCCATGATTGTGAAGATGATGACCACAAGCTAAGATCTTGAACAGATATAGTTTAAAATGAGGAGAGAAAGACAAGGGACTCCAAGATTTTATTAGTCTTTTCCAGGAGGAGAAATGAGATAAGGTTAGAAATCGTTACATTTTGTATTTCAATCTATAGAATATTGCATACATTAAAAAGAGGCTGTTGTGTCTATGTATGCATTGGAAGTGTTGTAAAATGGGAATCTAAAATAATGGAGGAAGAGAAGGTAAAGTTAGAAATAGAAGCTAAAGATCCTTCAGCCACAGGGTTGCTTTCAGCAGCTGTCTGTAAAGGAAAATGTATAATCACCTAATGACTATGCCTTCAAAATAGCTCTTCTGTTTTCAATAATTTTCCTGATTAAATGTAGTTACTAATTTTACTCTATCTTTTCCTTCACAAATGGATCATAGACAAGGGGCCATGGGACCCATTCCTAATTTATTAGCTTCTTGACAAGTCTTTTACTAGGTTTAAAATACCCCCTTTGTTACATCACACATACATGGTGAGCAGAAGTCGGATCTAAAAAAGAAATAAGCAACAGTTAACTTTCTGCTTTTGATTTTTTAATGAAAAAAGAAAAATGTGTTGCTCTACAATAGACAATATCTTGGGTCTGTAACAGTTAAGTGGTGTCTTTAGTTAATACTAAATCCTTAATTAAATATGATTGTGCTTTTAGTGGCACAAAGAGCTCTTATAGTTCTTTTTGTCTGATTACATCATTTGCTACATTAAGTTCATTAGGAATATTAAGCAGTGAATAAAGGCCAAGGGAAATGAACCATTTTTAATGAATGATAAATGGTATTGAGACCATTTATTGAGTAAGGATGAATAATGGTAATAAACCATGAATTAGTTTCTTTGACAACCTATTAAAAGATGTATAGTTTTGGTGTTTTATTCAAGTGCATGAATATATTTGAGAAAATCACTTTGTAAGATGAATAGAGCTCAAAATCAGTTAAAACATTAACATTTTATTTTCTTCAGATTTCTAAAATGCATCTATAGGCACTCATCCAGTGCTCTGGACATCTATCTTATAGATTAAAAATCACTGCTGTGAACCAAGGACCTCTGAGTGCCAACTGTACAGGAGTACAAAGGAGTACAGGGATCCCCTGGGTTCACTGAAAGAATATAATATAAAGTCTCTAATGAAAGTCTGTGTCACATTGGTAGTCATAATCACTGTGAGATGTATGTCTGGAAAAGACATGAGAATCTATGTATATATACTGAAAAATATGTTCTCTACGGCTTGCAATTAAAGGCAGGTCACTCCTAAAGAAAAGAGAAAAAAGATGGGCTTTTCAGCATGTCCAAAAGAGTAAAAAAGCTTTGGTTTTTAGGGCTGAGTCCCAAAACTTAGAACTCCTTAGAGAATGCCCTGCCAGCATTTCATTCTCATTTCCATTGAGGGAGCTCAAGGATTCCAGTGGAAGTCCCTCTACTGATTTCAACTGTGACTGTATGTGACCAGAGTCTCTCAAATATCAAGGTCCCAACTATTTAAAACATTGTAGTTTACAACTAACACCTTACATTCCACCCAAAAGCATATTGGAGGCCACTGCGGATCACAGGGGTTGATCTAATGTGCTCCCAGCATATAATTCTGGTGCTTAACCAGCTGATCCTGTCCATTTTCTAGAACTGGCTCAACACACTGAGACTGGCCCGGGGTATCATGGCCTGCTTCCAGAGATTAACTTTGTGCTGGGTCTCTGCAAGGGTGCTGAGCCTTCCCCTGGAGGACTGGGGACAGGGCTTACTCTGCTTCCACATTCATATCTGTGTCTTTTGCCTCCAGGCCCTGCAGAGACTCCTTTATGGTACAGGTAGTCTAGTGTGGAGCACGCTGGCACACGCCTTTGTCCGCCACCTCTGATACAACCAGCAGCTCTTTACCTCCTTCTGAGGAGCCTTCCGCAAGACCTCTTTGAGCTGCCGGTCTTCTTCCAGGACCTCCTCCAGACCTGGAAGCTGATCTCTTACACCATGTCCATGGCGGCCATTGAAGGGGAAGATTTCCTCATGGAGCCTCTCTTACACAACACCCAGCTTGGTGTGCAGGTGGTGGAGTCTTCCTCATTGTGTTGGAGGTTGGTCCTGGCAGGTACCAGGTACCTGGACTATGACCAAGGGGACTGGGTAGATCCCCTGGAGCTCGGCTGGCGCATGGTGCTTTCCACCCATCGTGTACCCCAGTACATACTCCAGGAGGTGAGGGAAGCCTTGTCACCCAACTCTCAAGCCTTGAACAGGTCCTGTGAGAGGGTGCTCTCTGCCTGTCCCTTGCTTTCCAGACCTTGTCATCAGGTCCCTGCACCACAAGCCCTCCTCGTCACCCACCCTGCATAATCCGAGTGGGCTGTGTGACCTGCAGCTGGTTCGTTTCCAAACCATGCCTAGGACACAGCACTATGCACACATGCACCATACCTTTCATTTCCTTACTCTCGTGTCTCAACCTGACACCAAGTGGTGGGACCTCTTACTACCTGTGGAGAGTAGAGAATCCCAGAAGTCCAGTCTGTATTCTATCCTGGTCCCATGGCCTTCTGGGGATATTAGTTGGCAGCTCCTTCATGGAGCTGTGAGCACAGGTGTGTACCTGGTGTGATTAACCCACCTCCCGAACAATTGCACCTTCTGCAGCATGAGGGAGACCCTGGCACACATCTATCTTGAGTGTGCCAGACTCCAGCCCCTTTTCCAGCTCCTCCACATCCTTCTCCTTAGATTCTGGCTGTATTTTCCCCCCGCACCTCTGGATTTACGGACACCCTGTCTCTGGCCCATAAAGTCACAAGATGATATTGTCAAGCTCCTCCTGGCACTAGTCATGGTGGCCATCCACCATACCAGGAGGAGGATGCCAGGTGGGGATGTGCTCTGCAACTGTAGGGCCTATTTGAATTCCTCCCTTCGATCATGTGCCCAGGCAGAGTTCCTCTAGCCCGCGTCTGCTGGCTCCCTGGATGCTTTTGAGGAACACTGGGCATTGTCTAGGGTTCTCTGCTCAGTGTCCTTCTCTAACTTCCTACTTTTGACCCTGAGATCCTCACTCTCTTTTCTGTGTCATCAGTTATCCCCATGACTTCAGTTGAGGCCTGGGTTTAGTGGCTCTCCTTAGGCTGGGGGATGGACTTTTAGATGAGGGCTGGCTTGCACCCGCTAGCTTCCAACACTGTCACAACAATAACATTTATGGTGTCCTTAACTATTGATTTCCAAGTAGTTGGATTTTGTAAATGATGAGAAAAGTCCAAGAGATACGGTGGGTGAGGTAATATCTTTTAATGAGCAAACTTCTGGTGGTGAGAGAGATGAGCTTTCTGAAGAAGAGCTTTGTATGGCTCAAAAGCTTGTCTCTCACACCAAGAGAAATTGATCCGATAAAAGATATTACCTCACCCACCTTATCTCTCTACTATCCTGGGACTGACATAGCTACAACTGGATTGCATACAACAAGAGAAAAATACAAATGTTTTTGTCACTAACTGTAACTATTTTGGGTTTGTTTTTTCTTCTTTCCTTCCCAAAAAGAAATATATCTTCACACCGCCCAGGGACTGAATGAGGTCCTAGGACAATGAACGATCTGTCCTGTTGGAGGTGGGCATTCCCTCAAAGCCATCAGATTCAAGAGAGTGTCTACTAATGTCAATTTTCTCAGATTTGCCCTGACCTGTCTGGATCATTGTACATTTCCCCATGGCTCTAATACATTAGTATATTGAGGGAAGACTTGTACTTCCTCACTGCAACTCAGTTTTGAGTGAGGGAAGAACCAGTGTTATCTTCTTTGTAAGATTAGGACACTGTTGGGTTATATAGATGACCTCTTATTCGCATTCCTACCTAATGTTCAACCTCTTACAGAGTTGCTCCACCAAGCCTTTTTCATGATCATTCCAGCAATCATAATTTCCTTAGGTCTACAGTATATGCAGCCCTTCCCCTGAGGAATGGCTTAAGCCTTCTTTCACCAACATGCTTGCTATCATCATTCGTCTCTATTGGGAGAGGGGAAAAGCTGGATCTTTGGTTCTCTTCTGGCACCTGGTGCATCCATCCCAAGGTGACTCTTCACTCTGCCATCTGCTGGGGTGCTGTCGCTGCGGAAAATCAATATGACTATCTGGAGAGGAGTATAAAGCCCAGGGATAATATAATGCATATGTTCAGATCTCAACAAAGGAAAGCCAACACCAAAATAACAGGATAGCCAAAGGGGACTTTATTGGGAACAGGGAAATAGGATCTAACATTAATAAATAACCCAGTCCCTGCCCCCTCTGAACATACTCAACCCCCTCCATCCCAGCTCCCTGCTTTGCATCTTCTCAGGCAGATGGTACACTGAGATTGAGTCCTGAGACAGTGTTCCAATGCTGTGATGTTGGCAAGCCTCAACAAAGAAGGTCTCCGAACTTTGCTCTACTGGGTATGGCAGGGTCCTCTCATGACTCCTACCAGGCTTGCTGGCTTCTGGTCTGGAATTCTAGTGGGGGCCTTGGCTGGTCTCAGTAAATGGCACTGGGTCGGATAACTCTCGGCTGGATGCTGGGCACTGCAGTGCTGGAACTGTCTGATCCACTCAGCTAGATCTCCCAGCAGAACAAGGGAGTTTAACAGGGACTATCTGAGCTTCACTTCCTCTCCCACAGCTTCCAAACCAAAACTGAAGCTAAACTGTTCACTCATATGTAAAGAGTCAGACTGTGCCCTCACTGAAGTCTGCACATTCCTGGCTTGTCATTGGTTCAGTGAACTGCTTATTCAAATCATCCCAGGCGGAAACCTCCTTAATGGCTCCAGCAGGGATTTCTGAGTCTTTCTGTCTTTAACCCCTGACTCCAAGGTTGCTGAAAATTGGTGTCAGAGGGCTCTGGTAGCTGTCTTAGTTGGAGTCCTTTTGTTAGGGCCCTGTAGAGGACCAGTGCAGTGCTTGAGGAGCTGGCAAACTCCAAGTGCAGGTTACATGTAATTTAAGGCTCTGAAAGTCAGCATCTTTCCTTAGGCAAAGTCAAGCAAGTCATGGGAATGTACTGAGTTGAAGGAATAAATAATGTTTGCAGAATCTGCTGTTGCATGTGGGATTTCTTGAGCTTTGGTATTTACTGTTACTAAAGCTGATTCTTTAACAAGATTGTTTAATAACCATTTACAGAACAGTTCTTCCCTGCCCCCCGCATCTCAGTAGCACAGCATTGGCTATACCTAGGGGAAGAGGTCTGCTCTTTAAAAAGCTATTAAAAACAACTACAGCAACATAGCTTAACAGTTATTGAAAATGTAACTTCTCTCACCTCATATGTTTAAACTAGTGCCTCAGGCCTGAATTTTAAAGTTGGTTGTCTAAAGTTAGGATCCTAAATCCATTTTTCATTTAAGGTACAACTACACTGCAGACTTCTTATGGTGGTGTGTAGAATACGTACACTGGCAGGACCCCTAGCGCAGGTATAAATAGCAGTGCAGACGTTAATCTGTATAAGCAGTTCACTGGACCAATGACAAGATTAGGTGACTAGAGACATGTATACACACATGGCTCTATTCTTGCCCAAGCAATGCCTCCCCTGTTCACCCTGCTATTTTTACTACTGCCTCCCTGCTGCTGGCAGGGCCGATGAGAGTGTTGGGGGAGCCAGTATAAATTACCGGAGCCCAGCAGTCCAGAAGGGGGCCCGGGGCCTGGTTTCCCCAGCTTCGTCGGCCCTGTTTAGCTGGTCCGCCCTTGTTGGGGGGCCCGAAATTTTTTTTCACCAAGGCCCGAACCTGCTCTCGGTGGTCCTGGCTGCTGGAGCCTTTCCTCGCCACAGAAAAAAAAAAAAAAAAAAAACTCCAGTAGGAGGGAAAGACTCTGGCAGGGGGAAGCAAAGGGGAAGGGCTCTGGCAGCAGGGAGCTGCTGAAGCCTTTCCCTTCTCCTTCCCCTCTGCCAGAGCCTTTCACTGACACATGCAGCTACACACCACAGTATACATGCACAATGCTTTCCACTCTGGCATGTAGCTACACCCTAGATGCCGCTCCATCATGTAGACATAGCCAGAGGTGCTGGGCATCTTCAGCTTTCAACGACTAGGACTGTTCATGGACCTGCATCAACAGAGGCCAGTGCAGGGACCAGGACCTTAAATGGGAACTTTTTCAAGGCAAGGAAAATGCTTTAATGCTTTTTACATATGGAAAGTACCTCATGCATGATAGGCAGTACTGGAAACAGAATAAATAATAAATCAGTTCTGCCTGTCAGGATCTTAGTGGTTCTTTGTTTCCCCTTCAATTTAAGTGACATCATAAACATGTGAAGAAAAATTTTAGTGTCCAGTTAATGGCATTCTCAGTCCTCTTCAAATCATTACCTTTGAAGCCATGAGCTGCTACTGTTGTTGCTGTTAGGAACCAGAATTATTAGAAGCAGTTACATGGTGTTAGTGGTGCTTGCCTAGACAACACAGATAGCAGTTATGGATTGTGTGTCTAATAAAAGATGAAGCACATTGACTCCATATTTAGGGTTTCAAGGAGATTTGCACTTAAAACAGGGATTAAATCCCTAAGTGTATTTACTGTATTCTCCCCAAATTCACAGCATTGATTTGTAGGGACTTTTGAGCATTTAAAATTAATTTTGGTTCTATTTTTAGCAAATGTCTGGAATTTGAGATTTTGAAATGCACGCACAGAAAAAATCTCTGATTTAGAGTATGTTTGAAGTTTATTATATTTATTAACTCAAGTCATAATTGCATTTATTTCCCTGTTACAAATTATTTTCATTGTCAAGTAATTTAGCATCATATGAATGCTCCAGAATCTAAAGTTTTATTTTTAAAAAATATATTTTTCTAGCCCTTATGGCTGCCAAGGGAACCTTGAAAACCTAAATGCAACAATGGTGTCTTCTTTTGACCGCAGATCATCCAAAACGTAGTTCTTGAAAGGCATTGGATAGTCTCATCCATCTGTGTTTTAGCTCTGAAATATAATATTTCCTATTTTTATACTAGCACTGTTAACTATTTTATTGCTGATTATTTACTAGAAACATCCTCAGTGTGCTTATATCAAGATGCTTATATGGTCCCCATCACATAGTAGGTGAGTGCCTTACAGTTTTTAACACATTTATCCTCATGACACCTTTCTGTGGTAGAGAAGTCCATTTTACAAAGGTGGCTTTGAGGCACAGAGTGCCCAAGGTATTTAGGCTCCTAGCTTCCACTGATATTTCATTTAACTTGCCAAGGGCTTGGCTACACTGGAGAGTTACAGCGCCAGTGGTGGCTTTACAGCGCAGTAACTTACTCCCTGTCTACACTGGCAAGGCACATACAGCGCTGTTTCTCCCTGGCTACAGCACTGGTGTACTCCACCTCGACAAGGAGAATAAAGAGAACAGCGCTGGTGCTGCAGCGCTGAAGTGCCAGTGTAAACAGTGATTAATCTTACTACGCTGTAACTGACCTCTGGAATTTTCCCATAATGCTTTTAAGTAAAGATAACGCTCTTTCTTTTGTTGTGAACTCGGGGCTCCCAGATCTGCTTATCTAAAAAACAAACACAGCTACTGTTTGCTCAAGCAGAGGCAGGCAGGGGTATGAATGTCCACAGCTAGTGTTTGCTTGAGGAGAGAAGCAGCATGGCTTGTGGGGGGAGGAGGGGTCCGTTTAGGAGCAGCTGCTTATCTGGTCTGTGAGGAAAAAACAAAAGGCTATTTGCATTTAGTGAATGAGAGAGGGGTGGGGGACGGGGTCGGAACTTGCAAGGCAGGGAGCTGACACAGAAATCCACTCTCTCTCTCCCCCATGCTCCCTGTCACACTCCACCCCATCCTCTCTTTTGAAAATCACGTTGCAGCCACTTGAATGCTGGGATAGCTGCCCATAATGCACGACTCCCAACACCACTGCAAATGCTGCAAATGTGGTCACACTACAGCGCTGCTAGCTGTCAGTGTGGCCACACTGCATCGCTTTCCCTACACAGCTGTATGAAGACAGCTTTAACTCCCAGCGCTGTACAGCTGCAAGTGTAGCCAAACCCCAAGACCTCTGTTGTGAAGCAGCGACTTGAACTGAATCACAGGCTTAACCATGGCCCCAAATCACCAACTGCCTCCCATGCTTCCCAACTGCCAAATGCTAAATTGTCTCTACTCATGTCTCATTTGCCAATTAACCACTTTCCCTATCAGCTTCTATG
The DNA here is from genome assembly GCF_007399415.2 of Gopherus evgoodei. Lineage (NCBI taxonomy): Eukaryota > Metazoa > Chordata > Testudines > Testudinidae > Gopherus > Gopherus evgoodei. The sequence continues at coordinate 10,041,722 of NC_044326.1, forward strand.
ATTCAGTAATGTGCACTCATTAGAAAAATAGAAATGCGTCTGCAGCAGAACTTCCAATCTGCCGCAGTAGTGCCAAAGAATACAGGTTCAGTGGATTTGATGACAAATAGATTTAATCTCAATTATAATTGACCAAGCTTTAGGTGACAAATGGACAGAAGCTCTGGAAATTATTGTGTGGGCTGTGGGAGATTCTTGGATCAGATGGACACACAAATGTACACAGATCTATGGCAATTAATATTCAGGATTAAAGGAGTGTTGTGATCTGGAGGAATGAGGGAGGAAAAAGCTATCTTTTGTATGGCTTAAAACTAGCATTTAGACATCTGAGTCTAGGATGGCAATCCAAACGAGTTCTTCAGGTGACAAGGAGTGGATGGCAGAGATGCTCTTTTGGGATGTTGATTGACAAGGTGTCAGTTTTCTGTGGGAGGGAAAAGCCACTACATTCTTCTGTTGGATCCCTGATTAGGTGTTTATTTGGGATGTTGGAGTCCTTCCATCTGGCTCACCATTGGTCTTTGGAGTTGTCATAAACAGATGGTTAAGGGTTAATGCCTCTTTTACCTGTAAAGTGTTAAAAAGTTCACCTAGCTTAGCTGACACCTGACCAGAGGAACCAATGGGGGAACAAGATGTCTCAAAAGGAAAGAGGGAAGTTTTTCCTTTGTTGAGAGTTTCAGTTTCAGCCAGAGTGAAAAAGATCAAGGAACCAGCCTCTTATTAGAGTAGTAAGTTTTAGAAAGGAATAAATAGGTTTATGTTTATTTCTTTGTAACCTGTCTTATGCATTTAGAGGTAGAATCAAATTGGGTATTTAGGTATTTTTTTGTGTAACTAAATTTGTACCCAGGGGAACATCCTCTGTGTTTTGAATCTGTTGTCTGTGAGAGTAGCTGGTATGCTAATCTCTCCCAGAGGGTTTTCTTTTACATTTCTTTTCTTTAATTAAAAGCATTTTTCTTAAGACCTGATTGATTTTTTTCCTTGTTTTTAGATCCAAGGTGGTTGGATCTGGATCCACCAGGAGTTGGTGGGAGAAAGGAGGGGGATGGTTAATTTCTCCTTGTTTTAAGATCCAAAGGATTGGATCTGGACTCACCAGGGAATTGGTGAAGGAGTCTCTCAAGGCTACCTGGGGGGGAAGGTTTTTGGGGGAAAGGGAGTGCTCCAGACACTGAAGATTCTGGATGGTTGCAGCAATACCAGATCTGAGCTAATAATTAAGCTTAGAAGTGTCCATGTAGGTTCTCACATCCGTACCCTAAAGTTCAGAGTGGGGAAGGAACCTTGACAGGAGTTAATCCCTACATCTTTGAGCTCGTGCGCTGCAAGCCAAAAAGGCTTTCTGGATTTGAGTCAAAATTCAGTATATTATTTCATTCTTCATGTATTTGTTCCATCACATACAATGGAACATGTGAAGAATTCATGTTGCGATGAATTTGGGGTGTATTTGCACCGGTACAGGAAGCCATGGTGATGGCATTCATTTTTCTTTCTCTAAGAATCCAAAAACCCACTCTCTCTCCCCCCACTCTCCCTGCCACACTCCACCCCACCCCACCCCATTTGAAAAGCATGTTGCAGCTACTTGAACCGTGGGACAGCTGCCCATAATGCAATGGTCCTAATGTTGCTCCAGATGCTGCAAAAGTGGCCACACCGGTGCTTTGGCCACTGTCAGTGTGGCCAGACGGCAGCACTTTCCCTACTCAGCTGTACGAAGGTGGGTTTAACTCCCAGCACTGAACATCTACAAGTGTAGCCATCCCCTTAGGGTCAAAATTAAGTGATTTAAACTTTTGAATTAGGCTTGTTATGAATGGGCTAGTGAATGGTTGGAATTGTTCATTAAAAGAGATTTACTAAGAATGTTTTGACATGTAATATTGACAATTTGATTTAATGGTTTGCAAAGCTGCAACTCTTTTGAATATCAACAACTACTCTCATTAAATCATTGTCTGAACCACCCTCCATAATTTCCCAAAACTGCAAAAATTCAAACCAATAAAAATTGGGTGGTCGGGGGGGGGGATGCACTTAACCTGTCATTCTGTAAAAGTGTGGGGTTGTTGGCATAGAGAGGATTAAGGATATTGCCCCAAGTAATTCTAGGATACATCCGGAAGGCTTGTGGGACCCCGACTCAAGCTGGTGCTGGGTATACACATGAAAGCAATAGGGCTTGGACCCTAGGTCCCAGTTTAACATGGGCTCGGACCCTTCAGCCCTGCAGGGTCCTGGGACCCAAGGTTAGAACCCTAGGTAAACGCAACTGGTATTTGGATGCAAGGGGAGTTACGATGGAACCCAGGCTTAGATTGCTGTGTGGACAGACCCTCCGTGCTTTGCTCCCTATGGTTCTAGCTCACATAGTTTGTCACATGACTCGAAGACTGTTGAATTATGTAGTTATACATTCTGAGAACACAGATAAAATATTTGCATATTAGGGGCCTGATTTCCAGAGGGACTGAAGTCAGTGGCAAGAGTAGGTGCTCAACACCTTGAAAATCACACTACTTAACCAGGTGTCTACATCTGAAAGAGGGGCAGAGGAGTGTGCGGCTCCAATAGTTAGCAGCCAAGTTGTTGCAATGTTTTCTTATCTTTAAGGAGGGCTCTCTTGTTGCGCTGAGTAAGATTCACTGGGAAGCTCCTGGGAACAGGGACTCCTCAGAGATTGATTATTTTATTGTGGTTACTGGTACTTTCTTTGAACAAGTGATGGTGTAATGCATTTATACATGAAGTTTACTCTGATCTCCTGGGATTGACTGATTCGGGTGAAGGAGGAGTGTAGTTCTAATGGTCTGATTCTGACACTGTTACTCACCTAAAGTAATTCCTTACTCTGCAAATAGTTCTGCTGATTGCAGTGGGACTACCATTGGAGTAAGGTTCTACTCAATCTGAGTAAGGGTGTCAGAGCTGGAGCCCACATGCAGTAGCTTTCCACTGGTCCTGAGCTGTACCTTCTCTGCAACGCTGAACCATTATTATTCCTGCCTTCTCTTTCTCCAAGAACTGACTTCTGGATTTAGACCGAGGGAATGGATGCTGCTTTCTAAAGTGCTTGTTCAAGGCTGTGAGGACGCAAGTAGCACAGCAGCAGTAAAAACTGTGATATAAAGCAGAAGAACAGATTTAGAAAAATTGATTCCATACCCTTTGAGATTTTTCAAGTGACCTCACTCATGACTTACTAGCAGTGATACATTCTTTTAAACCCTATTTAAGAACTTTGGTACAGATTTAAAAAGTATCTGCTTTTTCAGGCGCAAACAAAATTCAGTGAATGTGCCTCTCAGATTTGAGTATCTGTATGCTGTAGTTATGTGCATGTCAGGATTTATGCTGGACATTTATGGGCTCTCTTCTGAAAATCTGATCCCAGAATACTAAACATTGTTAAATGTTCTTGGGTACCATGTTGATGGACACTTCATAAATATTTATAGAAAAACAGGATGACAAAAATAACTTCTGTTTATCTAGTATCTCCTGGTCCTAATTGGTTGTAATCTGTTATTTGTATGAAGTTTCTTTGAATTAAGGGACACATTTTGTCCTCTAATCTACAAATTCTTTGGAGGTGGGACTCTCTTACCATGTGTGTGATCAATGCCTAGCAAACCATGGTAGCTACTAGAATACAGACATTAATCCAAGTTTAAAAAATCAAACCAAAATATACAATATAAAACACAATTTAGCAAGAAATATTTCTACTCTCATTTTGCAGTTTTATTTTATTCTGCGAAAACAAACTAAACACTTATTTTAAAAATACATAATTTATGTTTAATTACTTTCTTGCGCCTTTTTACATTTTTTGACCTAAAGTCCGGAGACTATTTACTCTCAATCTGTGTTACTGATTGGATGTTTTTAGTTCTTTCTCCAGACAGAAAACAAGGTCAAGCTTATTAAGTTCTGACCTTGTAATTATAAAGTCAGATCCTCTCCTACTTGGCCTGATCCTGTACATTTCATCTTTTTTTTCCAATTCAGATTAAACCAATACTACACCATAATTAGAAATAAAATGATGCAACTTTAATAGCCCTCTACAATAGGTGTGTAAATAAACAAGTTGTAATCACAGTCATTACACCAAATGTTGCATCATTAAACTGCTGACCCTACCAATGGACAAGAGCTGTTCAGCTCAAATAACATTTTATTGCAGGTGAGAGATTCCATTTATTGTCTTCTGTGAATGACTGCTATTGACTTTCCTACTCTGGAAAGTCTTGCCCCCAACATAGAAGCAAGTGCTTTCATTAAAATATGATGAATACTCTGACATCTCCATTTAGGAAACAAGTGCTAATGGTAGTGGAGGGTTACAAAATAGTGACCAGTCAAGTGCATTCTTGTCTGGGATTTCCTTACCGGTTTGTCAGGAGGGATCTTCCTGAGTTCCCTAAACCAGGGCAGGGACCTTATCTTCTCCATGCGTTGTATAAATCGGAACATATTGTCAATGCCTGAGAAATTAGGAATAATAATTTTCTCATACAACATCTTCTACCATGACAAAGTTCCCAAAAGAGAAGTAATATCTTTTATTCAACCAACTGGTTAGAGAAGCAAGTTTTTGAACTACACAAAGCTCTTTACCCCACCAAACTTGTCTCTTAAATACCCTGGGACCAACACTACTACAACAACACTGCATGCAGGTGTTCACAAAGGCATCTAAAATGATCAATAACATATTAATGCCCTATCTTTTGCCAAATTTGATGTAAATCCAGCTGTTGCTTTCATATCCTGATATTGTCATCGGCAGAGATAACAGCTAGAACCCAAACATGTAAGTTGACTAAGGTCCTTTGGGGTATGTCTACACTACAAAGCTAAGGTGTGATTGTAGCGTGGTTTGCCATAATTTAGCTAGCATCATTAATAATAGTAGTTGGGGGGGAGGAGTCTGTACAGATTCAGCATGGTCTAGTAATCTGAGTGTGTTTAGACTGAAGTTTGTGGGAGCTTCCACTTGATATATGATGAAGTGATGAACTTGCATTATCAAGTACGGAGCTGAACAGTTTCTGATGCACATTTCTGGGGGAAGGTCTGCGACTGGAAATTTGCTGGTATTGCCTTGTACGTAATTCACGAGTGGCTGGCCGGAGCATTCATGTAATATAGTTGTGAGTGATTTGTCAGGCTAGAGGCTGTCTGTGAACTGGCCAGGAGTGGTGTAAATGGCACCTCAGGGAAACAAGATGGACGAGCAACTGTTGATTAAAGAGACAAGCTTTTGGGCTTCACAAAGCTCTTCTTCAGGTCTGGGAAGGGACCTCACTGTGTTACAGCTAAATAAAAGGTGCAGCAGATTGTTGAGCACAAAGAGTTAACACATTTCAAGGGACATTCAAAGTGAAATAGCCAGTTAACACATTGACAGTCATGGCACAAAAAAAAGGGGGTGGTGGTTAATGGGTTACAGATTATTGTAATAAATCATAAATCCAGAGTCTGAATTGGGATCATGACTTCTAGCATCTAGGAAAATTATGTATTTAATCTCCAAAGCTCATCTTCTGAAGGTAGTTTTGTGCAGGTTTCCTTTTAGGATGAGGACTGAGAGGTTTGATGTGGAGTTAGCGCATTTGTGAAGAGCATTCTTCCAGGAGCGATAGGGTGTTTTTTGTCTTTTCATTTTTCTGTGTGAGTTCAGTCGAATATGTAGTGATTATCTGGTTTCATCCATATAATTGCTATTGGGGCTTTTCATGTACTGGATGAGATACACTGTATATTGTAATAGCATGTGTAGGACCCAGGGACCTTGAAAAGTGTGTTGTGGGAGGTATTGATAATCCTAGCAGTGAAGATATGCTTGCAGGTTTTGCATCTGTGCTGGCAGCTTTGAGTAAGGGTGCACTGTTTGTAGGTAGCTTGTTTCCAGTGATGAGATTTGTGAGCCTAAGACGTTGTTTGAAGTCCAGAAGAGGTGGAGTTGGGAAAGATTTCTTTCAGGATGGGGTTCCCATCGAGTATGGGTTTTGCCAGTGGATTTATACTGGCATACGTCTGCAGTAATGCACTGGTGAACTAGGCCCTCAGTATCTAAAGCAAGTGCAATTAACCAAAATGGGCAAGGGTTGACTTCTCAGGAGTGCTTGGATTAGCAATTAACATTTGCAAAATCAGCAGTAATTGAGGTAGCATTAAAAAAATTGATAGTGCAACTGTTGGCATGAGACATCATGATGTGTTTTTAATGTCTAGCATGATATATTAAGTGTTACGCTCTGATGCACCTGTAGTCTGATCTATAGATTATATATTGATTATATTGATTAATTAAGAATTCCCAGTTATCACTTTGAGGGTTGACAAGTTCTTGTCCCAGGATCAGGCCTAGTATTATTCAAATTATTATACAGTTGGGAACCCCAATGTGCACAGCTGCACAGTCACACTATAGGAACTCTTCTATATTTACAAATAGTTTATTAATATATTGAGCACAGTTAGACTCACCCCAACTCAGTAAGGTAGATAGAGATACTTCAGAATGTACATCTGCACATTCATATATTGACATCATCCCTTGTAAAACAACATGAAATGTTACCCATCATCTTCCTCATCACCATCACCTTCCCCCTCATCAGTGGTCATTATTCTGGCACCTCCCAAGGACTACATCTTTCTCCTACTGCCCCATAGACTGGGATGCAACTTTTAGAATATGATACGCTGACACCACTATGTTTGATGCATACTTAGTAGGGTTATTTTCCCCTTTTCCTTATTTGTATATCCTCACCTTACTAATGTTGGTGTGTCTTTCTTCTACAGGTTAGTATATCAATGATCTCAACTTATTATCAGATACGTCAATTCATTGCCATGACACTCTTGTGGTTGGGTCATAGTCCTGTGGTTGGAAATTCCCCTAGAACACTCTATTTTCAGCTCCATGCTTGGGGTTTTCCGTTGGGCTGTATATCTGTTCAAAGTTTATCTGTTCAAAGTTCATAGGCCTCAAGCCTTATGCCAACTTGCTGAAGCTAATGTCTTACAGGATACAGACCTGCAGATTCCTTGCATTACTGCTGAATGTAATGCAAAACAGTGAATATAATAAAGGCAAGTCAGCCCTATGGGCTAGACACCCCAGAATGGCAAATCCCAAACACAAGGAAATCAAAGCAAGATGTGCAGGTAGGTGGTGAATCAAAATATGTAATAAACATGAAGCAGTTAAGTCAGCAACAGTCTGAACAAAACATAACAGTCCAAAGTATGAAAAGTATGTAGTACTTTGAGTAACTGCACATACTCAACATTACATATGCATACACATAGGAACAGGAAAACTGAGTTCATGGAGCATGAAGCACCGAGCAGGAAGACATGTGCACAGTCATCAACTAAGAAAATCACTCTTTTAACCAAGGGCTGAACCAAAAATAAATTAAAAAATAATTGACTTTTCTGGAACTTGATCATAACACAGGATTTGAGAAACCCTATATTAATGAATCATTAAATTGTTTCAAGTCTATTCAGAAGCAGACTTCAGCCATTTTTCATTGGCATAAAGGATTTATGTGGCCATTAATTTTGGCTCTGCTCAAGGCTGACCTGCTAAGAAAAGGAGACTGCCCGCTATGGAGACAAGTAACTGAATGTGAGGATATAACATAGCTTTAAAACTGAGATGGTTGGGGTTAGTGTATTTTAACTTTTCTCTGACTCAGAGCAATTGACTTTTATTTTCCTATTCAATCCTTCACCCACTGCCATTCTGGAATCTAGTATTAATATGAGAGCCTAATAAAGTCCCAGTCTATTCAGGGTAGTTTTATTTGCATCTTAATCAGTAAAGAAATATATGTAATCTATATCTGTTTAAAAATTAAATTTACTTTAATAGTGACAAAAAGAGCATTGTGGGAAATTGAGCTTTTTTGGGACAACACATGTGCTTAAAGTAAAGCATTCCTCAACTATACCTGCTGCATTGGGGCCTATATAGTCAGAGAACAACTTTAGTGGCAGAACTACTGCATGCATTAAAAAAAAAATGTGAACTTGCTGCTGTTAAGGAAACTGCAAGTGACCTGATCTAGCAGAAAATATCTGCCAGCTCCAAGGAAAACCAACTTATGTGGAAGTGTTTGTGTCATTAGTTTCTGAAATTAGGTGTATTTCTAAAAGATAAGAACGGCCATACTGGGTCACACTAAAAGTCCATCTAGCCCAGTATCCTGTCTTCCGACAGTGGCCAATTCCAGGTGCCCCATAGGGAATGAATAGAACAGGTAATCATCAAGTCATCCATCCCCTGTCACTCATTCCCAGCTTCTGGCTAACAGAGGACTCCATCCCTGCCCATCCTAATAGCCATTGATGGACCTATCCACCATGAACTTTTGGTGACTCCTAGTTCTTGTGTTATGAGAAAGAGTAAATAACACGTCCTTATTTACTTTCTCCACACCAGTCATGATTTTATAGACCTGCTCTATCTATTTTATAAATATGCTCTAGCTCAACAGAAGTTATGAGTTTGATGTAGGCTGCTGAGTGAAATTCTAGAGCATGTGTAATGCGGTATTGCAGGGCAGACTAGATGGTCACAGTAACCCATTCTGGCCTTAACATCTATATGTTGGGAAGGTAAGTTATTTGCGGGGTTTGTGGGGTTTTTTTTGTTTGTTTTTGTATATATCCCAAACAACATTTTCACTTCACTTATCTTAGTAAACTGTCGTATTTTTTTTTCGGTTTGCTGACAAGTGGCAGTTCTGTTACATACATGTCTTACTATGGGCACAGTATTAGTTTTATTGGCTTCTCAAGTTTCATGATATCCCCCTCTAAATGAATGCAGGTTTCACCTCTTTGCTAATATGGAGACAGTGTTTCTGTAAGCAAGAAATGTTAATGCACAGTATTGTAGAAATGTCAAATTTAGTTGGCAACAGATATTTGCTTACAGTAGAATCTCAGTTATGAACTGACTAGTCAATGACACACCTTGTTTGGAACCAGAAGTACGCAATAAGGCAGCAGCAGCAGGAAAAAAAAAAGTGAATACAGTACAGTACCATGTTAAATGTAAGCTACTAAATAAATAAAGGAACACAGCATTTTTCTTCTGCCTAGTAAAGTTTCAAAGCTATATTAAGTAAATGTTCAGTTGTAAACTTTGGAAGAACAACCCAACAGTTTGTTCAGAATTATTAACATTCCAGAGTTATGAACAACCTCCGTTCCCAAGGTGTTTGTAACTCTGAGCTTTTACTGTACTTGAATTATTCCTCTTGGTTGTAATCATGTGTGTCTCTTATACTGAGTTGCATGTTTCACTGATCATCATTAAGTCTAAATTGTTACACCTTTAATGAGTTATTTCCATCCTGTTTTCTTCTGTGTCACAAATTATGGCTGAACTTATATCTCACGAGTATATTTTAACTATTGCTTATGGAAACCAATATGTCAGCATAAAATTGTCAGCTGTAACATGTTTTCTCTGCCATGCCCCAGTGGCCTTGAAACTACTGAAAAATGATTATATTGTCATAGAAAAATATTCTTTTAAATGTTGTCTTTCCACATAGAGATGAGTGTTTTATGCATAGTGAAATTTTGGAAAACCATCAACTAGCATTAGCTTCAGGTTTACAAAATGGTGTCAGTGCTCTTACCTTTGGATTCCCCTTCCACGTTACTGCTACATCTCAATAAAGGCTAGTTTTGCTGTGTTTTTATTGCAAAATAAAAATCTTTTGCTGACATCTTTTGCAGTTAATATTACCTCATAATAGGTTTTAATTCCAGCACTGCTTCAAGGCAAATAATCATTTTTGTGCTGGCTATTCAGAAATACACAGTTAATGGCATTAATTAGTGATAATCTAATACTGCACTCTTTATAGCGGATTGGTGAAAAAATAAAATAGGCTTGATGATTGCACCCTAATGCAATTCTAGGTAAGCCAAAGGGGAAAGTGCTGAAGGTTGCAAAACATTTGTTTTAATGGTGTCCAGGGATTACTTAAACAATGAAGAGATTGGAAAATTGTTGTGGTAGGGTATTGCCACACCTTGGATGGATGATGGGACACAAAGCTTGTTTCAAACCTTTGAGAAAGAGCAATCTCCCAGCGTAACACTCTTCCTGAAGTGTTTCATGGAAATGATCAAATAGTCCTACAGACATAAAAAAAAATATCATGGCCTCTTCTGACCTGTACCTTTGCTGGACTGAATATTTAAGCAACAGTGTGTGCTTCATACACACATGTACTCTCTCCAGCAGCACCAATCCCCCAATGTTTCTAAGGATCAAAAAAGTGGAGGCCAATGAAGGCGGGTGTCTATTTGTATTGGAGGAAAGAGGGAGAAAGAGATGTGAGGACAGGTAAGTGTTTGCAGTGCCCTATGCTGGTAGCATAGCATCCTGGTCTATAATCCGGGATGGCCATCTATATCTTCTGTAAAGGGGCTAGGTGCTTCTGTAATAAAAATAAATAAAAATGCAAAATATCCTTATGCTTTAAACAACTCCTCCTAATAGTCCCATAAAGAAAACATAAATTAAAAATCTTTTCTTACTTATTAGGATTTCCTTGTATCTCAGGAAGAAAATGACATTCCTCAGCCACTTCCCTGTCATCTACATCTTCCTACTCTCATCTGTCTTCTCCCCTTCAGATTTTTTTTTGGGGTTCCATTTATTTTATATAATCATAGACATGTCAGGCTGGAAGGGACCTAGAAGTTACCAAGTCCAGCCTCCTGTGCTGAGGTAGAATCAAGTAAACTTAGACCATCCCTGACAGGAGTTTGTCCAACATATTCTTAAAAACTTCCAATGATGGGGGTTTCACAACCTTTCATGGAAGCCTATTCCTGAGCTTAACTACCCTTAGTTAGAACGTTTTTCCTTATGTCTAACCTAAATCTCCCTCACTGTAGATTAAGCTCATTACTTCTTTTCCTACCTTCAGTGGACATGAAAAACAATTGATCAGTCCACTTTATAACAGCTCATAACATATTTGAAGACTGTTACCAAGTCCTCCTCAGTTGTCTTTTCTCAAGACTAAGCATGCCTAGGTTTCTCAACCTTTCCTCATAGATCAGGTTCTCTAAACACTATAACATTTTTGTTCCTCTCCTCTAATTTTTCTTGTCCTCAAAGTTCTTGCCATTCCTCCCAGCTTGGTGTCACTGCAAATTTTATAAGGATACTCTTCACTTTGTTATTCAAGTCATTAATGAAAATATTGAATAGTACCAGACCCAGGATGGACACTTGCTGAATCCCACCAGATATTACCTCCCAGTTTGACAGACAGCCACTAGCTACTCTGAGTATGGTCTTTCAACCAGTTGGGCACCCACCATATTATATTTTCACCTAGATCACATTTCTCTAGCCTGCATATGAGGATGTTGTGTAGGACTGCCAAAAGCCTTACTGATCTATCTATGTCTACAGATTTCCCCACTCAGCCAGTAATACTGTAAAAGAAAAAAATTTGGTTTGTTTGGCATGGTTTGTTGTTGAAAAATCCATGCTGGCTATTCCTTAATGCTATTATCCTCTAGGTGCTTACAAGCTGATGGCTTATTAATTTATTGCAGTATCTTTCCAGGTATCAAAGTGTGGTCTATAATTTCTCGGGTCCTCAGTTCCCGTTTATAAACATAAGAACTATGTTTGCCCTCCTCTAGTCCTTTGTGACCTCCACTGTCCTCCATGAGTTCTCAAGATAATTGCTAATGGTGCCGAGATTGCTTCAGCTGGACCCTCAAGTACTCTAGGATGAATTTCGTCAGGCCCCACTGACCTGAATACATCTATCTTTCGATCTTTTCTATTCGACATTGGTAAGGCCTCATCTGGAGTACTGTGTCCAGTTTGGGGCCCCACACTACAAGAAGGATGTGGAAAAATTGGAAAGAGTCTAGCTGGGGCAACAAAAATGATTAGGGGGCTGGAGCACATGACTTATGAGGAGAGACTGAGGGAACTGGGATTGTTTAGTCTGCAGAAGAGAAGAATGAGGGGGGATTTGATAGCCGCTTTCAACTACCTGAAAGGGGGTTCCAAAGAGGATGGATCTAGTCTGTTCTCAGTGGCAGCAGATGACAGAACAAGGAGTAATGGTCTCAAGTTGTAGAGGGGGAGGTTTAGGTTGGATATTAGGAAAATCTTTTTCACTCAGAGAGTGGTGAAACACTGAAATGGGTTACCTAGGGAGGTGGTGGAATCTCCTTCCTTAGAGGTTTTTAAGGTCAGGCTTGACAAAGCCCTGATTGGGATTATTTAGTTGGGAATTGGTCCTGCTTTGAGCAGGGGGCTTGGACTAGATGACCTCCTGAGGTCCCTTCCAACCCTGATATTATATTATTCTGTGATCTTATCTAAATATCCTTGAACCTGTTTGTCTCCCTTGTTGTGAAAAATAAATGTGTTTACTATCTAATTCCCATTAACCTTTTTAGTGAAGACCAAACTAAATAGGCATTCTTGATGTCATCATGTATTAGCTCCACTTCCCTGCTAAGCAGAAGACCAACACTTTCATGTGTCTCCTTGAAAGTTGCAAAGCTATATCAGAAGTTTTTCAAGTATGTTTGAACTTTTTTCCTCATGGAGAAGATGCAGAAAATCCCACTCACCTTTCCTTTGCCGCAACTGAAAAACTGTTGAGGAAGCATAGTGAACAGCTGTAGCTTCTCAGAGAAGGGAGAAGGGGAAAAAGATTTTAAAAAAGTAAAGTATCAGCCTTTAAAAATGGTTACTAGGTGCTTAGAGTAGTTTAGCGATGTGCGAGTTGTGGTGGGTACCCTGATTCTCTGATTTAAAGAAAAATAAAAGTCCAAGGGAGAAGTAATTGATACAAGTCACTACACCCAGATGACAGAGGAAAAGGACACATAGTTCAAGGGAAGAATTCAATATGTTTTGAAATTTCTTAATCACCTTTTCTTGATGCTAAAGACAGGTAAATGTTTATAAATGGGGTAATCCTGCTCTCTGGGAAATTAATTTGCTTTACCCATAAGAGGTGCCTTGATATTATATTTAATGTGGTTGGTAAATAAAAGTACTTCCCAAATAGCATCAAAGCTGTGGACCAATCAGGTTGCAGCTTTTCCTAATTTAACTGAATAACAAAGTTTATAGTATTGCTTCCACTGTTGATGTTTTCTTTTCTCCGTGGGCATGCTATGTTCCGAAGGCTCAGCATCTGTGTGTGGCTTTTTCCCTCCTTGAATTAACACTCGATATACTGGTCATTCAGAATGCGCTGTGATACATAGTTTCAGTCACACATTTGTGTAATATTATGGATTGAGTATAGATTGCTACAGGACCGAATTTTAATCTGATGGATTGACGTGGTGCAGAAAATGAGGCTGTTAATAAACTATCTCAACCAGAGAGCACAATGTTGCCTGCTTTTTAAACTACCATGTGCCTAGACACCACAACGAGCAACATACATTCCATTAAATCAGGAGTCAGCAACCTTTCAGAAGTGGTGTGCTGAGCCTTCATTTATTCACTCTGATTTAAGGTTTCGCATGCCAGTCATACATTTTAATGTTCTTAGCAGGTCTCTTTCTATAAGTCTATAAAATATAGCTAAACTTTTGTTGTATGTAAAGTAAATAAGGTTTTTTAAATGTTTAAGAAGCTCCATTTAAAATTAAATTAAAATGCAGAGCCCCTAGGACCGGTGGCCAGGACCCAGGCAGTGTGAATGCCACTGAAAATCAGCTCGCGTGCCTCCTTCGACACTCGTGCCATAGGTTGCCTACCCCTGCATTAAATAAACCAAAATGCATGTCATACCAATAACTAGCAGTGAAGTAGAGCAGTAAAGCAGAAGTTCTTTTGCAGAAAGAGTTAAGAGAAGACCTCTTTGTGGGAGTGCAATTAAAATGAAAATTTAACAGCTTTGGGGTAAACAAGTGACTTGACGTACTCAGTTTCCGTTCACAGTCCTATATTTAATCTGACTATGTCAATAAGTGGATGTATTTATTTGGGCTTCATTTTGTATTGCTCATTAGACTAATTTATTGGTTTTATGTGTTAGATAAGTAATATCATATTATAACAATGTCTGTTAGTGTTTGAACAAATACTGTTAAGGAGTCTCCAGCAATAATTTTGAAATGCAAAGGTGTTTTATGAATAATGTTATTGCCATTAAGCATAGTATTTGAAGTAGTCCCGTAACCGAGGAGGCATGTGCTACCACACACAAAGGCTATATCTGCACTACCCTTCAGTTTGGACTCTGGGGGTGAATAATAGTGCGCACCAAAGTGCTGTGCTGTAACTCTGTGTGGACACTGCGGTGTGAACTAAAAGGTTCCCAGTATGCATTAACGTAAACTAGAAATCTCTTCGTTTGTGCCCTCAGCTTTCACACAGGGGAGTTACAGTGCAGCACTATGGTGCACAATACTGTTTCCATCTATGTAGTGTGAACTGCGGGACAGAGTAGCCAAACCCAAAGTAAAGAAGCTAGTACTATTAGAAACACCGATCTGGAATCCTTGGTCTGGCTAAGTAGGTCAAGGATGAGCCTAAGAGTGAAAGTTGCTTTAAACCACATTTGTTTTCCAAACCCTAAGAAAAACTGGGTGCCGGCCCAGCTTCTGCCATAAATTAGTGGCCGGAAGGTTTCTCTAGCTCACAATTAACTATCCTTGGCTCCAAGGAGACATTCTAGCAGTCACGAATTGCTGAGAGATTGAAATGTCTCTTTTTCCTCAAAGAAAGCCTCCTGCACTGGGGGGCTGAGATGGGGGGAGAAGGGGATTATGCTGGAGCAGCTATGGTGTCTATCCCAAGTAGTGATTTTCCTCCTACAAGAAAGATCCTTAGATAAGATCAGCCCATGACTGCCATCTTAAACAAAAGAAAAAGAAAAGATGAAAATGAAATAGGACATTGTCTGCATAGTACCCTTGTGCATTGGCAGGAATAATTCTAACCAAGAAGAATTCAGCTGCAGCCCATACCTGCCAACAGTCCCTGGTTTTGCAGGGCTCTCTCACGTTGACTGTATCCAGCCTCCTCTCCTAATTAAAGTAGAACATTTCCTGCATTCGGTAGTGCCTGCAGCAAATGGTGCATACTGTTGGCAGGGGTAGAAGTACAGAAGGCAGCAGCTTCTGCTGCCCTAGGGCATGCTCAGTGACTGCTGAGAAGCTCAGGGTTGGGGAGTAACACTGCAGCTGGATGGGCTGGGGTGGAAGGTGAGGGCTGAGTATGGCACAGACTTGACCCAACAGCTGCAGTGGGGATGGCTACACAGGGGCTGGACACAACGGTTCCACTTTGGAGACTAGAAATATTGGGAGGTATGTTACCCACTGATCTTTTCCCACTTGTTTTTCAAAAACAAACGTGTTCATTCTGATATGCTACAAACATAATTCTAGACTGATAAATGGATTAAAATGACAGTTGGATGCAAGTGAAATGTATGCAACTGAGGAAGGAGTCCAGATAACAGAAAGATGTTGCAACACAGCTGAACGGGCAGCGTTCAACCCTCTTACTTTCCATAGTATCACTACAAGTGGATGTATGTAGTATGCCAGTAAAAAAGTGTCTGATTCTGTAACCCAGGCCTTCAGCCTTCCTGAATAGATACACCGAGTGCCATTCAGTTCACTATTTAGTCTTTAAAATAATGACCTGTGTGCTCCTAGTGAACATTAAAGCTGCCATAGCACCTCTCATGAGAGTAGGGGAATTCCACCTGCCCTTATCCAAATATCCCTTCCATTGCAGCTTTTCTGTGTGCTGTCTACTGGATCCAACCTCAAAAGTAGCTACACGTCAGTCAGACTGCTTATGCGGCATATATTGTTGAAATAATACTTCCAAAATCAGATCATTATGCTTCTCTTATGTTCAGAGAAATTAATCTTAGTTTAGTGAGCAAAATCTTACAACTATGCGAAGAGATAAAAGCTGTGAGGAAAAATACACCATAATAGGTCAGTACTTTTATGGAAGATCTTAATCCTGCGTTCCTCAGTGTGATCTGCTGAATACCCATGCACAGGCGGATTACAGTTTTGTGGCGCTCTGCGCCAGAGCAAGTGAGGGCCCCTCCTCACCCCTTCCACCTGTAGTCCCACTCACCCTCATCCCAGCCTGGCACTCCTGCCAGGGAGTGGGGTTCGGGGTTCAGGGGCTTGCCCTGTCCCATGCCTCCTGCTCATTGCTTCTGCTGTGGAGTGGGGCAAGCCCCTGTGCCCTGACCCTGCTGCCTGACAGGAGCACCAGGCGGGCGGAGAGGGTGGGGTGCAAGGAAGCCCATTTTTGCTGGCCCCCCTGGGGATGAGCCCCAATGGCCCAGTGACTAATTCACAATTGTACTTGTGCCTAAATTCCTATATCTTTGCAAAACATTGATAAATAATATTCTGTTCCTATGTAGCATTTTCCATCCAAGGTCTCAAAGCACTTTACAGACATTAATGACAGAAGCCTCACAACATCCCTGCGATACACATGACACAAGTATTTTCTAGTTCTGATTTTTCAGAGATGGAAATTGAGTATCAAAGTAGTTAAGTGACTAGCTAGCATCAGACAAAAGCTGTCAGAGCAGTGATTAGAACTGCTTTCCTGGCTCCCAATCCTGTTCTTCGTCCTTCTAAGGACAGAAACATATAAGAGACGTTTCCATCTACAAGTATTTGAAGGAGCTATAGGAGAGAAGAGAATGTTTAGTGTGGTACAGACGTGTAAAAAGATATAAGATTAAACTGAGAAGATAATTTAAACTAAATATCTGGAAAGTTTTCCCAACCATGAGATCTAGTAGACCTCAAAATCTTCTAAAGAAACTGAGTTTAGCATCACTGCTTAAAATACCACCAGAGATATGGGTAGATAATATAAGGCTGAGAGTCAGTAACGGAAGTGGCGGAACTCATGGCTTCAGTGTCTTTCTGTGATCTCCATGAAATTCTGCAGCAGCCAGTGTGGTGATCCCAGGACCGCCTGAGCAACTGACCCTGGGCCAGCCACACCGGTCACTGCTGGAGTGTCCCCAGAAGCAGCTGTACCACCCGCTGCTTGACGGCCCCAGGCAGCTGGCCCTGGGGCCCCCCCAGAGTAGTGGAACCTCGAGGCAGATAAGATTTAGTCAGAGGTATTTATAGTAAAAATCATGGACAGGTCACACTGTACATTTTTATTTATTGCCCATGACCTGTCCATGACCTTTTTTTCACTAAAAATACCCATAATTAAATCTTAGCCTTAAATATAAGTAACACATGCTTTGGCTGGAGGTTCAGTTAAATAAGCTAAAGCAGCAAAGAATCCTGTGGCACCTTATAGACTAACAAACTTTTTGGAGCATGAGCTTTCGTGGGTGAATACCCACTTCCTCAGATGCATGTAATGGAAATATCCAGGGGCAGGTATATATATGTGTGCTAGCAAGCAAGCTAGAGAAAACGAGGTCAGTTCAATCAGGGAGGATGAGGCCCTGTTCTAGCAGTTGAGGTGTGAAAACCAAGAGAGGAGAAACTGGTTCTGTAATTGGCAAGCCCTTCACAGTCTTTGTTCAATCCTGAGCTGATGGTGTCAAATTTGCAGATGAACTGAAGCTCAGCAGTTTCTCTTTGAAGTCTGGTCCTGAAGTTTTTTTGCTGCAGGATGGCCACCTTAAGGTCTGCTATAGTGTGGCCAGGGAGGTTGAAGTGCTCTCCTACAGGTTTTTGTATATTGCCATTCCTAATGTCTGATTTGTGTCCATTTATCCTTTTCCGTAGAGACTGTCCAGTTTGGCCGATGTACATAGCAGAGGGGCATTGCTGGCATATGATGGCGTATATTACATTGGTGGATGTGCAGGTGAATGAACAGGACTCCATTGGCCATCACATACAGCCCCCAGCTAAAACCCCTCCAACGCATCATCAAGGATCTACAACCCATCCTGGACAATGATCCCACACTTTCACAGGCCTTGGGTGGCAGGCCAATCCTTGCCCACAGACAACCTGCCAACCTGAAACATATTCTCACCAGTAACTGCACACCACACCATAATAACTCTTGCTCAGGAACCAATCCATGCAACAAACCTCGATGCCAACTCTGCCCACATATCTACACCAGCGACACCATCACAGGACCTAACCAGATCAGCCACACCATCACTGGTTCATTCACCTGCACATCCACCAACGTAATATACGCCATCATATGCCAGCAATGCCCCTCTGCTATGTACATCGGCCAAACTGGACAGTCTCTACGGAAAAGGATAAATGGACACAAATCAGACATTAGGAATGGCAATATACAAAAACCTGTAGGAGAGCACTTCAACCTCCCTGGCCACACTATAGCAGACCTTAAGGTGGCCATCCTGCAGCAAAAAAACTTCAGGACCAGACTTCAAAGAGAAACTGCTGAGCTTCAGTTCATCTGCAAATTTGACACCATCAGCTCAGGATTGAACAAAGACTGTGAAGGGCTTGCCAATTACAGAACCAGTTTCTCCTCTCTTGGTTTTCACACCTCAACTGCTAGAACAGGGCCTCATCCTCCCTGATTGAACTGACCTCGTTATCTCTAGCTTGCTTGCTAGCACACATATATATACCTGCCCCTGGATATTTCCATTACATGCATCTGAGGAAGTGGGTATTCACCCATGAAAGCTCATGCTCCAAAACGTCTGTTAGTCTATAAGGTGCCACAGGATTCTTTGCTGCTTTTACAGATTCAGACTAACACGGCTACCCTCTGATACTTAAATAAGCTAGTATGTCTAGTATGTGGACAGTTGGATTTTGCCTATCTGACTTTCACAAAGAAGTATATATTTAAGATTTCTGAATTTCTCCACTTTTTATAGATTTTCTTATGAAAACAAGTTAAGCATAAGGGGAGAGAAGGCCAGTTGAAAATGCTAATTGCCAGTCACTTTTTTGAACAGTAGAATTATTTTTGAATGTAATGAACCTCAGCAAGTTGATTAGATGTCAGAATGTTTTGGACTGTCAGTTGTTAAATGAGCCTGTACGGTCTAGGATTGGGACTAACAGTCAGCAGATAATGTTTGTTTTAAATGGGCAAATTAAAGTGTCTCAAATATCATTAAGGCTAACTCCTCAATAGACACCCTTCAAGTGGTTTCCTAAATTAGGAGGCTTGAACCTGCCCATTTGCTGTTTTACCTTGAAGTGGGAAGCATGATCAAGAAATTCAGCAGAGTATCCCCACGTGATAAAGTCTGATGGCCCCACTATTCTCTTTACATTTGTTTTTATCATTATGTTCCCTGATAGCCTCCTCAAACTTCAATTTAATATAAGATGGTGTCATAATCAAACTCTGTTTGCAGATGTTCCAATATCTAACACTTTTTTTTTCTTCATACATGGAGACATTTAGGAAATCTGTCCCTTTCCTAAAACCCCTTAGGAAACTCTGGCCAGATCCCTGTAATATCTTGAGAACCTGGTTGGATCAAAGTTGTAGCCTCAACCCCAAACAGGTCCAATGTGTCAACCCCTTCAACTCCAGAATAACCCAACAAACTTTCTTTCATGGGAGTTCACTCCTCAAATCCTCAGCACTGATGCCCTCCTACCAACTTGATGGGGTGTTGTGTGGGAATCCTGCCACATGCAGCTGCTCAGCTACTGAATCTCTAAGAATGACAACTTTCTAGCTGCTGTAACTCAATGGTGGGGACATTGCCTTTCCTTCCTAGCTGCTAATGGTCACCTATTCATCCCCACTCTTGGTTGATGACTTCTTTTAACATGGGAGATGTGGGTTTCATTGCTTCTTGCCAACGGTCCCCTTTCCTACTTATTTAAGAGAATCCAGCAGCTACAAAACACTGTTCTCCGTATACTGGTCTGCAATCATAACCATGATCTTAGTGTCACTGCTTGCATCTCAGGTAATCAGCGGAATGATGTATATGAATAAAGCAAGCAGGATTTAGCACATATTCCATTGCATTGTAAAAGGGAAGTTTTACATTAATACTATTTTTTTTAAAGCAAGCAACTTGTATGGGGGGTAAGAGGGATGCAATGGAGCTGTGGGAGTGAAAGAGTCAGAATATCTAGAAAAAGGACTGAAAATGTATGAGGAGTTGATGTATTAGCCACTCAAGAATAAATTAATATCTCTAAAATGCTCAGTTTTATCTCTTAAAGGAATGTGCATTTCTTGTCATTTTGTCAGTCTAGCAAGAAAATAATGAGAGAGTTGATAAAATATAGGAGCTATATTGTGAACCTAAACAAAACTTTGGGGCTGGATACATAGTGAGAGTTATCTAGTATATACAGTTTTCAGAAGATAATTCAGGAAATGTATTGTATTGGTTCTTGAACACTTTGGCACATCATCCCAGAGTTCTTTTTGGTAGGCGCTAATGCTTTTTGCATTATTACTCTGCTCAGGAAATCCTGATGTCAGAAGCTTAATTGAGTAAGCAGTGTTAGCCATGGGTTGTAAATTTGTCACAAGTAATGTCCAATAGGCTAACCATTTTTATGGGTTTATTAGAGTGGCATTACTACTTCATTCTTCTCTGAGCATGTCATCAGCATTTCTGTTACAAACCCTGATTTTTTTTTTCTGTGGTAGTTTAGCAATATAAATTAGCACTCTGTTGTTTACCCCCCCCCAAGCACGTAGCCAGCACCGCGGTGCGCTCCGGTGTTATGCACCCCCCTCCCAGCAGGCATCCAGCACCATGGTGTGCTCCGGTGTTCCCCACCCCCCTCCCAGCACGTAGCTAGCCCCGCAGTGTGCTCCGGTGTTCCCCACCCCCCTCCCAGCACGTAGCTAGCCCCGCGGTGCGCTCTGGTGTTATGCACCCCCCTCCCAGCACGTAGCTAGCCCCGCGGTGCGCTCCGGTGTTATGCACCCCCCTCCCAGCATGTAGCTAGCCCCGCGGTGTGCTCCGGTGTTATGCACCCCCCTCCCAGCATGTAGCTAGCCCCGCGGTGCACTCCGGTGTTATGCACCCCCCTCCAACCAGGCATCCAGCACCGTGGTGCGTTTCCCCCACCCTCAACAGCAGGACGGTGTGAACGTGTACCAAAGCCCAACCCCCCCCCAGCAGCTCGCCACCTTCCTGTTCACTACTGTCCCCTGTTCAGGACACCAACTACCTCCTGTACCCATTGCCTATAAACCCCAGTGACCCATCGGTCAATTCCCACTCCAAAGGGGAACTCGGGGGAAAACCACTCACCCCATTGCTCGCCATGACTTTAGCTTCCCTGCCCTCTCTGTGTTATGTGAGGTATGTGAGAAGGATACCACCAAAAGTCTAAAAAGTCCTTCACTGTGTGATAATAAACAATGTAGCCTCTGTGTATTACATGGTTCTATCTCTCTTTTTTCTTGTGACCTTGACTAATGCAGCCGGATCACCGGCCTCACGTAGATTGCAGAACTTGAGACGAAATCCCAGAAAATCAAAAGAGGAATTGATCAAATCAGTTATGAGTCACTACAACAGAGAAAGTAGGAAGACACAGGAATGGAGAGAGAAAATGTATGAATGGAGACAGAGTGTACATGAATGGAGGCAAACAGAAAGCAGGAGAAAGGAATTGTCTGCCAAAAAAACCACAAAGCAAATGATAAGCCTCCTGGCTCGCCAAACTGAGTCTTTCGAGTCTCTCGTAGCCATGCAGACAAATATGTACCGTTGTAACCCACAGCCCTCCCAAAGCTCTCTTTCTTGTTCCCCAGTATTTCCACAAAACAACTTTCTCCAGCAGCCAGTTTCTTATTACCCCCAGCTGCCCCCAACACCTGTACGATCACCTACCAGCCCTGATAACTACAATCCTTACCCTGTGCACTCCACCCCCATTACCCTGCAGCATAGTAATCCTGAAGTGCAGCAGACATTGAATAGTGATCAAAATAGGACATATTCAAACCTGTGAATGTACAGTCCACCACCCCAACCCCCTTGCCCTTTATGTACTGTATGTTGAATAAAGGATTTTTTTTCTTTTTCACTACGTTACATTATTGCTGGAAGTGGTAAATACTGTACCCCAAGGTACAGCAAAGCACATCAAATGCACCAAACATTACTGTTGGCTCTCAGCATCAAATTGCTCCCTTAAAGCATCCCTAATCCTTTAAGCCCTTTCCTGGGCCTCTCTATTAGCCCTGCTCTCTGGCTGAGCAAACTCATCCTCTAGGCGTCGAACCTCGGAGGTCCATTCCTCACTGAATCTTTCACCCTTCCCTTCACAAATATTATGGACGGTACAGCACGCGGATATAACAGCGGAGATGCTGCTTTCCCCCAAATCTAGCTTCCCATAAAGACACCTCCAGCGGGCTTTCAAACGGCCAAAAGCACACTCCACAGTCATTCTGCACCGGCTCAGCCTGTAGTTGAACCGGTCCTTACTCCTGTCAAGCTTCTCTGTATACGGTTTCATGAGCCATGGCATTAAGGGGTAAGCGGGGTCTCCAAGGATCACAGTGGGCATTTCGACGTCCCCTACTGTGATCTTGTGGTCTGGGAAAAAAGTCCCGGCCCTCAGCCTCCTGAACAGGGAACTGTTCCGAAAGATGCGTGCATCGTGCACCTTTCCAGGCCATCCTGAGTAAATGTCAGTGAAACGCCCACGGTGATCCACAAGCGCTTGCAGAACCACGGAGAAATACCCCTTGCGATTAATGTACTCTGATGCCAGGTGGGGTGGTGACAGAATAAGAATATGCGT
The DNA here is from genome assembly GCF_007399415.2 of Gopherus evgoodei. Classification (NCBI taxonomy): domain Eukaryota; kingdom Metazoa; phylum Chordata; order Testudines; family Testudinidae; genus Gopherus; species Gopherus evgoodei. The sequence continues at coordinate 10,064,507 of NC_044326.1, forward strand.
CCCATCTATTGCCCCTCCACAGTTAGGGAAACCCATTTCTGCAAAGCCATCCACAATGTCCTGCACATTCCCAAGAGTCACAGTTCTTCTTAGCAGGGTGCGATTAATGGCTGTGCAAACTTGCATCAGCACCATTCCAACGGTGGATTTTCCCACTCCAAACTGGTTCGCCACCGATCGGAAGCAGTCTGGAGTTGCCAGCTTCCAGATTGCAATAGCCACCCGCTTCTCCACTGGCAGGGCAGCTCTCAATCTCGTGTCCCTGCGCTGCAGGGTAGGGGCGAGTTCAGCACACAGTGCTATGAAAGTGGCTTTTCTCATCCGAAAGTTCTGCAGCCACTGCTCGTCATCCCAAGATTGCAGGACGATGTGATCCCACCACTGAGTGCTGGTTTCCCGAACCCAAAGGCGCCGTTCCACGGTGCTGAGCACGTCTGTTGCTGCCACAAGCAATTTAGTGTCTTCACCGTCAGGCGATTCAATATTATCGTCTGACTCCTCACTGTCACTGTCACTCTCACTTTGCAGCTGAAGGAATAGCTCCACTGCCATGCGTGATGTGCTGGCAACATTCATCAGCAAGGTCCTCAGCAGCTCAGGCTCCATTTATAACAAATACCGCAGAAATCACGCTGCAGAATCACAATGCCGCCAAACTGCTCGGAATGTGTAGCAAAGCACCACGGGGCGTTGGAACAGGAAGCGGAAAGACCCGCACACTTCCTTCCCCTTCCCACAAGCCACAGCGTCAAAATGGGACGAGGTGCTCTGTGGGATAGCTGCCCACAATGCACCGCTCCCAACAGCGCTGCAAGTGCTGTAAATGTGGCCACACTGCAGCGCTGGTTGCTGTAAGTGTGGCCACTCTGCAGCGCTGGCCCTACACAGCTATACTAACACAGCTGTAACTACCTGCGGTGCAAAACTGTAAGTGTAGCCATACCCTTATTTCCTTACTAACTATTACCGATCCTCTGTTAATGTTTCGCCATTAGCACCCTTGTTTATGCCTAATGTTTCTTTTCCTGGCACCTGTATTTCAACATTTCTTATTTCTGCTTAAAGGTGCATACAACATTTCTTTAATCCATTCTTATTTTTACAATTTAATTCATTCTACTTTCACAATCCCTCCTTTTGGTCAAGCTCACGCCATGACCAAAATTTTACTGGTTCCACAAATCAATCATTCTTTATTTCTTCATCAGTGATATTTAAAACCATCATATTAGCATTCTGGTTTGGGGCAGCTATCTGTGTGGCATGTCCTACACCATTTTGGATGCAACAGGAGATTAACTGAAAGCATACAAAAATCACTAAGATTCCAAACAGAATAGTTAAGGCTCCCTGAAACAACCAGTTTCCTATGCCAGAGAAATTGAACAGGTTACTTAGCCACTTCCCTAAAGAATTCGACTCTTCATGGGGAAGATATGCGATTTGTTCTAAGTGGCTATAGCGATCTATTACCCCATTGGTATTGTATAAACACACAACATTGTTTTCCAGTGAGAGCACAGGTCCCTCCTTTGGCCACCAGCACTATGTCCAATGCCTGACGGTTCTGGAGGGCCACCTGTCCGATCGCCCCTGTTTCTTTGGCCAGGGCTCTTAAACTTTCTCTGGTTTTATTTGCCATTATTTTAACTACTGATTGTAACCTTAGGAGCCTTTTTGCCTGGTGTATTGCTCCCCCAAGTGGGATAAAGGAACTGCCAATAGCCTCTTCCCAGGTTCATTACTGTTCCATATTGTGTTAAACGGACAAGGTCCTCCAGTGAGGTCTGGGGAATTGAGTGGGATAGCCAGGACAGGAACACCAGTTTGAGAGTGGACTGGGATGTGGCTGCAGACCCAGCATTTAGTAATAATAAGGGTCTGAGCTATCCAGACTAGCTGCTGGATAAAAGAATTGTCATTGTGGACTCCCCAGACCTTAAGACACCAGCAGCCGAAGAACAGGCACCACCAGAGGCGCATGTTGGAGGCAGGGCCCTTCTGGTTCTGACAACCTCAACTGAGGGAACTGCAGTCACAGTTTTATGTCCACCAGGCAGCAGGCGCTAGGCTCACTACTGCTTCTTCTTGGGCCTTGCTTTATGTAGTCATCTGCTTCTGGCAACCCTTATGAGAGCGTAGATTGTAAGGTATTGCAGGCTGTTCCTCTACGTCTTCTTCTGGAGTCAAAAAATTGACTCTGCGTGGTCCTGAGGTGATGATTGGTTCACTGGGGTTGGTGCATTCTTACCCTGCGAAGCGTGTATCCACTCTGAGATGCCAGACAGTTTAACAGCTGTCCCTTGACTCTGGCTGTAACAATGGCCTTCACACCTTATCTTTTCCTGATGCATACATTCCTCATTCACACAAATAGATTGAGAATACAAACAGTAGTATTTTATATAGAACAAAAAAGCATTGCAAATTAAACCTTGCTAAGTTTTACAATTGATAATTAAGACAATTTACATTCAGACCCAGGTCTTCAATGTTTCTCTAATTTACTTAACGTAGACACAATAGAGAATCCTGTCTCTTACTACCTAAATCTTAAAACAAAGAGTTAGAGAGGGCCTAATTTGTAATGCATATGGGAAAACAGAATGTTATAGTCCCAGGGGGTCATTTCTTTCTGCTATTTAAAAAAGATGGCTAGCAGGATGAAATCAAATTATACTTTAATTCTTATGGGACATTATAAAATCCTGCTCCTACATATCCTCCTTTTGACACTAACATTATTAATCGCCAGTGTCACTTCTTATTTAGTCCATGTAATAGAAAATACTGGGAGGTGATTTGGGCCTGTGGCTTTAGCTTTACATACATTTGTTTTATCCACCAGCACATTTTAAACATTTCAGTTAAACACATACAATTTAAAACCAAAAACAATTAGGGGTAGTAACATTAGTATGCCAGTAGTTGTGGGAGACCATCCAGAAAATGTGTTATACCAATGGTAAGCTGTTATGCTTTTCTGCAGTGGCAATTCTTAACATGTCCCCATTTGCGTGTATATTATGAATAGTCCAGTTTTCCACATTTTTTTTTATTTATTTTTTTAGGAACCATGTTACCTTTTTACCTTTTAACAGATGATTGGTAACTGTTTGCCATTCAATGCCAAGATTGATAGAGAACTCAGCTAAATCAGTGCTTACAGTAAGCTGAGACTCTCTTGGTGGTGGTGGTGGTGTTGTGGCAAATAGTAAATGTGATTATTGGTAAACACAGTACTTACATTACATTTACATTTGTCTTCTGGTAAGTTGCTAACACTTTTTAAACACTTTCTCCCAAGAATTAACACATACACATAGCCCATTATACAGTACTTTGGATTATCTGAAAGACAAAAATAACATTTTTCTATCCCTTTTGGGGTGGCATTGATTATTACTTAAAAGATTCCTTTCTTTTACAAATACCTTGCTGATTGCAGGCAAAACAGAAGAATTACCCCCATATTTTCTTGTGTTTTTTTTTTTTCTATAGGCAGGCCAGGTTTTAATGGGTTCTACTTTTTAAGGGTTATGCGGAAATTATTCCACTGTTTAGTTATTTTAATGTTTAATATTAACAGTAACATTAGCATCAAATCTATTAAAGGTATCTTGTTATACCATGCCTTTTATGTAGGTAGTTTGTTTGCAGCTTCTTTTGTGCTGGCAGTTCTCACCTTTCTTTATCAGTTAGGTAATTTTGCATCAACACAGGCTTGGCTTTTGGATTCAAAGCCATCAGCAGAGCTCAGAGACTCTGTCTTAACACACAGGGATCTGAAAAAGAAAACACAGCCTATTGCGGCTCTTTTTGGAGCCCTAATAGGATTTTAATTCAGCAGCATGTTTCATTTGCATTTTTTTTTTACATCCCTTTCTACAATATACACTGCACATGGCCTAGGGAAAATGCACATTCTTTCTATACTATAACTGTTCAAAAACAGTAGCCATATTAATTTTTACATAAGGTATAACTGTTTTGTTCTTACAGAGTTTTCATGTACTCTTATCAAAGTGACAGTCTGATTACATAGAGTCATTTTAAGGCTCAGTGTTTTTATCATTGCTTCTTTTTGTTTTGTGCACCTCACCTCTGCTGTTGCTTCAGAGGGTCACTGTTAATTTCGTATTCTTTCATTACAGCTCTTATCTGCTATTGTTACAAAAAAAACAAACCAACCAAACAAAAAGACTCCAGAGTCTCTACCTATTCTCCTGATTTTGACTGCCCTATTGCAGCCATGACTTGGTCTTTATTTAAAAACATTTTAATTTTTGTAAAGAATCAAGTTACCCCTTAAGGGTTAAATGCTAAATCCCAAAGCCAAACAACACTAATTACCTGTGTCTTGCAAAAAGGTCTGTCAGTTTTGCAACTTTGAATTAAAGAGTCAAATGAATTTTTAGTGGCATTAAAAACAAAAACAAAATCAATTTATCTTACACCTACAAAACAGGAGTTTTACAAACCAGATGTGTTGGTTTAGATTCTTAGAACTTTACATATTTTCACAGACAAATAGATACATACACATTTTCTTTTCCTTAACATTTTTTTTTACACTGCTTTGTTTTTGCATAGCTGTATATATATATGGATTATTTACAGGCACTCTTCTGGAAAAGGGCTCATTTTCCCTTCAGAATGGCTGCAAAGAAACCAAGAATCCTCTCTCTTTAACATGGTCCTTTTTAACATTTTTCACAAAGTTTAACTGCTTAATTCTCTTCAGCCTCTGTAGAGTTAACTTTTCACTCTGTTTTCTTAAATTACTTGTTTATGATCCAAAATGACACCTTTATCACCTCAGATTTCACCATTTTAAGTATTGTTCCAGGGGTTCATGCCTGCACTTACTACTTTTCTTACTCCTGACACTATTCCCTTAGGGCTTTCAACCTGTTTCTTTATCTGTTGCTTGCCTGCTTGTCTGGGCCCGATCCTGCTTTTTCCAATGAACTGTTTGTGAGTGATATTGTGGTCATTTCACAATTTTGAAAGAAATGTTCAAGGAAAGGGACCAGGAAGGGTGGGGGCTAGTTGAGGAGCTCCCCCCACCCCTAGCCTTGCTGAATTGGTAGTGGAACACTAAAGAATCAGTTTCTGAGGCAAACAACAAAGGGGAACAGAACAAGGGGCTTTTTGTCCTTTTTACAATGAGATGGGAGTATGAAGGGAGTTGGATCGATCCGGGGTTTGGAGAACAGGGTAAAAGGGAGCGCTCAGTCTGGTGGTGGGAGAGGAGACTTTTAATAAAGCTTTTAACTTATTATTTGAATAATTGAGAGGCGAGTTTTGATTTTGTCCACCTATGATTTGCCTCTTGCCACCACTGCATGAAACAATTAACCTCTCCTTTAGCCAATTTAGTTTTAGGTTGGCTGAGTTTGTCCTTTAAGACGTCCACTCAGTCTTTGTTCCAAGATTTTAACAGTGGCAACTGAGTTTTGGGATCCCCCTGAGTTAGCCTAGACCATTTTTCCAGAAATTTACAGGAGTCCAGACTCTTTTTACAGAAGTCTGGACCCATCCTAAATACATAAAATGAGCCAGTGTTCATTTAGGGAACTGTCCCGACTTAGATGTCTGGTTACCCATACAGGAGGACTTCACACACCAATCACACAAGAAGGAAATTCGGGTTCGTCATAGCGATGCCCAGTGCAACACACAAAAGGAGCCCACAGACTACTGCCTCAATCGCCCTTGCTTTCACACCAGGGGTTTTACCCAAAGTGCGGTGCAGCTGCGATTGTGCAGATTCCACTCACTCAGACCATGGGGACAGGAACCCTTGGTCAGCCTATCCCCAGACGGAGATGGCACCCAGACTCAAACACTCCACAAGAGGACGGATAGACACAGAGCCAGGACAGTCCTCAGTCCGGACAAAATACAGAAATAATTACCTGACCAGATTCCTGATGTCAGATCCCGGGATCCCTACCAGAACAGCGTGGGAACCAACAGGTTCGATGGCGTAGACCGCACTGTGGAGGACCGCTTGGGCCAAATGCCAGGTGCCATCTTATAAAAACGGTCAGGAATCACACAGCCCTAGTGAAGACGGTTGCCATCTCGGTGGAACCTCCAAATTGCCAAAGTTAGAATCAGGACTCACAATTTGTCAGACCACTCTGTTTTATTAGCACAGCGCTCCGCCAATAACACCCAGATAATGTGAGCACCATGCAAGACACAAACTATCTTATTTATACAGATAAAAGGGCGAGCACTTAACAAGATAACAAAAGAAGCAGAATCTGATACGTTTACCTGGGCTAGGCATGCATATCTTATTTCCTTACTAACTATTACCGATCCTCTGTTAATGTTTCGCCATTAGCACCCTTGTTTATGCCTAATGTTTCTTTTCCTGGCACCTGTATTTCAACATTTCTTATTTCTGCTTAAAGGTACATACAACATTTCTTTAATCCATTCTCATTTTTACAATTTAATTCATTCTACTTTCACAGATGTGGGTAGCCAAGGAGAAGATGGATTCTAACATACATGATCAAATCTTCTCTTCACAAATTCAAAACTCCTAACATTGCTCAAAGCTGAGTATGCCTTTTAAAGCATCTATATCAGTGGTCATAGACACCGCAGAAAAAAAAATTGTGAATGCTTAGCATCCAGCAGCAGCCAGCTCCACTCCTCCCTCAATGCATCTCCCACCCACCGCGATCAGCTGTTCCACAACATGCAGGAGGAGGAAGAGAGGGGGAGGTGTAGGGACGGGATGTGCTTGGGGGAGGGGTGAAACTGGGCGGGAAGAGGCAGGGTGGAGCAGGGGCACCCCCAGGGTCAGGAGTGTCAGGAGTTCTCAACCTGTGGGCTGCATGCAGCTCAGCTGTGTGCTAAAAAAAAATGAATCAAAGCTTGTCACTCCCTGGTCCCGGCAGGGGGTGGGGCCAGCGAGGGAGGAGATGGCACCACAGAGCCCTGTTGGAGTGCTCCTGCCATTAGGAAAAGCAAAGCAGCCCCCTCTGGGGGAGAGAGGAGATCAGCCAGCAATCAGTAGTCCTGCTGGTTCCTCTTCCATCCCCATACTGCAGGAACACACTGCCAGGTGTCCAGTAGAAAAGGGAACCTTTTAGTGTCTGTTCAACACTGCTGACCGAACACAAAAAATCCAGTTACCACGGGCCAGGGGAGGTGCCGGGTCATCAATCCATGCAAGTTGTGGGTGTCGTTTGGGGAGGGCAGATCCCCCACCCCAATTTCTCTGAGCATCAAGCAGGGCTTGCTTTGCTTTGCTCAGCCTGTCGGGGTGGGAGGAGGCTCCTTCAGGCCCTTTCCTTGGTTGAGGCGGTCCTGCAGCTCTAGGATGCTACGTCCTGGGTCCTAGTGCCTGTTGTCATGGTCTTCTGTGTGTGCTGGGTCTTGTTTCCGTACAATGGTGAGTGCCCGGGGGGAAGGTGCAGGGCAAGTGGGTGGGGTTGGCAGAAGAGGCAGTGGAGAGGGAAGAGGGATGGGATAGGGCAGGGGGAAGAGAAGGGGTTGGGAGAATGGGGCAGGAGACAATGGGGAGAGGAAAGGGGATGGGGTGGGAAGAGGGAAAGGATGGGGCAGGGGGAAAAGAAGGCGATGACTGAGAGTGCCACCACCAGGGGGAGCACTGCCTCCTCACTTCTGGGCATCTGCGCCAAAGGTGTCCAGAGAAATGAGGGGGGCGTTCCCCTCCCCGCTAGCCACAGCTACATGTCGCCTCTGAGGGGGGATGAGCGTGTTCCAGGCTGCAGCGTGCCCAGGGCTGCCTGCAGCGGACAGCAACCACCTGCCCATTCCCTACTGGCCATTTCCATACCCTTTATTTCAGTGGTTCTCAATCTGCAACCCATGGGCCGCTTGCAGCCCAATCAGCACACAGCTGTGGGCCATGTGACATCCTCAGGGCCATACAGGTAGTATTGGATGTGGTCCACAATGGTAAATAGGTTGAGAACCATTGGACTATATGCACTAATCTATCTAGCTTCTTGTCATAGACTTATTTTGATATTTGAGGACTGCTCAGTCAGTTCTTTCTCAAGTAAAATGGATACTCAAGTGGCAAAAAACCCCAAGGCTCATTGGCCTTGGGATCACTCGCCAGTCTTCCTTGACATACAAACTTCCTCCCATGGCCAATGTCAGGGAAACATTGCAATATACCCAGTGATGTTTCCCTTCTGTCCAATATTACTCAAAATACATGTTTGTGTTTTCAGTCCAATCTATTTATAAGAGCCCTTCTTAGAACTACGGTGTTAATGAGCAGCTTGTACTATTTTGAGATTTTTTTTTGTCTTTTTAAGCATCGGAAGGTGATACACATAGATGTTTAAGGCCAGAAGGGAGCAGTATGACCATCTATTCTGACCTCCTGTATGATACAATACACAGCATTTCACCCACTAATTCCTTCAATGCAGGGAATCATTCTCCCCTACAGTTGAACTATTGACTACAGAGTGAAGATCCAGGTCCTGATTCTCAACTTGCAAGGGAAGAAAAGGGTATCTACAGCGAGCCAGTTGCAGCAGTTGATTTAGACCAACTGGTAGATCACAATCAACTGGTCAATCCTGGAGCCTCTGACAGTCAATTGTGATTTCTGGCTGCTAAAGTCTGGCAGGGCTAAGGCAGGCTCCCCTGCCTGTCCCAGCCCCATGCTGCTCCTGGAAGTGGCCAGCACACCCCTGCAGCCCTTGGGGGTTGGGGGGCAGCAGTTTCTGTGCACTGCTGTCTGCCTGCAAGCATCACCCCTTCAGATTCCATTGGCCAGGAACGGGGAACTGCAGCCAATGGCAGCTGTGGGGAAAGTTCCTTCAGGGAAGGCAGCGTGCGGAGCCACATGCCTTCCCCCAAGGGGCTGCAGGGGAGTGCTAGCCACTTCTGGGAGCAGCATGGGGCCAGTGCAGGCAGGGAGGCTGCTTTAGTCCTGCTGCGCTGCCAAATGGGAGCCACCCTAGATAAGTGCAGCCTGGTGGGAGCCCACACCCCAACACCCAGCCCTGAGCCCCCTCCCAGAGCCAGCAACCCAAACCGCCTCCTGCACCCCAACCTCCTGCCCCAGCCCTGACCACTCTCCTGGAGCCTGCACACCATACCACCTCCAGCACCCCAGCACTCTGCCACAGCCTGGAGCTGCCTCCTGCACCTAAACTCCCTCCCAGAACTTGCACCCCTCACCCCCTCCTGCACCCCAAGCCCCTGCCCTAGGCTCAGCCTGGTGCCCACTCCCACAATCTGAACCCGTTGACACCAGCCAGAGCCCACACTCCCTCCCGCACCCCAACCTCTGCCCCAGCCCGGTGAAATTGATTGAGGGTGCGGGAGAGCGAGCGATGGAGTGAGCAAGGATGGAGTGAGCAGGCGAGGTAGTACTTAAATTCAGAAAGTAATTTTGTTGGTAAAAAGGTTGGAGACCACTGATTTAGAGGCAGCCTGACATCGATGCAAATTAGACCCTCAGGCCAGGGGCCTTACACCAGTGAGCAACCCCTTTTCTGCCATGCACCCTTTTCTCTCCATTCTGCCCGCACTGTGGCCTCCAGAATGTCCCTGACATCCCCTCCCTCCTCTTATGCCAGGAGTATGGTGGGTGGCAGATCCAAGAGGCAGCAGAAGCACTTCTGTTTGTTTTCCACTAGCCCAACATTTTCTTGTACTGGAGGAATTCCCCGCTCTGTCTACAGCCACACGCAAAAGGTCCGTAGCAAACTGGAGGATGTGGCCCTCTAAATTATGAAGACAGCCTCTTCTTTGAGAGGTGGTGGTGTTTCTAATAGTTGTGACAACATACTAAATGTTCCTATCTTTAAGAAAGGAGGAAAAAAGGTGACTCGGGCATCTACAGGCCTGTCAGATGGACATCTGTGGTATGCAAGATCTTGGAAAAAAAATTGAAGGAAAAAGTAGTCAAGGACATTGAGGTCAATGGTAATTGGGACAAAATACAACATGGTTTTACAAAAGGTAGATCATGCCAAACCAACCTGATCTCCTTCTTGGAGAAGGTAACAGATTTTTTAGACAAAGGAAACGCAGTAGATCTAATTTACCTCAATTTCAGTAAGGCATTTGATACAGTTCCACATGGGGAATTATTAGCTAAATTGGAAAAGATGAGGATCAATATGAAAATTGAAAGGTGAATAAGGAACTGGTTAAAGGGGAGACTACAATGGGTCGTACTGAAAGGTGAATTGTCAGGCTGGAGGGAGGTTACTAGTGGAGTTCCTCAGGGATTGGTTTTGAGACTAATCTTATTTAATCTTTTTTCTTACTGACCTTGGCACAAAAAGTGGGAATGTGCTGATAAAATTTGCAGATGACACAAAGCTGGGAGGTATTGCCAATACAGAGAAGGACAGACACTTTTTTACTGGACCGAGACATCGTACAGGAAGATCTGGATGACCTTGTAAACTTGTAAACTGGAGTAATAGTAATAGGATGAAATTTAATAGTGAAAAGTGCAGGGTCATGCATTTAGGGATTAATAACAAGAACTATTGTCATAAGCTGCGGAGGCATCAGTTGGAAGTAACAGAGGAGGAGAAGGACCTCGGAGTATTGGTTGATCACAGGATGACTATGAGCCGCCAATATGATATGGCCATGAAAAAAGCTAATGCGGTCTTGGGATGGATTAGGTGAGGCATTTCCAGTAGAGATAAGGAGGTGTTAGTACCAGTATACAAGGCACTGGTGAGACCTCATCTGGAATACTGTGTGCAGTTCTGGTCTCCCATGTTTAAGTCGGATGAACTCAAACTGGAACAGGTACAGAGACGGGCTACTAGGATGATCTGAGGAATGGAAAACCTGTCAGATGAAAGGAGACTCAAAGAGCTTGGCTTGTTTAGCCTAACCAAAAGAAGGCTGAGGGGAGATATCATTGTTCTCTATAAATAGATCAGAGGAATAAATACCAGAGAGGGAGAGGAATTATTTAAGATCAGTACCAATGAGGACACAAGAACAAATGGATATAAACTGTCCATCAGGATGTTTAGACTTGAAATTAGATGAAGGTTTCTAACCATCAGAGGAGTGAAGTTCTGGAACAGCCTTCCAAGGACGTAGTGGGGGCAAAAGACATATATCTGGCTTCAAGACTAAGCTTGATAAGTTTATGGAGGGGATGGGATAATGGGATAGCCTAATTTTGGCAATTAATTCGTCTTTGACTACTAGCAGTAAATATGTCCAATGGCTTGTGATGGTATGATAGATGGGGTGGGATGTGAATTACTACAGAGAATTCTTTCCTGGGTTTCTGGCTCCTGAGTCTTGCCCACATGCTCAGGGTTTAGCTGATCACCATATTTGGGGCTGGGAAGGAATTTTCCTCCAGGGCAGATTGGCAGAAGCCCTGGGGGGTTTTCGCCTTCCTCTGCAGCGTGGGGCATGGGTCACTTGCTGGAAGGTTCTCTGCACCTTGAAGTCTTTAAACCATGATTTGAGGACTTCAGTGGCTCAGACACAGGTTTGATGCAGAGTGGGTGGGTCAGATTCTGTGGCCTGCATTGTGCAGGAGGTCAGACTAGATGATCATAATGGTCCCTTCTGACCTCAAAATCTATGATTCTATGATTACCTATAGTAACTCAGTAAACATGTTGTGTCACCACTGTTTTTGGAGTGACTACTGTTATATGGCATTGCAGCTCCAAATCCATAATGTCTTCATTTTCCATTGCCTCAAAATGTGACGTATAAATCATTTATCTGCACCAGATTCTATAGGGGTTTGCATAACTGAGAAAGCTGTCCTGTTCTGTACTATGAAACCAACCTCATTTTGTGCAATGCCCATTAACAACTAAGAGAATACTCAAGCTGAGTATTTTGTAATGTGTTCATTTACTGTTAAGACTTGCATTGTTTCCTCATTTAATCCCAAAGAGAGAGTCTACAGTACTTGTACCAATGATTGAAATAGGCACATGGTTGTGAAGTTTAGCCAAGTCACGCACAGAGAGTAGAGCCCAGTATCACATACTGTAGTTCCAGTTTTGTGTGTGCTAAATATTGAGTAACAGTAGTAAACTTAAATTGTGTCACAATTAAAGCCATTTGCTTACATCATCTTGGAACATATTCTGTAATCTGATTAAAATCACATTGGAATGCATTCAGTAGTTTTACACTTCAATGATATACAACATGGAATGGAAACCTGGCAGCAGGCTGATGAATTCAGTGTTGTGCGCAGAAATGAAAAGTAAGCACAATTTTACTGTTTCAGAACAAGTGGGCAAGTAATGCACTCCAACAAATTTTGCATTTGTCTTTGCCTAATCTTCAAAACCGTGCTGAAAATTTTACTGTCTATCTTGCAGCTCTTTCAAAGTTATTTTAGTGTAACTCCCTTTGAGACTGTCAAATACAAGGAGACAGAATTTGTCTACACAATGCAGATTTTAAATAAGGTCTTATGCAGACACCCTTCCTTCAATCCAGTATGTCTCTTCGTTGCTATTGTCCTGTCTCTGCCCCCCTGCCAGTTTTTGTCTTCGATACCTTCTTCTATTTCTGCTGTGTTAACACGGTTTCTTGCAGCTCCCATTCTTGATCCTTCTTATGTGGATTCTGTTTTATTTGGACTCCTCCAAGCTACATCTCCCCTCTATTAAAACCACCCTATCATGGAGGACCCACTTTCTAAATCTAAGGTGCACTCCTCTATCCTCATACTTGATATCTATTTCCTTTGATACTCTTAGTCAGTCTGCCCTCCTCCAATTTCTGATAAAAATGCTGAGAAAAAGTTGAGAGAGGAGGGGACATGGAACAGATCCTGAAAGATGCCAATAGGCAAAGGATGGAGAGAAAATGAGGACCCATAGGACTACAATGTTCATTTCGCCCTACCTTTCATTTTCTAAGACCAATCTCTTCTGCTCCTCTCCTGCTGACTGCTCCTTCACTGTCCACTTTGATGGTGCCTCAGCCTTTTTCCTTCTTCTGCCTGTTGTCTTTCAGAGTTCTGTTTACAGGAGCCCCTCTCATCTTTCCTTTCTCAGCATTTTCATTTCTTCTCATGACTACAGCTAACATTCTGAGTATGGTATGTTCTCCCCGCCTTTAATCCTTCTGTTGGTTTCCAATGCTATACTGCATTAAATTAAAAATGTTGTTTCATCTAAGAGCCCCTACATACCTATATACTCACCTATTCTCTGTTTTCACCTAGTCCCCTTCCGTTCTTCCAATCCATTAATCTCCTCCCATTCTCGTGCCTTCCATCATATTGCCCCTGACTTCTGATACAGTCACTCTCTCCTCATGCCCCCCATGTCCAATGGCTGTACCTCAAAACTCTCCTTACAATCCCTCTCTCTTCTTTTTATTGACTGTAATCTGCTCTCCTGCCCTTACTGAGGTTGGAGATCTGTGGGGCAGAGAGTGTGCTTTATAGTATGTGGTATAAATTTGTGGCACTGTACACACATTTTATAACAACTGTAGAAATAATTCAAATTAACGTGATAAGATCCTTACTGATATGCATAACTAGAGTATAGGACTAATTTAACACATAGTGGCATATGTACCATGCACAATAATGCTCACTTCCAAAATATTTATCAACTCTAATTTCCTGTTTACAGCGACAGGTCCAAATTTTGCATTCAGTTCCTCTGGTATAATCGGCACCACCTTCTCTGAAATCTGCAAGTCTCGGTTAAAGTGGTGTCATGGCAATCTCTTGACATTTTAAATTTTGTCTTCCCAAAAAAGGTATTACAGTGTCAAAATTAAAAGTGTATTATTGTGGCTTTGTCTCCTTAAGGTCACAATGCCAAGACAGTTTCTTGCTGTGGAAGCAAGATTATGCTATCAAGCTGCTTGCAAAACAAACATTATGTAAATCTGTATAATAACGACAAAATATGATTTCAGATTTATTCAGATCTAAAGGTCCTGATCCTATGGATGGTTATGTCCTAGACTGTGAACTCTTGGGGGCAGGAATCAGTTCGCTGTCTGCACCTTAGGGAAATTAACTGACTTTGGTCTGTGAGCAAAGTAAAAATTCCTTTCTCATCTATGTTGCCCAAGAGATGTCCATAAATTAAGGCTAGTTTATGGCAGTGCTTCTCAACCAGGGGAACGCTCTTCCGGGAGTACATCAGTTTACCTAGGTATTTGCCTAGTTTTACAACAGGCTATATAAAAAGCACTAGTGAAGTCAGTACAAATAAAATTTCATTCTGACAACGACTTGTTTATACTGCCCTGTATACGATACACTGAAATGTAAGTACGATATTCATATCCCAGTTGATGTATTTTATAATTATATGGTAACAATGAGAAAGTCAGCCATTTTTCAGTAATAGTGAAATTATGCCTGATTTTTGTGAGCCAGTAGTTTTTAAGTGAGGTGAAACTTGGGGGTACGCAAGGCAAATCAGACTCCTGAAAAGGCTACAGTAGTCTGGAAAGGTGGAGAGAGACTGGCTTATGGCACAGAGGCGGCAACTGTATTAATAAACAGGAATATAAATAAGCAAAGGAGAAAACAAATGTAGCAGCAAAAGGCAGCTCATAGCTGCTGAGCCAAAACATGCGTTACCTTGTGTCCTGATTAACAGAGCCCACGGTCAAAATGGCTACCAGCCAGAGATGCTGTCTGGCTCATGCAGGCCTGGACACACAGCTTGTGCAAAGCCAAGCTACACCCCCCTAGAAAGGGTCAAAGCTACTGCTGTCTCTGCCAGTGAGGCTTTTGGTCCCAGATACATGGGAGTTCTTCTGTTCTCTGAGAGAGACTCTTCCCTACTTACTATCCCAGCCTAAACAGCTGAATAAATGTACCCCCTGCAAAGCCTACATCCACCTAAAGTTGAAATAGAATGTATTGAAACGTGTAACCCAGTTGTAATTCCGGTTTGACTGGAACAAAAGAGAAAATGCAATGGCTAGTGAGCATCAAACTGGCGTACCTCCAGCCATATGCCAATGCAATCTCCTAGGATTAAACACCAGTCACTTGCCCAAAGTGCACGGGTGGGAGGGAAAACCGTTGCTGCAGCAGCAGGAGAGACTGAATGACACTTAGCCTTTCCCCAGGTCAGCCTCCATGGTGGGGAGAATTCCCTCTGAGTCAATAAGATGACTCTTAAGAGCCAAAAGAGAAACCTTTAACACAGTCCAAAACCAAGCCAAGTTTTGATTAGTCAGGAGGGGTAAGGAGCCCAGAGCATCCACTCAGGAAAACATGCAGCAAGTCCAGCCCAGCCAGTGGCTTCCCTTCCAAGCTGACACTTTGGAGCGGGGAGGGGCTATTGGTGAGGAGTCTGCTGAACTGAATTAGGGCTTCTACCTTTGCTAACATAAGTAGGAGGGGATTGATTAGAAAATACCTTAAAATTCTTTGTGAAGACAAGGCCTAAAATCAAAGCTATTTTTAAATACTTTACTGTGGTTCTGCAAAGAGATTTGAGGTGATTTTTTTTATCTTCCCCACATCCCCTATGTTTATCTGTCTACCACGGTTCTATTCTCCTGCTTAAATGTTTTGCTTGTAGTTTACTTGTTTTGACTGGTAGTTTTCATTTGGGATGTGGACAAAATGAATGTTAATTTCAAGACAATTCAGAAAGAACATGCAATTTCTCACTGGCAGGTTTGTTGTTTGCGGGGGGGAGGGGGGTCTTCACATGGCCTGTTGACATTTATTAAAAATCTATTACTAGAAAAGTACAATAAACTTGCTTCTAGTGTTTTCATTTTATTGCCTTTCACCCTTTTTGTTTTAGTTTTTTTTCTGGTGATTAGTGTTTTGGGTTAGTTTTTCAAATTTAAATGGAGTGTGCTTGTTTGGCCCAGGAATATTCGTGGTAATGGCACAAATTCCCAGGAGTGGTACTGAACATTATCACTGTGTGCAGAACAGGAAAGGTAACATGATTTTTTTTAAATGAGCATATTGAAAAGTGTTCGCAATTCATAATCAACATATACATCTTTCTTGATTATTTTAGCCTTTTTTTAAAAAAAGGTGTAGGTTGGTTTTACAATTATAAATGAATTACTAATACCACTCTCTGCTATTTCCATTTCTGTTTAATGCTTTATTTTCAGCTCTTCAAGTTTGCCTTTTAAATTTAGGTTTAAGCACTTATCTTGTTGTTATCTTGCATATTACAGCCAAGACCTTGTCTGTCATTCTTGCTCACTACAAAGTTTTATTAACCCTGGTGTGAATTTAGTGTTGAGTTCTGACTGTGGGTTACCTGACATGCTGTATATAACCAAAATGAAAGCTACTTGATAAATGGTTGCAGGGTAATAGACTTCTTTCACCCAGACTAAGTCATTACTAGCACTTACATTCAATAAATCAGAGTTTGTTCTGAGACTGTTTTGGGGGATATTTTTTCAAAACCTCTGGTCAGTATTGTGCTACTTACTATATGATATATGTAAAAGTGAAATGTGGTCAAAATGATTGTGAACTTGATACCAAAGTTGATGCATGTAGCTTTGACTCAAATTGCTATGTGTAATAGGGCTGCATTAAAAGTTTTGAAAGAAAAGGCCAAGTTGTTGCCTTTTCTTATTGCTTTTCTGAAAAAGCAAAATAACTTTTTAACAACTTAGTTTTTTGGGGGAGCTGGTGGGGCAGGGTGTATGTGGCTTCTAGTGGCAAACAAGGATTTCTGTTGACAAAACACTTATTCTGGACTTCATATAGCATGGAAATTATGAAATTCAGCAAATGAACTCCAACTGCTCCAACACAGTGTTGCATACTAAATCTTTCCTTCTTGATCAACACTGAGCAATCCGCCATCGAGAATGAAGATTTCTAAGTGAGAATTAGGAACAATAGTTTTGGAAAAATCTCACATATAGGTACCCCAAATGGAAATTTATTTTTGTCCCTTAGCTCCCACAATTAAAATGTCTGTTTATTTATATAGATAACTAAATTTAGTATCTTTGTTTCAGAGAGGGAGATAAATGTGTAGTAGAACGTGATGAAAGGGTGAAGTCTTTCTTAAACTTTTTTTTGTAAGAGAAAAATGCACAAAGACATTATTAACTAATAAAGTGATGAGATTATGGAATCATCAAGAATATGATTCTGATGCTGGATGACTGCAGTAAGGGGGAGAAAATGGATAGTCAAACTCCAAACTTCAAAGTAGCCTTTCCCTCTCTTTCCCCATCCTACACCAACCACATGTTTGTCAAACAGGATAAACCAGGAAATATACCTTTCATTTTAGATTTTTTAGAAAATGTGTAGGGTATAAGCAAAAATAGAATTAGAGTAATGTCTATTTTGCAATTACGCATATTAGTGAAGAGGATTTTTTCTTTCAAGAATTCCAAGAAGTAGAAGACTGCTTAAAAAATTAGGAACCATTTATGGAAATGTTGCCCTGTGTTTTTATTAATATAAAACTCCTGAGAGTAGGCTATTGGACAGATCTCTTCCATGTGAACCAAGAATCTGCCACAGTTTCACGGGAGGGAACTTTGTTCTTATATTGTGTGAATAGCTATTTTATTCTGAAAACCCAACATTTTAGTATAATCTGTTTAGTAGCTTGAATGTCTTTAATATGTTAAAGAAAAATGTAGAAGTAGTGCTGCTCTTCAGTTGAATGGCATGTTATCAGAAAAGATTGTGTGTTGAGTAAGTCAGGCAGTACAGCTTTATTAACCTAAGGTAGACAGGGAGAGAATTGCTCTCTATCTTCATAGACTTCAAAAGAGCAAGGTCAAATCCAAATCTATACAAAGCTGGTTCCCAGCCAACTGTTTCTATGAAGTTTTCTTAGAATTGATTTTACTGATCATGAGAAAATGGTGCTGCAGTGAATAGACAAGCAAATCGAGAGCGCAGCATTCATACAGGTTAACTGCAGCAATAGAAATACGATGTGGCAAGTTTATGCTGATGCTGCATAGCTGATTATCTATGAGTGACCTTTAGATGACAGTTAGCTACAGCTGAATAGTATTGACAAATCAGTGTGGATCAATTTAATTTGTTTTAATACATTTCACTAATTACTCTTTAAATTGAATTCTAAGAAAGTTTGGTTGTAATCTCTCGGAAGAATATCTGGAAAGGAATTGAAAACTTGCAACTATAAGCACAATGGCTTAATTTTAAACTATTTCTATAAAAGGTTATTGCCAGTTTAACAGGAAAAAGAGGATCAAAATCAGAGTGATTGTCTGAAAACCAGTAATAAAGATAAAGCTAGATATGTAAGGGGATGTTATGGTGAGGAAAAATGTTTGCACACTGTACTTGATATGCATTGCATCATTTTGGGCTATATCTAATTTGTACCTTTTAGTCATAGTTCCCTTTTGAACTGCACGTTGCTTAGATTCCTTTAATCCATGTGTGTTTTGTTGAAGAAAATAACCTGAATTTAATTTATGGACATATTCTGGTTTTATGTAATGTTCATGTTAGGCTAACATTTGTTTCTGTAATGCTAAAATAAACAATTATGGTCGTGACAAACTTCTGGGTCTCTCAGTTTTATCAGTGATGATGGGATGAGTCATGAAAAGGAAGTTGTTTCGGGAACTTGACTGTGGAAGAGCAGGAAGGGACAAGGGTTTGAGAACTCTTGGAAAGAAGAAACCACTGCGTGCTGGGTTGTTGTGGGAACAAATGGAGGCTTCATGGCACTGAGATGGGGAATAACAGCACCTCTTAATACACCTGTGTCATGACTATACATGGAACAGTTTCTGTTCTGGGCACCTCAGTACTACAGAGATTAGAAATAATTTGCAGCTCACATTATCGTTATTAAAAATATTCACTGAGCACCAAATAAGTGGTAGGTATGATTCAAATATAGCAAAGACACAGCCTGTGTCCTGAAGAGCTTAGAAGTTGACGTTTTGGACAAGATGCAGCAAACAATAGTCTGGGAGTGAGGGGCAGAGGGAAGTCAGACAAGGGTTGAGCAAGTCAGGTCATGGAGTTATGTGCCCCTCTTGATGGTTGCTACAAGTATATGTATGTAGCCATGCACATGGTCTGAATTTTTTTTTTAAATTTAAATGAAATGCATCATTTAAAGACCTGTTGTGTGCATTTAATTCGTGTGCTTAGATAGGTTGGGCATGGGCAGTTGGTGAAGAGAGGGCTTAGGGGATGGCTTTGTACGAGTATAAAAGTGGAGAAATGATAATGGTTTAAAGGATATCAGTTTGGGGAGAGAGTGGAGAAAGAGTGAGGGTACAGATCAGGAGAGAAGATGCAGTGTCTGGTGATGAAGAACAAATGGATAATAGTAAATGTCAACAAGGAAGTCCATTAACTGCAATTGGAAAGTCTGAAGGCCAAAGGGCCTGATAAAGGGGTGGGGGGCTGGAGAACAGAAATGCTTGTTTGTTGTGTGTGATGCTATTGCTGCTGATTCTGGGGCTGTAAGGGCTTCTAAGGAAGCTGGCATGGGGTTAAGGTGATGCAGGGAACCACTTTGGAGCAGCATGGAGGAGTTAGGGCATCACCAGAACCCCAAACAAGATTTTAATGTTTATATAGGAAGGGAAAGGAGAGGAAATTACACCCTGCTCCTTGTGCATTGTTGCTTCTGGGAGAGTTGGGGTCTTTTCACCCTGCTCTTGCAGGATAGAGGTTGCCACACACACACTGAAGAGCCTGGTCATGTTCCTCATGTCTCCAGTAGTGGACGGGCTAGTGTGAACAAGCCAGGGTGCTTCTGCACAATGCCAGTAGTGATGACGCTTTAATGGGCGCTGGGATTTTTAATATTGAAAACATATGATAATGCCTAAGGGTCAGGGAATACTCCCAGTGATGAAAGATCAAGAAAAGCAGCAATGTGTTTGTTTAGATGGTAAGCTTCTTGGCCAGGAACATTTTGGTATGTGTTTGTACGGTGGCTAGCACAATGAGGTCCTGGTTATGATGGGGGCCCCAAAGTGCTACAGCAATATAATGTGCAACAATGATCGGTATTGTATTCCGTGGCTAAGCAAAGACACCATAACAATAATTTGAAGGATAAAGACAGCAAATACTTATTTGGAATGAGGAAGAGAAAGAGGATGTAAAACTTAGGCTACGTTGTTGTTGAATGAGGCCTAGAACCTATCAACAATAGAAGCATTTCTAAAGACTATGGAATGTTTTCATGAGAGAAATGGCTTAATGCCCTTTCCCAGAGATATACAATTAAAATAGATAAAGCACTAGAACACAGTAAGATGGTCTAGGCCATTCTTAGATCTGCATAGGGAAGATCTCTACACATGGATCTTCCCTCCTACAAATGGAAATGGGTACCCTGACACCTCACCCTGGATCAGGCTGTACATGAAATATTGTCAGAGAAACCCGAGCTGAAACACTTCCAATTAAATTTTCAAAACCATCCATTAATTATGGGTGCCCAACTTTGGACATCTAGGCTTGATTTTTCAGAAACCCTCACCTCCTAGTGACTGCAATAGGAGCCAGGCTGCTTATAACCTCTGAGAATTGAATCTAGGTGTTTGAAGTTGGATATCAAAAGTAATGACAGTTTTTTGAAAATATTGGCTCTAATTTGCAGTGGTCTGCATTTGGGTTTGGTATGGATATGTCCCTGTCTCTAAACCTGTCCGATAGATCTGTAATTTCTTTTTGACCATTGAGAAACTTTCATATTTTTCTCTTTGGAGCAGATTAATATGATGGAAAGAGTACAGAACTCTAGTAACAGATTGGAGTCCACACTTCATTTATAATAACCAAACATGCTAATTAGGTATCAGAATTTCACAAAATCATTTAATCAATGCAAGTTTTTGAAAAACTAGAGATATGCAGAAATGAATATACCTTGTCTTGTTACATGTTGCCATACTATATCTCATGACATGAAACATTTAAGAAGATATTTGTCTTATAACAAGACATTTTGCCATTTTGAGTGATGTAAGTAGAAACGCTTTTTGAATCTTAACATTCATTAGAAAAGAAAGTGAAGGAACCAAGAGAAGGGGAAGAGATGACAGTTTAACTTGCACATTTGTCAGAGTTTCCTCATTAGTGAGGGGTTGCTACGTGGTGAGCTAAAATCTGAAAAGTCCATCAAGGAGTGTCTATCTGGAAGGGGATTTTGCTGGGGCTATTGAGTGTAAAATATTCAGTGCCTTAAACAACAACAACAACAACAACAAAAACCCTATCCCTTGCAGTATTTTAATGCTCCACTGTAGCTTGTTGACTTCATATACAGACTTTGACCTCCTTGCTCTATGCCCCATCTTGGCCATTCTAACACTGCACACTCTAAACACAATTTCAGCTTAATTTAAGTAATATCTTGACGGCATTCGCAGAGACATAGGACAAGCCCTGAAGTAAAAAGATAGGTTTAACTAAAAATGAAGCTTAAACGCAGAGCTGGTGCAAGGATGTTTTGCGCCGTAGGCAAAACTTCCACCTTGCGCCCCCTGCCCTGAGGGACCCCCCCCTCAGCAGCTTCCCACACCCCACCCTCCATCCTAAGGCACCCCCCACCCCAGCTCACCCCTGCTCCGCGCATAAGCACCCCGAGCACGCCATGGCTGCTTCACTTCTCCCGCCTCCCAGGCTTGTGACGCCTAAGCTGATTGGCGCCGCAAGCCTGAGAGGCAGGAGAAATGAAGCAGCTCACCCCTGCCCTGCCTCTTCCCCGAGCACGCCATCGCTGCTTCACTTCTCCCGCCTCCCAGGCTTGCGGCGCCAATCAACTTAGGCGCCGCAAGGCTGGGAGGCCGGCAAAGTGAAGCAGCCACGGTGTGCTCAGGGAGGAGGCGGGGCAGGAGTGAGCTGGGGCGAGCTGGGGCGGGGGGTTCCCCTGCGTGCCACCCCCCTTTACTTGCTGCAGGCGGCCCTCCTCGCACTCCCCTGCCTCAGCTCCCTCCGCCTAAATGTTGGCGGCGACCGGGGAGTCCAAAGATCTGGCTGCCGAAGAAAATGGTGCCCTCCAAATCCCAGTGCCCTAGGCGACTGCCTAGGTTGCCTAAATGGTTGCACTGGCCCTGCTTAAACAGATATTGCAGGAAGCAGCCTGAGAACATTTTAGAACTCTGTTCCTAGCCACTTGGCAAAGCTGCAGTGAAAACCTGTGCCACGTCCTTGCCAGTAAATGACTGTTATGTACCCAGAAAGTCTTCTTTTATAGCCTTGATTATTTTGATGTGTATACAAAAATTTATAGCAGTCCCATTACCTTGACAGTGGCTGAGGGAGGTATTCACTTTTTGAGGCAAATGTTGATAACTGCCTCTCTTAAGCTGGGGTTCTGCTGGTGTTGAAGCAGCCTTTTGTATAATCAGAAATGCATAGGGACCCTAAGCAGAGTCTGCTTGTGTAACGCACTAACTCGGCACAACTCCAGGCCAGCCTGGCCTCAGCTCCTGGGAGCCCAGTCTTGCCTGGTTTGGGCTGTACCAACAAGCAAAATGGGAGTTGTGAGAGGTTTGCAGCTCTCTGATCTCTGTCCAGGTGGTCTTAATGCCAGTGGAGCCCTAAATGTGCATTCAGCCAGCACAGACATGATCTGCCTTCAGTGTTTACCTAATTCAGTATATCCATCTGTTGTTAGATGAGATTATGGAGATGTTGAAATGATACAATTGATACTTTCCAACAACAACCAACCTGATTAAAGTATTTCTGTGTATGCAAAAATGATTTTCTAATATACCAACTAATACTATTTATCCTCTTATTTATCCTCTTGGTTTTAATTTTACATTGATACCTAGGTTCCTTTAATAAATCAATTTTCCTATTTCAAATAAATTCTGTGATCTAAGTGATAGTCCATAAATTTCACTCTTAACAAATTGAGTAACATTTGATTTATTACTGTGCAGATGGAGATAGGGCGTTTACAGAGAGCTTATCCTAGTATAATAAGGTGTTTTTTAAAGCATTTTAATTACTATTTAGTAATACTTTTATCAGCATTTGTGCAGTAGGCATTTTAGCAGCAAACAGTCTGTCATAATCTGCTATCCTGATTTAAGATTTTCCTCTTTAAGGTGGTAGCAAGCAGAGGAAGTGTGCATCTAGCTAAGTTTGCCCAAATTCTGTAAAGCACATCACGTCTGGAAATTGAAAATAACTTACACAGGAACATACTGGTCTAGTGGTACACACTTCTGAGAGGACTGAAGAATCTGGACCAATCAACAGTTTAGCACAGAAAATATTTGTAGTCACTCTAATGCATGAATTATTGCAAATTTACAGATCAGCAGGTGTAGAACAGAGAATTAAGTAACATAAATTAAGTACTTAGAAAGTTCAACCTGTGGGTTATAGGTGATCTATTGAGCTTTTCAGGCGTGCTGTTCATTGGCTTCTGAGATTTTTGTTTGTTTGTTTATTGTCCCTTAAGGAAAATTTCATATTTGTATCAGTTTCATACAGTATGTTTTCCACTTACTTTCAGTAATGTCTAAATGTAGGAATATAGATTCTAAGTAAGATTTCTTTTGCATCCACACTGCCTAGCCCAAAGAAATGGAGCCTACTGTGAAAAGAATCTGAATAGAAATGATTTGCTACCTGAAGCAGAATGGCTGTCTCATCAATCTTTAATGCTAACCATTTTGGAGGAGATAAATAGAAACTTGGATACAGTGCAGGCAGAATTAGCTCATGCTCAGGCAATAACTGTAAGTACAGAGTCATATACTTCCTTCTTGTGTATGGGGTACATTTATGAATAACTGTCCTCAGAATCAGAGGACTGGATGTTATATCATGTAATCTCATAGCACATTGGGCCTGTTGTCAGAAGTGATTGTGGTCTCAAAGTCATACAGGCTGCAATACTTTAGGTCAAGACTCTAGAGTCCCTGATGAAGCATACATTGAATAGGTGCTAAAAATGTTGACTGGTATGTCAATAGGGATATTGATTCATCCTCTGTCTCTCTGGGCAGCATGGAGCTCCCTCTACCACTGTGGCTTGTTCGCTCCCTTGCTGTATTTCACCCTGCTTCCTTTACAAACAGCCTCTCTGTTGGCGTGAAAAGGTTGAATAGAGCATTTTAAATTTTGTTAGAAATTTTGTTCAGGAATACCAGGCTGCCATAAATCTTTAATATATTGAATATCTATAGTAGTGAATTGTTTTTGTTTTTTTAACTTGTGAGCTGATCCATTTTTTTTTCTATTGAAAACCATTGACCAATATAAACAGTTGTGTTGATGATGGGGGAACATTATTGAGACAGTCCTGATGAGACATATCTGGTGCCATCTGCATTCCCCAGATACTCCTGATCCTTTACAGTCTGACCTTAGACATAGTCATGACAGACAAACTGTACTTGTCTCGTTGGTTGCCTCTTGTGATGATCTCTCTTCTTTACACAGCTAATATTTATTACCAGGGTGCTATTATATGATATTGGTATTACAAGACTTTGATACTTTTACAAAATATATTTCAGACTCTTTATTATACCAGTATGGTGGAAAGTTGATCATATATTATTTAAACAGAACTTTTGGAACAAATTAACATTATTTGTGTTGCATTGTCCTTCTTTGTTTGTGTTTAGCCTTTTAATTGCTAATTTATAAAATTTAGTATTGTGCAATGGGTCTTCGATGTGAAGTAGTGAGATTCTGCACTACCAATATCCAGCAGCATATATAAAATAAACGTAATATAAAATAATGTATTGCTATTTTCCTGTATTCATATACCATTTTAGGTTTAGTAGCATTCTGAGTCTGCTCTCATTATAAAGCTTGAACCACTGAGCTGCTAATTGTTCTCGATTCCCTTTGAAGCCACTGGGCATTGAGGACGGTCAGCACCTCAGATGTGCTCTGCACCTTGCAGGACTGAGTGCACTTTTAATAAAACAAAAACATAAATGATGCTAGTG
This sequence comes from Gopherus evgoodei, assembly GCF_007399415.2. Classification (NCBI taxonomy): domain Eukaryota; kingdom Metazoa; phylum Chordata; order Testudines; family Testudinidae; genus Gopherus; species Gopherus evgoodei. Next base: position 10,089,422 of record NC_044326.1, read on the forward strand.
GTTCAGGATCAGACACTATGGGCTAGATTCACAAAGATGTAGGTGTTGTGATGCTCAGTGTCAATTTTATTTGCCTATAGAATTGCTGGGATTTACAAACCTTGAGTTAGGTACTCAAGCTGTCTATACAATGAATTGAGAGAGATTGGCACCTAAGATGGGGTTCACAAAAGTCAGCAAACTGAGCGTGGAACAACCTAAATTAGCCAATGGGAGACCAGCAAGAGGGCTGTTTCCTAAGCCCTGCCCATCTCAGAGAGTTTGGCTCTTCAGACCAGGCTGCAGGGACGCACTTAATTCTGCTGTGAACCCTCCCCTAGAGTCAGGCATTACATGCAAGAAGCTGAGGGAGGGGCAGGAAGGATGCCTTCTTTCATAACTTTTTGCCCAGTGGCTGGGGTATTCACTTAGGATGGGAGATACCCCTGGTTCAAGTCCCACTTATGCCTCACATGGAGAAGGATTTGAACATGGATCTTCCATCTCTCAGGTGACTGCCCTAACTGTTAGGCTATGGCATAGTCTGATGTGGATCTCACTCAATCTCTCCTCTTGAAGCTGTTCTACTCTGGATAATAGAGACACTGGAGCAGGGGAACTGGATCCTGGGTTTCCCACATTCTGGCTGAGTGCTCAATCCACCAGGTTATTTTCATGCTTGTGCACTCTCTCTCTCTGGCCCAATCAGAGCACTTTGTGAGCAGTTAGGCATGATCAGAGGACATGTTCTCAAGCAGGCTCCGCTGGCAAGTTATGTGGAGGAACATCCTTCTTCCCCCACTTTGTGAATTGCTCTGGGGGTTAGGAGTCTGGATTGTTAGAGTGAGACTGCAGTGTGTATACGCAGAGGAAGAAACAGGCGCCTATTACAGCAAACGTAAGCGTTGAGTGAGTTTAGACTTCTATAGGGTTAAGTGGCAGCTGCGCTGGGTCTTGTGAATATCAGTAGCACCTAAATCCCTTTGTGAATCTAGCTGTGGGATTCCCTAAGTCCCTTTGTGAATTCCCTGGGATTCCTCGTAACCCTTATTTGTTTTTACCAAATTGAAAAATATTAGGTGCCATAGGCTACCTTTACTAACTCACTGTCCACTTCCCCAGAAATAAGCATTTACTGTTAACTTCTCTCTCCCCTTTGTATTATGACTTCTCTCTTGCTACTCTAAATCAGTTCTTAATACATGCTTTGTTTTCTTCCCCATGCTTATTTTCTTCAGTGAGTCTTGTGCAGGTCTGGTTCTTTAAAATTCCTGCTTTCTTCTATGGAATTACCTGACTTGAAGTGCTGAATATCACTGAGTGCCTACAAATAAAAACTTCCTTGGCTAAAGTACAGGCAAACTTGTAAAGGCTCGGGGTTTTATGAGGGACCTTCTCAAAACCATTTTCAAGTACATTGAATCCAGTAGGTTAACTTATCTTCTGTGGTCTTAACTTTTTCAAAGAACTCGGCCAGATTAGAGAGACAAGTTTCCTTAGCAAAAAAGTCATGGTTGGACTCTACCATTCTATACTTATCCAATTATTGTTGTACTATTCGGTCCTTAGCAGTACTGTCTATTTCCCTGGTATAATATCTTTTAAATGAAAGAATTCAATTTACAGCATCACTGTTCCATCATGTCCAATGGCCTGATTGTGAAGTCATCCTTTAATATTGTCGTAATGATTCGTGGCAGTTGTTTTTCCTACCCTCGTTTTTATAATTGTCATACTGTCATAATACCAGGGTTTTAAATAAAATTAGATCTCAGCATTTTCAGAATGATTATTACAGAATAATCTTGTGTGTCTAAGGAAGGTCTTTTACATTGTTGGATTACACAATAACACAATTAAGCTTCATGGGTGGAACAGGAAAATGTGCACTGATATTTTGTGTTTTGAATTGAATTTATTGCTTATTAGAGGAATTCAGTTCTGGTCACCAATATGCCTCATCAATATTCTGGAGGGACTATCTCAAAGACGATGCATAGTTTAGTCTCTGTGCCAAGGTCACGTACTGCATACAATGGGGGACTAAGCCCCACAACTATTAGTCATGTTCTATATGGTATCTTGTTAATGTTATTAAATATAATTATGAATATATTATCTTGTTCACCAGCTGGACACCATCTTGATTCGCCAGAGGTTCTGAAGCACTTCTTTTGTAGTACAGGTGGTGGTGTCTTGTTCTGCTCTCAGAATACTGAATGATCGACCTAAGTGAATGTCTAATGTGATTGTTCCTTATTTGTTCTCGATTTAAAACAAGCAAACAAACTCCATTTACAACTAGACTTTAACACTAATTAAACTTATTTTAACTTGAAACATTTGCCCCTTTCTCACTCTTGTTTGGCTACAGATAGGCTGCTGTTCTGTTAACCCAGCCTGACCAAAAACTGTTTATAAAGTGATAATTGAACCTATGCCCAAAGGGGGAAGGAAGGAGAATAAAACCTTTGAAGTCATTAATGCTTAGAATTTGCAAAACAATGCTGAATGTAGTCCAAATGACCAAAAACAGAAAACTTCTACCACAAAGTGGAATAATTCAGAAAGTTCTGAAAATATGAAAACAGGTTTTTTTTTAAGAAAACGTTTTACTAATGGTAACTATAGTGGTCACTACAACACAATGGGGACACGTACCATAGGAAAAATCTTTGAAAATGATCAGTCATTTCAGCAATATTAATATTACACATATATGCAGGGGTGAAAGTAATATTAAAGAGTTACCAGTATGGGGGCATGGCTCCGGGCCCCAGGAAATGGCAGGGCCTTGGGCAGAAGTGGCAGGGATGGGGATCAGCCTCCCTCAGCCAATTCAGCCATGCTGCCTGGCCCATGCTGCCTGGGCCTCCAGTGGTGATTTAAAAGGGCCTGGAGCTCTGGCGGCTGCTGCAGTAGCAGCGGCTGGGAGCCCTGGGCCCTTTTAAATCACCTTCCCCACCCATTGGCGGCCCTGCCGGTAGGATCCCTACTCGCAGGCCCGCTAACAGGGGGCAAAAGGGGCATCGATGTTAAAGCGCTGCTGCAGCAGTGCTTTAAGGAGGGTATTTTGCTGCGGCAGAGCTATATAGTCGATTTATAGTCACTGCCCCTTTTGCTTTTTACCGGTACGCCGTACCAGTCTACTTTCACCCCTGCATATATGGAAAATTGTTCAAAATGGTAAAATCCTTTTTCATATACCTACTGTGGACTGATGTCATTTGCTGAGCACTTACAGCATGTTAATTACTCGGTTATTAGTATTATCGCACATGGGACACTGTACCAGAACCTCTTTCCTTCATTGTCTTCTAGTTCATACAGTTCAAAAGGATAATCTTTGATGGCATGCCTTCACATGAATAACAATAATTACTATGACTATGGACCTCTCTTTCATAATCTGCAGTCCTTTTATTTTAGCATAGAAACTGGCTGGTAATATTTATTTTATATTGCAATTTGTAAGTCCAGTGAGAGTCATCCAGTGAATCTGTCCTGTAAAAGAGAAGAAAGCAGTGCAGTTTTGCTTTTAAAGCTATCCAGACATAAACCTTAAGTGTTTCTAAACCATGATTTGCATTAAAACCCGACTGCAATTAAACTACAATTCGCACACCAGAAACTAGCTTTGATATAAAATCTTATGACAAACGAAAACGGTATCCTACTTAGTTTTTAAACACATATTATAGTTAAATCATAGATCCACATAATGCAAACACACATAATGTGACATAGTTTATGTATGTATTGCTAATCGCAAAAACAGTGGATGGAAGCAATAAAATCAGTACATTAATATTTTAAATGTTGGTAAGGAAGTTCAGCAGCATGAAGATCAGACGCTTAAAGAACAACACCTTAATAAACATTATATTCCTAGTTATATGACCTACAACAAATAGGCTTCAGCTGGGTTTTTATTTAGCAATTTGTGTTTGATGTTTGCACAGGAGACATTATCCTGGTACATTCCATTACACCCTTGCCGTAAGTAGTTAGGCAGTATTGAAAAGTAAGACCTGTCAATTTGTAGCTGTTCATAAACTAATTTAAGCTTTGAATAAAAGAGTATTTGAAACATAGAACGTCTTTTCTCTCCCTTTGAGAGCATGCAGTAGTCTCAAAAGTAAGATATTTCTGCTAGTAATAAACCTATGTATTTTATTATTTTTAAAGGGGTGTTTAATTTGATATTGCCAGTATTTTTCTTAGGCGTCCTACTTAATTCCTATGTGATCTTATTGATAGGCAGAACTGATTTTTCCCGAAGAATTTTTTTTTAATTGAAATAAAGTCCTTTTTTTCAAAAAAAAAAACTTTGCCAGATGGTAGGTAGGAAAGGTGCCTTGATGAGGAACCTTTCAGGGAATGTGTGTGGTTTGGTGGGCAGAGCAGAGTGGGAGTAGATAGTGTGTGGATGTGTTAGAATATGTTTTACAAGGGGAAGTGCAGAAAAAAATGTAGAAAATGCAGAGTATGAAATGGCAGTCTTCTGCTTATGGTTAAAGTATCAATGTCTCTACCAATTGCAAAATATCAGCATGCATGGCCTGCATTGTGCAGGAGGTCAGACAGATAATCATAATGGTCCCTTCTGACCTTAAAGTCTATGAGTCTATGAGTCTATTTGTTAAATAAACTTACTGATGCTTCTACCCTTCTCTTCATTAACTTGGTACATTTCTCTTCTGCCCCCCTTAAAAAAAAAAGGAAAGAAAAAGAAAGAAACTGATAACTTATCACTGTTTAACATCACAGATCCACTGCTTATTTATGGCCATCTCATTTCTGATGTCAATCCCTGCTTCCATAAATTCCAGATGAAAAGTGCATTACATAGATAACTTCAAATCAAAGAACCCCATAAACTTTTTCTGAGTAAGTAGTAGTTTTGTTGATTCAATCAGTGCTACCAGTTGCATAACACTAGCAACAGTGATAAATCCCTTTCCTGCCCTCCAGATCATAGAAACTGAACTGTACCAAAGTGTTTTTACCATGAATGGACCAGTTTGGAGAGGACAGACACACATTATGTGCTTAATCTCAGAACCGAGAAAAATGTATGTTTGGAAACCCTAGACAGGAGAATGAACAAATGTGTGTGAGAGAGAATTAAAGTGAAGGAAATGTTGAATGCTATGGAGAAGCTACAGTGGTAATGGAATGTCCATAGATCTTTAGTAAGCCATGAGATAAATAAAGCTGTTCTTCGCTATGGTAGACTGGAGATGAATGGGTGACAGGTGTGGCAAGAGCTAACTGTAGCATTTCAGGACCTGCATGGTCAAATACATTCCTGGACAGTAGTACTTGGTGGTGACATAGCAATGCTTCACTGGTTATTTTCTAGTATCCTTATCACGTCAACAAGCTGATGTTATTAAGCCGGGGAGGGAAAGGGGAAGCCCTAACTTGGAGCTATGTTCTGTAAAAAGCTTATTTCTCTTAATTCCCATCGAAGCCATTGAACTGAAAATGATCAACACTCTGCAGGATGGTCCCTTGGTAGGTTTGATTGTATCAATACACTTGTGTGAAAGGCTGAGTCACAAAAATAAACAAACATATACATATTTCTTCTAGCTCATGAGTCAATGTATATCCATTTAACACTACAGATGGCTTAGAAAATGTGACCAGGCTCCTCAAAATCTCTGGAGTTTGTCGTGTGCTGCTTTGATAGATTTTGGCAAGCATGAAATAAGAATGCTCATAAATTTACAAGTAAATCAATCTTATGAAATGAAAAAAAAAAGCTCTCTTTGATGGACCAGTATTTCAACAGTCACCATCAGTGCTATATTGCAGTTCTAGGTATCTGAATATTGTTTCTATATAATCATCTTATATAACAAATGCTCAATTCACAGCATATGCCACCAAAAAGCCCAGAATGGGACCAGGAGAACCATTGTTACATGTCATTAAAAAAGTTACACTTGCAATGGGCAAGCATTGTGCAAAATGGGTTTTAAATTACTTATAGACTTTCCTGATACTTTTCAGTGAAGGCTGGGGATATTCCCCCAGTTTCTATATATTGATGAGTAGTAGTTGAGTTTGTCTACTCTCTTGCTCCCTTTTTGTTTCTCTCTGTGTGGGGATGCTACTATGTACATGTCAAGAAGGCCCTATATTGTATTTGATCAGCTCACTCTTTTCTAAACAAGAAACAAATCCTTGCCTGCATGCATAGTGGTGATCCCAAATCATCAACATAAAATTAGTCAGTGCAGTTACTAACTATGTAAGCAATGGTGGGAACATTCCATCAATGTTCAATAAGGAGGTATTTAATGGTATTTAATGGTTACTGCTGCAAGAACAGGTACACAGGCTGCCAACAGCATTAGCCTGCTAGTTTTATAGAATTGTAGGGCTGGAAGGGCCTCGAGAGGTCATCTAGTCCTGCCCTGCACTCATGGCAGGACTAAGTATTATCTGGATGTTTCATATTACTGCACAGATATCATCACAGCATTCCGGTGAGGTGTATAAATAGAACTGACCCTGTTTTAAAGATAGGAAAGTAGATGCTGTGTGGTTAAGGGTTCATCAGCTAAAAAATACACTTCTGTCATGAAGTATTGTTACCTACTGTTGTTAGCAGTAACATCCACAATTACGAGAATTGAGTCAGATTAGAAGAAATTACTATTTTTCTCTACTTTGAGTTTTACTTGTGTACATGTGGCAATACTTTGAGTTGTCAGTATTGTTATTTCTATATGGACAATAAATTACACAGCTTCATATGTTGCTTGTGTAGGTGTTTTGCCTATTAACAGAAGACAGAAAATATACATTTAAAAATAAAATGGAAAATGTGTTGGAAAACCATGAACATTGGCAGTGGAAATCAAGAGTTTGCGCGGTGCCTGAGACTTTTGATTTTTTTTTCCCCGCTTGACTCTATTTTAAGTTGACAGTGTCCTTATGGCTTGCTTGTTCAAATCCACGGTCAATGTCAGATTTGACAGTAGAATTCAGGGATTTCTGGCTCCCTGATCTGTGGCTGTCAAAGCAATGGAAAATAGAGCTACCTGTGGCTGTTGGAGACTTTGAAATGTTTGTGTGTGGGTTCCTAAATTATAGGCATGACATTTGCTTTCTATTAGATTATCTGATCATTTCCTGTTCTCGTACCTCTCTGCATGTGTTTGTCCATTAATATTATTGTGTTGTTTTGTTTTATACTGGGTCTTAACTTTTAATTAGATTTCTGCATGGGACTGGTAGGTTAGTAACAAGATATGAATATGAAAATATTTCTGAAGAACTGAGGCAAAACCAAAAAAAAGCAGATTTAAAAAAAACAAACACCTTTATCTTTTCTCTGAACACTTAGATTTATTTTGCAGCACTTCTACTGTCCTGGATCTGAATGGTTACAGTGAATGTACGAGATATATAATTTAATCTGAAGTAGAGTACTAGGTTGAAAGTAACTTCAAAGCTATGATTAAACATACTTATAATAATTAGTTTCAGAGAATTCTAATTTCTTTCAGTGTTTGAAGAATTCAGCTTCTAATGAAGTAAAATAAATTACACACCACTTTGTTCAATGAACAAGCACTTTTCTCATTCTAACTGCCATTTATCAACTGTTCCTTTCACTGCGAAAGTTCTCAACACTTCTTTTAAATAGATATTCGCTAACAAGCACTATCCTCACCTTTCCCTCCCACACAAATATAGAATGAGCTTGATTATAATACTTTCATTAGATTATCATTTTAAACACTAATCCTTCATTTCCAAATTAGATTTTAATAAAGGGGAAAAGAGACCTTTCCCGTCCATTCCCAGTAAAATATTACTTCAGTCTAGCTAGCCGCTGTCTTTTAAAGAGAGAACCATGTTACAAAAATCCTATTTTAGAATGCCCTTAAAGTTTTATAAGTTGAGAAGATCTGTGTATGCTGCCATTTGTCTTACGAAGCTGGGTTTTTGTTTTCTGTTTGTTTGTTTTTTCCCCTGTGGGAAAAAAATTGGCGCAATTTGCAGCTGCAACTGCTGGTTGGATCCTAGATAAAATCATCAGGAGAGTGATGTGTATTGATTAAAGGCCAAATGGTATCTTAGGAAGGAAATAGCATTTTCCTTTCCTGGCAATATGGAAATTGAGAGACTGAAGTTTCCAGCTGAGTAGGAGAGAAGTGGATGGCTGGTTCCCCAGCAGGAAGGATCAAGAGCAAGGAAACACATCTTTCTGGGGGACATTGGAGTAAGCTGACTTAAAAATAATGACACTAAAAAGATTTGCAGTAAGAAAATCACAGAAATCTTCCTAGTCACAATTATCCATCTGGAAATTCTAAAGCATTAGAAGAAATTTTGATGCTCTCACAAATCAAGTTGGGAAAAGCTAATCACCAAAGCTCTGACCTAGCAATGAGATCTTCAGCTGGGAGAAAAGAATGAGCTACCAGACCTACAAAAATGTAAAGAAGCCCAACTTTATTCCATGCAAACCTGAAGGTGCGTATTGAGTGTCTATTGACTTGGACCTTAATTCAGCAAACCCCTTAAGTGTATGCTTAAGTGACTTACCTAAGGTCATGCAGGAAATCTGTAGCAGACCCTGCAATTGAATGCAGATCTCCTGTATTCTAGTTCAATGGTTTGTCAGAAGGTAGAGGTGGATGGCAGGAGAGAGATCACTTGATCATTATCTGTTAGGTTCACACCCTCTGGGGCACCTGGCATTGACCACTGTTGGCAGATAGGATATTGGGCTAGATGGACCTTTGGTCTGACCCAGTATGGCCATTCTTATGTTCTAACCACAAGACCACTCTTCGCCCAGGCAATTCAGCCTCTCTTAGGGCTTGATCCAAAATCCACTGAAGTAAAGGAAGAGACTCTCAATGACTTAGGTGGCCCTTGCATCAGGCCTTCACTAATGTGTGTAGCTAGAAAAAAACTGTATGACTGTAATATTTTGGAATCTATTACTTCTTTCTTTGACCTCTTTTTATGATATAACTTGGACTTGTCATGTGCATGCACACGAACATATGTGTATCATATCTGACTCCAGACACTCTGGAATATATAGTAAATGTTGAGTTTTCATTCTGCCACTCATTCATGAGCAATATCTGTATCCAGTCCTGGGTCACTTACCTCAAATACTAATGTTGGAAGATGAATCTTGCCTGGGGGGCATATAATTTAAATAAGTATTACTGTATAAGCTAGTCTGTTGAGATGCTATAATAATATTAATAGAGACAAACATTGAAAAATTAATTTAGTAGGAGTAATTTTGAGAAACAATGTGATTTATTTATCACTAAGGAATATTGCATATGAGTTCTACGTGCACTTTATAAATGTTTTTTAAACCCTTGGGTAACTGAATCCAATTTTTAAACAAGTTTCCTCATTAATTTTCAATTTGTAGTCTACATTGTGCAGAACATTTTAAATCATCTGGGGATGGTTCATCATACATTTTTCTCTTGGGACCTAGTATTTCATTGGTTATAATGAACTGAAAGGCATAAAAATGTACAATATTAATCTACATATAAATACATATATAATTATAAAGATTTTTTTATTAATAGTAGTAAATAGAAAAGATAAGTATAAATAACATAGCAGTTGCAATCACAAGCCAACCAAATCTGGAAAATCAAACATTAAGGAAAATGATCTGTCCATACTTTATTTCCTTTAAAGACATTCATTGCTGGTTATTCAGTGTTGATTATTTATCAGATGAATCCAAATGCAGTGATTTATGCTTGGTTATGTGCATGTGTTTAGGCTTATTTAAATGTGTGTCTAGAAATAGAAAAAGATCCTTATAAATGCACCAGTAGCTTAAAAAACTTAAGATCTAATTCTTTAACCACTCTGTGCACAGATCACATGCAGGATCATACCCATATTTTGTTATGAAACTACAAGGGATGACTTTCGTGAACGTAGCTTGTGCTTTTAATTTACCTGTAGGCTATATAAATACACATTTGAACCCTGACAGGATAAATTTATTTTTCCTTTGTGAGATGAATGGCATCCCATGTATTTTACGGTTTTAGTACATGTTTGCATGCATGTTTCTGTATGTTTGGTGGCTGAGGGAAGGGAAATTTCAAATGGAAAACTAAAAATAACTGAAGATCAGTCTTCTCTGAATGGTCATTAACAACCCTATCACACTTTTTGTGGGAGGAGAGGTTTGGCGCAGAGTCTGTCTAAAAGTTTCTACAGCACAAAATTTTCTGTGCTGTGTAGAGTCTGTCTGGCTGGTGCCTTTTACCCCTGATATATGGTGGTAGTTTTAGTGATGTGTATCTATCATAGAAGTGTACACTGTAGGGCTAGAAAGTACCTCAGTATATAGTTTGTAGCTATACAATATCTAAGGTGAAAGGTGCTACATAAATGTGAGTTTTTATAGTTCTTCAGAGTTAAATAATAATTCTGTGTGTGGTAGATAGGAGGTCCAGGCCTATACTTAGTCACCTATTAGGCTGTGATTTTCTTTTATCTGACATTTGATAAAAAAGTATTACTGTATGGTCAAGCCCGATGGACCCAATTACTGAACCATTGGTCTTGTCTTGCAACATTTTCTAATTAGAGTTAATCTGTTGACTTCTGTGAATGAAAGTTGCATGATTGGGTCCTCAGTTTGTTTTTTTCCCAATAACCCAGTTAGTTATGTAAATATTATCTCATGGGTTTTTCACCTTGGTGCTCTAATGGTTTCACTTGAAATCTCTGGCTCATTAGGCTCCCAAATCTACTTTTCATTTAAAAGTTCCAAATCCATTTTTATGTTGTGAAGGATAATGAGTCTGCAAACGAATGATGTGTATGTTCAGAATTAGTACAATAACTCTGTAATCAATGTATCAGCTGTAAATATCAAAATACATATTTAACCTGGGCAGTTAATAATTATTATGTAAATCTGGGTACTGTTCTTATTCATTGCTAGGCAAAGAAGTGCAAAATTGTTAATACAAAAACCCATGCTTGCGTTGCTTTATTTTAATGTGAAAGTGTGTGTGTGTGTGTGTGTGTGTGTGTGTGTGTGTGTGTGTGTGTGTGTGTGTGTGTGTATTTCAAACTGAAAACCTACAGTATTTCAAAATTGTTGAGATCTTCTCTGCCAAGTTTTAAGCCTGGATAACATGTTACTCCTGAAATTTGAGGTTTACCATGGAGATCTTGACACAGCTTTATCTACAGAACACCCATAGAAAGGATGTTTTTAAAGGAAAATTATAGGTCCGACAGAAACAACTTTAAAACTTGTTCAGTTAAAATAAAATAAGAGCAATTTAGACAAACACCTGTCAGGGATGGTCTAGATAATTCTTAGTCCTGCCTCACTGCAGGGAACTGGAGTAGCAGACCTCTGGAGGTCCCTTCCAGTCCTATGATTCTATAGAGAATACTGTCTATTCCTATTTGCAGTTTTATTTTTTGATATGTTCAAATGAATATTTTTGAGAGGAAAAAATGTTAGTTTGTACCTGTGGGTTGTCAAAGACCACCATGGATGAAGTTATGGCCTGTCCAAATCTTCCCACAAATTTCAGAGATGGGGAATGCCAGATGTTCTGTATGACCAGATTTTCAACTCTTCAGCCTGTCTCCTCACACACACATACAAATGAATAATAAAATAGAGCAGCCCAGGGAGCCTGCCTGACTTCCTAGCAGGTAGCTCTGGGAGTCTGGGTTTCAGCCTGATACGGGAGCTGCCAAGAACCTGAGAAGACTGGGAATCTAGGTTCCTCGGTAGCCCACTAGGTGGGCTGCCATAGGGACTGTGTGTCGGTGAGCTCTCAGGAAATCAGTAATATTTTGCATCAAATGTGTTCCAATGGAAAATGGTTCTGTTTGAAAATGTCCAACTGGCTCTAATTCAAACACAGAAAATAAGTGCAAAGAAGCATTTCTCCTAACTTGCTAATGTTGTTGTATATGACACAAACCTTCATATAGCAGCGTGAGTTAGTTACCATGAGTCACTTTGGACTTCTCCGGGTTTCTTTTTCCTTTCATTAAAGGTTAGATCTTAGGCCTGTACCTATGCCATGTAGCATTCCATGGCTGTGGGAAACTAAAGGAACCCTCCAGACAGGTCGACATTTAGCTTTTATCTTGAATTAATTGGCAGTCAATTAACTTCAGATATTTAACACCATTGAAAATTCAGGACACCCAGGCTATGCTGAACATTTTCCCCCACACTTGTTCCAGGGTACAAACAGTGGTTTACCTTAGATCAGAGACTTGGCCATCAGTTAAGTCAGTTTTTTAAAAAAATAACAACCTAGTGAGGCCAAGTCCTGCATAATGTACAACTATCCCATGAGCTGTATTATGTCAGTTGTGCAGATGATGTCCACCTGTAGCCATTGGAGACTCTCATTGGAATCTCTGAATTTCCCCTTTCCCTGTGTGCTGGCAGATGTCAGTGAGTCACAGAGCATAGCTCTGAGGTTACAGTAACTTCCACAGGACCCGTATAGAAGAGAAGGGCAAAGATCCGTAGAGGACATCTCATTAGCATTAGTTGAGAAACATAGGTGTTTCTATGCCTAATTAGAGCAATGCTCCATCAGCTCCAATTCCCTGCTTGACAGAGGCCAAGAGTTGATGTTTCAGAGCAAGGCAAATAAATAATATATACAAGAAAAAATATGGAACCTGGTTAATTATGCAGTTCTGTTCTCATAGGGAAAAAAGAATCCTTCCTGAGTTGTTCAGCAATCTGATAATGCCTTGAAGGATATGATTTGATTATGTGTATATTAGCATGTAGAAAAGATGGGGTATGTTTGGGTTTTTTTTTTCACTTTTGCAAAGGTGACAGAGACAGACTTTTACAAATGGCAGTATAATATTACAGTAATACAGGAGCATAGTTTAGGTAGTGTTCATTAAAATTAATAACCAGCAAAGGTAATAGCCCTTCTCATTATAGACAAAAATACCTCACCTCTCCACAGTTTTTCTTTAAATAATCACGGTTGTTCCATTTGTCCCGTGCACACTTGTGCTCTCTGTACTGAAAACAACAACAGAACCCTTTAATATTTACTCTCAGAACTCCTGCAAAAACCATTAACTTGCATAACAACAGATGTCTTTGCCCCCCAGTAAATTTCTCTACTTGACCTTGGAAATTTGTCTAATCAGCAGCACTCAGGAATGTAGGCTAATTTACATAATACAGGGAATAGTGATGAAAGAAAGTGCCTTTGTCTTTATCTAGAATGCTGTATCAATGGCTCTTCTGACTCTCTGAACACTTAAGGTGAAAAGATTTGGAATAGCTCAAAAACAATGGGCCATAAATGACATAGGAACATTAATAATTAAATTTATTATACATTCGTTGGAAAAATTATCCAGTACAGCAATTCTTAATGACATCCTCTATGGACCGTATAAGTCGGTGAATTTCAAGTTCAACCATTTATGCTAAAGAAGGTTAAAATGTCTAAAAGACTGACTATATTTTAATGTACTATAAAGAAATTAAAAGCCTCCAGCAGTCCATAAAATATCATCCTGCAGCCTTGAATGCAATGCCCATTATCACTAAAGGGTGTAGTTAATCATAGGGCAATAACTAAGTATGTGGGGCTGCTGTAATTGCTAATAGACACTGTGTAACTGAGGCTGAACCATTTTTAATTCCCCTGTTTTTCTGTTCCTTTAGCCAGAAAGAGTCAGTTCACAATTGTAATAGTTTAGTATAACATGTACCATTTTTACTTCATTTGTTTAATTTACAATTAAATTGTTTAATTGTTGGTGTGCAGAACTCTATTTAATTTGTTAAAAGTGAAACGTTACCTTCATTGAGTTTATCTAAACGTTTGTAAATTAACAATAAAACATAGAAAAAAAATCATAGAATACCAGGATTGGAAGGGACCTCAGGAGGTCATCTAGTCCAACCACCTGCTCAAAGCAGGACCAAAACCCATGTTTACTTTTATGTTTCATTCCAGTGTTCGGTTCAATTAACCCCTTGGCATTCGGGATTTTGCTGACATAGAACATAATGCATTTTTGTATTGCTAGTCTCAGTACCACAAGCTTACTGATATATTTTCCTCTGACTGATAGGGAATTATTGCAGGTAACTCCCATGAATAGTAGAGTAGGTTGTGCATATAAATTCCTCCATGGCTCAGTGGAACACTAAAACCATCAAATGGAATCTCATTACTTGTGTGTGTTTGGTGTATATGTAAGGTGGAAAAAACATAAGGACACCTTTAGTGATGACAACTGCATCCCTTTTGTTGCCATTATTGTTTTTAACCATAGTAGTAATGAGATTCAGTTGATGCAATGTTCCCTTGGCGGGGCAGAGTGTAATGTCATGCAGCAATGTACAAGTTATGGCATCTGGAGCTTAGGGTAAAGTCACATGTAATAAACATTTCATTGGTATAAATGATGACCGAGCTGTCTTGGACAGGAACCTTAACACTATTGCTGTAACTTGTATCCTCAGCTCACATGGTGCACACCTACATCTAGCTAGTGAAACACATAGGCATCAATGGGCTTTTGTCCACAAAACCACATATATAAGACCAAGTGGGATTCAATAGCAGAATTTCACCTATGGATGATGGAGATAGGGCAGACTCCTCCTTTTTCCCCTCCCCCTCCCCTTTTCCCCCTTCCTCCTTGAAGGGATTCATTCAGACAGGACAGCATTCTTAGCTAATCCCCATCAGAAAGAGGCAGGATCATTCTTCCTTAGTTCTAATAACAGATCAGGACTGATCTCTCAGTAGTTAGCATAGTAGACAAACAGTAATTTTATTTGCAAGCTTTGAAGGAGAAACAGTGGGCATGCTGTGACACTGACTAAAGTTTTGTTAGTTTCACACAGCTGCTGCCTTGCATTTCGGTTGTTGTCAGGTTTAGAAAACTGGCACTACATTGACTTTTCATGCTTTTGTGTTTTGATGATTATTTTTGAAACCATAAATTATTAATATCCCTCGCCCTTTTTTTTTCTTGTTTAAGCTAAGACTCTGCAGACATTAATAGCATTCATCTGGGAAGCTTCGTACTCACCCTGGAGATACAGATTCCTTAAGCCCTGGATGTATAAATATGAATATCATTTTATTCAACCTGTTCTTCTATGCGGTCTTGCAGGGAAGATAATATGATAAGAAACTATTTAATTAAGACACTTATTCAAATGTGATACAAGCTGGCTGAAGTAGAAAACTTTATTTTAATTTAGATTTTTGGCAAAGTGGATTCTGGATGGGACTTGATGCACTTGTGGTCAATTCAGTATGACAAATCCTTTCTTTGTTATGTAGGGTATCATAATGAGTCTGAAGCATAAAATTAGCAAGAAAAAAAGAAGGTGAGGAAATGTGCTAATAAGAGAAGTGTCTCACCTGGGTGTTGAAGAGGAGGGTGTTTAAGATACATTGTGCAGCACAAGTAACCTCTAAATGTGGAGTATCACAAGGAGAGAATAAAGAAGTCACCAGGACAGTGATGAGCTGGCTGATATATAGTCAAAAGTTGAAGTGAACCATGAAATGCAATAGAAAATTAAAGATCACCTAGGCAAATGAAACAATGCATCACCAACCAGATAACGTCTCACTTCCTGAAAGAATTAAAGAAAAAAAAGCCTGCTGCAATATTCTGGACCTCCTAATGTTTAGAGCGGGGGTTTAAGAGTAAATAAGGAAAGGGTAAATAGCAATCATTGATATGGGAAAGACCTTAAAGCAGGACTAAGAATTTTGCAGTAATGGGATCAAATTTAAGGGTTCCCGTGGACAAGGTTGTGGAGGAGGAGCTAGGCAAAGTGAAAAACAAGAGATGTCTGAGAGAAAAATCATTTTGGAGTCATTGATAAGTAGGAAGACTTGCAGAAAGAAGGCTTCAGATGCAAAACTTATTAGTAAAAAATTAATTAAACAAATTATATTCCATGTCCTCAAGAAGCGTGGAAAGTGTAATTGTTTTCTGTTGCATGTTGTGGAGACATGAAATGACACAGAACAAACTGAACAGACAGGGAATATTTACACAAAATGGCTTAATAATGTGAAAGTGAAGCTATTGTGCTGTGTATCCTTTTAAAAGCACAGAGCAGGAGGAGAGTGGGAACAGAAAGAGATTATGATTAATCTTTAACGGTAAACTTTTTGCTTGTCATTCTGAAACTTTTGAAGAGCAGTTCTGTGTCAGATATGGAGTTTGAAAAGCAAGATTTTTAATTTATTTTGTTCAGTCTGAAAGCTTTGAAGAAGGCACATGAATCTAGTCACATCTGCGTAATTTTCTGATCATAAGAATACTCTAGTTGTCTCTGTCTGGCATAAATATGGGCGAATGATCTGATTTTCTCACCTCACTGACTGATTATTCCAGAACCTAAATGGAAAATATCATGGCAGTCTAAATTGTATATAGAAAAAAATCAAGAAAAACTCACTGGTTTGAGATTGGAATGAGTGTTTGAAAGGCCAATATAGTTTGTATTTTACTGTGAACTTTTGCTAGTGTACCATCTTTGGAGTTTCCCCAGTGGGACAAACTTAGCAGCAGTCAGAGTGTCATGACTTTTAAGCCTTCTCAGCATGTTGTAAAATCATTTGGTGATCTTGCGTCAAAATAGCATCACAACACAACTCAATGTCATTGTCGCCAAAACCAGTTTGCTTCGCAAGAGAACACTTCAGGGATATGGGATCATGCAGGTGAATGCCAAAAATCTGGGGTGGCTGGCAATCCTGCACTTCAGTGATTTGAAAACTGAAAAGGTTTTAGTGGAGAGCGCACATGTCCCTGAGTCTTCCTTGCTCACTCTTGTTAAAAATCCCTTCTTAATATGTGGAAAAAGTCTTGCGAACACCCAATAGAACAATGATCTGATTTTGTAACCCTTGCACTGAGTAGTACTTTTTCTATAATTAGTTATATTGAGTTCAGTAGGGCTACTTATGTGAGTTTTATTCATGCTGTCAGGCCCAGATTGTATTTTTTCCAGGGTCTTTACCTTTGTTCAACTGATTGCAAAGATTTCTTTAATCTCTTTCAGGTAATGATCTTGGGTATTATAGTGATAATGGTAAATAAAGCATCCTCCAACAGAAATGTGAATTTTCAATTGAAAGTATCCCTTTAATAATGAAGTTTTTAGTTTGGCTTTTTTATATTCTGCAGATCACCTTGAATAATAAGATTTTTCTATAATGCTTAGGTCATAACTGACCATATCTCATGATAGCAAATATCAAGCATAATAAACAAAGGCTAATGCCATATCTGTGTGATAAAGTAAGTCTGGATCCAACTGTAGAACTGTCTATCTTAATGATACCTATTCAGCTATGGTCAGAGAGAATATGAGAAAACAGTGACTTGGTACTTCCTGAGGAAACCTGGGGGACTTGTAACAGAAAGGAAACACATAACAGTAGGTGTGAGGCAAAAGAAATTGAACCGCCTGCTGCATTGTCAACTAATATGAAAGGCTAAGGGTTGCTGTTGGACTCTGAGTAAAATGAATTCGAGCCTTGCTCTCTGTTTTGCTGCCCATGTTGCTATGTATTTCAGAAAGTTGGCTACTGTGTTGAAGCAATGTTCGCCCAACCAAACATATTGTGCAATCTACTTTACTTGCTTCAAAATGGCACAAATTTACCACAGCCATTTCTAAGTTCTAGGTTCTTGGATTTATATGTAAGCTCTTAGGCTAAACCATAGATGGAACTTTAAAGTTCTGAAAATATCTATAGTCTCGGCTGGAGTTGTGAGAAACTGATTGAACGAAGTTTGCAACTAGAATAGCCACAGCATGTTCTGGGCCCTGGGGGCATGTGGTGGGAGTGTGAAGAGAAGGTTTAGAGTGGTTGAAGTCTGTGAGGGAAAAACCAATTGTCATACAGCAGCAAAGTTGTTTGAAAAGCTGCTTCATACAGTGATATATTTGGGGATTCATTTGTGGTGCAACTCTTTTTTTTTTCTTTCTGTAATTCCTTAAAGAGGAGTCTACTTGCTGTATTGTTAATACCTCAAAGTGTTGTGTGACGCAAGGGAGGTAAATAAATTCGGCAAAACAGATATATCTTAAAACATATAACCTCATACAAACAGCCATTCAAATGCCTTTATTTGCTTCCTCCTGCATCCAAGACTGTATAGTCACACCTAGCATCCTCACAGCAGCCTAGCTGTAGTAAGCTACTGCATCTCTGCTCCCATAAGGGATGCGTCCACTCCACCTTCTCCATCAAAGAAAGGGGAACTATTTAGAAGGGAGGCATTAAATGCCCTCTTGAAGGTTCATATGATTTTCTTAACTCAATAAAAGCGCTTGAGAGACAGACTATGAACAAGGGCTACAGGACTTGGAAGGCAAAGAAATTTAACTCTATTTAATTCTGGGCCTGAGGTGATAGGCTTTAAACAGGGAGCAGTAACACCAAACTACTTTTTTTTCAAGGATCAAGGGGAGGGGAGGCTAGGGATGGTGGTTCATTCTTTCCGTCATTCCTTTCTCCTATACTATTGGGTGAGACACAGAGCCTAGTTCTCTTCATTTCCTTCTCCCTTGCTTTGCTTTGTCTGGAAAAGGCACGTTTTTTTGTGACCGTAATCAGTTTGTTCAGCATTCCCTGTTGTATGTTGGCATGTGTAATAATTTTGGGATCAGACCAAATTCTTGTAACCAAACCTGTCAACTCCTCCAAAGACTCAAGGCTCCAACGAGCCAGATGCTCATCAGGTATTCTGCCAATAGCCATTCACGTCTGATAGTTGGTAGCTTTTACTTTTCGCTCTGGTGATGATCATGTAGACAGGATTCTTCATACTTGCAAACATTCTTGAAGTTAGCAAATTAAACAGTGATTTGAGAATCACTGAGAGATAAAATGGGATTTCAAAACCACATTATCTATCAGCTCCGTTGAGTGTTTGTGGCTTCAGTTGTCATCCTGGATAAAACCAGCAGCATAAATAAGATAATTATGTAAAACATATTTGTTACAGAACACACGATTTTACAAATATAGTGTGTGTGTATTTAATTAGGATTTTTCTTTACTGCTCTTCCTGTAAAGCAAGGTGTTCGTTTTCCTCCTGCAATAGGACCAAGAGTGCTACTGTACAGGCCTGTGTGGGAATCAAAAACCAGTCTGCATGACTGAAAATAGGATAAAATATATAACAATTTTATAATAGTAAAGCCTTTTATCTTGGATTCTTCTGGAGTCAGAAGTGAGTACTCCATCCCTTCAGGAGCTGGTAATCTCTGTTTCCCAACAGGATAAAGCTCCCATTCCGAGTCCTGTACAGATGCAGAATATCAGATTCTAAAATTTTACCATCCTTATCTATAGAAAAGCTATTACTGAGCTATGTCTGGATTGTGCCCCTCATTGGGCCGATGTAATTTGAGGATGCTGGGAGGAAATCCACATTTTTGTGGGGGCAGGGGAAGAAGAAATATTTCAGCGGCACCTGGATTTAAAAAAAATAACAACTTTTTTAATCTTCTCAGAGGTTTGGAATCTTGGAGTAAGATGGGTTAATGAGCACAAGATGGGAGACACTTACAGGTGCCTGATAAATTCATTTATTGCATGGCTCTGCCTTTTATCATCTCCACATAAGTTTTTTGTGTGTGTGTGTAAGTACATGTGCGCGCTCACACACACACACACATACACACACACACACAAGGCTTACATTGGTATAGCTACGTTTAAAAGAGAAGTAGATAAATTCATTGAGGTTAAGGCCATTAATGGCTATTAGCCAGGATGGATAAGGAATGGTGTCCCTCGCCTCTGTTTGTCAGAAGGTGGAAATGGATGACAGGAAAGAGATCACTTGATCATTACCTGTTAGGTTCACTCTCTCTGGGGTACCAGGCATTGGCCACTGTCGGTAGACAGGATACTGGGCTGAATGGACCTTTGGTCTGACCTAGTATGGCCATTCTTATGTTATGTTACATTGCTCAGGGGTGTGAAAAATCCACACCCCTGACTGATGCAGTTACACCAACTCAACCCCCCAGTGTAGACAGTGCTATATCGATGGGAAGGCTTCTTAATTGACATAGCTACTGCCTTTTGCCGAGTGGATTAACGACTCTGATGGGAGGAACGCGTACTCTGAAAATACCAACTAAAACAGCCAAAAATCTTGGTAAACTTCAATCTTCTTGTTCTTCTTAATGTAAAACAGAAAATGTGGTTCTGATATCTGTATTTCAGAATCTTTTAACACAAATGGCCTTAAAATGCTTCTTTTGTTTGCAAAGTCACATTCCTATCTGAGAGAGAAAGAGTTAAGAGGTAGGCGCTGGACACGTTTATTATCTGCAATGGTTATTGCACTAGGAGGAGATGTTTGCTTCATGCATATTGATGCATTCTGAGGTGCATGGGTGTTGCCTTTTAGCCTATTCTACTACTTGATTTACATGATAATGTTTTAGAATCTACTGTAATAGGAGGCACTGCTACATTTCCAAAATAGCAAATTAGGCTCATGGCCAGCTGCAGAGACTTTGAAAGTACATAACATTCTTGTTCATCCATGGTATATGTTGACATAAACCCAAGTACACTCAGGATGAATTTAGCTTTTTAATTCCCTCCTCCCCCTCCAATTATTTCTGTGCATGTTTCTTGGACATAACATGTTATGTTGCACACTAACACTGATAACCAAATATGACCTTTTGGGCCCATGATTTTGGGGACCTAGAAAAGTCACATCAAACCTCCACTTTTGTTCTTAATAATAATAATAATAATAATATAATTTAATAATTAAAATCTAGCTTCCTCCCCGCTGGTGAATATAAATATAAACCAGTTGCTAGGGTTGAGAGTTTGTCACAATTTTTTCTTAAAGATCCCAGGTGGCTTGCTATGCTCCCTTTGCCAGCCACCCACACAAAATCAGCACACGCCTGCGCACACACACATGCCCATGTATGTGTACACAATCAGTCTGACTTGGGGACCTATGAAACCTACAGAAACAGGTCCTTTGTGTTTATTTGTTGTTTTTTGTTTTTTGTGTTTTTTTGGGGGGAAAGGGAAAGGGGGTTGGGTGGGAAGTGGTGGTGGGGGAGAAGACCCCAACCATCTTTCAGTGTTGGAAGCATGGCCACTTCAGCTGCCAGTAAAGTGCATCTTACAGAAGGCTGCTTACAAATACCAACTTTTTCTGTTGAGCAGGCTGTCTAATCTCTGGCTACAGTGGTGAACTGCTTAACAGCATGAGAGACAACATGATCTGATGGACTCTGTGGGATTTGGAGCATGGGTTTGTACATTTTCATCCCTGCTCTGACACGGACGCCTTCCATGAACTTTCTTCATTAACTGAGCTTCTTCTTAACTCTGGGCAATTGTCCTTGGCAAGCTTTAGTAGTTGTTGTTAGCTGTGCGTGGACAAGTTGCTAAGTCTTTGCCTCTGCCCCCATGTTTTATATCAGTTATGCTAATGCTCCTCAATAGCCTGAGGCTGGTGACATGCACAGTGGTGATATGCACAAATAAATTTGTTAGTCTCTAAGGTGCCACAAGGACTCCTCATTCTTTTTGCTGATATAGACTAACACAGCTACCACTCTGAAACATGTACAGTGGGGTAATCATGGCTAACAAGAGAAACTTGTGCCCTTTTTGGGCGACTGTGGCAAAACATTATTCTGCAGGCCCAAGCAAAAATGCAACCACATCTTGGGGACACAAAAGCAAGTTAAAGAAGAGGAAGTATTGTGTTTGATGTCCAGTTCTGACAATGGCAGACACTAGCACTGTGTTTCTGATTTCAACTCTTAGAATATCGCCATAGATGATGAAGGAAATTCTTGCCTATCAGCCATGATACTTTGGTCATGTCCCGTTACAATTATTACTGTGCTTTTTTCCTCCTACTGATATACCTCTTGCCTTCTTCACCGGAGTCCGAACATAGTGGCAAGATTTCTCATGGAGGTCACATTTTCTCTTGCTATTTTATTTGAGTTATGGTTTCTGAGCCACACTGAGTTTTAGCATTTTGTGCTCTTTAAAATAGAGGTGTACATTGAAAATTACTTGTTTGAAATGAGATTCTATAATTTGGAATTTTAAAGGGACCAGAAGAATGCAATTATCTGCGTATAATTGAAGTTAAATTTGCAGTCACTTTAATGCAGGATTAAAATGCCTCAGTTTTTAACTTTCCATATTTAACACAGCAACTCTGGCGCCCATTAATTCTTCCATAATTTTATCAGGTTTTTTATTTTATCATTAAAAAGAGTCTGACATTTCCTGTTTTTCTTTTAAAGATACAAGGCTCCAGAAACAGTAAGTCTATATTTTGCGCACCTGCATTTTGATAACATCTTAGGGATAAGACAATTTTAGACTTCAACATAAGAATTATTCCCCCTTCTTCATCATAACTATTTTAGCTCCCCAAAGAGAAGCCGAATGAACTGTTGCATTCTCCTAGCTACTACTGCTCTTCAACATTGCCCAGCCTGCCTTTTTGGATCCCCTGCTCTACTTCTACTGCTCTATACTTCTAACTTCTTCACACTAGGAAGGCAAGTTGGACACCAAGGGCAATGGATGGAGGAACATGGCTGTACAGCAGGAGAAATGGGACTATATGGGAGGACAGAGGGCTGGGGGTAGCAGGCAGGAGGAGAAGCAGGATTGTGAAGGGGCTTGAGGTCAGTTTCTAACCACTGACATGTCAGCACTTGCCGCTGTCAGTTGTGCTGGCAGAACTAGGGCAGCAGTGCTATGTGAAACCATTCATGGAGCACAGAGCACTGGAATGGGTTACCTAGGGAGGTGGTAGAATCTCCATCCTTAGAGGGTTTTTTTAAGATCAGGCTTGACAAAGCCCTGGCTGGGATGATTTAGTTGGGGATTGGTCCTGCTTTGAGCAGGGGTTGGACTAGATGACCTCCTGAGGTCCTTTCCAACCCTAACCTTCTATGATTTTATGATTCCTTTGGAACACCAGGCTTCTATTGTGAGGCTTCCGGAGCTGGATTACATCAATATAATTCCATCTGCACCCCATTTACAATTATATGTTTTTAAAAGCTTATATTATCACCATCCTCGGGTGCATCACATGTGTTCAAGTCTGTTCTTTGTCTCTTTCAAATCTCCTTGGGGTAGAAACAATGTCTACTTCACTGCAGAGCACAAAATGGGAAATTAACATATAACGAATATCAGTTCACCAGAGAACAATATTGAACTGTCAAGGGATATACTAGATGATTGACTGCATCTTTTCCATCTCTCTTTTCTTCATGATTCTTTATCCGAGCTTCTTATTCCTATGAAATATTTTCATGTAACTGCACAGTGTGTACAGTCACCTATCGAGGCAGAGGTCTGGCTGCACAAGGAATGATATAATAATAAATGTACAATGCAAGGGCTCCACACTTACCATTTGCAATAAATAGGAGCCCAAGCTTTGGAATGTGCTTAGTTCACAGAGGGGGATGAATGTGAGATTCCTGGCATTGAACTGTATCCAGGCACCAGTGGAGCAGGTGATTTATAACAAATCTGAACTGGGGAGGAAATGGAAAGGAAGGAAGGAAAATACCAAAGGAAGCTGAATTTTCAGGTGATGAATTCGAAAGTTATGGATGGCATGGTGAAGGGGGTGTAGCACTTTGAAAATCCGAAAGCATTTTAATGCCAAAGTAATATGACACCAACACTTCTTCCTCCTTTGCTTTTTATTCACCCTCTTTGCTCTCTTTTTCCTTCATTGGGTCAGGTGGTTCAGCTCTCTTCTATTGGTCCCCAAATATGCAGTACTAGTGCTGATTTTCCCTAACGAATCTACCTCATCTCTAAAAAAGAACAGGAGTACTTGTGGCACCTTAGAGACTAACCCTGTTCTTTTTGTGGATACTGACTAACACAGCTGCTACTCTGAAAACTATCTCATCTCTGTGACTGATAACGTGCTGCTCCTACCTGGAATCCTGTTCCCCCTCCCACCTTGTCTTTGTTCTCTCTACCAGTCCTGTCCTTTCGTGTTTTTTTTCCCTCTTTTCTTTTCTGATGTGTATTTGAGTTGTCTCTGGTCTAAAACTCTGACTCTATGAAAAGAATGGTACATAGGACAATCCTAATTGCTCTGTGTGTGTGTGTAGAGATAGAGATGGATAGATAGATATGAATAGTGTGACATGGAATGTTAGAACACTGTAATCTCAAATGATACTGAAAGAACACATAATGTAAAATTGGCACAAATAGAACGAGCCTTTAAAATAACTCCCTACCTGGTAAGTTCTTGTGGAAAATACTGGCTCAGGATGACAGACTTGTCATATTAACGTGAAACTTATCTATTTGCCTGTTTAAGGGAATGCATTTCTGTGAATTCTTTTATTTTTTTTTAAGGAGGGGGGGAGGGCAGCAGAAAGTTAATAACTCACTGAAGATATGGTGAGGGAGAAATGTTTACTCTTGCACACAAAGTGAAATGGTCACCACTAAAAAGAGGGTAAACCAGTAGTTATCATACACATATGAGATACTGCATTTAAACCCTATATTTGGAGAATATTTTTACATATTTAGGGTTTTTTGTTTGTTTATATATATTGGAAATAACTGGGCTATCTCAGATACTGCTGCATGCCACCTCCAAGTTAATGCTGATTTCATTTCTCTCTCTCACCCTCCTTTTAAGGTCATTTAAACAATCAACACTGTATTAAGAATGTGCCAACAGATTGTTTCTTGTATCTTAACATCCTCCTTCCAGACTTAGCCTGTTCTTAGTTTTTAATTGGCTCTGAATAATAATAAATGCATCAAAGTGTTTTCACGCTGTTTTCTTTTCTTCACAAAATTCAGCATGTTACTTTGCTATAATGGCCTGTGTGCTGTGCAGCACAATGGAACCAAAACACCCCAAATTCCTCAGCAATGCTAATTCATTCTGTCTTTGTGAAATACTCTCCATCCTCACCCACCCACCAGAACACACAACTATAGTTCTTCATGGAAATTTAATATTGATATGCCATTATTCTATGATTTGTTTTCAGCAGTGATCTTCCTTTCCCCCGCCCCTCATTGTGCTTTCAATGTGGCCCAGCGCCCCTCCTTGGGCCTTGGCTCCTGCTATGTTCTCTAGGTACTTTCCCTCAGAACTTCCTTCCTCCTTCCTATGTACTTCGGAAGTGCAGAACTTGGAGGCAGCTTCACTGTGGTTCAGCAAAGAGGCTGATGCTTATAAACCAAGCCTTTCTGAGCTTTGTCTTCTCCCAAGATAGAGCCTCCTTTGATTGGTCAATCTGCAAACAAATGCAATCAGTGTTGCCAACTGTTGCAGTTTTATCACAAGTCTTTTCAATATTTGGTATTTTTCTAAAAACCCCAGCTCCTGACAATTGACATGAGCATCTCAATTTTCATTTTCCTCAAAAGTAAGTTTCTAGCTCTATGACTGTAGAGAGAGGCTTGAAAACAAGGTCTTTAAAGGCTCTAAATCCAGAAGGCAAATAAAAAGAATGAGAAAATGTATTTCTAAAATCTCACTTAACTTAGTCTCATGATTTTAAGTGCCTGGCTCATGATGTGTGAACTTGGTGATTGACAGTACTGGACAATGTTTGTCCAATTTTCATGATTTTCAACTTGAACAGACAGGAGCCTGATTTCGAACTCATTGTCTGCTCTGTTTGACAAGGCTACCTCTAGTTACGCCATTTAAAAATGTTCCTCCTTCCTGATACTATTTATGGAACCCTCCTCTCAGTTGTTACTCCAAGCTGGAGCTCTGCTCACCCTATCTAATTTAAGTGTGAAGCAGAAGTAATGAATGCACTGTGATCAGATGACACAAAAGGGAGAGGACTGGCTGTGCGACAGTAACCTAGGTAGTAATCATCTAAAGGCAACAGTATAAGGAGACTGTTCTTGCAGCAGAGAAGAAATAACTCTATTAGATTGAATGAAAAGGTGGTTATTAATGGGACAGCTAAACACACGTTTTTGTCTAGCTTCCAGCCTGACTGATACAGACTTCAGTACCTAGTTTCACCACATAGGGTCTCTGTGCAAGAAATCCTGATTTATTCATGGAATCATAGAATATCAGGGTTGGAAGGGACCTCAGGAGATCACCAAGTCCAACCCCCTGCTCAAAGCAGGACCAATCCCCAGATAGATTTTTGCCTCAAATCCCTAAATGGATTGAACTCGCAACTGTGAGTTTAGCAGGCCAATGCTCAAACCACTGAGTTATCCCTTCCCACCCCATGGAACTGCTGACTGCAGAAAAAGACACGGGAATCTCAAAAAAGTATGTGGCATGGGGGTGAGAAAAGAGCAACAGGGCAAGAGCTGGACATAGAATCTGAAGAGGGAATGGTGGAGATAAGAGAAGAGGAGGGGAGCCAGCTGTCAAGTAGTAGAGAACTGCCAAGAATATATCAAAGGTCAGAATGTAGCTTGAACATAACTCAGGAGAAGAGGTGGAGCTTTGAGAAAGGGAGCCAGAGGAGTGATATGCACATGGGGGAACTTTCAGCACAGGAGATTCAGCAGAACATAATTTCCCTGGTGAATTTTTTTTTTTAAGTGACAGACTATTTAAAACAATCCACTTTACTATTTTATGTGATGGAACAAACCGTGAAATAGATTACTGCTTTATGGATTTCTTTGACTTCAGCAACAGAGTAGAAGGGATGTCAAACTTAAAAGAAAAACAACAGTTGTGGGAGACAGGCGCAGCTGGGCCAAATTTGTGAGTGGCATTGCAACCTGGCGCATGGGATTGCAGCATCATTCACTCAAATTTGGACTGACTGGCCCCCTGTCATCATGATGGAGGGGTGGCTGAATCAAACCTGAGTGGTGCTGTGACACCGGAGGTCACAGCAGTCAATCCCATGCATCTGAGGTCACCGTTCAACACTTGGAAACATTTTGGAGACCTACGTTTGGGTCGTGACCCACAAGTTGAGAAACTCTGCCTTAGATAAAACACTGAACTTCATGGAGTCTCTTTTTCCAACTGTAAAATATAACTAATAATCTCTTCAGTCTAATATGGATGTTTTTATTAGGTTAAGTAATTAATGTTTGTAAAGAACTTTTATATTTTCAGAAGAACGTTGGTATGTAATGTAAAGTGTGTGTGTTTAAAATGGTTAACACACAAAAATATTAAAATATAACACATTAAAGCAAAAAACAAAACAAAACCCAAACCTGTGTTAAACGAGTAAGATGCATCTGACCAAAGAATGGCACTGATTTTATTGTTTCAGAATGACTACCATGTCAGCTAAGAAATTAGAAAGAACTGTGCTCCTCCAAATGAAAGGTTGGGAGATCCTGAGAGTCAGGGGCAGCTCTAGGCACCAGCAAAGCAAGCACCTGCTTGGGGCAGACCATTTGCAGGGGCGGCATGGGAGCTGAGAACCAACAGGGGGCTCTGGGAGCTGTAGTTCCTTGGTTAGCTCCCTGCCTATAGAGCTAGCCCTGAAGCAGGGAAAGAACTACATTTCCCAGCATTCCCTTGGTCACGCCCAACTAGAAACGAAGGAGGGGGTCCTCATGTGGCAGCGAGCTGTGAATGATAGGGAGACCATATTTTAACATTCAAAAAACAGGACACTCTAGGGGGAGGGAAGCCCCACCCTGCCCCCATCCACTTCCTCTGACTGCTCCCCACAGAAACCCCAACCCATCCAACCCCCCCCCGCTCCCTGTCCCCTGATCTCCCCCTCCTGGGACCCCTGATCCCCTATCTAAGCACTGCTGGTCCTTGTCCCCTGATTGCCTCCTCCTGGGACCCCTGGCCCTAACTGCCCCCCAGGATATCACCCCCTATCTAAGCGCCGCTGGTCTTGTCCCCTGATTGCCCTCTCCTGGAGCCCCTGCCCCTAACTGCCCCTTGGGACCCCACCCCCTATCTAAGCCTCCTTTCTCCTTGTCCTCAACTGCCCCCTCCTGAACCCCCCCCCCCAACTACCCCCCAGGACCCCACCCCTTACCTCTGCCCTGACAAACCCCTGGGACTCCCATGCCTATCCAACCGCTGCCTTTCCCTGACTGCCCCCCCAACCTCAGCCCCATCCAGCCCCCCCTGCTCCCTGCCCCTTGACTGCCCCCCCAAACCCCCTACCCCATCTCCAACCCCCCAGCCCCCTTACCGTGCCACTCAGACCAGCGTGTCTGGCTCAGCACAGCTCCAGACACGCTGCTGCATACATGCTGCTGTGGTCCTCTGTGGAGCCCACAGCCCCCCCACCCCCACCCCCACCCCCAGCACCTGCCTTCCAGATTTGAACACCTCAAAATTCAGGAGTGCTCAGGCTCAGTTTGGGCAGCTGGTATTTCATTTCTCCCATATCAAATATACTGATTCACTGTAACTTGCTGTAGAAAATGTAGGATAAAATTGAGCAAGAAATGCTTCCCAGTGGTTATTAGGACTGGAATTGCTATTTTCAACAGCCATTGCCTTGTTTGTTTGTTTGTTTGAAAGGAAGATTGATATTGCATTGGCAAATTCCCCATAGAAAGAAAGAGTGGAACAAAAGAATAATAAAGGCACCTCAACTTTTCCTCATTTATGGAGGACGGTCTTATAATATGCATCCAGAGATCCTCCAATCACACAAGCTGAAAATTGTTCCGCTTTACTGCAACTCTGTAACCATATGGGAACCAATCCTGTCTGTGTTTTGTGCACATCCAAAATTCCTGCTGAATGACCCACCCTGGGAGCGAGCTACCAGTGACCGAGGGCTGCGGCGGAAGGAGGGTGCAGGTGGGTGGGGAGGGGAGCCCAGGGCTGGGGCGGCAGGAGGTGTGCATGGGGAACACTGGGTGGGGGGGAAGGAGAGAGCCCAGCTCTGGGGCGGCAGAGGGTGTGTGGGTGTGGGGAGAGCCCAGGGCTGGAGGAGCAAAGGGGTATGAGGTGGAGTCCAGGGCTTTGACGGGGGGCAGCCAAAATTTTTTTTTGCTTGGGGCAGCAAAAAACCTATTGTTGGCCGTGCTGAGAGTTGCCATTAGAGCCAGTGATGTGAAGTTATAGGTTTTATCAGTATATCTCTTGCAAGTCCATTGACTTCACTGGAACCACAAGAAGGGTATATCAGGACATATATTAGTTCACTGTCTAACAGACTTTTTTTTTTTTTGAAGCTAGACGAAGTCTTTTGCTAATTACTAAGATGACCATAGCTAATCTGTCACCTCAATGAGGTTAGTTAGAACATATGCATCTTCATTATTTGAAATATACTACATGATGATATTGCAGCTTTTGTAGTAATGTGCAGGTGTTTGAAATTCTCTGTGGTTCACTGAAAGTAGCTTGTTTCCTCCCATTGCTGACACGGTTAATTCTGTAAAATGTGGAGGGATGAAGCAGTAATTCCAGTCTTTCTGCAAATAACTCTTGTATTTCAGTAGAAGACATGCATGCGCTTCCTTTCCAGAAAATATTTATTTTCCAGCAGAAAAAGATCATTTGGACTGTTTCCTTTCCTGCCTAAAATTCTTCCCTGTTTTTGAAAGTGGTAGAGGAATGGAAAATGAGATAAAATTGAGGTTGCACACTGATACACAGCTGGAGGTGTAGAACTAGTCAGTCGCAACTGTGAAAAGAAAAAAGAATTAGCAACTTCACTTGAAAAAAAGATATAATTTGGTTTAAATAATGGTTTTTTATTTTTGTTTTTTGAAAACCTACTAATATCGCTTTATTTCTCATTCAAATAGCAGCTTGTTCTTAAGGTTCTGAATCAGAAGATGTAGGCAGTTTCAACTCCCACTTCAGGATACTCCCAGTGCTGGCACTGCAATGCAGTAATAGTGAATCATGGAAATTAGAGATGGAGATGACCTCCAGAGAATCATTATCTTTCTACAGTATATTCTCTAGCGCTTTATTTAGTTGAGAGACAGCTTTATTGCTAAAGATATGGCCTTTTGAAACAAAGTTTGCATATGTCTGTCTCTTGTGGCCAGGAATATAAGAACAGCGAAATTGGATCAGATCATCAATGGTCCATCTAGTCCAGTATCCCTTTTCCTGCCAGTGGCCAATATCAGCCAATTTCAATGATCCCAATTTTTTGTTTGTTTTTGTTTTGTTTTTAACTTTTTATGAAGCAACCATTACTGACCACTATTAGAGACAAGGTACTGGACTAGGTGGACCTTGCGTCTAACAGAATATCACAGTGCCTGTGCACCAAACAATGTAATGCATGTTCTAAATTTAAAATGACTTCACTCAAATTACATCAGGGTTGAATCTGATTCCTGCAGCACAGGCACAAGAGCAAAATCATTTCTCTAGCCTGAATAACATGGCTGGGTATGGACACTACATGGGGGAAAGGAGAAGAAATCTTTTCACCAGACAGCAGTGCACCTACTCCAGCTAAGAAGATGGTGTAACCTCCAGAGCCATAGAGCTCTCCTGATGGCATCAAGGATGCACTGTGGCTTGCAAGCTACACAAGCCCCTCAGTTTAGAACAGTGGCATGACTGCTTTCCTCTTCCCCTGTGAAATACATTGTACTGTGTATGTTCAAAAACACGTGCATTAGTCTGCTTCTTCGTTTTATATTGCTGCATCCTTAAAAATGGTGAATAGGATGTATGTATGATATAGATCACACACACACTAGTTTTGGGCTTAATCCTTCAGGCTTTATTCATCTGAAGTCAATGGGGCTACTCACAGGAGTCAGGGCTGCAATTCAGGCCATTAGAAAAATAAAAGAACAAAGGAAACAGCATTTGATGAGAAGGCAGACTTGAAGTGAGTCTATTTGTGTGTTTTGACATCTGAAAGGCCAATTACTTCAAAGGCATTGTGGCCAGAAATATAACTTGTAACTTTGAAATATTAATGAAAGCCACAGAAATTTGTATGGATGAAGTAAAAGATGAGTGGCTATCATGCATAGTCTTCATATCTCTAACTGCACTGGCTACTTTTCAGTGGAGAAGTTTCCATGACTGACTTTCATTTGTTCATAATAAAACAGATCATGGTAAAAAATAAACTGCATTATCCTTTTAAAAAGAGTGAATGTGGTAAACTATTTGTTTTTATGAGAGGGGTAGCCATGTTAGTCTGGATCTGTAAAAAGCAACAAAGAGTCCTGTGGCACCTTATAGACTAACAGATGTATTGGAGCATGAGCTTTCCTGAGTGAATGTCATGCGTCTGACAAAGTGGGTATTCACTCATGAAAGCTTATGCTCCAATACATCTGTTAGTCTATAAGGTGCCACAGGACTCTTTGTTGCTATTTATTTTTATATATTTTGATCCCAATTTTGTCTAATAAGCTTAAATAATTAGTCTGAAATTCATTATTATTGTAAAGCAAGTTTTGTGTTTGCGTGGAGATAAACAGGCACTAGAGGCAAATGTGAGAATTCCTGATTATAGAATCCTAAAATACCTGAAAATATAGAATCTCCAGTTACTGAAAGACACATGAATAACTTCCATGTATTCAGTATCTGCAAACAAAGAAATACTAATGTATTGCTTTGGGCTCAACTGTCTCTGAACCTCCATAATGTTGTTTAGCTGGTGCAGATATGCTGCACTTGAGGGTGTTCGTGACATGGTTTTGTTGCTGAGAGACATTTAACTGTCAGAACTGCTGAGCTGGAGTCTATTTCATGTACATTTCTGGGAGGTCCAGTAAGGATCCATTGTAATGTTGAATGTGCAGATTGTGAGGATTAGGTGTGAAAGGCAATAAAAATGAGACAGCATGGTCTGCGTACAGTTCATTAGGAAACTCTGGTATCATTTTTCCCCCTGCTGTTGAATGGCAGCTCTGCAAATGATACATGAAATGTAGTAAGTTATTGATTCAGCATATGTATTATTGACTAGAGAGGCCTTGCTTGAAAGGAAACAATAGTCAACTTGGTAAAGAACTGCAGTGTCAAAAAACTTAATTTTATTTGTTAAAATTTAAAGCAATTAAGGTTCTTCACCCAATATCCTAAGCCAGTGGTTTGGTTTGGCTCTTGAACAGTGTCATGTTTATTGAATGGAAGAAAATGTTTGAAAAAGTTTGTGTTTTGCACTGCAATTATGCCCCGGAAGTATCACTGCTGTAAGTTAAGTTACTATTGTAAGTCCATTTTGCCCATGATGCAGAAGGCTTACAGTTTGGGGTTCCTTACTA
The DNA here is from genome assembly GCF_007399415.2 of Gopherus evgoodei. Taxonomy (NCBI): domain Eukaryota; kingdom Metazoa; phylum Chordata; order Testudines; family Testudinidae; genus Gopherus; species Gopherus evgoodei. The sequence continues at coordinate 10,121,668 of NC_044326.1, forward strand.
AATATGAGATGTGAACATCATGCGGCTATTCCAGCAATCAAAATATTAAACACAATGAATGTGCTCTGGGACATGGCAGGAGCACAGACAGAGCATATGGCTCTACCTGCTCTTTTCTTTTTAACCGCAAGTGGCCCTCCAAGGGTGAGCAACTTGTTTGTGCCTATCCGAAAGGTTCCTGGGCAGACTTAACCCCAGAACAATTACAGCAAGGTTTGTAGTAGTGCTGGCTTCCCAACAATGGCTCACTAGTGTCTGTCACCCCTGCCCTTTGACTCTAAGGAAATGTCTTAAACGTATTTAAATATCAGCCTGCTTAATGTAACCGAACTATCTGCTGACCATACGGGTGAGAAAGTGCAGGAGTGTTAGGATAAGTGTGTTTCCTAGGACATATTGTCTCCTTGTACTCCCCCAACTGTCTGTTTTCATCTGTGCTGTCTTGTCTTATTCTTAGATCATAAGCTCTTTGGGGCAGGGCAAATCTTTTTGTTCTCTGCACAATGGGTTCTGTACCATGACAAGGGTTCCTGGGCCACTAATACTAAGGCTGAGGCTCACAAGTGGCTTTAATGTGCTTCCTGCAGCACTTTGCAGCACCTATTAATACACTGTGATTTAATTATTAACCAATCATGATGCTTTTATTGTGTTATTAACCAGTTATAGTTGATAAAATCATGAACTTGGTCAGTCATTTTGCTGTGAAAAAATATATAATACGCTAAATATTTCCGTTGTCATACAGTTTAAGTATGAATCTAAAGTACTATAGTAATGAAACAGTGAATTCACACGACTGTGGCTCTTTTGGCTCCTTGACCACTGAGGTCTGAGTATCACTGTCTTACAAATAAGGACAATAATAACATTCTGGTATTAGGATGGTGCAGAGAAGGTCATGGGTGTGGGGATCACCCTCTTGCCACATTACAGCTGCAGTATGCTTCTGAATGTGGTAGACACAGTAACAAACTGGGGCCTTTACTATGGCCCCTAATCCACAGGAAATGTCATTCGGGGACTGTGTTGTGCTGGATGATGGGGACAATAAATCACTTCTTGGCTCCCTCTTGAGCATGAGGAATAATTCCTGCCCTTTTACTTCACAAGCACATCTGTGGGTGTGATGGGCAGTGATTCTATTTTCCCTTCTTCACCCTCAAGGGACCAGTGTAGCACAGGGCAGGAGCTAGTCCATTCTGTAAATTAATGCTGGAGCTATAATGAAAGCCATGTTTGTTTTAGATCTGTATAGTTAATCTGTAGACAAATGTGCTATTTTCATTATGTATTCAGGTAACCATAGAATCATAGAAATGTATGTTTGGAACGGACCTCGAGAGGTCATCAAGAGCAGCCCCCGGCACTGAGGCAGGGTCAAATAATCCTAGACTATCTCTGATGGGTGTTTGTTCAACCTGTTATTAAAAACTTCTAATGATGGGGATACCAAGTACATTCCAGAACTTAACTATCCTTATAGTTAGAAAGTTTTTCCTAATATCTAACCTAAATCTCTCTTGCTGTAGATCAAGCCCATTACTTCTTTTCCTACCTTCAGTGCACAGGGACAACAAAAGAGCACAGCATATTTATAACAGCCCTTAACATACCCGAAAACTGTTATCAGGTCTCCCTCCCTTGATTCTTCTTTTCTCAATATTGAGTATGGCTAGTTTTTTTAATCTTTCCACATAAAATCAGGTATTCCATATCTCTCATCATGTTTTGTTTGTTTCTTTTGAACTCTCTTGAATTTATTCACATCTTTCCTAAAGTGTGGTTCTCAGAATTAGGTATAATATTGAGCGCTGAACAGAGTGGCACAGTTACATCTCATGTCTTCCATATGACATGTCTGTTAAAACAAGCTAGAATGATAATAGCCTTTTTTGCAAGTGCATCACATTGTTGACTCATATTCCGTTTTTGTTTGAGGTATTGTCAACCATGATGTTTCCAGGATATTAGAGAGAGAAGGCCGGTGAGGGAATATTTTTTACGGGACCAGTTCTCTAATTTGTCAAGGTTGTTTTGAATTCAAATACTGTCCTCTGCAGGGCTTTTATCCTCTGTGGTATTATTAACAAATTTTATAAGAATACTCTCCACTCAATTATCCAAGTAATTAATGAAGCTACCTCAAACCCAGGACCAACCCCGGTGGAACCCCACTAGATATTGCCTCCCACTTTCACAGTGAATTATTGATAACTACTCTTTGGGTACGTCCACACTACAGCTTAAAATTGATATTAGTAAAATCGATTTTATAAAACAGGTTTTATAAAATCGATTTTACGCATCCACACTAGGGCACATTACTTTGGTGGTGTGCGTCCATGGTCCCAAGCTACCATCGATTTCCGGAGCGGTGCACTCTGGGTAGCTCAGTAAAAGAATGGGACCAATAACTTCGATTTCCGTCCACACTAACCCTAAAGCGATATAGTAATATCGATTTTAGGGTTTCTCCTTTCGTTTAGCTGGAGTACAGAAATTGATTTTAAGACCCCTTAAAATCGATTTTAAGTGCCTTGTAGTGTGGACAGTTACAGCGTTAAATCGATTTAACGCTGTTTAAATCGATTTAACGCTGTAGTGTGGACCTGGCCTTTGAGTACAAGTATCAGGGAGTAGTCGTGTTAGTCTGTATCTGCAAAAACAACAAGGAGTCCGGTGACACCTTAAAGACTAAAAGATTTATTTGGGCATAAGCTTTCATGGGTAAAAAACCACTTCTTCAGTGCACTCCATGCATCTGAAGAAGTGTTTTTTATCCACAAAAGCTTATCCCCAAATAAATCTGTTAGTCTTTAAGGTGCCACTGGACTCCTTGTTGTCTTTCAACAGTTGTGCACCCACGTTATAGTAATAGCATCTAGACTATACTTCCCTGTAGTGTTAAAAATGAGGATTCCCAAACATTTAGTTGTGCAATATTTTGTATTTTATTTTTAACATTTTCATAAGCACACTATCAAGACTCCAGGGCATTATTCTGTATGGCCCTTATCCCACAAAAACTGGACCATGATGTAGATAAGACAGGAACATAGTAGTGAAATTCATAGGCCCTGATACCGCCTATGACTTTGACTGCTGTAATACCATTTTATCTGTCCTACATATCCTAAGTTGTGCAATATATGAAAACAGAAGCAGGAATACAAGGTAAAATCTCACTTCAAAATAATGTCATGGTTTATGTTGTAAAGTGTCCATCAAAGCCAATATGATGCTGGATTTCAGCAAGGGTTTTGTGTATTAAGTTGTATACCAAATTCTGGCAAATAGACATCAAGGTATAAATTTTAAAAAGACATTGTTGACTCTGTTACCAGTATACCTGCAGCTAAATTCAGTACTTCCATTATGAGTCCTTGCTGTTTAGGGATTTATAATACAGCTGTGAAATATCACTCTAGGATAAAATGTATCATGTAAAGTCTTGGCAAGGGAAAACATTTTGCCTTTCATTAAGCTCAGTTTGGGGGCAGAAATCATAGCTGTTTACTACCTTGTTAAAACTTAAAAATGTTTTTTTCTTAGTGTTTTGTTCTTTTTAACAATGCAATATTTCCTGCCCTTGGTTAATAGGACCCTGTGGATTTTCTTTCAAGAATGTATTTGTCATAAAGAGTGCCAGATTGACAGCCCTGGAAAATTACCACCTTTGTCCACAGAACAGATAAAGCAATGTAGGTAGCAGCAGTAAAAGTTTCTCTATATTACTCAGCCAGCGTGCTTCAAGTTTGTTCAAGAGGTGCCACCTCTGTGTATGGAAAGGTTACTCAGGCATAACTCTGAGGCAAGGAATATTTTCTTTTTCCTTCAACTTAAAATGGCTAGTTCACAATACTTAAAAAATGACTCCTGTGGCTAATTTTTGCTATAGACAGATATATCCTAATGTTGGTGATTCATACTGTGGATATCATAAAATTATTTAGAGTCCATTCTGATCCTTCTTTCCCCATTGTAACTCCATTGTGTTTAATTGAGTTATTCCTGACTGATGACAAGCATGAGTAAGTTCTGAGTCGGGCCCCAAGTTTTCCTTCCAAATCTAGATTTTTTTCCCCTTTATTTTTGAGGAAATTCCGTGAGTGAGAGCTAAGATGCCTAGTTGTCCTTTGGAAATACCCAGCATTTTTGCTGTTGGTCAGAAAGACTATGAAGTCTTCTAGGATAGGACTGAAATGAAAGTGATATGAGTCAAATGCTAATCATTTCACTAATACATGGCGTTTAAGTATGATTTAAAGCTTTACAGGCTATTGGGTAATGGTTCTTCTTGCCTGGGGAATCAAAATGGTAACTGTTATGGATTTATATGGAAGAAGAGTCAATTATGCTAATTTTAGAGTGTTGGTAAGTATATATTCATGTATGAGACCAGAACTGTTCCTTTTGAGAACGCCAGGCTAAATTATGTGTGTTATATTATTTCTCATCTGCTAGAAAGATTAAGCATCTTTAATTTCTAACAGGACATTAACAAAGGATTACATTTAGTTGGGGCTTGGTTCTGCTTTGAGCAGGGGGTTGGACTAGATAACCTCCTAAGGTCCCTTCGAACCCTGAGATTCTGATTCTGTGAAAACCAAGATGATCAGAATTAAGGCCTCTCCTAACCTTCCATCTTGAAAGTAATGGGCAGATTTATCCATATAATTCCAATTCTTGTCAAAAAGAATTGGATCATGAAACCTCAGAGAATACTTTGCAAATATAGAGGCAGGTCTCTGAGTCATCTGTTTGTTCCTAGATATCTACTACAGACTTAACATTATGGACACATGCCCTTTTTCAGCTGATCCATTTTATAAAACCAGCCAAGGCAAGAAAGGCTTGGGTGATCTCTTAAAAGTCCTAGGGCCAAATTCATCATGAGGTCAACAGAGAAACACCAGAAATGAAATTATTGGAAACAGAACAGTTTGGTAGCATTTTGAAACATATTGGCTGTTGTTTTAATTGCATGAGAACTTTAATGAGCAAAGTAAGATTTATGCACAATCCCAGTGTTTTACCCCATTAGATTGACAGTGTCTCATTTCACTGTTATATTTACTTTTTTCCCCCTTGTAAGTTCTGCAGTAGTAGGGGAATGCAACTGATATGCAGGCAAATTGTTCTTGACAGAGGGATTTTGAAAGCTTTTAGAGTGGATGTAAAAGGGAAAGTTCTGTCTTCTTAGAGTCCACTTAGCTCATTTATCTGCATTAAGTATCTAACAGTTACACTGAACAGAGATGACATTTTAAATAAGAGTAAGTGCTGCTTAGCTTTTTAATGTCATTCTTGGGAGCTGCAGAGTTGAGGGGTTTTTTTCTCGGTTTTTTTCTGGTTACATGTAGCACTCCATATGATTTAAACTCATGGCACTTTAGATTTATGAAAAATAAAACAGTATCTCCATTCTAAATAGCTGGCTTTCTATTTCTCATGTTGCATTATGAGGAAGGTAGTCTTAATGTTTCAGCCTTCAAAGTGAAAGTACCATATCTCTGTGCAGCTGGTTTGGATGTGGATATTTAACTGTCCTGGACTGTGATAATATTACAGCCAAACCATTTCCCCCTAATTACTTCCTCCATATAACTGTCTTGCTGACCTAGAACTGGACCTGAGATTAGACCATCATATAAGTTTTAAGTGTTGGTAACACCAATCTCATTTTGGATATTCTGTGCTTTACAGAAAAGGCTCGTAAGTCTAGACTTGCAGAAGGGAGATATAGACATAGATATATAAATTGTAAGATTGAATTTCCAAGTCATGCTGAATGTCCTTACACACTCTGAGGATGTGGCGCTCAAACTTCTGCTTCAGGATCCATGCCCCTGTCTCCACCTCTCCTCTGGTTCAGAGCCAAGTGTAACATGGAACCTGTAACAGCAGGGTTACAGTAATCACCACAGCAGATGAAAGGAGGACTTGGGCTTCTCAGCTTGCTTATCTGTACAAAAGTAGTTGAATCAGCAGCCTGAGCCATCCGACAGTGTCTCTCTATTTCTCCTCCTCTTGGTGTGAGTTTGTGACAGAATCACCCTGCCCACCATTTCTGGATTTCACACTTCTCCCTGCTCTGGACTCTGCACCACCATTACCACACGGATTTCATTAAAGAAGGCAAGAGAAAAGTTATTGGGTCCCTATTTTGTGACCTCGTAGTGGCTTTCCTCCCTCCCACCTTGTGTTTGGTGTTTTAAATCTGAATTTCCAGATCTGAGCCTTGTCTCCTTATTCCCCTACACTGGTGCCTTGGAATGCGCAAATGAGGGAATGCTCCCTTAGACTGCCTAGCTGACCACACAATATAAATGTAATCAGTGATAAGCTGCCAAAATATTAACAGGTTCCCTCCTCCTCACCCCACGAGGGGGTCTTGCCTCCTCGGGGAGTCATGTCCCATCCAACCCCTCCTCTTGTTCCTGATGGCCCCCCGGGACCCCTGCCCCATCCAACCACCCCTTCTCTCTGTCCCTGACTGCCCCCCCAGGACCCTTGCCCCCATTCAATCCCCCTGTTCCCTGCCCTCTGACCGCTCCGACCCCTATCCACCCCCCCACAACCCACCAAACTCCCGTGCCCTCTTCCAACACCCCCTCCCTACTCCCTGCCCCCTTACCGCACTGCCTGGAGCTGCTCGGCCAGGACCGGGACCAGTGCTGTGGGGCCCCGGCCGGGCCGAGCTGGAGCCACTCGACTGGGACCGGTGCTGCGGGGCTGGGTCAGAGCCACTCGGCCGGGACGAATGCTGGAGTCGCGGGGCCGGAGCCACTGGGGCCAGAGCTAGTGGTGCTTGGCTGGGACCGGGCTGGGGTGCTCGGCCGGGGCCAGGCCAGGGCCAGGGGCCAGGCCAGAGGGAGCTGCTCAGCCAGATCCGGACTGGGCCGCGCCATGCCTCCCTGGAGTCCTCCTCATGCCCCCCCCCCACGTCCCAGCATACCTGCCTGCTGCTTGTTTCAGGCTTCCCGCGAACATCTGATTCGCGGGAAACAGGGGAGGGGGAGGAGAAGGAGGGCGGAGCATTCAGGGGAGAGGGGGAGGTGAGCTGGGGCCGGGGGTGGGGTGGACAGCTGCCCGAGCTTTTGTTAAATTTGAAAGCTCTTTTAGAACCGGTTGTCCTGGAACAACTAGTCCTAAAAGGGCTTCTAAATTTAACAACCGGTTCCTGTGAACCGGTGCGAACCGGGTCCAGCTCACCACTGAATGTAGTGGTGGTATACCTAATTTCTATGCAGTTTAAATAATCTAGAGATTTGAGGGCTCTAGGATCTACTCATACAGGCTGAGTCACACATGTGCACAAGTGCTCTTTAGGATTGGGGCCTAAATCAAGGTTCTAGTCTTTGTTGTCTCTTTTGATTAAAAGGAAAAGTGTTGTGTGGTTTTTTTTTTTATAACTTTGGTTATATTGGATTATGTTGCTTGAAGCATTCTGATATTAACAATGTAAGCAGTGCACAAATGGTGCCTATGAAGTATGCGGCATGTATATGTGATGGTAATATGGTGCTTATTAACATTTTCTACTTTATCCCAGCTCCATTACATTGTTAGTCACAATGAAAGATGAGACAGCCATTTTCTCTGTTTTATTAAATGACACATGTGACTAATGAAATTTCTTTGATCAAACACATTTTATGCTCCGAAGGACTGACTACTGTGATTACTTAATTGAAGCAATAACAATAACAGTGGCATTGGTCCTATGAGGTACACTCAGCAATTTGATCAATGAACATGGCCTCTCCCAGGATTGGGGCCAGCATAGATAATTATATAAGATATAATCATATGACAACAAGGACAAGTGCAGAGTCCTGCACTTAGGACAGAAGAATACCATGCACTGCTACCGGCTGAGGATTGACTGGCTAAGTGGCAGTTCTGCAGAAAAAGACCTGGGGATTACAGTGGACGAGAAGCTGGACATGAGTCAACAGTGTGCTCTTGTTGCCAAGAAGGCTAATGGCATATTGCATTAGTAGGAGCATTGCCAGCAGATCGAGAGAAGTGATTATTCCCCACTATTCGGCACTGGTGAGGCCACATCTGGAGTATTGCATCCAGTTTTGGGGCCCCTGCTACAGAAAGGATGTGGACAAATTGGGAGAGTCCAGCGGAAGGCAACAAAAATGATCAGGGGGCTGGGGCACATGACTTAAGAGGAGAGGCTGAGAGAACTGGACTTATTTAGTTTGCAAAAGAGAAGAGTGAGAGGGGATTTGATGGCAGCCTTCAACTACCTGAAGTGGGGTTCCAAAAAGAATGGAGCTAGGCTGTTCTCAGTGGTGGCAGATGACAGAACAAGGAACAATTAGGGGGAGATCTAGGTTGGACATTAGGAAAAAAGTGTTTCACTAGGAGGGTGGTGAAGCACTGGAATGGATTACCTAGGGAGCTGGTGGAATCTGCATCCTTAGAGGTTTTTAAGGCCTGGCTAGACAAAGCCCTGGCTGGAATTATTTAGTTGCAGTTAGTCCTGCTTTGAGCAGAGGGTTGAACTAGATGACCTCTTGAGGTCTCTTCCAAACCTAATTTTCTATGATTTGGTGTTTCTATGATTCTATGACTGCTGTGTTGTAGGAAAGTATGACATATGTAATATAAAAAAAAATGCAAGTAGCTTCTTATGTATCATTAGGGGTTTCTTTAACCAATTGCCCATTTCCCATCCGCATAATTACTCAACCTATGTGAGAGGGAGAAGTTATGTAGGCAGGAGAGTGTCTCCTGCTGATGTATCACTGGTATGGACTGCGCTTAGGTCACTGATTTCAGAGTAGCAGCTGTGTTAGTCTGTATCCGCAAAAAGAACAGGACGTACCATGGCCCACGCCACTTCCAGCAGCTCCCATTGGCCCGGAGCAGTGAACTGCGGCCAGTGGGAGCCGCGATCGGCCGGATCTGCGGACGGGGCAGGTAAACAAACCAGCCTGGCCCGCCAGGGACTTTCCCTACACAAGCAATGTCCCAAGTTTGGGAAACACTGTTCAAAGGCATGGTAGGAGGGAAAACAGCACAATAAAGATAATGGAATTCAAGAAAGCAGACTTCAGCAAACTTGGGAGTTGGTAGTTAAGATCCCCTGGGGAGCAAATCCCAGGGGAAAAACAGTTCAAGAGTGTTGGCAGTTTATTAGAGACATTATTAAGGGCACAAAAGCAAACTATTCCACTGCATAGGAAAGATAGGAAGTATAACAAGAGACCACCCTGGCTTAATCAGAAGACCTTCAATTATTTGAAACTCAAAAAAAGAGTCCTACAAAAAGTGGAATTAGGTGAGATTACAAAGGATGAATATAAACCTATAATACAAGTGTAACCCTTCTGCCCCTCTGTGTTGGCAGCAACAAGGGCCGGGTTCAGTATCCAGGGGTTCCGTTTCAGTAACACAATGCATAACCGGCTCGAGCCCCCACCCAGTGACCTGGGACACTCACATACCACACCCCCCTGGGCGCTTCTAGGAGGCAATACTTCCCCTCTCGCAATCACGGAGTCTGAGTGCAGCAAAATCTTTTTAATAAAGGAAGGAATCAATGCGGCATCCCATTGGAGAAACACCACAAACAGGTGTTATAGCAGGTTATAATACAAACCATAAACAAAAACCCACCTCCAAGTACGTTTGGCACTGTCCTTTTTCCCCTTAGGGTTTTAAATCCAATCATCCCGAAGTCCAACAACCCAAAAGTCTCTGGTCAGTGCCACCCCAGAGTTCAAGAGTTTATCTGTAGAGGTCCCTCCCCCCAGCCTGGGTAGAAAGGGGCACCTTACGTGGTCCGGGGCCAACTGCCCTGCCTCTCCGTGGGTTCTGCTTCCGCCTTCTCCACGAACTGCTCCACTTTACCAGCCGCTCCACTCTGCTCCTCCAGCCGTCCTCAGAAACTGCTCCGCTCCACCAGCTGCTCTGCTCCATGAGCTGCTCTAGTTCTCCCTGCAAACTGCTCAGCTCCGTTCGTCATCCCACAGCTACTCCGCTCTGCCAGCCTCTCCGCTGCCACCAGCTATCCCGTGATCCTCTCCAGCCGTCCCCACAACTGCTCTACTCCACCAGCTGCTCTGTTCCACAGTATAGCTTCAGGCTCCCCTACTAGTTAGTACAGTACTCAGTGCTCTCAGCTCAGTAATTTCAGTAATTTCAACTCTCAGTGATCTCAGCTCTTAGTAGGGGAGCCCCAGTGCTAGTGCACCATTAGCCCAAAGTGAGTACAGCTCAGTAACCTGTATTTAGATTCTTGAGGGAATGAAAAAATCAACTCTGCCATTCCACAGCAGAGAGAGGAGGGGGTGGAAATGGTGCTTCTGGCTCCACAAGGAGACTGCACCACCAAGCACAGATACCTGCCCCCAGCCTCTCTCAATTCACTGGGTTTTGGAACCCATATCCCTTGTCTAGCAAGTACCACCCAACTGAGGGTGAGTCATTTGTCACCAAGCAGTCCCACAGCTCGGCAGTCTGGGATAGGGTAGGCGTGCCTATGCAAATACATTCTCTGAAATTCTTTCCACCAGATTTCAGGGTAGAGCTTATCCTGACTCTGCTTACACAAGTATGTATGGACAAAATTAGAAAGGCCAAGGCACAAGAGGCAATGGGCTTAAATTGCAGCAAGGGTGGTTTAGGTTAAACATTAGGAAAAACTTCCTAACTGCCAGGATGGTTAAGCACTGGAATAAATTACCTAGGATGGTGTGGAATCTCCATCACTGGAGATTTTTAGGAGCAGGTTAGACAAACACCTGTCAGGGATCCTCCAGATAACACTTAGTTCTGCCATGAGTGCAGGGGACTGAACTAGATGGCCTCTTGAGGTCTCTTCAAGTCCTAGAATTCTATGATTCTATGGACTCATAGAAGATCAGGATGGTACTACTATCTGCTGACACAATTGAATTGAAGAGAACCAAGGAGAACCGGGAGGAACATATGTGGCCAGTTCCAATCCACACTGTTTGGACACTGAATAGTGATCACAAATTGCCACACATTTATGGCCCCAGGACCATTAGAAAGGTTTGTGTAGCAACAGATGATGCACAACATTAAGCAACTGATTGAAAATACAAGTGACTGCTTTCCAGGGTGGCCAAGATATCCAACATCATTGCTTGTGTAAAGCAGTAGGAATCATGCAATTCACTGTGTAATGTAAAGATTCCTTTAATTTTTGAAATGCTCATTTGCACAGTGTCACTTGTTAACATGTTGGTCCCACCCAAAGCCCGAGATCCATTTTGTCTGTGTTGTTGCAGTTATTTAGATTGAATAAAAAAATACTTTGTCTGGCTTCTTCCCCTGTTTTCATGCTTCAGAGGTGACATGAGGCCTATCCTCACTGGTGCGCTTCAAACCTGAGCGGCAGTAGATCAGCTATTCTACTAATGGGTCACTTGTAAGCAAAATAGTTCATTTCATGGCCCTGTGGTTTTGACATAGGACTGGGAGGCAAGATAAACTTGCTATACTACAGCTTTGCCCCAGATTCTGATTTTTGGAAAGCTGTTCTAACTTCTGTGCCTTCCCCGTCTTTAAATGGAAATAGTAATTACCTACCTCCAAGGATTGGTGAGGCTTCATTAATGTTTGTAAAGTGCTTTGTGATCAGAGGATAGAATGTATTGCAAAAATGCAAAGTAGTATCATTTACTATTCTCATTTATTATAGTCCTGTCTCTAGCCAAACTGTGATCCAGTTTCCTGGGGTGGACAAATGCAGGAGAGACTAAATTAAGATTTAGCTCATTCTATGTGTTTTAACTCTGTTGATGTTTGTTTTTCTTGTTTTGTTTTGATTGAGGGTGGGATTTAGGGACATGTACTGAAAATGATCTGCGTAACTGAACTCTTCACCACCTCTCAATCCTTTTTCTACCATCCATCTTCACATCGAATAATTGACTTTACAGACCCCTGAACAGTGCTTCTATTTGTTTTATGTTGCCTTTGTTAGTTGTCTTTTTTATGTCTCTCCTTTTGTGTACCCAAGGTTGAAAACCACTGTACTCATCTATATCCCTTCATATATGAAAGGATCACTCTGGTATTAATCAGCTATGAACATTTTACGTTCCTTGGCTGTTTTAACAAGATTTAAAGTGGCATCTCCAGGAGCCCTCAATTCTTGGAAACTATGATCTTCCCTTCTCCTTTGATTAGTAGAGAAGTTATTCCAGCAATGCCATCAAACAATGCAAAGATTAAGAACTACTGCTCTAGGGTGGTCATTGCTCTAGGTTTATAGCTTAGTTTTCAAATACTTAAGAGTTCCTGGAAGAAAATAGCAGGTGTGTTTTCAAATCCACAGTGTAGTTATGAATGAAGAGCCCTTCGTCTATAAAACTGACTTCAAAAGTGATCCAGAGGGAGCCGAACAGAATTTTAGAGGTCAGCTGAGTTTTTGTAACATGGTTGCCAGCATTGCAGGCCACAGAGATCATCCTGTTGTTTGATAGTCAGGCAAAGAACAGTCAATCATGGGAAAGGAGTGTTATTTTTACCTAGTCTTTCTCTTTACATCTGGCAGCATCGCTGGTGATTGCTCCCTCAATGAAAAATCATACACAATTTGTGACTCAGACAGAAACATCATTTTCCCTCTGTCTAGGATTTTTCTTCTTTTCTCAAAGCCACTTCAATCTAGTAGACCTGAGGCAAATGGTACTGTGGTTGCTAACTCTCCAGGATTGTCCTGGAGTCTCCAAGAATCAAAGATTAATCTTTGATTAAAGATTGTCATATGATGACACCGACAGGCATACGTCCAAACAACACTGGTAACCCTGAATGCCATGAAGGTGCACCTGGTGTGATGCAAGATCCTCCATTAGCAGGGTCCTTTGCTGTGCCATCTGCAGGCCCACCACACTCCTGCTGTCACCAGCAGGACTGTCTACATCAATTGAGACCTGATATGAACCATGTATCTTCACCTTGGTCTTAGAGCTTAAAGCAGTGTTGCTTAATTATGCTGGGGGAGTAACTTGCTCGAGGAGCCAGATGATGACTGAACAAAACCTGAACTCAGCTATTCTTCACTGAAGAAATAGCTGCAGAGGCCAATGCCTCAATCCCTTCAAACCTCCCATCCCAAGAGAATTCTATTTTCAATCACTTTGAATAAAAGTCTCTCTCAGTCCCTGATTCCTGTCTGTGTTGTGTTTTCAGGGCACTCTTTCTGAAGATGGAATAGTTAACCCAGTTCAAGCCATGCATGCACCTGGATCAAGGCACGTGGAAAGCAAGAATGCCAAAAAAGCCACTTTGGGGTGATAGTGAACAACAAATTAAATATTAGCGCTCTGTGTGGTATGATGACAAAACCAGCCAACCAGCCCTCACTCATCAAAATCCTGGCCATTGGGAGTTTTGCCATTGACATTAAGAGGTCAAGGAGTTCCCCCAACGTGATTTAAACAGGGAGGAATCATGCAGAAAGGAAGTGGGATTGTTCATCTCTGTAAGACCCTCTGAAATCATGCCTAGAATACTGTAGCTATTGCATATAGTTCTAAGACTCTTAATATCTGGAGAGAATCAACAAATTGGAGCCTATTAAGAGAACACCATCAGAAATGATTGCAGGGTTAGAGCACATAATTTTTGAGAAATGATTAAAGGAACAAAATATGTACAGTTCTCTTAAGTGATGATTAAAGGATGAGCCACACACAGTTATAAATACCTATAAACATTGGAAGGGTGCAAACATGAACACAGAGGAGGGAAAAGAATTGTTTTAGATGTCCACACATTAAAGTATGCCTTTGCCTGCAGTCCCTTCACCTGTGTCACACCCATGCTGGATCTTAGGACAATCTGGCCTTGAGTAAACAACCCAAGATGTAGCACCCCCTCCCCCAAACATCGTCATAACGTGATCTTTATTATTGTCCTTGAAGGGTGCTTGCCCTTGCAAAATTAAGTTTAAGCAAAGATCAATCAACACTTTGCAGAGATGGAAAAGATCTGCATAGTAAATGGTGGAGCATGTTTGAGTTACACAGTAGGTGCATGCCTTAAAAGGTGACCATAATACAGAGTACCCAGTTACTTCTTTCTGATAAATGCTGAGAAGAACTTCAATCTACAGTATGCGCTATTTGACTCAGTTTTCCGAACTAACAACTAGACACACGGTTGAATTTAATTAGCATTAGTTAAGTTTAAAATGTCAGCATGCTCCATTATATTTAATACAAGTGCACATTTTATGAAAAGCCCCTTGTTCATAAAAAATGGACCACTCATCCTTTTAAAAAATGAACATGGCATTTTATAAATATACTCCCGCGCACACACACACACTGTGACAGGGTCAGGCCAGATGGCTACAAGAGAATGGTCGAAGGTAGATACATTAACTCCAGATTAAGCAGGTCTCTTTTCCCTGGGTAAAATAACAGGGACTATTCCAGAACACTCAGGAACTTTCTAGAATTAATTAAGGCAGGCAGGCTAATTAAGACACCTGTAGCCAATTGGGGAGTTACTAGAATTATTTAAGGCTAATCAGAACACCTGGTATAAAAAGTTTCTCATTCCAGTTAGTGAGGTGTGTAAGGAGCTGGGAGTGAGAGACGTGCTGCTGGAGGACTGAGGAGTACAAGTGTTAACAGACATCAGGAGGAAGGTGCTGTGGTGAGGACAAATAAGGTGTTGGGAGGAGGCCATGGGGAAGTAGCCCAGGGAATTGTAGCTGTTGTGTAGCTGTTCCAGAAGACATTCTAGAGAGCTGCAGTCCACAGGGCCCTGGGCTGGAACCCAGGTTAGAGAGCGGGCCTGGGTTCTCCCCAAAACCTCCCAACTCCTGATCCAACACAGGAAGATCTCTGAGGCTAGCAAAATCCGCCAATAAGCGCAGGACCTATCAAGGTAGAGGAGGAACTTTATCACAATATATAAAGGGTATATATAGAAAGGGCTTGTTTTAGTGTGGACAGGGTGAGGAGGGAAGGAAGTCTCTGTTTGCCTTCCGTAAAGCCTTCTTGTGATTTAGCTGCCTTTCATGACAATAAAACTGCAGTGGGCTTCCTGTTCCCACCTGTTCTTCATGGAAGAACCTTTCAATCTGCTCGCATCTCTTGACCATTTATAAAAAAGTATATTTAGTGATGTCAAGGGACCCCATTTAATTTGCTCCAAAAGGCCCTTGATTTCATTTATACAAAAAAGCTTAACCCACTACTGTGAAGTCACTAAAGGCTTAATTAAACCCTTCTTTGACCAGGTTAGTGGCCTAGTGAATGGAGAAAAGCAATAGATGTGATATATATTGACTTTAACGAGGCTTTTGAGGCAGTCCTGCATGACATTCTCAGCAGCAAACTAGAGAAACGTAGTCTAAATGAAATTAGTATAAGGTGGGTGCACAAGTGTTTGAAATACTGTATTCAAAGAATAGTTATCTATGTTTGCTATCAAACTGGGAGGATGTATCTAGTGGGGTCTTGCATGGGTGGTCAGTCCTGAGTCCGGTATCATTCAATTTTTTAATTAATGAGTTGGATAATGGAGTGGAAAATATGCTTATATAATTTGCTGGTAAAACCAAGCTGGGTGAGGGGCTGAAAGCACTTCAGGTAACAACCTTAGAACTCAAAAGAACCTCGACTCTGCACTGGCAAGGCTTCAGCTGGAGCACTGTGTCCAGTTCTGAGCACCATACTTGCGGAAAGATGCGGGTAAATTGGAGAAAATCCAGACGAGAGCAACCAAAATGATAAAAGTTTTAGAAAACCTGACTTAAGAGGAAAGGTTAAAACAGGGAAATGTTTAGTCTTGAGAAAAGAAGACTGAGAGGAAACCTGATAAGCCTTCAGGTATATTCAGGGCTGCTATAGAGAAGATTGTAATCAATTCTTCTCCATGTCCAAAAGAAGTAATAGTCTTAATCTTCAGTGAGGGATATTTAGCTTAGATATTAGGAAAATAACTTTGTAACTGTAAGGGTAATTATGTTCTGTAATCGGCTTCTGAGAGAGGAATCCCCATCACTGAATGGTTTTACCAACAGGTTGAACAAACACCTGTCAGGGATAGTCTAGGTTTACTTGGTTCTGCCTCAGAGTGGGAAGCTGGTCTTGATGGCTTCTCAATGTCCTCTCCAGACCTATATTTCTATGATTCTATAATGACTTAAAATACAACTGATAATTATGAAAGCCATGCTGCCTGTATGAGTAAATTAAAACCCTACCGAACTTTTATTTAATGTCTTGGTATAATTATGCATTTGGGGCCAGACCATATAAGAAATGTACTTAATCAAAGTTCTAGCTGAAACTTCTCTATTTAGATACCATCCAATCTACTGCTCACTGAAGTAAATGAAAACACTCCCATTCAGTGGGTATTGCAGCAGGCTCCAACCTCTTATACCCTTCCTCCTCCCCTAAACCATCATTCAGGGCCCTACAGTGTGTTACCCTTTCTTCTTACTGAAGTTGACAGGGTGGGAACATAGCCAGATGGGGTGACTTTTAGAACTTGCCAATTCCACTGCATAACCAACTGGAGTGGTCCCTGCAGACTGAGCTCTGGAAACAAAACAGACCTGGGCCTCTCATCTGGCTCTGCAGAGCTCTTCTAGAGAGCCACTGGGCATTTGGACATAGTTTGTGAACAAAAAATTGACATTTAAGATAAATTTGACAAGCTTAATGGGAATGATTAGAATTTTAATCTGAGACATTTAAATTACAATACAACAACAAATGATGCCTCAGTTCAGAGTTTGACATGCCCTGTGGCTTTAAGTTGTTTTTAATAAACATAGTAGACAGTAATATCAGTTTAGAAAAAAGATAAGTGAGAATAAAATGCATATTTAAATGCAAAGGTTAGGCTAGAACAGATGACTCATGCTTTATCTGTGTGGAAGTAATTATACGCTAGAAATTCAGAACACTGGTTCTGGACTTATAAAGAGCAAATCACCACAGTGAGATTTATCTTCTAGCTAATTTTATGGGTAATTGAGAGTTTTAAGAAGCTGCTGTTTAAGAGGGGGGGAAGGTCATTGTTACTTCAGTTCCCTCTTTCCTTTTTGTTAAAGGCTATTCAGTGTGCATTTAATGCATTCACATTTATCAAATCGTTTTGTTCTTTCCTGAAATTTCCCATTAAGGATGTTGATCATCTCATCTATATTTCTTTACGCTTTCTGAGATTATTTGAATGCCTTGATGTTCCCACAGAAATGCTTGCCAGTACCTTTGAGATGTAATAGTCTGCAAAGCCACAATGACAAACAGAAAATTCTTGGGGGATATTTGATAAAGCACGGTTCTTTTTGTTCTGTTTTCAGTCACCTGTAAATATCTTGCAACCTTTCTGAGAGTAACATCTTTTGTGTTTTCAAAGACATTTGGTCATAAAAACCACATACACTTAGTTCTTATTAGGATTATACACAGATCTTGATTTAAGTGTTTCTAAAGATTGATGCCAGTAGGCATCAACCTGCAGCCTGTTACAAAAAGTCAGATTATGGGAAAGTAAAAAGTGGTTTGATTGCTAAAATACTGAACTTGCTCATCATAGGGTGTGTTTTAGGCAAATTTCTAATCTGGCAAAGCCCATCCCTCTCCAGGCAGTCCCCTTTTAGTCCCCTCTTACGACATGCAAGAGGAGCCGTGGGTCTATTCTGTCCCTGGACCCACAGTTGGGGCATTCAGTGATGGTGCCCCAATGACTAGTGCAGTTCTGGGAGTGGTGATTGTTGTCAGATGCTACCGGTGTGGTGCTCTGCTCTGTTCAATGTTGATATCACTCAGCTGTGTGTGTTTGTTCCCTCTGTTTGCTGTCTCAGCTCTTTGAAGCTAGCTGACACAGCAGACCCGAAAAGAACCCCCAATGACCAGACTCTAGGAAGGTACGAAGGCACGTCGGCCAGGTTTATTGTCGAAGAGAAACAGTCTCCAGCTCCCTGGCAAACGAAGTCCAAGGTGCTGCTAAGGTGCAGCTAGCCAGTACTTATGTGCCCCCTGGCAATGGACTCAGCTCAGTCAATGGCGGGACTTTCCACTGCCCCCTAGGTTGGACAAAGACATCGCCCCAGGGATGCATTCTTATACATAGGTACAAACAAGTTACACATCACTCCTGATGTATGAGGTGCAACCCTTGTACGTAGCAAGGTACAACCCCTCTACATAGTAAGGTGCCGGCTCTCACCTTATAGATTTCATAGATTCATAGACTCTAGGACTGGAAGGGACCTCGAGAGGTCATCGAGTCCAGTTCCCTGCCCTCATGGCAGGACCAAATACTGTCTAGACCATCCCTGATAGACATTAATCTAACCTACTCTTAAATATCTCCAGAGATGGAGATTCCACTACCTCCCTGGGCAATTTATTCCAGTGTTTAACTACCCTGACAGTTAGGAACTTTTTCCTAATGTTCAACCTAAATCTCCCTTGCTGCAGTTTAAGCCCATTGCTTCTTGTTCTATCATTAGAGGCTAAGATGAACAAGTTTTCTCCCTCCTTCTGATGACACCCTTTTAGATACCTGAAAACTGCTATCATGTCCCCTCTCAGTCTTCTCTTTTCCAAAATAAATAAAACCAATTCTTTCAGCCTTCCTTCATAGGTCATGTTCTCAAGACCTTTAATCATTCTTGTTGCTCTTCTCTGGACCCTCTCCAATTTCTCCATCTTTCTTGAAATGCAGTGCCCAGAACTGGACACAATACTCCAATTGAGGCCTAACCAGTGAAGAGTAGAGTGGAAGAAAGACTTCTCGTGTCTTGTTTACAACACACCTGTTGATGCATCCCAGAATCACGTTTGCTTTTTTTGCAACAGTATCACACTGTTGACTCATATTTAGCTTGTGGTCCACTATGACCCCTAGATCTTTCTGCCATACTCTTTCCTAGACAGTCTCTTCCCATTCTGCATGTGTGAAACTTATTGTTCCTTCCTAAGTGGAGCTCTTTGCATTTGTCTTTATTGAATTTCATCCGGTTTACCTCAGACCATTTCTTCAATTTGTCCAGATCATTTTGAATTTTGACCCTGTCCTCCAAAGCAGTTGCAATCCCTCCCAGTTTAGTATCGTCTGCAAACTTAATAAGCATACTTTCTATGCCAACATCTAAGTCGTTGATGAAGATATTGAACAGAGCCTTGTACATGTTGGTTTGAACAAAACAGCTCTATCCGTCATATTCCACTTTTGCACCTATCATTGAGATGGGCCAGACTGTTCCATGGTATCTGTGTGGAGTGTACGAGTATGCGAATGTTTTGATATCTGGTGTCCAGTACCTTTTAGGTATGTCTTTTTTTGCAATATCAGCCCTTTCCTTGCCAGCTTCTGTGAGCAGGGCCTGCCTCTGGCTCACAGCTTAATTTTGCTTTATGTTAGCAAAATCTTGACCATTACTTTAGTTCAGGCCTTAGGCCTCCTACCGGGTCTCTAATACCAAGGTTTACATCTCAGGGCCTCCTCTTACTACAGCGATGATGAAAATACTGAAGGAGGGGGGTGGGGAGTCAAATAGTTTTCTAGTATTTTTCTCCTCATTCTCAGTTTCCAATTTTTAATTTAATTTGACTTTTTTTTTCTTCAAATGCAAGTTCAAAAATAAATAGTATCTAAACAGCTGCCTGGATGCAAGAAAGCTTTACCCAAGAATGTAAACATGCCTTACCATAAAGGATCTCTTGAATCCTGAATCCTGCCCCTTTGATATTTGGGAATAAAGGTACATTAACCCCATATCCTACACAGTTGCTGTACATTTGCCTGACTGTTCTAAAGGACAGTACAGAGGTATGGGAGGGAGCCGGGATGTGGAAGGGGCAGGTGAGGACCTCTGGTCTGAGGTTAGTAACTAGGGAGATGCTGAAGGGGCCAGGGAGATCACTATCCCTCTGACTAGTCCTCCTTGGCTCCTGCTTCCTTTCTTCTCTATGCAGATTACTTCAACCCTGCGCTGCAGGCATCCACAGTGGAGATGCTATGAGATGAGAGAGAATTGTGGATGACAGGTACAAAACTGCCCTTTGGGTTGGAACTTGGAGAATTCCAGGGGCTGAGCCATCTTTCCTCCTCCTGCCCATAAGTGCCCTAAAGATTCAGGAGAATTGTAAGCACCAGTGGGGCCATCTGCTACAGCTGACAGCTCTGTTTCAAAGCCCATAATAGGCCCTTGTTTCTGAAAGCCATTCTGCTCCTTCATCCACTCCCCAGTTGTCACAGCAGAGAATATCGTTCCTGTCTCACTGTTGCTTCAGGAAAGCACTTCCTTCTTAGATAGTAGTCTCTGGTGGTCCCTGTCATGATCCCTAGCCACATACAGCGATGCTGGGAGAGACTCACTGACTCTTCCATGTGGGGTAGGTCAGCTGATGTAGGGTAGAGTTCTGCCCTCAGGATTTTACTTTCCCTCCACGAGTGCATAGATCAAGCTGACTATCCAAGTCCTGAGGACTCTCCACTGTATATGGGACTAGTGCTCAGATTTGGCCCCAAGTATATGAGTGCCTATATACTATGGGGATAGTCACTACACATAGACCTATTTGATAACAAGAAAATAATCTCAGAATTAATATTTACATCATGTTTACTGTAGTGGGAATTTGTGGCCTACTTTGGATGGTAATACATGTTTATCTAGTGATTTCCATTTTCAGAGCGACAACAAACATTAACTAGTCTGAGTAGTCTTTCACAAGACTATTCCCCACCCAGCCAAAGTTGAGAAATAATAGAAATCTTCTGTGGCCTGGCTTTTCCGTGAACTTTTCCACTCAGTGTCTAGTTTAAGTAATGCTACACTGACACTCCTATCATGGAATGCTCAACCATCATTATTATTTACTTTTTTAATAAATAAAAATAAGAAGTTGTATTGAATTAGAGCTGCACGTAACAGTGCTGCTGCATACTCTATGCACCACAACTGTTGCATGCAGAAAATCTAATTCAGTGTAACTATTTTTATATATCTATCAAGTTAACGAAGCCCTTTACAGAGGGCGTAGACAGGCATGGTACTTCCCCCAAACAGTTTACAATCTGAATTTGGATTTGATGTAAGAAATGGAGTAACACACTACAGAGAGAAAGCTATGCGGGGTATAATGAGGGTTACATCAATATGCTCACAGGATTGATCAGTAGGCCTGGGCAGATCTTAGTGGTTCATTTGTTTTCCTTTTCTTCTTCCAATTATTTTGGAGCATTATTCAAATGCCTAGGGAGCCCGCATGTTTCTAAGAAAAAAAAATCTGCAACATTTTAATTGTATTTGTTTAATATTTCAGATGATATAATACAAATTATCTCCTTAAGGTTTAACACAAGGGGTAGTGCTGGTTACTATTACAGCACAAGATTTTTCTCATTAAGGCCCTAATTCTGCAACTGGATGTGTGCACCAACAGGGATCTGCACTTGCCCAGGACTCAGCTGGAGGATCAGGGAGTAAGGAACCATATTTTCCTACAGATGTCAGTTTTAAAACAGGCCCCTTTATCTTTCTTCTCTTGTTATTTATATGGTTTTTATTTAGTAAATAAATATTGACAGCTCCTGGAATTTCACATAAAGGAACACAGCCAGTCAATAAAAAAAAAAAGTAGTGTAGGTTTCAAAGAGGGAATATGTTTTTTAAGCAGTAATTAAGGTAACAAATGCATTCATTATTTATGTAATCTCTATCTTAAAAACATCAAGAATTTTCTGTCCAAACTAGACACTTAAATCTTTTAATAAAAGAAACATTTGAGGCAAAAATACTTTGGAAGGGAATAAACAGCAGCAGCCCTCTGGCAGCAAATATTTTCAGGGCAACTACACAAAGTAATTCTGAAGCCCAAAAGCACTCAGAGGCTTTAAGAAAACTTCTTAATATACTGAGGTAATGAAGCGTACCTAGTAGTTCTTTAGGCAAGTGATTCATACATCAAAGGGATAGACTCTTAGACTATTAAGGTCAGAAGGGATTATCATGATCCTCTAGTCAGACCTCCTGCACATTGCAGACCACAGAATCTAACCCACTCCTGAAATAGACCCTAACCTCTGGCTGACTTACAGAAGTCCTCAAACCTTGTTTAAAAAACTTCATGTTACAGAAAACTTGCCGTCTACACTAGTTTAAACCTGGAAGTGACCCAAGCCCCATGCTGCAGAGGAATGTGAAAAAATCCCACAGTCTCTGCCAATCTGACTTGGGGGAAAATTCCTTCCTAACCTCAAACATGGCGATCAATTAGAACTGAGCATATGGGTAAGGCCCGCTAGTCTGATATCTGGGAAAGAATTCTCTGTAGTAACTCAAAGCCTTCCCCATCTAGTGTCCCATCTCCAGCAGTTGGGGATTTTTGCTACCGACAATCACGAAAGGGCCACATGCCATCATAGGCAATTCGATCATACCATCCCCTCCTAGGGTGACCAGATGTACGGATTTTATAGGGACAGTCCCGATTTTTGTGTCTTTTTCTTATATAGGCTCCTAATATCCCCAACCCTTTCCCAAGTTTTCACATTTGCGGTCTGGTCACCCCATCCCCTCCATTTTAAGACTATTTTAATTTAGAAAGTGGCTTTTGGCTGTAGTTAAGGCTACATAGCAGTTTACATGTATGATCATGCAAACAATTACGTTTTACTCAGTGATCTATTATTTGAATCAATAGCAAATCCTTTAGAAGTGGTAAACATGTTTCTCTCTGTTCCACCATTCCTATTGCCTTTTCAACCTGAGATAATTGTATCAATTTAGTTAAAACAGTGCAGAAAGTGATTTAGTTGAAATGGTGTAACCCCCGGCAGGGACATTCTTATTTTAATTTAAATTGGGTAATATCACTCTAGTTTAAATCGTTCCATTACCAGTTTAAGATATATCAGCATAAAGCACCCTTAAACTGAAATAAGATGGCCCATACAAGGTGGTTGTGCCACTTTATTAAATCACTTTCTAAATTGACTTATTTAAATTGGTACAATTTTCTCATGTAGATAAGGTGTGTGAGATTTGGAACATTAGAGTGGTGCTTAATACAGGCAGTTAGCTTGCAAGAGTTCCCACTTGGAGTCTGTTCTTTAAAAGACTTATCAAGGAAGGATTTTTCCATGTAAGATCAAAGAAGAGTCTGAAGGTTTCGTTTACTTGTTTGTTATTTTTCGGCCTCTCCCTAAAGCTAGGTAGTCGCCTTTTGTGTTAGACAGCTAGGTAACACCTAAGGAGTATTTATTAACCACCAGCTTTTAATGTCTAATTTCAGCCTAACTCCAGTGGCTCTGAACCAGGTGAAAGTTATCTAGTTACTTCAGCACGCGCGCGCGTGCATGTGTTTAAATGAAATCTCACTAGTAGCTTAAGTTCCTGGATCCAGCAAAGTTGGACAGGTTTCAGAGTGGTTGCCGTGTTAGTCTGTATCAGCAAAAACAACAAGGAGTCCTTGTGGCACCTTAGAGACTAACAAATCTTTTGGGCATAAGCTTTCATGGGCTAGAACCCACTTCATCAGATGCATGGAGTGGAAAATACAGAAGCAGGTATAAATACAGGAGCAGGTATAAATAAATTGGGTCACTCTCATTACCACTACAAAAGTTATTTTTCCTCCCTTGGTACCCTGCTGTTAATTGAATCGTTTCGTTAGACTGACCTCACACTTGGTAAGGCAACTCCCATCTTTTCATGTATTATACCTGCTCCTTTCCATTCCATGCATCTGATGAAGTGGGTTCGAGCCCATGAAAGGTTATGCCCAAATAAATGTGTTAGTCTCTAAGGTGCCACAAAGACTGTTCTATCTTTGGAGTCTGTTTTGGGGTCTGGAATACACCATTGACTGCTGTGCCATAGAAGAGGTGAAATGGCAATGTTTATTTTTGGTTCACAACACTGCCATTTGGATCCTGATTACAAGTAAGAAGGCACAGTGGACTGCCAGTCTGATGGAAAGCTGGAAAAACAGCTTTGATTGGTTCACTGCTCTGCTTACATTGAGGGTACGTCTACCTACGGGATTATTCCGATTTTACATAAACCGGTTTTGTAAAACAGATTGTATAAAGTCGAGTGCACGCAGCCACACTAAGCACATTAATTCGGTGGTGTGCCTCCATGTACCGAGGCTAGCGTGGATTTCCGGAGCGTTGCGCTGTGGGTAGCTATCCCGTAGCTATCCCATAGTTCCCGCAGTCTCCCCCGCCCCTTGGAATTCTGGGTTGAGATCCCAGTACCTGATGGGGCAAAAAACATTGTCGCGGGTGGTTCTGGGTACAGCCTCACCCCTCCCTCCGTGAAAGCAGCAGACAACCGTTTCGCTCCTTTTTTCCTGGGTGAACTGTGCAAACGCTATAGCACAGCAAGCATGGACCCTGCTCAGATCAAGACCACAATCGTGGACGTTATAAACACCTTACGCATTCTCGTGCAGTCTATGCTGAACTAGGATCTGCAAAGCCAGGCGAGGAGGAGGTGGCTACGGCAGAGCAGCGACGAGAGTGATGAGGACATGGACACAGAATTCTCTCAAACCATGGGCCCCTGCGCTTTGGAGATCCTGCTGGTAATGGGGCAGGTTCTAGCCATTGAATGCTGATTTTGGGCCCGGGGAAACAAGCACAGACTGGTGGGACCGCATAGTTTTGCAGGTTTGGGACGATTCACAGTGGCTGCAAAACTTTTGCATGCGTAAGGGCACTTTCATGAAACTTTGTGACTTGCTTTCCCCTGCTCTGAAACACCATAATACCAAGATGAGAGCAGCACTCACAGTTGAGAAGTGAGTGGCAATAGTCCTCTGGAAGCTTGCAATGCCAGACAGCTACCGGTCAGTCGGAAATCAATTTGGAGTGGGAAAATCTACTGTGGGGGCTGCTGTGATGCAAGTAGCCAAAGCAATCATTAAGCTGCTGCTATGAAAGGTAGTGACTCTGAGAAACGTGCAGGTCATAGTGGATGGCTTTGCTGCAATGGGATTCCCTAATTGTGGGGGGGTGATAAATGGAACCCATATTCCTATCTTGGCACTGGAGCACCAGGGCACCCAATACGTAAACCGCAAGAGGTACTTTTCAGTGGTGCTGCAAGCACTGATGGATCACAAGGGATTTTTCACCAACATCCATGTGGGATGGCCAGGAAGGGTTCATGACGCTCGCATCTTCAGGAACACTACTCTGTTTAAACGGCTGCAGCAAGGGAATTACTTCCCAGACCAGAAAATAACAGTTGGGGATGTTGAAATGCTTGTAGTTATCCTGGGTGACCCAGCCTACCCCTTGATGCCATGGCTCATGAAGCCATACACAGGCAGCCTGGACAGTGGTCAGGAGCTGTTCAACTACAGGCTGAGCAAGTGCAGAATGGTGGTAGAATGTGCATTTGGCCGTTTAAAGGCATGCTGGCGCACATTACTGACTTGCTCAGACCTCAGCCAAACCAGTGTCTGGGGGGGGGGGGGGCAGAGGGATAGCTCAGTGGTTTGAGCATTGGCTTGCTAAAGCCAGGGTTGTGAGTTCAGTCCTTGAGGGGGCCACTTTGGGATCTGGGGCAAAAATTGGTCCTGCTAGTGAAGGCAGGGGGCTGGACTCAATGACCTTTCAAGGTCCTTTCCAGTTCTAGGAGATTGGTATATCTCCAATTATTACCTAGATATTACCTTTAATGTCCCCATTGTTATTGCTGCTTACTGTGTACTCCACAATCTCTGTGAGAGTAAGGGGGAGACCTTTATGGCAGGGTGAGAGGCTGAGGCAAATCACCTGGCCGCTGATTACACACAGCCAGACACAAGGGCGATTAGAAGAGCACACCACGAAGCGGTGTGCATCAGAGAAGCTTTGAAAACAAGTTTCATCACGGGCCAGGGTACAGTGTGACTGTTGTGTTTGTTTCCCCTTCATGAACCGCCCCCCTTGATTGACTCCTTCCCTGTAAGCAACCCACCCTCCTCCTTCAATTACAGCTTGCTTAAGGAAATAAAGTCACTATCGTTTAAAAATTATGTATTCTTTATTAAAAAGTCATTATAAAAAGGAGAGAACTGACAAGGTATCCCGGGTGTGGTTTGGGAGGAGGATAGGAGGGAAGGAAAAGGCCACTAAAAATATTTCGAAGTAATGACAGCCTTTTGGTTGGGCTGTCCACGGGGGTGGAGCGGGCGGGTGCATGAAGCCTTCCCCCACGCAGTCTTACACGTTTGGTTGAGGAAGATATGGAACATGGTGAGTGGTGAGGGTGGTTACACAGGGGCTGCAGTGGCACTCTGTGACCCTGCTGCTGTTCCTGAAGATCCACCAGACGTCAGAGAATGTCAGTTTGATCATGCAGCAGCCCCAGTGTTGCATCCCGCCACCGCATATCTTCCTGCCTACACCTCTGATCTTACTGCCGCCACCTCTCATCT
The DNA here is from genome assembly GCF_007399415.2 of Gopherus evgoodei. Lineage (NCBI taxonomy): Eukaryota > Metazoa > Chordata > Testudines > Testudinidae > Gopherus > Gopherus evgoodei. The sequence continues at coordinate 10,148,088 of NC_044326.1, forward strand.
CGAGCATCCCTCCTGTCCTCATGTTCACTGGCATCTTTCCTGTAATTTGATACCACGTCCTTCCGCTTATTCAGATGAGCTCTTTCATTGCGATTACTTCCATGATTTCCGAGAACATTTTGTCTCACGTCTTTTTTTTCCTCCGCCTTATCTGAGATAGCCTTCAGGATGGAGTAGGGAGGCTTGAAAAATTTGCAGCTGCATGAGGGAGGTAAAAAAGGGAGAGAAGTATTTAAAAAGATACATTTTACAGAACAATGGTTATACTCTTTCACAGTGAACAACACTATTCACCTTACATAGCACATGTGATTTCACTACAAGGTCGCATTTTGCATCTTAATATTGAGTGCCTGCGGCTCTGGTGTTAGAGATCTCACAGATGCAGGTCCGGGCAGCAGAATTCAGCTTGCATGCGGCCATGGTAAGCCATTGTCTTTCGGCATCTGCAGCCTTCATATACACAGTGCCCTCCTTTCCCAAATACCAAGCAAAGACCATTCAGTGCTGCTTCTTTCCTGTTAACATGCAGCAGCAGAAACCACCTCCCCATCCAATTCTCTGGGATGACTGCTTTACCCCTTCCCCCACCGCGTGGTTGGTATCATGGAAGATCACTACTAATCACCCCCTCCCCCCCACCATGTGGCTGGCAGCAGGGAAGATCCCTGCTAGCCAAACGTGAAAAAGCTCCGCACCATCCCCCTCCTCCCCTCCCCCTGCTTGGCTACCTGCAAGGAAGGATTTCTTTTAAGCAACAGGCAAACAGCCCAGTAGGAATGGCCATCTCTGTCCCCTTAATTAAATTCCTGAATTTCAACCGGGTTACCATGAACGATATCACTCTCCTGAGGATAACACAGCGAGATAAAGAACGGATGTTGCTTGAATGCCAGCGATCACCGGGACCATACACAGCTAGGCTTTGTCATGCAATGATACCAGATTACTTGCTACATGCATGGCATGGTCAAGTGTCCTACCATGGTGGACTGCATAAGGCTGCCTTGCCCAGAAACCTTCTGCAAAGGCTTTTGGAGTACCTCCAGGAGAGCTTCATGGAGATGTCCCTGGAGGATTTCCGCTCCATCCCCAGACATGTTAACAAACTTTTCCAATAACTGTACTGGCTGCGAATGCATCCCAACTCATCAGGGCAAATCACTCATTAAAAAACACTTGCTTTTATACCATGTTTTATATTTACAAAGGTACACTCACCAGAGGTCGCTTCCATGGCTTCATTATCTGGGCTAGTGGCTTGGAAGGGCTGGGAGGGTAATTCTGTCTGGGTGAGAAAAAGCTCCTGGCTGTTGAGGAGAACGGAGTGCTGTGTGCTCTCTGCAAGCTCATCCTCCTCTTCCTCCTCCTCATCTTCCCCGTCCGCAGAATCTTCAGCTATGGCTGAGATTACCCCCACCTCAGAATCCACGGACAGGGGTGGGGTAGTGGTGGCGGACCCCCCCTAGAATTGCGTGCAGCTCAGCGTAGAAGCTGCATGTTTTCGGCCCTGCCCCGGACCTTCCGTTTGCTTCTTTGGTTTTCTGGTAGGCTTGTCTGAGCTCCTTAACTTTCACTCTGCACTACACTGAGTCCCTGGTGTGGCTTTTCTCCATCATGGCCTTGGAAATTTTTTCAAATGTTTTTTCATTTCATCTTTTGGAACGGAGTTCTGTTAGCACAGAATCCTCTCCCCATATAGCGATCAGATCCAGTACTTCCCATGCGGTCCATGCTGGAGCGCTTTTTCGATTTTCAGGAGACTGCATTGTTACCTGTGCTGATGAGCTCTGCGTAGTCACCTGTGCTGGTGAGCTCTCCACGCTGGCCAAACAGGAAATGAAATTCAAAAGTTCGCGGGCTTTTCCTGTTTACCTGGCCAGTGCATCCGAGTTCAGATTGCTGTCCAGAGCAGTCACAGTGGTGCACTGTGGGATACCGCCCGGAGACCAATACCATTGATTTGCGGCCACACTAACCCTAATCTGATATGGTAATACCGATTTCAGCGCTACTCCTCTCGTTGGGGAGGAGTACAGAAACCGGTTTAAAGAGCCCTTTATATCGATATAAAGGGCCTCGTTGTGTGGACGGGTGCAGCGTTAAATCGGTTTAACGCTGCTAAAATCGGTATAAACGCGTAGTGTAGACCAGGCCTGAAATGCTGTTGGGCTCAGCTGGAGAGTATTTTCACAGAGGTTTCTCTAAATTACAAAATGCTCAGCATGAAAAGCTTCCATTACCCGCAGGCTTAACTGGTTTATGGAGGGGTTACTCAGAGGCTATGTAAAGGAGCAAATCTTTATTTATCATCAAGAAAGACATACTCATTAAGGATCATGATCAGAAGGATTTAAATGAAGTGAGAATGGGGATTTGACAGACGAGATCTGGGTTTAAAAAACCTGTTTTGAAATATTACATTAATAGATATGACTGGTTAAAAAGCAAAACAAAAAAAACCAACAAACCCAAAACATGATTTAAAGGCATGTGTGCATTGCACTTTGTATTGGGTAATGGAAGATTCCTCTGGTGGCAGGAGAGCAGATTAAAAAGCAAAGTTAATGTGACTTTTGTTAACTGTATGTGAAGCATCCAGTTGGCATTTTAGAAGATTTGAAACAGCTAATCCAGCCTTGAGCTGGATTATTAAAATTTCAAAAACAGCTTCTGTAGTCATGGAGGGGTCAGTTTCTGACCATTTTTGAATTAAGTGGAGAGCAACTTGAAGAGGATGAGAAACTAATTAAAAAGAAGTCTGTAGGCCTAATCAACTCTCTGTGACAGGCAGCTGCAGAACTTGAAAAATTGCTTTCTGATGCCCAGCTCAATTCTGGTTATTCAACTGGCTGGTTGAGGAAACCATCCATGATGTTCAACAATGTGGAAAGCCACAAACCTTTTTGATGAAGAGGAACCCAAAAGCACTGAGGATAGAGTAGGTTAGAATTTCTGAAGGTAAACTTGCAAGTTTGGTTTATTATCTTTGTCCAAGGATGGTGGAAAACTAGTTTGTATGGAAGACAGAGATGGAAAAAAGATTGTTAGTATTTGAAGCTCAAAAATGAAACAGCCAAATGTTTGATTTAGATACCTAAAGGACTCATTCAGTGTTCTGTGTGTTGGGCAGGACATTAACAACACAAAAATAAGAATAAAATGCAAATATGCAAAGAAATATAGATGAAATGCCAAATAAAGATACTTTAAAATGCCTACCCAGTTAAAATACATTAGTAAGGCTAACTGAAAAAAGTAAAGGGAAATGACCTCTTGGTAGTATTGATTGTGTTGCTATTACTGTCATTCAATTTTACTGTGATGTTTAAAATACTTAATTGGCAGAACATTGATTGCCGGGTCTGTGATGTCAGAACTTAATTATGGTCCTGGAATGGTATAATCCCAATAACAACTTGCAGTGTTAATATATAAAATACATGTGGTGTAAGGACTTTTACTGTTTGTCCCTGGGAGTTTCATCATATGTTTATGTGTTTGGGTTTTATATAGCTAGATATGATAAATAGTTCCCAAGCACCTGCATTTCCATGTAAAAAGACTATCCAATCTTGCATGAATACATGGACAGCATTTTTCACCCCTCTGGAGTTATACATACATAGTATAACACCTGCCTCACAAACCAGGCAAAAGAGAAACCAGCAACTGCTCAGGAATTAATGTGTAGTTTGTATTTTATCCATTTGGTAATAAAAAAAATAGTCAATAAATCATGTTCCTTGTGTTAAATCAGAGCCACAATTAATGTCAAATAGATGTGCAGTAGAGAAAACTGGTGCCATTTTAAGGGTCCATTTAGTCTTCAAAAAAATCCTTTTGTTTATGCAAACATCTTAGTCGTTCCCACTGAACTCGATCTTCATCTGGGTAAATTGGTATTACTCCATTGACTTTAATGTAGCAATGATTCACATCACCTAGGGAACTGCCCAACATGTTTAAGAAAATGTGAGCCTGTGCTTTATGTGTAATAAATATTTCTAGCTGAGCGTGAAATTTCTCCGGAAATATGAACTAACACCATGTGGTTATTTTTTTAATAATTAATACTCTTATCACCTCATTAATTGGCACTAGTGTGTGAGAGAAGGCATCTTGTGATGGATAAGTGAGGTTTTCAGATTACTAGATGTTCCTTTTTGATAAGGAAATACCACATCATCCCATCCCCGCTTCCCATATGAGCTCTGCAGCTCTGAGTCAAGATTACTTACAGTGTCTATTCTTTGATAGTGGTGGTGTAGTTTGAGGAGGAAGGCTCAGCTTCTAGATCTTCCGTGAATGCCTTGCTCACAGTGGAAGTGAGCTAAAGGGGTGAACCCCACCACGGGTTGTCTGATCCATGCATTGGCTTAGAACATCCCATCCCACCACCGCCCCTCTCCTGGTCATTGTCTTTTATGACTGCTCCCTCCTGGCATGTCAAGGAATGCAAGCTACACCACAGAGGACAGGAAGGTGTAATAAGGATGAAAGACCTTGTTCCTAAAGGATGGTGCGGCGTGTACAGTTCATCTATGTAGTGGGGGGCTTGGAGGCGAAGTCCCACCTAGAACTCCACCTGGGCAGTGCCACATCTTTTCACACCTAATTCAGGTCTGTTCTCATGGATTGATTACAACCAACATAATCCTTCAATAGATTCTCTTCAATGCTGCCTCAGGTTAGCCGTTTCAATTCAGCATCCTTGCTCTGTTTCCTGTAACCCTTAGTCATCATTGTGACTGTGTGCGTCTTCAGATGTATGAGTTTATTTTTTGTATAATGTGCAGGGATGTGAGTGGGCACGTCCCAGAATTGAGATTAGAGCATATGCCTTGGTGTTCATGGTAAAAACTGATTTTCATTTCATATTAGAAATAACCCACTAACAGTTCAAAACATTGCATTAAGGCAGTGGAAAATGTGTTATATCCCTCCATTGCAAAATGAGACACTGTCCTTATCCATTTCAGCAGTATACACAAGAGATTGTTTTAAATTAGGGATAGGCTGATCTCTTTGGAGAAAACTATTTATTTCTATCATTTATTCAGGCTGAAAAAAGGGTTAACTGTGTGTATAGAAAGGTTTAGTTTATTTTGGAAAGGAAATTTAGGAAGGGAAGCATGTATTTTGTTAGTATACTATAATATATATTTTTCTCACACGTGTACTACATGTATCATATTTCTGCAAGCCCTTGGACACTGTAGTTCTACGAACCATATAAATAGCTAGATATATAGATAGACTCTTCAGATTGTCAGGGATTAAAGTGAATTTATAATGTAGTAAATAATGAGAAAAAATGAAATCTATATTTTCTTTGTGTATGAAAAAAAATAATTAAGCAACATTTTAGAAAAGGAAATCAAGCCAGGAAAAAATTTCAGGCACTTTTGGTGTCACCCCCAAATTACCTTAATCAAGATGACTTATGTTGTCTTGGATGAAATGGTGCAGTGGAACTATGAATTCAATAGCCCTCTCCTGTCTTATTTTATATTCTTAAAAATGCAATCAGATGGGTTCTTTGCCTGTAAATTTATCTGCCATTTAAGGATGGCAGAGTATAATAATAGATGAAAAAATATAGCATGGTAATTAGGATACTGGATATAGCTAGGAAAACTACACCAGTGGAAAAACTGACATAACGATATATTGACCTTAACAGTTTGAAGACAACTTTGCAGCGTATGTATGTGTATGTAACCAGTAATACACAGACCAACTGGATCTGGAATAATCACAAGGCCTTGGAGTAGTAAACTACTCAGTCGGAAAGTCTAACACTGAAATGCAGTTTTGAGTTCAAATATACTGAAAAGAAGTGGGAGTAGACTGTAAGTGTTTTCTTTTGTGGCAGTATTTTACTTATTTAATGTTTTTTATATGGAAATAAAAACTAACTGAGATTGGACATGTAGTCTCAATACTATAGGATTTGTCTATTTGGAGAGCTCCCATGATCCTGGACTGGGCAACCAATCATCTGCTAAAACTGTTAAGGTAAAAGTGTTGACAGCCCTTTGCATACATAAGGTCTGATCCTGTTACTACACACAGGTATACTTAGCTGTCATTGGACTTGTTATCTCTAGATTTCAAAACACATGACAAAGGATGGTAAGTATAATTATCCCCATTTTGCAGATGGGAAAAGTGAAACACATTTAGATGAGTGACTTACACAGTGGCACACGAGAGCTCAGTGACAGAACTGGAAATATAACCTGGTCTCCAGACACCAAGTCCAGTGCCCTATGTCCACTGGAGCATGTTGCTGTCTGTGGCCATTTGAAACCATAGTCCTTTATTATTGCTTTTCCTATGATCTGGAACATTTGTAATCAGACACCTTATGTAAGACTTGGAGCAGTGTTTAAGAATAGTAGTAATCTGCAAATGATGACTGGATCACAGTCAAATTTGTCTGATTTCATTTTTTTTCCTCTTGGAAAGAGTCACTTTTATCACCTCTACTAGGGAGAAAAGCTTTGCCTGTTTCTAGTCTTGGTGAGAGATTTAGTTGCCCTTGCAAGCAGGTAGAGAAAATAATGGTACTTCATCATGACTCAAGCACTGTAGTATTTGCAGACTAGATTGAAGCCCGGGTTTTTAAAGGTATGTAGGCAATCAGCATTGCAATGTCTGCATGATTTAGCAGCCTAAATCTCATTTTCAGAAGTGATTTAGGCACTTACAAGCTTAAATACAAAACTCTTAAGTGCTTAAATTTGTGTACCTAAATCTCTTTTGAAAACGAGATGAAGATTCCTAAATCAGTTAGGCATTGCAACACTGAGCACATCAAAATCCAGATACCTTTTAAAGGCTGGGCCTAAGTCTTCCCTCCTCCCCGCCCCAAACTTGATCTCACTTCTTGCTCAACTCCTATTGCCTTTCCTTCTTTCGTTCTGCTAATAAAGGGCAGGCTCCACAGGTACAAAGTAATATTTTATCTGTATGCAATATGAAAATGCAGATGTAGTTATGTGCAGTAATAATATCATCCTGTATGTGTGAGAGGCTATGTATGTTTTCAACAGTGTATATTAAAAAGAAAAACAACCAATACTTATTAATGTATTAAATACTCCCATTAATCTGTTCTTGCAATCTTCAGAGATCAAGAATGTTTTATCTTCTCATTTTGTGTTTGTGGAGAAACAGCATGGATTTGGAATCCACAAAAATGATTCCATAACTAAAGTTGTGAGGTGTAATGTGGTTTTCATTTTTAAGCGTGATTTTTTGATCCCTATATATTATTCTCCAAAAAGTTTCTGTTTTACTTTAAATTGCATATGCTTATTCACAAACAAGAGCATTTTGTTGGCAAAGTTTGACATTAACTGGGCAAGATTTTTTTATGGGAACAATTGCTGGGCTTTTGCTAATTGAAAAGTAATCAAATATCCCTTTCTCTCCAAACATAGTTTAAGAGTTATGAGTGTGGTGCTGATCATATCTTTTTTAAAGTATGATTAACTTAACCCCTCCATTCCTCAAATATGGTATATAAATTATTCTCCCCTGGTCTTCAGAATTGGTACTATAAGTTGTCTAACTTCTCCATAGATGGCACATCAGAAGTGGGTCTTCCAGAGAGGCTTGACTGGGGAGAGGATGAAGGCCTTGCGGATGAGCTCAGGAAGGGCTCTCCATTCATCAGCTTTGAGAAGGAGGCAAACATCTGTTAGTTTGAGAAGTTGATAAATGGGTGAATGAGGCTGAGGCCTCTCATGGAGTAGATGAGGACAAAGGTTCAATAGAATAAGACAAGGTTGGGTACATATGGAGGGTGGAGTTATGCAGAGCTTTGAAGCTCATGACCAGAAGCTTCAACATGTCTAGTCTAAAATCTTCAGATTTGAGTTTTCTTTTTTTGTTTGGAGTGGTCTTCCTTAGTGATTAGTAGGGAGCTGAGGAATTTTATTCAGGTTAGGTTCAATATGTTGCCCTTATTAGATGCAAATATTTTGAATCTGTAGAATCTCAATGAGAGTCTCTGTGAAGATTACAAGATCATTGAGTGATCCTGTGGAAGTTTTAAATTACATTAGAATATTTTCAGAGTTAAATCCCATGAGACTGATACCACGAGTAAGAACGTAAGGGATAGGGTGTGATTTTGACTAAGTGCTCATACAAGCGAATAATATGGAGTAAGATCTGCCCCTGCATTACACTGTACCCAGCATGCCATGATCTTGGGTCCAGCTGTGAAGGAATAAGCAGGGATACTTGCTTGCTTACTCCATTCCTGGATCAAATATGAGTAGTGTGATACAGCATGGCCAGAGGGCACCAGGAGAGTGTGAGAAGGGAGCCTTATTCCCTGTAAGGGGAAGAAAGTTTGCTATAGGTTAACTAGAGCACCTGAAGCCAATTAGAGCACCTGCAGTCAGTCACCTGCTTCAAACCCCCCTGCTTCAATCAGACAATGTGGGAGTTGGAGTAGAAAGATTTGGTGTTGGAGCAGAGAACAGTTTGAAGGGAAGCAGAGGACAGTTTGGAGAAGTGCTGCGGTGAGCTAAGAAGTCCAAGACCCTAGGTAAAGGGGCACCTGGCTTGTACAGAGGGAGGGTAGGAAGCCCCCCCTCCCCCTCACTAGCTGAAGGGCAGGAGAGGGAAGTAGCCCAGGGGAAAGAAGCTTCAGTTCAAGTGGTTTACCACTATCCTCAGGGACCCTGGGCTGGGACCTGGAGTAGAGCGTGGGCCCAGGTCCCTCCCTTTCCAGTCCCCTCCTCTAGGACACTAGTGGGGCAGTTAACATTCCACTGCAGGGGCAAGAAATGGCACCCTGAACCGCCCCCAAAGAAGAGAAAGCACGAGACCCATCATAATAGTGTCAGCAGTTTGCCACAGTAGACAAAGATGGGCAGGGAATTAACTTAGTTTTGGCTACACATTTTACCTGCTGGCCAGAGTATCTGAGGCACTGCAGTGTGGGCAGTTTCTTACTGTTTGTACAGACCATTAGTCAATTTCTACCTCCCAGGAGCAAGGTTGGTATCAGGGGAGGAATTATGCCTAAGCCATGTCTCTGAGTCACAATATCTCCTGCCTCTTTGCTTGGCACAGTTTATGCACTACCTTTGACTCAAGGCTATGCCTGAAGTCACAGTCTAGTTTTAGAAGAGTTTCAGTTATATGTTTGGATTTAATCTAGCACTAATTTTCTCAGAAAAATCCTTTTCTTCTGAAATACGCTCAAATATTTCTAGTATCTTGGTGGAAGAAAATTTTGGAAGGAAGTTTGGTGTTAACCAGAGGAGGTACTTTTGCCAGATACACATCTGAAAAAGAGAGGGTTTTACTTTATGAAAAATCTCTGAATCTCCTTTGGTTCCTATAGAGTTTATAAACATTTTGATAGGTCTTCCAGTGTTTAGAATGTTGCAGACTCACCCAGTTTAGTTTGGGTACTGCTTGTGGAGCTTAAACATCTACAGGCTAGCAGCATGAAAACTTTATTCTTAACAATTCTTACAAGACTGTTTTAGACCTTAAAATGACCTTTCTTAATATGCTCCATATGCCCACTTCTACTGTAAATTATAATAATCTCTGTCCTTCATTTCAGGGTAAACAGAGTTTACAAGCTCCTCAAGTAAAACATTAAACTAGTATCTTCCAAACGGTTTTGAGAAGTACAGCTAGTACCCATGAAATGTACACACTTTAAAACATACCCAGCAATGCTTCTAAATTCTATACCAGTAGTTCTCAAACTTCTGTACTGGTGACCCCTTTCACATAGCAAATCTCTGAGCTCAACCTCCTCCGCCCCCATATAAATTAAAAACACTTTTAACACCATTATAAATGCTGGCTGCAAAGCGGGGTATAGAGTGGAGGCTGACAGCTCGCGACTTCCCATGTAATAACCTCACAACTCCCTGAGGAGTCCCAACCCCCAGTCTGAGAACCCCTGTTTTATACAATCAATAGCTAGACTTTATAAATACTGGGTGAACTGAAAGACCATCTCTTGGTCAAATGTGGTGGTTTTTGAGAATTTAGGGCCTTCACTGGAAATGATTGATTGAGGGAGGATGTAAAAAGGTTTCTGATCCATAGAAGAGATGATGGGTGACACCAGAACAAAATTAGGATTACTTGTAGACCCTTAATGACAAATTTCTTTATTTTCCAAATGTCAGCATTTTATAACCACAGCAAATCATCACTTAAACATAATGTTGTTTTGAATGAATGGAAGAGTGAATATATATGTCTCAATTTGTGCATGTGTATGTGAAGGTTTATGCTCTGTGTATACACACACATATTAATATATATAACAGAATAGAACAAAACAGAATGGTTGGCAGCAAAGCAGGATATTTACTGCTTGAGGTGCTTTTCAGCATTATCAGAAATGCTGATAGCACTACATCTGTTGTCTCTGAAAAGTGCCAGAAAATCTTTTTAATTTATAATATGGGAGGAGGGAAGTGAAAAAAGATACGGTGCTGAAAAATTACACATGGTAGGAGATAGAGCTGACTAAACAATAATTTAAGTTTTATTCTCACTGTATAACAAACTGCTGCCACAATGTTAGGATTCCAGTCTATAAATCAACCTTCTATTCAGCATGTCCATATTTTATATAGAAATGGGCCATGTTTTGTTTTTGTTTTGTTTTTATGTTTGTTTATTTTCCAACACAAGTAATGTGGCTATTTACCTTTGCATAGATATCCTCTAAGATAAATCATTACATGGCTGCATCACCTAACTTTTCATTTTTAGCCTATTTTAAAAATGTGATATTTTCTAGTCTCTGTGTGTTTGTTTTAGATGTAAAGGGCTTGCTATTTAAAGACCTCATGTCTATGTGGTGCTTTAAAATGGCTGTAACTACATTTAGTTTCTCAGCCAATGCAAATTGCGTGGTCAAGGTGGAGCTTATAAAAGAGGGTGGGTCCTCTCATCAAACTTATCAAACATACCCACTGCAGCTTAAGCAACACAAATAGTCAAATTGTATTTTTAGATTTGCAAATGAGTTATTTTTTACTAATGTTGGAGAGATGGAGGTGAGGAAAGTTAATATAGGGTTCTGTTTCATGACTTGTACAAAGATATTTCTCTTTACTCCTTGTAAACCCATAGCTTGTTGCATGTTATGTACATTCGCCAGGATAGAATTGTGACTCTTTTTTCTTTGAACTTCTATTTTCTTGGCTTCAGTTCATGTGACAACTATTAAGGGTTATCCAGACATTGAGCTGTTGTCTGAATGCCTTTGTACTCTGTGAATCTGTTGTTCACGCTATGTGGTAAGTAGCTGTAAATGCTCCTAAATACAAATACGTGCTTGAATATCTATCTAGGCAAATTCAAAGAGCCCCAGTTATTGCTGTAGTTAATTATTTTAACTCAGCCTGTAGAGAATAAATGAGTAGGCATTAAATGGCTTAAACTGTGGCATTTTTGCAGTTAAGCAAATAAAACAAGGATGCTCAAACTTTTGGCTACTAAGAACAACAACGTTGGCGCCTCAGGGCCACATTGCGTATGTATTTTTTAAATTAAGAATAAACTCACACAGCCACAATGTTTCCATGAATTTGATGCAGGGGTAGAAATAGCTTGTGCTGAGTTCACTAGCAATTAAAATAAACATCAACAACCAAAAATACCCTGAAACATTCAAAAAGCCAGGCAAGAGGAATAGCACACTTGGCCTCTGGCCTGTTCAAATCATTGGTCTCTGTGAGCTGCTCTTCCACAGCTAACATACAGCATATCAAAAGATACCTGTGAGTCATATTTGAGGATGATGAAGGCCACATTTAGCTTCAGGCTGCACTTTAGTCACCTTGAAATAAGATTTTGAATATACTATGACAAGTTTGTGCCCACCTTCAAACGCTCTGGTTACTTGTAATTTCATAGCAACAGTAGCTAAAGGAGAGTCTTCTGTAGGAAAGGAATATATAATTGGGAATATAGGACCTTCACCACAACCGAGCTGCTCCATGTCAATTCAGGAGAATGCAGTGATACACCTACAAGCTGAGCAGGTTCATTGCATACTCCCCTAGTGAGACAAAGCTCATCTTTGAGCATCCGATGCTCACAGGAATGGCATTCTGACTGACGGACAATGCAATTTAAATTTGGATGCAAGCAGACTTTAGGAAATTCTGGGATTAAATTTCTCCATGTGGCATTATTTCTAACTCCTGGTGCATATCTGTTATGACTGTCTTAGATGAAATGATCACAGGATCACACTCTTATTCAATATGATGGATTTAACTCTGGGAATGAATCTGAATTACCATGTGAATGAGGCTATTATCTGTAAGAGGCTGGTCTCATTAACTATAGGAGTAGAAAAGTTTATGCAGAATGGGACAGAGGACTGCAATAAGGGGAAAAGATGGTCTTGTGATCAAGGTGCTTGAATCATAGAAGATTAGGGTTGGAAGGGACCTCAGAAGTTCATCTAGTCCATCCCCATGCTCAAAAACAGATAGCTAAGAGTTAATACTTCTTTCCAGGTGAAAGAGACAATCTGAACCACCTGACCAGAGGACCAATCAGGAAACAGGATTTTTTCAACTCTGGGTGGAGGGTTTGTTGTGTGGGTGTCCTGAGTTCTTTGACTTCTGCCTGTCCCTCTCAGCTATGAGGAGGATTTTTCTTTTTCCTGCTTTCTAATCTTCTGTTTCCAAGTTGTGAGTACAAAGTTGGTTTTTTGTTTTGTATTTACATGTCTATAGTTGCTGGAGTGCTTTGAATTGTATTCTTTTTGAATAAGGCTGTTTGTTCATATTTCTTAAGCAATTGACCCTGTATTTGTCACCTTAATACAGAGAGACCCGTTGTATGTATTTTTCTTTCTTTTTTATATAAAGCTTTCTTTTAAGACCTGTTGGAGTTTTTTCTTTAGTGAGGAACTCCAGGGAATTGGGTCTGCAGATCACCAGGGAATTGGTGGGAGGAAGAAGTCAGAGGGAGATCTATGTGTGTTAGATTTATCAGCCTGACTTTGCATTCCCTCTGGGTGAGGGGGGAAGAGAGATTGACTCTCAGTAATTCTGTTCTCCAGGCTGGGAATGGGGAGGGTGGAATCCCTCTGTTTAGATTCACGGAGTTTGCTTCTGTGTATCTCTCCAGGAACACCTGGAGGGGGGGGGGGAAGGGAAAAGGTTTATTTTCCTTTGTTGTGAGACTCAAGGGATTTGGGTCTGGGGGTCCCCAGGGAAGGTTTTTGGGGGGACCAGAGTGCCCCAAAACACTCTAAATTTTTGGGTGGTGGCAGCAGTACCAGGTCCAAGCTGGTAACTAAGCTTGGAGGTTTTCATGCTAACCCCCATATTTTGGACGCTAAGGTCCAAATCTGGGAATAAGTTATTGACAACCCTGTCCTCCCCTCTGCCCCACCCCTTCCCTCTGAGGCCCCATCTCCACCTCTTCCTCCAGGCCCTGCCCCCCACCGTTCCCTCCATTGCCCCACTCACCCCCCATCATTGACTCCCCCTTGTCCCAAGATTCACCTGCTGCCTTCAGAGACGGGCTGGGAGGAGCTGATGCGGAGCCTGCCTGCCTGCCCAATCAGGGCATGGCGGGAGAGTCAGTCACTGGAGCAAGGGGTTGGGGGCAATCGGGACACAATGGAGCCGGGGGAGGTGGGAGGCTGACAGAATTCTCTCCTGTATCTACCTCTCTGCCGGAGAGGCTGGGAACTGTTCGGAAGACAGCCATCTACTTCTCTCTGTGAGCAGCTGAGCAGAGAACAGCTCCTCTAGGCTCCAGGCGCAGCTGCTGCTCTTCCCGTCCCATGGTGGCAGAGGGAAACCAGACTTGTAGCACTGCTGACCGGACACTACCAGGTTCCCTTTTCAAGTGGACGTTCTGGTCAAAAACCAGGCACCTGGCAACCCTAAATGGTAGTTGTGGGTGCTCAGGACCTCTGGTGGTCAGGGTAGTGTAGCCTGGAGGAATGAGCGCTGGTTTGGAAATAAAGTAGTCTTGAGTGCTAATCCTGACTCTGCCATTGATTCATTGTGTGGGCTTAGTCACTTAGCCTTTTTGTCAGTTTTGCATTCTGTGAAGAGAGAGTGATACCTGGTCAGAAATTCTCTGACAGAATGTTTTGCTGTTGGCAAATGTGTTTGTCAAAATGTAAACGTTTCACTGGAATTAATTGGTTTTAATGAACTTCCAGTAGAAAACAGGCTTCGAGGTTTGCAGGTGCTCAGCAGCCTGGCTTCTCAGAAGGCTTGCCTCCCAGGCTTCCTAGCTGTTTGGCTCAAGGGTCCCCCAGCTGTCCTCCTCACATCTGGTGGATTGCTGGGGCTCCAGGCAACTCTGGGAGCTGCAGAAATGTTTTGACAAGGTCAAAATAAATTATAGTTTTGACTTTTTCAAAACAAATGTTTTGGAATTCCCATTCTGTGGGAAATTTTGGTGTGTCTAGTCTATTTTGCAATTAATGTTTTTGTTGAAATTTTGGAATTTCTCATAGAACCAGAATTTCAGTTTCCGGTCAGCTCTAGTAAGAACGCTTACCTGCCACAGAAGGGTGTTATGAGGATTCATTAATGTCTTTATGAGGATTCATTAATGTCTTTGAGCGTTGAACATAAACACTATTGTGTTCAGAAAAATCAGGTCTTATATTTCTCAAGTTGCTTACACAATCAATGAGTCATCCAGTTTGTTTTCAAATGTTGACCTTAGTGTGTCTGTGCTTCAGTTATCCATGTCTAAAATGGAGATATTAATGCTTTTCTATCTATCAGGAGACTTGTGAAGTTAAATTCATTAATATTTGTGAGGAACTTGGGGCTTTTTGAAAATGGAAAAAAGCCAATAAAGATTGTTCTGTGCTGCGGTAATTTCCCCTGCATGCTTTTCCCCCTTCCCAGCATCAGCAGGGTTTGAACCCTGAACCTCATTAATGTAGCAGACTTCTGTCACTTGTATTAAAGGATTACGTAGAGCTGGAAGCATGAGTAGACAGCCTATTTCGACCAGTCTGTAAAGGAAGACACGTCATACACTGATAATGAGGTTTATATATGCATGAACAGCTCACTTCATAGACAGAATACCCAAGCACATAGATTTGGTTGGTTCCCTTTGGGTACAATATGTCTAGGTTAATGAGATTTTAAGTATTAGAGATCCAGGTTCTACTCCCAGCTGGTGTGACCTCTCAGAAAGCTCTGAAGCCTTTTGAAAGACACAAAATAATCAATGTCCATTAGTAAAGGAGTCTGGAACTCATTGTCTCTTGGTTCCCAGCTCAGTATACAGGTCTGTCGCATCTTAGGCACATTTAACATGTGTGATTTCAGCTTTATGCAGTTGGCTAAAACAAGAAAAAAAAAAAAAAGGAGAAAAATAACTATTTAAATACTGTTTCTGTAGTGCGGGCGATTCTGCCTGCCATTACACTCAATGTAATTTTGAGTATACGTGATTTTCACTTTATGCGCTGACTGTGGAATGTAACCCCAGCGTAAGATGAGACAGAACTGTACTCTACTACACCAAAGGGTATTTACATCAGAGAAGGCAGAAAGAGGTGCATCCATTTTGTCTGCCTTCTCTGGAGGCTCCCTTCCATGTGGCATGCTGATGCAGGATTCTGGAGAGCATGCTCTGTGTGGATGCAGTGTTGACAGATTTTAGCACGATGCCCCGGCATGCTCTATGAAGTGTTTACACAGACTGCAGGTAGGGATTTTCAACATTTTATAACTTTGCCAAATCTGAACAGATTTTCATGGGAACAGCAAAAGATTTGACCTCAGGATTGCCTGATTTCAAAGTTCTGCTGTGTACCATGGAGACAGCAGAACTGTTTTGTTTTTTTTTTTTTAAAGAAGGTGGCAAGCTGTGTATAATGGGAATTTTACAGTCTTACTGTAGTAGTCATTACTACTCCCCTATAATATCTTCTGGAAGCTTTTGTGAGACTGAAGATATTCTTAATTCTCTCTCCACCTTACAATATTTGGCCTTTAAACATAGTTAAATGAATGATGGCATAGGAATAATCATTCATAAACAAAGGAACACTAAATTGGATAAAAAAATTGGTTATAATTCACTTGAATAATTTGATTTGTTATGTGGCTAAGTGAGTTACCAAAGGCAAATTTGATAGTCTATCTAATCCTTGATATGAGTGTTATATGAGTATACTAGAGTTAGTGGGAGACATTTTGAGCCCCCATTGTTTTCTTTCCCCCTTCTTTCTATTTGTCACCCTCATAATATTTATTTCATTTCTCTCCCTCTCCTTCCCTCTTTCTGTGTCTGTTTCCCTTTTCTCTTTTTTCCAAATAGATTTAGAACAGAAGAGGAGTTCCTTCATGTTCCTGCTTAGATGTACTGTTTAATAATGATAAATTGCATATAGCCCCTTTCATTCCAAAGTATCCCAACTAATTACATACATAGATATCCCTTCACTCCCCACTAAAAATGCAGCCACCGCTGGAATAAAATGCAGCAGCTGCTTAACTGTGTACAGCAACACCACACAAATGCTTGGTATAGGAAGTGTAGATAATTGTGCGTGTGTGTGTGTGTGTGCGCGCACGTGCAATGTTGCAGGGGGAAATTATATGGGCAAAAAGTAAACACCCAAATTAGAAATGACCAGAACAGGGATATTAGTAGTATTACAGCAGCACTTTGAAGCCATAACAGAGTTTGGGGCTCCGATGTGCTAGGCACTGCACAAACATGTAGAAAGAACTTACAGTCCAAAGAGACAAAACGAAGGGTAGGTGAAAGAACACATGACTATCACCATATTACAGATGGAGAGTTGAGATCTGCACTCTCACTCAGTAATACCTTGCTCCATAGGTACAGTCCAGTAGATTTCAATGGGCCTACTTATGTAGTAAGGTAATACTCAGTGTGAATAAGGGTATCACACTCTTGTCTCGGAGATTAGGTGTCTTGTCCAAGATCACGTAGGAAGTCTATGTCCCTGTCCAATGCCTTAACTACAAGACCATGCTTTCTCTCTAAACTCTTTGTCTTGCAGAACACGCCCCAGTACCTTTAAGGTCCTTAAGGTGTTTAGAATTTGATTTTACATCCCCTCTCAAATGTGATACCTCCAACACCACAGAACCCTCTAAAACCGTACTGGGGCTTTGGCTTTTGGTTCAATATAGACTTGAAGAGAAGAATGGCAGCTATAATACTGAATCATTACCACCACTTCTGGCCATACCCATGATTGCCCTTGGAGGGGTACAGACAAGCTGGAAAGAGAGCGGTCAGCTTTAGTGGTGATATTGAGAGTTGTGCAGTCTTTGGTTTTGCCATTTTATTCTTAATTTTTTTTAAGCTACTCATATTGAGAAAAGTTAGGGCTTTCTCTCCCATCCCCCTCATTATCATAATTGCCCAACAAATCACATTGTTCTCAATGACACTGAAATCACTGGCTGCTCTTGGATAAGATGGCTGCCATCAGTAGTGTAGTCAAGGGTAAAAACGAATCAACACACCAACTCATCATTTATGGGTTATACAGAACTTAGTTTAGGTTAGTTTACCCATTTCTTTTTTCTTTTTAACCACACACCGCTGGCTACTATTTCCCTGCAGCCTTTGCAAGTAGGAATACCTTGCTCCACAAGTACAGTCCAGTAGATTTCAGTGGGCCTGACCCCAGTCTCCATTTTTCCCAATGGGACTGAAGTCAAATGGGCCTCATGTGGAGGTAGGGAAAAGGGAATCAAAGCTCTGGGGGAAGAGATGGTGCCTGAGGGGCAGGGTTGTACTGGGATGGTGGAGGGGAATGTGGGGAGCAAGACTGATGAAGCAGAGGAATGTTAGGAGGCAGGTAGGAAGAAGGAGGTAGACCAGAGTCCGAGCAATGGGGGGCAAGAGAATGTTAGTGGATAAGGAGGGAGACAGAGGAGCGAGATGATGTAGTGGGTAAGGAGGAAGCTTAGGGCAGAGGAAGGGAGACTGAGGAACAAGAATATAAGGGAGGGAGATTGGGGGTAATGTAATCAAGGGGGCAGAAAGGTAAAATAGAGTGGCCGGGGAATGTGTAAGGCCAGGGAGGGAGTCTGGGAAGATAGCAATGTCTGAGGTGGTTAAGAGGCAGAACATAAACTATAGGTGACTGAGGGAAGCAGGGATGGATGATTTGAAGGACAAGAGACAGAAGGGAAATGGAGATAGGCTGGGAGGTGAGCAGGAGACTATGAAGGAGAAGGTGGGTAGGAAGGTAAGACAGTGATAAAAGAGGAGTAGAATGGCACCTTCCACAACACATTGGTTAGGGTAACTGGAGTGTCTCTCAGCACAGCAAGGGGAAAGTCAATATCAATCTGTATGTAAGCTTGTATAAGCTAGTAGGCAGCCAGGGAAGGGAAATGAAGCTTCAAGCATCAAGGTTTTTAGTGCTCTTTCCTCTGGGTTTATTTTTTTGTCCACAAAACTACTAGACCTAGGTTGTTCAGGAGTTGAAATAGCCTCTGGAATAATTGAAAGCAGCCCTAGGCCCCAGACCCCAGAGATGGCTGTGCTGGCCAGGGGTCAGACAAAATGCTGTGTGCTCTACGCAGCCCCTCTTGAGATTGGCACCCCCATCCTGCCCCATGTGTCCCCAGCATTGACAGGTTGTGTAGAACTAGCTGCATCCTATGGATGCCACCGATGGACTTTATCACACAAAGATTCCCCTCTATCAGATGAATCATTAGCTGCTTCTTCAGCGCAGTATTCTGCCTGCTGTAAGTAGCCGAGGCACTGTTAAAATGGTGGAATAGTTCAGTGGTTTGAGTGGTTCTGCCATGAACTGGGAATATGGGGCTTAAAAGGAACTGTTTCAGTTGTCTTCAGTTCCTTGATGTTTTGGTGCTGTGGATATGAGTAGACTAAGCATAGCTTAGTTTCTCAGTACTAATTATTCTTCCATGGATCTCTTCACAGTATCTGTGTTTCTGTTTCACAGGATCTAATCATAGAATTGTAGGACTTGAAGGGACCTTGAGAGGTTATCAAGTCAGTCCCCTGCACTGAAGCAGGATTAAATGTTACCCAGACCATCCCTGACAGGTGTTTATCTAACCTGCTCTTAAAAAATCTCCAGTATGGAGATTCTGCAGCCTCCCTGGGCAATTCATTTCAGTACAAATAAAGGTTGCATGTGAATCCAGTTAATAATAAGTTCATCACCACCATGAAATGGCCCCTGACTTTCATTGTCACTGAGACCTGACTGAATGATGCAGCCTCAGTCCTTACTATTAATATCCTAGTAAGACCTTTTATCTTTGACCATTAGTATAATGGTTCCTTAATACTCTGGTCAGACACTCAGCTAGTTTAAATCAACATAGTGCCATTGAATTCAACAGATCTATAGCGATTTACAACAGCTGAGGGCCTGATGCTCCCGCTTAAAATAACCCTAAGGATGTTGTGTCTACGCTGTAGTTAAGCTCCTGTTGCTAGCCTGTATCAGCTGACTGACTCACCGCACTTAGCTGTAAGGCTACAAAACTTAAGTGCAGATGTCTTGGCTCAGGCAAGAGCCCAGGCTTTGGGACCCCATGATGGGCAGGCCCCAGAGCTCAGGATCCAGCCCAAGCCACATCTATATGGCAGTTTTAGAGCCCTGAGACCTGAGAGCCTGAGTCAGCTGGCACAGGTCAGCTGTGGACATTTAATTACAGTACAGGCATACCCTTTGAGGTCGGTATGACACACAGAGGGCCCTTCCCTGTCAGAAAAACAAGCAGTAAAGCAGTGCAAATGAGAGTCATAAACCAGAACAAAGAACATTCTTAAACAAGTATGGTTTTTCCTTTAAAATTATAACATTCTTCTGCTAGCAGATTGTTTAAAGACTTTGTGGAAGAAGTATGATTTGAAAGGATATTAAGGTATTTCAGATGATGGCTGTTTATGCCCTAGATATGAGAGACTTTTTTAATGTGTGATACAGAATGGCGGGGAGCCTAGCGAGGAAAATAAATTTCACATTAGATGTTAGTTGTAGGCATGAAATTGAAAGTAGTGTTTTTAAATATGGTTCTTCCTTTACAGCATTTTAGTGACACCCTGAGTTTGCATGTGGAGAGTGGAGAGCGAGAGAGAGAGCGATGACACTGTTGGCCCCCATGTTGGGAAGACAGTGGGATTATTGGCAGTGACTTTGTAGAGAGGAAGAGGGGAGGTTTTAAACTGAAAAAGGAAACAGCTTCACATTTCTTATTTATTTAGGGTTGTATTGTGCTCTAGGGTGCCCTTTCTTAAAGTTTGAGCATAAATATGTAAGAGACTGGAACTTTTCATAGTGGTTTGTTGCTCAGCTTCAGAAGAACTCTATTTGTGGGAGTGTGGCCAGCAATGTATTTTGGTCTGAGATCGAACAAATAAAATGAATACATTGTGAATGTGTAGCTGCAGTGTGAGAATGAGAACATCATTTGTCAGAGCAGAATGTAAAGATTAGAATGGATATTCAAGGAGGTGCTAATTGTAGCATGTGTAGCTATGGGAAAGAAAATGGGATATATTGAATATTATTTGTTATATCATAGGTGCAAGTCCTGATTATTTTCTTAAAATCCTTTATATATTAACACAAGTCAGACTCTTAGCTCCTCTGGCAAAGCAATAAAGGCTCAAGTGCTGATGTCTTAGTTTAATTCAATTGTATCTGTAGTCTCACGGTCACCAATTAGCAGGAGCGGTGCCAAGGTTTCTGATGCCCTAAGCGGACGGCCATTTTGCCGCCCCCCCGTGAGTCCGGTGAACCTACCGCAGTCATGCTGGCGGACGGTCCACTGCTGGAAAGGCTCCGGTGGAGCTGCCGCAGTGATGCTGGCAGGCGGTCCGCTGGTCTAAAGGCTCCGGTGAACCTGCCGCAGGCATGACTGCGGTAGGTCCGCTGGAGCCTTTAGACCAGCGCAACATCCGCCGAAATGACTGCGGCAGCTCCACCGGAGCCTTTCCAGCAGCTGACCGTCCGCCGGCATGACTGCGGTAGGTCCACCGGACCCATGTGCCGCCCCCCCTGCAAAATAGCGTCCCCAAAAAATTCTGGCACCCTAGGTCATTGCCTAGGTCACCTAAATGGTAGCGCCAGCCCTGCCAATTAGACTCATGTTGAAGGAATGTCATTCTACTTTCTTTTTCAGCAACCTCTCCCCTTCCAATCAAAACAAACTAATAACATTCTTGTAAAACTGTACAGGTTTAGTATGTAAAGTGCCCTTAATTCAATAGCAAACTCAGAGATTATTCTTGTTTACTATCTATAAATACCTCCTCCGTAGAGGAGTTCTCCTGAGCCCTGGTCTATGCTACAAACGTATGTTGGCATAACTATATTGCTCAGTGGTGTGGACAATCCAGGTGTAATGCCAACAGACCCTGGTCATCAGTGGGCAGGATTGAACCTGGGACCTCTGGAGCTTAGTGCCTGTGCCTCTACACAGGGGTGGGCAAACTTTTTGGCCTGAGGGCCACATCAGGGAATAGAAATTGTATGGCGGGCCATGAATGCTAACAAAATTGGGGTTGGGATGTGGGAGGGGGTGAGGGCTCTGGTTGGGGGTGCGGGCTCTGGGGTGGGGTCGGGGATAAGGAGTTTGGGGTGGAAGAAGGTGCTCTGGGCTGGAACCGAGGGATTTAGAAGGAAATCAGGGCTGGGGCAGGGGTGCGGGAAGGGGTGCAGATTCCGCCTGAGGGTGCGGGCATGGGCTCTGGGGTGGGACTGGGGATGAAGGGTTTGGTGTAGGAGGGTGCTCTGGGCTGGGACCGAGGGATTTGGAGGGTGGGAGGGGGATCAGGACTGGGGCAGAGGGTTGGGGCATGGGGAGAGGCTCGGGGTGCAGGATCCGAGTGGCACTTATCTCAAAGCCACTTTAGAGGAATGTCTTCTGTTCTGTTCTAAAATTAATCCTTTGTTTAATGGGAAGTTGAGGAATCATAGCATCTTGTAAAATTGGGACCTTTATAAATATACATGAAAATATAAATATAATCTTACAATTCCCCTGGAAGGTAAATAACTGTTTGCTCTACCCCTTTTCTAGATGAGTTAACTGAGTGACTTGCCCAACAGGTTTGGTCAGTGGTATAATTGGGAACGTAAACCAGAAGCGCTAATTCACATTGCTTCCCACTTCTTTCCTATCTTTAGCTCTTATTCATTCAGTCCCTTCTCATTATTACAATTTTGCTAAGGAGAACTGGAAGTGCTCCTTTTAGAGTCCTTCAGTTCAGTCTCTGTGTTTTGCCAATAGGGGATATAGTGGAGGGACAAGACCTCCTACCTGAAGTGGAAGATGCTGCCTCCATAGCACTCCTTATTCTTGCAGTGCTAGAGAAGAGGATATTAGTCTGAGAATTATTAGGACAAAAACAATAATTAGACTTCAGAGAGGCCTCTGTGGGATGGAATCTGCGGGTACACAGTACTTAAGGGACAGGAGTCAAAAGAGAAAATGGGTAGTATGTGACTAGTGCAAAAAAGAGAGACTGAAAGCTGATATTAATAAAAGTGTTGTCACATTTTACATCTTATTCCCCAAAACTAATAGTGCCAACTAAAACCTGACCAGTCACTTCTGCTTCACAGGCTGCTTTGCTCAGTATAGCCTCTTTCATTTCCTAGAGGAAAATAGTAATCAGCAATCCAATATATTTACCATAAATCATTTGTTTCATGGGGAGGTGGAAAGGTATTTTAGATTTGTTTTTTCTTAATCTTCCCATCCACCAACTCTGAATACATCAACTCTTTCAAATACAGACAAAGGCCGATTTGAAAGATCCCTGTGTGCTATATTAAGTTGCTTAGGATGGTACTTCATGCCTATCAATGAAGTGAGTCAAGTACTTTTGATTTATGGTAGAATAGGTCTTTTAAAAGATTGTAAAGGAGTGGCAGAAAGGCAACCAACTAGACCTCACAAGGGAAACAGCAAAACATACACTGTTAAACCAGAAGGAATTTTTTAAAAATGTGATAAGACTGTAGAAACACACGATAGATCTTTTCTTGAAGGAAAAAAAAACAGAGTATATGCAAGCTTTCAACAAAGAATATCCAGGATAGTGTTTTAAAATTATCATGGTACCCCAGATGCTGTGATGAGTCTGACATACAGAAAATGCCCATACAGGTACACAGATTGGGGGGAGGAGGGGAAAGGGTGCATTTGAGTTTTCACCAATGTGACAGTTATAACTTATATTCACTTTAATATGAATAGGAAATACTTCTCAAACTACTAAATCTTCTTATAAATATTTTAAGTAGAACCATTCTGAAATTTATTAAGAGTGTTGTATGTAAGACATTGGAGGTAATTGTTCCACTCCACTTCATGGTGGTGAGGCCTTAGCTGGAGTACTGTGTCCAATTTGAGGCACCACACTTAAACAAAAAAAAAAAGATTTGAACAAATTGGAGAGATTCCAGAGGGGACCAACAAGAATGATGAGGTTTAGAAGACATGACTTGTGAGGAAAGGTTAAAAAAAAATTGGGCATGTTCAGTCTCGAGAAGAGAAGACTGAGTAGGGATGCAAGTCTTCCAGTATGAAAAGATAGTCCATAAAGAAGATGGTGATCAGTTGGTCTCCCATATCTACCGAGTATAAGACAAGACATAATTGGTTTAGTTTGCAGCAAGGGAAATTTGGGTTAGATACTAGAAGGTTTTTCCTAACTATAACGATAGTTAAGCACTGGAGCAGGTTACCTAGGAAGGTTGTGGAATCCCTGTCACTGGAAGCTGATGTCTAGGAATACTCAATCCTGCCTTACCACAGGGGGTTGGGCTAGATGACCTCTTGAGGTATCTTCCAGGCCTACATTTCTATGATTCTGCTGTAGATAGACAGCACAAAGATAAACTCATTAGGACAACTGGATGGTGTGGTATTGTGAGGGCATCTGGAGTTAATCATTGTATTAGGAGTATTCCAGTGGAAATGTTCTGGGAATCATGAATTTTAGTACCACCATTAAAATAAGAGTTGCTGTGTGGGGCATGTTGGCAGTGTTCTTGAAAAACCCACTACGTTAGCAGGTGAATTTCCTGCTGGAAAATGTTTTTCTGTTTACTCACTGCTGTATATATTTTTATCTCACCAAAATAGAAGGGACATGGGAGTGATTTTCTAGAGTGTGGGCCGAGTACTCCTAATGAAAGAACCCTGACAGCATCCAAGACTGGGGAAATATTATGTGATATTACATTTTAAGTTCCTTTTGTGTATAACACCAAACCTAGGAGAGGAATATGTTGTGATCCATTAGAACTTGTGGGGGAATCCATCTGCTCACAGGGAGGTCAGACAAATCTCCCTTTTTGTTCTGTTTGTATAGTGCCTACCACAATGGGATGCTGGTTCCTGACTGAAGTGTCTAGCCACTATGAAAATACAAAAAGAAAAATAAATAAATAGAGGAGGCTCTGCCCTCCAGATTTTAGTGATCTCACCAATGTTTGTTAGGGAGAGGCAATCCTTGATACAGATTTGGATTTCTCTGTACCCAGGAAATCTCAGTGTAATATCAGACCTGTTATTGTCTTTTGTACTTTCTCCCCTTCCAGCCTGTCAATATGTGTATCTTAGAATTACATGAGCAAGTCTAGAATCAGCACTTTCTGAAAGTTTGAGGATAATGCCAAATTAAGAGTTGATGCCGTGGATAGGCAGAGCAGTGAGCCACTCTGACTTGTGTGGATTAGAAATGTGTATTTAAAATAAGCTTGAGTTTGAAAACTGACTCAGTTTTTCCACCTATACTGCCAATTCAGAGCACCAGCAAGTCATGAGTCCATAAATGTGTTAATCAAGAGACCAAAAGATGTGGGAGCAGCAACTGATGAAAGCTTCATTGTTGCTTTTGAATTTTACTTCTCAACACCTCCATAGTCTTCTGGGGTCCAATACTGAAAGCCAGCCTGGGATTGCGAAAGCAGAAAACATTGCCAATTATAAAAATAATTAGGTTTCTAATTAAGGTAAATGTAAATCAGTGTAGAATTAAGGCACACAAATGCTACATTAAGAGTGACACACACATACTGGGAAATATTTACGTTTTAATTAAAGGTTGGGATTTTGCCCTCTAAGATACAGGTATGTGCCTAATCTTCACTGGCACTAGGGGCACAAAGTGGGGGGTTGGGTGCTTCATTGAAGCAGAGAAGAGTATGCATGGTCAGGGTTTGAGGACTGGGCATCCACCCAGTGCTTATTAAAGAGGAAAAAAGGGGAAAAGTTGTTCCAGGGTCCCACATGCCTAAGATCTGTGTAAATAAAATGAAATGAGAGGGTTGGGTCCTAGTAAACATAATGTACTGGGTTCCCAAATTTCTTTTGGTGGGCCTACCTCCACCCAAAATACAATTGAGAGTATCCAATTGTGTGAGTGGGAAGAGAAGCTGATTCCTGGGGGATGTTGTGCAGCTGTAAAAAGGGAGTAATTAACATATTGGGGAGTAACAGTAGCCCTCACTATCATTATGGGGTAGTTCTTCCGTGATAGCTTCTTGCAGAACGCAATGGCAGACAACCCCTTTTTTTGTTAGAAATTGCCACGATTCCCCACTGAAATTTGATTTTTGTTGTTGTTCACTGCTGTTGGCTCACTTTTATTAAAGGCAAAGATCATTGCTAGCCAATTACTTTAAAAACAAGGGCTATGGACTTCATATAATTTGGTGCTAACACTGCACGTGATTCTCTTTCAGCCCAAACATAGAGGGACCATAGTAGGTCTCAGTCTCTGAATGAACTGGGATGTGGGCAAAATTCTAAGCAGATGCCCACCCACATTGAAACGTCAGAGGGTCCAGTTTGCACCAGAAAGCAATCTATCTGCAGGACACTGCAGTTTCAGGACACTGGAGACAGGCTGTAATTCCTACAAGTTGAGGTAACAGCAGATGGCTGCACTCAATTATTTCCACCAGTGGTGAGGCACAAAATGGGGTCAGGTCTTTTGGGGGGGTGGGGTGAGGCGGGGCGAAGGAAGATAGCAATACATCCGTGCACCAAAGATGCTGATGCTGAAACCAGTGAAAACATCAACAATCTAAAATAAGTCAGCTGATGCCTTCCATGACCTCTACAGTATCCTCCAAGCAGTGGCATAGCCAGGTTCTAACATCAGGGGGAGCGAACATATAAAAAAAAGGCGCCACCCGCCGCCATATCAAATTACTAGTTACATACAGTATCCTCCAAGCAGTGGCATAGCCAGGTTCTAACATCAGGGGGAGCGAACATATAAAAAAAGGCGCCACCCGCCGCCATATCAAATTACTAGTTACATACTTTAAAATTTGTTATACATATTTATTTTGAACTTAAAATAAAAACACAAGAATGATATTGTTTTATAAGTTGGTGTGTTATTTTGCATTTAATATTAAAAAGGTTTACAGTATTGTATATAAAATCAAAATGTAATAAAAACACGTGTTATTTACTTATTTTATATTTCAAAGATAAGATCAAAACAATATGATAATCTATGAAGCAACTACAACAGCCTCTTTCATCTAAGTTCATTCTAGCAAAGTTATCTATTACTTTATTATAACCTACTTCAGTAGCCAATTGTCTTTCAATGGAGAGCAAAGCTAACCCAGACAATCTATCTTCACCCATTGTAGAGCGCAGGTAGGACTTTATAAGTTTAAGTCGGCTATAGGATTGTTCCACAACTGCACTACTTATTGGCAAGGTCAGAAAAATGTGGTACAATCTCGAAAGGTTAGGATAAATGGAACACATATCATTGGCGATCATGAATTTCAGTACACTGTTGATGGTGAGTTTCTCATTGACACTTGACTTTACCCTACCACTAGTGCTCATTATCTCTTTGTACATGTCTTTAAATGAAAGAAACTCTTCCACAATTGTGGATTGACTGTCGATCACATCTGAGTACGTCTGCCAAAAATTCTAATTTGTTCACATTATCTGCGTTGTCAAAATGCTTTGGATCTAAACTACTAAATTTGGCAGCCACATTTTTAAAATGCTCAAATCGTTTACTTGTGCTATTTATAACACAATCTAAGGAAACTAAGTAGGATTCAACTTTGAATTTCTCCCGGGCATCAAATATTCCTTTTTCATCCTCTGCAATTTCCTCATGGAATCTTTTTCTCCTACGTATTCTGTGCTGCTTATATTCTGTAGTCATATCACATTTTCGAGCCAACTCAGTTGCTTCATTCTCAATCTGTTTGAATTCAGATTCAAAATCACTTTGAATGTTTTTTCATATCATTTTCAAAAATCTGAATCAACTGAGAAGCTGCTACCAGATCTAGACTACTTTTCTGTAAATATGTGGATAAATGGAAAGCCTTCTCTAGCACTTTACTCTAGAATATAAGAAGAAGTAAGAATTCATACGTATTGAGTGTTGCCAGAATACCCTTTGCCTCACTGAGCTGTTCGGGAGTACAGTTTATCTCACCATCCACAATTCTTGGCAGGGCAATTACTAGTGCTGGTAAATTTTTCAAGACTGCTTCTACTGCTGACTTTCTAGATGCCCATCTGGTATCACAAAGTTTCTTTATAGTTAATGCAAAAGATTCGATAAGATTGCAGTTTTTCCCCTTCCCCTCTGCACAGATCAGCTATCTCTCTCCTGCTGGGGGAGACAGCTGATTGGCCAGGTATGCTGCTAAGCCGGGAAAGTGGGCCTCTCCGAGTCCTCCTTTTACTGAGCCCAGCTTGCTGCCGGAGCTCAGTTCTTCCCCTCCCCTCCCTGCCCTGCAATCAACTATCTCCCTCCTGCTGGGAGACACAGCTGATCCGCAGGGGCTGGGTATGATGAGGCAGGCTGAGGGAAGCTGGGCAGGCCGTTCAGTGAGGAGCATGTGAGGTGCCCCTTTTTTTAAAATGTGGTGAGGGGAAGCGGCTGCTTCTCATGCATCCCACTAGCTATGCTACTGCCTCCAAGCTAGCCTTCACTAGTCACAGACCTGACCTAAAGGGGATTCTGGACTTTGTATGCTCTGGTGCCTGCCATGATACATCCATTTAGCTGAAGGTAGTAATGGGCATTTGAAAGCTGCAGCAGAATGTAGGCACTTTGGTAAATTGCATGTTTCAAGATGTTGCTCGTGATGTCAGTAAATAGTGTTCCCCTAGCAGCAACACAAGCTCTGTGGGCATTATATAGGAATATGTACACAACAAAAGCAAGATTTGTGTTCTGTGAATCTTTTAATTAAGCTTGTTGATAATAGCTCTTAGGGTATGTCTGTGCCACCATATAAGCTCAGGGTTGAACTCAGGCTCAAGTGCAACCCCTCTTCCATCTACACACAAATCACAGTGGGCCAGTGCTTGGACCAGGGTGGTGGAGGTTCTGAGCCTGAATCATGCCAGGATCCAGGATTTAGGCCCTGTTGCTTTGCAGTATAGATGCAGCCCCCTGGACTCTGTCAAAAGTATCCCACGATCCAACAGGATGACATTTTTTGTCCTCTGGACAGTCCAGTATAGTGGACAGTCAAGTTTTCCCACACTGCACAATGGACAAAGGGCTAAAGCAGCCACATTTGGGAGGGCACTGGGAAGCCTGGGATATGGGTGGTTGGACTCAGGCCTGCGTAACGCAGTTTAGACAGTGGAGCCCCAGTTTGGGACTCAGGGTTCAACAATTCCTAACCTGGGGTTACAAATGAGGATAGACATTCAAACTCTAGGTTAACAAACCCAGAGTCTGCTAAATCAAGTTCTGTTAACCCTGAGGTTACATTGCAGTGTAGACATACCCATAGTTATTCCGAAAAACTGGCATTGTTAGCCGCTAAGCTAAAGAATGTTTTAGAATTATTTTCACAATGCATTTGTGCTGCTTTATGACTCTTGTAAATAATGTTAAGACTCAGCAGAGAATAGTTAAATCATGAAATCCATGACAATCCTACATTTTAACTAACCCATATCTCCTTATTTTCTTCGTAGGCAGTAACAGGAATTTCTTACAAAAAGTAGAAGAGAATATTAAAGCAATTTCCTTTCTGGAAATTTAAGTAACTACTTGATTTCTCAGTTCTGATCTGCAAATTATCATATGTAAATCTTGGCAATAGAACAAAACAAATAGAGGGAGGGAGGATGGAGGAAATTTAATTACATTTAAAACCTACAAAACGATAGATTCCTATTAGACAATTTTTTAGCACTTCTGGAGAATTACAGCTAAAATGAGATAAATGCAGCTTCATATTTAAATTAAGATTATCTTTAGACTAGTAATCTCATTTACTGTTTAGCAATTTTAATTCAAGTCAAGGCAGTACAATTAGTGT
The DNA here is from genome assembly GCF_007399415.2 of Gopherus evgoodei. Classification (NCBI taxonomy): domain Eukaryota; kingdom Metazoa; phylum Chordata; order Testudines; family Testudinidae; genus Gopherus; species Gopherus evgoodei. The sequence continues at coordinate 10,177,438 of NC_044326.1, forward strand.
CATCATCCCATTGCTATTTCTCATTGCTTTGTGGCTGTATTTACTGCTGTGAAGACAAGACTACTCATGTGGAAAGTATAAGTCAAGATAATAAATTATTAAAGGTAGCATACATCAACAAGTACTAGTAGGGCATACTGATGAGCCAGACTTGCCTTCACACACGGCAACTGCATTGCTGCACAACATGCAAAGAGACCCTCATTAAAACAGTTGGCACATCCTTCAATATGTGTTTTTTTTCTTAACCACAAGATTTAAAAATATAATATCTTGGATCTGAATTGTTTATTGTGCAGGTTCAAAATATAATAGGTATCTCCTCTGTGATAGATTTTCCTCACACTAATACAAGGACATTTTGCTGCTGCTGGCTATTTGTTTTGTTGGGTATTTGTGTAAGGCAGTGTTTCCCAAACTTGTGACACTGCTTGTGTAGGTAGGGAAAGCCCCTGGAGGGCTGGGCCTGTTTGTTTACCTCCACATCCGCAGGTCTGGCTGATCGCAGCTCCCACTGGCCGCAGTTCATTGCTCCAGTCCAATGGGAGCTGCTGCTTAGTCGGCGCTGCTTCCAGGAGCTCCCATTGGCCTGGAGCAGCAAACCGCGGCCAGTGGGAGCCGCGATTGGCCAAACCTGCGGACGCGGCAGGTAGACAAACCGACCTGGCCCACCAGGGGATTTCCCTGCACGAGCGGAGTCCCAAGTTTGGGAAACACTGGTATAAGGAATGATGACCCATATTTGAGTTGTTGCATTATCCAACAGCTTTCATAGTTTGTTGTCGATATCTCAGGGATGGGAAACAAAACCATCTTTTGTTAGTGACTTTTATAAAACAAAATAACAAAAAATCAAACTCTGGGGATGAGGCCTGATGATGCAGATGGGAAAAAGTACAAAATGACCCCAATTCAACAAAGCACTTAAGCATATTTTAAAAGTAAGCACAGATGTAACTTCTGTTGACTTCACTAGGATGTCAGTACATACTTCGAGTCAGGATTTATGTCTGGACAAATTAAAACCTAACCTTGCTCAAAGCAATTTTGTTAACAGGTAACAGGAGGGAAGATTCAGTTAGAAACTCTATTTTTCATGGCATTCTGAGGGCTTTTACAACATTGAGGTGATGTGAAATTTTGTTTTATTTCTGAACCCTGTATGCTGCCAGGAAATAAATCTTTAGGTGAGTCATACAGTATAAGGAAAATCAAACTCCCAGTACACCGCCTCCATATCAGGGCTGTGAACTAATAGTTTCTGTTGGTCTGGGGAGGAAGGAATCTTCCACATCTGCTGCCATTCCAGGGCTTGAGCAGTAATAATAATAAATTATTGTTATAGCTGTAATAATAACAGCACTTTGCTCTTAAATAGTTTACTAATTGCTCCTGATTCCTCGTCATTTAGGGATGTGGTAAATGGTCAGTAAATCCACATTGCAGTACTGGTGGATCTGCACCAGTGAAGCCCCCCTTGCTGGGTCCCTGTTTCACTGGCACAGAAAAGGGGCAGCCCACCCTTATATGCTGTTAATGGTGGTGCTCTCTCACCTTGGGTGCATCCTCTGATGTCAGTGTGAGATTTTGCCTGTATCTATGACTTCAGTGCCTCTGGCTGACTGCCCGCCTCTGACTCCCGGTCTTCTGTGGCTCAGCCCTCCGGCCAAGTCACAAAGTCCAAATGAATCAGGATAATTCTTCTTTCCCCTTGGGCAGAAGTCCTGAAATCCTCCCCTTAAACTTGCAAAACTGTGTCTTGGGGCATCCCTTGCAGCAGCCTGTGCTGGCCCTGTTATATCTATCTGTTGTCTCAGTCCTGGGCTTCTCTCAGCCAGGGAGACCTGTCTCAACTGAGCTGCTTCAGGCTACTTGTTTTGGTTTAGCTTCACCCCCTCTGGTCAGAAGCCAGTTAGCTAATCATTTCCCCAGGTGCAGAGCATGACCAACTGGGTGTATTCTCTAGCGTTGCAGGTAATAGGGGTTAAGCCCCATCACACAGATTAGGCAGGATAGTAACCCAGGAGAAGTTCTCATTTTGTAGCGCTTCAATTACTGTAGCATGCTTTCAGAGGATAAGAGGAAGTTGCAGGGTAATAAGTACGCTGGTTGCTTTGGCACTCTTTTGTCCACATTGGCCAACTCCCTCCCCGGATATGCAGCCCCAGGCCCACTTTCTGAGGTAACTTTTGGCTGTGTGACACGCAAGCAGCCCTTGCTTTCAAGCTGCAGAGGGGACTGTGTCAGGTTGGGCTCCCACCCTATGAACTCTGTGCTACCTGTTATCCTTATACCTTATAAATCTAAGTCCATTTTCTGAGGTGACTTCTAGGTGCTGTACCAAGGGAGTAGTTCACCCTTCCAACCTGGATTTCACAAAGAGGACAACTAGCCTTACATGGCATTTGCAGTGACTAATCCTAAAACAAAGGAAGAAAAATTGTCACAATCTAGATGTTCTCAGGGTCTTAAAATTTTATTTAGGTAGATTTCAGGCATTATGGATCCCTTTTGGTTCTCTTGGAAGGCCAAATGAAAGGCACTCTTGGATTTGGGTTTGGAATAGCAAGATGGATTGGTTCATGCATATCAGTAACTGCCTGCTCCATCCAATACATATTAAGGCCTACTTTAGTCAAGCTACTGCATCATTTCTTCAAGCCAGTGGTCACTAGCTTGGTTTAGTTTCAATATCTGGCAGTTCCTCAACTTTTTTCCTGTTTAAAAAATATGGCTAGAAGAGAGTCATTGTGTGATCTGGATAGCTATGCTGCCTTTATGTCTTATGCAACACACTCCATAAGCAGCCCCATTGGTAATGCTTCTTTCCTCTCCTAAGAAGTTTTAGGTTGCCGTGATGGCTCTGTTCAGTGAAGAGTAGTCCAGGACTGGGCAAGAAGGTCTAATAGGCCACTTCCTTGAAAGAGAAGGGTAGTGCCATTCTTTTTTGTCTATTTTTTTCTGGTTGCAGGCCCATGAAGAACATGTCTTACTGCAGCAGACCATGAGAACTCAGTTCCTGCAGGCCAACAGGGAAGAATATTGCTTTGCACTACTTCAGTTTAGATCTCTGGCATCCTGTAGGAACTGCTTCTACCTACCTGGTGGCTGCAACGAACATGAGGAGGAAATGGCTTTTGTTCAGGCATTGGGCTCCTCTGTACTTGCTCCTCAGCAGCCAGTAGAATCGGAGTAGCTGCTTATCAGACTATTATGTCCCTTCTGCTACTCCCCCACTCACTGTATGCAAACATGTGGCCAGATAGGTGTAACTGGGTGAGTGTTTGGCATTGTCTAAGGATGCAACTGACTGGCTGTGGGTGAGAGACAGTGAGGGCTGAGTGAGGAATAAACAAATGTGGAGGTTGGGTCAAAGGAAATATGACAAGCTAAGGGGCCTTGGGAAGGAGGAAGATACTGTTGGGATAGATCAGAGATGAGAAAACATGGAAGTAGAGAACACAGTGCAGAGATAGGAAGAAGAGGAGGTGTGAGAGGAAGAACAGAGAAAACAACCCATGAAAGATACCCAAGAGATACAAGAAAAAAAATAGTTTGGGCGAGGGGAAGAGTGAAGAAAAGCAAGAGCCACAGTAAGTTACATATTGACATATACACAGATCTAATAGAAAGCTAAATGTTAAATTATTGCAATAAAAACTAAACAAACAAAACCCTAGAGAGAGTTTTAGTGGCAAAAGTGTACATGTTTTACAACAGATACGGTAAACTATGCCAGAAATATAACAATTGCTTCTAGAAGAACTTACAGTTTTCAGCAAGGTATTTAAATACATGCCACTCTTTGAACATGTGAGGAATCCCACTGACAAAAATACACGTTTAAGCATATTACTGCTTACTGTTTACGCATGCTTAAGCATGTTTCATACTCTTACTGATTCTAGAACCAAAGACACAGGCTAGTTTTCTGAGCTCTGTGTGTGTACGTACAAATATATATACATAAAGGGAAATGATAATGTGTAAAATGTATTCACACATACATTTTCACGTTTAGGGAGAGTTTTCCCTGCCATGCTGCAGATTGCCTTCTGTGTACTGCTAAACCATCCCTGCATGGGATGAATATTACTCTGGATAATAAATATACTTCTGAAAAGCAATTTATTTTACTTTTTGTATTTTCTTCCTTTTGTAATACACTATATTGTACCAAATCATAGATATTTGGGGAAAATAATTCCCTTGAAAGAATGTTTCTAGCTACTATAGAAGATTCCCCACTTCTCTGTGTCCACAAATAACTTGATATCTTTGTACTACTCAAACCATAATTGCCCTGGCTGCTTAAATCTGACATTGCAGTTCTGAGGACGGGAAAAGGCACCTTTTAAACTTGACGTGGCTCGCCTGCACAGTTTGTCAGATTAGCCAGCACTGAAGAGAGACTTTCGCTCTTAACTATTTACTTTAATTAGATAGAAATTAGCAAAGTTTTAAACAGACAAGACTCGTGTTCTTTTTATTAATGTATTTATTTATTGCTCATTACCCAGCCTGTGCAGTCAAGCAAGATGAATTTCAAAGTCTTCCTTTGCATAATTGAATGACTCTATCTATAGATCTTTGAAGGGGAAAGTCACTTAGCAAAATGAGCTCAAAGCCCAAATAGTGCCTAAAGCTCTAGGGAGCATCATAGGCCATCGGAGAGGAAGGATCCAGCCTTAGAGCAAATTGAGGCATGAATTCACCCCGCAACTCCAAGAGAAACAAACAGCGATAGTCAGAACTTTCCACAGTTCGATCAAGGGATCAAGTTCAAACAGTTCTGAACATTTGGAACAACAAAGGCAAAAAGCATTGCAAGTTCCTTTGGATATAGTTCAGGAAAAGCATATACATGAGTTGATATTCTACAGCCAGTATCCAAAGTGGTATTTCACTACCTAATAATGGAGGGATATTGGATCTGTCAAAAGATCTCTGGGCTGTCCCTGCCGCCATTTCAGCTACTTCAGAACATGCTGATGATAGATATCAGGGGCCCTCCAGAGGATTTAGGTAATTTTATATTCATCCGGCTCCATTGTCAGTAGTTGTTGCTACAGCCAACAAAAGATCAAATTGCTTTGGGAAATCTACTCCTAAGGGGAAAGAATCCAAGAGACACTGTTTTTTGTTTGTTGTTTTTTTATTTTTTGGGGTGGGGGGGAAGAAAATGTATTCTTTATTATCATTGCAGGTCAGGATAGTAAATCATCAAGCCATGCTATCTAAATATGACTTGCTGTAGTGGGATAACTTTAAAGATAAGTTGTCACCAGAGTGTAGAGATGAATTTAAAGCTATTTAAAAACAAGGTTAGATTATTACTAAAGCCTCTTTTCAAGTTGCATTAGATGCTGCTGATTCTGGTGTTCAATCAAAGGCTACAGGTATTGCAATGTGGTGCTTATTCTGGTTATTCAGCCAGGTTTACCAAAAAAAAAGTGCAAGCAACCATTGAAGACTTACCATTCAATGGTTAGAATCTGTTCAATAAGACTAATTAATCTCTGCATTAATTAAAATATTCAAGAGCCACGCTCTGATCACTGGGTTTATATAGTTGCCATTTCAAAAAGAAACAATTTCTTATTTTCATATTCTCATCACCCGAGGCTTTCTGAACAATTTAGAAAGAGAACTATAGAAGAAGTAATCCGTTCTATTACCCTCTTCTGTCACTACTCAGATGGGTCAGACACAGACACATCAGATATGATGTGATGGTCAAGGACCTTGGACTAATTTACAAGATGTTTGTTTTTACTCTGTGTTTTGGCTACAGTCTAACTTATTTCCTGGATATTTGAATGGTATTCACCTTAGCTCAATAGGTCCTTTAAGCAGCCAGGGCTGGATACACCATTCAGTTTCAATCCCTGCCTCCTTTCCACCCACTCCCTTTCAGGGACCATTCTCACAAGAGTACCATGTGTCAGGAGATAGACTGCCTTATCCAGGTAGGAGAAACAGAATTAGTACTTAAGGATTACATCAGAAAAGGTTTCTACTCTCCTTATTTCTTAATACCAAAAAAGAATGATGTCTGGTATCTGATCTTAGTTCTCAAGAACATTAGCAAATTCATTTAACATGTGAGCTCTGCATGGTAACTCTTGCTTCAGTTATCCCATGGATTGATTCATTACCATCAACTTACAGGATGCTTATTATCATGTGCAAATGCATTCTGCTCACTGGAATTATACATTTTATGGCTCTGGGAGTCATTATTAATTCCAGATGCTTCCTTTCAGAATGTCATTGGCACTGAGAGTCTTTATGAAGTGCCTACCAGTGGCAGCAGCTCATTTACATAGACAAGGTTTGCACATTTACCCATATCTGGACCACTTCTGCAGGGCAAGTTATAGCAGCAGGGAGGAAAGTGATTCATCTGTATTCATCCCTGGGTTTGAGGATCATCTTGAGGTCAAATCTGGATCAATCCCACTTTAAAGAAATCATCAGAGTTCTCCTAGATTCAGTAGAAGCGAGAATATTCCTCCCATCAGACAGATTTTAAATATTTTTTTAAAAAATCTGATCATTTACTTCATATTTACCCCTGGACTACAATAAGAATGTGTCTCAAAGTTTTAGGCCATGTGGCTTCATGTACATTTGTAACCCCATTTGCCAGATTATGTCTCAGACCATTTCAAGTGTGGATCAGTTCAGCTTACAAACCAATACTCCAGTAATAATTCTAGATGAAATCTGAACCTCAATGGAATGGTGGATGATTGAGAGAGATGTATGTATGGGAGTTCCATTTGCCTCTCCAAGTATGTCCAAAACTGATAAAAGGAGAATCCAAGACAGGTGGGATGCACTTGTAGATCACTTTCAGGTTCACGACCTTTGGTCATGTCTTGAATCCATGATTCATATAAACATACTAGAACTAAGAGCAGTGAGATTAGGCAGAAAGGCTTTGCAAGCTATCATCAAGGACTTCTTCAAGACAAGTTCTCACGGACAGTTTCATAGCCACATATTATATAAACAGACATGGAGGTGTGAGATCAGACCATCTTTGTCACGAACCCTAAAACTTTGGGGATGTCTATTCAGAATCACATCAGTCTGACAGCTTTTAACCTCCCAGGAGAGACGAATGGTATTGTGGACTCACTAAGCAGATGTATGTCCATGTCTCATTAATGGGAACTAAAAAATTGACTATTTAAACTGCATCCTTCAAAAAATGGAGAATTACCCAAATAGATTTGTTTGCATCAAATCAAAATAGGAAAGGTCTGTTGTTATGGGTTTTTTTGTTTTGGTTTGGTTTTTGTTCTTGAACAGGCAAGAGTGCAGGATTCTTGGCAGAGACTTACAGGATTCGTTGGCCATGTCATTAGATGTATGCTTTTCCTCCCTTTCTGCTGAGCACAAGGGTTTTACAGAAAACAAGACAAGAAAAGGCTCAAATAATACAGGTAGCTCCAGATTTGTCTTGCCAGCTTTGTTTCTCAGACCTAATACTATTGTCACATCACCAATTTATCACAATTCTGGTTCAGAAAGACATTGATATAGCAGAATCACGATGTAATTCTTCACCCAGACCTGACCTCTTTACATCTTACGACTTGGATGATATCTGGATGTCCTCAGTAGACGGAGTGCTCATCAGAGCATTCTCTTCAGAACAGAAAATTATCCACTAGGTCTATGAACATTGCCAGATGGAAATGTTTTTTATTATAGTCAGAGGCTAAGGGTTATGTTCCAGGTCAGTGTTCTATTCCAATTATCGTACTTGTTATCATTAAAGCACCCGGGACTATCTATCACTTCCGTGAGCCTACTTAGTAGTAATTTCTGCATTCTGTCCTTCAGCAGGGGGAGATTTAGTTTTTTCTCATTGACCAATGAATTAATTTGAGATGGCTTGTTCATCTTTTTCCTCATGTTATTTATCATGTGTTATACAATGCTTAGTACAATGGAGCCCCATCTTCTTGTGACCTTTAGGTGCTATCAAAATATAAATGTAAATTTATAATAATTAATACATGTGAAGATGAGGGTTTTGGATTCTGAAACTGTTACTCACTGAACAGTCTCACTGAAAATCATACTCATCTTGATAAGGTACTGTCAGCTTGAGTGAATGGTTCGCAACATTGTCTGAAGTCAGGATATTTAATTTCGTGTCAATTATTGTCCTGGAAAAATAGTCTATAAGGTGTTTTATTGATACTGTAGGTAAGGACCAATCCTGTTGATCTTATTACACAAGTAGTACAGTTGATGTCAATAGGATCAGTAGCAAGAGCTGGGTGAACTAATTTGTTTTAGGTTTTAAAATAGAAACATATGTCATACTGCTCTGGTACATTTTTTCTGTCTTTCGATAAATACTGTCTATAGTCAAAGCACTAGACAAGTTAAGATTTCTTCCTTAATTGCACACGCTACTAGCTACAGTGATGTTAACACAGAACTGCAATTTTTTTTATTTAACGTGTTGCCACCAAAGAGCAAAAGTTCAAGTCAGTAAAAAGTGACCTTATTGAGTTTTCATAATTCAGTTAGCAGTACTATTAGAATATTTCCCCAGCCCCTGACATTCAAGTTACAATACATGCTGCAAGAATTAGGAAAAATAAAGTATGCTACAGTTCTGCTTTAGTCATTCATTTCTTATTGTATGGAAGACCAAAAAACATACAGCATTGGGCTAGGCAGGCCACTTGTCCAATTTTAAGATGGACAGTCCTGGCTTTGTAAATTTTGTCCCTGTCCAGTATTGATATAAACCTGAATGTGGTTTTGTCCGGTATTATCGTGGATGCATGGAGGATGCCATTTTGCAGCATGCGCTCCTCTCTGACCCTGCTGATCATGCCGGCAGGGGTGGGCCCATGCTGTTCCAGAAGTCCTGTATTCTGTTGATGTGTCAGTGGCCATCCTAAATTGGGTTGGCATCCTGCAATTCACCTTCAATAAGGGACAGCATGCAGTAATGCAGCCCAGGAGCAAAGGAGGGACCAAATTTGACCCTGCTTCTTCCTTGCTCCATGAGGGAGGTGATCTGCACCAACCATACATGCGGTGAACATTTTTTTCCTGTTCTTCACTGGCTTAGTTGCACCAGATAGAATGTTATTGGTGCGAGTATACCCTTACTCCACCGCACAGAGTTGTGAGGGTCACAGTCTGGCTCATAGTTTTGTTCCAATCACTGGCATAGATTTCAGACAATAATTGAAGTGTGGTCATTCATTCCATCTTCTTCAATATTGGAGATTGTTCCCTATAGTACTTTGTCCATTCTAATTTTAAAATTTCAAATGAAAGATCTTCTACCACTTCCCTTGGGAGAGTATTTCGCTTCCAAATAGAGCACATTGGCAGACGTTTTAAGGTTTTATGCTGTTCCATAAATATTGCCATTTTACAAAATATTACCCCTTGTGTGGCTATTGAGGAGCGTGATAGTTAGCTGTAGAGCACTGGGAAATACATATTATAAGAAATGTTACATCCTAAATTATTACACACACAATGAAATCCTAGCCTCATTGAAGTCAATGGGAGTTTTGCCATTGACTGTAGGATCAGGATTTCACCAATAATAATTCTTCAGTAAGGCTAACTGCATTTTGGGCTGTATAAGTAGGGGCATTGCCAGCAGATCGAGGGATATGATCATTCCCCTCTATTTGACATTGGTGAGGCCTCATCTGGAGTACTGTGTCCAGTTTTGGGCCCCACGTACAAGAAGGATGTGGAAAAAATGGAAAGAGTCCAGCGGAGGGCAACAAAAATGATTAGGGGGCTGGAGCACATGACTTATGAGGAGAGGCTGAGGGAACTGGGATTGTTTAGTCTGCAGAAGAGAAGAATGAGGGGGGGATTTGATAGCTGCTTTCAACTACCTGAAAGGAGGTTCTAAACAGGATGGATCTAGACTGTTCTCAGTGGTACCAAATGACAGAACGAGGAGTAATGGTCTCAAGTTTCAGTGGGAGAGGTTTAGGTTGGATATTAGGAAAAACTTTTTCACTAGGAGGATGGTGAAGCACTGGAATGGGTTACCTAGGGAGGTGGTGGAATTTCCTTCCTTAGAGATTTTTAAGGTCAGGCTTGACAAAGCCCCGACTGGGAAGATTTAGTTGGGAATTGGTCCTGCTTTGAGCAGGGGGTTGGACTAGATGACCTCCTGAGGTCCCTTCCAACCCTGATATTCTATGATTCTATGATTCGTTGGCTGATTGGTTAGCTTGTTAACTGTGGAGAGTTGATCCAGATAGGACATGCTATCGTACTTGTTAATTTCTATTAATTTTACTGTGACTTATTTTCATTAATTATGTACAAGTGCCTAGAACTCTAAGAATTGTTGTTTGATTTAGAAGTCAAAATAAATAAAAACAGTAAACTATTGTGAGTGCCCAGGAGTAAATGGGAAAAAATAAACTTGCTGCAGTAAGCATAGTTTAATATTGGTATACTGAAATTGCATTTGCAGTGAAAATTTGATTCCAACACCATTTCAGTGTAAAGTGACTACTATAGAAGGGTCATGTGCAGTGATCATCAAATATTGGCTTACTGTTGGCTGTGTCAAGTATCAGAGGGGTAGCCGTGTTAGTCTGGATCTGTAAAAGTAGCAAAGAATCCTGTGGCACCTTACAGACTAACAGACGTTTGGAGCATGAGCTTTCATGGGTGAATACCCACTTCCTCAGATGCATGTAGTGGAAATTTCCAGGGGCAGGTATATATATATGCTAGCAAGCAAGCTAGAGATAACGAGGTCAGTTCAATCAGGGAGGATGAGGCCCTGTTCTAGCAGTTGAGGTGTGAAAACCAAGAGAGGAGAAACTGGTTCTGTAGTTGGCAAGCCATATCACAGTCTTTGTTCAATCCTGAGCTGATGGTGTCAAATTTGCAGATGAACTGAAGCTCAGCAGTTTCTCTTTGAAGTCTGGTCCTGAAGTTTTTTTGCTGCAGGATGGCCACCTTAAGGTCTGCTATAGTGTGGCCAGGGAGGTTGAAGTGCTCTCCTACAGGTTTTTGTATATTGCCATTCCTAATGTCTGATTTGTGTCCATTTATCCTTTTCCGTAGAGACTGTCCAGTGTGGCCGATGTACATAGCAGAGGGGCATTGCTGGCATGTGATGGCGTATATTACATTGGTGGATGTGCAGGTGAATGAACCAGTGATGGTGTGGCTGATCTGGTTAGGTCCTGTGATGGTGTCGCTGGTGTAGATATGTGGGCAGAGTTGGCATCGAGGTTTGTTGCATGGATTGGTTCCTGAGCTAGAGTTATTATCGTGCAGTGTGCAGTTACTGGTGAGAATATGTTTCAGGTTGGCAGGTTGTCTGTGGGCAAGGACTGGCCTGCCACCCAAGGCCTGTGAAAGTGTGGGATCATTGTCCAGGATGGGTTGTAGATCCTTGATGATGGGTTGGAGGGGTTTTAGCTGAGGGCTGTATGTGATGGCCAGTGGAGTCCTGTTGGTTTATTTCTTGGGTTTGTCTTGCAGTAGGAGGCTTCTGGGTACACATCTGGCTCTGTTGATCTGTTTCCTTATTTCCTCGTAGTTTTGAGAATGCTTGGTGGAGATTTTGTAGGTGTTGGTCTCTGTCTGAGGGGTTAGAGCAGATGCGGTTGTACCTCAGTGCTTGGCTGTAGACAATGGATCGTGTGATGTGTCCGGGATGGAAGCTGGATGCATGAAGGTAGGCATAGCAGTCGGTAGGTTTTCGATATAGGGTGGTGTTAATGTGACCATCACTTATTTGCACCATGGTGTCATGTTGGCTGTGTGTTACTTTACCATTTATACCCACTTCATTGTAATGTTACATAATTAATGACAAAGCAGGTGTATTTTGTAGATGTGGGGGTTAAATTTCAACAATTTCCAATTGAAAGTTTGCAATGATTAGAAGGACAGGTGTTTTCAACATCTGAAATGGGCAGCATCCAGTTTTGCCTAATGGTTCCAATCTAAAGTTTTACTAGTGGTCTTTCCCTTTAATTACTATACAACTTCATATCAGATATTTGCATTGCTATGATATCAATATATTTTTCTTTTCATGTCTTACAATGAATGTGTTAACATGCCTCTTCTCTCACTCCCCAAAAATACCAAACATGGAATCAGTTTGATATTTTGGCCTCATTTATACTTCTTGAAAAAAATCAAATAATTTCAAATTCTGTAAAGCATTTATTAAATTTCTGCCGCTATGCAAAGCACTCTCACATTCTTAGTCCTGCTACCAAAGAAATAATAAAAGTATCAGGCTAAGCTAAATGACAGAAAAAACAAATCAATTTGGCATCCCAGAGAAGCATGACTGACACTCTTCATTGAATCGATCAACTTTTTAAACCTTCCAAGAGTGTAGAGAAACAGTAGCATTACTTTTAAGATTGCTTCCAGCACTCATGTTGACACAGTTTGGGACAAATGCCAGTCTTTTGGAAGGCTTTAAACACAAAACAAATTGACTGTGTTTAAAATGGTTTGAAGTTGCAGTATATATTTTTAACTTCAATTCTCTTCTTTTTCTCAAATTAATGGAATCAGGTAGTATGCCAAAACCAATAAGGTTTCACGGGTGCCTGATCAGTTAGATTTGACAGACAATTTGTCAGTACACTGCTGCTACAGTACACTGATTTCCATTATTCACGTCTCATCTCCTGGCAATGAGTGGGAGTTCTGTGGTCACTGTGACAAGGTGAACATTGCCAACAGTTGCCACAGTCCCAGTCTGTTAAAAAAAATAATTACTGGGGAGGAGGGCAGTAAGGAAGGACCTGGTATCTCATAGACCACTGCGTGGTAACTGTTGTAAACATTGACATTTTAATCATGACCATTGTATTTCTTATTAATATTACTGAGGATTTTGCCTCTGATCCAGCAAAGTACTAAAAGCATGTGCTTATCTTTAAGCATGTGAGTAGTTCCACTACAGGAGCACCATAAAGTGCTTTGCTGGACCTGGATTTAAAAGAGCACCTAGATAAAAAAAATGGTTGCTACATCCTGTAACTCTACATATACATTACAGCATTTTTTTCTATTTGTGTTATGGCTTGTTTGGTGTGAATTGTGACAGAGTTACTACTCAGGAGAGAGAAAAAAAAGGGAAAATCGTTACCATTAAATCAGACAAAGGACACCAGGATTAGTTGCAAGGATCTTCACAAGATGAATACTTTGAATTTGCCTTTCAGATGCTTTAAAATTCTAATGTCTAATCAAAATACAATAGGGGGACTTAAGGTGAGTTTCCTTGTGTAATCAGTTGTGTTTAGCAGGCTTTTCTCACTTACAGTGATATAATTTCTTCTAGGATTGAAAGTTGTACAACTTCCGGTGCCTAAACCAAAATGCTACCACTTATAAAGCTTAATTCACTAACATTTCTGCTCACTTTGGTGTCTAATAATCTGTGTATGGCAGAATGTCAGTGGTGGTCACTGGTAACAGGCACATCACTCACCATGCTGAGTGGGAGTGGGGAGCTGATATCTGAAGGTATGGGCTTGCCAAGCCTCATTACGAATAGGTAGGAAACCGTCTACCAGCACTGTCCCTGGAAGTCTTTCTCTCAGTGGCTGTTTGAAAAGTGTCTCAGAAAAGACAACCATTGATCAAGGACATATTGCTCTCAACTGTAAAAAGACTGAGTGAACAATGAAACATTATTTTCCATGTAGCCAATATTAAGCACTGGAGAAACTACTTTATGGGGAAGAGGGAACTCATTCTCCCACTTGGATCTGCTCAGGAGGAGGAGCAGTGTGTGGATGAGGTAGGGAAGGGTAGGTGGGTCAAAGGGGATATACATCATCTTTCCCCTGCACCAGCAGAGATTCCTAAGAATTTTCTTTCTGTGGCATCACTGATTCCTTTCAGCTATTTCCTTCCTCCAGACTGTTTCTCGTGGATTTTATTGGGGAGGGAAGGTGTGTTCAGGCTAGGATGCAGTGAAATGAAATGTTTCTCATTCAGTGAAGCTCTGCTGATGCCTTTCATTGGGCAGGGGAAAATAGTGCTACTTATATTAAGGATCATCCAGGGATCTTTAGAAGTAATAAGGTCAAGATTCAGCTTCCCTGAAAGCAGAGACGTTGACCACTTCACATCCAGCTGTCCTCTGTTTTCACTCCTGCAGTCAATCATCCCTCAGCCAACAATTTACAAGCCATGAAATGTAGAATGTCCAGGATTGTATCTGAAACACGCAACTGAACGCACAAGCCTGCATCATAGTTAGTGTTGCCAGGCATCTGGTTTTTGACTTGAATGCCCGGCAGAAAGATCCAATAACAGTGTGAAGATCTCTAAATGTTTGGTGACAAAATGAAACACAGGGTAAAATAGAAGTGAAGATGGAAGATGAAATGGTTGCCTGGATAGCAGACTGTGAAAGAAAGCATTTTATCTTGGGTGATATGTTTGTGTATTGAAAAGGAGACAGCATTTGGAAAACATGTTTACCTCCACTAGGGCTTTTATGTTGTAGACAAAAATAAATAAGTGGAGTTGATTCTATGTAGGTAGGAAGAACATTCATTTTGTAGTGTCCACAGTTTTAACAGTAGAACTGATGTGGTGTTGGGTTTTGGTCTGGATGTTTTAAAACTTTGAAACAGTGAAATACAGTAGAATACCCGTGCAAAAAAAGAAAAAAAAATTGAGCTACAATACAAATTATGGGCCTGATCCAAACTTTATGACATCAATGGGAGTCTTTCTGTTGACTTTGGATGAGGCCTATATGACTGACTATACACTAATGATTCATGCCTTTTGGAAAAGTACTATGGAATTTAATAGAAAATTCTAAACTATCAAGTAGCTTTTTTTTTTAGCTTTTCTAAGAAATTTAATTAGAATAAAGGTATTCCATTGAATAGTTTTAAAAACAACATTGATAAGGAATTATTGTCTATGATATTCATAGTTAGGCACATAAATAACTGGTTGGATTATTAAAGGTGCTGATCATTTACAGTTCCAGTTGTCTTCAGAGGAACTACTTGTGTGAGTAAGGCAACAACATTGGTTCCACTGTGTGAAACATGGAAGAGAAAAACGGATCTTGTGAAAATTATTCAGGATAGAGCAAGATCTGCCCCTGCCTCTAGGCATTTTACCATGCTGTGGTTATATTGTTACTTTTAGTCCATTGACTGATGTCCATGGGTAGGGGAGGGAATTGTTATTACTAATCATACAGACATTTATTATTCAAACACTCAGCTGAAGCAAAAAACACAGGTCAAAATGGGTAGTTCTGTGAACCCACAGTTGCAGAGCACACCTACCTGAGAGGATTGCAAAGTTATTGGGAGGGGGGAGGGAATGTTTTTTAATTCCCGTAGCAATGACAAAGTCTTATGTCTTCCTCATAAGTATCTGGCTCAGCTCCATGAGCATCAAATTTTATAATACCTTCTTTCAGCAAAATAAATATTTTCCATGTATCAAACTCATTATTTCACTGGGTACTTATGACAGTTTTCAGAACATCGAGGACTGTGAGTCACCCTGTTACCCCCTGGCTAAAGCTAAAGGGTGACCTTCATATGGTATCTGGGTGTCTTTTCCCTAACACTGCCAGCCTTTCAGCCACTCAAATGCTCTCATCTGGGTAGGCCAACCTTGTCTTCACCTTGCGGGTTAACAAGAGATGCAGCCCAATCCCTGAGTCTCGTTGAATTATGCCCCTGTAATATCCTGCCCCGACACTGGCTGCTCACAGAAATTCCAGATCCTTTTTATGCAAAGGTCCAGTGTGCCCCGGTTTACCAGTTTTATTTTAATCCATCGCTTCTGTAACCTGCACAGCATTTGTGAGCATTTATAGCAAAACAGAAGTAGGTTTATTTGAGAAGGAATAAAGATTTAACTAAAAGTGAGAGTGATGGAAACAACTGATTACAAAACAAAGCAAAATCACAAAACATGAAGCTGGTCCACTAGTTACCTTTCCTATCTAATAAAGTAGGTTTTCCTCCCAAAGTTCAGTCTACTGCAGAGCTGCCTGGTTTCACAAGAAGCAGAATCCAAATGTTCATGAGAGCCCTTTGCTTTGTAAGGGGTTTCCTTAGTGAATGGATAAATTGGCTTTCCCTATACTGTTATATTGAACCACTCTTTTATATTTATTGACAGCCAGGATGATCTCCTGGCTGCTGTAATGTTCCCTTTAACCTCTAAGTGGTGTCAATCCTTTACTCCTGAGAGAATTGTGCTGCCAAAAAATTAAAAATTCTGCACACAATATTTTGAAATTATGCAAATTGTATTTGTCAGTAAATAAATGTGGCTCCAGCATGGCAGTGGGGAGCACAGGCCACTGGCAGCATTGAGGTGGGAGATCACCCTGAAGTCCCTACCTCCCCCCGATACAGGGACTCAGCAGTGAGACTGCACCTGACTCTGACACAGTGCAAGGGCTGGGCCTGCCCCAGAAACACCCCAGGGCCCACACCCTCTGTGCCAGGTGCACCAGATGTGGTTGGGCAGGTTCAGCCCAGCAGTATCCAAGTATGGAGGGGCTTAATGTGGGGAGATCCAGGTGTGGGGTTAGAGGTTTCTGTGTGGGGCAATCTGAGTGCAGGTGGCTCAGTGGGAGATTTGGATGCATGGGGGCTTGTTGAAGGGGGTTCCAGCTGCAGGGGCAATGGGACTCTGCAGGGGATCCAGGTGAAGATGGTTGGGGATCAGCAGGGAGCAACAAGCCAGGCTTAGACTTTGTCCACTCTGGCTAGCCTGAGCGTATTTGCTGGTTCGGTACGGTTTGGACAAGGTCGTGACTCTGGTTCCTTGTATCCTCGACTCCCTTCTGTGGTGGCTCGACCCACAAGTGGTGTATGCTGGGGTTCCTTTCACCAGCCCCCGGCCGACTCTCTCATTCGTGACTGACACATCAGACTTGGGCTGGGGGGCACACCTGGGAGACCTCAGGACACAAGGCTTCTGGTCGCAGGCAGAACTGGCTCTCTACATCAATGTCAGAGAGCTCAGAGCAGTGCGCCTGGCATTCCAGACTTTCCAAGCCCACCTAACAGGCAGATGTGTTTCAGTTATGACAAACAACACTACGGCGAAATTCTATATCAACAAATGAGGAGGGGATGCATAGTGGACGTGTTCCTATTACCATGGGGAGATCATCTCCTATATGCATTCCCCCCATCCCTCTCGTTCACAAGGTGCTCCTCAAGATATGGGGGGAAGAAGCTTTGATGATATTGATAGCTCCAGCCTGGCCCATCCCTCCTCAAGTTGTCCATGGAAGCCCCAGTCACTTTGCCGTTCTTCCCAGACATAACTCAGGATCACAGTCGCTTCCAGCAACCGAACCTCGACTTGTTGCGCCTCACAGCGTGGAAACTCCATGGCTGAACCCAATGGAACTTACCTGCTCAAACCAGGTTAAACAAGTCCTCCTTGGCAGTAGAAAATTCTCCACTAGGGCTACCTACCTGGCCAAGTGGAAGATATTTTCAATCTGGATGGCACAGCATCATTCTTCCCCACTGCTATACTGCTTATATTGGACTACCACGTCCATCTCAAACAGCAGGGCATGTCCATGTAGTCAATAACGGTTCACCTGGCCACCATTTCAGTGTTCCATCCAGGCGCAGAGGGACAGGCAGTCTTCGCCAACCCTATGGTCAGTCGATTTCTCAAAGGTCTTGACAGGCTATATCCACCTGTCAGCTGATCCCACCTTGGTCCTTTCCAAACTGATGGGTCCATCCTTTAAACTACTGGTGAAGTGCTCCCAACTCTATCTCTGTCAAGGAACATAAATCCACACCATGTAGAGGTCAAGCACAGGAGTTTATTACGTACTGCGCTGATGGAGTGTCATCTTGCTTATTAGGCTCAGAGACACTGTCAATCAATTGATTACAATGGAATATATGGATTTGCCATGGGTGGAGAAAGTGATGGGGTAGGCAGTTCCACAATCCCGGATAGTTCTAGCAGCAAGACAAGATAGCACAGTAGCCAATGGTTAAAAGTTTACATAATGTCTCCACTCATGTTCTCAAGTTAACATTTAATTAATACTTTGATAAAATGTATTAGTATAATACATATACATATGTTGAATTTTGATTTGAGGTCCATACAAATGAAGTATCTCCTTTGGTTGTCCAACAGATACATTCCTAGAGGTTAAAGCAAAGAGATAGTGAAAGTATATGGCAATAAAGATTGTCTCCTTTGTGTTTTAAGGTAGGCATTGGTCCCTAAGAAAGGGAGGTGGGAGGAGACCATATCTTATACTGACATGTTCCAATCTTTCATAAACTCAAGGCTGGATGTGTGGGAAGAACATCTCCCTACAAAAGAAACTAACACAAAAGAAACAGGGCTTCTTTGTTCAATTTGCAACTTGAATAAGACACAATTATTCAATACTCAGATCTACCACCTGGCAATTTGCTGACTAGGCTTATTTCAGCAAAGCAAGGTTATCTTTTTTTTTTTTTTGCTCTGCTTCTCTTAGCTAATCACTATTTGCTAGACCTCTGGTCTCTTGAGCAAACTTTGGACTTTGGGCCTGGAAAAGAGATGGCACAATCCATATACCAGCTTTTTTATATACAATGCACATGGATGTTAACCCTTCACTCTCATACAGGGAGGCATTTTTGGTTGCGATAACCTCAGCCAGGAGAGTGTCTCAGCTCAATGCCTTAGCATCAGAACCCCCCTACCCTGTGTTCTACAAGGACAAGTTTCAGTTCAGGCCTCACCTGGTTTTCTTCCTGAAGGTTGTCTCCTAATTTCACATCAACCAGGACATCTTCCTCCCAGTGTTCTATGCTAAGCTACGCTTAATCGGTATGGAGCAGAGGCTCCACTCATTGGATGTCCACAGAGCACTAGCCTTTTTACATCGAGAGAACACAGCTGTTCTGAAAATCCATCTAACTATTCATGGCTGTGGCTGATAGAATGAAAGGTCTTCCTGTCTTTTCTCAGCGAATTTCATCATGAATCACGTCCTGTATATGTGAGTGCTAGAACCTGGTAGTGGAGGCTGCTACTCCAATTACTGCACACTTGACCATGGTGCAGGCCTCCTTAACAGTGTTCCTGGCACAGATTGAGACCCAGGAAATTTGCAGAGCAGCAACATGGTCCTCCATACATATTTTCATCGTGCACTGTGCAATCACCCAGCAGGCCCGAGATGATGCGGCCTTTGATATAGCAGTGCTCCAATCAGTGGACAACTCTG
The DNA here is from genome assembly GCF_007399415.2 of Gopherus evgoodei. Classification (NCBI taxonomy): domain Eukaryota; kingdom Metazoa; phylum Chordata; order Testudines; family Testudinidae; genus Gopherus; species Gopherus evgoodei. Next base: position 10,196,714 of record NC_044326.1, read on the forward strand.
ATCCCACCCCCTCCTGAACTTGGGCTTGAGAGTCACCTGATTGGAAATTACATGAACAAGCACTCAAAGAAGAAAAAATGTAATCGTTGTTCTTTGAGATGTGTTGTTCATGTTCATTCCAATATCCTCCCTCCTACCCCTCTGCCGGAGTAGCCAGCAGGAAGGAACTGAGTGGGGGGTCAGGTCAGCAGGGCCCCATATTGGGTGCCATGGGGGTGCAACTCCCGGGGGCACCCATGCCAACCCTACAGATACTGCTAAAGGAAAAATCTTCTGGCTGTCAAGCACGCAATGCACACGCACCTAATTGGAATGGACATGAACAACACATCCAAAGAACAATCGTTATGAGAAGGTGAGTAACTGTTTTCTCCTGCTTTTAAAGCTTGGAAACTCCTTTATTGACCAAACTAGTGAAAACATTTGTTTCTGACTATAAATCACAAGGCTACCAATGTGAAGGCCATAAAAAGGTTTTATGTTAAGTTATTTAAGAAAAATGTAGTCTGAGTCCTATGTGATGTATATTTTTTACAAGTAAACTATAGTCTCTTAATTTTTCTTTTTTTCATTCTTTACAATCTCACTATTTCTTATTTAGGTCCATGCATCTACCAAATCCCAGCAAAAATAACATTGTTATATGGAATAAAATATTGCAGCCTTGTTGGGCAGATTCTCATTTAAAATGGCACATAAATCTGTGGTTGTACAGCTTTCTCCCCCACTCCCTCACTGAGTTATTGTTTTATTAAAATTCTTGTTTGCATTATTTTCAGACACCAGTCAACAAAATGGTATCCTATATAGATAAAATATATTGATCAGTTGGAGAAGAGAAGATATTTTATGTAGCCTACTTTCTGAGACAGCATTAATATTTATTTGGGCTAAAAAAGCCTCTTTTTAAAAAAATGTCACCATATAGGGAACAGCTGATGATAAATTCCCATGATGCCAGCTGAAGGAGCATGTCCTCAGCTTTATGTGCCCTGTAAATGTTATTCAACTTTTGTCAATGTCATTGGAAATACTAGTAGATTACTTCAAAAAGTTTAGTCATTTAAAAATGAACTGAACTATTATTTATGGGCATCCATTAGCAAAGAAGAAATAAAACAGGTTTGTCAGGGCTGACTCTCCTTCACTGCAGTTTCCCATCAGTATAACTATAGTGCCTTCAGTGGAATTATTCCTGATCTACCCCCATTGCAAGATGGTAGACTCATGATTTTAAGGTCAGAAGCACCATTGTGGTTACGTAGTTAGACTTCTTACTCAGCGTATGACACAGAATTTCAACCAGTAATTAATGCATCAAGCCCAATAACTTTTTTGAACGATATCGTATATTTTAGTAAGACATACAATATTGATTTAAAGAGTTCAAGTGATGGAGAATCCACTACATCACTTGATAGGTTGTTCAGTTGTTAATTACCTCACTTAAAATGTACACCTTAATTCCACTTTGAATTTGTCTAGTTTTGACTCGTAACCCTTGGATCTTTTAAATAGCCCAGATATCTTCATTATGTACTTAGTGATTAGTTCAGAATCTGGTTTATCCTCCCTTCATTTTCTCAAGTGGATATGCTAATGAGTAAAATTCACCCTACAGCAAAAAGACCTAACAAAGTTCAACACACTGTTTGAGCTCCACATAAGGTCTTGCAATATGCCCAAGGAATGAATAAATCCTTTTGCAGGGTTCTGCATTGTACTGATTGTCACCACCATAAATATGCAAAATAAACGGCATGAAGATTTTTTAGAAATCATGACCATCAGAATAATATGACTATCACAGATCTTCATCTAGATTCATAGCTAACAACTGTGTGTCATTACTCCTGTTGATGTGTGTTTATATAATGCACATGAATGTTAATTACCTGCATGCATACAGAGATCACCTGTTAAGGCTTTTAAGGCAAGTAAGATTAGGTCTGCTGTGTAATGCTGCTATGATACAGTGACTAAGAATAATGTTAATGATTATTTTTAAAGAAATTACCTTCTTATGTAATCAAGCTATTTAAACAATGAACCTTACCACACCTTTTAAAGTTAATATCATTAGTTTTTCATTGAACATTAAATTTTATACAAGGTGTTGTAATCTAATTCTCCTGTAGTGCTAATGGGCATGACATTATGCTATCTAGGAAAAGATGGACAGGGCAGTGCACTGGGAATCAGGAGAACTAAGTTATCTTTCTGGTTCTGCCATTGTCTTGCTGTGAGACCTTGAAAAGGTAACCATGTCTCCCCACTTCTTTCTTCCTCTCTGTCACAAGTGCAACCTATGGATGAAAAGCATTGTAGAAGCACTAAGTATGGATTTTTAATTTGGTTTATACTCTTCATAATGGGATTCCATGATTGTCACTCTGTCTGGGTAACATTCTGAAACCTAGAATGTCAGCTGAGTCAGTGTGAAGTGATGGAAAAAGCTACAAACATGGTTGAGAGCTCTTTTTGCTTATAATGTCACCAGGTTCAGTCATTGTCGGATTTGTGGACTGTTACCATCCAGTGTTTTAAGTTCTCATCGTTTTTTAGCTTTTTATTACACATGACTTTACATATTACACCTGTGTGAAACCACGGGCTCTCAGTTAGTATTCTATTAATTATTTATTACTTACTAATTGGATGCAAAGTTCTGCTGTCAGCTAAGCGTGTACAATTCCCTTGGGTTCAGTGGGAGTTGTAGACATTTGCTCAGAGGGCAGAATTGGGCCACAGGTTATTTTAGTTACGTACATCATTAACAGACAGACAAAAGTGTGCTCTTTGAATATTTGCATTAGAATGCATGCATCCCATATGCACAAGACTAGATTTTTTTTTGTAGTAATATCCACTATGGCTCTGTGCCTCCTCTTGTTCCCATACAAGGACATAAAAAGAGAGACGGCTACACCCCTCCCTCTCTTCCCTCATACTGCATGTAGTAGTGAGATGGAACCTGGTGAGTGTCCAACTCACCAGACCTTTGTTCTGCATTAATTTCTCAAAAGCGTCTTCAAGCCTACTTCTTTAATTCCTTTACTTTTACTACCCTGACAATGGCACTGGTCACAGACACATCAGGGACAGGCTGGGGTGCCCACCTGAAAATACAAGGTTTGTGATTCAGGATATTTTAAAAACACACATGAATACCTTGGAACTGAGAGCCACCATACTTGCTTGCATGGCATTCCCACCTGCCCTTTCAAATGCCACAGTGTAGATTCAGGTGGACAACACATCAGTGATGCACTATTCAAATAAGTAGTGAGATGCTCTATTCCCTCTCTATCTGAAGGTGGTCAAAGTCTAGGAATTGTGACATCAGCATGGAGTAACTCTAACAGCTCTGCACCTACCGGGGGTTAGCAATGACCTGTTGGGCTTTCTGAGCACGAATGGTAACCAGACATGAGTCATCACTGCAGAAATACATTCTAGAACCGGTATTCTGGCAGGGGGGAACTCTTCATGGACAACTACAAATGCAAAGATTTGTGTTCCAGGAGAGTTGCTATCCAGTTCCCTTCCAGATGCATTTACACTTTGGTGGTATCAAGTGGCTGCCTTCCCATTGATCCCCCACCCCAAGAATCATATCTAAGATAAGACAAGATAAAGCTGTGGTCATCATGATAGCCACTTACTGGCTGAGGCAATTTTTGCTTTTGGATTTTCTACAGATATCCACCAGCTCCCCATCTATCCAGAAATGCTTCCACAGAATCAGGATCAAATACTGCACCCAGCCCACAGTCATTGCATTTGGTGGCCTGGCTGTTGGATCGTTGAGCAGGACTGACGGAAAATGTTTTCTGTGCATCCAGGAGATCCTTCTATAGAGTTCAAAACCCTCCATTATGAAGCTTGACTCTTGAAGTGGATATAACTTTTCCATATGGGAAATGCAAAATGATTTGAACCTGTTTGAGGTCCTGATGTCAAATATTCTGGACCACCTACTACTCCTGATGCAAGTAGGACTAGGATTTAGCTCCTTTAAAGTCAATCAGGCAGCAATATCAGTGTACCACACTTTGGTACAGTCACACTCACTCTTTTCACATCCTGTAGTGATGAGCTTCCCCAAGGGCCTTCTCCATATCTGCTCCCCACCCCCCCATAAGAGAGTGTAGAGACCCCCATGTTGATGAAGAAAGCACCAGAGTAGCCCTGTGTGTAGGGCTAGCCCTACCCCCGGCCTTGTCAATCACATATAGTAGGGAGGAGGCCTTTAAAAAGGATAAATATCCCTAGCCTCTGTTTTGTCAGAGGGTGGAGGTGGATGGCAGGAGAGAGATTGCTTGATTATTACCTGTTAGGTTCACTCCCTCTGGGGCACCTGGCATTGGCTACTGTCAGCAGACAGGATACTGGGCTGGATGGACCTTTGGCCTGACCCAGTATGACCATTCTTATGTTCTTATGTAGAAAACTGGAGTCATCTGGGGGGAGAGATCACCCTGGGCAGGGAACTGCTGTGCAGATTCCTGAAGTCATAGGGGAACACCTATCCAGGAGATTTCCACCCCAGCACTTTCTGAGGTGTGCAGTGAGCTCCCAGGGACAGGCTGACAGAGTGATCCTGATTCAGCAGCCCAGCTAGGACTCCACAATAGTTGCTATGCAAATGGCACTGAAGTAAGGATGTTCTGTTGGCCTTTTTCCTGTTTGAGGGGCTCTGGGAAGAAGTTATTCTTGAGCACTCTGGGGAACTTAACTTTCCTTTTGATTCCTCCATCCAAAGACACTTAAGGCCCACAGTGGGCATGGTCTGCCTTGCAAGAAATGAGAAATAGGGGCCTGTGTATAAACCACCCTGCGTAAATAACTGGGCATGGCCAGGGTCTCCTACCATCTTGGAGAAAAACCTAAGGGGATTCTTTTACAGGCCCTACTCTTATGTGGGATCTTAGTGTTGTTCTTCTACAGCCCTAGGGAGCCTCTGCTCAAGATCATGAGACTGTCTTGATGGCAAGATTATATTTCTTGTTGCCATCACCTCAGTGAACTACCAGCTCTCGTGGCTGCACAAACATATTCATCCTTTCACAGCGACAAAGTGGTGATGAACCTACACCCTAAATTCATCCCTAAAGCGGTCTCAGAATTCCACCTGAATTGGCCTTTTACATTAACGCTCCTCTTCCAAAAGCCGCACTTGTCGCCAGGAGAAAAAAAAGCTTTATTACATGCTTCCTTACATCAAAAGAATCAGATCTTTTAGACTTTCTCCCTGCTTTTTCATGGCCATATCTGATATATTGACAGATCAAGCCATGTTCTCCCAGGGTCTCTCGAAATGGGTTGCACAATACATGTCCATTGCTATCAGTTGACTGGCAAGCCTCTCCCTGGGAATGTCATAGAGATATCTGTGGCCTACTTCAGAAGAATACTGATCTCTGAGATCTGTAAGGACATCACATGGAGTAAGCCACTGACTTTTGTGAAACACTATGCACTTGACAGGTTTTCAAGGATGGATGCCAAGTTCGGAAGAGAAGAACTTAACTCCCTGTTTGACTGAATTACCTGAGAGGCCTCATGGGGAGGATGCTCCTTGCCAGCCACCTACAGCAGGATCCACACTGACACACATGTGAAGAAAATACAATTACCTAACCAATGGTTCTTCAAGATACTACACTCAGAGTAGATCCTGCCCTCTATCCCTGCTTTTCAGAGTCCCCCGCTATATGGGCTTTGAATTGTGATGGAACTTATGGGAGCACAAAGAGGCACAGGATGTGTGACTGGCCCTGATGGACACTGCTATTAAAAAAAAAATCCAGTCTCATGTGCAGAGGGGGGTGGGATCCACACTGATGACAACATATCAAAGAACTACCGTCACTGTAGCATACATAACTGTGTATTGGTTTTGTTTTCATTTTAACTGAGATAAATGAGCATTGTTGTTGTAACGGTGTTGCTCCCCTTAAATGAGAGAGACAAGATGGAGTGAGCTAATATCTTTTATTGGCCCAACTTTTGCTGATGAAAGAGACAAGCTTTCAGGTTCTGCAGAGCTCGTCGTCGTCATCTTCTTCTCTAAATACCTGAAAAGAGCTCTGTGGGGCTCAAAAGCTTGTTGTCTTCACCAACAGTAGTTGGGCCAATAAAAGATATTACCTCACCCCACCTTGTCTCTCTCATAAATTGGTCTTATAGTCCAGATATTTGCCTGTGAAAGGGGTTAGAGAGTAAAGATCTCATTGCCTGTGGAATGGAAATTACGAATCAGTTTTGTCAAGTTGTGATACATATGTAATGGAGAGTACTATAAATTGCCTGATTAACAGAAATTAGTAGCTGAATATGCAACAGAAATGTTACATGATATAATTTAAACAGGTACCTAAATACATTGGTGTTTTTGTTTTGTTCCTTAAAGAGTACTTCATAATGTAAATATCAGAAAGGTTAATGAGACAAGGTGTGTGAGGTAACATCTCTTATCCAACCAGTTTTTGTTGATGAAAGAGACATGCTGTAGAGCATCACAGGAGAAGTTGTTCCAATAAAAGACATTTGTCTCTCTTGTATCCTGGGACCAACATGGCTACAACACTGGAAACAAAAATATTAATCTAAGTCTAAACCAAAAACCTTTTTTTTTAATGTTATGCCTAAAAGTTGTCAAACTTATTTTATATTTAGGCCTCTCCAACTCTCCCTCTAAATAGCTGGTTCTGTTCCCTAGTCATGTGACTTCTTCCACTATAGGATAAAGCTCCCTTCTATTCTTCTTGCTATTCTTTCTTAAATAAATAAATAAGTCGACTGCTGGGGTTGAAGCAATACAATCTGATATGTGAAAGAGAAAAATGGGTAATGCATCCTTTTGAGGAAGAAATATTGAGATAAAACAATTACAGAAATAGTTTCTGACATTTCTCTTAGTGGCAAAACCACTGGGACTATTACTGTGATGTAAAAAGCATGCTGACATTCACTCTCAGTAGTCACTGCACCTGGTACCATACAGTATATGACTGCAGCAGGAACCCAATTTTACCATTAAAAGTATAAAAATCTGAATAGAATAGAACATCAAACATCCCATTGTTAAAGTGATCAGGGCTCAGTTCTGCCTTTCAGCACTCACACACATTACTATCATATCTTTTTTAATTGCCTTTCAGGACTGTTTGAATCCAGCATTGTCATCATGGGTTTATCTCATTAGCAGAATCCTGTGCCTGCAGATGACCTTATTACTGGACATTCTCACCACAGGACATTCTTATTAAATGTCCACTCAAAGAATAGTAATGGTGGGTCTGTCTAGGAATTGGATTACAGCTATAAAATTAATATCCTTTTGTATATCCCATCAGCTCAGGGTTAGCATTATATTTTGCAGTCAGAATGACCTACTAAGGACAATATTTATTACATAAAGTAGTGGATATGGAACGAAATCTCCCCAGGACTCATTGAGGGTTTTATGTCCTGCCTTGTACTGGCTATTTGATATAACCATAGATGAATATGCTATTTTATGTACATTCCTAAAATAGACCTATACTACTACCACCCAGCAGTCTTTGTGTTACTTGAGTATTCAGACCGTAAGGTTAATTTTTATTTCCAGGTGCCATAAGTATTGAAAATTACATTTTTTATTCAGTAGACCCAAATAAATCTGCATCACCACCTGAAGATAATCCTGTTACTCTCTCTCTCCTTCATGGTGAAAAGGCATTAAGAGTAACAGGGACAATATTGAATAGAAGAAACTGTAGGGGGAAACTGAAACTATTTTATTTTTTAATTTAATGAGAAATGTCCGTATAGACAAAAGGCATTCATGGCTTCTAAATGTCTTCCTGATGGAGAATTATATTTAAGAAGCATAACCTGGGGCTTCAAATCTGAGAGGTCCAAGGCAGGCCTTTTGTCTTATTAGTCAGCTTATCATACCAAACAAGACAGAACTACTGATGACACTAATTAAGAGATCTGAAGGCCAGGTACAGTTCTTTGTGGTATTGTAAGTCAATACAAATGACAAAAATTAAACATACAACACAAACTGTCACAATTTAGACAACTTAGACTGAGCTATTTGGGGAGAGATGAGAGTGTATAAGAAGAAAGGCCTACATAGTCTATCCAACAATGCTCTGCTCTTCCAAAGAAAATCAGACAACTTGGAAAGCGTCACAATCTATTAATATGAAAAGATAAAATATATATACCCATTTCAAAACTGGATCATAGAATTATAGAATATCAGTGCTGGAAGGGAATATCAGTATTGGAAGGGATCAGTATTGGAATATCAGGAGATAATCTAGTCCAACCCCCTGCTCAGAGCAGGACCAATCTCCAGCTAAATCATCCCAGCCAGGACTTTGTCAAGCCTGACCTTAAAAACCTCTAAGGAAGGAGATTCCACCACCTCCCTAGGTAACCCATTCCAGTGCTTCACCCCTCCTAGTGAAAAAAGTTTTTCCTAATATCCAACCTAAACCTTCCCCACTGCAACTTGAGACCATTACTCCTTGTTCTGTCATCTGGTACCACTGAGAACAGTCTAGATCCATCCTCTTTGGAACCCCCTTTCAGGTAGTTGAAAGCAGCTATAAAATTGCCCATCATTCTTCTCTTCTGCAGACTAAACAATCCCAGTTCCCTCAGCCTTTCCTCATAAGTCATGTGTTCCAGCCCCCTTGCCATTTTATATGGAGTTATGATGGAACCCTTTGAAACAACTTTTGCGATAATGTTTCTGGGCCAAATCCTGCTCAGTTTAGTCACATGAGTAATTCCAATGAGTACTGATTTTAATAAGACTACTTATATGAATAAAGCAATGAGGATTCAGGCTTTTTGATATAAATGCACTTTAAAGTTACAGGAAGAATTGTGTTGCTGCTGCTTTTCATCCAATTGATCTAGGCCATATCTTGGCGGTATTTATTCATCCTTCACGCCATGTTTGCCTTGGTCACACAACTATTGATCTACAATTTGATTCAGAAAAAGGAAAGACTTCAAAATCTCATCTAGTTTGTTAATTTCACTGGATAGTCTGTACACAGTGATGAGCTGTTTATGAATACAGTTCTTGGAGTATCCCCCAAAAGCAAGACTTCAACATAATTCTTAGTCCTGCTTTGAGTGCAGGGGACTGGACTAGATGACCTCTCAAGGTCCCTTCCAGTCCTATGATTCTATGATCTGAGCTAAATGCCTCATTCTATTATATTATATTCATGTAAACATCTATTTCTTGTAGCCTGAAATAACCTGGCTTCCGCATTTACATGATCTGTATTACTCAGAAATATGCAGGGTCTTCATGAAATACAGGAAAAACTTGTTTTCCGACAGCATCTTTTTTTCAGGTTATCCTTTTAAAATTCCAGTGTCACAACAAACAATTTGTAGCATTCAATAGTTTTCTGTGGTTCTTTGTTTAGATTCTCATCTTAACAACTGAAGTTCATGGCTAGAAGCACAATGCAAATTGTGCAAATTGAATCTCTTTGTACCTGCAGTTCCAGTGGAAGGCTGGTTGTTATAGTGCCACCCCTTACACTGAAGTTTCCATCTGTGAAAGGCAGTTTTCCATTAAGACTCAATGGATTTGCTAGCATTCATTATAAGGTCTCAGGAGTTCTATCAGTCTCTTCTGAGACAGCCTGCTGTCATCTCTACCTCAAAATTTGGAGGATTTCTCCAGGGACATAAGGGAACAATGTGTTCTGTGTTTTGTCTGGGCGCATGAAAGAAAATTAGGGAATCAGGAAGCATTTCTGTCTTCCTGGGTGATAATTGGATAATTGGACGAAGGGAGAGAAAATAAATGGAGAGAAAGTGGTGACGAAGGGATAAGGGGAGAAAAAACTGTGTGCAAGACAATCCATTAATTCTGGCTCCAAGCTCTTCGTCTGAAGAGTTTAAAATGGGCAGCTAGTGCCAGACTTCCTTCCAGGTTTTTGAGTCTGACAAAAAAAACCTCTCTTACTTTCCTGAAATAGACAATATGCTTTTTCAAGGAGGGCTCATGGATTCAGTTTTCAAGTACTCCATGTTGCCCTAACTCTGTTCCCATTGATGTCAGTGGTGAAATTCCTATCAGGTCAAAGCTGAGTATTTTTGAAAGCCTTACTGCATATCTTGTGCATCTTTCATAGAGCACCACATGCCCTTAAGTAAATAATAAGAAATACTGCACACAGTGAAAAGGAAAATTTGTCAGAGTATTGGGAACATGTCCAAGTATCAGGATGGTTCAGATTCCTCTTATATATCCGTAGGTTAAATACACATGAATACACAAAGGGACCACTTAGGGAAGTCACTGAAAAAGCCACTTGCATCCACACTCATCCAGAGTCAGTCCATGAATCTTAACGTACAAAAATATGTTGTGACAGCCCATTATCTGCCTGGTAAGCAGTTCTGTATTCTGTGCAGAATTGCCCAATTTTCAAAGCCTGAAAAGAAGGAAGTTCGTAACAACATAAGTGAGGGAAAAACTCAAGTGCTTTACTGTACTTAACTCCATTAATGTACTTAACATTAGAAAAGTAAAAGTGAAACAATAAAGAATCATGTACTAACCAAAAGTAAAAGTGAAAAAATAAAGAATCATGTACTGACCATACTATTCAGCACAGATTTTAATAATGGCAAAGGAAACATATTTTCATAATTGATTCCAACATATTGGAATTAAACAGATGAAGTATTCAGTGTAAGCCACTGAACTTTATATAGAAACTATTTAGTAGTTACTTGAGATGCAGTTTACCTAACATAATGCCCAAAAGTCACCTTGGTATAGCAAAACAAGGCAAAAGAGATTCCATTTTTGACTAAAAATGCATCAGCATAGCAGCAATTTTCAGAAGTAGTGCTTTTAACTTATTCAAGAGGTCATAGCAAAAGGGTCTGATCAATCATTTTATCCTAGATAGTCTGTGGTAGATAGCTGAAACTTATTACAGCAGGAGTGACAGTGACTGCTGTACTTAGGATGGAAACTATTATACAACCTTAACTCCTTGCTTTCACTCATACTCATTACCTTCTGAAACTTTTACTGTAAGATTGAAGTTTTCATGATTGATCTCTGCTCAACAATGATTTTTTTAAGTTATTTTATTTATTCACTGAATGTTCTCTTTTAAAATGCCTACAATGCGTGTGTTGAATTATGAGACATAAAATATAGATAGTCCCTGCTCAAGAGATCTTACAGTGGAAAACAGATGCACAGGGCAGATTAGCTGGTGTTGATCATTGCATCTCCATTAATGAGAGTAGAGTTATTTTGATGAACAGCTGAAGATCTAGCCCCAAGTAGCTAGAATGCACTGTGAAGTGCCAAAAAGAGAATAACTTGGGTTTTGAGAGATCTTATATCATCAGTTCTAAAAACTGTGGCATGTGTACCTAGGGTGACCATATAGCAAGTGTGAAAAATCAGGACGGGGGTGGGGAGTAATAGGCATCTATCTAAGAAAAAGCCCTAAATATCGGGACTGTCCCTATAAAATTGGGACATCTGGTCACCCTACATGTACCACTGGCAGTAAATGGACTGTGATCAGGTGATATTAATGTTGGTTTATATCAGTGTTTCTCAAACTGGGGTCGCTGCTTGTGTAGGTAAAGCCCCTGGTGAGCCGGGCCAGTTTGTTTACCTGCCCCAACCGCAAGTCCGGCCAATCAAGGCTCCCACTGGCCGCGGTTCGCCACTGCAGGCCAATAGGAGCTGCTGGAAGCGGCGGCCAGTAAGTCCCTCAGCCTGTGCCGCTTCCAGCAGCTCCCATTGGCCTGGAGCAGCGAACTGCGGCCAGTGGGAGCCACGATCAGCCAGATCTGCCAGGGGCTTTCCCTACACAAGTGGTGACCCCAGTTTGAGAAACACTGGTTTATATGGCTAAGAATCCTCTAATTCTATACTAATTAAGGCAGTGCACCAAGGACTTCTGAGCATTAGATGGTGTGTGCTAAATCTTAAAGTTGGAAAACCATTAGGTTATCTCATTTTATTATTGGCTTATTTCTTATATGAACATGGAAGATCTTTTTGTCCTTCAGGAAAGGGTAGTTATAGCAGGTGGTGACTTATCAGAATGAAACTGAGTTGTTCTGTTGTGTGGGAAAAGGCTCCTGCTGCTTTTGAGCACAAAGATAGGGAAAAATAAACATTTCCCATTCTGGAAATATTCTTGATGCTTTTTCTGACAGTTTTACAGCCCCAGGAGCTGAGGTTTGAATGGTGAAATTTGACATGAGGAATTAGCCTTCATGATATCTTTTTTTTTCTGCAAGGAATGACATTTGTTACTGCAAAATGGATAATTGCCAGTATGTGCAAATATAGTGTTTCCCTTGACTAAGATTGTGCAGAGATTTTGTAGGGACAACTTAATTGCCAATCTTTGAAAATTTCGCCCACAAGGTTCCTATGAATAGATTACATGTATGAATGGAAAATTAGATCCATTACAAATGAGTAAGTCTGTATTACATATAGTTTATCTTTGTGTGTGTTAATAACAATAATGACACAACTGAAGATTTTCAAGTATTTTTCAGTTAATAGCAGAACTTCACAACACCACAGTACCACACAGCAGTTTGGGACAGGAAGTATAGAATAGCATAGAAACCTGAAACAAAAGAGTGTAAAGATTTACTTAGACAAAATATAATAACTGCGTTGGCATTAGGTCAGAACATGTTGACTTCAATTCCCAATCTTTTATGAAAATTCATCTGGATGTTTAATGGCCACAAAGAGATGGAATGTTTTCAGTGCTAATTATAAGGAATGTTTGAAAGGCATTTTATCAAAACCACACTGCTGTATCTTGTTAACTTAATAGGACTTGAGTAGCACTCCTTTTTCAGTAACCAGTTTACTACAGATGTTTATGGGATGAAGTTAAAACCAGCCTTCCCACTCCACCATTCTTGGTGCCACTACCAGTAATTCACAGGAAAGAGACAAATTAGAAGCCTTTCAGCAGTAGCAGAGGCAATATTATTAAAAAACTGCCAAGCCCCTAATTTAATTATGTCTTCAGGAATGTATTATTTTCTTAGGGAAATCCAGTCACAAAGAACATCACAGAAAAACAACACAGAGCAGCTGAAGGCATCCTCCCTCCTTCCTCCTCCCCCCCCCACTCCCAGAAATACAAGAAAACGTAATTTGAATACCGGCAGGCTCTAAAAATGAGGACAATATAACTTGTTTCCAAAGTTGTATTTCCAAAGGAAGAACATATTTTTCTAGCAGTATAAGCTTAGTAGAAAACTCTTGTCAGTGTAAGTAAAATAAGAAACAAGTGTCTGAATGCAGAAAATAACAGGATCTAAACATCATGAAAACACTGATGTATAAAAATCATTTCTAACACAGGAGATGTTATGATATGGCAATTTCCTACTCCATATGGAAATACAGTGCTAGAAGACACCTAGTGGAGTTTAGCATTAACTACAAGTATGTGTGTAACTGGGAAACTGTTAAGGAGAGGCCCGTAAGTATGTGATTTCTGAATGCTCTGAGAACCAGTGCGCCCATTGATTTCAGTTGTGAGAGCTCTGTGCCTCTGGAAGTCAGGCCCATAATAAAGCTCTTGTTGATGATGAACATTGATATCCTAAAACTCTGCTGGGAAAAGAGGGTTTAGGAAGCCATTCTGCAGCCTGTAAAAATTTCTGCCAAAATATTGTTCACTTTATGCTTCTCAGGCTAACTGGTTCAGAATTAGAAATTGTCTGCTCTATGCTAGACTTAATACTTAGTATTTCAGGTTTACAATTATATAAACGTTTTATTCAATCAAAATATATTTGAGAAAATTGTAAAGCTTCTTATTCAGATGAAGCCACATAGTAACTGCTAAAATTAGCTATTTTTGAAATCTCGTATTTTGACTGACGTGTACAAACATATTATATTGTTAGCACTGTCTTACTCAAGTGGGCCCATTTTTTCAAAACTGTATGCTCATATTGTGCACATACTTTTTGTTGTTGTTTTTGCGTGTAGTTTGTAGAGATGCACAGCTTTCCCCATAGTTTGGGTTTACACTCATAATGTAGATACACACCCATGCATGCCCAAATTATGTGCACATTTGACACTATGCTCCTATTGCGTAAGGGTCACATTTGTTATTAAGGCATAGGCCTAGTTTTACATCACTTGCACACACTTTGGCACAGCCCACTTTCAAAATTTAGGTCAAAATCAATATGTTCTTAGGTCCTGGTCCAATTACCATTTTAATCAATAGGAGTCTTTTCAGCAAGTTTAATGGTGGCTTGAGTGAGCCTCTAGTTCTTAAGAAAGTTAGACATGGAAACCAAGAAAAATAAATGTGGACAGTGTCATCTAGTAGTGGTGCACATCAGGGTAGTGCAGTTTACACCCATCTCTGTCCATGGGCGTAGCTGACAAGGCAAGAGCATATCGCTGGGAAAGGGCAGGCACAGGCACTGGTCCTTCCACCCTCCATGGGTTCCACAGCTGGAATGCAACTTTATTTGTGTTTGGGGATCCACAGGGGTGAAAGCTGGTGGAGGTTCCACAGGAGATGTGCTGAATTAACCTGATCCCAGCCCAGTCCTGGCTAGATCCACCCATTTTGTGAGTCATTCTAGTCAAATCTTGGTTTCCCAGCAGAGTGGGAAGGAAAATGGCTTGTGTCATTGTGATCTCATTCATAGTAGATTTAGCACCAATGGGCCTAGATTACACCTGAGAGTGAGTTTGACTCTTGGAATTGTAAACTTTATGTATAAATTGCTCAAAATCGGGATCAATATGTCCTTTGTTTCCTTGTCATCCCCACCATGTGCATTCCCTAACACCATACACAGTGTGAGGCCTGATCTTACAGAAGTGCTTAAGCTAGAACTCCTTGTCAATAGGGAACTTTGAGGGACCATTCTGAGTTGCAATGCTTAATTTGTTAATTCTGGCTTAATTATAAAAGTGCCCTGCAAAGTTCACGTAGCGAATTTTAATGAGTAACTTGGTTCCTTTTGCAATTTATAAATGGATTTCAATGTGTGCCTCTCCATTGTGCATACAAGCATCATAAAGGAGGCAGTTTAAAATGGGAAATCTGGAGAGAACTAGTAACTCTGATTCAGTAGCACGGAGAGGATTTAATTAATTTTTCTGTTTATCCATAGATATTTAAAATAATTTCAAAAACATCCAATAAAATTAGTCAATAGTAGCTCCCCGCCCTTAAACCAAGAATAACCAGCCACAATACAGTAATAATAATGTGTTGCACTCTGATACTGTAGGGCAAGATTTGGATTAAATTCAAGATCTGTGTTTGGGTTAGTTCTGCTTAGACACATCATAGAGGTGATATGTTCGGGCCCTGTTATGGGAGAGAAGTCCTAATTGTGCACACTCTTACTCACACAAGTAGTCCCTTTGATTTCACTAGTGCTTAAGAGATTGCAGGACCAAACTCCCTGATTGTAAACTCTTCAGGGCATGTGCGTATGTCTTTATAATTTGCCTGTACAGTGCTGTGCACAGCTGTGATATGGTATTATCAGTAAAGACCTATGGCTCTTTTGAAGCCCTGCTATTGTCTGATTTCTGTGATTGTTAATTAGCCCCGGCCTTTTTAAGATAATGAGGCATCAGTGAGCAGAGTTTTCTGTCTGACTTGGTAACTGACTTTAAATGGACAAAATATTGCAACATAGTTAATACATGCATATTTCCAAATATAGACATGCAAACATCATCTTGTTTTCTGTTATATTATTCGCTCACACGGAGGTGGTTATGCCACCTCCATTTCTGGCTGCAACAGATGGGAGTTTGCTCTTCTTTGACATCCCTGGGAACTGAGTGTTCTCAGCACTTCACAGGATTGGGTCCATACAACAAAATCTAAAAAACAGGTTCTCAGGTGAAATCCTGCCCCCATAAAATTCAGTGGCAAAACTCCCATTGACTTTAGTAAGGCTGGGATTTTACCCCGTATCTCAACTTATTTACACAGTTTAAACCTCCCCTCACCCTCTCTGAGACAGCTGTCATTAGAGTACCTGAAAAATGATGCAGGGGAGATCCATATTGATTATGCATCAGTGATTTCCATAGGCCAATGCAGAGAGACATTCTTCAGGGCACTGGGGTTGCATAGGAACAGCTGTTCCACTGTGCCAGCCCAGCTCCAACTCAGGTTTTATGTGATGTGGAGGGGGCTTGATCTTGAACCTTCAATACCAGGGGCAAATCCTGCAGTCTTTACTCAGATCAGACTTCCATCAACTAAGGACTTCAAGATTTAGCCCATAGTGAATGCTTATGACTGCATGTTGTAACTGAGCGTTTTGTCTCATAGACCAGACCTTAAGGAAACCATTAAAAAAAAACAGTCTATTAAAAGAAACCTCACTAGAAAGTGGATGTCTTGTGCTTGCACTGGCAGTTTATGGTTTGGTACCTACAGTTAAAATAAAATTAAATACCTTGTTAAACTATAAGAGATTCAAAAATTAATCTACACCAGCCTACATGACACTGAGGGCTTAAGTACGTTATTGACCAAACTAACATTCATAGTCTCTCTTGTAAGAGTTATGAGGGACTTGCATCATTTTATCTTTCACACACCGTGTGCACACACAATTTTGGCTGGCTCTTTGAGCGTTAAAAAATAGGCTGATGCTTCTGCATTTATTAGTATTTTGTACACGTGAAATGAAAAGTTGTAATGCTGTAAAGGTTGCAATGTTCTGTAAAATTCTTCCATGTTGTTCAGAGGCATAATATGACTATGGCATACACATGATATGAGTAATAACCTTGCCCTCTCTTTAATATTGCATAAAGGAAAGTGTAGTGTTTCAGAGTTAAATCTAATCACATCGGTCAGCTGTGATCTTTGGAATCTGGCCTGTTAAATATTAGTGGTCAGATTGAGCTCTGTGCTGTTCTGCTTGTCTTCCCTTCTCCTGTGGAGTATTGATTTTTGTAATACATTCTACAGTAGTTCCACTAGATGGAGCAGGGTAGCAGCAATGTGGTGTAGGCTGGTCCACTAAAGCAAAATACACATGGTTTGTCAGACAGGGAATGGAAAAAAAGAGAGGAAGGAAATGGAGAGAGAAAGAGAGAGAGAGTGAAAAACAGTGGGTGTGCGAAGAAGCAAAGAGCAGAAGCGAGAAATATATAGTTTAGGCTCTTGTCAAAAAGCAAAGGAGGGAAATTCTCATAGGCAATATGTGAGAGTAAAAAAAAAACCCTGCTGTATGAAGAGGGATGTTTGATTGGATTTTTAAAGGCTGACTGCATTGTCCCAAAATATATTTTAAATGTCTCCACAATTTATTTTGCTTAGACTTCCCCCTCCTACCCCAAAGACAGATAGGGTTGGGAAATGGGGATTCCTTTATGAAGCTGTATTTTTATCCTGAGATTGTTAGTCAAGTCTGAAGCATCTTCTGCAGTGACAATTAAGATACAGATGTTTTTTAAAGCCACAGTTGGCTGCTTTCCTTTCATTCTGGCACATTTACCCAGAGCGACCTTTGCAAACTGCCATTACTTGTAGGTGTCCACTCCCCCTCCCTGCTCTGCCATTATGACAGAAAGAAGAGAGAAAAATTAATTGTTCAGTCTTAGAATATAAATAGCTACATAGTGGTGGTGGTTCCATTAGTGATAGTTAAATATCTAATGAAAATAAATATTAGTGCTCTGAGTGGTTTGGAAATTAGCATTAACTGCCAGGCTAAAACTAGATAATCAGATGAAAAGTAGTAGGCTTCCTAATATAGATTTTATCATGTTGATCATTGAATAGTACCAGGAAAATGGAGAAAAAGGAAAGTAGTAGAATAAATCAGTGTTAAAAACACTTTATAGGTAATTTTTAAATAAGCATGGTTTCCCTTGTTGGTGAATGAATCTGTAAAAAAGTAAAATTAGATAAATCAGAATGTAGAAAGTTGCAAATTGGGACATAAAAATTGAGTGTTCAATATGCAAGCATATAAATGATCATAAATTACAATATAATTTATAGCCGCTTTCTTTCCTTTCCTCATCAAAAAGCACTGCAAATACAATAGGATACTGATCAAAGCTCACTGAAGTCAATCAGATTCTTTCCATTGACTTTGTGGGATTTGGATCAGGACCTGCACATCTGACCTGCATCTTCTGAAGTCATTGCAACACTCCCATTGACTTCAGTGGATGCAGGTTTGCGCTCTATAAAGAGTGAGTCCTGTGTGGCCCTGCTTTCTGTTGCTGCTGGTATTTTCATATATTTACATATTCATAAATTCTAAGACTAAAAGGGACCATTATGTTCATCTGCTCTGACCTTCTGCATAACACAGGGCATAGAATTTCACCCACATATTCCTGCGTCAAGCCATAGTTTCTGGCTGACCTAAAGAATCTCTTGTAGAAAGACATCCAGGCTTGATTCAAAGACTTCAGGTGATGGAGAGTCCACAACAAACCTAGGTAAATTGTTCCACTAGTTAATTACCTTCACAGTTAAGTGTTCACCTTCTTTTCTATATGAATGTATTTAGCTTCAGCTCTCAGCCACTGAATCTTGTTTATGCCTGAAAAACTGGAACAGCCGATGCAGGCATTTGAGGAGCGCTGTGACCTCAGAGAGAATGACAATGTGGAGAAAGCCTGTTTTTTACCTGAAACCAAGAGGCAGAAGAGGGAATAACAGACACTTACATTACAGAGCTGAGAATTCTGGCAGCCACATGGAACTTTGGAGATGTGAAAGATTCACTAATTAAAGACAGGATTATTTGGGGGGGACGTGATTCCAGCTTATAGGAGAGATTGTTGAGAGAAACGGACCTAACACAGGGGATGTGCCTCCAAATACCAATGGTATCTGAACTGTCCGGGCCATGGATCAAAACAGTGACAGCCATGAGTGCAGATCTAATGCATAGGATCAAGTTAAAGGACCCCAGAAAGCAAGACAGAAACAGGCTGACAAAGAATGCAGGCATTATGGTCCCGTGTAAACACTGTGGAAAGCAGCACAAAAGACAGAAAGAAAATGCCCATCCTGTAGGCAACAGTGTAAGAGGTGTAGACAACAGAATCACTTTGTGCCCTGCTGCAGCTACCTTAGGGCACAAAAGAAAACCAGCAGTACATACAGTGATTGAGGCCATAAAGACTTCCAGTGTGACTTCAGCAGACTGAAATAATCTCAGTATACGTGCACTGCAGAAGAAGGCTGTCAGCCATTCAGCTGCCATATTTGCAGCTATGTTATTAGAGCAATGACCAATTTGATTCTAGGTTAACTGTGGAGCCAGCTGCAATCTAATCCTAGCCCCACTGATAAGCAACAATAACAGACTGGCGAAATGTGACCAGTTGTACAATAAAACCATTCTGAGTGGGCAAATGCAGGCTGTCAGTAAGAAACCCACAAAATAAGAGAGACTATTGCATAAAGTTTATAGTAGCTAATACATAGGAATACCACTGACTGCTGGGCAGCAGAGCAGTATAAGCCATGGATCTGATCTCCGTACACCTGTCATAAACAGATGGTTAGGGGTTAATGTCTCTTTTACCTGTAAAGGGTTAAGAAGCTCAGTGAACCTGGCTGACACCTGCCCAGAGGACCAATAGGGGGACAAGATACTTTCAAATCTTGGTGGAGGGAAGTCTTTGTTTGTGCTGTTTGTTTTGTTCATTGTTCGCTCTTGGGGCTAAGAGGGACCAGACGTGCACCCAGGTTTTCTCCAATCTTTCTGAATCAGTCTCTCATGTTTCAAAATAGTAAGTACTACCTAGAAAAGGCAGATTAGTCCTATGTTTGTTTTCTTAACTTGTAAATGTGTATTTTGCTGGAAGGATTTTTACCTCTGTTTGCTGTAACTTTGAATCTCAGGCTGGGGGGGAGGGAGGAAGTCCCTCTAGTCTATATGAATCTGAATACCCTGTAAGCATTTTACACCCTGATTTTACAGAGATAATTTTTACTTTTTCTTTCTTTTATTAACAACTTTCTTTTTTTAAGAACCTGATTGATTTTTTCCCTTGTTTTAAGACCCAGGAGATTGGGTCTGAACTCACCAGGGATTGGTGGGGGGAAATTTGCGAGGGAAGGTTAATTCCTCTTTGTTTTAAGATCCAAGGAGTTTGGATCAGTGTAGCCTCTCAGGGTAACCAAGGGAGGGGGAAAGGAGGGAGAATGGTTTATTTCTCCTTGTTTTAAGACCCAAGGGGTTTGGGTCTTGGGTTCCCCAGTGTTGCCGACAGATAACTGGCTGAGGCCAACCAACAGCAGGGGGGTCCGTCGCCTGTTGTGCCGCGCCAATAAACACACCAGGGTGGAGAAGCAAACCAAGTTTATTTGAGATCTCAAAGCGGTGCAGGGAGAATGACTCAGATCAAGCACATCTAAAACAAGCAGTCCGTTTCTTTATATCCATGAGAACTTTTCTCACTGACTAGCAATCCCGTTTCCCCTCCCTCTTCTGTCCAGCTGCAGCATTCTCTTCTCACACATTTCTCTGTTTTTCCCCCTCCTTCTCCCCCTTTCTACTGCAGAGACATGTATGCTGTATCTAAAAGTGGCCTTGAAACTTGCTTTAGCCTAGCTTCAATGTATTACAGCAGAGAACTGGCTGTTACAACCAAAAGCTAACTGCTAACATTACATTTTTGCAACTATTAGTACATTAGGTTACACAAAGTGTTGAACATGGAGGAACATTGGTTCATTGAGGCCTACAACAGGAGGGCTTCATTGACACTTGTGGTCTACCCCCTTTCCGAGTTACCTAGGATTATGCCAGAGTGACACCAACACCAGGGAAGGTTTTGGGGGAACAGAAAGTGTGCCAAACACTATATTTTGGCTGGTGGCAGCGTTATCAGATCTAAGCTAGGAATTAATCTTAGAAGGGTCCATGCAGGTCCCCCCTTTTTGGACGCTATAGTTCAAAGTGGGGGAAAGAACCTTGACAACACCAGAAAATTTTCAACTTGAGAGAGGAGGGAGAACAGTCACTGTGAGCTCTATCCAGCATTGTAACAGAATATAAGTACATATTTCAAGGAGACAGCCACCCAAAGGGAAAGCTGAAGTTAGGAATAGATTGCAATATGCAGTCCATGAGACTACCAATTCCATTAGCCCTAAGGGAGCCAGTGAAGAAGGAACCAACCAGCAAGCTTACAAAGCCTACAAAGAAAATTAGCAGGCTAGTAGTGGTGAGGAAACTTTCAAGTAAACTGAGGATCTGTGTTGACCGAAAGGTATTGGACAGAGCATTGAAAAACAAAGTCACTGCCCATTACCAGCAACTGAGGAAATACTACCTGACTTATCCATGGCAGTTTGTGTTGTCAAGAATGGATTTTGGCATATTAAACTAAATGAGTCATCCAGCCACCTAACAGCCTTTGCCACACCATTTGGCAGGTACTGCTGGGCATGAATGCCTATGAGCATCAGCCCAGGCCCAATGGTTTTCCAGTGTAAATTGATCCAGGCATTAGAGCAGTGGTGGGCAACCTGTGTCCTGCAGGGCGCATGCACCTGCCAGGGTAATCTACTGGTGGGCTGCCAGACAATTTGTTTACATTTGCCTGGCTGCCTGCAGCTCCTAGTGGCTACGGTTCGCCATTCTCAGCCAATGGGAGCTGCAGGAAGCAGTGGCCCTGCCCGCGTCGCTTCCCACAGCTCCCATTTGCCGGCAATGGAGAACCACAGCTACTGGGAGCTGTGGGCAGCTGTACAAATGTAAACAAACGGTCTGGTGGCTCACCAACAGATTACCCTGATGGACTGCATGCGGCCTGTGGGCTGCAGGTTGCCCGCCACTGCATAAGAAGAACTCTCAGGCATAAAGATGGTGAAGATGAGATTCTTATTGTAGAAAGAAATGACAAGGAAGATACAATCCACGAGCTCTGAAGGTCTTTGTCAGACTCTGAGAAACTGAGAGTCATAAAGGAAATGCCCAGATCAAAGGATATGAAGGCAGTCTAGCGTCTTACAGGGATGACTAGCAATGTATAGGGATAGCCAACTATCTTTCCAGATTCTGTGCACACCTATTAGAAACCTATGAATCTGTGAGACAGTTAACAGACAATGGTGCAGAGTTGGAATGGTCAGAGAACCAGGAACAGGAATTTGAAAGTATAAAGAAAATCTTAAGTGAGGCACCAGTCCTAAAATACTGCAACCCTGCAGAGCTGCTAGAATGTCAGTGTAATGCCTCCGAATGAGGCCTGTGGTATTTGCTCGTAGAACCCTGATGGGCACAGAAAAGGGATGTGCTTGGATAGAAAAGGAGCTACTGACTGTGCTCTTCGGAATGGAATGATTCCATCTGTTCACCTTTGGGCACAAGGTGACTCAGCAGTCTGATTGCAAGCCATTAGAAAGCACCATGAAGAAGCCAGTGTCGATTGCACCCAAGTGATTACAGTGCATGCTAGTGAGACTCCAGCACTAGGAAGTTAGGATAAGGTGTTGCCCAGGAAAGTCAGTACTGGTGCTAGATACGCTGAGCATGGCATACCTTTCAGAGTAAACAGTTAATTCTGCTAGACAGGAGATAGAGTTTAACTACATGCCTTTGCATCTCGGATAGGAGGCTCATGGCAATGCAACAAAGCATTAGCCTGGATGAGATGCTACTGGCCCTAAAACCTTTCAGACGCCAGGGTTGGCCAGATCATAAGAGCAAGTGCCACCGGTGGTTACACCCATTTCCAGATGAGAGATGAACTGTGCGTGCAAAATGGGATTTTGTATAAATTGAGCAGCAGTATTCCCAGTAGATTTCAGAGCTAACACTGCAAGATGGACATACACTTCACACATGGGGGTAGAGGCATGCCTGAGACTAGCCAGGGAGCGTTTGTGCTGGCCAATCAACATTTGAAGCATCCCAAAATAAAGACCACTTTTGAATATTTGGGCAAAGCCACAGAGCATGCCAGTGACAGAACCCATGACTCCTGACTGTCAGTTCCCAGCTATCGAGCCTTATCATCTGAAGGCCAGGGATATCAGTGAGATCCATCCAATTGACTATAATGGGCTCTGGATCAAGTCCATAACGATTAGCGCACATTAGACACCCTGTGAAAGTATATCAGCAGCAGTGAGCAAGAGATGAAACCGAATAACAGATCGGTGTAGTCTGATAAATAAAATACACAGCAAACATATAACTGTCTATTTTCCATTTGACAAACTCCTGGACATGTAATTTTTTTCTGTTGTATGTATCTAAACCAAACAGCAAATTTAAAAGTGAACAAAAGGTTTTCCACACTGCTGAACCTTGAAAAATGCTTTATTCTTGATTTCCTATTGTGAATTCATTAGCCGAGAAGATTGTTTAGGTTTGGAAAGCTGTGACACGGTGTAGAGAATTTGTTTTCATTTCTTTTTTCCTTTTCTTAAACTTACTGTGAAAATTATGCAAAGAATGTTTTGCTTAGAGTTATGGCACTGCCAGCATCATTTAACTTCTTGCACTTAATTTACCTTATTAACATTTTTATTAGGTATCATTATCCTTTACATACAGCACATAGTTGTAAGGCTATTCATTTTTGGCAAAACATCTGTTTACTGACCAGGGATTTCAACATGTTTTCATTTTGATACCATGCTAGCTGAATAGTTAACCTTTTCAGATATGCAAGTACATGTTCAGTTGGCAAAGGTATCACATAATCTATGACACTAGTTTCTCCCATTTTCAAGATCACATTTCTACAGTCTGACCAGATGAGATGCTAGAAAGAAAAATGGTGTGTAGACCACAGAACCAGTATTTGATTTCAAGCCTTGATGCACCAATACTCCACTGGGAAATGATCTTGATAGGATGGTGTTCTGCAATCTTTCCCGAGACAGCATGGGAGCTGTAAATTGTCATAACTGAGGTTTGCTACTGAAAATGGGTGGGTAAATTTTAGTGTGCATTTATATTGAGTAGGACACTGTTTGAAGGTCATTGGTGCAGATGAATTGGCTTTTCTGTAGTGATACTGTAGATTGTCCTGTGAAAATTGTACAAACACATTGGCTTGACGCATATACTTGGTATAAAAATGCAACATTTGTATCCAGCTATTTAAAATGAATTCCCTTATGAAATGAAAGTGCAGGACATAAAATGCTTCTGCATTCTTTTGTAGAGCGTTTTTTTCAGTAAGAACAATACGTATTTACTGAAGTTAATGGTATTAGAACATTATGACTGTGTGACTGATTACTTCTCCTAAGCTATTAGGAATTGAAGGTCATGCTATATGTCTTTCAATAAGTATTTTTCCCTCAATTTTCAACAAGGTCTTGGATGTGACCTGTGAACTTAATGTTGTTAGGTATTAATGATCTCCATACTAGAAATATTTGAGCATACAAAAGTTTCCTCTTTTTTTTTCCCCCGCAGAGTAACTAAAGTTCCATTCTTTGTCAAAGTGAAACTCAATTTGCAGTAATTATAATTCTTAAATCTGATTTATTTGCACTAAGTAGCTATATCAGTTTCTCAAACAAGTAAATGCAGTAGGATACATTAATATTTAAATATCGACACTGTTTCCTCTATCATCTTTGACAAAAATCCCACACTCACTTTGCTTGTAGAATCATTGCAAAAATGGTCATTGTGAGAAATGGTGTAGGCATTTGGATGTATATTCAAATATAAAGGTTTTGATCCAGTGCGGTCTATATTATCATGAAAAATACTTTAGGATCCTCTAATTTACTACCTTTCTTTTTAATTTAACACATACCTCTATACTAATTAAAATAATTTGTTCTCTACCTTGTTTGCAAATGTCGGTATTATAGTTTATTTAGATTATAGTAATGCCAAGAGACCAACTGAGATTGGGACTCCATTATCCATGGTTCAAACAGAGTGTAACACAGTCCCCGTCCTGACTTGCTTATAGTCTCAACAAGACAGACAAAGCATTGTGGGAAAGTGTTGTTAAATAACAAGCACAGTGAAAAAAATGCTGGTCCACCATCTGCATTTTAGTTCCACATTTTCTTTTTTTTTGCTTTTGATATCTTTCTTTTGGGTTGAGATGAAGGGGCTGCAGGAGAGGGACTAAATAGAAAGGGAAAGGAGGCAGTGGAGGTGGAGAAGTGAGAGAAAGCAGGCATGGAGAATGGGTAGAGTGAGGTTGAGAACAAGTGACTGTGTTGAAGTAAACAGCCAAGTCAGGAAAGGGAAAGAATGCCCAGAGGGAACAATTATTCCCTCTAGTATTACCTACTATTAAAATAGGATGGTGAATGACTCAATCCATTTTTAACCCATTTTATCTGGGCTGCTGTAAAGCTTTGTAAAGCACCCCAATGAACTGTCAGGAATATGTTTCCCAGACCACGGGTGTTAAATTATGGCATCCCTACTCAATGTGGTGTTCAGAGTAAACAAATGTATCTGAACCTCAATTAGCTAGGTAGATAGTTCTTCCTTACCTTCTGTACCCCTCAGAGTGTGCAATGGATGCCTATACTGTATATCTTAATTTTAATATGATCCTCTGAATTTTCTCCCTCTTATGAGTAATTCTGGTATGAGAGATGTAATCTTCCACTTCTGTATGGGTATCTTTCACTGCAACCTTAAGATAGAAAAATGAGATTCAGTTTCCAGAGTTAATTTACCCTAAATCACCCTTTGTTTAGACACAGGATACATATTTCCCCCAGGATTATAGATTCATAGATTCATAGACTCTAGGACTGGAAGGGACCTCGAGAGGTCATTGAGTACAGTCCCCTGCCCTCATGGCAGGACCAAATACTGTCTAGACCATCCCTAATAGACATTTATCTAACCTACACTTAAATATCTCCAGAGATGGAGATTCCACAACTTCCCTAGGCAATCTATTCCAGTGTTTAACTACCCTGACAGTTAGGAACTTTTTCCTAATGTCCAACCTAAATCTCCCTTGCTGCAGTTTAAGCCCATTGCTTCTTGTTCTATCATTGGAGGCTAAGGTGAATAAGTTTTCTCCCTCCTCCTGATGACACCCTTTTAGATACCTGAAAACTACTATCATGTCCCCTCTCAGTCTTCTCTTTTCCAAACTAAACAAACCCAATTCCTTCAGCCTTCCTTCATAGGTCATGTTCTCAAGACCTTTAATCATTCTCGTTGCTCTTCTCTGGACCCTCTCCAGTTTCTTCACATCTTTCTTGAAATGCGGTGCCCAGAACTGGACACAATACTCCAGTTGAGGCCTAACCACGCAGAGTAAAGCGGAAGAATGACTTCTCGTGTCTTGTTTACAACACACCTGTTGATGCATCCCAGAATTACATTTGCTTTTTTTGCAACAGTATCACACTGTTGACTCATATTAACCTTGTGGTCCACTATGACCTCTAGATCTCTTTCTGCCATACTCCTTCCTAGACAGTCTTCTCCCATTCTGTATGTGTGAAACTGATTGTTCCTTCCTAAGTGGAGCATTTTGCATTTATCTTTATTGAACTTCATCCTGTTTACCTCAGACCATTTCTCCAATTTGTCCAGATCGTTTTGAATTTTGACCCTGTGCTCCAAAGCAGTTGCAATCCCTCCCAGTTTGGTATCATCCGCAAACTTAATAGGCATACTTTCTATGCCAACATCTAAATCGTTGATGAAGATATTGAACAGAGCCGGTCCCAAAACAGACCCCTGCGGAACCCCACTTGTTATACCTTTCCAGCAGGATTGGGAGCCATTAATAACTACTCTCTGAGTACGGTTATCCAGCCAGTTATGCACCCACCTTATTAGGGTGGGTGTACTAAATTGTACTTTCCTAGTTTATCTATAAGAATATCATGCGAGACCGTATCAAATGCCTTACTATAGTCTAGGTATATCACATCCACCGCTTCTCCCTTATCCACAAGGCTCGTTATCCTATCAAAGAATGCTATCAGATTAGTTTGACATGATTTGTTCTTTACAAATCCATGCTGGCTATTCCCTATCACCTTACCACCCTCCAAGTGTTTTCAGATGATTTCTTTAATTATCTGCTCCATTATCTTCCCTGGCACAGAAGTTAAACTAACTGGTCTGTAGTTTCCTGGGTTGTTTTTATTTCCCTTTTTATAGATGGGCACTATATTTGCCCCCTTCCAGTCTTCTGGAATCTCCCCCGTCTCCCATGATTTCCCAAAGATAATAGCTAGAGGCCCAGATACCTGCTCTATTAACTCCTTGAGTATTCTAGGATGCATTTCATCAGGCCCTGGTGACTTGCAGGCCTCTAACTTTGCTCAGTGATTTTTTACTTGCTCTTTTATACCGCATCTGGTTATCACCCTCCTCTACTGCTTAAAATTAGAGATTTGTTCATCCTAAATCAATGATTTCTAACTGGTGCAAAATCAATAATCCCTATGGTGATTGGTCCCACACAGACATAAATGGGAAAAAGATATCCAGCTCTGAGGTTTCAGGGTGTTTTAGATTAATTAAATCCATTTATATTTTTGCTGAAATACCTGAACTGAGATTCTTGTATCATCTGGAGCTTTTATTTGTCCTGTTGTGTTGTATCAACCAGGCAAGGTACTAACAAACTTCAGCAGGACTTTATTTTTGAAGCAGAAAACTCTTTACCAAGCTGCTACTGCACCCTCTGTAACTCTCACTCTGCCTTTTCAACTCCTCCCCCCTCCTTCCTGTCCTTTCAGACTCCCAACAGCCAGTGCTCCCAGTTCTAATCATTACAAGCAACATCTAAACACCACATCTAAATTGAGAGTTCTGGACTTCAGAATGAGTCAATTTGTAAAAATATAAGAATTTGTGTTATTGTTGACTGTGCTTGATCATCAGACTATTGGATTCAGGTTTGTGGCATTCATACATGTAACATTGAGGTAGGAGGCCCGAGATGAAGGAAAAATATGGGCCTTCCCTCAATCTGTAGAGAGAGCTGAATCCTCTCCCAGTAGTTTTGCCCCCTCACTATGTCCACACCCTCATCTTCATAAAACTCGCTGCTTGTGGACAGAACAATGGTGGCACAGAGTATACTGCTCCAGGAGGTGTGAACCCCACAGGGCCCACTCATGCACTCACATTCCACCATGTTTTGCTTGGGAAAGGGGATTTTGAAAACTCTTCCAGTCCCCAGTAAGAATTGTCTGCTGAGGTGCTGCAGCCCCAAAAGCCCGAGTCATACCTGTTTATGCTGATGAGAGAGAACTTCCAATGACTGTCAATAATGCAAAAAACCAAACAAAACCACCACCACCACCACCCAAAAAAACAACCCTCCAAAAAACCATAGAAGGCCACAGATTCAGTGTCTCAGACCCTAGGCCTGTTCTTCCCAGTAACTAAACTGGCCTTGAAAACTGCCACATGAATCCTTCTGCTCGTATAACTTTCCTCATGGGTAATGTAATAATTTGCAGATCTGCCCATTATTTTCTTTGATGCTCTGTCAAGACAGCATTAATACACCCTGATGACAGTTCCTTTCCCTTTATACTGGATCTGTGATCATCCGCATTTTTTGATATATTGTATGTCCTTGAAATTCCCTACCCATCTACACTGGAAGGCAGCTTGCAAACTCTCCTTAGTGTTTAGGACCATAACAGCCATCTTTTTGCCAGAGGAAATCTTTAAGGCCGATTAGTTGCTTCTTGGAAGAAAAGGATCTAGAATTTCAACCCTTGGTAGCATGCTTACTGAGCGTGCGTGGAGTATATGTGAGTGTGGCAACGTTATTGACAAAATGTAACATTAAAACATCATAAGCAGCATAGGAATGAAATGTCATGAAGCCTTTTCACCTGCTTGAATGTTGGTTTATCAATCAAAAGAATAATTTTACTCTTTAAACATAAAACATGTTACTTAATAAGAAGTAAAGTTATTTAGGTTATTAAATCTGTATAAATAGTAATAAAGTATCAATGATGACAGAGAATAACTTGCCTATTGGCCTTATGAGTGTGGCATTAGATTGTACTCCTTAGCCTCTTGATATATCTAGTTTTAATAAAAGCAATTGACCAGATCCTTTAGTTACACCTTGGTTTGCACTGTGGCTGGGTAGTATACACACAGCCAGGAGTATGGCTATAGCTGTGTGTCTGCTTTCAAATCATATTCACAAAAGGACAAATCCTTCCTCTGTAGGTGTGAAAGATCGCAGCCACGTTGGAACAGGTGTGCAGGATATTGACTCTGCTCTGTGCTTTAAGGGGGCTTCCTGCTTTCCAGTTTTAATGGGGGGGCGGGTTGTGTAGGGATGGAGTCATTGGATTTTATGTAGATCAATTGTGCATTTGCCTTCCTAGAACCTCTGCCACATATTGACTTAAAGGAGAGAATTCCTTCCTCACGGAATTTAGCTGTCTCATAGTAGTGAGGTAGAGAGGCTGTTGGGGAGAGTTTTACATTTCTAATTTAAAATAAAAACCCCTCTGTAATGTGAGAGATTATTTTGCCAAGATCTGGCCAGTCACTACAGTATCCAGTGAGCACAAACAAGAGGAGGAGCCACAAAGGTGCAGGTTGTGGCTCCCTGAATCTGCAGCAAGTGAAGATTAGGACACATTCCCTTCCTGGCTTGGACACAAACTTTGGGAGCTGCAGGATGTATAGAAGGTGGAGCATTGGCCAGAATGGGCCTCTCCCTAACATGGAGAATCCCAAGATGGGTAATCCAGCTCTGCTTCTTTTGTTTGTTTATTTGTTTGTTCCATTTTTATCACAAGATGGATAGTGAGAAGGGGCAGCATCAAAGTTGGGAACAAGGCCCCAAATATTGGTTCTATCCATTTCCCCTGCCCTTTGCTGTTGATCTCTTAGAGTGCAAGCTCTCGAGGCTTTATGCCTTCCTTGTTACAAGTATAGCACCTAGCACATCATGGACAGCACTGGAAACAAATAAGAAACAATAACACTGATAACTGAGGCTATGCATTAGGATATAGATTTAGCCTGTAAGTCTTTCCCCAAATGTAGTGAGTGGATTAATGTAATTCATGAGTTTGAGTTTCACATGGGTGCTTTGGGTATGCTGTTGTATACTGCTTTCTAGCACTAATTGACTCCTAAATGATCACCAAACATACCCTGCAGCTAATTATGCAACACTGATTACTTTTTTCCTGATTGTTCTAATTATTTTGTTTATTGTGGAAGTTAGATTAATGTGCAACCAGTATGTGAGTTTAATTGGGAAAAAAAGGGATTCACAGTTAAAATTCCAAAAATTCAAGTAATCAAAAGTGAGGGTTGCTTCATTAAATCAGCATTGTTATATGCCCTGATTATTTTATCATGTACATTTATACAACATATGGAATAATCTACCAAACTACACAGAACCCAGGGAAACGGGAATCAAGAACATATGTGTAACGTATTCAAGTTAATGTGGGAATTACAAACTTAATGTCTGCATTTTCTGATATTTTTTGTCATTTTTTTAACTGCATCACCTTAAATCTAAATTAACAGAATTGTGCATAGCAATTCTCTTTTGTGATAATAATGTGAACATGTAAGTGTTTCCAGCTTGCTTTTGAAAGCCATACTTCATTGAAATGAGTGAGATTTTGGGAAAAAAAGAGTTGTCGCCTTTCTTTGATTGGGGGGCAATGTGCTGTCAATTATTAAAGAAAAGCTTAGAATCTACAGAATATTTTAGATGCAACAGAAATTGTAGCGTTCCTCAAGTAGCAGGATCCACAGTTCCCCTCCATGCCCATGATTTTCTCTTGTCCCTGAAGCTAAGACTATTGTTTTCAGAGGAGTTTGCTATGTGCATCTCAGCAAAGCACTTACAATCTCCTTCCTGCAAGTTGTGCCATCAGCAGTCTGATTTCAGCCCTCTTTGCTGTAGCCATGTTTTTAAAATAAAGTTGTGTTTATTTTTTCCCCTTTTGACATTGGAAAATTGTACATATATGTTTTCGTGTACTCAAAATAACCTTTGCATGCAAGCCAAGTGCAGAAGAGTTCATCCCAAAAGATGAATGTTACAGAAAGTGGTGAGCATATTGAAATGGGGATTGTAATAGATACCATTTTGCAACCTCAAATATAGGATGCACTGGTAGCCCCCCTCTCCATAATATTGTGAAATATGTTTGGTCCATATTTATACCACACAGTCCTGCTGAGACACTGCAAGGAGCCAGTTGTTCCATTGCTCATGGAGAAAAACTTTCTTCCTTGCTCATAATGAAGGAAAATCATTCACACAAGAAGCAGCAATTTATACTTATTCTCTCAATAGTAGGGATTCTTTCAAGAACTTATCTCATCATAAATTCTGTCACAGGAGATATCTTAAAGATGATACCTGTCTTTAAATCTTCAGTTGGGATCCTCTCTTTCCCTACCATTGGGGTGAAAGTAACTGAGGACATTTACCCCTCATGAGGTGAAATATTTCTCATTAACCTACTCTCTGCACCAATAATATTATAATTTTCCAGGTCTGCTTGAATTCATTTAATTGTGAATTTCCAGTGAATTTGCTGTTTCTCCCTTGATGTTGCTGTACATGTCAAATGAACAATGAGGAGTCCAGTGGCACCTTAAAGACTAATGATTATCTGTTAGTCTGTAAGGTGCCATCGGACTCCTCGCCTTTTTGTGGATACAGAGTAACACGGCTACCCCTTTGATACATGTCAAATGAGTAACCTGTAGACATGGTATACGGTCTTGGTTTTTTGATTGTCAGTGAGTGGTGGTGTTGTTGTTTTGTTTTTACGTTGGAACAGAGCACCAGGAAATAAGTGTTGTAAAACATTTTCTCCTTTTAAATAAACCAGTAAATGTGTAAAGCAAGCAGATCAAACCCCAGCAAAAAAAGTTTAAACTTGACCTAGAGGTAAATTAGAACCGCTTATTGAAATACTGCTTTATTTTTTGTTCACCAAAGTAAATTGGATAAAGGAGAGTAATTACGACCAGTTCTGTGGTGTTACATAATTGATAGAAATTGTATAAATCAGATATATAGAGCTCATAGAATTTTGGCTTGTTTATTTATACCCAGATATGTGGTTTGCATGGTACTACTGTATGAAAGTCAGCAAACTTGGGCTCCAGCAGGTTATCAAGATAGGGAGTTCCACTGCTTATGCCCAAATTAATTTGTTAGTCTCTAAGGTGCCAAAAGGACACCTTCTTGTTGTTACTGCTGAGAACATTATACTGAAATTTGGTGTGTGAAAAAAAGTGAGGTTGGCTCAGAATATGTCCTTTCTTAGGCCCGTGGAACTGGAACAGCAGATACAGAATAACCAATGTCGCTAATATCCACAAGGAATTGCTTTCATATTTAAAAGTAAAAGAAATTAATTACCATCTTATCATCACCTAACTTTATAGAAAAACTGGAAATGATTGTGCCCCTGATTCAGCAAAACACTTGAAGCATGTGAGGCAGGCTTTAAACTTGGTTTCAGTGGTGGGCAGGAGACAAAAGTGAGCCCAAAACATGGGGACCTGCATGAAGGGACAGAATCTGGGAGGAACATGGACAATCACAGCAAGGACAAAGGGGAGATGAGGGAATTTAGAGGGGAAAATCTAATGAACATCCTAATGTCTGTATACTAATGCAAGAAGTATGGAAAATAAACAGCAAGAACTAGAAATACTAGTGAATAATCACAATTATGGCATAGTTGGAGTCACAGAAACTTGGTGGGATAATTCACATGCCTGGAATATTGGTATAGAAATGCACAGCTTATTCAGGAAGGACAGGCAGGGAAAGTGAAGGGGGTGTTGCCTTGTGTATTAAAGATGGATACATTTATACTGAGGTTGCGACAGAAGTGAGAGACAGACCTGTTGAAAGCTGAGTAAGGATAAAAAGGATAAGAAACCAGGGCGATGTCATGGTAGGTGTTTACCATAGACCACTAAATAGGAAGAAGAAATGGATGAAGGATTTTTTTTAAACAACTAACAAATTAATAAAAAAAACCACAGGACTTGTTAGTGAAGGGAGACTTCAATTACTCAGAGGTCTGTTGGGAAAATAACACAGCAAAGCACAGATTATCCAACAAGTTCTTGGAATACTTTGGAGACAACTTCTTATAGAAGGTGGAGAAAGTGACTAGAGGAGAGGCTTGATTTGATTCTTACAACTAGGGATGAACTGGTTGAGAATTTGAAGGTGGAAGGCAGCTTGGTTGAAAGTGATCATGAAATGATAGAGTTGATGATTCTCAGGATTAGTAGGAGGGAAAACAGCAGAATAAAGACAATGGACTTTAAGAAGGTGGATTTCAGCAAACTCAGAAAATTGGTAGGTAAGTTCCTGTGGGAAGCAAGTCTAAGGGAAAACACAGTTCAGGAGAATTGGCAGTTTTTTTAAAGAGACATTATTAAGGGCACAAGACAAACTATCCCAATGCGTAGGAAAGATAGGAAGTATGGTAAGAGGCCTTCCTAGCTTAACCAGAAGATCTTAAATGACTTGAAATTCAAAAAAGAGTCAGAGTGGAAAGTAGGTCAAATTACAAAAAAGGTGAATATAAAAAAAAACCAAGCATTAGGGTAATGAGAGAGCATTTTACAAATATGTCGGAATAAAAAGGAAGAGCAAGGACCGTGTAAGCCCTCTACTCAATCAGGAGAGAAAGACAAAAACCGAAAATGCAGCAATGACTGAAATGCTAAATGCCTTTTTTGTTTCAATTTTTGTCAAAACAGTTAGCAATGACTGGATGACTACCATAGTGAACATCAGTGTAAATGAGGTTAAATCTGACACTAAAATAGGGAGGGAAAACAAGAATTACTTAGACAAGTTATATATCTTCAAGTACAACTATAGAACCTATCTATAAAAAAGGGAATAAGGACAACCCAGAGGATTATAGATTATAGAACAGACAACTGAAGTTCGGTGCTGGGAAAGATAATGGAATAAATAATAAAACAGTCAGTTTGTAAACATGTAGAAGAAAATAAGGTGATACATAACAGTCAGCATGGATTTGTCAAGAACAAATCATGTCAAAATAACCTAATGTCCTTTTTGGCAGGTAACAAGCCTTGTGGATAGGGGAGGGAGCAGTAGATATGATATATCTTGATTTTAGTAAGACTTTTGATACAGTTTCACTTGACCTTCTCATAAGTAAACTAGAGAAATACAACCTAGATGAATCTACTATAAGGTGGGTGCACAACTGGTTGGAAAACCGTACTCAGACAGTAGTTATCAGCTGTTGCCAGTCAAGCTGGAAGGACATATTGAGTGGGGTCCCACAGCGATCTGTCATGGGTCCAGTTCTGCTCAACATCTTCATAAATGATTTGGATAATGACAGAGAGAGTACACATGTAAAGGTTGTGGACAATACCAAGCTGGGAGGGGTTGCAAGTGCTTTGGAGGACAGGATTAGAATTCAAATGATCTGGACACACTGTAGAAATGGTCTAAAATAAATAGGATGACATTCAATGTGGACAAATGCAAAGTACTACATATAGAAAGTAATATTCAGTTACACAAATATAAAATGGGAAATGACTGCCTGGGAGGGGGTGCTGCAGAAAAGAATCTGGGGGTTATAATGGATCACAAACTACATATGAGTCAACGGTGTAACTGTTGCAAAGAGAGCGAACATCATTTTTAAATGTATTAGCAGGAATATTGTAAGCAAGATATGAGAAGTAATCTGCACTTCAACACTGATAAGGCCTGAATTGGAAAGATGTGGATAAATTGGAGAAAGT
Organism: Gopherus evgoodei; assembly: GCF_007399415.2. Taxonomy (NCBI): domain Eukaryota; kingdom Metazoa; phylum Chordata; order Testudines; family Testudinidae; genus Gopherus; species Gopherus evgoodei. The sequence continues at coordinate 10,231,517 of NC_044326.1, forward strand.
CCATAGGAGAGCAACAAAAATGATTAAAAGGCTAGAAAACCTATGACCTATGAGGAAAGATTTAAAAAACTGGGTTTGTTTAGTGTGGAGAAAAGAAGACCAAGAGGGTGTATGATAGTCTTCAGGTATGTAAAAGATTAGTATAAAGAGGAGGGTGATAAATTGTTCTCTATAACCACTGAGGACAGAACAATAAGTATTGGGCTTTAGGTTAGACATTAGGAAAAACGTCGTAGCTGTCAGCGTACTTAAGCACTGGTACAAATTATCTAGAGAGGTTGTGGAATCTCTGTCATTGGAGGTTTTTCAAAAACAGGTTAGGCAAACAGTTTTCAGGGATGGTCTAGATAGTATTTAGTCCTGCCTCAGATTGGACCAGGTGACCAATCCTCAATTTCTATGATTCTAAGTGGTTATACCATTTAGGCCACGGAAGCTTGTGCCCAAATAAATGTGTTAGTCTCTAAGGTGCCACAGGGACTCCTCGTTTTTGCAGATACAGATTAACACTGCTACCACTCTGAAAAATGGGAAATAAGTGCATGCTTAAAGTTAAACACATCTCAGTACTTTGCATTTAGTCAGGTTCCTAGGGACCCTCCTTTTGTTCTGCCCAATCTTGGCTACTTTGATATTTTCTCTAAAATGGCTGATGAGTGAGCGGTCCTTTCAATCAGGTTCCAAGTATCATCTGGTGACTCTTGTGGGTGACTTCAAGTCCTCATCAGGTGATCTATTTTTGGTTTCAAACCTACTTTGCAGAGATGGTTCTTCTGAGCAATAGACATCTCATTGGCCCAGGGAGTTTGTTTGTTTGAAAGACCAACTAGTATTGATTGTTCTCCATCGTTAGCCCTTTGCTAGGTGCAATAATTTCTCCTGACATTTCTTGGAAGTTTTCAGCAGAAGATGAAGGGCAAAAGGCAAAAGTGTAGGCAAAGTACAGACTTAGATGGAAAATGGTGCTCACAAAGGAAAATGGAGTTTAATGATTGATATAGATATATGCAGATATATACTAAACTGTCACATCAGTCATTTGGAGGAAAATTCCCTGATTTTAGATTACCATTAAGGCAGTGTTAATGACTCTGGGCCAGATCCTCAGCTGGTGTAAAACAACATATCTCCGCCGAAGTCAGTGAACTGCACCAGTTTATACCAGATGAACATCTGGTGCTCTGATTTCACTCATGAGATTGACACAAATATAGTTCTATTAATGTCACTGGCATTACTCCCAATTAACTGAGTTGTGAAATCAGGCCCAGATTCATATGATAAGGATTTTGCTGTGAGGTTCAAATTCACTTATTTTCTGAATGTCGCTTACTCAGCTTGTTGACTCCTTCCAGTCATTCACTATGTCTCATAATTTTGATAATTTGCTTAAATTTATTCTTAGAATTGTCTAATTCTGAAATTCTTTGCAATGTCAATTGCAGTTAATATAGTATATAATCTCCCTTTGACTTAGTGTGCTATACAGATAAATTTTTTTTTTTCATTTTACATTCAGAAGCTGCTTTGTCAGTGGATTTGCTATGTGGCAAATGGAAACTTGACTGGATAATTTTCTGTTCTGTAGTATTTTCTAAACTGCTGGTTCATCCTCTGCATCTGCCTTGTATTTTATAGGTATACTAAATTTGATGACCATCAAGGGTTGTTAAACAATATACAGTGATAAAAATAGTTCCCTCTGCTGACATTAGGTATTTTCTAAAACTAGCTCCATAAATTTCATCAACAAAAGCTATTCATGCTTTTTTTCTGGAAATCTGAAGCAGACAAGTTAACCTGTAGCTGTGGGTCTGATCCTGCAACATTTTCTCATGTGAATAATCTTTATTCTTGCAAGAAGTCCTATTTTAAAGAGATAATGCTTCCACTGTGAATAAGGATTACTCAAATAAGTGTTGCTGGATCATATCATATATCTAAAACAAAATGTTCTACAGTATCTTGTGACAAGTTTTTGTGAAATCCAACATCTGACAAGATCAAGGGATTTTTGTATACGTCTTAACTTGTGGGGTGGTGATGTGATGCTAAATGAGTGAATCAAAGGTGTTAGCAGTTGCTGATGTGTGGGGGAAAATGTCATAGACTGTTTTCATATAAGCTGTTATAGGATCTTGCATATATTGCGTGCAGTATGAAGAGCTACAGCTATAAGAATATGCCTGATCTTAGTGTGATACTTTAAACAGAATCATATAAATAAGAGCAGCAAAGAGTCCTGTGGCACCTTATAGACTAACAGACGTTCTGAAGCATGAGCTTTCGTGGGTGAATACCCACTTCATCTGACAAAGTGGGTATTCACCCACGAAGGCTCATGCTCTAAAACGCCTGTTAGTCTATAAGGTGCCACAGGACTCTTAGCCTAGATCTGTAAAAGCAGCAAACATGGCTACCCCTCTGATACTTGATATAAATAAGAGTTAAGCATTCAATTTCATTGATCAAACAGGTCAAAGGGTTGGGTAAGAGTTAATATTTTGGGAGATACTGACAGTTTCAGTAGGAGAAAAGAAGATTAAAAAAAAATCCTCTCAAGTCAAGCAAAAGAATACAATAAAGAGAACCGTATTTAGTGAGGAGGCAGTGTAGGAAAGCTGATAATCAAGTATATCATTTCAGGAAAATTCAAGCACAGAAACAATGGCTTGATTATTCAGCTAATCAAAGGAATCAGGGAAGCATTTATTTCTGGCAGTTTTATTTGTTATCGTTTCTCAACTTCACACAGAGCCATATAGTTTCTGCTGATAAAAGTGTGGTAATTACATGAATATAACACACACTGCCTTCCACTCCTTTACCTTTAGTTTTTATGGTATGAGGTGAAAACATGCCTTAATTCTGGGAGGTAATGGAGCCATAAGTAATAAAGAGTGTGGGATTGTAAAGAATAAATGTTGCTAGTCAAAATATTTTTGTCAAGAATTAAGGCTGGGAATTTAAAGGAGACTAAGGGCATGTCTACACTGCAAAGAAAAACCTGTGGCACCAAGTCTCTGAACCACCTGGATTAACTGACAAAGGCCCATGAGGCTGAGTCAGCGGGTCTAAAAATAACAGTACAAGGGTTCAGGCTTGGAGGGGAACCCAGGCTCTGAAACCTGGTGAAGGAGGAGAGTCTCAGAGCTCGGTCTCCAGCCAAGAAGGAACATTTACACTGCTTTCAAGCCCAAGCCCCTCAAGCCTGAGTCAATTGACCTGAGCTCTGAGACTTGGTGCTGTGGGTTTTCTCTGGAATGTAGACTTACCCAAGGGAGTTTTGACATTCAGTGGATTTTAAATGCCCAACTACCTTTGAAAGTCCCATCTTTGGGGGGGGGGGGGAAATAGTGGGTGAAGGAAATAAAGAAGATGAAATATATTTTTTTGATTTTAGTAAAGCAACTGATACTGTATCCCACAATAACTTCCCTGAATATTCATTTCAAATTCGCTTATATAGGAATGCTGTGATGTGATGTGAAAACTGGCTTAATGACCAAAAACAAATGGTACTGATAAAACAGCAATATATCAAGCAGAGAGGAATTGCCTTCTAGGGTTCGGTAGGGTTTGTGTAAATGGGGCGTTATTTAACACCATCACTAATGATCTGTGTTATAGTGCCTGCAGCACTGTTATGGAATGTACAGACGATATCCAAATTGTGAGGCATTCTAAACAACAGTGAACAGAGAGAGAAATTATAAGGGATTTCGAGAGATTAGGTTCCTGCTATAGGTGGAAGGTAACAAAATGAGATTCATCTTAGTAACTGTTCACTAGTACATCTTAGGGGTGGGTAGAGGCAAACCCTTGAGGAGATAATGGACAATGAGTTGGACATGAATTTTCAATGTGAAATGGCTGCACTTTTAGTAATGGCATCATATCACACAATAGGATTACAATAGTTCTTTTCTGTAGTGCTCAGTGTAGAATTTGTTTCTGGTCCATATTACCAGATGCTGACAAAATAGAAAGTTCAGATTGCAACAAATAAGGGGCTGGAAGGACTGACCCATGAGGAAAGATTCAAAGCGCTATATATGTATACTATAGCTTGGCTATAACAATTAAGGGATACATGCTAACAATTGACAAATATCGAAAGAATGTTGAAGACAGAGCAATTATTTATTGTGGTTCCTTACAATGAATAGTGGGTTGAAATTAAGAAACAGAAAATTTATGCTGACTATCCAGACAACTTCCTGACAGGGACCCCCCAGGAGAGTGTCAAATGGTCTGTTAAGAGAAGTACTTAATGCCTCATTGTTTGAGATTTTTTAAAACTTGCCAGAAGAAAGTACTGGAAAATGTACTTTAAGGACTAGTTCCTCAAGAGAAGGGAGATAGAACTGGATGGTCCATAAGTTGTTTTACATCTGACTTGTAGGGTTCCTTGATACAATTATCATTCACTGACCTTTCTTATTTTCCCCCTTTTCTCTGTATAAATGTCATCACAAGGATACAAAAATATTCTTTTTTTCTTTCTTTTTCCTCTCTAGAGTACCGGAAAATTTCATTAGGTATTTCAAAATGCATGTAAAAGATTAGCTCATATGGCAGTTTGCTCATTAAATACAACAGCTCCATTTTCAATTGGATTAATAGACCTATAAAGTTGCCAGATTTTTTGGGTGGGGTCAGAGGAGGGAGAGAGTTTGTTTATTTTTGCTGATGTATATCTGTAGATCGTTTTGGGTGTGTGTTCAATCACTATTTATTAAATAAACCATATTTTAATAAAGATTTGAAGTAATTTAAAGGGGGAAAAAAATCTCAGAAAAATAAAAAGTGGAAAAAGGACTCGTGAAGAGTACAATAGAATTTGCTTCTCCACCTACTAGCGGAGGCTCAGTTGCAAAGCTGATCAACACGGTACTCAGATGAACATTACAATTTAAGCTGTATTTTTTCAGGCCATGATTACACTGGACTTAGTATAAATATAACTAATGAAAATATAACTGAGCTGTTCTTCAAGTTTAATTTTCATCCTTTTATTCAGAAGGTAATACATTAATTCATGCTTCATCACTTTTACTATTCATATGTTCAGTATTGGTAAATTCATAAATAATCCGATTGCTCAGCCCTTTTTCATATAAATAATTTGTCAGTTGGACTGCTTACATCAATAAAGATTATTCATGTAAAGGTTATAGTAAAAAAGGCCCAAAGTTTGTTTAAAAACAGAATGTTTAAAAGTCAAAATATATATATTTAAAAACATGCAGTTCGTTGCCTACACTGGTATTTCTAACACCTAATATAATTAAGGACGATTTTAAAAAAAAAAAATCCAATTTAGTTTCCACATATATATATATATATATATATATATAGACTCATAGACTCTAGGACTGGAAGGGACCTCGAGAGGTCATCGAGTCCAGTCCCCTGCCCTCATGGCAGGACCAAATACTGTCTAGACCATCCCTGATAGACATTTATCTAACCTACTCTTAAATATCTCCAGCGATGGAGATTCCACAACTTCCCTAGGCAATCTATTCCAGTGTTTAACTACCCTGACAGTTAGGAACTTTTTCCTAATGTCCAACCTAAATCTCCCTTGCTGCAGTTTAAGCCCATTGCTTCTTGTTCTATCATTGGAGGCTAAGGTGAACAAGTTTTCTCCCTCCTCCTGATGACACCCTTTTAGATACCTGAAAACTGCTATCATGTCCCCTCTCAGTCTTCTCTTTTCCAAACTAAACAAACCCAATTCCTTCAGCCTTCCTTCATAGGTCACGTTCTCAAGACCTTTAATCATTCTTGTTGCTCTTCTCTGGACCCTCTCCAATTTCTCCACATCTTTCTTGAAATGCGGTGCCCAGAACTGGACACAATACTCCAGTTGAGGCCTAACCAGCGCAGAGTAAAGCGAGGGAATGACTTCTCGTGTCTTGTTTACAACACACCTGTTAATGCATCCCAGAATCATGTTTGCTTTTTTTGCAACAGTATCACACTGTTCACTCATATTAAGCTTGTGGTCCACTATGACCCCTAGATCTCTTTCTGCCATACTCCTTCCTAGACAGTCTCTTCCCATTCTGTATGTGTGAAACTGATTGTTCTTTCCTAAGTGGAGCACTTTGCATTTATCTTTATTGAACTTCATCCTGTTTACCTCAGACCATTTCTCCAATTTGTCCAGATCGTTTTGAATTTTGACCCTGTCCTCCAGAGCAGTTGCAATCCCTCCCAGTTTGGTATCGTCCGCAAACTTAATAAGCGTACTTTCTATGCCAACATCTAAATCGTTGATGAAGATATTGAACAGAACCGGTCCCAAAACAGACCCCTGCGGAACCCCACTTGTTATACCTTTCCAGCAGGATTGGGAGCCATTAACAACTACTCTCTGAGTACGGTTATCCAGCCAGTTATGCACCCACCTTATAGTAGCCCCATCTAAATTGTACTTTCCTAGCTTATCTATAAGAATATCATGTGAAACTGTATCAAATGCCTTACTAAAGTCTAGGTATATCACATCCACCGCTTCTCCCTTATCCACAAGGCTCGTTATCCTATCAAAGAACGCTATCAGATTAGTTTGACATGATTTGTTCTTTACAAATCCATGCTGGCTATTCCCTATCACCTTACCACCTTCCAAGTGTTTGCAGATGATTTCTTTGATTACCTGCTCCATTATCTTCCCTAGCACAGAAGTTAAACTAACTGGTCTGTAGTTTTCTGGGTTGTTTTTATTTCCCTTTTTATAGATGGGCACTATATTTGCCCCCTTCCAGTCTTCTGGAATCTCCCCCGTCTCCCATGATTTCCCAAAGATAATAGCTAGAGGCTCAGATACCTCCTCTATTAACTCCTTGAGTATTCTAGGATGCATTTCATCAGGCCCTGGTGACTTGCAGGCATCTAACTTTTCTAAGTGATTTTTAACTTGCTCTTTCCTTATTTTCTCTTCTAAACCTACCCTCTTCCCGTAAGCATTCACTATACTAGACATTCCTTCAGACTTCTCAGTGAAGACCGAAACAAAGAAGTCATTAAGCATCTCTGCCATTTCCAAGTCTCCCGTTACTGTAGTAACAGTACAGTACTCCCGTACTGTGTATGTATATATATATATATATATATATATATATATATATATAATATACTGCACTACACATTTACACTCCTGTGTTCTGTAAATAACTATAATTATAAAGTGTGTATTTTCCTTTTCCAAGGTGAATTAAGTGCAAAATATATATATATATATATATATAATATTTTGCACTTAATTCACCTTGGAAAAGGAAAATACACACTTTATAATTATAGTTATTTACAGAACACAGGAGTGTAAATGTGTAGTGCAGTAAAACAAGGTGAGTGTGTACCAGATAACAGATCCCTACCTGGAAGAGTTTACTGCAGGGGGAGGCAACTTATGGCACACGTGCCGAAAGCGGCACACGAGTTGGTTTTCGGTGGCACTCACACTGACCGGGTCCTGGCCACAGGTCCGAGGGGGCTCTGCATTTTAATTTAATTTTAAATGAAGCTTCTTAAACATTTTAAAAACCTTATTTACTTTATATACAACAATCGTTTAGTTATCTATTATAGACTTATGGAAAGAGACCTTCTAAAAATGTTAATATGTATTCCTGGCACACGAAACATTAAATTAGAGTGAACAAATGAAGACTCGGCACACCTCTTCTGAAAGGTTGCCAACCCCGGGTTTACTGTATGAAGGCCATGATCCTGAAAAGACATACTTACATGCCTAACTTTACAAACTGTGAACCATTCCATGGAGTTCAGTGGTACAACTCATAATGCATAAATTTAAGCATATGTGTATTTCACTGTAGGATCATGGCCTACCGGGAGAAGCAGGAGTAACGCAACACAGAACGACACAAACTGAGGTCCCAGTCTTGCAAATAGTCCCAGTGAGACTACACATGGTAGTTAAGTATTTGTACCCAGAGAGGGCGAAGTCACTACAAACTGAAAGGAAATGGCTTTGAGGAGGGAGGAGCTGGACAGAGATTGTCAAAATTTATTGGGAGTCTGCTCCAACCAGATAGTCTTTGGAACAAAAGAAACAAAGAAAAAGAGAGTAACTGTTATGCTGCTGTTTCCAGTCAGTTTCATTTGCTGCATCTCTGACAATGCTGCTCTGGTTGGGTTACCAGTATTGCTGGAACAATATTTAAGCATGCATGTGCACACACATGTTTTATGTACGGAGCTATAAATATAGATAGGTGTGTGTATATAAGTTTCAAATTTTTTTTATTTTTTTTTACCAAAGCTACCTGGCAGTGTTTCTTGAAATATAGTCCTATTTTCTTGAGAGGAAAAGTAGAGTCTGAAAGTGCATAAATATGGCAAGAGGAGAAGTGGGAGAATAAAAGTTGACAAGATGAGCTCCTAAGTAAAAGCAGTAATGAAGAAAAATCTATCATCAAATCATTTGCATTCTAGTTTGATAGGACTGCCTCTATTATAAGAATGTCTCTCCACTTATGCTTCTTGACATATTTTTGTGTGCAAATTACTCTTGAATTATTTTTAAACATACCTTTCAAAAACTGTTGAGACATATTATACATTATTTTTAAAAAAGACACTGAAGAGACATTTTATTTTGATAATATAAAACTAGTTTCTGCTCTTGGAGCAGCCTAGATTCACTGGCCTTCCATTTTGGTAGTTATTGCCAGAGAGAATCAATCAGAATTTGGGGCAAATTTTCAGCTTCCTAGGGACATATCAAGATGGCCTACATACATTTCTGTGTGTCACATTGTCATATTTTTTTCTATTACGGCTGAGTAAAAAAAGGAAAGTAGAACATAGCGTATTTGTTATAAGCTGCTTAGCTGTGACTTGGGTTCATTGCCTTTTCTATTTCAAGAAAGAAAATTGAACACATTTTTCATTCAAGCTCTTACTACAGTAGGCCATTGCCCCCTTCAGAACAAAAGGGGAAAAATAAAGCCATTGCAAAAAGAAAAGGTTAAAAGAGATTAAGGGAAGAGCTGCTGAATCAAGTGCTTCCTCCTTTGGTTCTCTAAATGTAGTTCTTAATAGTTTACTATATACTATTTTTGAAAGTGCTCAGTTGTTATCTTTACTAGGCCCTAACCCTCCTTTGAGGGTCAGTATTTCCAGTTACTGTAATCGTGCCAGGAAAATATGAAAGGATTAGATATTAGTATTTTGATTTAACTTGAATAAAGAGGGATATAATAATCTGGACAAGTATTTGAAGAACTTAAGTGCTAAGGAAGGAGAGGAATCGTTCAGGATGAGAGTATAACTGTTAGGTTCTTCTTCGAGTGATTGCTCATATCCATTCCAGTTAGGTGTACGCGCCGCGCGTGCACATTCGTCGGAAAACTTTTACCCTAGCAACTCAGTGGGCCGGCAGGTCGCCCCCTAGAGTGGCGCCACCATGGCGCTCCATATATACTCCTGCCGGCCCACCCGCTCCTCAGTTCCTTCTTACCGCCCGTGTCGGTCGTTGGAACAGTGGAGCGCGGCTTAGCTGACCTCCACTTCCCTAGCTACTCGTTTTCTCGTATATAATTATGCAGTTATAACCCTTTTATATATATATTTGTATGGTTATACGTGTTTTCTTTGCTAACATGGTTAGTTTAGTTAGCGGGGTTCAGGAAGTAGCCCCTTCCATGAGCCCAGTGCCGGAGCCATGCATGGCTCACCGGGTTTTAAAAGGGGCCCGGCCTGCCAGAAGCCGCGGCCGAAGAGAGATCTACATGACTCCTGTTTGAAGTGCCTCAGGGAATCACACTTGACAGATAAGTGCCCCATTTGCAAGGCTTTTAAGCCGAGAACAAAAAGGTGCGGGACTTTCACTTACCCCTCCACCTTGGGCGCCGAGTGATGTTCAAGCGGCGGGCAGAAGCGCCTCCTCGGCACCGGACCCCGCCGTTACTACCAAGGCCTTTCGGCACCGACCGTCGCCGGCACCGATGTCGACTCGGCACCGCTCCCTTCTTCCGAGGTCGAGAGAGCCTACGATTCCTGCTGGTGCCTGGCGGCTCCCCGGCACGCGCCGTGGTTGAGCCCCCTGCTCCCGCTGCTTCCGTGCCACCTGCATCGCAGCCAGAGAGATCGCCTAAGTTGCGTTACCCGGCACCGACACCTGCAGAGGCACCGATGACTTCGGCTCCGTCGATTCCAGTCCCCCAGGACCACGGAATCCGGTGCCTGGCAGCTCCCCGGCTCGCGCCGTGGTAGAGCTTACTGCTCCTGCTGCTTCTGTGCCAACTGCACCACAGCTAGAGAGCTCGTCTAAGATGGCTCGCCCAGCACCGACGACGTCGGCACCGTCGATCCCGGTCCCACGAGGGCCGTAGAATCCGGTGCCTGACGGCTCCCCGGCGCGCGCCGTGGTTGAGCTACTGCTCCTGCTGCTTCCGTGCCAGCGGCACCGCAGCCAGAGAGCTCGTCTAAGTCGGATCGCCCGGCGCCAACACCTGCTACGGCACCGATGACGTCGTCACCGTCGATCCCGGTCCCACAAGGGCCGTAGAATCCGGTGCCTGACGGCTCCCCGGCACGCGCCGTGGTTGAGCGTATTGCTCCTGCTGCTTCCGTGCCAGCGGCACCGCAGCCAGAGGGCTCGTCTAAGTCGGATCGCCCGGCACCGGCACCTGCTGCGGCACCGATGACGTCGGCACCATCGATCCCGGTCCCACAAGGGCCGTAGAATCCGGTGCCTGACGGCTCCCCGGCACGCGCCGTGGTTGAGCTACTGCTCCTGCTGCTTCCGTGCCAACGGCACCGCAGCCAGAGAGCTCGTCTACGTCGGATCGCCCGGCACCGACACCTGCTGCGGCACCGATGACGTCGGCACCGTCGAACCCCGGTCCCGCAAGGGCCGTAGAATCCGGTGCCTGACGGCTCCCCGGCACGCGCCGTGGTCGAGCTAATGCTCCGGCTGCTTCCGTGCCAACGGCACCGCAGCCAGAGGGCTAGTCTAAGTCGGATCGCCCGGCACCGACACCTGCTGCGGCACCGATGACGTCGGCACCGTCGATCCCGGTCCCGCAAGGGCCGTAGAATCCGGTGCCTGACGGCTACCCGGCACGCGCCGTGGTTGAGCTCCTGCTCCGGCTGCTTCCATGCCAACGGCACCGCAGCCAGAGGGCTAGTCTAAGTCGGATTGCCCGGCACCGACGCCTCTGAGGCACCGACAACATCGGCACCGTCGATTCCAGTCCCACAAGGGCTATCGAATCCGGTGCCCGACGGCTCCCTGGCACGCGCCGTGGTTGAGCGTATTACTCCCGCTGCTTCAGTGCTGACGGCACCGCAGCCAGACAGCTTATCTAACTCGGTTCGCCCGGCACCGACACTTACCGAAGCTCTGATGACCTCGGTACCGTGGATCCCGGTCCCACGAGGGCCGTCGAATCCGGTGCCTGACAGCTCCCCAGTACGCACTGTGGTTGAGCCTGCTGTTCCCTTCACGCCGGAGATGTTACCAACGGCGAGGGCTCTCAGTGCCATGACAGAGTCAGTGCTGCCTGTCCCGGGCACCGCCGGTACGGGTAATACAGTCTCTTCAGGGGACTGTCCCCTGTCAGCACAGCAGAGCGGCACCGTTCATGATCACGGTCCCGCAGACACTCCAAGTCCTGTCGGCACGCCGGACACCACTGGCAGTCCCGGTGCTGTTTTCCTCGGTACTGGTCACACTCGCTGCACCGGTCGGTATCCCGTTCGCCGACCCGCTATCGGCACCGTTCCGACCTCTGGCACCGGGGCAGGTACCTTGACTCCTGTAGCCCTTCTCCGAGCCTCGAGATCTCGGTCGACCTCCCGACACCGTTCTGGTTGCGGGTCTGGATCTCGTTCCAGGTACCGATACGCCTCCCGATGCCGGTCCCCGGTGCCGAGTTGGGCAAGGTCCGAGTGAGTCAGAGACTCTGCCTGTGCCTTCTTTTAGTACCTCCATGGCCGTCCGGACACGCATCCGTGTCATCCCATATGCGCAGATTTTATGCTCAGGACCACGATCCTGATATGATGGCCAGCGGGCGCCAGCCCCGAAGCAGAAAGAGGCTTGGCGAATGAACAGGCTTGGCCGCCAGGTGTACTCTGCAGGGGCCCTGCAGCTCGGGGTAGCAAAGCAACAAGCCTTGCTTAGCTGCGATAATTATAGCACCTGAGTGAAGGAGTTTCTCCCTCAAAACTTCCACCTGGAGTTCGCTGCCGTCTTGGAGGACGGGGGGAAAGAAGGTTCCCAGAGCGTCCCTCCAGGCCTCGTTGGACGCAGCAGACTCTGCGGCCGGCACTCTGGCCTTGAGTGTCGCCGTGAGGTGCATTTCATGGCTTCAGGTTTTAAACCTCCGGCCGGAGCTGCGGTATGCCATTCAGGATTTACCCTTTGTTGGTAAAGGCATCTTCGCGGCAGAGACAGCCCCAGACTGCGAAGTCTGGTGGGCAATAGGGTCCTAATGCGTCTCAGCATGTATACGCCAGCGACAAAACGCAGGCCTTTCTGGCCCCAGCCGCCATACTCTGTGCCTAGCCAGAGGCAGAACTCTGGCAAACGGCAGGGCCAAGGTGGTCGCAGACGAACGTCAGGACCCCTAAAGAGCCAAAGTCAAGGTCCCTCGCAATTACCACTGGGACCAAAGACGGACCTTCCAAGGTTCACCTGAGGGCGGTGTACCAGTCGCAGGACGGGATCCCGATCCCGCTTTCTCCTGGCATGGCCCCAGTTACTTTCAGATCGCTGGGTCCTGCGCACGATGGAGCATAGGTACCACCTTTAATTTGCTCCAGCCCTGTCCCACTTCAGCGGACGAAAGGGGTAAGGGGTTTTACCCCCGTTATGCCCTAGTCCCCCACTCGAACACAGGTCTCAGACCTTCTTGGTCCTGCACGGACTCAACCGGGTTAGGATAAGGTTGGAGTTCTGCATGGTATCCCTGGGAATCATTATTCCATCCTTACCTCCTGGGAGCTACTGTGCCGCCCTGGATATGAAGCACGCGTACTTTTGCAATGCCATCTTCCCTCCGCACGGGAGATGCCTCCGCTCTATAGCCGACTGTCAATACTCCCGGTTTACGGCCATAGTCGCCGCCTACCGTCGCTGATGTCGGATATGCGTTTTTCCGTATCTGGACGATTCGCTTATCCACGGAGACTCTGAGACACAAACCACTCAGCGCGTGGGCATCGCCACGGTCTTATTCACAGGTCAAGGCCTGCTGTTTATTATAGAGCAATCCACTCTGGTCCCCACGCAGAGGTTGGGCTCCCTAGGGGCTATCCTGGTCTCCTACCTAGCCGGAGCCTGCTTATCGCAACTGAGATTTTAGGCGATGGCAACAATCATCTGAAGTCTGAAGGCTTTCCCAACGACCTCAGCTCGTTCTTGTCTCAGTCTCCTGGGTCCATGGTTGCCCGCAAGTTTGTAACCAAACACGCCAAGCTCCGCCTCCGTCCTCTCCAAGTCCGGCTCACTGCCCCTGACGGCGGACGCCTCATCTCTCTGCTCGAGTGTTCATAGTCACCTCTGAGCTTAAGGCCTTTGGTCTTCTAGGGAGCTGGCATTCCTCCTCAATGCCCCAAAAATTGAGAGTAGTCCGCCTGGCATGCCAGGGGTTCCAGCGGCAGCTGCGAGGCCGTTGTATCTCGGTGTTTACAGCCAACACAACGACCAGGTGCTTCATAAGTATTCAGGGGGGACATAGTCCTCCCCCCCCCTTTTTTTGTCAGGAGGCCATCCATTTCCGGGTCTTTGGCATGGCCCACTCGATGGAGCTGGCGACGTCCTTTCTCCCAGGCGTTTGGAACGTCCTAACTCTTTGCCTCAGCAGGTCTTTCCTGCCTTACGAGTGATCACTCTGCCCCATGTGAGGCGTCCCACTTTCCGGAAGTGGAGATGTTTCCTCACACAGACCTGTTCGCTCACCGCGAGAGCAGGAAATGCCAGGTGTTCTGCTCCTTCCAAGATCTCTCCTCGGAATCGATCTTGGACGCATTCCTGATGCCGGGGAAAGGCCAACTGCATTATGCCTTCCCACTGTTCCCACTGGTTCATTAGGTCCTGCTCAAACTCCGCAGGGGCAGAGCGTGCATCATCATGATCACTCCAGAATGGTCCAGGCAGCGCTGACATACCACGTTACTCGGCCTGTCAGCCCAGACCTCATCACTCAGGGCAACGACAGGCTTCGTCACTCGGACCTGCAGCCTCTTCGCCTCACGGTGGCTGCTGCGTACCTGAGTCGGGGTGACAGGCAGCCTTCCACCTGGTCAACGTACCGGGCCAGGTGGAAGCGTTTCTTTTACAGCTGCAATACGCTTGATCTTGCTCCTGCTGAGGTCTCGATCCCCTCTGATTGGCCTGCCTCTGGCCTTCAGCGGCAGGACCTGGCGGTATCAGCGCTGAGGATACACTCAGCAGCCATCTCTACCTTCCAGCAGGCTGAGATGGACGTTCAGTGTTCTCACGCTCTATGGGTTCGAGGTCCCTCAAGGGCTTGGAGCGCTTGCACCCTCGGGTGCGCCGCCCAGCCCCGACCTGGGACCTCAACCTAGTCTTGGCCAGACGGGTCTCTGAGATCAGAGCTCTTACGGGGGTTCCGCCATACACTAGGTTTTACAATGACAAGGTGCAGTTATGACCGCACCCGGCTTTCCTCCCTAAGGTGGTTTTGGCTTTTCATGTTACCCACAGTTCAACGCAATGGGCACAACCGTTGCACTCCTTGGACATCTGTGGAGTGCTCGCATTATATTGTGCTGACAGAACCATTTCCTAAGGTGCCCCAGCTCTATCCCGGTAGCGGGCCAAAGGGAGGGCTTGCTTGTTCTCCTCTCAGAGGATCTCATCTGGGGTGATGGCGGACATCCCCACTTGTTATGATTTGGCTCATATTTCCCCAAGCCACATCAACGTGCATTCTACCAGGGCTCAGGCTTCATCTGCCGCCTTGCTGGCTCGTGTTTCTACCCACGAGATCTGTCGCGAAGCTCCATTGGTCCTCGGTCCATACCTTTGCTTCGCAGTATGCCCTGGTTCAGCAGTCAAGAGAGGCTGTAGCCTCTGGCTCAGCAGTTTTATTCTGCCACATTTCACTCCGACCCCACCGCCTTTGTAAGGCTTGGGATTCACCTAACTGGAATGGATATGAGCAATCACTCGAAGAAGAAAAGACGGTTACTCACCTTTGTAACTGTTGTTCTTCGAGATGTGTTGCTCATATCCATTCCACACCCGCCCTCCTTCCCCACTGTCGGAGTAGCCGGCAAGAAGGAACTGAGGAGCGGGTGGGCCGGCAGGAGTATATATGGAGCGCCATGGTGGCGCCACTCTAGGGGGCGACCTGCTGGCCCACTGAGTTGCTAGGGTAAAAGTTTTCCGACGAATGTGCACGCGTGGCGCGTACACCTAACTGGAATGGATATGAGCAACACATCTCGAAGAACAACAGTTACAAAGGTGAGTAACCGTCTTTTCAACTTTGGACAGAGGAATGAAATAGAGCAAAGGAAGATGAAGGTTGAATACCACACAATAATTCTTTAGAGCAGATTCATTGAAAGTATAGTTTGTCTTAAAGCTTATCAAGATATTTTGGTAGAAGCCATTTGATAATATGTTACAGGTAAAAATCCTTCAACTTTGATGGGACTAGACTAGAGGTCTGATACAGCTCCCGGTGACTTCACTGATTGGATCAGGTTCTACGTGATTTTCTGGGTCCTACTGTTCCTAATTTTATGTATCTATGAAAATTAGTCACTTTAACCTATGCTTCTCAACATACACACATTTCTTGATAACTCTTTATGAAGTCCTCCCTCCTAATATTCTAAGCTAACAAGAGAAGCAAATCTATTTTATTCTTTTTTGATTCTGTAGCGTAAGAAGAGGAAAGTGCCACTACCTCCGCAGGGCAAAATAGTTCAAGAACTGTTAACCGTGATTACATCAAGTTATTAATTAAACTTGTTTTAAAAGCTCTAGGGGTTTACGCAGTTTTTTCAAACTCTGCTTAGCTGGAATTAGGTTTTTTCCTTTACACTCAGAAAATTAACAGACGGATTTGTCTATGCCCCACTGAATTGGGAAAATAGAGTCTCAGAAATTTAGGACAGTCTGTCTATCTAAGTTTTACAAGTCCAACTTTTTATTAATTTATACAACCAAACAAAGAAAACATCCACACAACAGCACACCACACCACAGCAGCATATTGAGGTTCTTTTCTCAACATTGCGATTACATCATCAGTTCCCAGACAGGGTAATGTATCTATGTCTGGTATTTCAGATAGAAGAATAAAAACTGTTCTAAGAAAGAGGTTGAGATTCCTTTTTAGAGGGCTAGGCATGTCAGTTGTCACTCAAGCCTTGTTCATTTGACTGCATGGCATGTCAAAAGGAAAGCTATTTTGGTTAAAAGAGGCATAAAGATTCCAGAAAGAAATGGGATGCTTCCTCTTAGCAGCAGAATTCTTATCTGATGAGATGTCAGATCTCTTTGGCATGTCTGCTAAGTCTGTGGCTAGTAAAGTCACAGTACAATGTTCCAATGAGGCTGGTGATTTGGGGAAAAACTAAACAAAGCAATGAGGGACTTTTCAAACTTAACCGCCACCTTATTTGTGACCAGTGAGGAAAGAAAAGAAGTGCCAACTATACTCTTGTTCTGGGACCTTATTTTTAGACCATCTCTTGAATATCACCCATATTTTAAGGTTATTCTGTTGAATCCTGGTCCATTGAAATCAATGGCAAAAGTCCCATGACTTCAAAGAGGCCAGGATTTCACCCTTAAACTTTAAGTTTATATATATCTAGTAACCCCTAAGCCACTTTAATTATGAGATTTCTTTGGACAAAATATAAGCAGCCCACAAATAGGCTGTTGTCAATAATCTGTTCCTGAAATGACACTTCTTGTTTATTTATTGCTAAATCTTTATTTTTTTGCAGTCATTAATATCTGCAGTCATTAATCTCTCTCAGTAGATAGACAAAAATGTAAAGTCGTATTTATGATTGCATATAGAATGACACAATGTCACCCTCTGAAATCATTGTGAATCATGCAGAAATTCAAGTTGAACTGAAGTGCTCAGGTCCAGATGAGGAATCAAATTCTAGCAGCAATGGCTCTCTACTGAGAATACTCAGCCCCAAGAATTAGGCACCGTTGGCAAGATTTCAGATGGTGGGGAGCCTGAGGAAAGCGGTAGTTCATGTCTGCATGAAGCCATGATCAAATCATATACAGTTCCATGTTTTGTATCATTGACCATGATAAATAAGGTAGCCCTAAATCATATCAGTCATTCATCTGATGAATATTCATGCAATGATCTTGGTCCTTCAGTCCCAAAGGAAAAGATATATATTTACTTTTAAGAGTCCCCAAAAGGTCTGATATGCATAAACCATTTCACATTATTAAATTACTGTATATACAATGGAAGACATTCAAAACAGAATTTCCAAAATTCTTAATAGCTAGCTGGGAACTGATATCAAGAGCTAGGAAATAGCTGATGTCAGTGGGATGCATATATATTATATATGGTGAATATTTGCCCAGCTAAAGGTCAATAAAACTTTATTCTCTCAGAGCTAGCTTGTGAATCCCTTACTTCAATTGGTGAGCACAAATAGTCCAACAGTTGCTATAAATGATCTTGGAGATTATATTTTGCATGTACAGTCTATAGAGTAATTTAATCATTTGGTTTATCTATATTTATTGAAGGCCAGGTTGTAGGTGAGCAGTTACATAAGTCCCAATGAGCTGGGTGAATCCAAACCTTTGGTGCTCCACATATGTGCATATTTAATTAGCTAACTAGTGTACATATTTTATAGATTTCTATTTATAATGTGTCTATAGCCTATTTATCTAGGCAAGTTTACATAACATAAAAATAATTGAAGAGTGCAGACATGAAGACTTTACTCAGGCAGAATTTCCTTTGACTATAATGGGATTTTAGTACAGACCAGATATTGCCAGATACTGGCAGTAATTTGGAGGTAGTACAATTAAACCATGGCATAATTACAGATTATTATGATATATTATTGTTTTCATTTATTTAAGTGCCAACTGTGCTTCATAAGACACAAATAAGGACACAAAGTATGCCCCTTATAGATTCCAACCTGAAGAAAGAGAGGAGATATTCGATCAGGCACTCTGGGAAACTGAGAAGATGGTGCTGCCTTAGAAGTATATTACAGATGGAGCTGGTAACACCACCTTTTTTCAAGATTGCCTGACACTTCCAATGATAAGACTTTGATTTCAGTTGCTTATAACTTTGCCCAGACTTTAACTGTTTGGGTTGACATTTTGTATGCCAGATGTCTGCCTCAGGCTGATTTTTGTTTTAATTTGATTTTAACCAAAACAGTCCAGACATTTGTGAGAACAAGTCTAGGGAGTAATGCATTGTTTTGCCCATTTAAAAAAAATCTTGCAATCTTCTCTTGAAATACACTAGTTCCCCAATATTTTGGAGCAAGGACATGAAATTCGGAGTGAGGGGAGCTAGGACTGGGAGCTAGTGTGGGAGGGCAGAGGAGACAGGAGGTGGGAACTGTATCTGGACACAAAGACTTGGAGCAGGAGAGGAGGGAATTGGGACTGGCTGCACAAGGATACTGGGACTGGGATGAGAAGTCTGAGGAGTAGAGACTGGAACTGGGTAAGCAAGGAGCCAGGGCTGGGACAGAGACAGGAACAGATGGGAGTGGATGGCACAGAAGGGGTCGAGCTTGGCAGGAATGTACAGACGAGTCTGTACCAGCAATAGCACACTCCCCTCTAGAGCCTGGAATGGAACCCAGGATTCCTATCTCAGCATTCCTTAGCAGTCAGTATCAGTGAAACTTGGTGGCAAAGTGTGTGTCTCATCTCTTTCAAGGACTGGCTCACATGGACGAGGACAGCTTACTGCGGTCTGTCAGCTCACATGGGAGAAGTCTTTGCAGTAGATCAAAAGGTTCCAACCTTGCTAATGACCTATATAGGTGTTAATGTGGTGGCATATGACGGGATTTCTGTTTTTCCAGTTTACTTGAAAAACAAACTAGGAAATTAGACTCAAACAATGTTTAAATAACATTATTAAGTTGCAAAGTCAAGCACTCCAAAAATAGAACCCGGATCTCCCAAATTGCAGGTGAATGTCTTAACTATCTCTTTCCCTCATTCCCCCTGCCTCCAAAATTTCATCCTGGGCCTGACAAAAAGTTTCAGTGAATTTGCATTTTCAAATGAAAAACAATTTTGCTGAAGAATTCCTGACCATCTCTTCCTGTGAGCCTGAGTATAGGGGTACAAAGCAAGAGGAGAACTGAAGGTAACCCCAAGATCATGAGGCTGAGTGACAGGGAGTATGAAGGTTTCGTGTATGAATATAGAAAAGGTAGTAGAGAACAGGAAGAATGTGAGTGTCTGTTTTGGAAAGCTTAGTTTTGGCCTTGGTTAAGTTTGATTTGTCAGTAGAACAAGTCATATAAGTCAGAAAGAAACAGCTCGAGATGCAATACTGGACAGAAGGGACTGGTTAGGAATTGAAAGGTAGATTTGTAAATCATCCGTGTAGAGATGGTAATTGAAGCCTCATGAGAGGATGAATTTGCCACAAATATGTTAGGATGTAATTCACATGGTCTAATTCGCATGTGTCTAATTTTGGGCCTGATCCAAAGTTCATGATGATCCTCAATGAAATATTTTCATGGGTTTTGCATAAGGCCCTTCAAGCATGTGAAGATTGCTCAGAGGCTTAAATTTAGGCACGTGCTTAATTATCTCATTGAGTGTTGGCCTTAAATAACACAGTCAACATCCCCAGCCATATTACACACCAACTCTTATAAATATTATACCTTCTTATGGTAGAAGAAAGCCTTAGCAAATGGGTGGATGATTAAAGTAATATTTTGGGGCATCATTTTGACCCCTAAATGTGATAGCACAATACTAAAAGAAATGTGTGTACTTGAGAGACTATAATGAGTCCTTTGGTTCTTTGTGGTAATTACTACAGATCATATCAAATTTCATACAGTATCATTCTGTCTCAGCTGGCAGTACCTCTGAGCCAAAAGATTATAGGCTCATACCCAAAACTGACATGGCATTACTGTTAGGGTAGTGGTGCTATATCACTAGTGCTGCCATTCTCCAGAAGAGACTTTTTTTTTTTTTAAGTTCAACATCACTGACTGGATGGAAATGAAAAAAAATCCCAAGGCACTTTTCAAAAAGAAAATACTCTAAACCCAGTGTTTTTACCAACATTAGGGCCTGTGATTTCAAAGGAGCCAAAAATGAAAGAATATTACTAATTCTCTTAAATAAGGCAAATGAGGGCTAATGTGTGCATGTTATTTCCTTTATTATAGATGTGAAAACAAAATATTAAGATATCTTGCATTTGCGTGATCTCTTATTAACATGGGTGGGAGGTGGAGCCCCCCTTTGGGGAGGCTAGCCCTCAGCTCCACTCCTTCTGTCTGCGCCCTCCCCAGGGCTGGAGCCCCAAGACCATCTGTCCCTCTCTCCCCCCGCCTGTGGCCAGAGCCACAAGCTTGGAGTATCCCCTCACCCCCCTCGGCTGGCCGAAGCCATGACATGCCTCCCTTCCCCACTTCACCCATTCTTATTAATTATTCTCAGAAAACTTTGTAGGACCAGAGTATGATAATGGATGTAAAATGTGCAGCCTAATCAAACTATAGGGGTTTAATCAGTTAGATAATAAATGTAATATATTTTCTATACAATGTTTTATAAACCAGAAGCAGTGTATAAATATTACCTAGGTATTCTGCAAAGTATGTCTCTCTGGTGGGTGGTTTGGACCTTTTGAGTTTATTATATTGTTATCCCTATTTTATAGATGAAGAAACTGATCTCCATACCATGATCCTTCACTTCCCCCCTCCCCCCAAAGCACTTTTTAATATAAAATGTGAGGTCCAAAACTATGTTGGAATAACAGTCAAACCATAAAACAAATTAAAACAAGTCAAATAATTAAAAGTTTATGTTTCAACATACAGGCATTATCATCCAATTGTACCTCTTTATGAAATAAAGAATGGAATTAATACTAACATGAAATTTCCTTGTCTCTTGTCTCAACCTCCATTAAGCATGGGATTTTCAAAAACACTCAGCATTAGGCTTACTCTGTTTCCACTTAAGTCTGTGGGAGTTCTACCCTTGACCTCAAGATGAGTAGATTTAAGCCAATGCTAAGGTTTGTTTGTTTTTTAAATCCTACCCTAATCAAATGCAGTTGTTGTATTAGTGACAGTGTGACTTGGATATGTTAGAGGTGTGTGTGTTTGTGTGTGTGTGTGAGAGAGAGACAGAGATAGAGATGTTGTTTGTTGTAAATCTTTTACTACAAATTTCCAGATTCCTGATTAGTCTTTGGCCATATACATCTTCTAATGAGGTTTGGTAATTTAGCTGCTGGAGATAGCTCAGTAGCAAAAACTCATAAAAATTTATTGACTTTGACATGCCAGCTTTAAGGTGCAGGTTAGTTTGTTTCATGGAAATTACCTTAATCCAATGTAATGACTTTGTTACAAATCCGTTTGCATACTGTCAGGCTCTACCTAGTATATATTTAACATTGGTTTGTAACTATGTCTAGCTATTTGTATGTAGTAGCATACTGATTTAGCTAATATACATTGACAGGATGAAATGTAATTGAGAAAGGTCTTAATCTTTCAGTGTTCATGTAGTTCTTAACTAGCAACATAAGTGTAGATAATTATTTGAAAACTTCCAAATCCAGTTCTAGTGCAATAAAGAAAAAAGCATGTTCTTTTTACTGTTAGAAAATAAAAGTTGATTCATCATGGCCAACTGAAAATGGTGTTTACTGTTTACATAGATGTACAGGAATTGGATGATAAATATTTATAGTCGTCTACTTTTACTACTTGATACGTATTTGCACTAGCAATGTTTTCATAGATTTTAAGGCCTTAATGAACCATGATGATCATTTAGTCTGACCTACTACCTAACATAGGCCAGAGAACTTCCCTGAATTAATTCCCAATTCAAGCTGAATAGCTATGGTTGGACTTGAGAATATCTTTTAGAGAAAAAAACAATCTTGAATGAAAAATTTTCTGTGATGGAGAACCCAACCAAGTTGTCCCAATGGTTATTTAGCCTCAGTGTTAAAAGTTTTACCTTAATTGTAGTTTGAATTTGACTAGCTTCAACTTTCAGCTATTGAATCTTGTTATATCTTTGTCTGCTATGCTGAAGAGCTTGCGTTTATCAAATTTCTGTTCACCATACAGGTAATTGCAGACTGTGATCTCATCACATCTTAACCTTTTCTTTGATAAGCTACATAGATTGAGCTCCTTGAATATCCTGATATAAGGCATGTTTTACAATCCTTTAATCATTCATGTAGCTCTTCTTTGAACCATCTCCAATTTTTCAACATCTTGCTTCCATTAGCAGTTTATATTACCAAACAAAGAGGGAATATAACCTCTCTACTTCTTTTAATTCAATATCCTCCTGTTAATGCAATCCTTATATGTGGTGTTAGCAAAAGTGTTGCACTAGGAGTTCATGTTCAGTTTATTATCCATAGTGATCTCCAAGTCTTTTCCAGAGTTAATTTTTCTCAAGTTAGAATCCCTCAGCCTGTAAGTCTAGTTTACATTCTTTGTTCCTAGATGTATGGTTTTACATGTCTGTGTATTGAAATGAATATTGTTTGCTCGTGCTCATCTGACAAAGCAATCCAGATTGCTCTCTGAGTGCATATACTCCTTATTATTTATCATTCCCCCATTTGTGTCATCTGCAAACATTATCAGTAATGATTTTGTGTTTTCTTCCCATTCATTAAAATATTAAATAGGACCAAATGATCCCTGTGGGTGACGGTTTCCCATATGCAATTCCATTTGGAGACCTATTAGTTAGCCAAAGCAGCAAAGAATCCTGTGGCATCTTATAGACTAACAGACGTTTTGGAGCATGAGCTTTCGTGGGTGAATACCCACTTCGTCAGATGCAGATAGTTAGCCAGTTTTTAATCCATTTAATGCGTGCCGTGTTGATTTTGTATCATTCTAGTTTTAGTCAAAATATTGTTGATTACAAAGCCAAATGCCTAACAGATGTTGCTCAGTACTGTTGCCTTTATCAACCAAATTTGCAATATCATCAAAAATTGTATCGTTTAATTTGACAAGATCTATTTTTCATAAGCTTATGTTGATTGGCATTAATTGTAGTATTCTCTTTTAATTAATAATCAAGTTTCATATAATTCTATTCTATTGTCTAGAATTAATGTCATGCTGACAGGCCTATAATTATGTGGGTCATCTGTTTATCCTTTTAAAATACTGGCACAACATTAACTTTCTTCCAGTCCTATGGAGTTTTCTCAGTGTTCCAAGATTTATTGGAAATCAACAGTCCAGAGAGCTCTTTTAAAACTCTTGAATGCACTTTATCCAGACCTGATGATTTAAAAATGTCTCACTTTAGTCAATGATCTTTAACATCTACCTTAGTTACTAATGGAATGGAAAGTATTTAATCATCATAATCTGCTATGAATACCTCATCTGCCTTTTTCCCAAATACAGAACAGGAATATTTGTTGAATGTTTCTGCTTTTCTGCATTTTTACTGACATATCTGCTATTTCCACCAACTATTCGACCAAGTATTTACACCTGATATACTTTAAAAAAAACCTTCTTTTTCTCCTTAACTCTACTGGCCATAGATTTCTCCTTTTTCTTCCCTTATAATTTTTCTACAATTTCTAATTTCTAATTTATATTAATTTCTATCAATTTCTCCCTTTTTCCATTTTGTGTGTGTGTCTGTATCTATATATAGATATAGATGAACACACATATTTTCACTTCATCTCTAAGCCAGTCAGTTTTTTTTATCTCCACTCTAGCCTTCTTTCTCAGTTGTGGGATTCTTCGAGATGCCAGTCCTGCAAGTGGAGTCAATAGTGCTTTTCATGGGCATAGGGGCCACCTTTGTGGATCAGATAATTTGGGAAAAAGTCAACACTGATTTTGTAAAGGGAAATCATGCCTTACCAATGTATTAGAATTTTTAAGGGTGTCAGCAAACATATGAACAAGGGTGATCCAGTGGTTATTGTGTACTTCGACTTTCAGAAAATCTTTGACAAGGTTCCTTAACAATGGCTCTTAAGCAAAGTAAACAGTCATGGGATAAGAGGGAAGGTGCTTCCATGCATCAGTAACTGGTTAAAAGATAGGGAAAAAATGGCAAAAATAAATAATCAAACATAAGGAAATATTTCTTCACACAATGCACTCAGCTTGTGGAACTTGTTGCCAGGGGATCTTGTGAAAGCAAAAACTACAGGTGAGTTCAAAAATAATTAGCCAAGTTCATGGAGGATAGGTCCATCAGTGGCTATTAGCCAAGATGGTCAGGGATGCAACCCCATGTTCCGGGTATCCCTAGACCTGTGACTGCCAGGAGGTGGGATTGGACAACAGCAGATGGATGATTCAATAATTGTCCTGTTCTGTTGATTCTCTTTGAAGCATCTGGCACTGCTCACTGTTGGAAGACAGGATAATGGGCTAGAAGGACCATTAGTCTGGCCCGGAATGGCCATTTTCATGTTCTTATATTGCAAAATCTGATAACCATACAATTTGGGCAGTAAATAGTATACAAGATGATTATGTCATATAATTGCTGTATTTGGAAGCCTAAATATTATTTATTCAGATGGTACTTAGCCATTGGGTGGGACATAGTTTCATGATAAAGATATGTGTCTAATTAATTCTGTATATGTGTGCATGCATGCATGTGTGCACATGAAGAATGTCTGGGGATATTCCAAGGCATTTTAGTAGTCATGAATGCCAGTGTAAATTTTAAGTACTCAATTAGCTTTAATACAACCACTTCATATTCTGGTGGCAGAACATCTGATGAAAAAGGCAATATTACATGGAAATTTCCTTCTTTTCTAATCTTAGGCAAAGCCATTTTTCAGAAGATAGTGTTTTAATTGACAAATCAAATGACTACCGTATTAGAAGAGGGTCTTTAAAAATCCACCAGGAAGTAACACATGTTTTATTTAGTATCAGAGGGTAGCCGTGTTAGTCTGGATCTGTAAAAGCAGCAAAGAATCCTGTGGCACCTTATAGACTAACAGACGTTTTGGAGCATGAGCTTTCGTGGGTGAATACCCACTTCCTCAGATGCATGTATTCACCCACGAAAGCTCATGCTCCAAAACGTCTGTTAGTCTATAAGGTGCCACAGGATTCTTTGCTGCATGTTTTATTTAGTTATTTTGATTTTTTAAACTAAATATTAAAATAGGTTCATGTCCAAAACTTTCTGGGTGCCCCATTTTCAAACTTGGGTGTTTAAAATTAGCCGCCTAAACTGAGATTACTAAATATATGTGGCTTCATTTTTTTGAGGCCCTAATAATAAATTTTGGCCAAAATTTATATGGGCCAAAATCCAATATAATGAAACCAAATAAAGTGTGGCCACATTCAATGTCCATTTTTTTCTCAAAATCCAACATATCCTAAGTACAAAACTAGTGCTCTTTCACCTCTTTGACACCCGAGGGAGAAAAAGAGTTTTCTAGTGCATCTTTTAACAGATCTGGGGCAGAACAGGACTGAGGCAGATTACAGAGGGTAGCAAGTTACTGAACTGAAGGATCATTACTGAAACAACTTGCACCTGCCCTCTCTTACATTATTGATGCTGGAGCTGCAGCGTGTTTGGAATTACACAGGATCCCAAACTATTAAGGGGACCGTAAATCAAAATCAACACCTTCAGGACCACCCAGAAGCCAATAGCCAGTGCAATTCACAGAGCAATGGAGCTGTGTGTTCTTGGTTCAGAACTCAGCTTAACAGATGATTAACCACATTTTGGACTTGCTTAAGCTTCTGGAAATGTTCAAGACACATGTAATACACATAATAATTTTCTAGTCTCAAGGAGACCAAGAGCATAAATAAATAGGTCATGGTCCACATCCAGCAAACATAGTTGCACTTGACTTGACAAACAGATGGGGGAGGAGAGAGTGCTTTTCATGACAACTGCTATCTAGCCTGTCTCTTAAATAGGATAAAGCACGATTCGTAAATTGTGGACCTATGCCACAAGTATCTTAATCCTTCCTCAACTCCCTCCTTGTAACTCATTTCTGCCATCATTTATACAGAAAGCTGCCATCCTGTGTCAGCTAGGAATGTGGCATATTTCAGTACAGCTACTAATTGGCTATGAATTGTGCTAACAGATAGTGTGAGCTACACGATCCTATTTTTGGTAACCTATCCTCTTTCTTTTCCCTCCCATCTTCTCTCCTGCATTCATAGTTTCTTTATTTTAATCCACCTATTATGGCTTGTCTTTATTTTAGACTATAACTTCTTCAGTGGGTCCCTGATCTAGCCCCTAGACACAAATGGTGGCAAGAAATTCTCCCAACACAAAACCTCTGTAAAAGACACTCAAGCAGAGAAATCCAAGCATTTATACCCTCCAGATTTGCCCTGCCTGCATCAATGTTTGGGATGAACCAAATCAATTGTACCCACAAAATCCCTCAGAAAGGGAGGCTGCAATGTCACCAGACAAATGAGGACACTTTGGGTTAACGACAATCTGCTAATCAAGGCTTTGCAGACACTGTGATGGAGGCATAGAAATCTTTCTTCCCCTCTTTTATGGACACATGATATTAATTTAAAAACTCTATTCTACAACCAACCAGCTTCATCATCTGTAATCTTCCTTTCAGTTTCATCTCTTGAAAGTCATCTTTAAAACCAGGTGACCTGTGATGATGAAACAGGAGAACATGGTGCTGAAGCCCACCATATTGCTGAATGAGGATAAAAGATTATCATCAGATTCTAACACCCTATACAGAGTGATGTGACTAACAAACAATACCTTCCTTCTTAATCTTCTGAAAATGCCCTGGTCTGGTGAGTCTTTGAGGGTGGACAATCAAAGGTCTCTCATCTTAACAAAAGATAATGGTCACTTCATTACAGTGGTCTAATTTTCAATCATCTAACTTATTATACCAGCCTACACTAAATCCAGAATGTGACCATATATTTGAGTTGACCCAGTAACTGCATGGGACAGTTCCATGGCTGTCATGTAGCCCATGAAATCCTGAGCAGAACAGATGGCTTTGTTATCTGAGTGGAATTTAGTCACTAAGTGCCATCAGTGTTTTTACCTCCAAAGCCCCTGGGCTGAGGAATAGAGTTGTGTTTGCTGGCTCCCCTCCCCCCCCCCACAAAAATAAATTGTTTCAGGTCAACTCAGAAAATAATTTGTTGAGGTTTTGAGCAAATCAGAAAGTTGAGATTTTTCCTTGTGATGTAGGAAAAAAAAGGTAATTTTGAAATTAAAAGTCATTTCAAAACAAAAAGTTAACCATTTCATTTTTAAAAAGTCTAAACAAATTTTAGGTTGGGACGGTTTGTCTGAAATAATTTGCTGAAACTGACACAAAATGTTGTGGTTCACCCCTAATCTAGGGGAAGAAAGTTTTTCATTGAAATAAAGCTTCGGTCAAAAAAATTCACCCAGATCTAGTAGGGAACGTCATACGTTCACACAGACTTTGCAGTGTAGGAGGTTATTGGCACAACATACCTAGTCCCAACATCCATTCCCCAGGAATTATACCCCAAAAGACAACACTGTATTTGATCGAGGGTTGGAAGGGGAAATCTCCTTCACTCCAGGTTGGATGAAAACAGCACTGCCATGCCAACTTATTCTTGAACCCCTTTAGGCTTATGCTGTACCAAATATCTTGTCAATATCAACTGTTGGAAAACTAGTCCAACAGAACCATCCTATCAAAATTTGGTAATACGTGCAAGATTGGGGGATTTGCCCATGGATTAGGCATGGACAGTCAATGCTTTAGTAACGAGCAATATTGCATTTGGCAGCAGAGTGGGATCTTTGTCTATCAACAACTTCTATCTCTTGGCTAAAACAATGGAATTGAGATTCTGCATATCAATGCTCAGATACAGTGAACTCTGAATTTTCTCCTGCATTGTCTTCCCTTGTCTACTGCCATAATGATTGATGGACTCTTGATCAGTAACTCAGACAAATGTGGAATCCAAAAACCTCCTACTTCAGTGTAGTTCTCTAAACATTCAAATTCAAACAGTGATATAAGTATCATAATATTAGAAGTATCTGTAGAATCCATGGATTGTCAGAGCTCTAAATAAGCATTCAAGAAACATATTTTCCTTTATATTATATTTACATAGCTACATCAATCTCTCTCTTTCTATATAGATACAGCTTTTTGTTGTTTGTTAAAATGTGCTCCAAATAAACTGGACATTTGCACATCTTTGCTTTTAACGTTAGGGCACGTTACTCTCGCCTCTGAATATGTCTCCTCCCTTCTTATTTCAGATTTGTTAGGCTATGTCTATACTAGCGAGTTTACGGCAGCATAGCTGTACCAATGCAGGTGTGCTGCTGTAAGATCGCTCATGTAGCTGCTCTATGCTCATGGGCGAGAGCTCTCCCATCGACATTATAAAACCACCTCGACAAGCAGTTGTAGCTGTGTCGGCGGGAGAAGCTCTCCCACAGACATAGAGCTGTGCACATGACCACTTATGCCAGAGAAACTTATGTCACTCAGGGGGATGTTTTTTCACACCCCTGAGCGACATAGGTTTCTCTGGCATAAGTGATTGTCTAAATGTGGCCTTAAGAATGTTAGGGTGTGAAAGTTTGAAACAGCAGTATGCCAAAGCACAGAATGGAAGTTTTAGTGCACGTTTTCAGGGTCCAAGTGGCCAGTTAGTTCATAGCAGGCTAGTGTGATGTAGGTTTACAGCTCAGTTTGCTGCACACTAACTAGCCATGAAGACAAGGCCTTGTTCTAGATGGTTTTTGGTTGGTTGGTTGGTGGTTGTTTTTTTTGCCAATGAAGTGACAAAGTGGTCTGATGATTTAGATTGAAGACTGTTGATTGATTTATTGATATTTTTATTAGCTATAAAATGGCCTGGGTAACTGACTGCTTTTTGGTTTGCACCAAAACTACATGCTTTTCTCAGGTGCACAGAAATGTCTTATCTGAGCATTAGAGAGATAAGGTGGGTGAGGCATTATCTTTTATTGGGCCAACTTCTTTTTCTGAGAGAGACAAGCTTTTGAGCCACACCAAGCTTTTCTTCAGGTCTGGGAAAGGTACAGCCAGCATCACAACTAAATGCAAGGTGGAGCAGATTGTTTAGCATAAGTAGTTAACATGTATTCTAAGGGACCATTCAAGGATAGTGGTCCATACCTTTCCCAGACCTCAAGAGGAGCTCTGTGTGGCTCAAAAGCTTGTCTCTCTCACCAACAGAAGTTGGACCAATAAAAGATAATGCCTCAACCCCCTTTTTTTCCTCTGATATCCTGGGACCAATGTGGGTATAAGTACACTGCACACAATTATTTCACTTTTTCATATTTGTTGGCCCATGGTAACTAAGAACCATACTTTTATTATAACAGTGCTACAATACCTCTAAGGGAATAATTTAGAGAGGCTTGATGTTATTTTGTGTTGTAATTAAAGGTTTTAGGTTGTGTAATATTCAATTTCCTTAATTTTGTATTTTTAACATATCACTCCACATTTAAATAATAAACTACTTAGCTCATACATATCAATAAGAAAGCCCGTTAGAAGTGAGAGATTGCTTGCTTAATACCAACAAGTACTTTGGAGAACATCAAAACCCTTGAGAGATGACTGTTGCCAAAAGGATTTATTTTCTGCAGGCTTTAACTAAAATAGCTTCAGTTGCATTTTGCTATTTAAGAATATTGAAGTAGATAGTTATAGCAAAATGATTTACAGATAGTAATTGCATTTCCTAGCTTACCTAGTTCTATAAATAAAATCACAGATTCAATCTGTAGTTGGGTCTTAAGCACAGCAGCGTCAATAATGGTATATTCACCATTTGAACTTAGTTCCCCTCTCCCCCCAAAATGTATGTTTAAAACTTTTGTAATACATGCTAATTATTATTTCTTTCTTTCTTTCTAAAATACAAAGAAATATGTTTCCAGTTGTTGAGTACTTTGGTTCTTAAGAAAGAGAGAGATTTTAATTTCAGAAGCTTTGTAGTAGGCATAGCAAAAAGTAAACCTTCTCATACTGTACTTTGGCTGTATAAATTGGCAACCCATAACAGATGAGTCGTGAAAAAATATCCGGTTCTGCATAGTATCTTGAAGTTGAATCTTAATTAAGCCATCTTGAGATGTACAGATAACACAAATATTTAGAAGTAGATCTCAGAATCAGGAAGTTTACCTGTATGATTAGATAAACCAAATGGACTGCAGGAACTAGGTTAAGAAGACATCTTCGTAATATATTGCACTTTGATCACAGGATCTCAAAGAGAAATATTAAGTATCACAACACCATATGTGAAATAAGCTATTGGTTAGCTCATTTTACTGTAAACTAAAGAACAGAGTGGTTAAATGATTTACACAGGACCACATAGTGAGTTATTTGTAGAACCAGCTATACGCGCCAATCAAGCAAAGCCCTTAAGCATGTGTATACCTCCCAGACAAAAAGATTATGAGACAACTCATGTGCTTAAAGTTACATATGTGCTTAAGTGCATCAATGGGTCAGGGCCAATTTCCAGTCCTCTGCTGTAAGCAATATGCTGCATTTTAACCAGCATGGTATAAACATAAAACTTTGGCTATTAAATGCATGTTTTTTATGTGAGTAGGACGCCGTTTTCCAGTTAATAAACTGAATTCTCTCTAGCTGTAATCCTCCAGTGTTTTCCTTCTGCAGGCCATTTATTAAGAGAGAAAGAGCTCTCCTGGACATCTGCCTTTCTGACTTCCCCCCTGCTATTGCTTGGTTCTCAAATTGGTCGATCTGCGGAATCCCAGGAAAGGCTCCATGAACCTTTATACATTTAATGTCATAGTTAATTAAGACACTTTGGATGTCTTTGCAGTACTACTTTTAATTACATAGTCTCATCGTCTTACATTGTCTACAGTGGTCTACTGTCCAAACTGAGCACTTTAATCAAAAAGACCAGTCAATATCATCTGAATGTTAATTGGTTAGCCATGGATATTTATTAATCACTGGTTTTTGGCTCAGCTTTCTGGTACCAGCAGCAGAGCTATTTATACAAAGTGACATTTAACACTTCTTATATTTTCATATTATTTCCTCCATGCAAAAAAATCATTTCACATCTGGTGAATTTTGGGGTTCTGTTTTGTGTATTGCCAGGGTGAATGTAGCATGAATAATGGGGAGCAGAGGCCAATTGAGCTTTCATTAAAGTAAATGGAAAGGTTCCCTTTGACTAAATGAGAGTTGAATCAGATCCTCATTGAGTATATAATGTGGAGGGTTTGTTTTCTACTATGCTGGCATGTTAGTGGCGACCATAAAAAGGGGTGTTTCTACAGAATAAGAAGGGCTATCAGCAACCTCCTTGCAAAAATCCCTTGAAGTGAGCTTGGTTGCATAATTCAGCATGGTCACAGCCCTGCATTGATTTCAGTGGGAGTTTTGGGTATGAACACAATGCATGATTGGCTTCGTAGGCCCTGATTTAGGAAGGTACGTAAACAGGGGTCACAGATCCTAGTAAGTACTCCCTCTTGGCCAAGCTGAGTTATGCTATTTCCCTTTCCCAGAAATCTACCTATAAAATATATAACTCTCATGAGGGCTTGGAGTGGCTGTGAAGTGGCTTGGAGTGGCTGTGAAGCAATCAACACACACACTTTGCATAATCTTACCTTGTGCTCTTTTATACTTAATCATGTAAAGCACAGGGAAGAACAGACCACATAGAACAGTAAACACTAAGTGCATGTTCTTACCTCAGGTTCCTCATCCTCCAAGCCATCCTTTGGGCTGGGATTCATGTTCCTTGGGTTGTCCAGAGTCTTGATTTCTTTTTTGTTCCTTTATATCAACCGTCCTGGTTATCTGGTCTTTTGTGCTTTCCCTGGTAAGATTCCACTGCTCTTAGTTTCCCCACTCTCTCGGTTGGAGGAGTAAGGTGGGGGATCTAAAACTGGATCTCTAATGATGCACCTACTTTTTTAGCATAGCCCTTGTCAAGGTTTTTTCCCCACTTTGAACTTTAGTGTCCAAAAAATGGGGACCTGCATGATCACTTTTAAGCTTAATTACCAGCTTAAATTTGGTACGCTGCCACCAGCCAAAAATATAGTGTTTGGCACACTTTCTGTTCCCCCAAAACCTTCCCTGGGGAACCCAAGACCCAAACCCCTTGAATCTGAGCACAAGGAGAAATAAACCATCCCCCTCCTTTCCCCCCCCTCAGGCTTTCCCCTCCCTGGGTTGCCTTGGGAAGCTACACTGATCCAAACTCCTTGGATCTTAAAACAAAGAGGAATTAACCTTCCCCCCACTCCTTTCCCCCCACCAATCCCTGGTGAGTTCAGACCCAATCCCGTTGGGTCTTAAAACAAGGAAAAAATCAATCAGGTTCTTAAAAAAGAAAGCTTTTAATTAAAGAAAGAAAAAGTAAAAATTATCTCTGTAAAATCAGGATGGAAAATGTTTTACAGGGTATTCCGATTCATATAGCCTAGAGGGACTTCCTCCCTCCCCCCAGCCTGAGATTCAAAGTTACAGCAAACAGAGGTAAAAATCCTTCCAGCAAAAGACACATTTACAAGTTAAGAAAACAAACATAAGACTAATCTGGCTTTCCTGGCTATTACTTATTTTGAAACATGAGAGACTGATTCAGAAAGATTGGAGGAAACCTGGGTGTACCTCTGGTCCCTCTTAGCCCCAAGAGCGAACAACGAACAAAACAAACAACACAAACAAAGACTTCCCTCCACCAAGATTTGAAAGTATCTTGTCCCCCCATTGGTCCTCTGGTCAGGTGTCAGCCAGGTTCACTGAGCTTCTTAACTCTTTGCAAGTAAAAGAGACATTAACCCTTAACCATCTGTTTATGACAGCCCTCAAGAAAGGTTAAGTTATTACCATTGTTCTTAAGTAGGTCACTTTGTATCTGGCTGGTGTGTACATGCTGCAAGCCCTGTCAACAATGATGGATCCACATACATATAGGCGTTCATGACCCAGCAGTTTTCCATAATACAACTTCACAATATCAATCAGAATGCAGAAGTTGTACAGACAGAGCCTCAGTTCATCATAGCATGTGCGTACCTTTAAGCACATATATAGTCCCACTGACTTCTTTAAAGTTACTCAGTTGCTTAACTATCTTCCTCTATGGGGCTTCTAATATATATCTTGTCTTAGCATTAGAAATATGATTTTTAAAATATTTCTTATTAAATATGAGAACATTCTTAACAATAACATTGATATATAAAAGTATATGCATGAGAAAAATCTTTAAGTGACTGATTATTCAACAACTTCCATTATTTAAACAAATTATTTAGTCATCAAGTAGTTTGTTACTATTTGTCCAGCTCTCCTGAAGTTTCATTTTACATTTTTAAAGTGCTTCTATGCTGTATGTTCAAAAACATTGTATTACAATTCAAATTCTCTACAGAGAGAAAATACCTGAAAAAGTCTACATGAAAAGAATATTAAATTGAATTGAACATAAGGAAAAAATAATGTTTATTGTTGAAAAAGTCTATATATTTTAGGCTTTACTAAGACACTTTTGTGTCTAAGCATCATTGACTAACATAGTATCTTTAGGTACAATTGTTTATAATTTCCACAGTTAGGTTTTAAAATGAAAGTATTTTTATACATTTTCTATATAATTTTTTTTATAATTGTTCACAGGATTTATGGTAATTTATACAATGTGTGATTAATTAATAGACATAGATAATTGTAAGTCAATAGTTTAGAGACTTGCAACTGAAGATTTTTGGAAACTATCTCAGCATATAAAAAATGTGAAAAAAAAATCCATTCCATCTGTGACCCAAGCAAACTGGCACAAAATCATATGGGGCATAATTACTTACTTGGCCAGAGTTTTTCCAAATGTTATTTCTAATCCCCACACATGCTTGACACTGTCATGGCATGGACCTGTTAGTGCACAAAGCATCCGTTTGGTGTTAACCACACTGAATTAAAATGAGCTGTATTCACCTCACACAGGGAGGCCTAATATTGATCAGTAAAGAGACCAAGGGACATATAGGTAATAATGTTGAGAACCAGACCTGCATTTTTAAAGAATGGGGATGAAGTTGGCCTGCTGGGCTATAGGCAGTTGAAATGAATTACTTCTAGTACCTGTAGGGATGGGCTTGAAAGGGTTTGGGTGGCTGTCCTGCCTTCTTGATAGAAGTATGAGTGTTCTTCCAACCTGTGATTTTTATATGGTCATTAAATTTGCAATCAATCCACATGAGCTCCTTAAATAGGACATTTTACTTTCTGTTCTAGCTCCCTTTACTCTCCATGTTTGAACCACTTCCTTAGCCCTCTAGAACCATAAAGAATAGGTGTTGAGAGAGGGGATTTATAAAACTATATGAAGTATAAAGTAGCTTTCCTCTTTGCAGTCTCAGGAAGCATACAGCAAATCTTAACTGCATGTTAGGCCAGGTATTTGATAAACTTCTTCATTAGCAGCAGATAGACAGCACATTACAATATAGCAAATAAAAGGAAAAACTGTGATTTTTACCAAAAACAGGAGAGTTCAAAATAACATTTGATCATGAACTGCAAACATTCATCTTTGAGTGTAACATTATGAACCACACAAATGTTTAATGTAAAAGGGTGCATATAATTTACAGGGCTCTGTAACCTATGGCTGATCCAGTGTCACTGAAATCGGTGGGAGTCTGAAGTAACAGGAGCTGGATGGCTTAGTAACTTTGCAGTTTTAATAATGTTCTGTACAGCTAGATCAACATGTAAAACTGTAGTTTAGAGTGCATGCCATATTTTTTGTTTTCATAAACTTTACAAAAGGCCTCAAAGTTCTCCGTTACAATGAAAGAAACAGTAATGTTAATAGAAAAGCTTTGTTTATGAACAAGAAAGATAGTTTGTTGTGTAGGTCACATGCACAGCATTGTCATTACATGTTGTAAGGTTTGGGGAGAAAGCATCTTTCATTTTAATTCTTTGCATGATTAAAGTCATTCAATTACCATTCAAGTTAATTAAATAGCTTTTATGATTTAATTTCAGTGAAGGGAAAAATGATCAGCCATTAAAATTATGATTGAATGATGATTTTTTTTATTGTTGCGGTAGATAACAGGAAAGAGCTTTCGAGATAAGTTTAGTAATAAAAAATCCTTCTGGTAGTCTGTAAAATGTGTTATCAGTAATGAAAAAGGGTTTGTTGGTATTGTTAATTAATAAGTGATGAATTAGTCTGGAACCTGACACTTAATTTGCCCCAGTAATGGCACTCTG
Source organism: Gopherus evgoodei (assembly GCF_007399415.2). Lineage (NCBI taxonomy): Eukaryota > Metazoa > Chordata > Testudines > Testudinidae > Gopherus > Gopherus evgoodei. Next base: position 10,267,099 of record NC_044326.1, read on the forward strand.
GGAAATTACAGAGTATATCAGGCTGTCACTCTGAATAAGAAGCCACCCTTTCTGAAATCTGTAACATGATTTAGATTTTCAAATGAAAATATGCATTGGGACTTTAACTGGAATGAGGAACCATCTGAAAGAATACATTTCATCTGTGATATATTAGAGCAAAGAGAAGAAAAACAAGAAAGTCTATTTCACTATTTATAGAAGTTCTGCTGTTTTTCCTGAGCGCATGTATTTCCCATACTAATGAATGAAGTTCATTGAAAATCTGTTAAAGCAAGAGGCTAAAGTTATAAGCATGATTTACTTTGGAAGGAATAATTTTAATGCAGTCTGATTAGCTGGAGGGGGATTATACTCACTTTGGAGATTTTATGAGGCATTTCAGCACCTTGATACAAAAGTTTCACCTACATTTAAATCTTCCCCAATGTGCCCATTTACACACTCATGTACATTGTTTTTTTTTTCCTGTTTACTAATCATAACCATATAGTTCACTGTGTAGGTATTGGTGAAAAAAAATCTTGTCGTCTTAATAAGAGGAGACATCTTCATTTCACATTGGCCTATAAGAATCAATTTTATGTGAATTTATCCATACATTTATCCTCCTTATGCTGCACCCCATCACCATGTTACCTGAATTCCTTTCTTTCCTTTGGTTTATAGTCTATAAAATTTCTTATATTCATATTCTTTATTTCTACCTGAATTCAATCTATTGTAAATACAAGATTAGTCTGAAACTGCCCTAGAAAAAGATAGAGCTGGTTTGGGAATCTATCTGTGATATACAAGTGAATTCATTTGATGTGGGAGGAATGATTCACTGATACCTTTATGAAATGTTACTTGGAATGTGGGGCTAAGGGGAAATCCTTTGTTTTCTGAATATTTTTCAGTAAGGAGGAGCTATCAGAAAAAGTTCAAATATGTGTCTGTTTCTGAGCCTTTAGGGGTGAGGAACCTCTGGCTCCTTGGTTAATTTCATCCAGTCCGCAGCAAGTCTCTGTGCCAGAGGCATCCCTCTGCAGGGCTGGAGCCATGATCACCAGCTCACACTGCTGCAGGGGGAAGCTAGGGTGCCAGGCCAGTCGGTTGGCTGTCCCTGTGGCCCCTAGACGCAGGGGTGATAAAGAAAGCTCCGAGTCCTTGTGTGCCTACCCCCACTCGCAGGCTCTGCCCCCGCAGTGCCCATTGGCTGGGAACTGCGGCTAAGGTGACCAGACAGCAAGTGTGAAAAATCAAGACAGAAGGCTGGGGGTAATAGGTGCCTATGTAACAAAAAGCTCCACAAATCGGGACTGTCCCTATAAAATCAGGACATCTGGTCACCCTAACTGCGACCAATAGGAGCTGCAAGGGCAGCTAGGGGGAGAGACTACCTTAGCCCCGCTGCCAGCTGGGAGCCACCTGAGGTAAGCAGCGCCCAGCTGGAGCACCCTCCACCTCCTACCTCCCTTACTCTCTCCTGTGCCCTAATCCACTGCCCCAGGCCTGATTACTCTCCTGCACCCCACTCCCAGAGCCCACCCTGAGCCCCCACCCAAGGTTGGAACCCCCTCCCACACCTTAACTCCCTCCCAAACCCTGCTCTTCAGCCCAGCCATGAGCCTCCTCCTGCACCCCAATCCCCTGCCCCAACTATAAGTCCCCTCCTACACTCAAACCCCTCCCAGAACCCATACCCCTCAGCCCCAATCTGGAGCCCCTCCCACACCCTGAACCACTCATTTCTGGCCCCACCCCAGAGCCTAGGTGCAACCCCAGGCCTCTGTTCCTCACTGCAAGGCAATGTGTGGCCCGCGACTGATCTTTTCTGTGAATTAGTAGCTCCTGATACTCCCCTTTTACAACTATGTTATTTCTTTTACTTCAGTTGAAAGTGGGAATTGCCACAGGAATATAAGAATTGAAATACTGCTGAGACAATAAATCCACCTAGTCCAGTACCTGTCTGTGAAAGTGACTGTTACCAGATGTGTGACGAGATAACTGGCTCTGTGGAGGAGGGGAAAGCAGTGGATGTGTTATTCCTTGACATTAGCAAAGCTTTTGATACGGTCTCCCACAGTATTCTTGCTGGCAAGTTAAAGTACGGGCTGGATGAATGGACTATAAGGTGGATAGAAAGATGGCTACATCGTAGGGCTTAACGGGTAGTGATCAATGGCTCCATGTCTAGTTGGCAGCTGGTAACAAGCAGAGTGCCTCAAGGGTCGGTCCTGGGGCTGGTTTTGTTCAATACCTTAATGATCTGGAGGATGCCGTGGACTGCACCTCAGCAAGTTTGCAGATGACGCTAAACTGGGAGGAGTGGTAGATACACTGAAGGGTAGAGATAGGGTTCAGAGGAACCTAGACAAATGAGAGTGGAGGAGGAGGCTCAGGGTGGACACAGTCAGCTGGTTACTTCTAGCAGCAGGCAGTGCTCCACCGCTGCTGCAAACCCTCCTGCTGTGGTAAAAGATAACTGTTATGCTCTTCTTGATACAGGAGAGAAGGAATCACCCCCAACAGTTAAGGAGGTGAAGCCTCGTACCCCTAAGGCTGGGAGGTCTGCTGCCACCACTGATAAGAAACGTAGGGTAGTGGTGGTTGGAGACTCTCTGCTGAGGGGGACGGAGACACCCATCTGTCGCCCTGACCGTTCATCCCGGGAGGTATGCTGCCTGCCAGGGACCCGTATCCGAGATGTTACAAAGGCATTGTCGAGGATTATCCGGCCTTCTGACTACTACCCCATGCTACTCATCCATGTGGGCACAAATGATACTGCGAGGTGTGACACTGAGCAGATCAAGAGTGACTACAGGGCTCTGGGAGTATGGGTTAAGGAGTTTGGAGCGCAGGTGGTATTCTCTTCGATTCTTCCTGTTGAAGGTAGGGGTCCGGGCAGAGACAGATGCATCGTGGAGGTGAATGCCTGGCTGCGAAGATGGTGTCACCAGGAGGGCTTTGGCTTCCTCGACCACGGGATGCTATTCGAGGAAGGACTGCTAGGAACAGATGGCGTTCACCTTTCGAAGAGGGGAAAGGCCTTATTTGCGCACAGACTGGCTAACCTAGTAAGGAGGGCTTTAAACTAGGTTCGAAGGGGACAAGTGAGCAAAGCCCACAGGTAAGTGGGGAACAAGACCTGGGAGATGGGTTGGAAACAGGAGGGAGCACGGGCTATAATGGCAGAGAGGAAGGAGGGTCAGGGCGAAGCTGGGAGGCAACATCAAACCAGTATCTTAGATGCCTATATACAAATGCAAGAAGTATGGGTAATAAGCAGGAAGAACTGGAAGTGCTAATAAATAAATACAACTATGACATTATTGGCATTACTGAAACTTGGTGGGATAATACACACGACTGGAATGTTGGTGTGGATGGGTATAGTTTGCTCAGGAAGGATAGACAGGGGAAAAAGGGAGGAGGTGTTGCCTTATATATTAAAAATGTACACACTTGGACTGAGGTGGAGATGGACATAGGAGACGGAAGTGTGGAGAGTCTCTGGGTTAGGCTAAAAGGGGTAAAAAACACAGGTGGTGATGTGCTGGGAGTCTGCTACAGGCCACCTAATCAGGTGGAAGAGGTGGATGAGGCTTTCTTCAAACAACTAACAAAATCATCCAAAGCCCAAGATTTGGTGGTGATGGGGGACTTCAACTATCCAGATATATGTTGGGAAAATAACACCGCGGGGCACAGACTATCCAATAAGTTCCTGGACTGCATTGCAGACAACTTTTTGTTTCAGAAAGTTGAAAAAGCTACTAGGGGGGAAGTTGTTCTAGGCTTGATTTTAACAAATAGGGAGGAACTTGTTGAGAATTTGAAAGTAGAAGGAAGCTTGGGTGAAAGTGATCATGAAATCATAGAATTTGCAATTCTAAGGAAGGGTAGAAGGGAGTACAGCAAAATAGAGACAATAGATTTCAGGAAGGCGGATTTTGGTAAGCTCAGAGAGCTGATAGGTAAGGTCCCATGGGAATTAAGACTGAGGGGAAAAACAACTGAGGAAAGTTGGCAGTTTTTCAAAGGGACGCTATTAAGGGCCCAAAAGCAAGTTATTCCAATGGTTAGGAAAGATAGAAAATGTGGCAAAAGACCACCTTGGCTTACCCTTGAGATCTTGTGTGACCTACAAAATAAAAAGGCGTCATATAAAAAATGGAAACTAGGTCAGATCACGAAGGATGAATATAGGCAAATAACACAGGAATGCAGAGGCAAGATTAGAAAGGCAAAGGCACAAAATGAGCTCAAACTAGCTATGGGAATAAAGGGAAACAAGAAGACTTTTTATCAATACATTAGAAGCAAGAGGAAGACTAAGGACAGGGTAGGCCCACTGCTCAATGAGGAGGGGGAAACAGTAACAGGAGACTTGGAAATGGCAGAGATGCTTAATAACTTCTTTGTTTCGGTCTTCACTGAGAAGTCTGAAGGAATGTCTAGTATAGTGAATGCTTACGGGAAGAGGGTAGGTTTAGAAGAGAAAATAAGGAAAGAGCAAGTAAAAAATCACTTAGAAAAGTTAGATGCCTGCAAGTCACCAGGGCCTGATGAAATGCATCCTAGAATACTCAAGGAGTTAATAGAAGAGGTATCTGAGCCTCTAGCTATTATCTTTGGGAAATCATGGGAGACGGGGTAGATTCCAGAAGACTGGAAGGGGGCAAATATAGTGCCCATCTATAAAAAGGGAAATAAAAACAACCCAGGAAACTACAGACCAATTAGTTTAACTTCTGTGCCAGGGAAGATAATGGAGCAAGTAATCAAAGAAATCCTCTGCAAACACGTGGAAGGTGGTAAGGTGATAGGGAATAGCCAGCATGGATTTGTAAAGAACAAATCGTGTCAAACTAATCTGATAGCGTTCTTTGATAGGATAACGAGCCTTGTGGATAAGGGAGAAGCGGTGGATGTGATATACCTAGACTTTAGTAAGGCATTTGATACGGTCTCGCATGATATTCTTATAGATAAACTAGGAAAGTACAATTTAGATGGGGCTACTATAAGGTGGGTGCATAACTGGCTGGATAACCGTACTCAGAGAGTAGTTGTTAATGGCTCCCAATCCTGCTGGAAAGGTATAACAAGTGGGGTTCCGCAGGGGTCTGGCAGCTTATGACTTCAGTGCACTGCCTGGTTTGAACCAGACACACTAGCCTGCTGCAAACCCAGACCCAGGGTCTGAATCACGTCCCCTAACAGCTGTAGGCTTAACTGAAAGCAACTTACAGAAGTGTTCCTGTCTCCAACACCCAGATGTCCAACTCCCAGTGGGATCCAAACACATCTGCATAAATCCAAATAAACTCATACATTGTTCGCCCTCTATAACACTGATAGAGAGATATGCACAGCTGTTTTCGCCCCCCACCTCCCAGGTAGTAATACATACTCTGGGTTAATTAGTAACTAACAGTGATTTTATTAAATACAGAAAGAAGGATTTAAGTGGTTCCAAGTAGTAACAGACAGAACAAAGTGAATTACCAAGCAAAATAAAATAAAACACGCAAGCCTATGTCTAAAAAACTGAATACAGATTAAAAACCTCACCCAGTAAGCTTCCTTTTACAGACTAGTCTCCTTCTAGTCTGGGTCCAGCAATCACTCACACTCCCTGTAGTTACTGTCCTTTCTTCCAGTTCCTTTCAGGTGTCCTTGGGGGTGGAGAGGCTCTCTCTTTAGCAAGAGGAAGACAAAATGGAGGGGCCTTCCAGGGGTTTAAGTAGACTTTCTATTGTGGGTGGAGACCCCCTCCCTACTCCTATGCAAAGTCTAGCTCCAAGATGGAGTTTTGGAGTCACATGGGCAAGTCACGTCTATGCATGACTTAGTTTTTACCAGCCAAACCACATTCCTGGGAAGGCTCAGATGTGGATTGGCATCTTCAAGTTCATTGTTGGCTTAAGTGGTTTTTGACTGGGCACTTAATTTGCTCTTTTCTCAATAAGCTGACCAAATGCTCTGCTAGGCTAGTTTAAATCAAGCCAGTGCACAACTAATATTCATAACTTTGAATACAAACTTGATACATGCATAAAAATAGGATGAATACATTCAGTAGTTCATAACCTTTGCAGAGACATGTTACATGGCATATGTAGCATAAAACATATTCCAGTTTTTTTCATATATATACATTCATAAGCATATATCCATGAAGCCTTATGTGGGGCACTGTCACACTCACAATTACTTTACTCACACTTCTTTAAATGTTATTTCCTTTCTTTGATCACCTCAACACATTGACCAGAGGTCAATGAGCTTTCCAGAATGATGTTCAGGTCTTTTTAGTTAATTGTTACAAATAATTTAGACTTCAGCATTGTGGACAAGTAGCTCTAATTATTCCTTCCTATGTTCTTTACCTTGCATTTGACACACTGAAGCTCATCTATTAGCCCTTTATCCCTTCTCCTCACTTTTGTTAGTCCCTTTGCAGATCCTCAGTCTTCTCTTCTTTTGACTAACCTAAATAATTTGATGTCATCTGCAAATGTTGCCATTATACTGTTCACCTTTACTAGAAATGTTTAATTTAACTAGAAATGTTAAACAACTCCAACTTTAGTATGGAATCTTGGGACAAGCTATTCTTAACCTTAACCTCTGTGTACAAAATTGGCCATTTATTCTCTTTATTTTCTGTCCCATAGCTAGTTTGTAATATAGGATGGTAGGTGACATCTCATTTTGTGACTTTCATTAATAGGTTCTTGTGAGGGACATTGTCAAAGGCTTTTTGAAAGTCCAAATGTATGATTTTCTACTTTATCCTCTACTCTGTTTATACACTCAAAAATGGATTAGAGAAGCATGATTTTCTTTTATAGAAGCCAAGATGATTCATCTCTATTATGTCAAGTTCATCCAGGTATGCTATCATTTTAATTATTGTTGCAAACAATTTACCTGATACTGTGGTAAGTCTTACTGATCTAAATGAGTGTTTTTATTAACACACCTAGTATGAGTTCCTCCACTGCTAATATTAGTTTGGCTGAAGAGTGTGGCTTAAAGCCTATCCTGAGGCCCAATTTGTAAATATTGCAAAACAAACACTGAGTGCAGAATAAAAACTCTCCAGAGTGGGCCTGACTTGCTCCAGATTCCCACCGCCAGAGGGGAAATGCTGACCTTAGCTAGGTGAAGGAGGTGCCTTACCACATGTGTTTGTTTTACTCCTACTGCCTATTAATTTCATTGGATGACACCTGGTTCTTGTGTTACGTGAAGGGATAAATAATACTTCCTTATTCTCTTTCTCCACACCATTCATGATCATATAGACTTGTATCATATACCCCTTAGTCGCCTCTTTTCCATAAGAACATAAGAGTGGCCATATTGGGTCAGACCAAAGATCCATTTAGCCCAGTATCCTGTCTTCTGTCAGTGGCCAATTCCAGGTGTCCCAGAGGGAATGAACAGAACAGGTAATCATCAAGTGATCCATCTCATCACCCATTCTCAGCTTCTTGCAAACAGAGGTGAGGGACACCATCCCTGCCTATTCTGGCTAATAACCATTGATGGACCTACTCTCCATGAACTTATCTAGTTCTTTTTTGAACCCTCCTATATTCTTGGCCTTCACAACATCCTCTGGCAAAGAGTTCCACAGACTGACTGTATGTTGTGTAAAAAAATATTTTCTTCTCATAGTTTTAAACCAGCTGTCTGGTGATTTAATTTGGTGACCCCTAGTTTTGTGTTTTGAGAAGGAGTAAATAACACTTCCTTATTTACATTCTCCACACCAGTCATGATTTTATAGACCTCAATCATATTCCCCCTTAGTCATCTTTTTTCCAAGCTGAAAAGTCCCAATCTTATTAATCTCTCTTCATATGGAAGGAGTTCCATACCCCTAATCATTCTTGTTGCCCTTTTCTGAACCTTTTCCAATTCCAATATGTATTTTTTGAGATGGGTTGACCACATTTTCAGGCAGTATTCAAGATGTGTACGTATTATGGATTTATATAAGGGCAATATGATATTTTCTGTCTTCTTATCTATTCCTTTCCTAATGATTCCTAACATTCTGTTAACTTTTTTAACTGCCGTTATACATTGAGCAGATGTTTTCAGAGAGCTATCCTCAATGACTCCAAGAACTCTCTTCAATGATAACAGCTAATTTAGACCCCATGATTTTGTATGTATAGTTGGGATAAAGTTTTCCAGTGTGCATTACTTTGCGTTTATCAGCACTGAATTTCATCAGCCATTTTGTTGCTGAGTCACCCAGTTTTGTGAGATCGCATTGTCCTTGGTCAGATAATTTACCTTAGTGTTATGGTTTGCTGATACCACTTTATTTCCTTGCCAATTCATTTTATTTTAGCTACCTTTTCCCTCTATTTTCAGCTAATAGTGGCAAGGTGATGCTTTCAGTGCTGTGTTTAATTAAAAATAAATTTGCCTTAAAATCTTCGGTATCACTCAGGTGGTCAGTAGTATATTTCTACTGCTATACTTTTATTATTCAAGCATGGAATTTCTGTCCATAGATATTCTAGGGGACTGTTTGATTCAGTTAAGATTTTTAAAATATTTGACTTTGTTTTATTTCATATATAGTGCCAACTACCCACCAGTGTGACCTGCTCCACCATTCCTATGTATTTTGTACCTGGTATTACCATGTCCTATTGATTATCATAATTTCACCAAGTTTCTGTGATGCCTATTCTTTCAATATCCTCATTTCATACCAGACTCTCAAGTTCATCTATCTTAATATTTAGACTTCTTGCATTAGTTTACAAGCACTTACAAATTGGTCAGTATTTAGTTGACTGCCTCCATGTGATGGCACATTGCAGGCCACAGAACTTCACCCACCCATCCCTGTAATAGCCCCCTAACTTCTGGCTGAGTTACTGAAGACCTCAAATCATGTTTTAAAGACTTCAAGTTACAGAGTATTCACCATTTACACTAGTTTAAATTTGCAAGTGACTTGTGCCCCATACTGCAGAGGAAAGTGAAAAACACTCAGGGTGTCTGCCATTCTGACCCAGGGGAGAATTCCTTCCTAACTGTGAAAACTGACCATTTATTCCTATCCTTTGCATCCTATCTTTTAACCAGTTACTGATCCATGAGAGGACATTCCCTCTTAACCCATGATTGCTTACTTTGCTGAAGAGCCTTTAGTGAGGGAACTTGTCAAAGGGTTTCTGAAAGTCCAAGTACACCATATCCACTAGATCACCTTTCTCCACATGTTTGTGGACCCCCTCAAAGTATTCTAATAGATTGGTGATGCATGATTTCCCTTTACAAAAGCTGTGTTGACTCGTCCCTAACATATAGTATTCATTTATGCATCTGATAATTCTGTTGTTTAATCTAGGTTCAACTAATTATACTGGTACTGAAGTTAGTCAAATTGACCTGTAATTGCCAGAATTGCTTTTGGAGCCCTTTTTTTAAAAAATTCAGCATTATATTAGTTATCTGACAGTCATCCGGTACAGAAGCTGATTTAAGCAATAGGTTACAAACCACAATTAGTAGTTCTGCAGTTTCATATCTCAATTCCTTCATAATTCCTGGGTGAATACCATCTGGTCCTGGCCTAATCAGTGCAGAGTAGAGTGGAAGAATTACTTCTTGTATCTTGCTTAAAATACTCCTGCTAATACATCCCAGAATGATATTCGGTTTTTTTTCAACAGTGTTGCACTATTGACTCTCATTTAGCTTGTGATCCATTATGACCCCCAGATCTCCTTCCTAGGCTGTCATTTCCCATTTTGTATGTGTGCAAGGGATAGTTCCTTCATATGTGAAGTACTTTGCATTTGTTCTTATTGAATTTCATCCTATTTACTTCAGACCATTTCTCCAGATTGTCCAGATCATTTTGAATTTTGATCCTATCTTCCAAAGGACTTGCAACACCTCCCAGCTTGGTATCATCCGCAAATCTATAAGTGCACTCTCAATGTCATTATTCAAATCCTTGATGCAGATATTGAACAGAACCAGACCCAGAACTGATCCCTGCAGGATCACACTTGATATGCCCTTCCAGCATGACTGTGAACCACTGATAACTTCTCTCTGGGAATAGTTTTCCAATCATTTATACACCCACCTTATAGTAGCTCCGTCTAGGTTGTATTTCCCTAATTTGTTTATGATGTCATGTGAGACAGTATCAAAAGCTTTACTAAAGTCAAGATATACCACATCTGTCCCTTCCCCCCATCCACAAGGCTTGTTACCCTGTCAAAAAAAAAAAAGCTATTAGATTGGCTTGACATGATTTGTTCTTGACAAATCCGTGTTGACTGTTACTTATCATTTTATTATATTCTAGGTGTTTGCAAATTGATTGTTTAATTGTTTGCCCAATTTTCTTTCCAGGTACTGAAGTTAAGCTGCCTGGTCTGTAATTCCCAGGTTGTCCTTATTTCCCTTTTTATAGATTGGCACTATGTTTGTCCTTTTCCATTCCACTGGAATCTCTCCTTTTTTACATGTGTTTTTGAAGATAATCCCTAATGGCTCTGATATCTCTTCTGTGACCTCTTTGAGTGTTCTAGGAGGTATTTCATTAAGCCTGGGTGACTTGAAGACATCTAACTTCGCTAAGTAATTTTTAACTTGTTTTTTTTCCCTACTTTAACTTCTCATCCAACCTCATTTTCACTGGCATTCACTATGTTAGATGTCCAAGCTCTACTAACCTTTTTAGTGAAAACTAAAACAAAAAAGTCACTTAGCACCTCTGCAATTTCCACATTTTCTGTTGTTATTTCCTTCCTCATTGAAGAAGGAGCCTACCCTCTCCTTGGTTTTTTTCTGTCTTCTAGGGTATTTGTAGAATGGTTTCTTGTTATCCTTTGTCTCTAGCTAGTTTAATCTCTCTTTTTTTTTTTGCCTTGAACTTTTTAATTTTGTTCATACATCTGTTATTTGTATATATTCATCCTTTGTATTTTGACTTAGTTTCCAAATTCTGTAGGACTCTTTTTTGAATTTCAGATCATTGAATATCCCCTCGTTTTCAGCCCAGATGATCTCTTGCCATACTTCCTATCTTTCCTACGTATTGGGATAGTTTGCTCTTGTGCCCTTAATTATGTCTCTCTTGAAAAACTGCCAACTCTCTTGAACTGTTTTTCTCCTTAGACTTGCTTCCCATGGGATCTCACCTATCAATTCCCTGAGTTTCCTAAAGTTTGCCTTCTTGAAATCCATTATCTCTGTTGTACTGTTTTCCCTCCTACCATTCCTTAGAATCATGAAATCTACCATTTCACCTAAGATGCCTTCCACTTTCAAATTCTCAACCAGTTCATCCCTATTTGTCAAAATCAAATCTAGAACAGCTTTCTCCACCTTCTCAAATTCTAGATTTGATCTATATAATATGTCTCCAATACATTCTAAGAACTTGCTGGATAATCTGAGCCCTGATGTGTCATTTTCCAAACAGATGTCTGAGTAATTGAAGTCCCCCATCACCATGAAACCCTGTGTTTTGGATGATTTTGTTAGTTTTTATTTTTATTTATTATTAAACAACATACAAAAAACTGATCCACCTCTTCTTCCTTGTTAGGTGGTCTGGAGTAGACCCCTACCATGACATCACCCTTGTTTTTTACCCTTTTTATTCTTACCCAGAAACTTTTAACAAGTCTGTCTCCTATTTCCATGTCAAGCTCAGTCCTATTGTATACATTTCTAATATATGAGACCATACCTCTTCACCTTTTTCCCTGCCTGTCTTTCCTGAGCAAGCTGTACCCCTCTATACCAATATTCCAGTCATACGTATTGTCTCACCTGTGATGCCAACTATGTGATAGTCATGTATATTAACTAGTATTTCTAGTTCTTCCTATTTATTCCCCATACTTCTCAAATTAGTATACAGACATCTAAGATTCTGATTTGATTTCCCCCCTATGTTTTCTCGTCTCTCTTTTATCCATGCTATAACAGTCCATGCTTCCCTCAAATTCTGACCCTTCTCTGAGGTCTCCATGTTTTGGACTTACCTGTGGGCTTTTGTCACCTGCTCTTGTTGAACCTAGTTTAAAGCCCTCCTTGGTAGGTTAGCCAGTCTGTATCCAAATATGTTCTTCCCTTTCCTCGATAGGTGGACCCCATCTCCACTTAGCAGTCCTTCTTCCTGGAACAGCATCCTGTGGTCAAGGAAGCTGAAGCCCTCCTGGCAACAGCATGCTATCATGGAGATCCTGGAGTTTAATTTCCTACCTGGCAGCCTGAATTGGACCTCCAGAACATCTCTTCTACCTTTCCTTATAGCATTGGTTTCCTACATGTCCATGACTACTGTCATGATATAATTCCCCACTCTGAACCTTAGCGTCCAAAAGATGGGGTACCAGCATGAATTCCTCTAAGCTTAATTACCAGCTTAGAACCTGTAGCGCTGCCACCAACCAGGAATTCCAGTGCCTGGTACACTCTGGTCCCCCCAAAACCTTGCCCGGGGACCCCCAAGACCCAGTCCCTCTGGATCTTAACACAAGGAAAGTAAACCCTTTCCCTCACCGTTGCCTCTCCCAGGCATCCCCTCCCTGGGTTACCCTGGAAGATCACTGCGATTCAAACTCCTTGAATCTTAAAACAGAGAGGAAAATTCACCTTTCCCCCTCCTTTTCTCTCCCCCTCCCAGACTCTCCCTGAGAGAGAAAGTAATCCTAACACAGAGAGAAAATAACCTCTCTTTCTCCCTTCCCTCCTTTCTCCCCACCAATTCCCTGGTGGATCCAGACCCAGTCCCCTGGGGTCTCACCAGAATAAAAAAACAATCAGGTTCTTAAACAAGACAAGCTTTTAATTAAAGAGAGAAAAAACAGTGAAAATTATCTTTGTAAATTTAAAAAAATGGAATAGGTACAGGGTCTTCCAGCTATAGACACTGGGAATACCCTCCCAGCCTAAGTATACAAGTACAAATTAAAATCTTTTCAGCAAAATACCAATTTGAACTCCTTTCAGCCAAATGCACATTTGAACTCCTTCCAACCAAATACACATTTGCAAATAAAGAAAACAACCATAAGCCTAACTCGCTTTATCTACCTAGTACTAACTCTTCTGAACTTATAAGAGCCTGTATCGGAGAGATTAGAGAGAAACCTGGTTGCCCATCTGGTCCCTCTGAGCCCCCAAAGTGAACAACCACCAAAAACTAACAGCACACACAAAACTTCCCTCCCTCAAGATTTGAAAGTATCCTGTCCCCTCATTGGTCCTCTGGTCAGGTGACAGCCAGGCTCACTGTTCTTGTTAACCCTTTCCAGGCAAAAGAGATATGAAGTACTTCTGTTCTATTAACTCTTACTTATCTGTTTATGACAACTACCAGCTCCTCTCCAGCTCTTCACATAAGCTTGTCTAGATGCCTTGAGATGTCCTCAACCTTCACAGTCAGTAGGCAATTCATGTGGTTCTCCTGATCATCACCAACCCAACTATCTATATTTCTGGTAATTGAATCCCCCTTTATTATTACCTGTCTCTTCCTAATAACAGCGTCCATTCTCCTGGAGATGAGTTGTCAGTGCGAGATGAAACCGTGATATTTTTTGGCAGAAGGGTCCCAACTATGGAATCCTTTCATAGAATAATAGAATATTTGGGTTGGAAGAGACCTCAGGAGGTCATCTAGTCCAAGCCCCTGCTCAAATCAGGACCACCCCCAACTAAATCATCCCAGCCAGGGCTTTGGCAAGCTGGGCCTTAAAAAACTCTAAGGATGGAGATTCCATCACCTCCCTAGGTAACCCATTACGGTACCCATCACCACCCTCCTTGTGAAAAAGTTTTTCCTAATATCCAAACCAGACCTCCCCCACTGCAACTTGAGACCATTACTCCTTGTTCTGTCATCTGCCACCACTGAGAACAGCCTAGCTCCATCCTCTTTGGAACCCCCCTTCAAGTAGTTGAAGGTTGCTATCAAATCCCCCCTCCCTCTTCTCCTTTGCAGACTAAACAAGCCCAGTTCCCTCAGCCAATCCTCATAAGTCATGTGCCCCAGCCCTCTAATCATTTTTGCTTTCCTTCTGCTCCAGCTTGATGTTCTCCTTCCTTGAGACTTTCATCCTCCTCAACAGCCCAAAGGGTATCAGAGTTGGGGTGGGACCACTCTACTATGTCTCAGAAAGTATCATCTATGTACCTCTCTGTCTCCCGTAGTTCACTCACTCTGGTCTCAAGAACCCATATTCTTTCTCTGTTGATGAGGGCCATCCTCACTGTAAGCATTCATGACTTCTGTGTCTGACTACTCCTCACTGGGCACTGTTTACTTTGCCAGTTACCTCCAGTGAGTTTACTTCCTCAAATTTGCTGTCTAATATACACACTATTAGCAGTTAATTCTGTCTCAGCAAGCATTAACTTCTGGAGTTTGATCATTTTGTTCCTTGCTGTTTTATCCATAGAGTACAATCATGTATACTGCCTGTCCCCCTGTCTATTTACTCTCTCCATGGTTTCCTCACATTTAGGAACATATGAGCAATATCTTCTTTCACCTCATCTCTGTTAGTACTAGGCCCTGTACCACATTTCTGTCAGTACCACCAGTTTTCCAGCCTCGTTGGTACTTTGGTTTGGATCTTTCTGTACTGTGAATCTTATGGAATTACTTAGCCCATTGACCTAAATTTATGTAGTAAAAATGTATGCAGCTTATTAGGTTATCATTCTGTAATGAGTTAATTACAATCAAGATATTATCTAGATATATGATGGTATGATCCTTTGCTGTAGTTGTTTATATGGAAAGCAAAAATGCCTCACATTAAGGTTTAAGGTCATGGCAGTGAGCAGCTGATTATGCTAACGTGAAGTAATGGTGTCCAATACAGTATGACATTTACATGAAGTTGAGATAAACATTTGACATTCAGTGGCCTCTTTAGTATTGAGATTGGAAACCTTTTAGCAGCAGCCACAAATTTATGTTTGCTGTTGGAAAATTGCTTTGGGAAATGATCTGGATCAGAGAAGTAAATTTTCTGTCAAGATAAACTTTAGTAGTGAGCCAAGTTTAGTTTAAAAAATCCCCAGATGTTTTATCTCATTTTTATTAACATTCTTTAATATTTACCACACTCTTTCTTAGCAAGCCAGACTGTCAGTAGAAGCACTGAACTACAGACACAGATTCAGGTTTACTCCAGAGAGCTCACTTTAGCTCTAGTCTTGCAAACATGAGCCATTGATAGCAGACGTGCTTCAAAGAGCTAGCAGTTGCTAAAAGAATAAAAACCACTGGAATTAGATTTTTCTTTGGATTCAGAGTCTTTTTCAGCTGATGTACAAATTCTGGGAGTGGAAAGACAGGGATGAGGGGGGACTGAAAAAGAAGGAGAATAAAAATGGAGCAGACAATACAAACAGAAAAGAAAATCTGTGTTTAAAGGATCTTCAAACAACAGATTCCAGTTTCAGTCCCACATCTATTAGGAAGCTGTTTTCCTGCACTTTTTACTACCCATGAGAACATAGAGGTGTCCTATTCCGTTGAGTCTTGTTATAGGCTGTAGTGAATACCTTAATTGGATAACCCCCTTTTCTATCAGTTAAATACACACATGCATATTTCTTATTGCAGATTTTATTGAAAAAACAATTTGAAGTCTTCTTTCATTAAACTCTGCTGCTACAGCTCGCTGTTAGTAGGAAAGGGAACAGCATGTCTTCAGGGGAACACAGAGGAAAGTCTGCTGAGGCCGTGTGCTTAGTCACTAATCGTATAAGCCGATCATAATTTAAAATCATCTGCATTAAGCATGAGGACTAGTTGTAACAGTGGATTTGATACAAACCTGTCATATTTGGAGTCTTGTAGTCAGCTCTTGATAATGTCACAAATGGATATGAATTGGTCATAATCCCATACTTCCCACAGTAACGAACACCTAGCTAAGCATTATTAGCTGTGCCTGCTGTGGGCTTGAACAGTGCAGGAGAGTTGGTGTGGATCAGAACTGAGGTTTATTAGTAGAGCTGTGTGTGATGTTTGCCTATCACTTGCTCGCTCTATTTATATTTGGCCACTGCAAATAGTTCTTCACTCCCAGGAGCACTGAATTTTACACATTGCTTTTGTAAAGAACATTTTTTACTTCTGCCTTCATGTGAATATTTGGCACATTTCTGAACTCAGAGTCCATTTCATTTTGGTCGGCTACATTTAATTATTTCCTCCCTCTTCCTGGCCTTGAAAGTCGAGTGTTAGGAATGACTGATACTAGAGAACAAGGAGAACAATTGCTCTAAATCCTAAATAATTGTGTCTGAGTACCAGCAAGTGACATCTTATTAATAATAATAAATAATTAATAATCATGATAAAATGTCTGTCTTGAAGAGAAATACAGATTTCACTGCAAATATGTTCACTATAAACATGACATATTGCTATAAAATTATAGTGCTCCTCAGCATTCAGCTGGGTTCTTCACAGTCACCCACCCAATAACCAATTTCTGTCTTGTTGCTTTGTTTCATTAATTTGGAGTAGTCAGGCCTTTTTTTTTTTAAAGACAACTTCAGAGGCAGACTGCATTCAACTCTGTTCTTTCAGCAAGTTTCTCTGCTCTAACCAAGGATGTGGGGAATTTTTTCTATGGTTTTGATTGTTTGATTTTTACTTAATAAATACCCTGAATGGTTGTTTCCAATAACTGAATGGGTTTGGTGTGTGTCAGGATTCCTCTGAAATGTTAACCTTGGGTCTCTGGCATTTTTCCAGACCACCAGACAAATTCAGGCTTTGAGGATAAGTATATGTGTCCTCAAGTAACCGGACATTCAACTTTTTAACACTGGATTGGTCCTAAAGAGCAATCTTGTAGCATACTGAGAAATTGTGCATGGGAAAAATGCCTGATATTTGTTTGTTGTAATATCTGAGTGTGAGAGAGATTAAGTCAGGGTATGGTTAATAAGAGAATCAATTGAGCTCAAGCTCAGCTCTGAAAATGGGCACTTTTTGTTAGGAAAGCAAACTGCTTTTGGCATAAATATCTAGTTATCTAGAAAGTCTATAGTGAGTTGCTACTAATACAGCCAGGAAATGCTGCTGATAAAACTGAAAGAGGTACACGATGTTGGAATTCAACTACCAGAATTGTGGAGAGGGAAGAGTGCACTGTTGTTTAGATTCACCTCCCAATGAAAGTGTGTGTGTGTGTGAAAGAGAGAAAGTATCCTTCTAGCATGTCTTTGGATGGCCCTCCCACAATTACAACATGGGAGGTAACACATAGAAAAAGCTAACTTTTCTGCCTTTTCACCTATCCTCCTCTCTCCCTTCTTCATGCTCCTCCATCCTTCCTTTTTGTCTTTCTTATGCAGCAAACCTATATTTTATTCTACTCTCCTTTCCACAAGCCCTTCCATCTTTGCTTGCTCATTCTGTAGAGTTATATGTTTCTATACCCATCTCAGTCTTAGACTTTTTTTCTTTATCTTTGCTGGTCCTTTTAGTTTATCATCTTTTTTTTAAAACCTGGTTTAGTCCTCTTCACTTAAGTCTTTCCCCCTTGTCTTCTGTCTCCTTTTCATAGACTCAGACTCATAGACTGGAAGGGACCCGAGAGGTCATCGAGTCCAGTCCCCTGCCCTCATGGCAGGACCAAATACTGTCTAGACCATCCCTAATAGACATTTATCTAACCTACTCTTAAATATCTCCAGAGATGGAGATTCCACAACTTCCCTAGGCAATCTATTCCAGTGTTTAACTACCCTGACAGTTAGGAACTTTTTCCTAATGTCCAACCTAAATCTCCCTTGCTGCAGTTTAAGCCCATTGCTTCTTGTTCTATCATTGGAGGCTAAGGTGAACAAGTTTTCTCCCTCCTCCTGATGACACCCTTTTAGATACCTGAAAACTGCTATCATGTCCCCTCTCAGTCTTCTCTTTTCCAAACTAAACAAACCCAATTCCTTCAGCCTTCCTTCATAGGTCATGTTCTCAAGACCTTTAATCATTCTCTTTGCTCTTCTCTTGACCCTCTCCAGTTTCTCCACATCATTCTTGAAATGCGGTGCCCAGAACTGGACACAATACTCCAGTTGAGGCCTAACCAGCGCAGAGTAAAGTGGAAGAATGACTTCTCGTGTCTTGTTTACAACACACCTGTTAATGCATCCCAGAATCACGTTTGCTTTTTTTGCAACAGTATCACACTGTTGACTCATATTAAGCTTGTGGTCCACTATGACCCCTAGATCTCTTTCTGTCATACTCCTTCCTAGACAGTCTCCTCCCATTCTGTATGTGTGAAACTGATTGTTCCCTCATATCCTTCTTCTTTTCTTTAATTTGAATACATTTTAGCAGTAGTAATAAGCTTACTTGTTAAATGCTGCTTCCCATTTGCCCTTCTGAAAGCTGTCTGATGTAACTGAGCTTTTTATTCAGAATGTTCTTTTGCTACCACAGTAGAACAAAACACAAAAGGAAACAAATTTAGTATATCTGAAAAAAGCAACTGCTGGGCTTTTTGTCAGAGCAGAAGAAAATGATTAAATATAGGCATTTAAAGAGCTGCTCAGTATCCTGACCATAAAAACATACCATGTATGTTAAACTATACAAAATACGTTCAGGTATATGATCTTTCAAGGGGATTAAGAGCTTCATCTAAGGTTTCATCCTTAGCCCACTACAGAATACATAGCTATCGCTGTGCATATGACATGTAAGATCATCCACTGGTAGACGTCTGCACTGACACTACTTAAGCACAATGAGGAGTCTAAAGGATGGAGTTTATAGCTTTAACTTAGAATTTCTTTGTATTTATATTTTCAGGTCAGATGCAGAATATGATATATTAGCATTGATTTTGTGATTTCATGTCATTTTTCTCTGTAGTTCAGAAAGTAAAAGAAAAAGCCGGGAAGGGACATAAATCATCCCTCATATGTATTCACAGCATACACACTGACATTTCCTTCAGAACCGTTATTGGGTACACTGTGACTGTGTATTGATGTTAGTAGCAAAAGATTGTCTATTATGGATCCATAACACTGACTGAGTATTAACAATCCTCATGAAAGATAGTTTCCTTCCCTTGTCTTGTGTGTGAAAATACAGAAAGGAACAGCTTGAGCTAATTGCCTAGTTAGAAAGGGAGATTTTCTTTCTAGTGGAAAATAATAAGAGGATTTATTTAAAATAGTTTTACCCTCTGACCTTGCCCTAGAACCTCTTGGGCGAGAAACTGTGTCACATTTCACACAGAAGCATATTTTTGTAGCCATGCTATAAATCTCTGATAAGGGGATCAAAACAGAAACACTGACATTTCTGTGGATAGTTAGTTGAATATCAAATCTGAAAGGAATAATCAGCAGGAGCTTTCTCCTATTGCTCCATGTACACTACAAAGGTAGTGATGTTCAAATATACCCATGCAAGCTGTCTGAAGGGGGAATAGATATAACTGCATTTTGATTAGTTGGATTGTAACACAATAAATGCTTCCCCTTTGCATTTGGAATATTTGTTTACTTCTCACATTAACTTTCAAAACAGATTTGGGCAGCCTTTAGATTATCATTGTGGTTTATAGCCGTATAGCTTAACTTAAATGACACAGGGCTACGGTGACTGCTCAGGACCCCCAGGAGATATGTACAGGTGTCCTTTGGAGACCTGAAGAAGCAGCAGTTTATCTTGTGATGTTGTGGCTGTCACTCATCTGTTTAGAAAAAAGATTGTTTGTGATTATTTGAAAAATATCATCTCTGAAGTTGAGTATGTTACCCTATGTGCAGAGGTTCATCTATCATTCTGCAATAGGAAGCAAGTCATTGGTGGTAACTACTCTCCTTTTAGAGAAATGGTAAGAAGTAGTAATGAGATTAGCCCTCATTGTGAAAAGTACTGCACTTTTAAAAATCAGATTATCTCCTTTAGTTTCTAAAGGTGTCAATGCAAGATGCATGAAGCACAGAGGTGACTAAATCACCAAGGTTGAATTGTTCAAGTCTCACGAAACCTTGTTTGAAATCACTAACACTGATAAATAGAATGAATAATCTGTAGATGTTTGCAGTGACTCCCATGTATGTTTGCACCAGTCTTGCAGCAGATTTACATGCACCAAGACATCGTATATGTACAGGAACTCTGAGGAAAAATGAATACACCGGCACTGTTTCTTATAGCAACAGGAGCTACTGAAGAAATAAATGCAGTTCAATATTTTTTTCACGTATGTAGAACTGTAACTGTCTTGGGGTGCTCTTGGAAGCTTTCTGTCAAACCAATTTAAACCAAGCAGTTTGCAAGATGACATTAATGTTACATTTTGATTTGAGGGGCATATCATAGTGCTTGTAATTAGAGAGCTAAATTCTGCAGACCTGCCTCAGGCAAAACCCCCATTTGCACTCAATGGAGATTGTCATCAGCAAAGACTGGAAAATATGGCGCTAAATTAGCATTGTGTAAGATATTTTGTCTTAAAAAACTCAGCAGACACTGAAACAAACAAGAAGCTGTTTTGCTGTTGGTTTCATCACTGCTCATTTAGGGCCTTTTCTTCTTCCAGTGAAGTCAATGGAAGTTTTGGTCATTGACTTCAGTGGCTGAAGGATGAGACCCTTGCAGATTTGAAGTGGAACATAAAGAGAAATGCACTATTGCTTAAATGGTTAAATACCATCCTCGCTATGATAGTCTGAGCAAATTTCAAGACAGCAGGGAAATTGTAAGTGGCTTAAAAACAAAATTATTAATTTTTTAGTTTAAAATTTGCAATAATGAAAAAAAAAAGATTCTCTACCGATGCAGATCATTTATGATATTGTAGTTTTACTATGTAAAATAATCTGATTACAGTGCAGGAATACTTCATATTTAGTTAATATAAATCAGGGTGAAAGTTGCTAAGCAGATGAAGCATAAGCTTGGGCTCTTCAAAGGATGTGCTCATTTGACATTTAGAAATAATTTATAAAATATTCCTTTTTATATAATTAAACATTATTGACTACTAAGGATCTATGCAGAAAAAAAAACTTGGTTTGATCCTTTCGTGTTCTGTATTTTATAAACCTGTCTTAGCGTCATAGGCATTTAAAAAAAATTACATCTAAGTTAACATTAAAAATGTCAATTTGGGGGCACTTTCTTCCATTGATGCTAGCCATAGCATGAATAAATAAATAAGTACAAAGTGTATACATTTTATAAAATCCTTTATCTGTCACATTTTATTAGAATGGTATGCTGTATGAAGAAGGTTTCAAAGATGCATTGCCTGATGATATAAAAATGCAACACCCTCGTTTTCATTGACACGTGTGGAGTGGTTCAGAAGAGCAATCAGTAGGTTGGCCACATATTGGAGAGAAAAAATCCAAAATACAGGAAAAGCAAGCATTTAAAGAAGGGCAATAAAATGAAACAGCTGCATGGCTCTGTATTAAGAAAGCACTGTTGATACAATCACCAATCCCTGTGTCAATACTTAGTAAGGTAGGATCATATACTTTCTGCCTCTGCAGATATTTTTAGAAGGGGGGGCTGTTAAGGATGTCTTGTTATTAAAGTAACTGGCAAGCCAGGCATTCCCAAGACAGGATTTTATAGTGGTTAACTATAGTAACCATAAGTATGCTCTAATCACCCTATGCCTAATGGACCTGCAGTGTTACACCCAAGGTTCTACTTTTGAAACACACCGATCTTTCATTACTGAAAATTGGATTGCTGCCTCCTTAGTCCTTTGATCATTACTCTACACTGCACAGAGCAATGGTTTCTCTGCTTTTAGCATAGGGCAGAAGAGCATGGAAGGGGGGAATGCTAGTAGATTTTAAATAAGCCCTTTAAAATAAGGTGTTCTTTTTTTAATCAGACTTTGCAATGTGATTAATTCAGATACAGAATATACTGATGGGATATGCTGCATCTTTGTGGCTCTTAGTACAACTTAGAAGTCAGCTATCTTGAAAAATCTTCAGAAATATTTCCTAGGGGCAGGTTAGAACTTTAGCCTTTCCAAGATGACTCAGCTCCTTCTTTTAGTGATATACTGTTACAGGTAGCACATTAAGAAAAATATATTTGCTATGCCATGCTTTTTTTTTTCAGTAACATGGTGTATGTGGGTGTGTAATAATTACACTGTGAAGCCATCTGCTAAATTTCAATCTTTCAATTTTATGTGGCTTCCTTGCTGCTAGATTTTCATTTCAACACTTGTACGTGAAGAGAAAAAAGGTTAAACTGTTGTATTTTGCATACAGGTAACAATTCATGTAGTATACACCAGTCTGCAAAAACTGTAAATGCTATTTTTTTTATTTTAAACATTTTTGTAGTTTACAAAAAAAAATCAGTCAATTATTGGTATCTTTTTACACTCTCAGATTCCTG
This sequence comes from Gopherus evgoodei, assembly GCF_007399415.2. Lineage (NCBI taxonomy): Eukaryota > Metazoa > Chordata > Testudines > Testudinidae > Gopherus > Gopherus evgoodei. The sequence goes on from NC_044326.1 coordinate 10,289,537, forward strand.
AATATTGTCAGATCTTCAAAGGGAATATTATCATATGAAATGTTAGGACTGACTGTCCTGAAGATTTTAAGACACAATAAAGCTAACATATCAAGTCTTTTAGACAGATCCTCTTACAATTTCAGCAAAGAAGTGCATCAAAAATCATCAGAAAAGCACAGTAAACCCCCATCCAACTGTCTGCCCATTGTTATTTGGTTGCACACTGTTTAAATTCCCACAGAAAATCACACCTCACATTCCCTTGCTGGCTGCTGGTGACAGGAACAAGATCCATATTCATTAATGATCACCAGGGCTCCTTCAATGTGGTTGGGTTTGTAATCAACGTAATACTCCTGGGCTGACATGGCAGCCATTTGATGCATGGTTTGTTTCTGCTTCTGCTTTCTGCGCTGTGTCACAAAGCACTGTCTGAGTTGCCTTAGGCTGGCTGGAAAACACTTCCAGGAGACATACAACACTAAAACCACGATGAGGAAAGAGAAAATCAGTGCCATGGTCCCTGTCACCACCTTGTGAATCTGAACAGCATTCTCAGTGTTTTCACTGGGGATAGTTACGGTTATGGCATTTGTTGTTCTTTCTCCGTCAGTATCCTGCACCTCATATATTATTGTGGCAGGGCTATAAGTGAACATTTGGTCGCTGTTGTTTGTTACTGCTGATAGCATGTTAACACTTGTTGGGTCTTCTGCATCTTCGCATAAGTGAAAAGCATACACTGCATCTAAAACATCCTCCCCCTGTGCATATTCAGGGGTGGCACAGAGCAGATTGCTGTCATAGCGACCCTTAAAGTTACTTAGCCAGGAGGCCAAGGCGCAAACATTACGGCTACAATCCCAGATGTTTGCAGAAAGGCTGATGCTAGTGAGTGATTTCCAGGAGTTGAGGATTCTTGGATCAATGTAGGTTAGTTGGTTGGAATCCAGCTGCAGTGATTGGAGGTGAGGTACGCTTTCGAAAACATGAGGTTCAATGTATTCAATCTCGTTGCCAGAGAGATCCATTTTTTCCAATTTCCATATCCAGTCCAAGGAATTGACTACAATTGTGACTTTATTCCTTCGTAGGCAGAGAGAATACAGTGAAATAAGCCTTGGAAAATGAGCTAAATTCACCTTCACCAAATCATTGTGCTCGAGGTGTAGTTCAGTGAGTTTAAACAAGCCTGCAAAAGAGTTTCGAGCCAGGCTTTTCAACTGATTATATCCTATGTCTAGAAACTTCAGGCTGCGACAGTCCTGAAAAATTCTCACTGGCACAAACTTGATGGCGTTTGACCGCATGTGCAAAGTTGTTAGTTTTCTCAGCCCATGAAACAGATCTGGTTCCAACGACTGCAGGTTATTGTATGATAAATCCACACTACGCAAGTTTGGCATAGGTCGGAAAGTAGTATTGGGCAGTTGAGTGATTTTGTTGGAACTCAGAGTGAGTTCTTTAACTCTCCGCAATTTTTGAAAGGCATTCCCCTCCACTGAGCAAATGTGATTGTGATCCAGATAGAGCCACGTGAGCTGCATTAACCCTGTGAACTGTCCATCATGCAGCTCTGAAAGGCTGTTGTACCGCAGAGACAAGCCCATCATGCCCGACAGGTTGCGAGGCATCTCTGTAAGATTCAATGACTCACAGTACAAAAGCCTGCCCTCACACCGACATAGCTGCGGACACCCACTATTCACGGCTGGAAGCATTTTTAAAAAGACACCCAGTGTACACAATATCAACCCTGGGGGCTTCCACAGCAACCAGTTTAAACAGAGACCAATGAGAAGGAAATCCATTAGCAAGAATGTTTCCAAATATGCTTGAGAATGTCCATTGAAATCTTTTCAAGTTCTACATCATATTTTATTTCTGGGCAAAAAAAAAAAAAAAAAAAAAGACAGGCAAATATTTCACTTTACAGCATGCAGAAGCTGTGCAGCATTAAAGTTCACAGACATTCACAGGTAAAAGGATGTTGATTTTGTTCATGTTAGATGCTGCAGCAAAGAAAAAAAAATCTTTCTTCATGAAAGAATTTAATTAAAAAGTGTCTTACCCACCCTTTTCCAGAGAGTGACAACCTCCATTCAGTTGCTTCCTTTGTGTTTGGACTAATTATATGCAGAACTAAAAAAGACCCCTCTGTGCTACAAATTCAGTCCCTTTCAATGTTGTGCAAAGCTGGCAGGCTCACAATGTCTTATTTTGCTTCTGCTCAAAGAGCTAAAGGGATGTCCAGCTAGCTTTTTAGCTGACTTCTAGGACTTGCAAGTTTCAGAACTATCTGCATGAGCTTGATCTTCTCTTTCTCTCTCTCTCTCTGTCCTTTTCTCTGCAGTTAATACTGTGACGTTGTGAAAAAAACTCCAAACTCTTTACTAACGACTCCACAGGATTTGACAGTCTCTTTAATGTCCATCATTTGAAACGACCATTGACCGACACAACCTTTACTCCACAGAGACAGATTACAATTCACTCACTGACCGGCTAAGGATAGCTTTATTTCCCATTCTTTGTTCGCTTTGCTTGTTAGGTGATGCTTAGAGCAGAGAGAGACAGCAAGAATCCCTTCCCTTCAGCTGAGCAGTATGTTGCTAAAGCATGCAGAGGCACCTAGTGCTCACTGAGTGTCGTAAGCTGCTCATGATTGTACGCCTGCACTCAGACATGGGCAGATTGAAAAGGGGTGGGCAGAAAACCAACATTTTAGTGAGCCAGGAAAGTAATATATGTTCTTTGATGAAATGGAAAATACTTTAAGCCTATCTCTCCATTACTCAAACACACACACACAAAAATCATCAGCAGGAGCCTGATATTTCTAAGTAAGAAGCTATAGAAGTAGATTTTTTTCTTCCCCCCCCCCCCCTTTTTGTTTAAACTCGCCTGAATTCATAAGGCACACAGGGATTAGTTGGGGGGGGAGGATTGTGTGTGTTTGTTTCTTGTTTTGAGAAGGAGTATATAAAATGTGATTTTTGGATTTTTTTTCTTTCTTTTCTTTTTTCTTTCAAGACAAACGTTTGAATTTTATAGTCATTTGTTGGGAATATGTTTTTATTCTGATACCCTCACCAAGGCATGTTTGGGAATTCTGCGCGATCTTTCTCACAGAAAGGCACTAAGGGCTCTGCAAATTGTAATGTCTGGATTCATATGTTTTAATTACATTTGGTCTTTTACCATCCTGTATATTTTTAATGTGGTCAGCACATGGTTTTCCTAATGGCGCTTTTTTTTTTTTGCAGTGTATGCATGCTACGGCACACAGAACTATTATTCATGCAGCATAATGAATGCTGTGCTTTCTCAATGAGATCAACATGCAGGTTGTCCCTTTAGTGTGTTTGTGGTGGGGAGAGGGGATTTGGAACCCAATTAGATTACATTTTCCCATTTGTGCTGCCCTTTGTTCCATGGACTAACAAATCATTCCATACTAATTTTCATTCATCATTATATATAGAAAAGACTGCTGTTGATAAGCTATCTCTGTAATCTTTAGACTGAGAAATATGCAATAGTATTGTCAGGGAGATATTGGCCATCCTTTTCCATTATGAAATACCATCAGAACTGAATCCGCTGACAAATGCTATTGGAACTGACAACTCAGGGTTCACTGCATTCCTTTAAGGAAGTTTGACATGAAAACACATTTCATGCAAAGAAAGTGCTGTTCTCTTATTTAAGTCACCATTGATTATTAGGTGGGTGTGTAAAGTTAGATTAGCTTTGAGTTTGGCTACAATATTGACCAAAACAGTTTTTCAGGGTTTTGATAAATCAGTACAAGATCCTGGTTCTACTAAATGTATTTGATCATGATTGGCTGCTTTGAGCATGTGCTGGTACAGCTCAGGAAACACCATAATTAGATACAGCAGAAGTTCTCTTCCAAGGGAAGTCACAGAAAACTTAATGCCAAAAATATTTTCAGGAATTCAAACATGAATATGTGAGAGAATCATTTCAAACACATTTGTTCAAAACATCCTTCAAAAATAGGTTAAAGTTCTTTGATTGCAGTCTCAGAACTTGGAATCGAGAATTCTTTATCCTCCTAATTCAATGTATTTATGCCCTTCTACTGTACATATCCATTATTTTTCAAAAAGGGTGGTTGGGCACATACCAGAATATGAAACTTTTGTAGTATTTAGACTTCTCACATGGATGGAAAATTGACCGTGTTCCTCCTCCCACTCGTGTTCCTTATTCACAGCTCAGGAAGTCCTGCAGTGGCAACTACAGCTTGTTCCTGTCCAGTAGTAGCAATGCATATCAGCTTCTCTTTCCCAGTACACAAAAACATTGGGGAAAGAGATGAAAGAACATGGGGAGAGACTAAGGGAAGCAGACAAGGAAAGGAAAGGGAGGTTGTAAATTCCTGTCCATGCCAGGGCATATTCAGGATTCCAGTTCTGAGTACTTGATGAAGTCAGAGTAGAGGCTGAAGCATTGGGCCTGTATGGAGATTGCACAAACCCCGCAATGTTTTAGGACTGGAATCCCATGAGGAGCTTAACACTCCCTGCCACTGAACAGGTCAGGGGCAACTCTGCAAAGAGAACTTCCCTTATCCCTTCAAGAGAGGTTGGCAGACCCTATATTTCTAATGATGATACCAACTACTTAAATAGCATAAAGGAGCACTAGGCAGCTGCAAATCATCAGAAAAGAACGCTCTAGTGGGCATTACATTTCTAAATCTGACCCCTTCTCCACTGGTGTAGGAGGAAGAGAGATTTGTGTGAAGGTGCTGCCCTGCTCCAATTCACCGATCTTGCATGGGCATAGGATCTATTAAGGCTCCCATGCCAGTGGCATAAATTAGATCTTACTGCAGCTGATGTAAGTAGTGACAAAGTGAAGGGGGCCAGAATCAGCTCTGGTGCAGAGCAAAGCTCTGTTGCAGGAGAGAATGTGCTCCTATCTCTAAAAGGCTTTTGTACAAAGAAACCAGGTCATTCTAAGAATGGCAGAGCTCAGTATGTCTAGCTAGAGCCATTGAAGCAATGGGTTGACTAAATCCAAGAAGTATGGAATATGGGTTCGAACAAAAATGAAACTGAGTGAATGTGTCTTGGTTCTACAGTGTCTTTGGTAAACTTGTCAGTCATAGAGTGGCTAAACATTTTAAAATATACCTTTTACTGCAATAAAAACAGAAATCTGCTTTCAACCTAATTGTTTTTCAAATGACTTAATTTCCGCTGTCAAAGCTGTTATCACTGCCAACTTGTTAAGTTTACACATTTTCTACAGTTTAAAACCCTATGGCAAATTTGTATAAATTAAAAGGCTTAAATCAGTTGTATAAAATGCAGCTATTGTAAGTTGTTTTCAGAAGTTTAAGCTAAGTATATATGTATTTAAAGGAGACTGATTAAATCAGTGTAGGTTACAGAAGATAAATATGCAGCTTTAGAAAAAGGTTAGCTGATAAACTATATATTGAAATCATCACACAAATGATATTTGCTGGTATTCCAGTGCAATGATTCGCAAAATTGTTCACGATGTCAAAGTAAGTGGTAAAGTCATCTTTCTTTAATTTGTTTAGTCTACTTCCATTTGATATTCTCTTCATATTCATGTTATTTGTTCATTTAACAAATTAACACATTAATTAGTTCCAATTGTACTTCATATATATTCATTTCTGGTATTGTACACTATAATTGTTATTTATGCCCAAACATTTATTAGGTCCAAATCTGTGCTTCACTATACTGATTTCTACTGAGTTATACAGGAAATCAGAATAGATGATCACAATGGTCCCTACAAGACCTGAAAAATATGAATCTATGACTTCAGTAGAGTTCCACCAGTGTAAATAAATGCAGAATTTGGCTCCTAATCTCTGTGTATGTATTCTCTTTATTTTATTAACAATCAAATGTGTAAATTCAAAAATGTGCAAGATCCCACTAAGCAGAGTGTAAAATAATTGCGTTTATGCCATGCACCAAGAATGCCAAAAATGTGCTTCTTGGCTGCTTTTGGTATTTTCTAAGTTATTTCTAAGGAATGGGAATCTGATTAGTGATTTTAATTTCCCTTTGTGGCTAGGAATGGATAAACTCAAACCTTGATCTTTACACTGTAGTCTTTAATTTTCAAGTGCAGTGAACCGTGGCATTTTTATAAAGGAAACATTTAAAGAAAGAAAAGGAAAGGAAAAGAAAAGACGTGACTTCAAGGGTAGCAAATTAAATCTGTTATTGCTCTGATATTTACATCTTGGACACTCCTGGCATTTAGCTCACGGTCCCTCCCAAATAGTGTTTAGAATATCAGTTGATAAGGAGTGGATGAGCTATGTAAAATGGTATTTTTAGTGGGCACACAAACTTTGCAATATACAAGTTTTTTGAATCAAAATGACTCTGACCATTCAAGGTGTTGAAGTAATAAGTAAAAGATAGCTATCTCTGCTGCCTTACTGTCAGTACAGAATAGACACCTCGGGTATGTTACGATCGTTAAGAAATAGATATTCTTATGTAAATCAGCCTATTGATTTTGACAATGTGATAAATACACTTTTATCTCTTCATTCAGATACTTGGTTGCCATCGTCAGCCATAACAGTTACCCATGTGAACCTCTGTAAAGTCAGTCATGGAGTCAATCGACACGCAAAATTGTCAGTGTATCTTTTAAAGAAAATATATCAATAGTGAGACAATGTCTCTTGCATCCACTTATTATTACTGTAAAATTCCCATAAGCTAAAGAGTTACTGACTCTCTCCCTGAATATCTGTGAAATTGCAGCATGGCTATCTGGCTGCACAATGGAAATATGTAACCAGTCATGTTGGTTGTGAATGTCCTAATGTCAACTTTTGTCTACACTGAGAAAATTGAGTTGTGTTAACTAACAAGTTTTAATGAATACACACATTGTTAAAGACCACATAGCACATAGTTAGGCACAGATAGTTGTGTTTCAAACAATTAAGCTGGTTGTAAACAACTCCTAGTTCATATACATCTAGACTAGAATTTTGGTCTTGTAACTTGAGTTAACTGCATTTCAATTAAATCTAGTTAACTAACACCTTCCGAAATGCTAATCTAGATACGCCACAAACATTTATTCCAAGACCTTCCAAAGCATTTCTGGAGGTGTTACTCAACTAGAGTTAATTGATTTTCAGTTAACTGGTGTTAAAATGGGACCACACACCAGCCTAGACATACCCCAGGGGTCACCGTTTCCACTTAAGGTTAGTCATGACTAGGTAACACATTTCAAAATATAACTGTCTTTGTCAATACTACATACTAAATGGTCTTTAAAACATATTCATTGAAGTGTGTTAATTGACACATCTTGTAACCCAACTCATTTTCCCAGCATAGAGAAAACCTAACGCTCTGTTTCATTGGAAAGAGACACAATTCTACATTGAGATAGCTAATTTGAGATAGTGATTGCAATGTAAAATCCTACTTGAGATAAGGCACAGGTAATTTTTACCTTGAAGTAGCAAGTCAAAATCAACCCTTTACCCTGCCACCAGGGGTTTAACTTTGACTAGCTAGCTTAAAGGAAAAAATACCTGTGCCTTGTCTCAACTAGGATTTTCATTGAGATAGCTGTCTTGATGTCAAAGACTCACCTTTGTTGCAGTGAAGACAAAGCCTGTCTGCCAAAAAACACTACTCAGACCAGTAAGGTACAGGAAACCATAGAAAAAAAGTTCTTAAATAAGTTTTCTGAAGCTTGGGTGAACAAATTAAAAGCTGTTCCTGGCAGCCTTACTGAGGAGTCATTTTACAAATGGATAAACTGTTCTTGGAAAATCTTCACAGTGCATTAGGCACAAATCTGTTCTCCATAGTATTAGGAAAACAGTCCTTCTCAAGTCACTTCTTTTGCTCCTTTCCAAATATATTTGTCATGAGCAATCAGAAAATCAAAACAAAAACAACAAAAAAATCCCACCCAGAGTCGATATTTGTTTTCTCATAACCTTCTTGCAGGAATATAGTATAGTTCCCACTATACCATTGCTATGGAGTATGCACTGCCCCTGTTAGTTAAGGAGTTTGAGACTAAATTAATTTCAAGGCATCCAATATTTTGGCACTGACAATATTAGCACAAATAGGCTAGGTTGGTGCAAGTTTTTTCTACCTGAGCCAATGAACAAATCAGTTCTTGGAATAAAGTCTCTAGCTGTGCTTTCTTCAGTCAGAACAGGTATTATTGCAAGTGTGTGAGTAAGGCATTACAGTTAAGCAATATGTTTCCAGATAATTTTATTGGAATGTTTTATAGTCTGAAATGTTCTCTGAGCTCCTAGAAATCCTACAGTCTCTAAACAATACAGCCTGGCCTAGATAGTTATGGGGATAGATGATGATCAATATCTCACAACCCCTATAGAGAACATACAAACAGATCTTTGGCAGACTAAATCATGTCCAGGATATCTGTGCCTTTTTGCATATTTTGGCTGTTTAGAAGGGCAATATTTTTATGCTACCATCCTTCTGCTCTGACAATATACAGAGGCTGAAAGGAGAAAATTTACAAAATTACCATTATCAGAATATAGACCTCCTTTTGAAATCTTTTTTTTTTTTCATGTAATCCATTTCACTGGAAGATTATAGGAAGATTTCATCTTTTCATATATAGTAGAAAAAATATAAAATACAAAAATATAAATACTGATGATCATATTAAATAGAGTTAATTCTGATAATGGTGGTAAACTAGAGAAACTGAAGTATTGCTATAATTTATATTGCTACAATGTCTAGAAATACCAGTCATGGACCAAGATCCTATGATGTTGGGCACTGAAAAAACACATAACACAAAGATGGTCCCTGTCCTAACAAGTGTACAATCTGACCTTTCTTTAAATTATTGCCAATAATTAATAGACATTACTGAGCAATTTTGTGTGTGTGTGTGTAAAGAGATTTGGGTTTTTTCTTTGTATTTTAAAGAAAGCTATCTTTGTTCTTTAACAGACTAATTTAAAGTCAATGAGAAGCTTTGGATCACGCCTCTACAAATCTTTTTATGTTTTCATATTCCTGTGCTAAGGGCCTTACAAAACTGAGAGCAAAAAAAGACATGATAGAATCAAAGTTTTTTACTGATCACTTATTGTCTTAAAACAAATTCTTTGAAACTTATAGTGAATTCTATAAACAGATGCAAAGTCACTTGAGAAGTTGACCTTGGGCTCAGGGGCATCTAATATACTTAGCAGTCCTAACTAGTGAGTGTTTCTATTCACTGATGCAATTCTGAGTCTTTAATTTTGATAATCTCTGCTCTAAGATGAATATCATAGAGTTTATTAGGACCCATTCCATATTTTGTGCAAAATTAGTGCAAGACTTCATAGTAAAACTGCATTGTCCTCTCTAAAGGAAAGTGACACAAGGGAAAACCTGTTTTTTCAGGACATAGGGCCTTTCTGTGTCTGTTAAGAATTCTAAAGAACTATTTTTAAAGAACACTTGGCTCACTTTGTACTCTTTTTGTAGTGCAAATACTTATAATCTGGCAAGAGAGTGCTCAATTTCTTTTTCAGATTTGGTATGGAGCCAAGCTTGTATTAGTTAGAGCTTCTGAATCAAAATCAGTGGTCAGTATCTGTGAAATGCCCAATAGCTCAAAATGTATTGTAGATTTTTTAACATTATTTAGAGTTTTTTTGTCTATGAACAATGTCTTTATGTGTATAAATGCATTCTGCATGTTATATATGAGTGTGACTACAGACTGTGGAAAAATAATAATAATTTTTCATGATTATGTCAGTAAAGTTCCAAATAATGTGATCCTATGACAATGGTAGATCCTAGGTATGTGGGAAATAATTGGTGTGAAACTACAAACACTTCATATGTGCCCCTTATTGAGTTTGCAGTGTATCTCTGCCACTCCAGACCCAGTGAACGGGGATCCATCTCCCACTGTACACTGCCCCAAGCAGCTCCTTTTCTCCTAGCCACTTTGGCTCAGGACAGTGGCAACAGAGAAACAACTCCCAGGAGTTTGCCAGCCTGATATTTCAGCAGCTCACATCATAGTCTATGCTGCTTAATTGCCAGTTCATGAGAGATTCTTCAGATTGACTAAAACCCCCACCCTCTTTCTAAGGCCCTAAATTTGGGATGGGATCCACCTGGGGAGTAGGAAGATGAGGGACAAAAAGTGATTAAGGAAACTAATTTGCCATTGGAAATATGCCATCTGAGGACAGAAGTGTAGCTAGAATGGCAGATGGGCATAGTTTTTATACTTATATGTAATAACTAAAAATGGCTTAGTGAAGGAGCATTTGAGGATAGTTTAAAAAAAATTATAAAAGTAATCATGCATGCCCCATTATCATCCTGCTCATTCTTTGTGTATGTTGTGTGCCTGTCCTCCTCCTCTTCATATGTCTTGTCTTTTTTTAAGATTGTCGTCTCTTTAGGACATGTACTGTTTCCTTTGTTTCTGTTTTGATACAGTGACGAGCATAAGTGAGCCCCAATTCTGACTGAGGCCTTTGTGATGTGGTTCAATACAAATAATAATAATACACAAAACTGGGATACTTCATGCAAACATTTTTGGGCCAGCATAAAGTTATTTGAAGTTGCTCATGAAATTTGTTTCATGCCACATGGAAAGATTTGTCACGTGGTATTTCTTCAGATTGTTATATTAGCTGAGCCTAGCTTGTGTGCTGAAGCCATGTTCACTTGTTCTCACAGTTTTATTGAGCATTGGAGGAGATATGCTGCCAAAACATGTTAAAGGTGTCATCTTTCAAAAATACCAGAGAGAGTTAGAAGGCCATTTCTGCCCCCAAGAAAATAACTCCAGGAAAGGTAATTAGGGTTTATCAAATGGAAGATCTGTAACAGGGTTTGTTGCATAGGGATGGTGGTCCGTGGGTCGTGGTGAAGACCCCTGCAGGATTCAATGAGCAGGCAGACTTTTGGATACGTAACTGAAACAAGCTCAGTTCTCAACATTTGGAGTTCTCTTTTGCCATTTTTTTTTGGAGGGAGGGTATGGTTTAATAATATTAAAACTGGTTTACAATATAATTTTATATGTAGCTCTGGGTGTTATTACTGGGAATTACATTTTTCGTTTGTTTTTGTTATTACCCTTGTAACCTTGAGGAAGGACAATAATTATTTGAAGTGGAAAGGACAACACTGTGTCAGTATGGGAGTCATAGTTCAGCAGGGGAAACTTAGAAGGTATGCAGTTTCCATATTCCTTGTTGGTTTGAGCAGGGCCGGTGCAAGGATATTTTGTGCGCTAAGCAAAACTTCCACCTTGCAGCCCCACCCCCACGTCTCGCCCCTGAGAATCGCTTATTATAAACTTTCAAAAACGAATACTGCTTAATGTGGCATTGTTCATTAGAATTAATACACATTGGCTTGAAAATGTATTAATTTCATTATTTAGTCTACATATTTAATGAAAATAAATAAATAACCTGACAGGATGTGGGGCTGGCTGGCTTTGGGCATGGGGGTGCGGCAGGGGTTGGATGGAGACAGGGGAGTGCAGGGCTGGCTGGCTTTGGGCATGGGGGTGTGGCAGGGGTTGGATGGAGACAGGGGAGTGTGGGGCTGGCTGGCTTCGGGCAGGGGAGTGCTGCAGGAGCTGGCTGGTGTCGGGAGTGTGGGGCTAGCTGCAGGCAGGACAGGGGGTGTGGGGCTGGCTGGGGGGAGGTCAGAGGGTTGGTGATGCCCCAGGCCTCTGGCGGGGGGCAGAAGTGGTGGGGGCAGGCTTCCGTGTGGGGAGCGGGGCTGGCTTTGAGGGGGGAACCACCCCCTAGCACTCCCTGGTGGCACGGCTTGGGCTGGATCTCGGCACTTCCCCCCCCACCAGTGAGCACAGCCTCACCCTGCTGCAGAGCTCAGGGGAGCGGGGCTGAGCAGGGGCGGAGCCCTGGGGCAGAGCCAGAGCAGCAGGGAGCAGCGCAGCACCCCCAGAGGCCAGAGGAGGAATGACATCACATCCCGGCCATCTGGGGCTGATCAAAGCTGCGGTACCCCCTCGCACAGTGGCAGGAAGAGGGTTACACGTTTAGCCGGTGCTGTGTGAACATCTCAGACATTTTGGGCAGTGCTTTCTGGTGCCCACAAATCTTGGCACCCTAGGTGGACGTCTAGTTTGTCTAGTGGTTGCACCGGCCCTGGGTTTGAGTCCAAATCTGAACCATCTTAACTTGCTCTATGTCTAGCTTTTATGTAGCTGAGGAAGAATTGGAATTAGTGTGCACATTTTTCATTCTGGGTTCTCATTAATTTTATTTGAGGTATTAATTGTCTGGTCTGTTGCTGATATTTGCTTTTGCTTCTGAAGTATCTGTGAAAGTACCTCATTTTAGAGGTGGCCAATTTATATTATGCCGTTCCTGTATAATCATATTTTATTGCATGTTCATCTACTATGAGTGAATCCTGCGATTGTCAGTGTGCAGGTCACAGCCCACTGAGGTCATATCCTTTGAGTACAAATTAAAAATGAGGAGAGGGAATGCTAGTTAGGTACCGGGGTGGGATTCTATCTAATTCAGCTCTGCCACTATTGCTTCTCAAGTGCAGCCTCTGAACTGGTGATTTCCTCTCTTGTTGGAACATGAGAATGGGCTGCTGGGCCGATTACAGACTTTTTAGGTATTCATACTACTTTGGTTTCTATGCACAAGACCAGACAGATGAACAAGTAGCCCTTCCACTATTTGTGCATTTAGCATAACATCACAAATCCTGTTCCATACTCAAAGTGGGGTATCTGAATACCTTGGACAATCTCTTCCTCCTATATTCTCCCATCAGTTACACCTACAACCTCTTCTCCTCCTCCATCACAAAAATAAACCCTGATTGCAGGATACTGTTATCCTGCTTAAGAAATATTGAAGAGGTGAAAAGAAATGTTCTGTCACGATTTAAATCTTCCCTCAAGGTCTGTAGCCAGAAGGTAGTGATGGGCATGTCATCCTGTGCCATCGGAGGGTACTTGTGAAGTAACACAAGGGTCAATCATCTCTCCTGGCCTCTTCCCTATCTTCATGCAGCCCCTGGAAGAATTTCTGAGACTCCATGGATTCAAATGCCAGGAGTATCTAGTATGCAATTCTATTTATCCTTCGCATCATACTTTAACAGAAGTCCCATTGGCCAATACCTTCAAATAGATGAGGAGCTGGCTGAAGATGAACCCAAGCAGACAGAAGTCAGGATACAAGGCAACAGTAATCACTTTGAAGAACTTGCTGCCAGTATGTTATCACCTCCAATGAAGGACATTTGTCCCAAAATCACCAGGGTAGTTGCAGTCTAGGTGTCCTTTTAGATGCTTTCGTGACACTGGTTTCTCACGTAACACCAGTCACAAAAAAGCATGTTCCACAAACTGCAGTTATCAAGGAGACTCTGCCTATTGCTTTCCAGTGGTGAACTGGCATTGGCATTTTCAAATGTCTTTTGGAAAATTATAATGGAATATACCTCATCTAGACAACATCAGCCTGGTGAAAGCTGAAACTGATGTAAAAAGCATCAGGTCACCTCCTCAGCAACCTGGGGACAAAAACTCCATCACTCTTTATGTTGTTTGCTCCACTAACTCCTTATTGAACATCAGGGCAAGTTTCAGGTTTCACAGTAAAATTTCCAAAAGTGTCTTAGGCTCCTAAATTTTTTTAAAATGGGATTTAGGTTTCTGAAGTGCTTAAATCCAATTGACTTTCAATAGGGCTCAGGCACCTTAGTTACTTTGGAAAATGTTACCTTTTGTCCTCATTTTAAAGGACCTCTTAGGTGTTTTTTTAAAAAAAACTTTTGCGTGATTCAGTGAAAAATAATAAATTGTTCTTAAATTTCACCAAAAATGATTTTTTGTAAGGACATAACCACTTGGATTAGAATGGAGAAATTTTTCACACATAAATAAAAATCGCACTTTGTTTCTGGATTGCTCTAATAAATAGGCATATTCTGGCAAAATTTGCCACTCGCGGATTGACTAGGTCTTCACTCATCTAGTCAAAACCTGTTAGGACAATTATTAAATTTCTCTCCAGTTATGCGATATGTATGTATCTTTTCATCTGTAACCCCCCATAACACAAGCCTGACGCCAGATGTACAGTACTTTCCCTCTCAACCTGTGTATATTTCATTTCAAACATTTACTTTAAATCTGTTCTTATAAAAAAATAATAATAATTGGAGCTATACCAATCTCCTAGAACTGGAAGGGACCTTGAGAAGTCATTGATTTCAGCCCCCTGCCTTCACTAGCAGGACCAAGTACTGATTTTTGCCCTAGATCCTTAAGTGGTCCCCTCAAGGACTGACCTCACAATCCTGGGTTTAGCAGGCCAATGCTCAAACCACTGAGCTGTCCATCCTCTCTCCACATATCCCAGATTTCTGTTTTTACAGAAATAGTGTATATATCCAGAAGAGTTAAAAAAAGTTATTAGATTTATAAAATCCCAAAAGCCAAATCCTAAAATCTTTTACTCAGTCCTTAGTCTGACAAAACTGCCAGTGATGTCAATTGTTGGATTGATTCCAAACTTGGTGGATGAAAGAAATTGACGGTGTCCCTTTAAAAAACCCTGTTCTTTATTGATCAGCTTTTGCCATTTTGCCTACAAACTGGGGTAAAAAATAAATTGGTTACTTTTAGGCAGGGCTGGTTCTAGGCACCAGCAAAACAAGCAGGTGCTTGGGCTGCACATTTACAGAGGGCATCATTTTAGCCATCCTTTTTTTTTAACTCACTTCTTCCCCTCTCACAACCCTGAAGAAGCAGAGCCATGGAGCAGCTGGGAATCCAGCATGGGAGCTGAGAACCCATGGGACCCTGGGAGCTGTAGTTCCTTGCCTAGTTCCCTGCCTATACAGCCAGCCCTGGAGCAGGGAAAGAACTACATTTCCCAGCAATCCCTTGGCAGCTATCAACGGGAAAGGGAGGGGTAGGGAATGAAGTAGCTGAGCCATGCTGCAAGTCAAAAGGTGTGGCACTGTGAATGAGGAACAAGTGTGCCCAAGGAGTAGAAGGCTTTGCCCCAGATACCCCTTCAGAAGACTTCCCCAGACTGCATCGGGGATACTGGCGTGACCTCACCTTGCAGCCGACAAAGAAGGAATTGAGTGGACGAAATGAACAGTGCACCTCTATCTGAAGCCTAGTAAGGGAGGTACGTGGATCCCACTAGAACTTAAAATGAAAAGTAAGGGAGAGGAGGCTCTGCTAGGGGACTTCAGCAGCTTTAGATACAGTACTAGGCATGTAGGAGGATTTCCACTTCTGAGCCACAGAAGCAGAAATTGACTTTTCCTTTCCAGATTTAGCTAATATTCAGAAAGGGAATCTAGCACCTGCCTTCCAGATTTGAACACCCTCAAAATTCAGGAGTGCCCAAGTTCAATTTGGGCAGCTGTTACTTCATTTCTCCCAAATCAAATATACTGATCCACTGTAACTTGCTGTAGAAAAAGTAGGATAGGAAATGAAGAAGCAAGAAATGCTTCCAGTGGTTTTTAGGACTAGAATTGCTATTTCAACAGATATTGCCCTTTTAAAGTTTTATTTGTTTAAAAGGAAGAGAGTGATATTGCATTGGCAAATTCCCCATAGAAACAAAGAGTGGAACAAAAGAATAATAAAGGCATCTCCACTTTTCCTCATTTATGTAGGACAGTCTTATGATATGCATCCAGATATCCTCCAATCACACAAGCTGAAAACTCTTCCACTTCACTGCAGCTCTGTAACCATATGGGAAACAATCCTGTCTGTGTTGTATGCACATCCAAAATTCCTGCTGAATGACCCACCCTGGGAGTGAGTTACCAGTGACCCATGACCCAGGGCTAGGACAGCAGGAGGGTGCAGGTTGGGGTGAGAGCCCAGGGCTGGGGCAGCAGAGGAGTGCGGGTAGAGAGAGGGCACTGGTGGGGGGGGGGGGAAAGGAGGGAGCCCAGTGCTGGGGCGGCAGGGGGTGCAGGGTGGGGAGCCCAGCCTGGGCTGGGGAGCAGCCAACATTTTTTTTTGCTTGGGGTGGCAAAAAATTTAGAGCTGGCCCTGCTTCTAGGCTCTGTTGGAGAAATACATCATTTTTCATCATGTCTGATGACTTGCTTGCAGTACTTGCTTTACTTAAAGCTGCAGTTAAAGATCACCTCCCAGTCAAACGAAAAATGTGATAAAAATGTGACTTGGAACTATTCAGAACATTTTCTATGGCCCTTTGGGATTAATTCCATTGATTGTACAATCTGACGTTTTACAGAGAAATAATCCTTTGTGTATGAGCTCCATTAATCATAATCACAAAGTTCACGTCAGAGACTTCAGTCCAGTCACTTAATATAAAGGATTTAATAACAGACTAAAGAATATGTTCACTAAATGTTAAAGAACAAATTTACTTGTTAAAAAAATTCCAAGAAATGCAAATGTCATTCAGCCATGGTCTTTTTTTTTTTTGAGAGGTGCGATGCAGTGTGTCAGTGCTCTTGCTGATTGTTAGCGTCTGTCCCATTGAATTGCTAGGATGTAGCTGTAACGGACATCATGCCTCCTCCTAGTTTGGTGTAATTTCCCCTGCAGCATTTGTGCCTCTTTTAGATATGCTAACCAGAAATTCAGAGACAGCCAGAATGTGAACTGAAGCACTTGTTCTGTACTTCTTGCATTCCTTACTGAACTGGTGATTACAGGTGTTCTGATCTACTTGGGAAAGATCTATTTTGTCTCGGGAACGATTTGGTATATTAAGTGTTTTTACTGAAGAGCTTATGTGTGTTCTGCTGTCTGTTAGAGGAGTCATCTGAGAAACATCATTTCTGCTATAGATCTTATTCAAATAAAAAAGCTTTTTTGGCATATGATTACAGCTGCACAGATGAATATTGAGTAACTGTGTTCAATAGTAACACAAATATAAAAAAAAATTGCTGTTTTGTCTTTAGATGTTTCCTTAGCTAGGGATATTTCATAAAGTTCTCTTCTTGTAGGCCAAAGAATAATGGTGAAAAATAACAAAATATAACAATGATTAGGTATTCATATTTTAAGAGTGGATCACTGCTTTCATTATAGCTTCTGGTATTTTTATTTTTGTGAAGCTTGAATAGGGGAATAGGCATGTGCTGCTATGAAGTACTAAGAATAATCTTTTATAAGACATGGATAAAAAAGTTAAGCAAATATGATGGTTTTAGTATAGCCTCATGTATTTTCTGAATTGCTGAAAAATTGTCATTGAAAAATAATATCCCTTTATTTATATATATTTTTTGATAATTGTGTGGCTGGCAATACTTGGATTTATTTTGACTAATTATTTCATGATAGGATTTTTATACTTGTCAGTTGTCATTCTTTATACACTCCAGTAGATGGCAACTCCAGTCTTCTTGTCATTTAATCTCTACTCAGACTAGAAATATTTTGTTCTTTCCCCTCCACCCACCACATCTCATCTATATAAGGCTATTGGTTATATAGAAACGTGATTCAATTCCATTTTTATTGGAATCACCCACTACTGTCTGATTTTAGACCAACCAGTTAAAAACAACTCCCCTCCCCAGACACATGGCTAGTAACCCCAGAATCACAAACTACACAATGATTCCTCAGCCACAATAATAAAATTGAAAAAAAAAAAGTCAAGAGATTGCATAAAAAGGACTAGTGCTGGAAAATTTCATGTGAATTACATTAATTGACTGATTGCAAACATAACATATTATTTTCTTTATATGTGATGATTTCACTGTAACACACACAGCACATATTTTCCCTTGTTTTATGTTAGTCTATTAATTTTCTCTGTGTATAGAAAATGCTTGATTAAACCTAGTGAAAAGGTACACATTAAATTAAAAGGTACCCATTAAATTTAAATATCAAAATGACTGTTCTCATGAAAATCTTATCACAATGGGCCAGACCCTGATCTGAGTTACATTAGAGTAGATTCAGATTCATTTGGATGCCTTGAATGGAACAACTCTGGATTTACAGCAGTATAACAGAGACCAGAAGCTGGCCTAATGTCCCTCTTCTGCTGTCAAAATTGCTGGATCTAACCTACCTTCTTTGCTTTTATTATTGTTTCCCTGAGCTGTGTCACTGAAGTATTAACATAGAGAAGTGAGGGTTTTTTCCCTCAATTTCACCCCATGGAATTTCATGATTCTTACCTACTTGTCTGTGGAATTTGCAAAAATAAAGACCACCACCACTCTATGAATTAATTCCAGTCAGAAAATGAGCACACACAAAAATTGTGATCGCTTTGTCTGGGATGGAAACTAATGATCATAACGATCAGACAAAGGATTCTCTCTCTGTCACTGTGTATCCAGACCACAGTTTAATTTTCAAACCCCTTCCTCTGCCGAACAGGCTTTTATTTGGTAATTAATGATAGACAAGGGGCAATTCAGTCATCATTTATGAAATATTGTGCTAACCTCAAAAGAACACAGGCTGCTCATCTGTTTATTGTTATTTACCTACAACAATGGTGGATAGTATCCAGTTATTTTACAAGACACCTTCAAACAACAGTCTAGCCTGTAGCTTGCTTGGTGTAATATACCACCTACATATTATGGTGATAAATATTTTAATTGTTTTAAATAAACTACAAAAAATTTACTATGAATATTAATACTTAAAGCCGTTTTTAGATATATGCACTTTATGCTGGTTTAGTAAGATCATTAGTTATCAGTTGAGTTTTGCTTACTATGTGGACATTTTTACTTTACCAAAACGTTATTAAAATAAATTATACTCATACAGGATAAGCAGAACATTTGATCAATTTAAGCCTGACTTTTACATAATAAATTAGTGAGCAAGGTAATAAAAGCTCTTTTGGATCTTGGTTTCATCTCTGGAAAGAATCCCAAGAACTTTAGAAAATTGACATTAGGGTTATATTCAGGTCCTGGGTCTATTGCAGATAAGTGGTTTGTTTCTCATTTAGTGCCACAGAAAGTACTCCACCAGAGTCTTTATTAAAACTTTGCTTAAGGCTAGCATTTTCCCTCAGGTCAGTAATGAGTTCAGAGGCATGGATGTAGAAGCTTGATTTGTTCTAGCTAGGATAGTGAATGATGTCTCATTGGTGCCCCCAGGCTAGTATTTCAAATTTTCCACAAGGTACTTCAGCAAAAATTCTACTTCCGTATTGAAAAGACCATGTGCACCTAGTAGCAAATGCAGAGTGTACAATTTAAGATCTTTTCTTTTATGCCGTTGTATTTTTCTACACTACGAGCCCATTGAGTTGCCACACACAAATGAAGATTGCATTTTCGATAGGTAATCTTAAGATTTCATGCACCAATGAAGAAGTTTTACCATTACAGTATTTTCAGTTAAAACGCACAGCACAAAACAAAACAAGTTCAGATTTCTTCTGTGGCACTCATAGTGCTAATAGCCTTTAAAAGAGTACAGCCCATTTTTGATGGCTTTAGCATGCAAGTGCTATTCACTTCTGCAAACCCTTACTCATAATTAGTCTCACTATTCTGGGGAAGCCAGTATTGCTACTTACATGAGTGCTCACATGAGTAAACTTTTGTACAATACGGGCTTTCTTTAAGCTGTAAAATCACCTAAACTTCATCTTTTTTTGCATAAGAAAAAGCCAGTTCAAAATAAAGTACTGTACTATGAGAACATTATTAATCCAATTGAGATTCTGGGTTTATGATCATTAGTGTGAATTGCTGGCCCTTCTGTTACAAATCGTTGTTTTAAAAAAAATTGTTTTCACAGTTTACAAAATATAGCTGTATAAAAGCAGCAAAGAGTCCTGTGGCACCTTATAGACTAACAGACGGATTGAAGCATGAGCTTTTGTGGGTGAGTACCCACTTCATCTTGAATACCCACGAAAGCTCATGCTCCAATACATCTGTTAGTCTATAAGGTGCCACAGGACTCTTTGCTGCTTTTACAGATCCAGACTAACACAGCTACCCCTTTGAGCTGTATAAAAGATAACTATGTCTTTTATTTATGTGTTTTTCTAAAATTAAATATGCTTTGGAAGGCAAAGGGTATGTGCCATAAATATATGTCCAGTATAGAGTAACGTATGGAATTTTGGTTGTGATTGTGACTAGCAGAAGCCAAAAGTTTCACTACATTTCCAGGACAACTCACACGCATGCAGGGTTTCGGATTCCCGTCCTAGTCTTTCTTGCTGTCTGGATTCTCACTAAGTCCCATCCTTCTGAAGCAACAAATGCAAAACTACCTAAAAGGTGCCACTAAAATCTGAAGCAAGCCGTGAGCGTTATAAGGCATGTTGCAGTTTATTGCATATTTGACACGTCTAATATGGTAGCTCCTAGGTAATATAAATAACTATATTTACATTTTCCTTGCACAGTGAAATCTGCTTTAAGACCATTTTCACTTTCATACTGATCAGCTGTGTTTATTTATAAGATTCTTATCACCATGGTGTCCACCATATGCCACATTCCCGACTCCATTCTAGAGCAGACTTTCCAGTTATTTCTTTATAGGACATAGACTAGGTCAACAAAGCAACTATGCCAGATTGATAAAACTGTATTCATTCACTTGCACAGGATGTGTGTGTCTCTGTGTGTGTGTGTACACACTTATGAAAGACATCATTGTTTTTTATCATTGACTTCATCATGGCAGAGGTGGTGAGTAAATTCTTGTGCCAACACTTGTAAATTTTCAGGAACATTTCTCAGGATCTATACATTTCACTTTAAATAAGAAAAAATCAAGCGTCATATGAAATTACGCAGTTCAGATTGTTTAACCCAAATACCAGTGTGCATAATCAGGAAACAAGATACATAAACATAGAATTTTGGACCCATTTCTTATATCCTATATTTAACTTCTACAAACAAAATCCAGCAATGTTGTCACTTGATCAATATGTAATGGATCAGTTGTTGCATATACTATGTCCTCTCCATTTGTTTTTTCAATCATGGTGATCTAATACAGTAAAATGCTATAATAGGGCTTAATTTATTTTAGGCAGTCAGTTGCAAAGAGATTAGAGTAGGATGTGGAGAGAGAGCTCAGATCATTTGAGTGTTTAAAGTAAAATATTAAGGTTCAAGGTGTTTAAAGTAAAATGTGTAGGCTAAGATTTCCAAAGCTGCCTAGGTGATTTCATCTCACAGAGCCCATTCATTGCAACTTTGCGGTGGGGCACAGTTAGGAAGATAGGAATGCTGTAATGAGAATAGAAAGAACAGTTAAATTCATTCCTCATATGACATCTTTTCTCCCCAAAACGTTTTCAGGGAAGACAAGAAACCCTAAAATTAAATAGAAATATCCACAGAGGCTTAGAAGGGAGAAGACATGGAATGCCTTCCATCCTTACAAGAGCTCTGATCCCATGGATGTGTGGTTCTGTTTTTTGCCATCAAAGTTGCCAAAGAGTCCTTCCCTCTGAAGCCCCAAGATACGAAATATTCACTTAAATGGGCAAATCGCCCCGGCACAAAGACCCTTGTACTAAATTACATATTACCTTCGCTTTAGAATGTTGTTGCATATTACAACAAAAAATATTAGCCATGTTCCGTGTGTCAAGGAAAAGGACACACGTGTCTGTTCACATATAGCCCCAAAGACCTTGAGAGAGGAAATAACACATTCACACGATCTCCCTGTGTGATAGACATAGCACTGGGATATCTGATTTACCTGAATAATGTGTCAAAGATTATGTCGTCAGACAGTTACACACATGGAAAGGCTCAAAAGTGTAAATTATTTCACTGAAGGTCTGGAATAAACTATGTCCAATAAACTCACCTCCAGACCTGCCTGTTCTTAGATGGTAGCAACCCACAGTCACCACTTGTTGATAATTGCTTTAACACATATGCAGAATGCTTTCCAATTAGGGGACAGTACTTTGGGGAATTAATCTGCCATAGCAGAGGAAAAGCCTTTGTTATTTACTCAGGTAGATTACAGTAGACACTGTTTAGTATTTATATGTGGGTATATTTCTTCCCAGTACACATCTTTCCTCATGTTTTCAAAAGTCCCTCACAAAAATGACAAATACATCTCTCTCCTTTTTGTAAGTTTTCTTCTATTTCAGTAAGAATGAGGCTCATGGGGAATGTCAAATATCATTTCTTTCCATTTAGCTAGAGTGATCAGATGTCCCGTTTTTAAAGGGACAGTCCCATTTTTTGGGGGACTTTTTCTTATACAGGCACCTATTACTCCCCCCACACCCTGTCCCGTTTTTTCACAATTGCTATCTGGTCACCCTGCATTTAGCTAACACCTCTTCATACATCTCTGTCTGTTTTAAGTACTTGTATGGCCCCTCATGACCACAGTATCTGAGCATTTTGCAATCTTTTAGTATTATTTATCCTTACAACGCCACTGTGAGATAGAGAAGTGCTGTTATCCCCATTGTACAGATGGAGCACAGAGAGACTAAATAACAAGCCCAGGGTCTGATAGGAAATCTGTGGCGGAGCAGGGAATTGAACCAGTGCTTCCT
Organism: Gopherus evgoodei; assembly: GCF_007399415.2. Lineage (NCBI taxonomy): Eukaryota > Metazoa > Chordata > Testudines > Testudinidae > Gopherus > Gopherus evgoodei. The sequence continues at coordinate 10,312,128 of NC_044326.1, forward strand.
AAGAAGCACATTAACCACTGGACCATCCTTCCTCTCATGTAGTGTATGAAATACACAGCTGTACAGTTTCTCCCCAGTACAATAATGCATGTCTTTGTCATGACCTAAGATATCCCCACTGAGAGGAGAGGCAGAGGCAACCCAATATAATGAAAATAACCTTAAATATTAAACTTTATAAAGTAAAACAAGAAATTTGGCAGGAACAATAATATAAATAATATATAAAGTAACATCAAATGGTTGGTTAGCAGAATAATAAACTGTGAATTACGATCACAATAAAACGTTGTTGTTTTTTTCCAACTACATGCTGTGTCACCCTAAGAGAAAATCTACTTTTTCTCTACCTGGCTGCAAAGTCCAGTTTCATCCAAGTTTCTCCTCTCTCCTCTTGCTTTGATACTGTGATAACCACACATCTCCACCTGTGAATGACAGCTCCTCACTCGGAGAGCCACCCATTCTGCAGGTTACCAAAATGTATTCTCTCTGTCAGTGTCCCAACGGTCAACCTTGCCAGGCAAACATTCTGTGCCCCTCGCAGCCAGTCTCCTTGCACCCAGCTCGTCATGGTCCAGCTTCCTCTAACATGTCTTCTTCTGGCCAAACTCCTTTTCACCGAGGCACAGTCTCTTTTCACCTCCTTTTTCTCTAAATGCCATCCAACTTCCCTTTTGGGCAGATTCTGAGCACCTCTCATTGGCTGTCTCATTCCCTAGAACAGCATTCAAGGCTGCTGCACCATGTCCTAGTGCCAGACAAGCGATATTTGAGGAGCCAGTACATAATGTTCACTGGGGCCCCATCTGCTTCCTCTCTCACCCCAGTTACAGATGTTTTTTGGGGATGTACTGGGTCCCAGGCTCAGGGCAACTGTCAGTCCCATGCATCTTCAGTGACTTTGGTTGACAATTTATATACTTCAACTGGTAGACTCAATCACCGAGAAAGTGGCAGCTTGTCCTAGACTTTGCTGCCAAGGTTTTGTTTTTATTTCAGATTCCTTCAACTGTAATCTGCATCTTTGGAGGAGGCGATTGTACTATATGTTCTATTCCTCTACTGCTTTCAGTACTAAGCACACACCAGAGCCTCATTCCTTCAGGGCTGGTCTATTCTGCAATTAGACACCCGCAGCTGGTCCATGCCAGCTGACTCAGGTGCATGGAACTCAGGCTAAGGCTGTTTAATTGTGGTGTAGATATTCAGGTGGCGGTGTAGTTGTTCAAACATCTGTACGGCAGTTAAACAGCCCCTTAGTCCAAGCCCCGGGAGCCGGAGTCAGCTTCAATGGGCCAACTGTGGGTTTTTAATGGCAGTGTAGACATACCCTTAGGCCTTACTGGCAGCTCACTGGACTTGAAATGACAGTTGTGATATGTTCTAGGGATAGCCTCTCACCATGTGGCTCTAAAACAGCATGGCCAATTTTAGGACTCTGCCTGGGGCTCTTGTGATGTCAGCAACTTGGAATCAATATACAAATATGTTGACTGGACATTCTGAGGTTTGGTTTGTTCTGCTCAATTAACCTCAGTCTAGGACTATGAAGGAGATTTTTGAACAGCTTTTCTAGGTCAGAGGAATTAAGGGGTTGAACCAGAGGTCCTGCAAGAAAACCGTAGAACCAGCTAAACATGGGGAGAAAGCTTAAAGTGAGGTTTATGCATTGTTATGAGTCACCAATAAATCCAAAACTTGGGAAGCAATTAAGTTTTGATTTTATACTCTGTGGTGTGCGTAGTGTGTTACAGAGCAGAGTATGAACTCTACTTGTTTACAAACCCCTAGTTTAACATTGCTTTGTTGATAGGAGAAAGGGGTTCCGTCCCTTTGGGAGAGAAAATTCCAGTTCACAGTAATGTCTTCTTTTCTTGTGATCCAAAAGCCAATTCCCACCGTCAATCTCTTCTTTTATTTATGCCCAAATGGACTCTCAGTGTTGGAAGTTGGCACAATACTTGCAATGAGTCTTTCTATTGACTACAATAAATTTGGACTGCGCCAAAGGAGTTACAAACAATCCTGACTTCTGTACCTTAGTGAAGAGACAGTTGGCCCAATTCTCCACTGTTACACTAGTTTTGTGTCAGTGAAAATCAAATGAGGCCACTTGTCCTATTTTTTTTTTAAAAAAAGATTTAAATGTACTAATAAAAACAGATCAACCTGATGCTTCAACTCAGTGAAGTAATCAAATTAGTAAATGCGTTAGCGGGAAATTATTATTATAGATCAGCATTTTCCCAGTATTATCTGAGATACTGCAGTAGTTCCTTGTTCAGTATAGAACTTTTTGAAGACACATGCTTTTTAGTGAAATAGTTTACAAACAAACTAGGAATATTGAGGAAGTTTTATTTCTCCCTACAAACTTTTATGACACCTATCAGCCCAGTATCTCATCTGCTCTTTTCTGGTCATTCTCTGGGATATTCCTTTTCTTGTGAAAAACAGAAGTGTGCCCAGCTATGATAATTAAACACCCTGAGATACTTTGCATCGCTTTATTAATGTCAGTGTTAACTCACTTGAGTAATAAATTCTGGCATTTTGTAACTTTTGAGTGCTCGACTTTCACCTTTTCCAGTAATTTTTTTTCAATGTCATATGAGTAGAGAAGATACAAGAAATAAATCATTTAAAAAAGTAAATAGTGCATAGGATATGGCAATGTATCTTTAAATTATGAAAATATTAAATATTCCATTAAGAACCAATGCAACAAATAGATGGCACAGTGAAAGTGAGAAATGCATTAACTTCATATTGCCTTTGGTTTTGGGTATTTATTTTCATTTATTTTGCTTATCCAGAAATAAAATATATTAGATGCAAATTATGAAAACAGCCATTTTGTGAATCTATAATTTCAAAATATGTTCTACCTCCCATCCAGCTCTGTTCTTTGCATTTGATGAAATCTGGAGCTATTTGGAATGATAAATAGCTTTTTGCGGCAGAGTCTCATTCTTTTTCATGTCATTGCAATTTGTTTCTGATATCAAAAGTACATGTTTCTGAGAACAGAATCCCCATTAGAAGAAGAGGACTCTGCTCTGAGAAATTATTTGTCACATTAAACTGTTCCGGGACTCATCAGTCAACAAGAATGCTAGCCTAGTCAGTCATTCTGCTATCCTCATTTAAAAAAAAACAACACTCTAAAACTTCTATTTAAGATTTGCACTTGTTAGCTAACTTATTAGATGGGAGATGATTATAGGTTTCTTGATTTAGTAGGTTACTTACAAAGTGAAATTTTATCCTTGAGTTTAACACATTATAATATACTTTAAAGATGACGCATCTCCTTTTCCATAATTTGTGCCACTAGTTTGGAGGGGGGGAAGGTTTTTTTTGTTTGTTTTAAATCTCAAGACCAGCTGAAATTTTAAAAAAGAATGTAGTTGACTTGCATTAAATGTTACCAAATTGTACAAAAGTGACTAAAGCAACCTAGTTCTGTTTTATCCCAGTAGCAGAAGCATGATACTTGAATCTTAGGGACAAACCCTGGGACATACTGAGCCCATTCAGCTCCCGTTGAGATCTCCAACTTAAGATCATGATTTTTAAAAAGGCATGTACACAATCAAATGTGCACAATTTGCATGCAGTTAATTTAGAACAAAATCCTGCATAGAAGTGGATCCTTGTGCCCACAAAGGTCCTTGCACTACTGGAGCTATAATTTGTAAGCACGGTTACACAAACTTGATATATGTGCATGCAAATATCCCGATGTGTATTTACTGGACATTCACATATGCAGCTGTCCACTTTTCATGTCTAATCCTGCACGTGACTGAGTCCAAACAAAGTCTTTAGGGTTGGATTTTCAAAAGCACTCAGCATTGGCCTAATTCTGTTCATACTGGAGTTATGGGAAAACTTCCAGAGACTTCAGTGGGGACACAGTGAGGTCAGTACCTAACTCTAAATGCACAGTATTCTTGCCCTAAAGATACTGTATTTTGAAGAGCATTAGGCAAGCACTACACTGTCTTTCAGATGACATGGCTGGTTTATCTTCTGGAAGTAGCAATTTCTGATCCCGGAGATCAAGCTGTGAATGACATTTTACTTCAGCAGAGAAATATTCACAATGTGTATTGAGAGGTCATGGGCTAGGTTCACAAAGGGGACTTCAGCTAAGCATTACAACGCCTTATGTTAGGCCTCCTACTCGCCAAGTGGGATCTAGAGCCCTGGGAGAGTTAGGCGCCTAGACTGGGAGCCACAAAAAGCAAGCTGAATGGGAAGCTGCCCAAGTGTGCAAATAAGGAAGGCTGAGGAGAGGGATGACATCTAGAGCCCGTCCCTCAAAGTCAGGGTTAGAGGGAGGCACTTAACTTCACTTGGGATTCACACCCATGAACCCTCTCCGGGAGTTGGGTGCCTTTCTCACAACAAAATAAATAAATATATTAGGTATTGGTCCTCCCCCTAATTTCCCCTTAAGCTCAATGGTCAAATCACTCACCCTGGACACAGGTTCAAGTCCCTAGTCCAAAGGCTAATTAATTATACAAAGTGGAATAGCTTCAAGGGGAGCTATTGAGAGCAGCCCACCTCAGAATATCCTATAGCTCAGGAGTTAAGCCTCACTTGTGAGAAGTGGGAGACCTGTTTGAAATCCCTGCTGTAAATCAGGCAGAGGCGGGGATTGAACCCAAGTCTTCCACATCCTACCAGGGTAAAGGCTATAAGGAAGACACCTAGATATGATCAGCAAGAAAGCGTTAGGTGTTTGACTCCAGGAGAAGTTTCGTGGCTATGAATCCCCCCAGCAGAGATAGGCACCTCCCTCTGACTCTGATTTAGGTGGTTAAATTCCTTTGAGGAGCGAGGCTTAAACTACACCCGTCATAAGAATATTAGAACAACCATACTGGGTCAAACCGAAGGTCTGTAGCCCAGTATCCTATTGTCCAACAGTGGCCAATGCCAGGTGCCCCAGAGGGAATGAACAGAACAGGTAATTATCAAATGATCCATCGCCTGTCACCCATTCCCAGTTTCTGGCAAACAGGCTAGAAACACCAGTCCTTCCCATCTTAGCTAATAGCCATTGATGTTCCTATCTTCCATGAATGTATCCAGTTATTTTTGAACACTGTTATACTCTTGGCCTTCACAACATTTTTTGACAAAGAGTTCCACAGATTGACTGTGCGTTATGTGAAGAAATACTTCCTTTTGTTTGTTTTTAAACCTGCTGCCTATTAATGTCATTTGGTGACTCCTAGTTCTTGTGTTATGAGAAGTAGTAAATGACACTTCCTTGTTTACTTTCTCCACACTAGAAATGATTTTATAGACCTCTATGATATCCACCTTTAGTCGTCTCTTTTCCAAGCTGAAAAGTCCCAATCTTATTAATCTCTCCTCAAACAGAAGCTGTTCCATACCGCTAATCATTTTTGTTGCCCTTTTCTGAACCTTTTTCCAATTCCAATATATCTTTTTTTTTTTTAAGATGGGGCGACCACATGTGCACACAGTATTCAAAATATGGCCGTACCATGGATTTATATAGAGGCAACACGATATTTTCTCTCCTCTGTATTTCCTATTGGCTAGCTTCACCAGCTCCGCACTCAGCATGCTGGCTTCTGTGGATTCCTTTCGTAGGTTCCTATCTCGCCTCATTTGTATTTGGAGACTAGGCCCTCACGTTGGCACACTGGATTCCACTAGGCAACAGGTGCCTAAAGTTAGACATTGCAATGCGGAACCCTAAGTCCCCTTTGAAGTCCTAACCCTTGGTCCACACAGCTGACACAGTGCTTTTCAACATTCATTTGCAAAAAAAAAATTGTTCCCTGGCCATCCCCCAGCAGCACATGTATGTTACCGCAAGTCCTTTTAAAGGTCAGGTCTTGAAAACCGTTTTAGAATATAGGTAACTTCCCTGAACAGATTAGGCTAAAATGACTTTGCAGGGGGTTGTGTTGTTGTTTCTAAAATTGCCTTTTGATCTTTCTTAAGACCAAGCAATTATGTATGCTGCAGAGGTGGTAATAGGGAGTCATGTCCTTTTGCCCCTGCAACAAGAATTATCTGATATATGGCTGATATTTAATCTGAGAAAATAGCTCTCTTATCTCTTTTGGATGGCAATTTTATGTAAATCCTCAAAAATTTACAGTATATGTTGTTCATTTACACTGATGAAAAGGTCATTAACTAAAAATGTTTTCTCTGAGTTGCACATATAAACCACTGAACTCAGATTGGCACTCTATTATCACAATTTTGCAAGTCTTCATTTTGAATCAGGACTGAAATCCGCATATGCTCTTCCTACAGATTTTAGTGTGGAAGTAAATAACATTATAACTGGCAGTTGTGTTTTCATGAGCCAATATCTACAAAATATTATAACCAATTTGAATTGTTTTTTGTCCTAGAGAGAGAACTTTTTCTTCCCCATATTACTTGCATTTCTCCTCTCCCAACTTCTAGCTAGTAATAAATGTGATTGTCTTAAATTAACATTTAAAAAAAATTATCCAGCCACTAGAATAAATTATCATTTGTTTAGGCAAAGGCCGCGCTCCGTCCATCAAGATAATAGTATTGAAAAAAGAAACACCACTGGGATGAAGTATCCATACCCCACACTAAACCCTTGTTTGTACTACAAAAATTACTGGTTGTTGGCTGTCAACAATGTGTGAATTGGTGCTCATCATGTTTTACCTACAAGTGTAGACAAAGGCAAACCATGTTCAGTACTGTTTCACAAACCAGGGTTAACAGGGCTGTTCCTCTTAACACCGCCTACCCCCAGGTACTTGCTCCCTGAAATAAGAATAAGTTATGGCTCCACCATCTACCAGTTAACTTGGCAAGGAAATCCTGACTCTTCCAGGATGGCATAGCTACAGCAGTTGTGCGGCTGCTTGTTTTGGCTCTTTGCCCTTACTTTGCGATCTCATTGGTACAGTAACTGTACCTTCATTTCTGTCTGAAAATTACCTAGCACATAGTGGACATTACCTTACATGCATAGGCGCTGACTGTGTGGGTGCCCCAGGGCTGGAGCACCCATGGATAAAAATTAGCGGCTGCTTAGAATCCACGGGCAGCCATGCTCCCCTCCTTCCCCCCAGCGTCTCCTACCCTCCAGCAGCCCCACTGTTCAACTCCTCCCCCTCCCTCCCAGTGCAGAACAGCTGTTCCGCAGCATTCAGGAGGCACTGGGGGGATGGGATGAGCAAGAACAGGGTGTGTTCAAGGAAGTGAGTGGAAAGAGGCAGGATATGGTGGGGCCTTGGGGGAAGGGTTGGAGTGGGGGCAGGAAAAGGTAGGGTAAGGGTGGAGGCTTGGGGGAACGGGTGGAATGAGGGGAGCCCTGGGACTGAGCAGGGGTTGAATGCCCTGGAGAAAATTAGAAGCCGGCACCTTTGCCTAAACAAATAATTATGATAAACAGTGAGCATTTTCTGGGAGTCTGGAGAGAGAGAATCCTGCCTGGGAATTCCAGGCATTTGAAAGTGAAGTTTCCCTTTTCTGTACATGCTCCTCCCAGGCTACATTTGAGCTATGAGCTAGGGATGTGATTGCCCTTCTCACGTACACATGCTCACGCTAGCTGTCATTGAGCTAGTGCAAGTATAAACAGCAACATAACCTGGGTTGTGGCAGTGGAGACACAACTTAGCCAAGCTGAGCGTGCACTCACTGATTTCTACAGGTATTGTAGGTGGGTTTGTACTCTGGACAGCTAAGCTGCACTTTAGCTCCTGCTCCCTCTGCTTCCACCGCTACACTGCTATTTATACTCCCGCTAGCTTGATGAGAGCTAGTGCGAGTGTGCGTCCGCAAGCAGGATAATCACCCCTACCTCGTAGTGTAGACGTAGCCCAAGAGAGAGAAAAAAGATTGATCACAACGGTTGTAGGGAGGCAATGTAACATTGTGGCACTACTTTAATAAGGAGGTTTTTTCCTGTCCATTTGGTACTTTAGAATAATTGTTTTCACAGTGCAGGCCTTTTTATTCACAATAACTTTTACTCAGTAATTTACTTAATAGTTTTTCAGTGAAAAGCACCATGCAGTGTGATACGGTGTCGAGCTTCTCCTGCAGAGCTCTATTTTATTGTCTAAAATTACTTTAGAGTGACATTTGATCATCTCACGTAGAACGGACTTGCCTTTAAAGCCAATTCACGTGTTAAAGAAATCAGGCCGGCATTGGCCTGGCAGATTGAACTTGGCGTTGGGTCAAGTAGCTCATTAGTTTTAGTCCCAGCTCAGTCACTAGCCTGCAGGATGGTGCTGAACAGGTAGTTGAACCATTGTAATTGTTGCTGTTTTATGGAAACACCTTTTCAACCATTACGCTAGTCCTTTGCTAGTGGAAATGATGATATATTGTATATGTGGAATAAAATAATAAGCCAAGGAAACTGGAATGCTATATTTTGCTACTTCTAGAATTGTTACTGACGCCCAGGTGAATAATTCACACCCTTATACATCAAAATTGAACTGTGTTGAATACATTTTTCAAAGGGCCTAAGGGGCAGATATTTAAAGATATTTTGAAGCTTAAAGATGCAGCTAGGCATTGGGTGGAATTTTCAAAAGCGCCTAAGAGCCTAACTCCCATTGATTTTTGAAAATCCAATTTGTATCTTATCTGCATCTTTAGGCATCCTATCTGCATCAGCTTCCTAGCTACATCTTTAAGCACCTACCTATCTTTAATATCTGGCCGTAAATAATTGTAGGAACCTAAATCTATTTTTTAAAATCAGATTTGAGCTCCTAAATCCGTAGGCCCTTTTGAAATGTTTACATATGTTGTCTTACTGAATGAATTTGCTGAAGTGACTTGGCAGCACAGGCTGGGATTTTTAGTGTAGCCCAAAGGAACCAGATAGCTAGGGTTAGATCCACAATAGGATTTAGGTGCCTAACTGCTGATTTAGGTGCATAAATCCAAAAGATCCTGAAAACCCCTGCTCAGCTGTCACCTGCCCCTGGAGGCACCTAAAGTTCTTCAGTGCCTAAATGCCAGTGAGCATGCACATAACTGCCTCAGTCTAGGCTCCTCAGTGTATCTCGCAATAACCAGCAGGATTCATGGACTAGGCATTCTCCTACCTATCTTGCCTGCAGGGCCCAATCTGGTAGGCGTGCTCTGAGCATGCGTAACCCTACACAAAGCGACCATGGACGGAGGCGGGAAGGAAGAGGAGGAGGCTGTCTCCAGGAGAGGGTTCATGTCTGAGTATCCCAAGCCTAGATAGGCACCTCCCTCCAGTCCAGATTTAGGCTCCTAAAACCAAAAGAAGGGTGGGGATTAGGCCCTGCCCCTCTCCTGGATATTTACTTTTTGCTATTTTCGTTGGCTGCCTGCTTATCATGCTGGTTTTCAAGGATCTCATTTTAAGGCACCTCTCTCTCCCAGTGCATTGTATAGAGAGCTTGGGCACCTAATGCAGGACTGTGGATTCCACTGGATAGCATACCATCTAGAAATTAATTGTTGCGATGCCTAATTGCCTTTGTGGATCTAACCCCCAATTTCCATTGAATTTCATTGGGATTTGGACACACAAACTGCCTTAGGCTCTTTTGAAAACCCCACCCATTACAATAGTAGAACTGAGCTGGCCACGATTAACAGGTTTTTCAAAGCTATGTCAGGTTGTACAGCAGAACTTTAGTCTTCACTGTGGTGTTATTTCATTTAATATTCTTTAAAATATTTACACTGTAGTTCCTATAACAGGCCTTTATTGCAGTGATGAATTCTGATGTTCAAAAGAGGATTGTCTTGCTTTTAACCCCTTTGAGAGTCTTCTCTGACTCAATGTTTGCCTTAGGAGGAAGATGTACCATGTAAAGCTGTCATAAACAGAGTGTTAAGGGTTAATGTCTCTTATACCTGTAAAGGGTTACAAGCAGGAAACTGGACACCTGACCAGAAGACCAATCAGAAGACAAGATACTTTTAAATTCGGGTGGAGGGAAGTTTAGGTGTGAATTCTTTGTTCTTCTCTCGGAGGGTCTGAGAGAGGCCAGACATTACTACAGGCTCTCTAAGTCTCTTTTCAAGTAGTGAGTAAAAACCAGGCGGTTTAGGCTTTTTAATTGTTTTACACTATTTGCAATTGTGGATCTGGCTGGTTAACTTTTATATGTGTAGTTGCTGGGAATATTTTGATTTGTATTGGTACTGGGGGGAAAGTCTCTTTCTGGTGTCTGTAAGCTATGAGACCCTGTAATATTTACATCTTGAAGTTACAGAGATAATTCTTTACTTTTTCCTTTCTTTTATTAAAAGATTTATTTTTAGAGAACCTGATTGATTATTTTTTCTCTGTTTCCCTTGTTTTATCCCAGGGGATTGGGATAACTCACCAGGACTGGTGGGGAGACCGGAGGGGGAGAGATAAAATCTCTCTCTGTTTTCCTTGAATCTGTTTGCCTCTTTGTGGAAGGGAGGGGAGATGCTTCTCTGTATGGTGATTTAAGAGGTTAGATCAGTATCTCAGGATAGCCCAGGGAGGGAAGTTCTGAGAGGGGGAAGGTGGAGGAATGGTTTATTTCTCCTTGTTTTAAGAACCCAAGGGGTCTGGGTTCTTGGGGTCCCCAGGGAAGGTTGGGGAGGTCAGAGTGCCCCAAAACACTATATTTTTGGGTGGTGGCAGCCTATCAGATCTAAGCTGGTAACTAAGCTTAGGGAAATTCATGCTAGTATCTCATTTTCTGGACTCTAAGGTTCAGATTTGAGAAAGAATGCTATGACAAAAGCACTGAAAATAATCAACATGCGTAATAATTCTTTTTTCCCCCTTTGAAGTTGTAAAGGATAGGCAGAAAGTAAAGTGGTTTTATTACTATCTTAAATGTTTTGCCTGTTGCATATAGGTTTTATCTGCCTGTTTTCAGTTAGATATAATATCGGGTCAAATATTAACCATCTCATCATTATTAGTTCCTTTTTGTCACTGATAGCAAAATTAACTCACATTGCATACATGTAACAATAATATGTAAGTAGGTATCAGTCTACAGGAATATATATGTGAAAGTGCAGAGCTATTCACTAAAGCACCCTGATTGTCAGGCCAAGTAGGTCCTATTAATTCCTATATTTCTTATGAACATAAAAGATCACAGTTAAAGGGAGTGTAGAATGCTACTACCAGTAAGAGTGGAGAATTATGACTTGGTAGCAATTTCAACATGTGGAAATAAGTACATATGGTGAAAGCAAGTGGCAAATCAGACCCTTAATATTTTATGTTCTTTGGACCAATTAACAAAATCCATCTGATCTGCCCTGCAGGGTGAGTCTGTAGAAAAGCTCTGCAAGGAAATGTAAACATGGTTTTGAGAGCAGTACAAATCCTCTCAGTGGCAAATGCAGTGGTAAAGCTTATGTGTGCAAGTACAGTTCTGCTAGGCTTTTTTAAATTTAATTAAGAATCAAGGTAAACCCCAGAAGGGGGTGATGAGTTTGGGCATAGATCCAGTATGTGTATATGTACTGTGCTAAAAGTGGGGTGGAAACATCCAGCCTTTGGCCAAATTAATTTTATTTATATACTGTCCCATCAGGTCACATAGGCTACTGAAAAATAATTGACAACATATAAATAAGACTATTTTAATGATGATAACCACCTTCAGACAATTACAAAGAGGAGTGGAAAATACTGTGTATAAAAAGCAAATGAGAGCATATTAATCACAATAATGGAAAAAAAAAAAAAGCCTTGGACAGAAACACTGGTTTGTGTTTGTTTAAAAGTGGGAAGGAAAGAAGGTAGAGATTTGCCAAATGGAAGGGAGGGCCGCTCTGCAGTGCTCACTGCAGCAGAGGTACAATCGCCTGACAGTCTAAAAATATGATGGTAGAATCCCTAAAGCACGAATGGCATCAGAGCACAAATATCAATTGGAGGAAGCTCAAGAAAGTGCTTATTAACTGGGCCATTCAGAGGCTGAAAGCTGCATTTTTTGTGCATTCAAAACTCCCGTGGAATTCTGTAGAAGTTTTGGGCATACATGAATTACAGCATTGTGTCCTAATACCATACATTTTATGGCTTGATCCTACTTGCATCAGATGACTTAGCTGGGGATTGGTCCTGCTTTGAGCAGGGGGTTGGACTAGATGACCTCCTGAGGTCCCTTCCAACCCTGATATTCTATGATTCTGTGAAAACTGATAAACTCTCACTGAATGCAGTGGGAGCTGAAAGAGGTCTGTTACGAGTAGCATGCCTGAGTTCACACTGCAGTAAAAGCCTTATTTTTTCCTTTTTCGTAATTAGCTTTGCAACCTTAACGCTTCATAAGCATGGAGGGAGGTAGAAGAGGTTCCGTTTAATTGTTGTTGGTTTTTTGATAAACAGTAACAAAAAAGAAGTAAAAAATTGTAGTCTCAAAAGAAATATAAGAGTTTAATGAGTGCACAGATTAAAAGCAGTGGTTAATTCACATTAGTTTATAATGATATTTGCTAAAGTGTTTTTCTTGAGTAACATTTTAATAAAGATTGTTGATGAAAATGTTATATCGTTACTTTCTGCAGTTATTTGCTGCAAATGTCTCAAATGTGCCTTCTGCTGTTTTTTGCTGGCTTTGCACTAATGCCCTGTAATTGTGTTTCACTTTCTCTAATTAAACTGACAAGTAATGTGAATTGATATCACTTAGCACATTGATCTGAGGAGGAGACAGGAATAGATTGCAGCATTTCTACACCGTACACAGTGTCTAAGGTTTATTATTATATCTCAATGATGTCTGGCATGGAAAGGGAGAAGAATTAAATACTGAAAGTCAATCCTTTCCTTTTTGTCTTCTTTTGACTCTCTCTCCTTCTTGGGCTTAATTAGATCCAGTATATTTTTTGTTTCAAACTTCAGCCGCTTCCATCTCTCTGAGTAACGATGTCTTAGAAATATTCAAGGCACAAAGATGAAGGCAATATTCAGTAGTGATCCATTATTTACACTAATGAGGATCAAGTCATTTTCTTTCCCAGGCTTGCTTCTGTCTCTGTTAATTTAAAATGATAGGTAAAGTTACAGTATGTGTCCAATTAATTCTCATGCACATTGTTTGCTTGCAGGTGGGTTTTCCATTGGAGGTGTGCCAGACTGGGAAGGGCTTGCTGCCAAATACACACGTCATTGTTCTCAGAAAGTTTGACGCATGCACTAACCTGGTATTATGTAGGCAACAGTGAAATGACAAGAGAAAGCTAGTGGTGGAAAGTAACAGTGATTTCACTGATGGAAAAAGCACATCAGCCCAAATTGTTTGAAGATATGGTTTCAGTGTAAACTGCAATTAAAAGAGGCCAGAAGGATGTGTTGGCAAACAAAGATAGTGAGCAAGGAGAGGGGGAGGGAGATGACAGAGTAGGGGAGAAAGTAGGAAAGCACATTTGAAAAGCATTTAATTCCCTGCTGTAAACGAGTTTGGATCTTCCAGTATTAAGTGCCTGTGTCCCTTATATTACATTTTATTTTAGGAGGACACTTCCTTCATTGACACTCACTATCAAGAAAGGAGGCAAATTGTGTAGGGTCGCCCGAGGAACATAAGGTGAGGAATTGAGAAAAGGGAAATGTAGACATGATATCAGGATATATGCCCTTACGGCAAGATCTGGAAAGGATTCCCTCAAGTAGAAACCCCCTTGCTCCAGCCATTTAAAAGCAGATTGGGCAAAGCACTAGCAATTGCACTAACAGAATAATCCTGCAATTAATTCTTGAAGATAGGCTAGATATTTTCTGTCTCTGGTTTTTAAGATTGTACCCATACTGTAAAAGATGAACCAAAAATAAATAGACCTGGTAAAATATATTTAAAAAGTTACAGTTGGCACTTCAACATGTTCATTAAGACAAAATTGCATACAAATTAGCAACTAGTCTCAGGGTTGGATATGCCTACCGTTTTGCTAATCGTGTGGCTGCGTTTCCAAAAATCTCTTCTTTTGTAAGTGACATGTTCTTGTTCACAATGCCTCTCTAACAGAACAAGTAGAAGAAGACCATCCCCACAGGAGACAATATGGTCAAATATTGTAGCTGAATTTCACTTTTTTATAAGGCAGTTGCCAACAGTCAAACTATCTTAGTGTTTATCCTTTTTGATGTAAAAAGCTAAAGAAGGTGAGGCCTGATCAGTACTTCAGAGGGAAATTTCCAAGGTATGCCTACATGCTGCAGGAAAAGTTATAGGTAATTCATTTGGTGATATTTATCATGTGAGCCAGCATTTCATGTCTAATTAGCATGGTGTTGGGGAGAGGAATTTTGCTGGAGACTCTGCCATTTGAATGAGACATAAAACTGAGATTCTGGCCAGCTGTGGTCACTTAGGTTATGTCTACACTATGAAGTAGGGATCAGTTTTCCTTTCTTTTGTGCACAGTTTAGCCTTGCTGAGAACATATCCACCTGTTTCAGGCAGGTTTGCAGTTGGCATGGCTAAGCCATGCATCCATTCCTGCTCCCACAGCTACACCACTGTTTATATTCATACTAACTGTAGCTCATAGTATAAAAAAAAAAGCATTTTTTAACAATAGGAATGTTAATCCAACTATTCTTGCCAAAATGTAATTTAGGGAAATCCATTGCACCTCCTTATGTTTCCCTTGGATTTTTAATGCAGTTAGTATTGTTCGCTATTTGTCTAATAGTTTCATGGAGTTGCTATATTCTGTGAGAATAGTTGGTGTGTTTCACCCCTACTGTTTTCTTACCTATTCATTGGATCGTTGTAAAATTTCAGTGGTTAGCTTTTTAAAACACTTAGAGATTCTTGAGCAGAAAGCAGTAGAGAAGATTAAATTATTATTAAGTGTTGTTATTAATAATAATAATAATATTATTATTCACATATCTGTTGATAGAATGAGAATGTAATTTTGTTAAGAGATTTATGATTTCATTCTAGCTTCTTTTCCTTACATAGCCCCATCATGTGAATGGGGACATGTGCTTACTGCCACTTCCCTTTTCCTTGAATCATCTGAGATTATGAAACAGAGCAGTGGAGATACAAAAGCAGATTATAATTCACAGTTGGGAAGCAGTTGGTTCTTAAATTAGGAGTTTGTGGTGTACATTATGTAAATGGATGGTAATGAAGAAATGAGAATAATTTAGCTTCCTAGAGTAAGTGATTCTCGCCTTCTAAATGAAAGCATCTGCAACTTGCATTTAAAAGATGAGGCGGGCAGATCCTCATCAACTGTAAATTGTCATAGCTCCATTGCCGTCAGTGGAGGTATGGCAGTTTACACCAGCTCAGCTTCTGCCTCCAGAAGTATATAAGCACTAAACTGTAACAGAACAATTTTTGTACGTTAGTGTCATCTGATCCGAACTGTATGTTTTATCCCATGGAAACGCTGCTGTTTTTTTTTTCTAGTTTAGCTCTGTCAATAGCCAATCCAAGTTGAAAGGCATTCTTTAAATTACTCTAAGGATCTTTAAATTGGTATGCCGATGTATGTAGTTATACTAAGGTTGCCTTGAGAAAAATATATCTAAAAATGTGAATAATTTGTCTAGCATACACGGTTCCAGTTTCAACAAATATATGATTATATCCCTAGAGCCTAATCCTTTCGAGGTGCTGAGTACCTTCTTCCAGACAACACCAATGATTTCACAGAGCTGGTCCTTTCTAGGACCAGCTGAATGTTTACTTCTTTGTAATTTTAAATTCAGTGTGATAATAGCAACCCCAAAGTGGTGCCTATATTTCTTTATCTGAGAACATAGCGTTAATGTAAGTGATCACTTGGCCCCAGATTTTCAAACTCCCAGGAGGTGCGAAGGCGACAGGTGACGCTGGCATTTCACAAAATCCCTGCTCAGCTACTGACTAACTCTAGAGGCATCTGCATTCCCTGAGTGCTGCTGGGTATTCATACAGCTGCCTCAGGCAGGAGCCCAGACCCCTGTCTCTTGCCTAGGCCCCAGTGGGATTCTCAAAGTAGGTGTTACCCGGCCTATCTTGCCTACAGGGTCCAGTGACGGTAGCATGCTCAGTGCTGTTAATTCCACTGGTTGGCTAGGTGCCTAAAAGTTAGGCATTGCCACGAGTAAGTTGCCTCTATGAATCCAGCCCCTAATGGCAGCTTTTCAAAAGCAGCTAAGCATGTTAGCACTGAACTGCCATTGAAATCAATGAGAATTAGGCTTTACATAATCCTACTAGGTGCCAGTCCCGTATACTGTTGAAAACCTGCCCCTTAGGGCCAGATCTATAAAAGTACTTACACATTGCAGTGCCTCGCCCATAGTTGCTCTGCCAGCACATGGAAGTCAAAGCCATGAGTTAGGTGCCCAGACTTCCCGTTCATTGTATGGGGAGAGTCAGGTGCCTATGAAAGCAACTCTCATCCTGTCCACGATAGCCAGGAGTGAAATGCTGAGGAGAGAGGCTGGGAGAGAAGAGAGGTTTAAGGGTGCCCATGGCTTTGGTTTGTGCTAGGGCTCCAAGCAGTGCATTAGTTGTGTAATGGCGTCAGTGATTGGTGACTTTATGAATGCGAACTGGCAGAAGGCTAGGCACCTAAAAGGCTAGGTAGCGGCTGAGTGGCAATTCTGAGAATGTCACTGGCTTCTAAATAATGGACTCGGGTGTCTAAAGAGGCAGTGAGGTGCACTGTAACAGGGCACAGCAGGCCTCCTTGCTCCTGCCTCTGTTAGGTTCACAAAGTCACTCTGATACCCTGGGATTAGTAACCACTGGTGCAGTTTATTCACAGACTTGTTCCCATCACCATTTCTCCATATACCATTGGCCCATCACTGTCTGCAGGCAGGAAGGAAGAGCTACCTCCCTGCTTCTGCTTCCGCTCCCTGGCTTTACCCTTTCCTTCTGCTCCCACCCTGGCTTCCTTCCTCTGAGGCTTTTGTACTGCCCCAGGCTAATTAGGCAGTAGTTGTCTCTGTTTCCCTAATTAGGCCCTGGTTACCCTCAGCCAGGGCTAATTTATTCCCCTAAATGGGAGCTGGCATTACCGAGGGCTGAATCAGCAACCCTTTGCCCAGCACTCTGTCACAGCACAAATACCTTATGTGGAAAAGGAAGGGATTGGAGCTGTGTACTCATACATAGTGTCCTTAGGAACTCTTGAGAACTCAGAGAGGCATGGCACCCTGAAATAAACAGGTAATATTAGTCATAAAATTATCCAACCATTTTAAAATCCAGCTGCAATATTTGTCTTTCTGATTTTTACTGGCTGATGACATGCCATGCAAAGAAGAATATCCTTCTGTTTGGATTGGATCACTGCAATACATTCTGCACTTGATGACCATTCAGAGGATTTAACTGGTGCAGGAGGCAGCAGCCAAATTACTCAACAGTGTTAGATGCAATTATAGGTGCATTTTTCGCCCTCTAAGTGTCAGCAGAAAGTGACCTTGTTATGTAAATGAAGAGCAAAGTTCTGTTTATAGTTTGGAAAACACTCTGGGACCCTTTGGGTTGAAAGTTGCTATGCAGTAGAAATATATAATTAATTATTGTATTAATTGCACTGATTTATTAAACCATACACAATTTCAGACATATTATCTGCTAACAATCCTATGGCTGAAAGGGACCTTGAGAGGTCCTCTAGTCCATCCCCCTGCACTGAGGGAGGACCAAGTATACCTAGGCCATCCCTGACAGGTATTTTTCTAGCCTATCCTCAAAAACCTTATAAACTACTTAGCCAGTTATTCCCCATATTTTAGTGATTACTGAATATGCAAATAACATTTATATAATAATGTTTAATATTAAAGTAACATGCAAATGATTGAAAAATGATTAGTTTATCTAATATTTATGATGTTACTAACTAAAAAAACTTTGGTGTTTTATTTTAGCATTTTCTCCCACATTTGAAACCTCCCACTTGTGATTTTTTTTTTAAATGGCTAAATGTATTATATAGAAAAGATCATGGATCTTGAATGATTTTGGGGCTAACATGCAAAGCAAATATTGATAGTTGGAAAAAATATATACTACAGTCACTCATAGCTGGATGTACAGTTTACATTCATAAACCATTTCCCATTGCAGAGCCATAATGTGCCAATAACTTCAGCATCACAGAGCAGCATCAGAAGAATGTTTTGTCCATTAATTAACCACTTTGTGATAACAGGTAAATGTGGTATTTTTAATGGCAACTGCTGTTGTCCAGCAACTAGTATAATTAAGCCTAATCCTTATTGGGGTCTCTGAAGCCTACTGAATTCAGTGGCAACACTCCCTTACACCACAATTTCCCCCCGATGAGACGATGACAGAAAGAACAAACCTCACTGGATAAATGTTAGTCACATCATTTAACACACACCGCTGGAAGATGCTCAGATATGATGGTGATGAGGGCTAAATAGGAGCCTTTATGGAATGAAATATTGGATTGTTTCCACATTACTAATATATGACTAGTTGTTTAAACATCCCAGGCCAAATTACATTCATCTGTGTGACACAGTAAACCAGGAAACACATCTACACATTATTGCTTATAGTGGACTTATAGAAATCAGACATTGAATTCATATGAATAATTAAGCATTGTGTTCTGAAAGTATTAACATGTTCTCCATCTCATGGTTTCCTTCTCTTACATTAACTTCATTTTACTGTGCATGGCAAAACCAAATATGTGTCTGGGATGGGGTAGCTGGCCCCTTAAAGGGAATACTGCTGGCTGGTTCATATTCCCCATCACGTGGCATGGCCCTTTAATGGTTTGGGCTGGTCTGATACTCAATGCCTGAGGAGATATGGGGAGAGGAAAGGGGTCCCAGGAAGAAGTAGCATTTACAAGGACTCCTGTTCTGTATCTTTAAGAGACTTTGACCTGGAGCCTTGCTGAGAGGGTGGGGCAAAGCACTTCTCTTCCTAAAGAAGAATGAGTTGGGAGTAGGAGCAAGCCTAAATGCTGCCCTCCTCCTGCATAGAAGGCAAATACCTGTAGGCACTGCAGAGCGCAAGAAGGCTTCTATGAGGGCCCAGAGTTTAGGGAGAAGACAGCAGGGAAAATAAGCTTGCTGAACCCTCCCAGCCTGAGGGTGAGTGGGAAAGGGGCCAGCTGGAGGAGAAGCTGCCACAGGCTCTACAACTAGCCCAAAGTACAACTCAAGTTCCAAGGAGAAGAGCTTAGAGACCCTGGTCTTAAAGAGAGGAATGGAAGGATTGTCTGAAGTACAACCCAGCTCTGGCAGGAGGGCTGGGACCTCTTGAACATGGGTGGAAATGGAACAGGATTTTGACATGGGTGTGAGAATGGGTGGTGTGAACTTGAGTGGCTAAATAAGTAAGTTACTCTCTGTAGAATGAGAGAGTAAACCAAACCTGCAAAGAGAGATTGAACTAATCTAGTCTGGGTAACTGTTTGAAAAGACCCCAGGGGCACTGAGTGCAACTTGCCTTCAGGTCCACAACAGGCCAAAAGGGGTATGCTGGAGAGGCGCATGCCTTTATGACTGTTATACTTGCATCTCTGTGATGTTCTCTACAGAGAGATAATTTATGGCATTGGCATGGAGATGGTGCTAATTACACCAGCGAAGATCTGTCCAGAAATGTTTAATGGGATTGAAAACCCATGAAGACAGTTGGGGGAATTTTGAGTTTGCAGCTTGTGTTAATGAACAAGTTGCTAATCATCACTGAGCCATAGCCTGGAACTAACTTACAGCTTGGAAGGTCCCTGAGTAAACACGATAGGTCAGTAAGGTAAGGTAGTTTACGTACAATAATCTTTCTGCTCTGTCCTTGCTGATCTTGTGTGTGAACTGAGTCAGCCTACGTCTGTGTAAATGCCTCTGAATAAACAACAGTACGAACCATAGAGGACTGACTAAGAATAAGAATCCCAAGTGGGGCTTTTTTCCTGATCTAGGCAAAGTTCCCCACTCCTTCAATTAATCATGGAAATAGACAAGAGAAAATTGGGACATACACATTAAAACTGAGTATGTGATGAATCTCTAACAAAATGGTGTGTGCATGTACACACTTTGAACTAGGAGAGATTGGGTGAGTGAATAATGTTAGTTACTATTCAAAAATGAAAATATATTCTGGTATTACTTAAAAGCATGGTTGAAATCCTGGCCCCAGTGAAGTCAATGGGAGTTTTGCCATTGACTTCAGTGGAGCCAGAAACACACTCCATGTTTCTAAAAGTTAATAAGATTTGTTATCTTCTTTGGAGGGTGTTAAAAGAAGGAAGTAAAAGATTATTATTTTGTTTATAGATGAGTGGAAGGCCCTTAAACTAAAACTGGGGAAAGTATAAAATTAAATAGAATGGATTTTTCTAAGAAAGTGACATAATATTTTGGAAACTTTTTCCACTGTAAAGATTCAGCTGAGAGTTTAACTATTGCCCATTTTCCCAAAGTGGTTCAAAGTGTGTTAGCCAATTGAAATTGTGACACACATGTTGAATCTTGTCTAACTATGTTACTGTCCCAGGGTGTAGAGATTAAAAAAGGGTTAATTAAATATGGCTTTCCCAAGTAACAAAAGGTTTACTGATGCTAATTCTCATTAAAATGTCAGTCGTGTACTGCTCTCTGGTGACATTGTCATGTGAACATCTATCCCTATTTTGATCTAGTTAATCAGGTTAACATTGGTTTGTATGTGGCTGATATATATAATGTACAGAGAGATATTAAACTTTCTATCACTACCAATAAATTTTCATTCTTTTTTCTTAATATGTCAGATATTACATTTTTTTTACTTAATTTATGGATAATGCAGTATCCTATTCAGATTATTCATATGGGGACCTGACTTTTAATCCAAAATATATTTCCTGACCATTGTCTCCACTTAGGCTGAGATTTTCAAATATCATTGACAATTACCTTTATTTGATAGGATAGGTGGTATAGTCATCTCCTGACCAAACTCCTTTTATTGTCCATAAGGCTAAAAATACCAGAGCACATTTTCCTATCTTCCCACTTAAAGCGGCCACTTGTGTCTGTTGTTCTGTGTTTTTTCTAGTACTAAGTCTCAATTCATCACTTTTATGAAGCTGTTGAATAGAAACATAGTTTTAAAAGAGTGATGTTGTTCAGCAGTGAAAAGAAGATATTAGGACTGGTTAATTTTTGAATATTAATGTATACCTTAACAGAGTGATGTTACAGTTGTGAATAAGCTCTAATAATGGAAGCATCTACCTAGATGATGATGGAAAAAAAAGAACTTTAAGGAACCATAGCTGTTGGATCAATAGATAATTTTTCTGCCTGTCTTTTTTGGGCTAAATTACTGGATAAATGACAGCAGGTCCGTCTTGGTCATGCAACCGGTAATACATTACTAGACTGAGCTCTCCCAGCTTCCACTTATCTGAGCAGAGAAGACAGAAGGCGTCTGAGCGTGTGAAAATGATAGCATCTTCTGATTCCTTCTCTCACACAGCTGGAGAAGGGGTTTTTTGTATTGTAATAAATTGAACCATTATTCTGTCTAGCCTTCCAGATAAGACATCTTAAAGGGAAAACCAGGTAGTTCCTTCCATACTTTCTATTTTGAAGTCTTCCTCTTTATTGGTGACATAACATCAAATGTGTCATCTGTCTGCACCGGAACAATTCAGCTCTGTAATCACAGAAGCAACTTTGAGTGCTATGCAGCACCTACCTCATCCCTGTTTGTATATGGGTTTACTGTCACCTTTTGAGGCTTATGTGATAATGCTCAGTTGGGTGATTATTCAGCATGCATGATCTCAGCTCAAGGTCCCTTTTTTATCTCTATGCCTTTATAATGATATTCATCATCACAATTATCTAAGCACCTCCAATATTAAAAAAAATATATTAATTCACCCTTAGTTGTGTTGTGTGTGTCAGTTTCAGGAGTTTTTTCCTCTGGTAACTAACATTTGTGTAGTATTTTATTTTCTGCAAAACTGGCAGCAGAGTTCCTCTATAATAGCTAAGCCTCCTCCCTAAAGGCTGATAACATCACATCCACAATACACCATAGCTTTGGATTCACTGGCCTGCAGCCCAGTAGCCCAACTGTTTTCCTTGTGCTATTCTCCAGGGCTGCAAAAGAATATTCTGTAAATGCCTTCAAGCTGGTCAAAGTGGGTCTTGATTATTAAGCAGGTATCAGGAATAGCAGGTATCATGGTTATGGAAATATTTTTAGAGAGAAAGATAAACTTTAGTTCAGTATCATGCACTTGTGAACAGCTCACGAGAAAATTGTCTTATGAATAAAAAAACACTACACGTTAGAACACCTCATTGCAATAGAGGATAGAATTCCTTCCACACTGACTCCTAATTCAGTGGGTGGAGTATTGGGGGTACTCTTTGTTATTTGCTCTAAGTAAATTGAGTTACTGTATTAGTTTAAATATAACTCTGTGTAACTGTTGACTTTGACTTTGTTTAAATTATAGAGGCCAATAAATGTGTTTCTGTTTTATGGTTCACGAAATATTTTTGACTGTTGAGATTAGAGAGGGGGAAATAACTGGAGGGTCGCACACTTGGCTGTTCATGAAGGCTGAGCACTCTGTGCTCTCCAACTTTTTAAGTGTAAATTGTTTTTTAGGCTTACAAACCATCTGAGAAGGTATCTGGGAGCAGGAGGGGGAAATTCTTAGCTTGGCTGCTCCCATAAATTGAGATTGTAGTGGAAATTGAGGCTGTGAGATTAATGAAATCCCCATTTCCCAGCTAATAGACTCCACAGAAACAATGGAATCATAGGACTGGAAGGGACCCCCTAAATTCATGGCAGGACTATTTATTATCTGACCATCCCTGACAGCTTTGTCTAACCTGCTCTTAAAAATCTGCAGTGATGGAGATTCCACAACTTCCCTAGGCAATTTAACATAAGAATAAGAACATAAGAGCGGCCATACTGGGTCAGACCAAAGGTCCATCCAGCCCAGTATCCTATCTACCTACAGTCACCAATGCCAGGTATCCCAGACGGAGTGAACCTAACAGGTAATGATCAGGTGATCTCTCTCCTGCCATCCATCTCCACCCTCTGACAAACAGAGGCTAGGGACACTATTCCTTACTCATCCTGGCTAATAGTCGTTAATGGATTTAACTTCCATGAATTTATGTTGTTCTCTTTTAAACCCTGTTACAGTTCTAACCTTCACAGCCTCCTCACACAAGGAGTTCCACAGGTTTACTGTGCGCTTTGTGAAGAAGAACTTCCTTTTATTTGTTTTAAACCTGCTGCCCATCAATTTCATTTGGTTTTTCCTAATGTCCGACCTAAACTGCCTTTCCTGCAATTTAAGCCCATTGCTTCTTGTCCTATCCACAGAGGTTAAGAAAACAATTTTTTCCCTCTTTCTTGCAACAACCTTTTATGTACTTGAAAACTGTTATCATGTCCCCTCTCAGTCTTCTTCTCTTCCCTAGACTAAACAAATCCAGTTTTTTCAATTGTCTCCCACGTCATGTTTTCTAGACATTTACTCATGTTTATTGCTCTTGTTTAGACTTTCTTCAGTTTGTCCATGTCTTTCCTGAAATGTGGAGCCCAGAACTGGACACAATATTCCAGATGAGACGTAATCAGCGAGGAGTAGAGCAGAAGAATTACTTCTCATGTCTTCTTTACAAAACTCCTGCTAATATATCCCAGAATGATGTTTGCTTTTTTTACAAAAGTATTACACTGTTGACTCATATTTAGTGTGCAATCCACTCTGACCCGTAGATCCCTTTCTGCAGTACTCCATCCTAGGCAGTTATTTCCCATTTTGAATGTGTGCAACTGATTTTTCCTTCTTAAGTTAAGAACTTTGCATTTGCGTTTGTCCTTCTTGAATTTCATCCTATTTACTTTAGACCATTTCTCCAGTTTGTCCAGGTCATTTTGAATTTTAATCCCATCCTCCGAAGCACTTGCAACCCCTCCGAGCTTAGTATCGTCCACAAACTTTATAAGTGTACTCTCTATGCCATTATATCAATCATTGATGAAGATATTGAACAGAACTGGATCCAGAACTGACTTCTGCAGTTTCCACTTGATATGCCCTTCCATTTTGACTGTGAACCACTGATAACTGCTCCCTTATAGTAGCTCCATCTAGGTTGTATTTTCCTAGTTTGTTTATGAGAATGTCATGCGAGAAGACTTACTAAAGTCAAAATATACCACATCTGCCTCTTTCCCCGCTATTCACAAGGCTTGTTACCCTGTCAGAGAAACCTATTACATTGGTTTGATTGCAATTTGTTCTTCACAAATCCATGCTGGTTGTTACTTATCACCTTATTATTCTCTACGTGTTTGCAAATCTATTGTTTAATTATTTGCTCCATTATTTTTCTGGGTACTGAAATTAAGCTGACTGGTCCTCTAATTTCCTGGGTTGTCCTTATTTCCCCTTTTTATGGATAGGCATTATATTTGTCCTTTCTCCATCCTCTGGAATCTTTCCCTTCTTCCAAATTTTTTTTGAAAACAGTCATTAATAGATATTTGTCAGGAGCCCATTGAAAAAGACCCATCCCAGTTGACTGAAAAGAAATCGGGCAAGGGGAGGAATGACTCCTGGGCTATTTGAATAGGACTAAAATTGATGGAGATGGTACTGTGAATATGTCCTGACAGAGAAATAATATGTGAATAGTTAAGCTTGAGTTGTGATGCTGGAATCACTGACCTAGCTGAAGCTGATGTGTGTGCCCCGCATCTTCACCTTCCCCTGTATCTGGGTTACTCCATTCTACCTCCTCATGGCAGAGGCCCTTTGGGCTTCCTATTTCCTTCTCCCTCCCATTTTTGGGGCTGTGTGTGCCCCACATTCCCTCCTCCCACACCTGCCAGAGGTTCTGCGCCTCTCTCTCCCACTTCCAAAGTACTTTTCATGACCCCTCGATTGGAAGGGAGGAACAGAGAAATGCCATGATATTGTGTGTAAGGCTTCACTTTGTCAGCCAGTTTCCTTCAAGGAACTCAGGCAGAAGATCTACCCCATAACAATTTTGATACAAGCGTTTTTAAAGACTATAATAAATAAACTTTTATAACATATATATTTTCAGCCAACAACAAATGGCATTTGATAGAGCTGCCAGATGCTATGTGACATCATGTGCCATGCCATTTTTGCCAATAATACTATTTATTTAAGGTGTTTCTCTTGCTCTCCTGTTTGAAACTGTGTACTGAGGGAGGCATTGTAACCTTTTACAAATGTAAACAGCAATGACAGAGGAATTGTTCAGGAGGGAGTGACATTACTTCCAAAACATGTTGGATCAATCAAAATAATGTGTTGAAGTTAAGATGGTGTACACTTAGACTGAATGTCACCTAGACTTATCCTGAGTGTGAGTAAGACATCAGGACAGTCTCCCAAGAAATTACATTTGCGACATTCAGAACTGGATTGCAAAGGCTAGATCCTCAGCTACAATGGGGTTCTGTTTGCACAGGACCCAGTTATGAGGGGGAGGGGAACGGAGGAAAATATGGATATATCCCATCTCTGTTCTCCCCCAGGACTTTTGATGTTGGTTCAGTCCATGGCATAATTTAGACAAGGCTCAGGTTTGCTGCTATAAATTACTGTGCCTTGCAATGGCACTTAGAATGGCTGGAGATAGCCATAGCAAAGCACACTCTATCCTTTTTCCCCATCAGCTCTGGCTTGGCCCCTGCACTGAGAGGGTTGAACTTTGGGAGAATTCCCAGCTGCCTGGTCAGGGCAGCTTTATGATCCTTTAATGGGTGCTAAATGGAAGTGCTTAATTCTGCATCACTGAAATTAAGAGAGGACCCAAGAAAAATTTTCCCTGCACCAAATTAGTACAGAAATGCTAGTCGATTGTTGTGGAGTGATGTGACTATTTTAAAAAAAATCATCCTGAAGTGACTTTAAACTCTGTTGATTAGGATATTAATTATTATCATTTTGCTAATATGCAGAGTAACTTGCATTGTTTACTGGCAGCTCTTTTTACATAATCGAGAGGTATTATCCCTATG
Organism: Gopherus evgoodei; assembly: GCF_007399415.2. Classification (NCBI taxonomy): domain Eukaryota; kingdom Metazoa; phylum Chordata; order Testudines; family Testudinidae; genus Gopherus; species Gopherus evgoodei. Next base: position 10,338,179 of record NC_044326.1, read on the forward strand.
ATAGCAATACATGGATTAAAACATTTCACACAGTTTTACCTCTTACCACAGCTCAGGGATCAGAACTTCACCCAGTAGCCAGCTTGAAGAGAGAGGAGAAAGAGAGACCTTAAATAATATTACATCCATATAAAGAGACAGAGTCCTGTGATACCTTATAGACTAACAGATGTATTGGAGCACAAGTTTTTGTGGGTGAATACCCACTTTGTCAGACACATGCTTATGCTCCAATACGTCTGTTAGTCTATAAGGTGCCACAAGACTCTTTTTTTGTCATTTTTTTACAGATCCAGATTAACACGGCTACCCCTCTGATACAGTACATACATAGAGTCTCTCAACAGAGAAATGAAAGCGGCATTGAATACTAATGTCACTAAGCCTCTTTACTGCAAACAGTTAAATATATATATAACAGTTACTGGATTTTTTTTATGAGAGTACGACTTTGTATTCTAAGTTTAAACTAGCACCTTGATTGTACTGATATATTATATAGACACTTGACAATCCCCTTTTCCATTGCCGTAATTCAAATATGTTTTGATTACATATCGTATCAGTCCAAATCTTTCCTTTGTTTTTAATGTTAAATTTCACCTTGAGAAACTGTGGGCTAACCACTTACAAACATGGTGCCCACTAACTTGACTGACACACTAGTGACTTGGGGTAGGGAAGATGACACACTTGTAATACCAACTCACCAGTAGGCTGTACAAATATATTCTGTTGTAAAATATTGAAGGGGTTTATAGTCCCTATTCTCTTGTGCGGGTGTGTACAATTCACTTCAGTCAATTTATCATTGATTTTTTCTTTTCTGAACCGAAGGAGTAAAATTTTATTTTGTTTGAAACCCTATTGTCATTTGCTACTGTAATGTTTGAATTTCTAGATTGAGAAAAGAGGAGATGCAGAGGATTTGCAGATTCCTGACTGATTATAAATGCATTGGCCTTTTATCAGAATTAACATTACGGTAATACAAGTCAAACTCAGCTAAATGGTTAAAGCAGAGGATGAGATGCTGACCATTTAGAGTTGATAGCTTAGTCATATGTCTTAGAGAAATCATCATTGAAAGGGTAGGTTTAAAAAACCTTTTGAAAGTGAATTTTCAGTAGATCCCAGAAACGTATGCCATTAGGCTTTGTTGGAAGTACAAAATCCTGGTTAATAGTATGCAGGGAATCCCTGTAAATATGATATTTGAAAACAGATGTGGGAAAAGAAAATGGGAGAAAGGATTGAAGAGTTCTTTGTTTTTCTTGATTAAAAAAAAAAACCAACCCTATCAAATGGATTTCAATGTGATAAGAAATTTAGCAACTCTTCAGAGAAGCAGCCTTCTCTTAAAAAGAGAGATAATACACCTGACAGCCACTTAAAACTTTTTTGTACCTTGGAACCTTAAAAAGGTGGGGGGGGGATTGGGGGGGAGGGGCGTTTTTTATCCTAAGCTGCAGAAAACTTCCCCTTTCTCCCCCTCCTCCTGTGAATTTTCTTTGAGGATCTTTGCTCTGCACGAGAGAGCATTTTAAGTGGAAGTCTCCTTTATACTATATCTAATGTCTGCCAGTACAATTCTTGTTACAGTCATTTGGAACATTTTCCTTCTGTCCTCAAGCTGTTTTGCTGCTTATTATCATGTTTAGCATACCCACTGCCTGGCAGGACAGAGATTAGAAACTCTTAATATTTGTTATATAGTGAGAGGTCTTGCCATTTTTGGCAGCAAGCGCTATAGTATGCGAACATAATGTATCAGTGCAAAAGTTCTGAACTGTCTAGTGAGTCACATTAATCTCCTTTTTTTTTATCCTTTTATGAATTGTTCAAAAATCTGCTATACTCAGCAGTGTCCCCTTAATAGTATGGTTGGTAACATATATTGAAAAGAAACCTTGATTTGTGCTGTGTTGGGTGCAAACAAGGCAGAGATAGATTTACTGTATGTATACATAGATATTTAGATGGGTTTTGGAAGTACTGAATGCTTCTTTTGATACATATTCAGAATTTGAATACCTGTTATTTAGACTGTATTTTTTTGCATCTTTGAACTGTTTTTTTCCCTAACCATAAAAACATATTTTTTTTAATAGACTGGGAGGAAAGAAAAAGGGGACCCACTGAACATTGCCATTGACAAGATGACCAAAAAAACAAGAGATCTACGAAGACAGGTACTTTGTGCTCTTCATGTTCATTTTCAAGAAAATTATTGTTCTGCATTTTCAGACAGTCTTTGACACTAGTAGAATTAGAAAAATGCATCATCTGTTCATGATTTATTATTGCATTATAATTAATGATGGCTGCAGGTTTAATACCTGCTGAGTAATAATGGAGAAACAGAATTACCTGCTAAATTAATCACCCAGTGCTCTTTTTGTTGGGGAGGAGGGAAAAAACTTTAAGCTTTAGTTGCCTCTGAAACCACTAAAGCCAGTTTTACAGCCAGAAGCTGGGAATTAGTGATTTGAGATGGATCACTTGATGATGATCTGTTCTGTTCATTCCTTCTGGGGCACCTGGCATTGGCCACTGTCAGAAGATAGGATACTGGGCTAGATGGACCTTTGGTCTAACCCAGTAGGGCCATACTTATGTTCTTATGCAGCCACCGACGTATGTGCTTATCTTTGCTCACATGAGTAGTCCCATTGAAATACACAGAATTATTAATGTGAATAACGTTAAGCACATGTGTAAGTGTTTGTAGGACTGGAGCCAAAGCTTCTAACATTTTAAAAGGAAACCCATCTAAAATGCTTGTTAAATGGAGAGGGCATATGGATAGGGAGAAGATGGAAAAACAGTAGTGAAAAGGTGCTTATTCCTTTTTCCATACTATTTTTTCCTTATTCTACTAGGCAATGTATTTTGTAACAGAATAATATGATGGAAAACACTGAAAATGGGGATGGGAAATTGCATGGGGGAGGAAGAAGTTGGATTTTTTCCCCTAAATTAAATTTCCTTGACGTTTTACCAATTTCACATTAAGGATAGAAGGATCTTCCTCTTCTTTTGGGTGATGGAAACCCAGCTCTGAGTTGATCTATGGTTGAGACATTGTCAGAAAGGATTGGCTGGCCAATCAGACCATTGCTGCATACAAACAGGCCAGACTATGCAAATAAGCCTGATGAAATAAGCATCCAAGTCTATATTTAGGTACCTGTATAAATAGCCATGCTTGCAGAGGTGTGGGCATCCACAGTTTTTATGTATGTTAGTGCTCATCACCTTGAAAATTAGGCCATTCATTTAGCTACTGCCCTTTTGACACCCAGGTTTGAAAATATTGGCCTCAATGCACATTGCAATACTTTAATAATAAAGTAATTGCAGCTTTACAATGTGTTATAGTCCCCCCTCAATATGAATCATCAGCCATGCTGTAGGAAAGCGAACATTATCTCTGTTGCTAAAGTTAATGAGAGCAAAAAAATACTGCGTCTCTGCAGGTCCAGCCTCCTGATTTGTGAGACCTCAAGCTGCAAGACTGTGGTTTGCACCATATGTTGTTTCCCACTCTGTTCCCACTGCTAGCGTGATGTACAAGGTCAACACACAAGTTGCTATTCTGTGTGGGGCCCCCAACAGTCACTTGCATTGCTCATGTCTGAAATTAGGTTCCAATCTCAGATGAGACTATGTAAAAATGGCACCTCCTTACTCAACACAACTGCTTGTGTGCATTCAGCATCATTTCTACTAACTTCAATCACAGAAGTAAGTTGGAGCTAATCATGTGAGCAAAATTAAGTTTGTGTCAGTTTTTGCAGAATTGGAACCAAAAACCTCTAACATTCTAACTGGGTTTTATTCCTGCTAGCCCTGAAGAGTCTATTATTTATTATAGTTACTCTAGTGGCCCAAGGCCTTTCTCATTATAATCAAAGCACAAATGTAGTAGGTACTATGGAAATGAACAGGAAGACAAAGTGACAGCACTGAAGAGTGTATAATCAGTGTAGAAATTGACCACAGCTAAGAGACATAAACTACATTCTCTTTCTCCTTCTACATCATCAAGAGAATGTGTGCTAAGATCCACTCAGTTGCAGCTATGCACCTCCACTTAAGCAATGATATTACACCGGTGTCACTGAGGACATAATCTGAAGACAGGGTGTTTGCACATGTGGAGTTGCCCAATGGAGTTGGCAGGATTTGTCCAATAGATTATTTATTATGGGCAATGAGGTTCAAGAAGAAATTAACCAAGTTTGAGACTTCAGGGCTGGCAGTTTGCAATCTTTTTACTTCTGAATTAATCACATTATAAGCAGACATTTTTCAGGGACAGCAAACATGGAGTCTCATCATGCCATCTGGGGACTTGGTTCAACATTCATGTCATGCTCCCCATCAGTATCTGGCCCGGGCCAGGGAAGCTAATGATCCAAGCAGTGGACCAAATTTGGTGATGAATCCTGGTCCTCTGCCACCTGAGGCACATTGCACATTCTCTAAGCAGAATAATACCCTTTTTACAGAGTCACTTTTTAGAGTAGGAGCCTCTTTAAGTTCTTGTCAATCAGACTCCCCAGCTCATTGTTATTGCCCTAGAACTGAGTGATCTACAAAATGAATTTGTGGGCAAGGAAGGGATTGTCTTCCTTCTGGCAGAAAGGGCTCTCTTCCCAGGCTTCAGCAGTCAGATTGATTTCTTTTTCCCAGGTCACTCTACTCCAGATCTCATTGAGGTTTATATTTGGTTAGACAGAGGAATGCATGGGCATGCTGACATGGTTGTGGTTGGAGAATCTGGTGTTAAAAATCCATCTCACAATTTCTAGCAGTGTCAGTTTTCCTCTTTTGGAGGAATAACACCTTTTATAATCGTCACTTTGAATCTTCTGGGTATCTGAAAAATATTATGTAGATCTAATTTTTATATCTGTATGTCAACTGTGACTCAGCAAAGAATCCTGTGGCACCTTATAGACTAACAGACGTTTTGGAGCATGAGCTTTTGTGGGTGAATACCCACTTCCTCAGATGCAATGCATCTGAGGAAGTGGGTATTCACCCACGAAAGCTCATGCTCCAAAACGTCTGTTAGTCTATAAGGTGCCACAGGATTCTTTGCTGCTTTTACAGATCCAGACTAACACGGCTACCCTCTGATAACTGTGACTCAGAATAAGTACTTAGAAGCGAGCGTCCCACACCAGCTTCCCGCTTCCTGCAGCCACTTACTTTGTTTTCAGTTGTTTGGGAAAAGCAGAGAGTTCTGCGTCTGATAACAAGTTGTGCCGATTGGCAGGATTTTTTGCTTTTTTATTCACACAAGTTTGTCTAAAGGAAACAAACCAAACCCCCAAAATTGGAAACATCCTTCATAGAATGCCGCAGCCGACAAGAAAGATCACAGCAGTGAGAAGCCTGCTATTGCCAGTTATTTTGTTCATATGTTCTTTCTATTGAGAAAAAATACTAACTCTATAGCTTAAATATTGCAACGAATCAGAAACAGCATGTACACACAATCTTTGAGACACTGTGACTCTGCAGTAACATTGGAACAAAGATTAGCAGGGAAGAATTTGGCTTACATGCAGGCTGAATGCACAGTGATGGCCAATGTGGCTATAGATCAGTTGGAGTAGAGCTAGCAGTGTACCAGCTGTTCGGCTGTCACCACCACTGGTGTTCCACCTGTTAATTCTGCTGCCTCCTGCCATTGCTGCCACCATCTCTGTGCCCCAGACTCTCCTCCAGTTTAGCACTGATCTCATTCAGCCACTATTCACCAGTGTTTCTTTGAGTTACAGTCATTGAAATGTTTTGATCACTATACGATGGCAACCACATCAGAGCTTTCTGTTGTGGAGAATTTAGAAGTTTGGGGGGTTTGTTCTGACTAGTCATGAAAACAGATTTCAGAATCTCAGTCTTTTGTAAAACAGAGTTTACTCTCTGTAGAGCTTTAGTTCACAGGATGTTACACTAAAAGAATAGGAATCAGGATTGTAAAGTTAAAAATCCAAAAATCACTAAGATGACATTTTCATTTCAGTAAATACATTTGGTAGTCCAAGTTTTTAGAATTGTAGAAAACCATGAAACACCTTATATATGTAAGTTTATATAATTCATAAATAATACTCTCTGTATCATTGGCTCACTTATTAATTGGTTTCCTGTATCAACCTACTAAAAGGATCTTTGAGAAAACCTTGATTTAACTCTACTTGTAGCACTTTTTGCAGGTCTCAGAAACTGTCCAGGATTCTATGCAAATTTTTTCTCTAGTGTGGAATACAGTACATGGAATTAGGCAACATTCTGCAGGTTATCCTTGACCTTTCTTATTACATCGCTTGTCTTAGAACTCAGGAGACAGCATATCTTTTTATGCTCTTTATGTGGGGCAGTGCCATTGAGAGGAAGTTGCATTACCATTGCTTATGAACTCTGGAAAAAAAATCGCGTTTTACAGCACTTTGAAAGCCATTCAAAATTCATGTATACTAGAGTCTCCAGGAGTAAAAGCATGAGGATTAGGCCAAGCTGTTGGACAAAGGTAAGGTGACCAGATGTCCCGATTTTATAGGAACAGTCCCGATATTTGAGGCTTTTTCTTATATAGGCACCTATTATCCCTCACCCCCTTGCTATCTGGGCACTCTAGACAAAGGGGACACCTAACCCCGGAAAACGTATTCTGTTGCAGTAGGCTTTATGGTATCTAAACCCATATAATGCAAATTTACCATGGATAGATGCTTACATAATATTCTTAGTCTATGGACTCAAATCTCTCTCTCTCTCTCTGGCTATATGGCTTCCTTCATGATAGTAGCTGAGAGCTCCACAGATATCACAATATGCAATTCAGGGGCCTTGTGTAGATTCATTAGATAGTTTATAAAATAATTCTGAAGGTTGCAAAGCTGTGTATATTTGCTAAGTAATAGTAGAATATCCAGAAGAGCTTGCAGCTTTGAATTAAGTCTTAGATGAGCATTTGCTGGCAACTTATTTTGCAGAGGCAAAGTTGATGCAAAGTCATGTTACAGTCAGCTTGTAGATGAATAGATTAGCCATTTGACCCTCTCTTACTAAGGTTGCATTGTATTACCAGATATGAAGTTTCAGTTGTCCCCCAGAGAATTTGCAGTATGATTGGTGACATTGCTTCATCTGCTACACCAGAATGCTTCCTGACAAAATGTTAGCATTTCTGAAAGTGACCCCACCCTGAGTCAACTTGTATATGACTTTGAACCTAAGGCCACTTGCAGTATCAGCCTTTCCTCATTAGAATCTCATCAGCTTCCTCCTTGAGGCTAAATACATCATTGCTTCAACTGCAGTTCCTCTACTGCTCTTGGCTGTGGAAATCAGGAAGTTATTTCTGTAAAATCACTTGGTAGCACAAAGGGATACTTGCTTTTGCCAGCAGTGCATGTTTATATCATGTATAATGTTTAGTACATATGTACTGTTATTGTTTTTGTGTATACGTGTACTTTTATTAAATCATTTGATCTAAAGCCTGGTACAAAGGTATATTGGTCTTGGATAGAAATCTAGGTACGTTGCTGAATTACACAGAACAGGGAATAAGTGCACAATACAACGAAGTGCTGTGCCCTTTCACCTTCCATTCAAGTCACTGCCAGCACTGACGATACAGTGAACTAGAGGCACTCCGTAGGATCGGGCTCAGAAAGGTGTAGGTTTCTGGCAAGGTGTACATTTCTAGAACCACTTGTTATCTTCTTCTATTTAATAGAACCATTAGTATATTTAGTCTATGAACAGTCCTTTAAATAAGTATCTAAATATCTGATGTGAAAATTAGAGGCAAGAGCTGGTTCCTAAACTTAATTTTAATTGTGGTTTGGACTTGAGCTTAAAAGGCTTATTTGAATTCCCATGTCTTTTTGTTGCCTATCTCAAAATGTATTTCTTCTAGTTATTTATCACTGTGACATTGAGTTTTTATGACACTCGAGAGTGCTTCAGAGGAAATGGAGAGTGTTTTAATACTGCTGATTTACTCTTTCAGGTCTGCAGTAATTTCCTTACTGCCTAATTATAAGGCTCAGTTTAATTTACTCTACACATAATGTTTACTGATGCACATATGGTGCCATATTTCAGAAAACTATACCCATAACAGGTAATTGTAACACTTCCATCAAATGAAGAAAAATTTGATCTGGAACTTAAATACTCATACCAGATTATTTTTGCATAGCAAAGAATGAAGGAGCCACAGTTAATCTAGACTTTTCAGTAGGATCATGACTGTTCTATAAACTCACAGCAGTCATTGGCTTGAAACAGTAAATTTGTATTGTGTGATGCTGTGAACATATAGGCAGGTGTTTTCAGTGTGTTATGCAAAGAATGATAGTTTTTTATATTATTCCCCATACATTAAGTTCCATTAAAAGCTCACTGTTCACCAACCCAGCTACCTGTACTAAGTCCAGTAACCTCCTGTATTTAGACTAGGAGGAAGCATGCTTCTGCAGTTTCACGGAGCAGCAAATGTTGAATGTTTAATGCCATCCTTTTTAATGTGAGAAAAAATCAACATGCAGGGGAAAGTCAATAGATAATGTTACAGTTACATCACATAGACCAAGACAAGCAGACACAAGAGATACAGACACAATTGCTAATACCTTATATAAAATCTCGCTTCAAGTTACTGCATCTGGTACACACAACAATATGCAAGACATCTTGGGAAGGATGAGACCCAGTCTAGGCTCCTTGCCTGATACTTTTGGCCAGGGGTTTTTAAGAAATCGAGAATTTCTGTGCTTTGTGTCCCAAATGCCAATTAACAATCCCTAAGAGATTCCTGTGGGTTCCACTAATACTGCTCCCCTTGGTGGAAACTTCCTTTGAAAGAATTGGAATTGACCTTTATAGGACCCAAAGAGAGGAGTGCTTCTGGATATCAGCATATACTCATCATCATGGACTATGCCACCAGATACCTGGAAGCCATATCGCTGTGGACTACAGCTGCTAAGACGACTCCACTTTGCCATTAAAACAGATTCCAAGAACAAGATGGCTTTTTTCTGCACTGCTAGACCTATTTTAATTTAAGACCATGCCATTTGGAACACAGGGAAGTGGCCACTTTTCAATGTTGGATGGACCAGTTACTCCAACAGCATAGTCCATATGCAGTAGCATACTTGGATGACATAGTTATCTGTATCAAGGATTGGGACTTCCATCCCTGAGAGAAGCTGGGTTAACAGCAAACCCTGCTAAATGCGCAATAGGAAAGGAAGAAGCTCATTACTTGGGACCCAGAGCTGGTGGAGGGCAAATCCACCCATTGGTGGATAAAGTTCATGCCTCACAGGCATACAAGACACCGTGACCAAAAGGTGAGTGCATGCCTTCGTAGGCTAACCTGGGTATAACCACTGATTTATACCCTGTTTTGCCAACCCCATTAACTGACCTAACTAGGGATGCCTCCCCAAGACAGGCGCTGTGAACACCCACCTGCAGAAGTGCCTTTCAAAAACTGAAGGCTATACTCTGTGGACATCCTGTGCTGTGTAGCCCTAACTTTGAAAAGGAGACCATACTGCAAACAGATGCATTGGTGATAGGACTAGGGACAATCCTTTCTCAAGAGGTAAATGGAGAAGACCATCTGATAGTATATATCAGCTGAAAATGTCCTCTGCAAGAACCTATACTCAGTGATAGAAAGAATGCTTGGCTACCAAATGGGCAATAGAGAGCCTGTGGTACTATCTCCTAGGAAATGAGTTCACACTCGTTAAGGCTCATGCTCCATTGTGTTGGCTAAATGTTGTAAAATCAGAAGATAATGAGATGGTACCTGTCATTACAACCATATGCCTTTTGAATAGAGTACCAAACAGGAAGTTTGCATAGCAATACCATTTTTCAGTCCAGGGACCTGGCCTATGCCAGCCAAGGCTGGGCTTTGGCCTTGCAGGGGAGGATATTAACAGGGTCAGACAACCCCCAGACTGCACATAGACTGGGTTGGAGTAGGAGCAGAGTCTCTCTGCCTTACAAACAAGCAGCTTGACCATAACCCATGCAGATGCCTCAGCTGCCGATCATTGAGGCAGGCACCCACAGCAGCAAACAATAGAGGAAACAGTCTGCTTTAAAGGGGAGAGTATAGAGAAGGAAAGGAAAGCAGAAAGGTCTGAGAAAAGAAAGGAGTGACAGCCTCACATCAGGCTGCCTTTGAGAAAACAGCTAGATGATGGAAGGAAACTTCAGGCCCCAAAAGTGAAGGGCTGACAGACATAATTGGAGATGAGGGTCTAAGCACTGACCTGACTGAGAGCAAACTAAGGAGGGTCAGTCAAAAGAAACTGAAACCCCTCAAGAAAACACACTACGGGATGGCAACATTGGAGCATACCTTAACAGAGAGTATTTCATGGACTGTGATCGATGTTCCTTTCCCTTTCATGAGCAAGTAACTTCCTCACGGCAATGTGCAGAGGTTGCTGACAGGAAAAGTGATAGAAAAGTACTTGTAATTTTAGCTTATGTTGATGTACTTTATCAGTGGGAAACAAGAAGGAGGCTTAGCTCCAGGTGACCAGTCAGCTGTCCACAAACCACACTGCAAGTGATCTGGTCAGTGGCCCAAAATTTTAGGAATCTCCGATCTAAAGCACGCCCTTAGGTTTGCATATACTTACTATGGGAAATACCACAGTGATCCAAATACTAAGGGTGTATAACCACAGACTGTTTAGCCACTGAAGACAATTAGCCAATTTTAATATTGGCCCCTAGTTTTCATATCCTTTGTGACTATTACAGTTATAAAATATATATAGCCCTGCAGTGCAGTATACTCGATCCATATATGTTGCATCATTTTGCCATTGGAATTACAGCATTTCATGACTTGTAGCTGTCAGTGAAATAGAATGATTACCCCATGAACTTCATATCCTTCCTCCATTACTGTTCTCTTTGACTCACCTTTCTCCTGCTCCAGTGACAGCTGCTCTGTCTGTGTCATTCAGGTTTGCATTTGCACCGTCATTTTTTGACACTTTATTGTCCTTGCACCTGCGTGCCCGCCCCCCTACCCAAGCCTTTAGTAAAAATCCGATCACTTCTTCCTCTGTGGCATCTTTAAGTCCGTCCTTTCCGCACTGTCTCTACTTCTAAAACCCTGGCTCATGCCTTAGTCATTATTTGTTACCTTGACTGCCGTAACTTGCTCCTTTCTGGCCTCCCATCTTTGTACGTCTCCCTCTCCGTAACACCCAAAGTGCAAACATTAAAAAATCATCCTTCATCACTTGGACCCTGTCACTCCTTTTCACAAAGTACCAAACTCTGTGACCTTCTTCAGCAATTTCAGTCTCCCAGTCTTTCATTCAAAACATTGATCAATTTTGCCACATTTTAGCTCTACTTTTTTTCCCCACCACCTCCCCTGTACTTAGCCCAGGGCAGGATTTACACCTCATGCGCCCCTAGGTACAGCATCTTCAGCCCACCCCCCTTCCCGCCTACAGCTGACCCTTGGGTTGCATACAGTTTAGAGAGATGAGGCACCCATAGAACATCAGTGCCCCTAGGCACATGTCTGTTGTGCCTAATTGGAAATCCGGCCCTCTACTCAGCACACTGCCTATTCCCTTCTTCTTTCTGCCCTCTTTGTTCCCTTGTTATTGTCAGTTATTATTATTTGTATTGTGATAGTGCCTAGGGACTCTATACAGAGTTGGGGCCACAATGTTCTATCCACTCTATAGACCTATAATGGGAGTCTGTTTCTGCCCCGAAGAGCTTATAATACTTGCTCCTCTGCCTTTTTCATATTTTCAAAAGCACTTAAGAAACTTAGGTTTCTTGGTCCATAGGACTTAGGCCCCTAAGGCCCAGATCCTCAAAGGTATTTGGGTGCCTAACTCCCATTACAATCAGTGAGAGTTAGGCACTTAAATATCTATGAGGATCTGGACCTTAAGTGCCTCAGGCACTTTTAAAAAATGAGACTTGGTCTCCAAAGTCAGGCGTTGCAATGCTGAGTGGAGCAATGCCTAAATACCTTTAAAGATCAGGGCCTTGTGCTCTTAAGTTACTTAAGATGTTTTTGGAATTTGTACCCTTAGTAGTCTTACTGCTGGAGAAAACTTCCTTTTCCTGTCCTCCTTCAAATTGTTATGGGGGAAAAAAATCACTATTTGCAGTTGCTTTCCATCAGTAATATCATCAGCCTCACACTTTTCCCTTGTCATCACTAATCATTTTTAGGGAAGAGAAAAGTTCTCACACTCAAACACACAATTAAATGAATTATCAGATTTATTTGTAATAACATTCTTCTGGGAACTCTTTCCCTTGATGCTCAAATCCTCAAGTGCATCTCTTATGGTTGATCTTGGAAATCTGCAGTGAAAGTCTAAGAGCAGAGGCCAGGCTTTAAACGTTGAAACTTCATCCCACTTAAGCTACTGTGGGCACAAGATGAATGCATTGACAACTGGGTTCACAAAATAACTATTCTGAAGATAGTGTCATTACCCAACATTTTGTCAGGAGCTATCGTGTGTGGGGTCAGGTGCTCATAGAGTCATAGACTCTAGGACTGGAAGGGACCTCAAGAGGTCATCGAGTCCAGTCCCCTGCCCTCATGGCAGGACCAAATACTGTCTAGACCATCCCTAATAGACATTTATCTAACCTACTCTTAAATATCTCCAGAGATGGAGATTCCACAACTTCCCTAGGCAATCTATTCCAGTGTTTAACTACCCTGACAGTTAGGAACTTTTTCCTAATGTCCAACCTAAATCTCCCTTGCTGCAGTTTAAGCCCATTGCTTCTTGTTCTATCATTGGAGGCTAAGGTGAACAAGTTTTCTCCCTCCTCCTGATGACACCCTTTTAGATACCTGAAAACTGCTATCATGTCCCCTCTCAGTCTTCTCTTTTCCAAACTAAACAAACCCAATTCCTTCAGTCTTCCTTCATAGGTCATGTTCTCAAGACCTTTCATCATTCTTGTTGTTCTTCTCTGGACCCTCTCCAATTTCTCCACATCTTTCTTGAAATGCGGTGCCCAGAACTGGACACAATACTCCAGTTGAGGCCTAACCAGCGCTGAGTAAAGCAGAAGAATGACTTCTCGTGTCTTGTTTACAACACACCTGTTAATGCATCCCAGAATCACGTTTGCTTTTTTTGCAACAGTATCACACTGTTGACTCATATTAAGCTTGTGGTCTACTATGACCCCTAGATCTCTTTCTGCCATACTCCTCCTTCCTAGACAGTCTCTTCCCATTCTGTATGTGTGAAACTGATTGCTCCTTCCTAGGTGGAGCACTTTGCATTTATTTTTATTGAACTTCATCCTGTTTACCTCAGACCATTTCTCCAATTTGTCCAGATCATTTTGAATTTTGACTCTGTCCTCCAAAGCAGTTGCAATCCCTCCCAGTTTGGTATCATCCGCAAACTTAATAAGCGTACTTTCTATGCCAACATCTAAATCGTTGATGAAGATATTGAACAGAACCAGTCCCAAAACAGACCCCTGCGGAACCCCACTTGTTATACCTTTCCAGCAGGATTGGGAGCCATTAACAACTACTCTCTGAGTACGGTTATCCAGCCAGTTATGCACCCACCTTATAGTAGCCCCATCTAAATTGTACTTTCCTAGTTTATCTATAAGAATATCATGCGAGACTGTATCAAATGCCTTACTAAAGTCTAGGTATATCACATCCACCGCTTCTCCCGTATCCACAAGGCTCGTTATCCTATCAAAGAACGCTATCAGATTAGTTTGACACGATTTGTTCTTTACAAATCCATGCTGGTTATTCCCTATCACCTTACCACCTTCCAAGTGTTTGCAGATGATTTCTTTAATTATCTGCTCCATGATCTTCCCTGGCACAGAAGTTAAACTAACTGGTCTGTAGTTTCCTGGGTTGTTTTTATTTCCCTTTTTATAGATGAGCACTATATTTGTCCCCTTCCAGTCTTCTGGAATCTCCCCCGTCTCCCATGATTTCCCAAAGATAATAGCTAGAGACTCAGATACCTCTTCTATTAACTCCTTGAGTATTCTAGGATGCATTTCATCAGGCCCTGGTAACTTGCAGGCATCTAACTTTTCTAAATGATTTTTACTTGCTCTTTTTTTATTTTCTCTTTTAAACCTACCCTCTTCCCGTAAGCATTCACTATACTGGACATTCCTTCAGACTTCTCAGTGAAGACTGAAACAAAGTCATTAAGCATCTCTGCCATTTCCAAGTCTCCCGTTACTGTTTCCCCCTCCTCATTGAGCAGTGGGCCTACCCTGTCCTTGGTCTTCCTCTTGCTTCTAATGTATTGATAAAAAGGCTTTGTTTAACTAGCTATGGGAATAAAGGGAGAGTTCATTTTGTGCCTTTGCTTTTCTAATCTTGCCTCTGCATTCCTGTGTTATTTGCCTATATTCATCCTTTGTAATCTGACCTAGTTTCCATTTTTTATATGACGCCTTTTTATTTTGTAGGTCACGCAAGATCTTGTGGTTAAGCCAAGGTGGTCTTTTGCCACATTTTCTATCTTTCCTAACCATCGGAATAACTTGCTTTTGGGCCCTTAATAGTGTCCCTTTGAAAAACTGCCAACTTTCCTCAGTTGTTTTTCCCCTCAGTCTTAATTCCCATGGGACCTCTCTCAGGGTGTTTTGTTTGTAAGTTTTCTAATGCCCTCCTAATCTTCAGGGTAAAAAAAAAATCTAAATGACAGCTATGCTGAGTCTTAATACATGGGTAGTGGATGAGAGCTCTGCAGGAACATATGAAAATCTGCATCACCACTCAAGTTACTGGAACAGTCACTAGAAAAGAAAGGAATCCTGGCATGGATCTATGCTGCAGGTCATCTTGGAGCTTCAGCAGGGGTGAAAGTAATATAAAATTCTTACCTGTACGGGGTCCCGAAGCGGGCCCCTGGAAGGGGCGGGGCCTCAGGTGGAAGTGGTGGGGCCTTGGGCAGAAGGGCTGGAGTTCAGTCGTCTCCAGCGAGCCCATTCGCGCTGCCTGGCCTGCGCCGCCTGGTTCTCTGGCAGTGATTTAAAAGGTGGGAAAAGGGACAGCGACATTAAAGTGGTGCCGCCACAAAGGACACTCTTTAAAATGCTGCCGTGACTGTGCTTTAATGTTGCTACATATGGGCTGGTACCGGCTTCTTACCAGTATGCTGTACCGGCCCGACCCACTTTCACCCCTGAGCTTCAGAAAACTGAGCCAGCAAAGAAAGATGAGAGAGCACTAGGGCAGACCTGCGGTTCACATTTCACACACTCCTCTTCTGTGACCATAGTTCAAAATTTCTAATGCAAATTATTAAATTCCTAATATGAAATATTACAGGAGCTTCTGATGGTCACTGTATTGTACCTGAAAACTCAGTTCCTCATAGCATTTCTGGAGACTTCATTCACTAGAAGTGCAGTTGAAATATTTGTTTCCGTCTGTGCCAATTAATCGATACCTGATTGCTGCTGCAGAACACTAACAATCCATGTGGTTGGAGCTGGGTTCAGTATATAATTTGGGGTTAAATAGAAAGTGGTGAATGCAATGCTATTGGCTGTGTGATATACTTACGAACAAAGGGTTAGTAAACTGTTTTTACAGACAGCTTTATACTGCCAGTCTTTATAAAATTTAACAATCTGTGGCATTAGCTTCTAGAGTCAGGATTAAACATTTAATTCTCTATATGACTGTAAGCAGCAAAGAGACATTTGGTTCTAAAATTGTTATGCAGCAATGAAAAGCATCATTCTGGAATGTGCAATTAGAGCTGTGAATCAACAATGATAAAGTATACCTCACTAGGGCTTAGAATGGGAGAACCCTCAGCTATGAACAACAGTAACTTACCCTGTGCACCATAAACTGACTTCATTGATTGTATTAGGTGGGGAATAAAATGTGCCTTGTGGTAGACTGTTCATGATTTTAAAAGAATATTTGCATGCTTTGTTTACACGTCCCATCTCTGTGCTTGGCTGACATGTCAACTTTTTTGGATTTAATTTGATTAACTTTGCGTCTAACATACTCAATTTAATAACAATGATTTTCATTTAGATGCCACCCTCTATTAGTAAGTAGAACTTTACCCTGTAATTAATAGACACCATGCTCATTTTGAAGCCACCCTTGATTTTAAACTACCAGGAGGGAGAATTTAATAGAAGCCATAGCTTCTAAATGGCAATATATGGTACAGTGTTTGCATCTGCATCAGGAAAGCTCTTAAGGAATTGTAGAAGCAAGAAGCTCATCTGTAGATGATCACAAGATCAGATGAGCTGTCTATCTTTTGTAGTAATTTCCTATAGATTAATCTCTCCTATTCTATCACTTTTTATATGTCCATTTAAATACAAGTCTTTTGCATTTCCCTTTGAAAGAATGGCATCCAGTTAAAACTTTAAATGCTCTTAATTCATGAACCATCACTTTGGCTGGACTTTCCTGCAGGACCTAGAGGAAGATACAAGATTAGCTTTTCCAGCAGTTGTTTACATTGATAAATAGCCCTATTTGGCTACAATAGACTGGTAGTGCTAATACCTGTAAATGTCTTGTCTTGTGCCATTAATATTACCTTGTCATGCACCTGTTTAAGCTGTTGGAAGAATGCCTTATGTTCATACTCTGTCACATTTAACAAATGATTTTGTCGAGTCATTCCTTATAGCCTGTGCTGATGGATAGTTAAACTTGTGGTTTCTTGCATATAAAAAAACTGTTATCTGTACCTTTCAACTTCCATGCAAGGGCATCCAAAAATTCAGATAATCAATTTGTATAGAAACTACAATGACTCTCTACATAAGGGTTCAGAAATATGTTACTGACATCTATGAATAATAGTACATAAACTACACGAGGATTCACTAAATTAATATTTATCAAATCAGCCACGATGCAGAATGCTAACACAGTTCAGTTTTTGTGACTGTGAAATCAGGACCCTAGTGTCCAGCTCTAATCATAAGTTAGATGTTCATTACTCTATAAATACTGTATAAATAAATTCTGTATTTACAGCAATAAGGTCCAAATTGCAGTTATCTGATGATCTCCTTTTTCATTGTTATCTAATGTGTGTTTTAAGAGTAGAGATACTTGATACTTACCAATGAAAATCAATGGTGTATTTTTAGATATTCTTACAGATTTAATGTTATATGGTAGGAGAGCATCATGACATAGTCAGAAATATAATACTGCATTGGCCAGAGTAAAAGTGGTATTGTTCGTATCTTAGATTCCAAGGCCAAAAGGGACCATTGTGATCATGTAATCTGAATTCCTGTATAACACAGGCCAGGGAACTCCCCCAAATAACTCCTAGAGCAGATCTCTTAAAGGAAAAAAAAAATCAATTTTGAATTTAAAATGATCAGTGATGGAGAATCTGTTATAACCCTTGATAAATTGTTCCAATGGTTAATTACTCGCACCTTATTTCTAGCTGAATTTATTGACCTTCAGTTTCCAGCCATTGAATCATGTTATACCTTTTCTGGCTAGACTGAAGGGCCCATTATTAAGTATTTGTTCCCCATATATCTATTTATAGATTATAATCAAGTCACCCTAATCTTCTCTGTTTTTGACTCAAAGAGCTTATCTTAATTTAACATTATAAGGCAATGAATACCCGCATTTAAATCAATGTGAGTTAGGCAACTAGGTGCTTTTGGAAATCCTACTAGGCCCCTATCTGCTTCTTTAAGCACCTAAATACCTTTAAAAAAAATCTAACAGTGATTGAAGACTTGTCAGCCTCATAATGCACCTTAGGTTTTGTAAAAGCAGCAAAGAATCCTGCGGCACCTTATAGACTAACAGACGTTTTGGAGCATGAGCTTTCGTGGGTGAATACCCACTTCCTCAGATGCATGTAATGGAAATATCCAGGGGCAGGTATATATATGTGTGCTAGCAAGCAAGCTAGAGATAACGAGGTCAGTTCAATCAGGGAGGATGAGGCCCTGTTCTAGCAGTTGAGGTGTGAAAACCAAGAGAGGAGAAACTGGTTCTGTAATTGGCAAGCCATTCACAGTCTTTGTTCAATCCTGAGCTGATGGTGTCAAATTTGCAGATGAACTGAAGCTCAGCAGTTTCTCTTTGAAGTCTGGTCCTGAAGTTTTTTTGCTGCAGGATGGCCACCTTAAGGTCTGCTATAGTGTGGCAAGGGAGGTTGAAGTGCTCCCCTACAGGTTTTTGTATATTGCCATTCCTAATGTCTGATTTGTGTCCATTTATCCTTTTCCGTAGAGACTGTCCAGTTTGGCCGATGTACATAGCAGAGGGGCATTGCTGGCATATGATGGCGTATATTACATTGGTGGATGTGCAGGTGAATGAACCAGTGATGGTGTGGCTGATCTGGTTAGGTCCTGTGATGGTATCGCTAGTGTAGATATGTGGGCAGAGTTGGCATCGAGGTTTGTTGCATGGATTGGTTCCTGAGCTAGAGTTATTATGGTGTGGTGTGCAGTTACTGGTGAGAATATGTTTCAGGTTGGCAGGTTGTCTGTGGGCAAGGATTGGCCTGCCACCCAAGGCCTGTGAAAGTGTGGGATCATTGTCCAGGATGGGTTGTAGATCCTTGATGATGCGTTGGAGGGGTTTTAGCTGGGGGCTGTATGTGATGGCCAGTGGAGTCCTGGTGGTTTCTCTCTTGGGTTTGTGGTTTTGTGATACTATGGAATATCAGGTGCCCTTTCATGTGTTATTTTGTATTAAATTTTCAATGTTTTAATATTCTATTATGTATGCATTTATTTTATTTTTATTATTTACTACTGTAGTACATAGGGGCCCCAATCAGGAACCAGAACCCCACTGTGCTAGGCACTGTGCAAGTCTGTCTCTGCCCCAAAGAACTTACAGTTAAAATATAAGACAACAGATGGGTACAGACAGATGGGACAACAAGGAAATATGAGACAGTATTGGTCCACATCATAGGCAGTGGTCATAGCTGTCAAGTTTTTATTTTGTTTCTAACAGGGGTCGGCAACCTTTCAGAAATGGTGTGCCGAGTGTTTGTTTATTCTCTCTAATTTAAGGTTTTGCATGTCAGTAATACATTTTAACATTTTTAGAAGGTCTCTTTCTTAGTTATAATATATAACTAAACTATTGTTATATGTAAAGTAAATAAGGTTTTCAAAATGTTTAAAAAGCTTCATTTAAAATTAAATTAAAATACAGAGCCCCCTAGACCAGTGGCCAGGACCCGGGCAGTGAGAGTGCGGCTGATAATCAGCTTGCCACAGGTTACCTACCCCTGGTTTATAATTGTGTTGAAGCACTTTAATCAACTTAGCAGGGCAATATAATATATTATTTTTATTCATCTATTACTAATCATAGTTGTGTTATTTTAATTGTCATCATTTTAGCAAAGGAAATGTTACATTGCCTTTCAAACCATTCGGCTTTGTTAATGGCACTTGCGTTTTCCATACTAGGTAATGGATGGAGTGGTCACCAGCAATATTTTGGTTTATCTTTCCCCTTTGAAGAAAAACCACACACAGTCAATGCAGCTGAAGTCCACGGGGGTCTTGAATCCTCTTTTTATTGCAGCTACCAATATAGTAATTATCTGTGCAATTTTGAGCATTGATAGGACCTCAGCGAGTTAAAGCTTTCTAGTGTGGATTACAAAATTGAATGATTACCTTAGTTGACCTTCAGTCTAGCTACAAGATGTATGACTTAATGAGACTAATGTGTGGTTGGACCTCCAGGCTAGATGGCTCCCAGCCTGGTGGCTTTGAGTTTGCAATTTTTCATTTTTGATAACAATTATACCCAAAAGCTTAAGGAAATATGCTAAAATATGCCTTCTATCCAAACTGTCATAGAGCAGTGACATCTCCATGAAAAATTATTTGAGATTTCAATCACATTTTTGTGCATTTTACAGATACTAGGGAAGTCTGACATTGATTAGTACTTTGCAGAATGGCAGAGGGCAAGTTTGTGCCATCACTCTTAAAGTAGTGAGCTATTTTTTTTTCAAACTTCTGGGTATCTTTTTTTACAGGAAGAACAGGTGTTTAATCTTCAATGGCTTGTGTTTTTTCATTAAGAATACATTTTCTATACACTTGTTAATCCTGCCTATGAAATGCATGGAAAAGTTTTCAGATTGTTCATACTAGAGATTTACTAATGAAAATGAGACACTATGCATATGGTAAGTATAATACTGAGTACAGATTTTACATGAGATCTGAAAGCACATTGGCCAATATTTGAAAAATGATTGCCTAAAGTTAGGCTCCTAAATCTACGTTTAGGCTTCTAAATGACCTGACCTCACATTTAAAAGTGTCAGGCACCTATCAGCTGCTATAGACTTGCAATCGCCTATGTGTGTAATGCTTGTTCAGCTGTGTAGTCCCATGAAAGTCATTTGAATTGCAAAGATTGCAGGACCAAGTCTTTAGTTATGGACATTTAAGTGCTACCAAAAATTCCTGCAAATCAAAAAAAACTGCTACAAATCCATAAATATTATAAAAAAAAGTTGTACAACACTGAGATATTACAAATGAACTCAGCTATAACTCACTGATCAAATATGCTGGAAATGTGTAGTGATAACTCTTCAGTTACTTACTGCTCCACTTTCTTTTAACATAGCTACGGAAGGCAGTGATGGATCATATATCTGACTCATTCCTGGAGACCAATGTTCCTTTACTTGTTCTTATTGAGGCTGCAAAGAGTGGTAACGAGAAAGAAGTGAAGGAATACGCTCAAGTTTTCCGTGAACATGCCAACAAGTTAGTTGAGGTAAGTTATGTTGTTGGCAGCATTAGAGTGCATTGTCTTGTGAGGGTCAAGGAAAATGATAAATTAGCTGAAATGTTGCAGGCTTTTCCTGTAGGATTTAATCAATTTGAGGTTTACTTGTGATGGTTATTTAGAAATCTACTGATTTGTAAAAATGACAGGCAGGGACAGCCCTATGCTTTACTGTAAGATTAAACCAGCTGAACGTGTGTTATGAAGAATTTCCTGTGTCTTGTCAATAGTAACTTGAGTAACAGCAAGCAGATTTCAGTTAAATTTCACCAGCAGTGCAGTATTGTAGGCTGTCTTTTATACCAGGCAGGAAGCCAAATAGATGCTTCAGTGTATTGTATCTGACTCTGATTGCTTAGAGAGCACACTAGATTATTGTTAGACTGTCTAGCTAAAATAGTGAAAGCATCATAAAATGGGTAATATTCTAAAACTGTCCATCTCCCCCACCCTGTGTGTGTGTATGATATATTATATAGTGTGTCTGAAAGTATATTGTTTTGTATTAGTACACACACACACACAGACACACACACACACACACACACACACAGGGTTTCTGTATGTTACTCTTCTCTCTATATAGACACTTTTCAGTGTTAGCAAACTAACTGGTTTCAACGATAGTACTGCAATGATTTTGTTCCTGAAACTGCCTCTTTCACGTTATAATTAAAACAAAACATAATGGTCAGGAACATGGATGCCTATTGAACAACTTTTAACTAGTCAAACATGTTTGTTTAGCCAAGTTTGCTCTCCATGACAGATTAAGAACTATTACAAAATTTCATTTCTTGAAAATACAGAAGTGGTTTTAGTGGTTTGATATTATATGGGATTATTAACTCCTCTTTACTAGCCCTGTTTTGAAAACTATGCAGCTGATAGTAACATCTTTAATAACAATTCATGGTACATGCATTTTAATTAAAATTAATTCTTGCATAGTGCAGGAATATTGGATTATAATTCTGAAAGATTTTGTTTCTTAAAAAGTGCAGGGACAGATTCTGATCTCACTTACATTGGTTGGTTTAAATCTAAAGTTACACATCTAACGGAGATCAGGAACTGATACTTATTGTTTAAAAACTTGGGGCTTGATTCTAGGCAGTGCTGGGTGCCTACTACAATGTGCTGAGTACCAGCATCTGCAATGGGAGAAGAGGGAACTCAGCACCTTGCAGGGTTGGGTGCTTCGCATTAAGATAAACATGTATATTATTGCTATCTGGTGACTGGTGCGGTAACAGTGAAAAAGAAAATAGCCTCTAAGTCCTTTCATGTTAATTCTACAAACACTACAACTGTGTTATGATTCTGATTCTATGATTATATTACACGGTTCGTTTTTGTACAATGCTGCTCTTTTGAACCTGGTTTACTATGTTGTATTGCTCTCTTAATGACAATGGGATGAAATACCATAGTAAGTAGCAAACTGAACAGTAGTCTTTAATGTTTTAGTATTATAGCAGCCTCAATCACAATTCCGTACACATGGGTCTAACTACATAGTTAAAGTGTGACCAACAGACCCCAGTTGTTGAGAGGTGGGATAGAACCTAGGACCTCTGGAGCTTAATGCCTGAGCCTCTACCTATATCTATCTATCTATATCTCTCTCTATATCCACCTGTCTGTTTTAAAGTTTCATGCTTTTGTAACCCACATATCTCCTGGGTGTGCTGTTCTGTCCCATCTAGTGGCAGTGAGGGGGGAGACGAGAGAGAGAGAGAGAGAGGGACAGAACACCACACCCAGGAGATCTGTGGGTTACAAAAGCATGAAATTTTAACAGACAGCTGGATTTTTAAGAGATGGAAACTGAAAGTGAAAAAAAATAGCAGTTAAAGGCCAATGTTTTCAAAAAGAAGCTGCTCAAGTTGGGTGCCAAAATATGGGTTTGGGAGCCTAATGTGTCACTTAAATTTGGGAGCTAACTTTAGACATGCATTTTTCAAAAGAAATCTGAGCCTGTATTTTAGTGTACTCTTCTACACTCCCGTAACTCAGAAAAGGATTTCTTCATGCCCGCACTACCCATTTTTCTAGACTATTGGAGCAGATCAATAGAGCTGTGACACTTTTTTTTTACACCAGATGAGGATCTGCTCCTTAGCTTTTAGACAGTGCTTGAGTCTGAAATTTCCACTGGATTTTGTGCACTGCTGGGTAAAAAAAATCAACAACAAACAAGTTCATGGTAACGATACTTCCTTCTTGAAGGGTAAGTAGAATTCTGAACTTCAGGTGTTTAGGGTCATAGGAAAATATGCCCCAAGAGAACATGTCAATTTAAACTCATGGTTTACTGCCCATATACAGTAGTATATTCAGCTAAGATGTTCTCATCATTTTTATTTAGAGACGCATAAGGCATGTCATAGCAGCCAAGCTTCTGTGGTGGCTTGTGTCACTTATTTTGCAAATAAAAATTAGATTACAGTGCTTCCCATCACAAAATGTGATTTAAAGATGCTATTTTCTTGATTAAGGAGCTAAAGATTCTCTCACGGGCAGAGAGCCAATGGCACCATTGGTGTAGGCAGGCACAGCTCCAGTGAAGTCACTGGAGTTGTGCCTACTTATGTTAGAGAGGAATTTGGCACCAGGAATCCAAACACAGTAGCATCACTACTGTCTCAGCCTGTGACTCTGGAGCCTGATTCTTCATTCCTTGCACATCCTACTGAATTTAATGGTTATATTAGGTACATGCAGAATGCAGGATCAGAACACTATGTACTTGTGTAAGTGTGACATTTTTGTAGACGTTTGGCCAGCCAAAGGGGAGGGATAATTTGCTTTATGTGTATTCCAGTATTTTTCTAAGATATATCTTGCAAGAACTGGACTTCTATAAATTACCTTTCTTCAAAGATCTTCTGCAACATACACTGTAAAATCCTGCATTAAGGCCTATGTTGACTATTTCTGTCCCCCCGCCCATTTTATGGGGGGAGCAGGACGAACACTTTGCCGCATTTGGGAATAATAACCTCCAAATGGCTTCCCACTACCTTCTTTACCTGGATTATGAGTGATCATCTTACTAACTATAAATAACTTTACCTAATGAGAAATTAATGTTTTGCTGAAATGTGGGAGTACCAAAATCTAACATTAAATAACACTAATCAAGGGGAAATACTTGCCAAATGTCCAAAATATATGCCCTACTTCAACACTTGTACACTTTTCTAAACTGTTTTACAGAATGTATTTTCATTTCATGGGAGTTAGGTGCCAGCCTGTATAGATACTTCTGAAAAACCCACCAGGCACTTACTTACATCTTTAGATATCTAAATACCTTTGAAACATTGGCCCTTGGAAGATCCCATTTTCAGAAGTGACTTAGACACTTAGCAACCTAAGTCTTATGAAAAGTCACTGGGATGTAGACTCCTAAGTGCCTAAAGCCTTGTCTACACAGTGCAGCACTGTGCACCAGATGAAGGTGAATTCTAAAGCACACCAATGTGTTTCACACTAACTGGCCCGTGTGCACCATGCTAGTGTTCCCTTGTCTGCGTGGGGCAGTTAGTGTGCAACACAGTGGGGTTTAGAATTACCCCTCTTCTGGTGCACATTGCTACACTGTGTAGACAAGCCCTTGGTTATTTTTTTAAATGGAACTTCAGCTCATAAGTCACTTTGGTGCTTTTGAACTTTTTTTCTCTCATGACTGAAAGCCACTAAACTCCTGAGTTCTATTCTCAGGTCAAAGTTTGACCTTGGAAAAGTCATTTAACCTCTGTGTTTAGGTCTCCTCATTTGTAGCATAAGGATAATGATAAATAATAATACCTGCCCTCAAAAAGGCCTTTAGATGATTAATTAGCTAATATTTATTCAATGCTGAGTTAGATGCAAAGCATTATATTAATGCTAATTAATTGATGTTTTATTTTTCTCTGAGTACTAGTCTTTCTGGTTAACTGTTAGGTCTCTGAAGTTTCAGTCATACAATGATATTTTTCATAATGCTTTTCACAGTAACTTTTCCAAAACAGGTAGATTTCCTGGGCAATCAGAACCAATAGCCAATTCACTCTCAAGAACAGAATTATCTGCAATGTGACAGGTTCACTAATACCTATGAAAATGCAAGGTATAGGGCCATAGTCTCCTTTTAGTTGCACAGACGTAAAGCAGTAGACTTATTCTAGGTTTATATCTTTGTAATAAGAATCAGAATCTGTCCCCCAGTGCATATGTTAATGACAGAAGTGAAGGAATGTAACACAATGTACATTCAGCAACTACTTTTCCAACTTAAATAATTGGAAGGTTTTACGTTACAACTAGTAAATTGCATCATTCTTTATTTCTGAACGGTATTTTTGTGAGTGTAATGCTCATGAAATGTGCAGCCCACACGTCTCTCAACCAGGACTTGGAAATACTATGAATAGAGACGGGAAAGGACAGGTCAATCTCCACTCATATTCAGTCTGGCCTCCCTGCCAGTCAATAAGATGTCAATTAGTGACAACTGTTGGGTTTATGATGTGGTCACATGTTCACTTTGAACTACGGAGAAGTCACCAATTTCATGCGATGTGGAACAGGCACTGAACAATAATATCTTACAGGCGCTACCCGTGCTGGATTTGAACCATAAACCTAGAGGTGAAAAGACTGTTCTATAAGCCATTACAATTTTTCTTAGCTCCCAATAGAAGTAGCAAAAGAAAAACAGATACCCAATGAAATTAATAGGCAGCAGGTTCAAAACAAATATAAGGAAGTACTTCTTCACAGAGTGCATAGTCTATCTGTGGAACTCATTGCCTGGAGATATTGTGAAGGTCACAAATAATAACTAGGTTCAGAAAATAATTAGATAAGTTCATGGGGATAGATCCATCAATGTCTATTAGCCAAGATGGTCAAGGATGCAATCCCATGCTCTGGATGTCCCTAAGGCTCTGATTGCCAGATGCTGGGACTTGATGAAAGGGGTGAACCACTTGAGAATTGTCCCATTCTGTTTGTTCCCTTTGGAGCATCTAGCATTTGCCACCATTGGAGGACAGGATACTGGCCTGGATGGATCATTGTTCTGACCCACTATGGCAATTCTTATATTATTACCTAAATAGTAAAGTCCATTTTAAAACAACATCAACAACAAAACAGAGTATATAAACAGATCTTTTGGAGAGTGTGTGTGGGGGCTGTGTATGGGGCAAAAGGCTGCTGCGCTAGAAAACAACAGCTGAGCTCATTGCGACACTGGAGTATGAGAGAGAATTGCAACTGGATTTATAATGTGCACAAAGTACTAAAGTTGGAACCTGATGTTCAGAGAGTCATGTTATAAACTTCTGAAGAATGGGAAATGGCATATTTGAAATGGCAACTGACCCATAATCAAAATTCACAAACTCATCACTACATTGCACTGTGGTAGTTTTTTCCATAGCTATTGTCATTTAGAGAGGATAAATAAATGAATAGATTGAGTGCAACAATCTTGTCATTGATCTGATGGAGGACACGGCGAGTTTTTGTGAAAAAGAAATAAAGTTTCATACGATGTAATTCTCAGTGTTTTTAATGGAAAGAAGGTCTCTGTACGTTTATTTTAGCATCTTGATGAGGAGCATTGCTCCAGTGAGTACGAGCTGGAACATTTTTCAATGGAAAAATCAAGGATGTTGCCAAAAAAATCAAGAACGGTAATGATGCGCTATATCTGAATAGTGTCAGGTTTTTTTTACCTAATGATTTCCACTGAGGACACAATATAAAATATTAGATGGGGGTTATAATAGTTGTGAAAACTGTCTCCTGCATCAGTAGAAGGAATGCATAGTAAGTTCACATCTGTGACCTATTCATTGCAAATGGAATTGAGTCCTTAGATGTTGGGGGTCAAAAGTTCCTGCTGGTACCGTGAGCCTCAAGAAATTCTAAGCCTGAAGGGTTAAATTAACTTAAACTTTCCATTCAAAGACCGGTGAGCCAAAATCAGCTACATTATTCTGTCTTGAAATTTTCTTTCAATAATTGTTAATCTTACCATGTGTAGCACTTTTATTTTTAGCTGTTTTAAATTTGGTGCTGCATCGCTTCCCACTAAAACACAGACCTTCCAAAAGACAGAGTGTCCTACACACTTTGCATGAATATGAATTAATTTAAAGAAGGATTTTATGAAGCCCTACATGAATCTATCCTCCCATATAATCTTAAAGGCCAGGGATGTCCAAAATAATCAAAGTCATCTTGTTGGGGGCTGATCATATTAGTCTGTGGTTTATGGTGATTAAAATTTGATATAGTGCAGGCAAATCTATAGAATCACATGGTTGGACAGTAATTTTCAGCAGATGGGACCAAAGAACAGCATTTCTATTTCTGTTTTATAGTCTCTTTGTCTGTTAGGCTTACAGGAGCCTCCATTAACTCCTGACCATCAAGTTGTCATTCTGAAAAGTTTTTTCCTCCACAATGTCATGGAAGTGTAAGTGTCTTACTTAGTATCTTCAGAAGGATAAAAAGATTATGAGCACTGCCCTTCATTTCCTATGAGATATCTCATTTGTTGCTGCACAATTCAAATTGATCATATGGTATTGCATGATACATGGAAACACCTGCAAACTGGGAAGAGGGAGAAAAAGCATTGCTAGTATTCTAGGAACAAATTAGGCAGTCACATCTGTTCAAAAACTCTTTGCTTTGGAAAGAGAGAGGACAGTTTTACCATGCTAGCTGAATACTAGCGATCTCTTAAATCAATGGCATCATTGGTCTTGATTTACACTAGCATAACTGAACCAGAATCTAGTCCTACATTGTTTGTGTTATGTAAACCTCTCTCTCAAATATACTTTAGAAATTCTGAATGAATGAAGGGATGGACTGGAACTTCTAGGAGTTGACATACATCATTAGAAAGATATCTTCCATTGACATATAAAATGGTCCTGTAGACAGGTCATTAGATATTAGAGAGACAAGATGAGTGAGATAATATCCTTTATTGGACCAACTTCTGTTGGTGAGAGAGACCAGCTTTCAAGCTTACAGAGAGCTCTTCCCCAGACCCAAAGAAGAGCTCTGGATAGCTCAAAAGCTTGTCTTTTTCACCAGTCTTTTAGTCCAATAAAAGATATTACCTCACCCAGTGTGTCACATTAGAAAGATCATTTACTCTATATATGCAGTCAGCTTTTGGGCTTGAATCATGGAGCAAGGTGTTCAGCTGGTCTAGAACAGCAAAAATCCTCTGAAATCAATGCAGTGATGCTGATATACGGCAGCAGAGAATCTGGCCCCTTAACTGGGTGTTACAAACTACTAGTAAGCCCTATGAAAGAAAGATACAAATATATGCATTTTTGTGCTTTGATTGGAACTTTATGAATTCACAAGGATCACATTGGGCACACACTTAAAACAGCGTAAATCCAGAGTAACAAGTTTATTTCTGAAATGTTAATTACTGAACAAGGAATATTCCCACGTAACATACCTTACAAAACCTGACTGTCCATGAAATGTTATGTTCTCTTCATATTGTGCCCTTGTTGTCTGAGTACCTCGGACTCCTTCTACCCCCACCACCATCACCCTGAAGTAATGAAGAGAAAGTGTCAATATTCTTTCAGAGCTTTTGTATCTCAGCTACCTTCATGAAAAATAAATACTTCTCTGAGTTTTCCTCCCTACATACTGATGTGACTTGTTTTTTGTATTTTTGTTTCCCCTGACATTTTGAACTAGAATAGATAAGGACTTATACACTAAGGTTATTAATAATTGAGTCTCATAAATCAGCATTTGGAAGGTCATAGTGTGGTTTAATTCGAGACCTTCAAATCAAGAGATTATTTTTTAAAACTAAAGCTTTATGTCCAGTGTTTCCTCTTCAACTGATTCATCTTAGTTCAGCTTTCCTCCTTGTGTTCGCAGCAGATGCTCTCAATCCTTATTAAACATCAGCAAAAATAATATATAGAAATGTGTTAAATTTCAGTGAGGGTAATTTGTTGTAATTATCTGCACAGAAAGTATGAAAAGATCTAAGAGTCTGCAGAGTTATTTCTCCTGACTCACCACTGTAGCCTGGCTAAGTAAGTCTATCATCTCCATCTCGGGAGTATACAAGACTTTGATTGTTCTGAAGCTGAGGGATCTAGGGGCATAGATAGAGGGCCTTTCAGGGAAAAAGACATTCCACTAGTGGCATATGAACTCAGAACCCTCTGAGATGGTTCTTTTAACTCTCACTGTTAAAATAAGGCATAATTTCCTAACAGTAAGAATAATTAACCATTGGGGGCCACTTCTGAAGGGTTATAGTGGATTCTTCGTCACTGACCTTTTTGGACGTTTTTCTAAAAGATATTCTCTTGGAAATATTTTGAGGAAGTTTTATGGCCTGTGGTATACAAGAGGTCAGATGATGATCACAATGGTCTCTTCTGGCCTTGGAATGTGTGAAAAAGCTATGAGACTTTATATTCAGCTCCTGCTCTTCACATGGGACTGGTAGCCCATTGCTAGTTTTTAAATCTCTGGGGATCCCCAGAAATTTCCCCTTCAACTTTTGTGGCCAACCTCATTGAAAACCAAATTGCTGCAGGGGAGCAAAAGAAGAGATAGGGGAAGCAATTGCCATTTTGTGACCTCTTCAGCTTCTTAACATGCTGGGGGAAGATACTTTATCAATAGAAGTCATAAAATAATAAATGTTTGAGTGTTAGAGACCAGATTCATGTGAGAGTCCATTGACTTCTGCCAGCATAGATCCTGGCAGAGACCCTGGGGTCTGGAAAGTGCCAAGGGCAGGTTATGGTTTCAGAAAGTGAATGCACTCTTCTCTCTGTGGGGAGCCAGCACTGAAGTAAAAGTGTGGAGCCATGGCCCGAGGGGCATGGGAGTTAGGGGTTGGAGAGCATGGCCAGGACAGTTTTTTAGATATACTGTGTTCCCCCATTCCATAGCATTCTTCATTGGTAAGGCTTCTGTGAAGCTATGTCATTCAGGATGGCTCAAAGAATTGGAATTTATATCTCCCTGTACTTACTCGGTAAATATATCCCTATGAATTTTTTGCTTTGCATCCAAAATACTATCCTAAAAATAAACAAACCACTAACTCATGGGCACTTGAACATATGTGAAACTATCTGAATTTTCTTATGCTACTGTTTTCCTCTTCCTCCTTTTCCTTTATTTGCAGTGTGATAAGATTCAAATGTCTTCCAGAAAAATCTGGTGTGATACAGGATAATTGTACATCTCATAGAGGGCTATGAGAACAAGTAATACAAGCAATTATTTGGGACCCCATGTAAATTTGGTAACTGAGAGTGGGACCAGAAGGGAACTGGTCATCAGTAATAGCCCCTCCAAATGGAAGCAGGAGTGGAAAAGGTGTGAGATTCCTGCAAAATTTCCTCCACCAATAAGCATGAGTCTCACTAGGGCCTCACAAATTGTAAAGCCAATGCTAGCCCCTCCTGTCACCATACACCTTTAACTGACTAAACTGGTTTGTTATGTTCTATTTATGATTTTTCTTTTTTTTTTTTAAGTTAATGTATTTATTTCTTCAGTTTTTTCTACAAATAAAATATAATTTAATCAACTCTTTCCCCATAGTATAATCACCTAGAATAGTCTCTTTCATTCTGTGAATATTACACTATATCATTAAGAGCAATTTTCATCAGATTGTTCTATTTTCTTTTACACTCCTCACAGAAGATATTTTCCTCAGTAAGCTCCCAATATTTTTAGTAAGCTCTATTTTTTTCAAGATAATTAGTTTTTAACCATGTCTGCCATTTACTATATAAGAAAGGTGTTGAAAGTCCTATTACTTCCTTTTTAATCAATGAGTAAACTTGTGCTTTAACTTTGTAATGCATAACCTCTGCTTGGCTAAAGAGAAGTATTTTTCAGTGGTATAACACCTCTGTTTCATGTTGTTCAGGCAGTGCATGAGACTGAGGCCCACTGAAGTGGTTGGCTAGAAAGTAGGAATTCCATTTTGTGAAAAATGTCAAGGTTTCTGCATTTGTTTTGTTCTGCCTCAGAATGCCAATGAGCCTCTTTTGAAAAGTTTCTGATTCAAAATAGGAACCCGATCCTTGGTCTGCCACATCCTAGATGAATGCCTTAGCCAAAGGGCTGTAGAGTCGCTCTTCCTGTCATTCCATCCTGACCTGAGAAACCTTCCCAATGTGATGTTTAGATTTCTGTCAAAAGTTTCATTTCAACAAATCAGCATCTTTTGCTGAGAAAACGTTTTGTCGAAACGCTCCCAGGCAGGTCCAGTTGTGCAATCCTTTTACTTGCTCACTAGCTGGTACACTCCTATAATATAGCACAGTGGGTCTCAAGCTTTTCTACTGGCGACCCCTTTCGCATCGCAAGCCTCTGAGTGTGACCCTTCTAATAAGTTAAACACACTGTTTAATGTATTTAACACCATTATAAATGCTGGAGGCAAGCGGGGTTTGAGGTGGAGGTTGACAGCTCGCGACTCCCCATGTAATAATCTTGCAACCCCCTGAGTGGTCTCGACCCCCAATTTGAGAACCCCGATATAGCAGTTTGGGTCATTTAGACCTTAGGAACGCAATCAGGAGCTCATAGGACCATTTAAAATATTTGATTTTTATGTATCAGTGAATTAATGACAGTTCTGTCTAAATCAGGGATAGAATTTGTAACCTCATTACACTGAAATTCCATACAATATGCTAGCTGGCAGGCACCTACCTAACTCTTAAGATTTCTACAGCAGAAAGCACTACAGAGAGGCTGAATGTTTATGTGCCTTCCTATGGATGAGGATCATCTGAAGCCTAGATGCCATTTCACTTAGAACTAGGCTCCTGTAATCTTGTCAGTCTTTTATTAACTGTCATGTCAGATCTTACAGGAGAGAGGAACATTGTGAATAGAAACTCTTAAAGCTGAGTCTTCCCTAATTACCCTTTAATAGGCTAGAGAAGAAGGAAAACTCATCAGGAGTTACTCTTAAGCTGTCAACATGTGTGTGAGTGAAAAAGAGAGAGAGAGAGACGCTTGTGTGATGACATGGTGAAAAATTCCCAACTCCCCGCCTGCCCTGGTAGGCAGAAATCAGTACTGTCAACCCTATCATTATTGTGCTTCCTTTTTGCCATGTAGGAAGAATGAAAGTCTCTTCACCATTCAGCCAAATGATTACATTTACCAGATGTACAGTTACTGCAAGCACTCTGTGTTGACCATATTACTAGCTAGCTTCTTGGCAATATGGCAGGGCGTGATCTCTGCTTATTCACAGATCCAGGGTGGTATCTGAACGGTACGATGGGAAAGATCAGCAGGTGGAAATAAAGTTGGGATGAGAGAGGATGGCGAGTTTCTGTCCCTGCTGAAGTTGCACTTACAAGTCTTCTACTCTGATCTACTCACAGGTAGGGCTGCCTGGAAGCACCATTTCTGCTTTGCAAAAAAAAAAAAAAAAAAGGTTTTGGAATTTGTTTTTTATTTTGATATGTAGTGAAGCTGGATCTTTTGTGACAAAACACAAGAGAGACCCCAGAATAGTGAATGGGTGTCTGCTCTGAATCAGGCAGAATAGGGACCTGGTATTGGGGCTTCTACTTCCTAGATGAGTGCCCTGAGCTATTGGCCGGGGGGAGTGTGTGGGATGGTGTTTCTCTCTCCTGATACATGTCCTCAAAAAGCTTTTGGTTTCAATGAACAGGCGTTTTCAACTAACAACGTTTTGTCAAGAATTCCTGACCAGCTCTGCTCAGAATCAGGACACTGACACCACCACAACCAGGAGCATAGCAAAGGGCAAACCAGGGTAATTGGAGTTTACTCGCTCCTCATTTGGGGAATATGGAATTGAGTTTAGGTTAGTTTACCCACTTCTGTTTTTACTACTGTAACCCACACAGCTCCTGGGTATGGCGCTCCATCCCAGCTAGTGGCACCGAGACCACTTAGAGATTAATGAGTGTGCTGCAGCCACAACTAAGGGCCGCATGGCTTTTGGCTCACGCAGTAGAGACTCATGCACTAAACTCCAGAAGCCCCAGCTTCAATCCCAGTGACCGGGGTCTGTCAGTGTTATACTACCACATCACTGTCCATAACTTCTTCCTCACCTCTTCTTCCCAGTTTGCCAGCCCAGCAATAGAGGCAGCAACAGGGGAAAGGAAGAGAGGCAGCCGTTAATGAGATTCCACAGCTGAAATAGCTGGATGGAATAATTTTAGAAACCCTTCCCATTGCTGGCTGGCAAACTGGGAGTGGGAAAGTCCAGCAGGATTTGCACGAACGCTGCAACTAGAGTTTGACTATTCTGAGTCCTACCACTTAGTTACTGCAATATTGTGACTTTAACACTTACCTTTTCAAAGAGTCCAGCACTTGCTTCCTTCCATTTATTTCTCTTGGTCTCTTCATTTCATACGACTATTTTCAATGTGTTGCTTAATACAGACACTTTACCAACTTTCTAATCTCCAGCCGTGGAGATCTAAAGGGGATATGTACTTTTTAAAGACCGAAAAAATGACTTTGCTGCTATTGTAGTTCTTCAAAGGTAGTATGCGCTAGAGTCTCACTCATCTACAGCCCCGTGTGAGAGCTGAAATGCAGGCTGAGTTGAAAAAGAATTCTGTCATTTGTGTCTGTGATGACACACTCTAAGCACAGCTGCAGATATTGCTTGTGTTTCTTTAAAAGGGGGCACTTTTTCATGTGTTTTCAGCTTTACAATTGGATTTGCTTAAGCTGCCCTGGAAGCTGGTTTACCTTTTCATTTCTGTATAACTTATTTTTGGCTGTTTTTCTATTGACATTTAATACTATTACTATTTTTCAATTGACAGGCAATTTGAAATATCTTTCCAGTTGTGTATTTCTGATCTTCATGTGGTTAAGCTGAGTCAGATGTGGAACACCACTCTGTCTTAATGCATGCAATTTAGAATAGAAGCAAGGGGTTATAGCTAGGAGCAAAGGAATAAAATTAAAGAGGATAAATTAGGTTTGCTCCATAAAGGCACAGACAGGTAAGAGATGGAACACTGAATGGTGCTATACAATACCACACAAAGGCTGAGTGATGTATGGTCAATATAACTAGAAGCTTTTTGGAAGAAAGAAGTGAGTAAACTTGCCATTCATTCTACAAAAAGGGATTTCATGCATCGAGTGGCATGGCAAAAGTTTCAAAGTTGGAGGAGGGGCGAAAGAGATGAGGGAAGGCAATAAGGATGTCGGAGGGAACTGGAGGATTTGAAACAGGAAAACAAGATAGCAAAAATATAAGGGACAGAATTCCCCACCCCTTGGAGGTCGTCCCTTGTAGTACTGATCAATCTATGGGATCTGACAAGACACGACTTAGGACAGCATGACTGCAGGCTAATGATGCACTTATTTATTTTTGTACCGCTTGAGTGAGAAGATATTCCTTCATAAAACTACAAAGCATTATGAATACAAGCCACCAGGTCAGAAGTCCAACACAGAAATTAAGCACAGAAATTAAACACTTAAACAGCATTTCCTACCACAGATTAACCACAAGCCTAGAAATCAAGTAATGGTCAGACCAGACATTGAAGGCTAATCCTGTTCAGCTTTTTACAAGAAACAATGTCAAGCTTATCCAGACCACCAAGGCCATTGCCTTACAAACACTCAGCTGCTATTCCTACCATTGCAACTGATTATCACACCCATAACTTATCCCTCCCAGGATGTACTTATATATCTGCAATGTCCTTATTTGAGTTGTGTTATGTCATTAGCATTATAAACTGCTGTGCAGATGACAAGTTCAAAAATTAAGGAAGGTTATTGTAGCAGCAGAAGCTTGAGCAATGCTATATATGCTTGATGCATGATGGCTAGGATGGGATCCCAGTTTAAAAGATTGCCAAGTCTAACCTACCTGTATACTTCATCAGTTAGGATCACTAGCAGCTCTATGAATGATTGCACAAATATCTGTGCCTGGGTACTTAAATGGGTAATTAAATCTCTAAATTATAGTGGGATTAGATAGCTCAGGAGTTTACAGTGAAATATAGAGTTGGTTGCTTTCAATAACCGTGCAGGTCATTAGTTACTGAAAGGTGCTATCATCTGATGGCTTCCTGTAGGCTTAAGTGAAATGAGCTGATCTCAATCCAGTTTCAGTCCCAGCTTCCCACCCAACTTTCAAACTGTGTTGGATCCAAACCATATAGGGCTTTACAAATGTAGATCAGTGTCTGCACCTAGAAGTGAAAAAGAAATCAGCGTAGTATTTGGAGCACCATTGTAATGTACTATCTCTAATGAAATCCACTAAGCAAACAGGCTGCCGCATTTGACTCCAGCTGTAATGTGGTGTAGTTGTCTTCAGTAATATTCTCATGCAGAATGCATTTTAATAAAACAAATATTTTCTTTTAGAATGCTCCCAACTGTCCCCTCCATCTCCATAACACTCACTCATGGAGTCCAAAAAGCCCTGATTTTCTCCCCATTCTTTTGATAGCTTTATGTATCATTCAGGGGAACTGTGAGATGCCCTGGTCTCAAGTGGCACTAATACACCAAAAAAGAAAACCAACTCTACAGTGCTTTCACCTCAGATGCAAATAGCACTGTTCTCCTACTTATTCTGATGTCTGGCCAAGATCAGCTTTAGCCTGCTGTTTTTCATCCTGGGGCTGAACCCAACCAGGACAGAGGTGATATGTGTGGGAAGAAGGAAACATTAAGAATCTAGTAACTACCATCAAGTTACCCTTTACCAAGGGAGTCTGCCTATGGATCATCAGATTGGTTTGAGTTGTTCTGGACTCCTTGTTACTACTGGAGCCTCAAATAGCCATGGACGCAAAAAATACCTTATTCCATCTAAGAGGACCGCATCTTAGCAGATGGTGATTGTGTACAAACATTCATGACCCACCAGACTAGATTACTTCAACTTAATTACATCTGAACACATAGCTCTTAAAAAGCTTTAGTTCGTCTACTCAATGCCAACCTGTAAGCACTGTGTTGCAGGTAGGGGACACTAGTTGTCATTGGCAGCCAGGAGATCCTTAGTGAACCCAGAAGAATCATCAAACCTAAAGATATTAAAATTGTCCAGGCCAACAAACTTGAGAGCTCCATCAGCTGCTAAAAAGTGAATTAGCTAGGATGGGAAATTTGAGATTTTAACAGATTAACACTAGATTTGAGTACGGGGTGAATATTTGGCACTATGAGCCTGATCCTGCTTCCATTTAATTCAATGGCAAAAATCCTCCTTCAGTGTATGGAGGATTGATTGTGCCCTACTCAACACCCTCACATACTTACTGTTGAGAGAGAAGTCTGGCACTGAATGGATGTGGAGACAGACACATCCTCTCACCCGCTACATGTGATTTTTCCACTATCGGAGTTGAGAATTATTAGTGAGAGTCATTGTGTGGAAACTTGTACTGCCACTGTCCATGCTGTATTCCTAAAGACATCTATGCAGAGCACCACATTTACACTAAAAAATAGAACTTTAAAATATGTAATCAGGTTATGTCCAGGACTGTGTATGCTACCATCAAAGTGTCCCAACTTTATTTCACAACCATATTTTGAAACGACATTTCTTCAGACAAGCAAAACATCCATTGCTTATTTAGGATGACATACAGCACACTGTCTGGTTTCAGCAGGAAGCCCTTTTGTGAGATATCAAATACTGCAACACCAAAAAAAAAAAAAGGTTCTCAATTAATTTCTTAGTGTGAAAAATCACTGTTTTTCTTGCTCAGATAACTTAACTTAAAAAAGAACTTCAGTGGATTTTCTTCCAAGTTCCAAAATGTGTCACCTATGGGCTTAGACCAAGCATGAGAAATTTCAGCCCAAGGGCAGCTGTTTGAGAAAGTTATAAGTACCGAGAACAGGGATTTAGAATGAAAGTGCCCTCTCAACCTTAGTTATAGTGTTACGGTAGAGTGGTTATAAAACTCTAAATAAAATTGCATTTTGCTGATCCTGAAGTGGTTCTAAGACTTTAGAAGTTTAGAAAAAGTAATCCGCAAGCCACAGACTGCCTTTAAAATAGATCATGTTTAAAAGCAGTAACTATAGAAGTCAAGTAGGACAAAGATTCCTCCAGTGCCTGTGTAGCCCCCTCTCCCCCCGTTCACTGGCCCAGTATGAGATTGTTCAAAATCGGAGAAGCCTGCCTTGCAACTTTTTACACAACTTTGGGAAACTGGGCCTGAGGCTCCTTTGTGTGCTCTGTGTTGTATGTCCGTGTGTGTTCACCTCAGGACAGAGTCACTCAGAGAAACCACCAGGAACAAGGCTTTATGCTGTAAAGAACATAGAACAGGATTGCTGTCTTGCAGCTGCTTCTCTTCTTACCTGCTGCATGTTCCCAGCTCAGTGCTGAGACCTCCTGCTGTGGGGGCAGAGGGTACATCCTGGCAGGAACCAGGAAGTTCTCCCAACATGCACAGTTTGTAGTCCACAAATTGTAGTTCCCAGGGCTGGTGTTGAAGCCCACTGGACCTTTGGCTACACCTGTATTTGATGCAATCACAAGAAATGTATCTATCATGTGGGAAATGCCCATTTGACCCTCACAGATGATCAAGGACCTTCAGGCATAGATGCTGGAACTAGGGATGCTGGGGATGCTGCCACACACCCTGGCTTGAAGTGGATTCCATCATATACAGGGTTTACAGTTTGGTTCAATGGCTCTCAGCACCCCTACTATACAAATTGTTCCAGCACCCCTGCCTTCAGGAAGGTGAAATCCTCCCCAGGTTCCCTGTCCTAGTGCCACAACGAAAACTGAAACTGTTACCTGAGACCGAGTCTATTTTCTGCCTTTTTTATTAGAAGATATCTACATTTTTTACCCTGTTTGCTGTCATATCAAATTAGGGAATGTGTGTAATTTCTCTATGCTCATGTTCTTAGTCTTTTTTGAGATTACTGTTTTCCAGACTTTTCCCTCCAATTAAACATGTCAATGATTGTTTAATTTTTTTCTCATATGTTTTGAAGAGCAAGAATCCTTTTTGTTCACTGACAAACCAGAAATGCGGAACGGTGTATAATGTTAGCTGTTATGATTCAAAACAGGCACCGTATACTGTTCAGAGGTTATGAACAAGGAAGCAAATTGCTACTAACTGCAATCTTGTGTAAGTTCTAAAACAATGTTTCTGTACGTGGGGGATAACCAATATGTGGATGTTTTAAATGCAAAAGAAGATTTGCATTAACACAACATAAGACAGAAAATGAAGATCTTCTTTAATGAAAAGTGAAGTTTGAAAAGAGTATTAATATATAAAAATGTTCAAATAGATGAAAATAATGGGAAATGAGTAAGAAGAACTGGAAATGATACCAAATGATAGTGATTATTATTTGGTGTGAATAACTGAAGTCTAGCCAAGAACAGAGGCAACTAACAGGAAAGTTTCAGACTGGAACCCTAGATAAGATTGCGGATAGTAGCAATTTGCTTCCTTGTTCCAGGTAGCTGGAATTGGTGGGTTGTGTGTTTGAGTATTTGTACACAGAGAATAAACAGTTTGTGTAACTAGGCTGGGGAGCTAGTAGCTTTGATCAGAGCCTTGCTAATGTCCCTGAAGCTCTGACCCTTTGAGCTTTGATCAACCCAGCTGTTTGAAGTCTCTGACTGGTTAATCATTCCCTGGTGGTGAGGGGCAGAGGTGAGCTGAACTAAGCAGGGAAGACTTGCTGTTAAAAAAAAAAAATCACTTACTAGGCAAACTCCACAGTCACCAAATAGAGGGAGCTAATAGGAGAGTTTTGGAGAGAGAGCGTGAGAGGCTCAATATTATGTGTGCTATC
This sequence comes from Gopherus evgoodei, assembly GCF_007399415.2. Taxonomy (NCBI): domain Eukaryota; kingdom Metazoa; phylum Chordata; order Testudines; family Testudinidae; genus Gopherus; species Gopherus evgoodei. The sequence goes on from NC_044326.1 coordinate 10,376,940, forward strand.
AAGATGACCTGTGATGGAATAGTGGTGATGACTTTAAAAGAAGGTGCAATGTTCTCTTTCCTATTTGAAGCCAGAAAGGATTTCCTGTGCATGAAGTGCAAGTGAGTGGCTGTGCTGGAGAAAAAAGATTCTAAGAGAAACTAAGAGAGTCAGAGTCAGACTAAGAGTCAGAGAAACTGAGACAACCAGTTTTGGGAAACACCAGTACCCCAGGTTCAAGGAAGAATGGAGCTGGCCACAAAGAAATCAGTGAGAGAGGAAGTCAGAGCAGAGACATGACAGTTTATAATCACCAGAACCAAGACAAAGTGGCAGCATTCTGTATGATTGGAGACAGATAAAAGTAGGCAGACTCCGGCCACCGAAGAGCAGAAGAGAAGCAAGACAAATTCCATAAAAGCTAGAAATTTCAAAACAAAGCAGCTACTCAACTTCAAAACTACTGGAAATACCCCTCAATCTTCAGCAGGACCAAGGGAAAGCAGCCAGGTATAGGATAGGTGTGAATGGCAGATCAGCTCAACTTGTAAGAAATTCAAGCTTACTAGCAAAGAGTTGTCCAAACATCAACAATAAAGAGAAGATCCTTGTTGCAGATTCAGTACTCAGAAGAATTGAAAGAACATTATGCAAGGGAGAGGCAGACAACTGGATGGTGTGCTGCCTTCCTGGAGCCAAGACATTAGACATCACTTTATGATTAGAGAGATTTCCGAAGTTGACGGACAAGGATCCGTTGGTGATGGTTCATATTGGCACAAATAACACTGTGTCAGAGGATATCTCACAGATAGATGATTTCAGGGAACTCAAGAGCATGCTGAAGAACACTGTCTAAGATACTTTCTCTGTGATATTTTCTGTTCCTCAAGGAAAGGAAGACAGAAATAAATACAACTATCACATTGTTGGCATTACTGAAACTTGGTGGGATAATACACATGACTGGAATGTTGGTGTGGATGGGTATAGTTTGCTCAGGAAGGACAGACAGGGGAAAAAGGGAGGAGGTGTTGCCTTATATATTAAAAATGTACACACTTGGACTGAGGTGGAGATGGACATAGGAGACGGAAATGTTGAGAGTCTCTGGGTTAAGCTAAAAGGGGTAAAAAACATGGGTGATGTCGTGCTGGGAGTCTACTACAGGCCACCTAATCAGGTGGAAGAGGTGGATGAGGCTTTCTTCAAACAACTAACAAAATCATCCAAAGCCCAAGATTTGGTGGTGATGGGGGACTTCAGCTATGCAGATATATGTTGGGAAAATAACACCGCGGGGCACAGACTATCCAATAAGTTCCTGGACTGCATTGCAGACAACTTTTTATTTCAGAAAGTTGAAAAAGCTACTGGGGGGAAGCTGTTCTAGACTTGATTTTAACAAATAGGGAGGAACTCATAGAGAATTTGAAAGTAGAAGGAAACTTGGGTGAAAGTGATCATGAAATCATAAAGTTTGCAATTCTAAGGAAGGGTAGAAGGGAGTACAGCAAAATAGAGACCATGGATTTCAGGAAGGCGGATTTTGGTAAGCTCAGGGAGCTGATAGGTAAGGTCCCATGGGAATCGAGACTGAGGGGAAAAACAATTGAGGAGAGTTGGCAGTTTTTCAAAGGACGCTGTTAAGGGCCCAAAAGCAAGCTATTCCGATGGTTAGGAAAGATAGAAAATGTGGCAAAAGACCACCTTGTCTTAACCATGAGATCTTGCGTGACCTACAAAATAAAAAGGCATCATATAAAAAATGGAAACTAGGTCAGATTACAAAGGATGAATATAGGCAAATAACGCAGGAATGCAGAGGCAAGATTAGAAAGGCAAAGGCACAAAATGAGCTCAAACTAGCTATGGGAATAAAGGGAAACAAGAAGACTTTTTATCAATACATTAGAAGCAAGAGGAAGACCAAGGACAGGGTAGGCCCACTGCTCAGTGAGGAGGGGGAAACAGTAACGGGAGACTTGGAAATGGCAGAGATGCTTAATGACTTCTTTGTTTCAGTCTTCACTGAGAAGTCTGAAGGAATGTCTAATATAGTGAATGCTTACGGGAAGAGGGTAGGTTTAGAAGAGAAAATAAAAAAAGAGCAAGTAAAAAATCACTTAGAAAAGTTAGATGCCTGCAAGTCACCAAGGCCTGATGAAATGCATCCTTGAATACTCAAGGAGTTAATAGAGGAGGTATCTGAGCCTCTAGCTATTATCTTTGGGAAATCATGGGAGACGGGGGAGATTCCAGAAGACTGGAAAAGGGCAAATATAGTACCCATCTATAAAAAGGGAAATAAAAACAACCCAGGAAACTACAGACCAGTTAGTTTAACTTCTGTGCCAGGGAAGATCACGGAGCAAGTAATTAAAGAAATCATCTGCAAACATTTGGAAGGTGGTAAGGTGATAGGGAATAGCCAGCATGGATTTGTAAAGAACAAATCGTGTCAAACTAATCTGATAGCATTCTTTGATAGGATAACGAGCCTTGTGGATAAGGGAGAAGTGGTGGATGTGATATACCTAGACTTTAGTAAGGCATTTGATACGGTCTCGCATGATATTCTTATAGATAAATTAGGAAAGAACAATTTAGATGGGGCTACTATAAGGTGGGTGCATAACTGGCTGGATTACCGTACTCAGAGAGTAGTTATTAATGGCTCCCAATCCTGCTGGAAAGGTGTAACAAGTGGGGTTCCACAGGGGTCTGTTTTGGGACCGGCTCTGTTCAATATCTTCATCAACGATTTAGATGTTGGCATAGAAAGTATGCTTAGTTTCACACATACAGAATGGGAAGAGACTGTCTAGGAAGGAGTATGGCAGAAAGAGATCTAGGGGTCATAGTAGACCACAAGCTTAATATGAGTCAACAGTGTGATACTGTTGCAAAAAAAGCAAACGTGATTCTGGGATGCATTAACAGGTGATTTGTAAACAAGACACGAGAAGTCATTCTTCCGCTTTACTCTGCGCTGGTTAGGCCTCAACTGGAGTATTGTGTCCAGTTCTGAGCACCGCATTTCAAGAAAGATGTGGAGAAATTGGAGAGGGTCCAGAGAAGAGCAACGAGAATGATTAAAGGTCTTGAGAACATGACCTATGAAGGAAGGCTGAAGGAATTGGGTTTGTTTAGTTTGGAAAAGAGAAGACTGAGAGGGGACATGATAGCAGTTTTCAGGTATCTAAAAGGGTGTCATCAGGAGGAGGGAGAAACCTTGTTCACCTTAGCCTCCAATGATAGAACAAGAAGCAATGGGCTTAAACTGCAGCAAGGGAGATTTAGGTTGGACATTAGGAAAAAGTTCCTAACTGTCAGGGTAGTTAAACACTGGAATAGATTACCCTGGGAAGTTGTGGGATCTCCATCTCTGGAGATATTTAAGAGTAGGTTAGATAAATGTCTTTTAGGGATGGTCTAGACAGTATTTGGTCCTGCCATGAGGGCAGGGGACTGGACTCGATGACCTCTCGAGGTCCCTTTCAGTCCTTGAGTCTATGAAAGCAGAAGATTCTGAAAATGAATCTATGGCTATGTAAGTAGTGGAGGGCTTTGGTTTTGTGGAACATTGGTCTACCTTCTGTGAGGAAAGGGGGCTATGTAGTTTGGATGGCATGCACCTCACTAGGAGGCAGACCAATCTCCTTGGGGACTGGCTGGCTAGAGGGGTCAGGAGGGAGTTAAACTAATAGCAAAAGGGGAGGGTAAAAAAGGAAGATATGAGTACTCAGCATATAATCAAGATGCTGAGAACAAAATTAATCAGGGAACCAAAAGACATGAAGAGAAGAAATTCTTGAATTGCCTGTACACCAATGGTATGAACCTGGGTAATAAACACGAGGATTTGGATTTGCTTATTGACGAGCACTAATTCAATCTAGTTGCTATTACTGAAACCTAGTGGGGTGATTTGCACAAATGGAATGTTAAAATCAATGGTTATAACCTATTTAGGAATGATTGAGTGGCAAAAGGGGAGAAAGAGTGACACTCTATGCAAAAAATGGCATTGCCTGTTCCTTAGTCAGGGATAATTCAGAGGAAAATGATCTTAATGCTTATACATCAATGTCCTAATAGATAAAGCACAGTGAGGTACTAATTGATGTCTGTTATGGACCACCAAATCACACTAGGGAACAGGATGACTGCCTTGTATGTACCTATGTATAATGTGTAGGGGAAAAAAAGGCTGCATGATCATGGGGGACTTCAGTATGAGTGACATGCTGGAAGTCTCATGTTACCAGTACTAAAACAGCCTTGAAATTTCTAAACATAAGAGATGAAAATTTCATGACTCAAAAAATGTTACAGCCAACACAGGAAGTTCTATATTAGATCTCATCTGAACAAATAAAGAGGAGCTAATCACATACCTAAAAAATGATGGTAACTTAGGTACGAGTGATCCAGCGGGACTGTAACCAGTGGGATCCCGCAGGATTTGGTTCTTGGCCCTATGCTATTTAACATTTTTTATCAATAACCTGTAAGAACACATAAAATCACCAATGAAACAGTTTGCAGATGACACAAAAAATTGGGGGAGTGGTAGATCATGAAGAGGACACAATACTGATGTAGAGTGATCTAGATCACTTGGTAAACTGGGCTCAAGCAAACAATATATTTTAATATGACTAAATGCAAGTGTACACATATGAGAACAAAGAATGTAGACCATACTTACAGGATGGGGCACTCTTACCTGAGAAGCAGTGACTCGGAAAAAGGTTTCCAGGACATGATGCATAAACAGCTGAAAATGAGCTCCTAAGGATACTGTGGCCAAAAAGAACTAATTGATCCTGAGATGCATAAACAGAGGAATCTCAATGAGGAGTAGAAAGGTACTTGGCATGGGTGCATGTGCTGCTGGAATCCTGTGTTCAGTCCCAGTGCCTACAATTCAAAAAGGATGTTGATAAAGAGGTCGGAGAAGAGCCACAAGAATGAATAAAGGATTATAAAACATGCCTTATAGTGATACTCATAGAGATCAATTTATTTAGATTAACCAAGAGAAGGTTACAGGTGACTTGATTACAGTCTATAAGTACCTACTTTCGGAACAAATATTTAATAATGGGCTCTTCGGTCTAACAGAGAAAGGTAAAATGTGATCCAATGGCTGGTAGTTGAAGCTAGACAAATTTGGTCTGGAAATAAAGTGTATATTTTTTACAGTGAGAGTGATTAACAGTTGCAAAAATTTGCCAGGATTGTGGTGGATTCTCCATTCCTGATAATTTTTAAATCCAGATTGAATATTGTTCTGAAAGATCTACTCTAGGAATTATTATATGGCCTGTGTTATACAGGAGGTGAGACTAGATGATCACAATGGTCCATTCTGGCCTTCGGATCTATGAATCTGTTTTATAACTTGGAAATCAATACGAGTGGATGGAAAAGAAAGATTTGGAGATTTCTGTTACACTATATGTCAAACAAATATACAATGACAATGACCTAGACTTGGACAATAAAGAATGTAGTAGTGAATTCTTTGGGTTAGAACAGGGGTCGGCAACCTTTCAGAAGTGCTGTGCCGAGTCTTCATTTATTCATTCTAATTTAAGGTTTGGCATGCCAGTAATACATTTTAACATTTTTAAGAGGTCTCTTTCTATAAGTCTATAATATATAACTAAACTATTGTTGTTTGTAAAGTAAATAAGTTTTTTAAAATATTTAAGAAGCTTCATTTAAAATTAAATTAAAATGCAGAATCCCCCGGACCGGTGGCCAGGATCCGGGCAGTGTGAGTGCCACCGAAAATCAGCTTGCTTGCCGCCTTCTGCACGCGTGCCATAGGTTGCCTACTCCTGGGTTAGGATATAAGGAGTTAAATCTAAAAGAGAAATAACAGTATCTGCTACAGGCCACCATGATTAGACTAGCCAACAAAATATTATTAATGGACTAATTTACAGAGTACTAGAAACCAAAAAATCACCATACTACTTGGATATAAACTGTTTAACTGATAATGCCAAACATTCAGAATCACAAAGTAGAGAGAACTGTAATCATTCCTCTCTGCATAGTCTGTCAGAAGGGGAGAATAGTGTTGGATGGGTAATGTTATATATCCAAAGTATTTACAATGCCAATGAGCTATAAAAATCTAGAAATTCAGGACTAGTCTCAGCTCTGCCCGCTGACTCCCGTGTGACCTAGGTCATGTCATGTAACTTCTCTGTGCCTTAGTTTACACATCTGTAAAATCACTGTAATATTACTTGCCTATCTCATAGAGACGCCATATATTGATATATCACTGGCAACCTCATATGAAAGTCATTATAGAAGAGTAAAATAATAACAACACTTAGTTATGACAGCTGTTATTGAGTATCTTAGTAGATTAATGTATGAATGTAATAAATAATGCATTTAAGTTGACCTCAGTGGAACACAGTATTGGTCATTTCTTCCATTTCTGTATACTATCTGTTCTATTAAAAGTTGGTCAAAATAAGCCTTAAAAGATGTTTTCCTCTTCTTTCTGAACTTGTTACTTTAGCAGCCTGGTAAGAGTCCATCTTTTTTTCTTTCTTTCTGAATTAGAGGGAAACTACCATGTCCCTGTTTTTTGAGTCATGCTATCTATTTTCATCTCAGAAAGTCACTATCAGTCCTGATTGCACTTTTCCCAGCTAAAAATACACAGAGAATGAGATGGCGAAAAGCCAGAAACCAGTAAGAGAGTCTGACATGCAATGTGCAGATACGATTTTATCTTAAATTTTGTTTTACCCCTTTCTTTTTTCCTTTTTTTGTGAAGAAGCTACCATCTCTTTTGCATAAGATGGTCCAGGCCCTCTCACTTTTTGCTGTATTTTTAGCTTTGATGGAATATTTTATGAAAGCTTTCCTTGCCTTTTCTCATTTTTTGATGTGCTGATTTCTGAAAATACAGGCATTCGTTGTGTTCTGTACATACCCAACTTTGGTAATTATCACAACTACTCATCATGTATAAATACATTAAACAAAAATGCCATCCCAGTATTCTTTTGATGAATCTGGTCTATGGCCTCTTCCACAATTTGATTTCACTGTTGCTAATGAATTTCTCTTTTACGGAATAATTCTTTCTAAGATCTTCAAAGTAGGACAGTGAGCTACTTCTGTTTTTTTTAGTTTTTAGTTGTTTTAAGCACCAACAATGCTTGATACTTTGTGTGCCTCAGCTAGTATATATTGGCATAATTCCATGAACTTCCGTGGAGGTCTGTTGGTTTGTATCAGGTGAGGGCCTTGTCCATGATTTCTATCATGACTGAAGTCAATGGAGCTGCACTGATTCACAGCAACTGAGGATTTGGCGCATAGCCCTTGTCTCAACTAGCAGTCCAAAATATTTCTTATTCATAAGAGGGGAGACAGTTGGCTCCTGTCTCTGGGTTTATTAGCTGTCTCCCCTCCCTCCACCCCACAGTCTCAATTACCTTCATTTAACCTTCAGACTTGAAGAACATTAACACTAGATTCAGTATGTGCAAAGGGCTTGGGCCATTTAACAGCCAGTTATATTGGTCAATCTGTTGTGTCCATTTTAGAAATCATTGGATAGCACCCCAAATTTAGTAATTATATATTCAAATGTAGATAAAACAGAATAATAGAATATCAGGGTTGGAAGGGACCTCAGGAGGTCATCTAGTCCAAACCCCTGCTCAAAGCAGGACCAATTCCCAACTAAATAATTCCTGCCAGGGCTTTGTCAAGCCTGACCTTAAAAACTTCTAAGCAAGGAGATTCCTCCACCTCCGTAGGTAACTCATTCCAGTGCTTTGCCACCTTCCTAGTGAAAAAGTATTTCCTAATATCCAACCTAAACCTCCCACACTGCAACTTGAGACCATTGCTCCTTGTTCTGTCATCTGCTACCACTGAGAACAGTCTAGATCCAGCCTCTTTGAAACCCCCTTTCAGGTAGTTGAAAGCAGTTATCAAATATCCCCTCTTTCTTCTCTTCTTCAGACTAAATAATCCCAATTCCCTCAGCTTCTTCTCATAAATCATGTGCTCCAGCCCACTGATCATTTTTGTTGCCCTTCTCTGGACTCTTTCCAATTTTTCTGCATCCTTCTTGTAATGTGGGGCCCAAAACTGGACACAGTACTCCAGATGAGGCCTCACCAATGTTGAACAGAGGGAAATGATCACATCCTTTGATTTGCTGGCAATGCTGCTACTTATCAAGCCCAAAATGCTGTTAGCCTTCTTGGCAACCAGGGCACATTGCTGACTCATATCCAGCTTCTCGTCCACTGTAACCCCTAGCTCTTTTTCTGCAAAACTGCTGCCTAGCCACTCGGTCCATAGTCTGTAGCAGTGCATGGGATTCTTCCATCCGAAGTGCAGGACTCTGCATTTGTCATTGTTGAACCTCATCAAATTTATTTTGGCCCAGTCCTCTAATTTGTCTAGGTCCCTCTGTATCCTATTCCTTCCCATCAGTGTATCTACCACTCCTCCCAGCTTAGTGTCATCTACAAACTTGCTGAGAGCAGGGCCAGCACTTCCATTTAGGCAACCTAAGTGGTCGCCTAGGGCGCCAGGATTTAGGAGGGTGGCATTTTGCGGCTCTCAGCAGCAATTCGGTGGTGGGGGGTCCTTCACTCGCTCCGGGACTCACCGCTGAAGTGCCCCGAAGACCGGGAGCGTGGAAGGACCCCCCCCCGCCACAGAATTGCCGCCACCGACCGGGAGCGCAGAAGGACCCCGGCTTAGGGCACCAAAAACCCTGGCGCCGCTCCTGGCTGAGAGTGCAATCCACACCATCCTCCAGACCATTGATGAAGATATTGAACAAAATCGGCCTCAGGACCAATGCTATTGGCACTCCGCTTGTTACCAGCTGCCAACTCGACCCAGAGCCATTGATCACTACCCATTGAGCCTGATGATCTAGCCAGCTTTCTATCCACCTTATAGTCCATATCATACATACATGTCACATATTATCCTAGATCGAGTTATGTCAGTGTCACCTTGGTAAAGGGTTTGTCTCAAGCAGACCACTACTATCTACTGCTGTTAGTTTTCTGCTCTTCCTCACAACAAGAACTGACCCTTCTGGTCTTCCTAGCTTTCCCCACTTATTTTTGGACTATCATGGATTTTATTTTGTTTTTTCAGTGTGCCCAGCCATTGTGCAGCAAGGGGATAATATGCCTGTAATGATCTTCTGCAGAAAACACACTTTTTTTCTTTAGATCAAAATGTACCCCTTGTAATAGGCACTATAAGGCCCTTTTGGAGTCTGCAATGTGAAGTCCCTAGGAAAAGAACCTCAAGAAAATAATGGCAGGAACTTCAGCTGGGCTAGTAGGAGGTGACATTCACCAATTCACACCAGCTGAAGATCTGGCCCCGATTGTGCAAAAGGGTTCTTCTTTCTCATTTTCCCACTCAGACTAAAACAAGGAGATAAGGTCCCATAGCCATTGCTTATGGTCAGTTGTATTTTATCTGAACCTATTCCACATATACAGTTATTTAAGATTCATGGAAAAGTCTGCAATGCCTCTCAAAGATGTTCTCATTTTTTCTTATGCCATTGAAAACTATTTTAGCATAAAATGCTAACACAACAGCTGGGACAGCGAGCATCTTGGCTGGTTAAAGTAGTTAAATATCTCAGCTATATTTATTATTCATGAAACCAAATAAGTTTCCATGAATTACTTGCCCTGTAAAACAGGGCAAGCAGTTATAATTGCAATAAATTAAGGGGTTAGTTTTAACATCAATATGATGGGAATGAAAATGACTCCCACTGACTTCAAAGAGAGCCGTGGAAGATGAAAGCCATGAACTGTCTTAGGAACTGAAGGCTTCCCTCTTTCCCAAAGTAGGAAAGCCAGAGAACTTTCATGGTACTAAGCCCTATGTTTGCTAGTATGCGTAAGCAGGACTACACATGGTTTTTTTCAGAGTATTGTTGTTGGGTTTGGGACCAAAGCTCGAAATATAAAAAACTCCGTAAAGAAATTGTGCTGAAATACTGTCAACTAATATACTTTATATCAGTATGAGTATCTGCCCCATGAGATACTTTGTATCCAGTGATTTTCTTGCTTCTACTACTATATTTTATCTGAAAGAAAAAACAAACTTGCACATCTTTATCTTTTTGTTTTCCATTTCTTTTGCTTAAAAGGGTGGTGAACACCTTACAGAATATAATCATGCCTAGTGCTCTCTCAATCAGGTTAACAATGCCTGTAACTTAGGGATAGATCCCACAATCACTAATGCTTCTGAATACCTACACTCACATGAGTAGTCCAACTGACTTTTAAGTGAACAACTGTTAGGATTACAGGATAAGCTGTACTTTGACTCCTCACTCAGTCTTTTTGAGGACAACCTGCAAAGTGACAGTACTTCTGCTTGCACTTCTCCCAGAGTGGAATCCTGCAATTCACCCCACTTTTAGACTGGGTCACCAACTTGCAGCACCTCTTTTTACCAGCCAGATTTTCCTAGCAAGTCCAGCTGGGTTTGGTGCCTGCCAGATACATGAACAGAATGAAAATGTAGTTATTCCGAACAGCCCCTTCAAAACAAAATAGTATTTATTTATCCATAAGTACTTAACAAACAGAGAGGAAAAGGATTAAAACAACCAGAGGCTTGTATGCATATTGTCTTAAGTTAGACAGATCTAACATATCCCAAACGCCCCCAACATCTTGGATTGGAGGGACACTGCCTCTTTCTAACATCTCTCAGCTTCAGTACTGTGGTGCTTAACTCCTCCACATTTCTTTGTTTAATGATTTTCACTTGGATTTCGTCCCTGCCCACCCCCCTTGAAATTACTGGCCTGTTGATAAGAAGGTGATGGGGATAAACACAGACAGCCTCTTCATCAGAATGTATTGGGAATATCTTCAAAGGATCTGACACCTGCATTGTTAAATTTCAGTGATTGGGGTATCTACAACCATTATCTGCCTTCCTATACATGTATAAATCTACCCGGGACTCTTTGACCCCTTATAGCAGACAGCATTACAATAATCAATGAAACAAAAGTATTCATCATATACATTAAAAATCATATCTCCCACATTGTTTACAATACGCATTTGTGAAATCTAGACCCTAGTGAATGATTTAAATGCCAATTGAGCATAAGAACATAAGACCGGCCTTACTGGGTCAGACCAAAGGTCCATCTAGCCCAGTATCCTGTCTTCCAACAGTGGGCAATACCAGGTGCCCCAGAGGGAATGAACAGAACAGGTAATTATCAAGTGATCCATCCCCAAGTGTCCCCAAAACACTAAATATGTGCTTAATCCCATTGTACTGAGTGATATTATGGGAGTACTCACATGCTTAAAGTTAAGTACAGTATGTGCTTAAATGCTTTTCTGGATTAGAGTTGATTGATTCATAATATTCACCTCCTTCCCTTACTTAATGTAGACCGGTGGCTGGTTGATTTGCTTAAGCCTGTTTACAAATGGTTTCACTTAGCCTCTCAAACTCTTTGCTCAATGTTCGTCTTCAATGAAAAAGAAGAAAACAAATTACTTCTACAATTAAATAATAATGGTATGTTTTACAGAAATTATTTTAGTAAGGAGTTTGAAATACAGATTTTTACTTGCCATAAATGTTCTCTCTAGGTTTCTAGCTCAGGTTTTGTTATTCTTTTCAATGTCTCTGCTTGCCCTTTTCCTCACATGTATAATAAATGAAGCAGGCTCCTATGTGTTCGTCCCCATATCCTATATTGTGATTATGGCATTTTTTTGTTGTTCTAATATTGATTTGAAAAACCCGTCTGTGTTCCTGTGTATAAAGTAATGGAAGTCTGAATCTTGCAAGAGGGAATTATGTAGTCTTTATTGAGATGATCTATAGAGAGCTTTCAAAACAGAAAAATAAACAACAAATAAAACACCGTGATCAGAAATTGTACCTTTCCTAATTTCCTTTACTGGTCAGTCCTGCAGAAGGTCTTGTGGTCAAAATGTTGGACAGAATGTTAGTGTTGGACAGAATTCTGAAACTGTGTCATACTCAAATACTTATTATTATTATTATTATTATTATTATTATTATTATGTTCTTTTCATTGTCTACTGAAGACAATCCTTTGTTTTATAGTAAGAAACTTTGGACAACATTTTCCTCTCAGACCCCAAAGTGATCTTAACTCTGTATACAGATCTCTTATTGATCCCACACATTTCAAAAGAGGAGAATATTGGAGTTAGCACTTGCCATGAGAGGAGAATTATTTTAGGGGAGCGTTTACTACAGAGATCTAATGTGTCTCTTGAATGAGATTCTATCGCTCTCCTATTTTAAATACCTTGGGCTAGATCCTCCACAGTGCTGTGTCCACTTTCTGTCACACTACTACTGTAACCTGGCTATAAAGTTAATTCATAGGGATGATGTAGAGACTCTGCTGCCCACATACCCTTTCTGCCGCCAACATTCCATGGAAAAAGGGCACATCAGGAGTAAAGTTGATATGGTCTTACACTCTTATTTTAGGCCAATCTTTGGCTAGATTTTCAACTGTGATGGTTGTTAGAATCCAGCATAAATTAGTGAAGCCCTTGCATCACTTTCATCTAGGAGAATGGCCTGCACAGAGCACTACTAGGATCGAGGCAATGTGGAGAAGAACTTTGGAGGATCTTTGCAGATGATTTTCTGACGTGCACTTGATGCACTTTTAAGGTCAGAACTCTGATAATCACCAAAGATTCCATGCAGTGAGATCAGTCTGAGTTGGTGTGAACTGAACTAGTTTAGCAAAACTCTAGCATCTCCAAATCCTCTGGGTATTCCATACATAAATATTAGCTTTACTGGTCTCTACAGACATTGCTACTGGCAACCAAGCCCATCTGGCCTACCTTCTTAAATAAATATCCATGCAATTTCCCCTGATTGAATATCTTAGAATCATAGATTATTAGGGTTGGAAGGGACCTCAGAAGATCATCTAGTCCAACCCCTTGCTCAAAGCAAGACCAATTCCCAACTAAATCCCCAAATGGCCCCCTCAAGGATTGAACTCACAACCCTGGGTTTAGCAGGCCAATGCTCAAACCACTAAGCTATCCCTCCCCCCCTTCATCACTTTCAAGAGGAGTATTAGAAAAACTTCAATGCTGGCAGTACCTGCTCTGGGTTTTTGGCTGGATTGTCTCAGATTTGGTCTTTCTGGTTTGCCAGTCTTACTTCATGCCTCTAGTTGTCTTTGTAGATAATCCCTTGTACTTAAAACATGTCAATGTTATCTTTGGTTAGACTCAATCAGGAGATTTAATCAGGGCCATCCTTAGGATTTATGGTGGGATTATTCTACTGGTGAGTCTGTGCCTGTCTTGCTCTTAGCAACACAAACATAAGCTTACACTATTGGAAAACTTGCCACATGCATGTTATTAAAACCAGTTTAACTTAATTAAGCACACTGTAATGCTGATGGACTAGCACTAAAGAAGTAGTACTATAGAAAAAAATTCTGATTTGACAGAATGATGCAAATAATATATTTTTTAAATTTGTCAACATTTTATTGGAAATTTATATTAAGAGGTATTGAAACAAGGATTTGTTTTTAATTAAAAGCAATCTTTCTGGCTTTTTTGGCTGCAAAATCAGTAATAATGTCATTGTATGACAAAGACAAAGTGATGTCTTGTTCAATGGCAAGAATAGCAAGACCAGTCAAGCGTTCCTGACTCATTGTAGAGCGGAGATAGTTTTTAATGAGCTTTAGTTTTGAGAAAATCCGTTCTCCTGATGCTACTGTTTACAGGAATTGTCAGTAGAATACGAGTGGCAATATACACGTTAAGATATATGTCAACAAGTTTGCTGGTATGACTAAACTGTACAATGTCCATCATCAATTTTGCATGTGGCAACAACTCAATTCTTTGTACAGTTCGAGTCCATTTAAATCAAAATGATCACCGTACTTCAGGAGGCTCTCTAGGTCAGGGATCTCCAACACGGTGCTAGCGGGTGCCATGGCGCCCGCATACTGGCCAGAGGATGAGCATCTGCTGAAATGCTGCTGAAATTCAGCGGCATTTCAGTGCTGACGCCTCTGGATGACACCGCTTGCTGCCAAAAGCAGCGTCATCCAGAGGCGTCGCCACCGAAATGCCGTCAAATTTTGGCAGCATTTCAGCGGATGCTCGTCCGCCACCACGGTCCTTTGTCTGGCACCCGCCAGGCGAAAAAGGTCGGGGACCACTGCTCTAGGTTCCTGTACTTTGTCATTAGTTGCTCTTGTTTTCCTGTTTCATTGAATTTAGTCCTGCTCAGCCCGACTACCAGCTGAGTGTATGACCGACAGCGGGTTGAGTGGTTCAGCCAGGGTCTCAGCCGCCGGCCTGCTCAGCCCGCTGCCAGCCTGGGGTTCCTTTGGGGTCTCTAGGCCAGCAGCGGATGCTGAGTGGGGCTGGCGGCTGGGACCCCAGATGGCAATGAGGCAGCAGCCAGAACCCCACAGCAGTGGTGGGATGAGCCGCTCAGTCCGCCGCTGCATGCCATCAAAAATCAGCTTGCGTGCCACCTTTGGCACATGTGCCGTAGGTTGCCGACCCCTGCTCTATACACTAGTAAGGAGATGAGCATGTTACCATCGTTGGAGGGCTCTATTTAGCAATAACAGGGCTATAGGAAAGTCAATCAACATTTTTTGTTTCTCTGATGAAAACTGACCCACTCCCTTCCCCATACCAAACTTGTCACAAATAATTGTCAACAACTTAATTTTCTGTTTTTGGCTAAGATACTGATTTTTTTAAAAAAAAAATTGAAATTTAATTCAGGATTGTTAGCAAGCATTTTTGGCAAACAAATTTGTTAAATGACAATCTAAATGGCAACACAGTACTGCTTTCATGCTTGGCTCATCCCCCAGCCTGCTGGTCCAACAGCTGCAGTAGAGGAGGAGATAGGTGGAAAACTGCAGGACCCCAAAATCCACCTCTTGGGGGGCAGAGTGGCAACAGCAGCAGCAAACCCTCAGGTCCGATCACACGCCAATGGGCACCACCGCCAGGCCAATGGACCATGGTGAAGTTAGCACAGCATCTGATCTCAGGGACGGGGCACCCATGGAGCCACAGCAGCTCACCCTGCCCTGTGCAGCTCCCCCCAGATGAGATGGATCACTGCCAGCCCTGGGGAGAGACACGCTTCCCAGCTAGAGTGACCAGATCCAGATGTCCTGATTTTATAGGGCCAGTCCCAATATTTGGAGCTTTGTCTTATATAGACAACAGTTACCCTCACTTAGAGTGACCAGACAGCAAGTGTGAAAAATCAGGACGGGGGTGGGTGGGAGGGAATAGGAACCTATATAAGAAAAAGACCCAAAAATTGGGGCTGTCCCTATAAAAGTCGGACATCTGCTCACCCTACCCCAACCCCTTGTCCTGATTTTTTGCACATGCTATCTGGCTATCCCCAGCCCAGCCCTGTGCAACTATTCCAATCCCGGCTGCCTGCCGAGGAAGTGAGTTACTTTCACTTTCATTCCTCAGCAGACAGCCCCCCCCCAGCACCTCACCCAAGCCATCCCTGACAGAGGGGAGAGGGGAGAGAGGGGTGTTCCATGTGGGGGGGGAGAAAAGGGGGTACTCCGTGGGGCAGAAGGGAAAAGAATGGATGTTATGGTGGACAACAAAGGATACTGGTGCCAGAGCCACCAAGCCTGCCTCACTTCACGCAGGGGGAAAGAGTCACACTCACAGGTGAGTTCCTTCCCCCACCCCTTCCCAGAGACCTCAGCAGCCAATCCCCTCCCTCAGACTGTGCTGCATTTGGCTCTCTCTAGGACCCAGCAGCCCTGCTCTTACATGCTCCACTGCTTCCCGTCTGTCCGGGCTCCCGGCAGAGTGGTGCCCCCAGACCTAGTGGTACACTAGGCAGCTGCCTGTTCTGCCTATGGCTAAAGACGGCCCTGGATATAATTTCTCCTTTTATTTAGTCCCCCATGCTTTTTCATTCTCAGCTATTTCTGGGTATAATGAACAAGCTTCTGGCTTATTCAAGCTTCTTTGGTAACTCCAGTACAGTAATCACCAGAGGAATGAATCCAAACCTTCTGGTCTAGTAAAGTCTCTTTCTTAAAAGAAACATGCTATCCCTTCACCATTGCAGATACTCAGACCTTTAGGAAGGCAGGCACTAATGAGAGATAGATATAGATCTTAAGGGATGGACAGGAAAAAAAATGTTGGCTAATGTTTAATTGTTTGGGTTCATCTGTGTCTGTCCTGAGACTCTTCTGGGACCTTCAGATCATTCTTTTTCTTTAAAACAAATTGCTTATCTGGAAGAACATTGGTAGAGCTCTCCACAGCTGAAGGAAGCTTGAAATGATCATTACTTAAAGCAGCACTTAATCTGGAGTATTTTCCCATTTCCAACTTTGATTGATTAATTTTCTCTTCTGAAATGATTTTCTTCTATATGCCAACTCTGGGCTGTACTTGCAAAGCTGCTGAGCTAGACATTGTGACCTTGTAGTTTTGACTAATTATTACGGAGCATCAGAGTGACACGTATTTTTTCATAATAACAACATGAATCTGAGGAGTGTATAATATGTCTGAAAATCTCAAACTCTCTAGTAATTTATGATTATTGATTGGCACATATACGTGTGTCTAGGAGTGTGTGATTGACATTAAGCTGAACCATGGCAGGACAGCACAGCAGAATGTCAGTTTAAGGGAAGATGGGTCGAAATTTTCAAACATTAGATAGTTCATTGAATTATTTTGGCAATAACAGACACTAAGCTAAATGCTAAGAGAATAGTCTTGGTACTAAAGTATAAAGCATGTGGGTGGCAGTTGAATGCAGTAGTACCATTTGTATTGGTAATAGGTGGTGCCATTCTGAAGACAACTGCTCTGAAGTGAAGTCATAGCAGTTGGATGTAAAGTTCTTCACACGCACACAAAACAAATGCATACATTGGATCACAAAACCACATTAATGCATCATTAAAGGTTTGATTGATATACCCGTGATACTCAACAAAATCAAAGATATCCGGTGTTAAACAGTAGCCTCTGTGAGGCAGAAATTTTTTACATGAATTTTCTTTAGATACAGTTCTTCCTGCAGGACCCAATTTCTATATTTTTCTTTCCTTATTTATTACTAAGAAGTTCGTGAACTACCACAGTCTGACTTTTATCAAAGGGTATTTATTTGTGATGTGGAAACTAATCTCATGGGGTCTTGACCACCCTCCCATTGACTCCTCACGTTGCAGGATTGGGCCCTTCAAAATGAGACTGTTAGCTAGTGGCACTAGGTGTCAAGATCCCTCATTTATTATCCCGATTCTCCCACCCCTTATACCGCAGCATTTTAATATCATATTTCTAACCTCCATATTTTATGGCAGTGCTCCTTCCATGCTTTGGGCAATTACTCTCAAACACTATATATTATTATCAGGTCCTGGTTCATGGTGTTGACTTAGGCTAGTCATTTAGATTGGTATTCTCAAAACACCCTAAGGGAGTTAGGTACTTGATTCCCATTTAATCTTAACTCCCTTAGGTTCCTTTAGAAATCCCAGCCTTACCCTCGCTCTTTTAGGTTTACCCATCTGGACAATGAGAATAGCTACCTTACAAGATGATTTGTATAAATTGGTTTGAGATTCTCAAGTCTTACATTCCATTGTTAACAGTGGGAGAAAGGCCCAAAGTGTTTCTGTTGCTACAGAAAATGAACATGAAGTTTGCATTTTTATGGATAGAAGCTAAACTGCCCCACCCAACCAGCACCCCTTCCCCATCCCTGTAATTTGTTAAATTTATCTATGAAGAGAAAGAATACACCATCAGATATTTATGTGTGCAGTGGTGTTCTACCTGTGTTGGTCCCAGGATATGACAGATGAGGGGGTGGGGTAATATTTTTTATTGGACCAACTTCTGTTGCTGGAAGGAGACATGCTTTCAAGTTACACAACTTCTTCAGGTACTGAAGTAGAGCTCTGTGTAGTTCAAAACTTGTCTCTTTCACCCACAGAAGTTGGTTCAGTAAAAGACATTTCCTCCCTCACATTGTCTCTCCCACCAGATATTTATGAGATGTATTGTTGTCTGATTCCTTTTTGTCAGTATTTTTTTTTCTTTTCTGACACAAAAGACAATCCCCCAGAGAGGAGATGCAAGACATCATGGTTAACATGTTCTCTAAAAATTTGACCAGTTAATTATATGTTATTCACTTTGTTATAGTGGACTTGAGATTTGTGCATGTTAAAGAAGAAAACTGCTTGATAGCAGCAGAAGTGCTACCAGTGCTTATTACTGGAAGTTGATGACCTTAGTTAATTTGAAAACAGCCTTTATGCCAGCAGGCAAATGCAGAGATGCAAAATCCCTTAGTCCTCACAAATCTTTGCAAATTGTTCTCTACTTTGATAGCATAATAAATATTAAGGTTGTGTCGGCCTGGGATTTTTGAAATTTACTTTTCCACAGGTTTATGTGCTAAAAGTAACAGGTTGCTCAAAAGTGGATTGGAAGAAATGAACAGTTTGTTTGTAACTATTTAAAAAATAAATAAATATGGGGCTCAGTTCTCAATTGTGCTCAGTAAATGCTAGACATCGCTTATGCAGGGAGCCAACTGAAGCTGTTTACAGCTACCAGTCTTGGTATCTTTTCCACACTGGCCTTGGCCCCAGCATAGTTTAAAGCAGCCTAGGGGCTACTCTGAGCTACACCGGTTGGTGATGGTTCTGATGGGCTAATACCCAGAGATCTAGCAGAACCTAGCAACATTCTGGCTATGCCTTCATCTTCCCAACTATATCCGCTCCACTGGAGACCAGGTGTAGAGGGCTCTGATGTGGAAACCAGCTATATCTGCCTTTTGCCTCACAGAGATTCAACAGTCACAAGGTTGTTATTGTTTTACGCAACTTTGAGCAGCGGTTAGACGTGAGCACAAGTAAGCTTAATCACTAGTAAACATGAGCACAAATCAGATTGGTAGTATTTTAAACCCATTTTTTGCATTCATCTTGCACAGGTGTAAAAGACTACACAGAACTCCAGACAATGGAGGCTCTATCATCTTCAGCCCTTGGAAAGCAGAGGCATTTTAGCCACTGCAAAGTAGAGACAATAGGTTCAAAATAAACACTAAACATCAAGGGTTGCCTCTGCTGAGGGTGAGAATTTCTGGAAATAGGAGATTCAATTACAGCCATTTGTATTTGAAGAGCAGCTCAGTGAGGGCCACTGAGTGATTCTTTTAACTGATCAAATGCTTTCTAAATATTCTGAAACCTATGAAGGGGGAATTGTTATTACTCTTTTTTTTTTTGTGGCTTCTCCTCCTTCTATGTGGTCTCTTTTGGCAGCCTAGTACATGTATAATCCCAATTTGCACAGTGTTCCCTGAATAGAAAATGACTCGCATCCCATGGAAATTGCAAATGCTTTTGGAATATGTCTAGAGACTGAAGTCGAGAATCTGTTCATAGTTACACCGGTGGAAATCCAGAATAATGTCAATGACTTCAGCAGAGGCGAGCTGCAATTGCCATTTGTGTGACTGAGCACACCAGTTGGTCCTACTTTGTGTTTGCAACAATTCTTCAAAATAGAATTCTTCCTAACCAGAGTGTTAGTTTGTCAATGATTATGATGAATTTACATTTCTTTTAGTCCATACAGATGAAATTAACATTTCTCAGAGGTCATATGAATTTGAACAGAACATTAAGTAAAGACTTTTGTTTTTACTGTATTTGCTTTTTATTAAGCCGTTCTCTTAAAATGAAGCTCAGGCTTTGGGACTGGTTCACCACTCTGCTACTCCTTTCCCTTAAATGGTGTTACAGTGGTCCAAAATATGGAGTGACACAACAGCAATCAGTCCCAGTGTCCATATTTTAAACAATTCCATAGAACTGGTCAAAAATATCCATCAGAATTTTATTGGTAGGTATTTTTGTCACAATTTCTGCAGGTAATATCCTTTTGTTTTATTTATTTTTTTATTTTCAGTTGCTGAAAACTGAAAAATCTTTTGTTTTCAATATTAGAATGGGAATCTGAACAATTTCAAAGAACATTTTCATCAGTTTATTGAAATTGTTCATGGAGAAAAATGTATTTCCTGACAAGCTATACCTTAAAGATGATAAAAGAAATTTGGGTCTGATTTCATGGCATTTCACAAAGCATAATAGACAAGTTTAGTTCCAAAGTATACAGGACTTGATTTTGATGTCACGTTGTCTAACTGTACATGATATCTGAGCTTTATGTATTGCTTCTTGGTGTGTTTCTCAACAATTTATTGTGATTTATGTATCATAAGTCACAGATTTGTGATTTAATATTGTTGTATATGAAAAGGCTCTTCATTAAAATCCTAGGCTAGATTATGATTCCATTGACTCAGATGAATTTGCCCCCCTGGGTTCACACAAATAAATACTTTTAAACAGCTCTTATTCTAAAATGACTGGGCCTACTTTTCCTCTCACTCGCATGAATATAAATCAGGACTAGCTCTGCTGAAGTCCTTAATCTCACATTGCTATAAAACTGGTCAGAAGAGTATCAGGCTCATGGTGATGTAATTTTAAAAACTGTAAAGTTCCTAGAAAAAGGAGACTTTAGTGAATAGTATTAAAATTCTGTTACACTGAAAATCCAAATTCCAGCACGTTGTGTTGCCATGTGGGAATCCCTGTCTGTGGGACAAAACCCCATCATATGCTTAGTTCAGCCACGAACCGTTAGAGCACTCCGGCTGTGTTTGCTCACCTGCCCTTTAGCGGGCAGTAGGTTGTCATCATGACAACTGCCAAGGGGGTTACAGAGCTTAAAAAAAATAAAATAACTGGAGAAAAAGTAAAGATTAAAAAAACAGAACTTCAGTTTCTTGACAGTGAAAAAATGTGTGTATATAACAGCTAGAGCAAGAAATATTTTCATGAGTCTTTGTCTTATTGTTATTCAGGTTTCATTCTAATGCAGTTTCTTCCTGTTCACTATCAGTTTATAAAACTATGTTACATGTTCACTGACCCCAGATAACTAAATAAATCTCAGTTTGTAGCTATACTAATAAGGCACAGTTTGTAGCCATGCAAATACATGTGGAGGATTGAGACAATGAATTCAGAATAAATCAACCATTAAATCCATGTATTTTAGTGGAATAAAAGGAGGGAGGACCAATCTAACTTTTTTATAATGCATTATTAATTATTTTTGTGGCTACACACACACACACACACACACACACACACACACACACACACACACACACCATAAACAACTATTGCATACAGTTACCCCTACAGAAAGATGAAAATGGAACATTTTCTACATTTTCTACATTTCAAATATAGTTTAGGGGTTGATTCTGGAATTCATTTCCATCACCGAATCAGAATGTCTTGACCACCATGTATGTTGTATGATGTATCTATGCACCTGGAGCTTATTTCCAGTGAGGCGATTTGAATGAAGAGGATTTCCAATGTTGTGTTTGAATGGGTCAACTGTATATTTCATGTCAGCCTTATTCCATTTTATCATTTTACTGTATGTGATCAGTAAATATTTACTGTTCATGTGCCTAAAGATATTTTGATAGTTGACCTATGCAAAAATAGGCAAAGAAATGTTTTTTTATAAGGGTCACACTTCAAATGTTTCTGTCTTTTTAAATGAGCTTTCTGGTTCTACAGTTATTCCCCACTCTATAGATAGGAAAGAGCTTTCAAACCAGGAGAACCATTTTACGTTCATAGAATCATAGACTTTAAGGTCAGAAGGGACCATTATGATCATCTAGTCTGACCTCCTGCACAGTGCAGGCCACAGAATCTCACCCGCCCACTCTTGTATCAAACCTGTGTCTGAGCCATTGACGTTCTCAAATCATGGTTTAGAGACTTCAGGGTGCAGAGAATCTTCCAGCAAGTGACCCGTGCCCCACGATGCAGAGAAAGGCAAAAAAAACCCCAAGGCTTGTGCCAGTCTGCCCTGGAGGAAAATTCTTTCCCGACCCCAAATATGGCGATCAGCTAAACGCTGAGCATGTGGGCAAGACTCACCAGCCAGACACCCAGGAAAGAATTCTCTGTAGTACGATATATTATATGTATATATTACACAAATGGTCAACTGATCAAGCATTTCATTTCAGATGTCATTCAAAAGACAAGGTGGGTGAGGTAATATTTTATATTGGACCAACTTCTGTTGGTGAAAGGCACAAATCTTTGAGCTACACAGAGCTCTTATTCAGGTCTCCAGATTATTTTATCTGTAGCTGTGGGTGTCTAAGGTACCAGAGGCAGTTAAGTATAGACAATGAAAATAATGCAAGAATCAGATCAGAAGAACTGGCTTTTCACATATTTCTGTGGGGAAAGATGTCTCCCCAGAAGAAGAAAAAAAAAGTCTTCAGAGAAATGTTTTTATAAGGTTTCATTTTTTCCTTTGGTCTTTCATGTGCAAGAAAATATTGTAAAGGTCCAGGTAATATGTGGGAATTTAATTGATAGGATGAAAATGTTTAGACTCAACAAATAATCCCTTTCAGTGCTCTTTCAAATTCAAAAATGCACATGCAAATACAACAGTATGAAGGGATTTCAGACCTCTTGTTTTAGATATTCTTGTTATTTGTACTGATGTGTAAAACTTCTCAGATACCATTTTTAAAAAGTGTTAAAGCTTCCTGAGTTTGTTATAAATCAGGTAAAAGATGGTCCCAAAGGAAACCAAGAGGTTTTTTTACTGCTATTGCCATTTATGGTTTTATTCTGCTTATTCCTTGTAGTCACAAAATCTAGCAACTCACAGCTCAGCTTTAGCTTGTATATTGTAATGACTCCACAAATGAGAAGGGTATGGGGAGAAAAAAACGTCAGCATGGCTTGTTTGTGTTTATTATTAGTCAATTAATTTTCATATCAGCATGTTCTAAAGGTAATTTTTTTACGCTTCAAGGGGTACAATCCTCATAATGTGCATAAACTTTTTCTTCTCTAAATAAGATTTGGTATAGAAAGTTGACAATGTAGTAGTTCTTCCAAACAGGGCCATTTTACTTTATATCTCTGACACATCCCTGTGGCATCTTTCTAACCATCCATCATGTGTTCCTTTCCTCAACAGTTCACTGATTTCATCCTATGCTGCTTCCCTCTTCAGTGACATCTCAACAATCCTTTCAATGCTCCATTTGTTTTCCCTGGTTGGAAGTTTCATTAATATTCTTTGTTTAAATCTAGCATTTTGCTCATATTGTTCAAACCAAAATATTTATTTCATCTTTTAATGATTTTGTAAGAAAAATTATGCTGGATAGAAAATAGGTTCCTAGATAGCTTAGCATTATCAGTTAATTCAGAGGCATTCAGAGTGCAGAGTTTATTGTCAATAACTACAGTCATAACAGTTTCAGAAATTTTAAGCATTAAGATTTTAAGGCACACAAATATAATATAATCCCCCCACCTCCACAGAATGTGAATCCTATCGTTTAATTGTTATAATTAAGTTTACTTTAATTTAATTCTGACTCTGAAATTCCCATGTGTAAAATTACAGGCATTAAAAGTTAATTTTCATGTATATTTCTCTTATACTACATCCGGAGGCAGTCTTAATGTATCAGCTGCTTGCCAACATAGAGACCTCATCTCCAGACCTACAGTAGCGAGTCCTAGACGGAGACACTAAGGATGTGGTGTACATGCCTTTCTACACAATGATAAAGCCCAAAGGGGGTAGCTCCAGCCAAGATTTTCACTGGGGAATGAATTAGCGAGGTTACCAGTATGCATTTCCTTGTCCTTTTCAAGGAAATGAGGAAAAATCAAAGCAAAAACAGGCCAGTCATGTCTTTTTCTAAGATCCCCACAAGACTGATGATATCTAGTCCTGAATCTCATTCATTCCTGATAGAATTTAACCAAAAAACTATCTGAGAGCCAGAAACATAGTCTAAGGCCCTACTGCCTAAGAAAGGTAAAGCCAAAAATAGATACAGAAACTCATCTTCCCTTTTCTCATTGTTCTCTGGTTCTGTGCAGTCTAGTCAGAGAGGCTCCCATGACGAAAAAGAAAGGGAAGGAAGAGGGAGGTTTTCCATGCATATTCATGGGAGGAAGTCCATCTGTTGGAGTCCAAAGTGTAGTGCCTAGAGGAGGAGACATAGGAGAAAATCTATCCGTCAGATATCTTTGAGGTGAGACCTTGCTCAGAAAGGTCATCTTGGTCCTCTAGTGAGAAACACCCCACAGAAAGAAAAGGAAGTGAGGAGAAGCAGAAGGCCATAAAAAGGATGAGAAAATATATCTCATGAGAATCAAAGATGGATACTTCTGTATTTGGTCACAGAGAACATCATGCGGGTGGAATTGGGAGTCCTAAATAAAACTCAGACTCTTGACCACAGAAGCCAAACTTTGTCAACCCTCCTCTGTAGTGAAGGACAGAACTATTCCTATGGAGGACCAGTTCCTCCCAAAGGACTCCACAGACAGGAGAGTGAACCCATTATTGAGTTGAAATTATAAAGTAACCTCAGTGAGACTAAGAGCATTGGTAGCATCTGCTTGCTTCTGCTGGACAATCCTGGCTTTGACTGATTTTCTGTCAGTCATTGCTCCACAAAACTAAAAAGGAACAGAGGCTGGTATAGGGTGACCCTGAGAAAGAACTCACTGACACCCTCCTTTAAATCAAACATGCCCCTGAAACTTCTGTCACTTCTCTGTTCCATTCCATATAAACATTCAGAATCTTGACCTTTTTAGATTAGCAGTTAAGTGTCTTGTTTCTGCATAACTTGCTAACAATTAACTTAACTTCTGGTATTGCCAGCAAATCATTATAAAAACTGCATGTCTGTGACTTGCATCATTATGACATTTTTATTTGGAATAGTCAAAGAAAAAATATCAAAACAGAGCTCTTTGTGATGGACAGAAAATAATCACAATTATGTACACATATGCTTGTGTATTTATGAGCTAATAATGATCCTTTGAGAAGGTAATTGGCTTTCGTGCATAGAACTGCAAAATATGTGAGGATTGGGATAAAATGTAAGGCCAAATCAGCAATATTATTCCTCTTACAGTCTTTTAATCAGATAAACCATATGGCTCAGGTTATTACTGGGATGAAAAAATTGCGGATATCTGTTAATTCTGTAATAAAAAATTAAACCCTAGCAAAAAGCAGAAAAATATAGTCTTTAATTTAGAGATGGTATTATGTATGGATATAAATTTCAACAAATTTAATAATTAATAATGCTGCAGTATCCAAGGTCTATAAGAAAATATTTCTTCCAATAATAGATGTAGTCTGTTTGAACAACGTAGCTTGTGTCAGCCACCATGGTCTCACATAATCTAAAATGTTCGGGAATATAAAAGAAGGGCCAAAAAGAAACCTCTGTTCTTAATAAAAATAGAATAAAAAAATCCTTTCTATCATCTGCCTGCTTTCCCTTGAAATATGTTGATGGTCTTACCTTGGTTCTTAGTGATCAGACATCCACATTACTTAAATCACCATCACAACTTACACACTTCCAACAAGACTGTCACTACCCTACCAGAAAATTTGGAGAATAACCTGCTCTCCTGTCCCTCCACAGGCTGTCTTTCTGTGTCATGGTTAAGGCATATTGGTGGGGGTGAAGGGAAGAGGAATCTTGCATGGCTGCTACCAGCTCTACTTCTGTGGCTAGATAGAAGACATCAATTTCCATTGCCTTCGAACTAGCACTAATCTATGGTGTGATGGAATGCACCCCGTATTCATACCCTATACTCTATTATAATAACGTTTGTATAAAATATGTTTTTTAAGGTATCATCTGAAAACGAATAACCTGCTGGCCAATAATATCACGGTAAAATAGATGTAACAACATTCTATGTAAAATTATGAACATAAGCTGACATGACTGAATTGTGTTTAACAGACAAGTCTGGGAAGTGAGTAAACCTGTTTCTCAAAGATAAAGGACAACTTGACACCCCTAGCCAAGTGTCATCAAAGCTGATAGGACCTCATCTCTCAAGTGGCCCTTCTTTGGCAAAGGGGGGGGACATAAACACACAGATCTGCATCTTAGCAAGCAACAAGAAAAAAACCTCTCCCCCGCCAGACTCCATGTCTCCTTGCTCTCAGCTGGAAATAACTTTATCTAGGGGTCACTCTCAGGAAAATCGTTTTGAAGGCTGACTGAACTATAAAACTGAAGGGCAAAAGCATCCCAAGTTGTCTCTCCCTACCCATCTCTCTCTTTTCACCTACAAAGACAAAAGAATCAGACGTTGGACTTTAGGAGCAGATCCTAGCCTGAAGGTTCGGTCAGCAATGTACTGAAAAGATGTGGTAGGGGACTTCACCTTGAACAAAGTCTAGTTTAAGTTTAGGAAGTGCTTTATCTTTATTTCTTGTGTAAACATTTCTGACTTTAATGCCTCATTACTTGTATTCACTTTAAACCCATCTGTTTGTAGTTAAATTAACTTGTCTTACTCTTTAATCAAAACTAATCCAGTGTTATGAGCTGTGTGAGTAACTCCATTTGAGGTGGCAAACTGTTGTGTCTTGATCCCTCAACGGGGTAACAGGCCTAATATATCTGGACTGTCCAGGAAAGGGCTGGACAGTGCAGAACACATTTTTTTGGGGAGGGGTGGGGGGGAATCTGGGATGGGGAGTGCATTGGGGTCACCCTGCACCAAGGCTGGTGGAAGTGAGAACGTGACTGGAATGTGCTGTATACACACATTCTGGGTGTTACCGGCATGCTGGCAGACTCTTTGCTGCTGTAGCTCCCATCTGAATCACCTACAAAACAGTGTGAGGCACCCCAGGTTGCAAAGCAGATGATGACACAGCCCCTCACTGAATTGCACCCCAGGATGTCATATATGGTAAAGGAATTTTTTAAAAAATCACACCAGGATCACATAAAATCCATCTTGCAACTTGTCCTGCCTTAAAATAAACATTAAAAACATATTATTAATATTTGACCTCTCAGTCCCTCTCCCACTCGTAAAAAAGAAAGGAGCATATTTTAAAACATAGCTCTGTGTGCTTTATCTTGTATGGTGTTGCAGTAACCACTGAAAATAATTACTGACAAGTTTTAACAAAAATCACCTTAACTACAGCTCAGCAAAAAGTTTTCATACACAAGTAATGCATTGGTTTTTCTTTTTCTTGGAATACCAGAGCGAGAGAGAGAGTGTGTTCTTTGGTTATTTCACAGTATGTGCAAATGTAAAAGTTGCTGTTAGTTAAGCTTTCTGTTCTATTGGAGTGCATAGGTGATTTATATCTTTGTGCTAAACCTTCCTCTTTTGTTCAATGGTTTTTCCTTAATAAAGTAATGTTCAGTGGTTTTTCCTTAATAAAGTAATCAATGCAGAATTATGGGGGGCTGGGGGAATCTTAACTCTACTCACAAATTAAACAGAAAAACAACTAGAATCTGCTAAGAAAGGTAAAAGGAGATGGATGTGCCCATTTATCTCTGACCTTCGCAGAAGAAATTCTGTTAGGCACTATAAATTTGCTTTCTGCGAATGGAAGAACATAAATGTGCATCAGCAAGATGTAAAAAGCTTTTATAGCCATAACGCAGAAAATAAATCAATCATATTAATTTCTTGCTGTCACTTCTGAGACTCATTTCCCATCAGCCATGTAAGAAAGTGAAGTACCTGTTAACTAATAGTGAACAGTAAAGGTATGGACTTGATGGTACAGTTAGTTATTTAGCTCAGATTAGATTGCTTTTTTCCTTGGCCCACCCAAATATATATATATATAGCTATATGATGGAGGAGTGTCCACCTGCTGTTTTATAAACTGTAATGATACCTCTTTTTATCTAAGGCAAGATTCAGCCACTCTTCCTCATGCTGTGTAACGCCTTACTTCTCAAGTAATCTCATTGAAATATGTTCCTGAGGCCAAATTCTGCTCTAATTTAACCCCTGAATCATTGCTGGTCTGTATTATTATTTCTATAACATTATGTGTGTGTGTAGTACTTTACAGATAATTGCCCCTCCCACCAGTGTGGGTCGGGGAGTTTGGATGGACTAGTGGGGGGATGGCCAACTCCTAGGGGGAGGAAGGGAGTAGAGAAAGCTTATGCCCAGATTTTCTGGCGTGAACTCCCATCTTGTGCCTCAGTGTGGCTAGGGGAGTGCCTGAGGGAGGGGAAGGGACTTCTCTGCCTCCCACTGGCCAGTTGGCATGGATAAATATAGCTGATTGGTTCTCATTTTAAAGCCTGCCCCAGGAACCCAGGGCCCCTCTTGATGTCCCACCCTGCTTCCATGTACTTCAGGAATTATTGAGCTGTGTTTCCAGAATGTTGTGGTTCTGACCTGTTTGGGGGATCGAAGAGGATTTTTTTCTCCACTATGCCAAATAGTCTTCCTAGCAGCATTTGGAAGTGAAAAGGTTAGGTGAAAAGTAGTAAGTCTAGGAATTTAAGGCTAGGAGGAATATAGGAATGTCAGTCTGTTGCCACGTGCAGCTGCTATCCAGGCACAGATAAAGGTGAAAGGGGAAAGCTCCCAGAGGTACATGAGATCCGGGGATTTGAATGATGCACCTTTTGCCTGTAAGTGGAAGGAGAGAAGTCTTTGCAGAGTCAGCCCTTGATACCTTCTATTCCTCTTGTGAGAGGAAAGACAAGAGGATTCAGAAGTGAACTGAGTCCTAGGAGATGGCTGAAGAAGGTCTATCTCCTACTGGTGGGAGTCCATTTAACCTGCACTGGACCCAGGGAAATGCCTGGTGTGTGAGAGGGAGTGGGTGGATACAGCTTCTTCCCATAGTTCACATAATGAAGTTGTGGCTTGCTACTTAAATTCATCCCTGTATCCATCTTCCATTCTCCTGATCCATAAAATAAAATCTCTTGCCCTGGGGTTCATATAATAAAAGTTACTGGATAAGTAAGATTACTAAGGATGATATAGTGTGAGGATGAGAAGGAAGATAGCTATGAGAGTAAATGTTCATGAGATGATCTCATCGACATACATATCTGATTAGTTTTCGATTTTTGAGTTGAGTATATATCTTTTAAATATCATAGGGGTTTGGTTATTTGTTTTAAATAAGATACAAAGTTAAATTAATCATTTGAGGCATTGAAGTCCACCAGAAATGGTGGAATGGATGCATGTAATGGAGGGATACGCAAAATATGTGTATTTCAGATTCCAGAAGGAGAGTCAGGAATTGGGCCTCAAAGCTTAAATAATATTAATTTAAAACAAAATAGCAAGTGACTGTTTAGTAACTAACAATAAACACAGTTTAATCATTTTAAAGGGCCTGTTGACGTTACCATTACTGGGTCTTTTAAGGCCCTGATTTAGCAAGGTATTTAAGCAGTGTGCAACTTCACTTACTTTCCTTACTCCATGCTAACTAACGGTATGATGATGGCCAGATCAGCAGGCAGCGATCGATCCAGCGGGGATCAATTTAACACGTCTAGTATAGAGACACAGTAAATCGATCCCTGGGTGCTCTCCCATCAACTCCTGTACTCCAGCTCAGTGAGAGGTGCAAGCAGAGTCGATGGGAGAGCGGCAGCAGTTGACTCACTGTAGTGAAGACACCGCGATAAATATATCTAGGTACATCAACTTCAGCTACGTTATTCACGTAGCTGAAGTTGCATAACTCAAATCGATCCCCACCCTCATGTAGACCAGGCCTTAGAAACTGATTCTTCAGTATTATATTTAGGCACATTTGTAATTGAAGTAAATGAGATTACTCACATACTTAAAATTATGCATGTGCTTGAGTGCCTTACTCATCTGTTTCCCAAATTAGTATGCAGTAACAGTCTCAGTTACTAAATGTATACATTTTGCAGGGCTGATTTAACAAAAAGCTTTACACCCGCATAGCTGATTCAGGTAGGAGAAACCTGGCCAGTGGAAGTCATGCAGATAGTTAGCTCAAACCATTTCAATGTTTTTTTACCCCAGTCCTGAAGGAACAAGGTGGGCAAACCATCCAATCATCCAAATGCCAACTGAAAAACAACAGACTCCGACTGCAAGACAAACCCAAGAAAGAAACCAACAGAACTCCACTGGCCATCACATACAGTCCCCAGCTAAAACCTCTCCAACACATCATCAGGGATCTACAACCCATCCTGGACAATGATCTGTCAGTTTCACAGGCCTCAGGTGACAGGCCAGTCCTCGCCCACAGACAGCCCGCCAACCTGAAGCATATTCTCATCAACAGCCACACACAGCACCATAGTAACTCTAGCTCAGGAACCAATCCATGCAACAAACCTCAATGCCAACTCCGCCCACATATCTACACCAGCGACACCATCACAGGACCTAACCAGATCAGCCACACCATCACCGGTTCATTCACCTGCACGTCCACCAATATAATGTACTCCATCATATGCCAGCAATGCCCCTCTGCCAAGTACATCGGCCAAACTGGACAGTCCCTATGGAAAAGATAAATGGACACAAATTAGATATTAAGAATGGCAATATACAAAAACCTGTAGGAGAATACTTCAGTCTCCTGGGACACGCAATAGCAGATCTTAAGGTGGCCATCCTGCAGCAAAAAAAACTTCAGGATCAGACTTCAAAGAGAAACTGCTGAGCTCCAGTTCATCTGCAAATTTGACACCATCAGTTCAGGATTAAACAAAGACTGAATGGCTAGCCAACTACAAAAGCAGTTTCTCCTTCCTTGATTTTCACACCTCAACTGGTGGAAGAGGGCCTTATCCTCCCTGATTGAATTAACCTTGTTATCTCTAGCCTGCTTCTTGCTTGTGTATATATATACCTGCCCCTGGAAATTTCCACTACATGCATCTGACGAAGTGGGTATTCACCCACGAAAGCTCATGCTCCAATACATCTGTTAGTCTATAAGGTGCCACAGGACTCTTCGCTGCTTTTGAAAAACAACAGTGAGAGGTATTATCTTTAGACAGAATCAGAGGGGGTGATAAGTGTTATTCCCCCAATCTTCAGAAGGCTCCTTGCACTCATTGATAAGTTTTCTATTTTAACAAAAAGTTTGTCTCCAGTGGTTGATATACACAATAATGATATTGCTCAGGGGTAGGAATGTTTTAGGACTGCACTTAGGTTGTCTCCCAGCTTCATGGAATCCTTGGTGAATGGTGGAATATCTGAAGAGTATAAAGTAGGAACTATCCAGTAAACTTAATATACATTCATGCACACACACACATACAATTTTTATGTATACAGTATACATTAGATATACTGGATTTATATATAAAATAAAATCTATGTGTATGTGCTTGCATTCCTGATTCATAGATTCCAAGTGCATCTAGTCTGACCTCCTATATAACATAATCCATAGAACTTCCCCAAAATAGTTCCTAGAACATATCTTTTAGATAAACATCCAGTCTTGATTTCAAAATTGTCAGTGATGGAAAATCCACCATGACCCTTGCTAAATTGTTCCACTGGTTAATTGCCCTCACTGTTAAAATGTTACGCCTTATTAATGTGACATTATAATCTCTCCTGAAGTTTTAACAGGCAATTAATAAATACGTTCTTGATTTCAGCACCAGGAGAGTTGTACATGCAGGAGATTATATTGAATATTAGTATGTGCTACTCTAAAATAAGTAACTAATTTCCAGTATACATGTCTGTTGGTTGTTCAAATGAGGAATAATTTTTTTATGAGAATAGCCACTTTCTAGTCTATAATGGTAACTATCCAATAACCTCAGTGGAACTTTATTCTCTAATCATGCTGATTAGAGTTTGCCAAACATTTCTGACTGTCACCTAATTTTACTGCAGTTAAGTTCCCCAGATCCATAGTATTCCTGCAGGAGAGGGGATCATATGTAATTCCTAGTGTTCTGCCCAACTGCTGAAGTTTTCTGCAAAGGGAATTAGATTCCACAGAGACTATTTTATGTCACTGAATTCTAAGCAGCTTTGAATATGTACTTTTGTTTCCAGATCTGTGCATTTTTTTAAAAAGGCCTCTCATTAGGAGTCACATTCTATCTTAGCAGAGCCAATCTTTCACAAAGAAGTTTCTATAAACTCTTGCTCACCCATGTATGCAACCACACACAAAAGGGATGGATGCTGAAAGTAGTGTGATAAACTCAGGACAGACAGCTTCAAGCCAGATGTTTGGTGGTATAGTGGTGAGCATAGCTGCCTTCCAAGCAGTTGATGGGGGTTCATTTCCCAACCTATGCAATGAGGTGATGTTTTGCCCCTGCTACACAATCCCCAGCTTCGTGTGCAGGTGGCGGAGTCCCCCACGGTGTGCCAGAGGCTGGTCTCGGCAGGAGTCACCAGGGTCGGAGACCTCCTGGACTACGACCGGGGAGACTGGCTGGATCCCCTGACGCTCGCTCAGCGCATGGGGCTCTCCAGACCTCATACTCCCCAGCGCGTACTTCAGGAGGTGAAGGCTGCTTTACTGCCTGCTGCTCGGGCTTACCTCGTCCGGGTCCTGCGAGAGGGCACGCCCCGCCCACCCTCCACCCCAGGCCCCGTGGACATTTTTATCGGGCCCCTGCCCCGTGGACCCAATCGGCCCCCTCACCCTTTCACTGCCAGCCGGCTGCATGATCTGCAGCCGGTTTTGTTCCAGACCGAGCCACGGAAACATCTGTACTCGCTCGTGCTCCATACCCTTCACTACTTCACCCTCGCGTCCCGCCCCGATACCAAATGGCGGGACATCCTGCCGCCTCTCGAGGGTGAGGAGCCCCGGTGGGCCAGCTTGTACTCTGCCCTGGTCCCGAGGCCCGCCGGGGTATCAGTTGGTGGCTCCTTCACGGAGCCGTGAGCACGGGCGTGTACTTGGCGCGGTTCATGTCTGTCCCTAGCACCTGCCCTTTCTGTGGTGAGAAGGAGACCTTGGCGCACGTTTATTTGGAGTGCGCCAGGTTGCAGCCCCTGTTCCGGCTCCTCCTGAATATTTTCCTGCGTTTTTGGTTGCACTTTTCCCCTCACCTTTTTATCTACACGCTCCCTATCCATGGCCCCACGAAGTCGCGGGATCTCCTTCTCAACCTCCTCTTGGCCCTGGCCAAACTGGCCATCTACAACACCAGGAAGAGGAGATTGGCCGACGGGATTTCCTGCGACTGTAGGGCCTATTTCCGTTCCTCCGTCTGCTCACGCACCCGGGCAGAGTTCCTCTGGGCAGCATCCACTGGCTCCCTTGACGCCTTTGAGGAGCAGTGGGCGTTGTCCGGGGTTCTCTGCTCGGTGTCCCCATCAGGTTCCCTTCGTTTAGCCCTATGACCTCACTCCCGATCCTGTTTTTTTCATTGGTTGTGCCCCGTAATTACTTGGTGTCCCAGACCTGTGGGTCCTCCCCTTCGGCTGGGGGGAGGCCCTTTAGAAGCCCGCCCACCCCCACTGGATGCCAATAGGACAGACAGCTGCAAGGGAGGGGTAGGAATCAGTACCAGAAGGTTAAAAGGCCCTCCTCCTTATCAACTGAGAGGCAACCACAGGTCAATCAGGTTCAGCTGTGAAAGGGTTACCAAGGTAGCAAATTAGAATCAGCTGAGGGGGGAGCTACCTGAGGTTAATTGAGACCAGCTGATTCCAACTTGGGGCTGCCTGAGACCTTTTTAAACCCTTCCCTGTGCAAGGAAGGGGGGCAGAGCAGAGAGAGAAGAAGCCCTGCTGCCAGGAGTAGCAAAACAGCGAGACCCTCCAGGAGGAGAGGCAGTACTTTCTCCCACAAGGGGGTAAGAATTCACTAACCAGGACTGGTGGAGATACAGGGAGCAAATTTCCCCTGTGTCCCAAGGGGGACTGCATTACCTGAGCCTGTCTTACCAGGGCTAAAAGCAGTGGAGACTGAGAAGGTGCCTTGCCACAGTAGGTACAGAACTTCCACGATTTTGGTTTATAACGTGCTGTGGAAAACAACTCCATATTTCCATGAGCAGTAACACATACACCCATTTCACTAGTATCAGAGTCCTTGGCTACACTTGAGAGTTACAGTGCTGTTGGTGCCTTTATAGCGCTGTAACTCACTTCCCGTCCACACTGGCAAGGCACATACAGCGCTGTATCTCTGTGGCTACAGCGCTGCTTGTACTCCACCTCCTCGAGAGAAATAAAGGCCCAGTGTAAACAGGGAATAATCTTAGTACTCTGTGACCAACCTCCGGAAGCTTCCCGTAATCCTTTTAAGTTAAGGTCCTGCTCTTTGTCTTGTTGTGATGTCTCTCTTTATTTTGTTGTGAACTCTGGGTTCCCGGACTGCTTATCAAAAAAACACACACAGTCACTGTCTGCTGTGAATGAGCAGAGGTAGGGGGGCTCCTTTTGGAAGGCCCACAGCTAGTGTTTGCTTGAAGAGAGGGGGAGGGAGGGGGCTTGAGGAGAGAAGCAGCACGGCGGGCGGGAGGGAGGGGGGGTCCATTTTAGCAGTGGCTGCTTATCTGGTCTGTGAGGAAAAAAACAGCTGCTGTTTGCTTTCAGTGAGTGAGAGAGGGGTGGGAGAGGGGATCAGAACTTGCAAGGCAGCTGCTGACATGGTGTCGGCTCCAAAAATCCACTTTCTCTCTCCCCCACGCTCCCTGTCACACTCCACCCCACACCACCCCTTTTGAAAAGCATGTTGCAGGCACTTGAACGCTGGGAAACTGCCCATAATGCACCGCTCCCAATGCCGCTGCAGATGCTGCAAATGTGGCCACGACAGTGTGCTGGTAGCTGTCAGTGTGGACACACTGCAGCGCTTTCCCTACTCATCTGTAGCAGACAGGTTTAACTCCCAGCGCTGTACAGCTGCAAGTGTAGCCATAGCTGTATCCAAGTCACTGCTTTCACCTGGAAATTGTTTATGGAGAAAGAAATTTCACCAGTGAAAATGCAGTTTTGAAAATACTAAAATGTAAGGATTTTTCAGTGTTTTATTTTGAAACCCTCTTGCATTTCTAGCTTCTAGTCACGACCACACGTGCAAGTACCAAAATGTTGCAAGCAAGCGGGACAGATTCTGATCTCATTTATACTGCTTCAAA
This sequence comes from Gopherus evgoodei, assembly GCF_007399415.2. Taxonomy (NCBI): domain Eukaryota; kingdom Metazoa; phylum Chordata; order Testudines; family Testudinidae; genus Gopherus; species Gopherus evgoodei. Next base: position 10,412,109 of record NC_044326.1, read on the forward strand.
CTTCACCACCAACTCTATCAGCCCTTATGCAGTCTTCCTTTGGCTCCCTGTCAGTTCACTGGAGGCAGCCTGGCATGGCACTATTGTTTTTCTGTCATCACGGGCGCTTCTACCTCTGCTCTCTCTTTCTGTTCTCCTTCCTTTATAGCTGAGCTTGTTTTCTGTATTAGTTCTAGCTGTGGGTACTTACTCCATGATTGGCAGCTGTGCTGGGGCGTGGTCAGCCTGGTTGCCTGTGGGGTTGGAAGGCTCTCTTTTTCTCTTCTGCCTATAGCCTACATGGGGTTTGTTAACCCCATGATAACCTCTTATTTGACTTCATACTGAATTGTTCCAGAGTAGTGAGTGGTGAATTGAATAGGATAATGGACTGGCTCAAGATTGTGCAATAACTCAGTGCCAAAGCTGGGACTACAGATCCCCTGACTCTCAGACTTGTTCTTTAGCTAGTTGGACTTACCCTCTCTGACCAGGGTACAGTCCAGACCAGTGTGGGGCTCTGTCATCCCTGCCCTGCAACCTTGGGTGCCTTCCAATGCTTTGCTGAAGTAGCTCCTACCTGGGATGTTCAATAAACAGCCTTCCACCATGCAAGCCACACCCTGAGTGTCTGTGTGTATCTGCAGTCTGATAACTACACTTGGGTTACACTCTGGCTCTCATCTTATGCCACAGGCTGATCCCAATGCACCCCCAGTCCCAAATTCCCCCCAGAAATGTATGTCTTGTACTGCCAAGCCTTCTCCTAGACAATACAGATATTTTAAGTCTGTTATTCCTTTAAGGAAATAACATGCCAATTTATTATCTAAAATAGTTATTCACACACTTCAGTTTAAACACACTGGATTAGATAAAACAGAAAACCAAGTTTATTAACTGCAGAGAGAGAGATTGTGAGTACAAGTAATGAGGCATAACAGTCAGAAATGGTTACAAGAAAAATAAAGATAAAGTGGTTACTAATGGTTACTGACTTAACAAACTATATCAGATTCAAGCAAAGTTTCTCACCACATGCTTTCAGCAGCCATACTGCGCAAACGCTGTGGCTCATGACCTTTCTCCCAGATTCTAATGACTGCTTCCTTTGTCCATTCAGAAGCAATGAATGCAATGGGCTGGGAGAGAGAGAGGTGCCATGGGATGTTTGTCCCTGCTTTTTATAGTTTCAGTCCCCGTTTTGCAAAACATTTCCAGATGAGCACTAGTAGACAAAGGGCTAGTCTACACTGGCAATGCTGAAGCACTGCCATGGCAGAGCTTTAGCATGTCTTGTGTAGTCACAGCAGAGCGCTTCTCCACAAGAGGCATAGATACCAGTGCTGGCGCTTTAAAGTGCTGAAACTTGCTGCACTCAGGGGGGGTGTTTTTTCCACACCCCTGAGCGAGAAGGTTGCAGTGCTGTAAATTGTCAGTGTAGACAAGTCCAAAGAGTGTATGTGGAAGGATGTTCCCTGCTGGTTTTTCTCACTTGTTTTAGCTTCCTTTGTTTCCCTCCCTGCTTGATGGCTCTGTTCACTTCTTAAGTGCAAATTAAGTAGAACACACGTTCCTTTTCTTAGGACAGACTTGTTTGCCAGCTTCCATTTGGGCAGGGCTGTGTGGTGTGGAACTTGTGTTAATAGCACCATAGAGAGGAATCTTATAACTTCACATACACTGTTGCCACACACATTTTACCAGGACAATACTGACCAGCAAATTATGAGTTTTTAAATGACACTTTACCAGGCATACTTTGTACAAAGAGAATTACAATAGTGTGCATGGTGTGAATACAGGGATGTATTCTGTCACACCCAATCCATTATCTAAATTAAACTTCTGTACTCCAGATCTATTCCTGATTGTTCCTCACTAATTTTCAGCCAGTGGAATATGCTATAAGTCTCATTATGTTGCAAAAAGAAGATTCTGGATGAAGATTCCATTGCACAGAAAAATCACTGTAGTGTTCAGATGTTACTATACCTATGACAATAAATGTACCTGTCTAGCATTGTTAATTAGACTGCAAGCTCTTTAGAGTAGTGATTGTCTTTTTTGTTATATTTTGACATAGTACATAGTGTAGTGGTACCCAGATGTCTGACCGAGGCCTCTAGGTATTACTGCAAAACAAAAAAAATAATTAGTAATGTTAAAAAGCAATGTAATTAGGCTGATTTTTTTTTATGCTCAAAAAAAAAATCTGAATTGCAAAACCAACACTGAGTTGCTGGGTGATGATAGCTCACACAGGTAGGAAAAGAGCAGTGCAGGTTCCCAGATGAATAAAAAGAACATTAAATGTGTCTATTTATTTTGTTATTTGTGGACAGTGCTTTCCTATTGTTATTCCAAAACCACATATGCCTAATGAGAGTCTGCTTGGAAACCATTAGTTCAGGCTTTATTGCATCCTTTTAGGCCAGTGAGGTTTTTAAATACGAGTTGTGTAGACTGATGCTGAGTGATTCAGCTTTGGACCAGAGCATTAGTTTGTTCATGAAGGCAAACTAGTGATTACTTTCCCATTAAAGTCACTGGGACAGATTGATCACTTGTATTTGGGTAGTGGCAAACAAACAATATTGACTAGTTTGTCTGCTTCTGTGAACATGAACATGAACACGAAGACGGCTGCTAATTTGAACCTTAAATACTAGCTCTTCCTCCTTGGTCCTGACACCCTTTGAGTTCTTAGCAGCAGTTTTAACGCCTACTCCAACCATATTTTAGCTAATGTTGTACATGTCAAAACCGCAGTCCTGCAATAAGCTGCAAGATGGTGCACTCCTGTCTTTATCGGGAGTCCTGTTGAAGTGAATTACAGTCCTCACGCATCAGCCTACCTGCATCTCATCCTAGGACTGAAATCTGAGCTATTTTATTCTTTTCGCGCACAGGAGGCTCTCTAGAGCCATTTTAATCTGTGTTACTATCTATAGATTCTCTCCATCTTGTTGATCCCCTCCACGTACGGAAGTACCTAGAACTGTAGAGAGCATTCAGTGTGTCTTTTCCCCAGTTCTGCAGGACCAGGTATTAAGAAAGAGAGTCGCTCCCAGGAGCTTCCTAACAGTAGGAATCGGTACAGCTAGTTGAACTGTGTTCTGCGAAGGAGAAACTACTGCTATATGTAGTCTGTGATACTCTGGTTTTTAGCACTTATTTGTGTATGGACAAGAATAGGTCCCATATTGAGCCCATGGAAATCTGTTCATAATACCGAATATGAGTGATTAAAAAAGAATGGGTCGGGGGTTCAGACATTAGTCTGGGACTTGAAAGACCTGCTCCCCCGCAGGCTCCCTTTGTAACTTTAGGCAAATCTCCTACTCTTTCTGTGCAGTTTTCTTACTCTTACCTTCCTACCTCCTGGGGTATTGTGAAGATTAGTACTTCCACAGATGGTGAAGTGTTTGGACACTAAACTAAAGGGGGCCAGATACATACCTAAGGGCATGTTTACACTGCCCTGCAGTTCGGACTGTGGAAGTGGGGGGGGGTGAATAGCAGTGTACAGCAAAGGTCTGTGCTGAACCTCCCTCATGTGGACACTGGAGACACAAACTTAAAAATTTCTAGTTCACACTAATGTGATCCTCCTCAAACAGAATTCCATTAGTACTAACTAGGAACCTTTAATTTTGCACCTGCAGCATCCACATGAGGAAGTTACAGTGCAGCACTTTTGTGCACACTACTATTCACACCTGAGTAGTAACTGTGGGGCAAGGTAGACATGCCCAGATGTAGATGAGCTTTTTCACTTCTTGACACAGAAAATGGCAACTAAAGTATTTTAACATTCTTCTCGGAGTAGCAGGCGTGTTAGTCTGTATTAGCAAAAAGAACGAGGAGTCCTTGTGGCACCTTAGAGACTAACAAATTTATTTGGGCATAAGCTTTTGTGGGCTAAAACCCATTTCACTGGATGCCTGCAGTGGAAAATACAGTAGGAAGATATATATATATACACAGAGAACATGAAAAAATGAGTGTTGCCATACCAACTGTAACAAGTGTAATCAATTAAGGTGGGCTATTATCAGCAGGAGAAAAAAAAACTTTTGTAGTAATAATCAGGATGGCCCATTTCTAACAGTTGACAAGAAAGTGTGAGTAACAGTAGGGGAAAAATAGCATGGGGCTTGAATAAAGACTGGGAGTGGATGGGTCATTACACAAAGTAAAACTGTCTCCCTGTGCTATTTTCCCCCCCTGCTTATGCTCATTCTTCCTTTACTCACTGAAAGGAAATAGCTCACTGCCAATTTTCTTTTCCACAATCCTTAACAAAACAAATGTCAATTATATAATATAGGTAAGGGAGCCTCAAACAGTAGTTGCAAAATCACATTTAAACATGTATTTTTCTATTATCTTTGAGCTGTTGCATAGTCACTGAGAGCCCACATCTGAGTCCTTCTGCAGTGTGCTGCTTTCACCCAATCCGTGCTGTTAGGGGGGGCGGGAGAGGGGGAGGGAAAGACTATGCAAATTACTAAACAATACCCTGTAGTATTTATATTTTTATCCCTGCTTTGTTGTAACATATAGGGGAACCTTCATCTGAATTTTCGCTCCGAGCAATTAATTTGTGTTTCTTTGAACTACTTCCAGTAAATCCAGAGCAACCCTGCCAAATCTCGGAATTTAAGATTAATACAGAGGAAAATACATTTTGATCATCACGATTACTTGTAATAAAATCTCCAAGGGTTCAGTTCAAACTGTGGGAAGTGGAAAGGGTGCAGCTCAGCAATACAGAAGAAAGATACCTGAGCCTGATTCTCATTAACATTCTAGCAGTGCAAAGAGACCTGTAAGATTATGTAAATGTAAAGGGGCCTTATTATCTTTACTACATTCTAGAACTACAATGTAATCCTGTGTACAGTAATAAAGATAAACATAAATTTAAATAAATCTTTTATTTATTTAATTTTAAAAATAAAATACTGTTTTCCAATTGCACCATATTTTTACTTATTGCAGGAATATTCCAGTGTCTAAATCACAGAAAAAAGTATTTTTTCCCCCCAGGACTGATCCTGCATGTCTTTTAACTGAAGACAATGGAGTGAGTTACATGATTAAAGATACGAATATAAGAATTTCAAGGAGTGGGCCTACAGGGCTTAGTCCAGCTAGTGGGGAAGGGAGGTAAAGGTGCTTCTTACATCATCTGTTCATTTCTCCTGATGCTGGGGCTGACCCAGTGGCAAGTAGGCTGGTGGTAAGGACTGCTGGAGGGAGTCTTTTCAGGCGAAGGAGGGACTTGGTATAGCTGGCTACATCAGTTTGATGTTCTCTAAACTTAGTAGACTGCCCAGACATTTAAAAAAAACCCGACAACATCAACAATCCTGGTACTTGCCAAGCCCACCAAGCCACCTCCTCCCCAGCTGCCCAAAGGGAAAGATGGTATCTGCAGTATGGTTTAGACGTCACCAAATCTGGCATCGGGCAGACCATAGAAGAAAGTCGATTGCAAAGCCAAGAGCCTCTCATAGAGAACACCTCACCAGCAGTCCCCTCTCATCTCTACGCATTCTGAAAATTTTGCAATGAGAGCCAAATTCCAGAGATGAAATCTGGATCCCATTCTAGTCAATGGGAGTTTTGCCATTGACTTCACTGGGGCTAGGATTATATTCCAGATCACAGAATCATAGAATATTAGGGTTGGAAGAGACCTCAGGAGGTCATCTAATCCAATCTCCTGCTCAAGGCTGGACCAATACCAATTAAATCATCCCAGCCAAGGCTTTGTCAAGCCAGTTCTTAAAAACCTCTAAGGATGGAGATTCCACCACCTCCCTAGGTAACCCATTCCAGGGCTTCATCACCCTCCTAGTGAAATAGTGTTTCCTAATATCCAACCTAGACCCCCCCCCCACTGCAACTTGAGACCATTGCTTCTTGCTCTGTCCTCACTTTTCTGGTACTTCCCAGTCTATAGACTGTTTGGCATTGTACTCTGTTATTTCACATCCTTAGAATATAATATTCATTGCAGAAGGTTGTACCTTCCAACTTGGGCCCTGCAAGTAAGGAACTTTGGGCAGGTTGCCATGCTACCCAAATATCTGGATATTATTCAGTATGCATGTTTGAAATGGCACTGCTGTGTATTGCAGAGTTTTGACAAGGTGCCATGACTGTGTCAAGATGCTCAATCCATTTCATTGTCATTTCAAAGCAGTCCAGATCCAAGGCTGTTGATCTGTGCATGTGGCACTATTAAGAGAATTCATATTAATGGTAAATAACTTATCATCCAATGAGGTTTCTGCACAATACGTATTGTTGTTATGAAATGTGAACACCAAAAACAAGGTTTCCCTGTACCTCTGAAGAACTCTCTTCTCTTATTTTAATAATATGATCCAAGTTAATCATAGTCAATAAACATGAGAGAAAATTTGCACGATTGAGGGGTTGAGTGAGCTAAAATGTGTTCTTGTTCTTGAAGCCACACTTAACAGCATTAAAAATGTATTTTTTTCACAAGTCCTGTCAAATAGTGTGATGTCTGTCTCACATTGTGCTTTACAGGCACAATTTCCCTTGTGATGAGTTGGTCTTAAATTCTAATTTGTGCTAAAATGTAACCTCTGGTATAAGATTTGTTTGCTGCTGTGCACAGTATTTGAGTCAGTTGGGCAGATTCTTAACTGCTTTAAATTAGTTTCACTTGATTGTAATCAATGGATGTGGCACAATATTTGTACAAAACTTAAAACAACTCATGGAAAAGACAGAGATTATAGTTGATATAAATCAACAAATTTGCATTTTGGATATAGATGGATATGGATAGGTATCATGCATATTACAATGCATATTGAATATGGCCATTGATTACTCTTGGATTCTTTATAGTACGTATTGATCTTTAAAAAGACACTACATTCTGTTCCCCATATTATGTATGTTTGATTTTACAAAAAAGATTAAACAATTGTCTCAGGATGACTCGATACAGACCCTTACAAAGTAGTTTCCAAATATTATCCTCACCAGATAGATCCAAGAGAGAGATTAATACAGAGAAAGAAGAAGCAAATTTTATTTCAATGTCAATGCAATGCGAAGAGTCTGTTCCCAGTAGAATTGAAGAGATCATGCCAGCTTGATAGTTTTATTGCCATTTCAAGAGACCTATTATGGTCCTATTAAAGTGACTTTCAATCCCACATCGCTCATACCTGAGAGAAAGTAAGATATAATATAGTACATTTTTGGCCTCAGGACAATTCTTTCATCTTGATCATCGTAAAAAGAAAAGAAAATCTAAAAGATGACTTATTTTATAATATGAGGACCCTGGTTTGCGCTGAATGTAACTTTGTTTGCTGGTATTTAAGTCTGTAATTCTTTTATACATTTTATCGACTCACCTAACTTTCCACACATGCTACTGCATTCCAGTTACGATCTGGTATAGTTTTTATCTCTGATGAAGATTAAAGGGTACTGCTAGATGTATGCAAAAAAATGTGACAACAGAAAACAACAAATTAGTTGGAGTAGTCAGCTTAGGAGAACATTTCTGATATGAATGCTGTAAGGGTGTTAATAAACAGACTAACTCATTTGTCTCACCGTGGAATGACAATAAGAATCACCATGTTATAATAAAATCTTGCCTGGGAAGGGCCTAGAAGACTCTTTGAAGCCTAGAGTGGTTTCCTTCCATGGATTTTGACGTAGTGATACATGCAAACCGCATTCTAAATAACTGTGAAATGAAATGGGTTCTGTGGAGAACAGATGGATTGAGGCTAAATATGGTGATGTGCACTGGAGACAGGAACAGATTAAAACCACAAGGGGAGACTAAAGGAGAATTGGACAGAGTGGGATATTTGAACTAATTCATTCATCATTTCCAACTGATAGTTCTGCCTTCAGGCACAGTGAATAATACCAAGACAACATAGTTTAAAATGTATGTGTGTTTTGATGTAGCTTAGAATTCAGAGCAATACTTCCTGGTGAAATTAAAAAAAAAGTCCTGTACTGTTCTTAAAAAAATAAATTACTCATATTTCTAAACACCACATGTGCAACATTGTTTAGTTTTCTGTACTCTAGCATGAATTGCTATTTTAACAAGTTAGACCAAACTCCCTTCTGTAACACAAAGCCTTTGAAAATGGATTTTTTGCATGGATGTTCTGTAGCAGTTAGGAGACTTGATTCCCCCTTTCACATCCAGGCTATAGAGCTCCAGCGCTTTGTCATTAAGGGCAGGGCCACCCAGAGGATTCAGGGGGCCTGGGGCAAAGCAATTTCAGGGTCCCCTTCCATAAAAAAAAGTTGCAATACTTTATTCTCAGGGGGGCCCTGCGGGGCCCAGGGCAAATTGCCTCACTTGCCCCTCCCCCTCCCGGGGAAGCCCTGGGAAAAATAGACATTTAAAAACCATCCGCATCTCGGCACAAAGCCAGTTTTGAGAAAACTTCTTTTCAAGTCACCTTTACAAAGTATCACTGGTTCTCTGCATCAGCTAGTGCTAAAAGGCACTAAAGCTCATTAAAAGGGTTGGACACATATTTTCCATCAAAACTTTTTTTTGATCGAAAACTAGGGGGTTTTAAAAAGCAGAAAAAAATCACGGACAATGTCTGCTTTCCTTCAAAATTTGTTGTGATTTTTTTAATAGAAAAGCTGAAATTAGTCTGTCAAAACCTGAACATGGTTTGTGGTTTCAGAAGTGTGTGGCCAAATATTTGCTGCTTGCTGTGTTTTTTTTAAAGAAACAATAAAAAAAATTTTGCTTAAAAGAAAAAAAATCCAAAATATTTGAACCACCTCAACTTGTGACCAAATGCCTGAACCCATCCAGTCAGAGCTTTTTCCAGGTTTCTTATACTCTGCTGGCTTCCTTGACTCACATCTATCTCCATAACTTTGGGTTCATTTAACTTAGAACATAAGAATGGCCATACTGGGTCAGATCAAAGGTCCATCCAGCCCAGTATCCTGTCTACTGACAATGGGCAATGCCAAGTGCCCCAGAGGGAGTGAACCTAACAGGTAATAATCAAGTGATCTCTCTCCTGCTATCCATCTCCACTCTCTGACAAACAGAGGCTGGGGACACCATTCCTTACCCATCCTGGCTAATAGCCATTAATGGACTTAACTTTTATGAATGTATCTGTTTCCTAGAGACTGGCTCCATGGGGTCCATCCCAAACTGGAGACGGTTACTATGGGTTTGTCTTTAGTATAGCTTATGCTCATACTCCACGAACTGAGCATTTGATCTTGTTCCAGAATCTGGGATGAGCCTATGTTGTGAAAACTGAAATGCTCAAAATAGCACATGCATGTGAATGGACACAGAGTGCTAAAATTAAATTAACCCAGGGTTCTCAAACGGGGGTTGGGACCTCTCAGGAGGACACAAGGTTATTACTGGGGGTAATGAGCTGTCAGCCTCCACCTCAAACTCCGCTTTGCCTCCAGCATTTATAATAGTGTTAAATATATAAAAAAGTGTTTTTAATTTATAAGAGGAGGGCACACTCAGAGATTTGCTATGTGAAAGGGGTCACCAGTACAAAAGTTTGAGAACCACTGACTTAACCCCTCTGGAGCCTCGGGGAATGCAGGGGTGGGGGGGTCTCCCTTGGTAGGTTTGGGAAGGAGGTAGGTGGTATAAAATATTGCTCTTCTCATGTGATCCCTCCCCCATGGAAAAGATAACAGCTTGACTCTTTGTGTTAAATGGCTGTCTGCAAGCCTCAAACTGCTGAATGAGTTTTAGGGTAGGGAAGGCTGTGCCTCCCCAAACAGCCTGGCCCTGCTCCCTATCTGACCCCCACCCACTTCCTGCCCCCCGACTGCCCCCCTCAGAATCCCCGACCCATCCTGCTCCTTGTCCCCTCACCACCCCCCCGAGACTCCCTCCCCAACCACCACCGCGGGACCCCACCCCCCACCAACCCGTTCTGTTCCCTGTCCCCTGACTGCCCCGACCCTCTTGCTGAGTCCTGACTGACCCCCAGAATGCCCATGATCCAACCCCTGTTCCCTGTCCCCCAGAACCTCTTCCCCCTCCCTATGCCCTGACTGTCCCCGGGACTCCCTGCCCCTTATCCAAACCCCGGCCCCGGCCCCCTGCCATTCTGCTTACCCCCGCCTCCCACTCTCCCGGAGCCTCAGCACACCACATCCAGGAGTGGCCCTGGACAGCACTGCAGTGGCATGGCTCCATTGGGGCCCTGGAGCTCACAGCCCCGCCCCCTTACAGCACGGCTCTGAGCAAGGTGGAGCTCAGGCCCCGCTAGGGTCACGCTGCTTTAGCTTTGTCCAGGGCCGCTCCTGTACGTGGCGTGCTGAGGATCCGAGGGATGGGGGAAGGCAGAGGTGGGATGGGGCTGAAGCATTCCCTTGGGGGCCCCTGTGGGACCCGGCACCTGAGGCAAATTGCCTCACTTGCCCCCCCTCCCCCGGGCGGCCCTGGTCAGGGGCAAGATTTAACTGGTAGGTCTGCATACATGTCTCCATAACTCTTTCCAGCCTACTCCTGCTCCAAACACCCTCAGCATTATAATGGCTCAAACCTGCCCCCCCTTCCTGGAACAGTGCTCCACAGCATATGGAGGGATACAGACCTCTAAATGAGATCTGTAGATCATGTCCTCCTTAATGTCGTTTTTAATGGTTACATTCCATGAGTTCAGATTCTGAGATCCTCGCTGAATGGTGCCGTACACTGCATGCAGCCCCATTGAAATAAATGGGAGTACTTGAGAAGTAAGGTCCTTCTCAATATGAGTAAAGGCATCTGAATCTGAGACTGAAAGGAGTACTCGAGCAGTAGGGAACTTCTGTGTGTGAGTATGGTTATCAGAATGTTGGCTGTGGTTAGCCAAGCAGAACTGTGCCTGATAGGACCTCTGAATCTCCTCAGTATGGCATGACTATCAGGATATGACAGAGCCTGAACACGGTTATTCATAGCAAACATGGAGAGAGAAAGAAACATTTCGATAGTTGTTTTGAAATGTTAACAATCTCCTGAGAAGTCTTACAGGAAGTGTCATGTACAAACTACGGAGAGATGCAGAGCACTTTTCAGTGAAGGAAAATTTTGTGAAATATCTTAATACTGCAGATGGCTGCAGGTTGGTTTGCGAGGGAGGAAACGATCTGCATGGGTTTCTGCTCAGTGGCATAAATGATGCAGTTTGATGCTTCTAATATGATTCCCTCATTCTAAGCAAGGTTCAGTAATAATATTGAAAAAGATATAAAATGTACCATTTGCCTGAAAGCCTGATTCTCAGTCTGCTATTTGCATTTCAGGTTGCCAATCTGGCCTGTTCTATCTCCAATAACGAAGAAGGTGTGAAGTTAGTCCGTATGGCAGCAACCCAGATTGACAGTCTATGCCCACAGGTAGGCAAAATTCTTGCTGCAAAGTACTCAAGGACTGTTAAAGCATTAAAGAGCATAAGGTATTTGACAGAGAAAAATGTCCCATATGAAGATTATAGCCTTGCCTTTTTCATTATATTGTTGACTGCCTTGCAAAAACTCTGAAAAAATACATTTGTATTGTGAGACTTGCTTAATGAACAAAATGAACACAGAGCACAGCTGTGCTTTTAACATAGTATTTAATCAATTTGTTCTTTCCCTTGAGCAAAGTTTTGTCATTTCTTGTAACAACTTATTCTAAATAATAGGTAATAAATGCTGCACTCACGTTGGCTGCCAGACCCCAGAGCAAAGTAGCTCAGGACAACATGGATGTCTTTAAAGATCAGTGGGAGAAACAAGTGAGAGTTCTCACTGAGGCAGTTGATGACATCACTTCTGTGGACGACTTCCTCTCTGTCTCAGGTATGGGGATCAAAGGAGCCTCCTACAAATAAACCCTTAAATTAAAGTAATGGTCACATTAGAAAGGCAGCTAGAATTACAGCTGAGTCATTAGTGCGTTCTTCTATCCACTTAGAATGCTGGCTTGCTGAACTCACTGGGACTGACCCAGGCCTACCAATTAATCCCTAATAACTGGTCACATTGTACATGTGTTTCTGTCTTTTGGGAGATGTTTTGAATTTCAAACCCTGATGGGGCTAAAACAATTGCAGGCAAAACAAGTATACATTTTTATCACCAGTTTTCCCCTTGTTATGGATAAAATTCATTGCTAGTGCATGTATTCGTAGTTGGATAGCTACCTATCAACCTAATTTGCACCTTTTGGTGTCCAGTGGCTAACACATGAGGCCTAAATGAGTTCAAGGTGTTGCCCCTATAAAAAAGAGAGGCTGGGCTGGAGCCTGGCTGAAAATCTGCCCTTTAGTGTTTCTCTGTGTGCTGTAGTAAATGGCAAAGCAACTTCATGGAATCAAAGAAGTTAAGAGATGGAGACCCAGATTCTCTGGTGCAATCCATTCACTTCGTGCCATGCAGGTGCTACAAAATGGATGGATTCTGGGCAGAAATATTCAGCAGAGATTTTCCTTGTGGAGGAAAATTCTTCACTGGTGTAAACCTCATAGACTCATAGACTCTAGGACTGGAAGGGACCTCGAGAGGTCATCGAGTCCAGTCCCCTGTCCTAATGGCAGGACCAAATACTGTCTAGACCATCCCTGATAGGCATTTATCGAACCTACTCTTAAATATCTCCAGAGATGGAGATTCCACAACCTTCCTAGGCAATTTATTCCAGTGTTTAACTACCCTGACAATTAGGAACTTTTTCCTGATGTCCAACCTAAATCCCCCTTGCTGCAGTTTAAGCCCATTGCTTCTTGTTCTATCATTAGAGGCTAAGGTGAACAAGTTTTCTCCCTCCTCCTGATGACACCCTTTTAGATACCTGAAAACTGCTATCATGTCCCCTCTGAGTCTTCTCATTTCCAAACTAAATAAACCCAATTCTTTCAGCCTTCCTTCATAGGTCATGTTCTCAAGACCTTTAATAATTCTTGTTGCTCTTCTCTGGACCCTCTCCAATTTCTCCACATCTTTCTTGAAATGCGGTGCCCAGAACTGGACACAATACTCCAGCTGAGGTCTAATCAGCGCAGAGTAAAGCGGAAGAATGACTTATCGTGTCTTGTTTACAACACATCTGTTAATGCATCCCAGAATCACGTTTGCTTTTTTTGCAACAGTATCACACTGTTGATTCATATTTAGCTTGTGGTCCACTATGACCCCTAAATCTCTTTCTGCCGTACTCCTTCCTAGACAGTCTCGTCCCATTCTGTATTTGTGAAACTGATTGTTCCTTCGTAAGTGGAGCACTTTGCATTTGTCTTTATTGAACTTCATCCGGTTTACCTCAGACCATTTCTCCAATTTGTCCAGATCATTTTGAATTTTGACCCTGTCCTCCATAGCGGTTGCTGTCCCTCCCAGTGTGGTATTGTCTGCAAACTTAATAAGCATACTTTCTATGCCAACATCTAGGTCGTTGATGAAGATATTGAACAGAGCCAGTCCCAAAACAGACCCCTGCGGAACCCCACTTGTTATATCTTTCCAGCAGGATTGGGAGCCATTAATAACTACTCTCTGAGTACGGTTATCCAGCCAGTTATGCACCCACCTTATAGTAACCCCATCTAAATTGTATTTGCCTAGTTTATCAATAAGGATATCATGCGAGACCGTATCAAATGCCTTACTAAAGTCTAGGTATACCACATCCACCACTTCTCCCTTATCCACAAGACTTGTTATCCTATCAAAGAAAGCTATCAGATTGGTTTGACACGATTTGTTCTTTATAAATCCATGCTGGCTATTCCCTATCACCTTACCATCTTCCAAGTGTTTGCAGATGATTTCTTTAATTGCTTGCTCCATTATCTTCCCTGGCACAGAAGTTAAACTAACTGGTCTGTAGTTTCCTGGGTTGTTTTTATTTCCCCTTTTATAGATGGGCACTATATTTGCCCTTTTCCAGTCTTCTGGAATCTCTCCCGTCTCCCATGACTTTCCAAAGATAATAGCTAGAGGCTCAGATACCTCCTCTATTAACTCCTTGAGTATTCTAGGATGCATTTCATCAGGCCCTGGTGACTTGCAGGCATCCAACTTTTCTAAGTGATTTTTAACTTGCTCTTTTTTTATTTTATCTTCTAAACCTGCCCCCTTCCCATAAGCTTTCACTATACTAGACATTCCTTCAGACTTCTCAGTGAAGACTGAAACAAAGAAGTTATTAAACATCTCTGCCATTTGCAAGTTTCCTGTTACTGTTTCTCCCTCCTCACGGAGCAATGGGCCTACTCTGTCCTTGGTCTTCCTCTTGCTTTTAATGTATTGATAAAAAGTCTTCTTGTTTCCCTTTATTTCCGTAACTAGTTTGAGCTCATTTTGTGCCTTTGCCTTTCTAATCTTGCCTCTGCATTCCTGTGTTATTTGCCTATATTCATCCTTTGTAATCTGACCTAGTTTCCATTTTTTTATATGACTCCTTTTTATTTTGTAGGTCATGCAAGATCTCGTGGTTAAGCCAAGGTGGTCTTTTACCACATTTTCTATCTTTCCTACCCATCGGAATAGCTTGCTTTTGGGCCCTTAATAGTGTCCCTTTGAAAAACTGCCAACTCTCCTCAGTTGTTTTTCCCCTCAGTCTTGATTCCCATGGGACCTTACCTATAAGCTCTCTGAGCTTACCAGAATCCACCTTCCTGAAATCCATGGTCTCTATTTTGCTGTACTTCCTTCTACCCTTCCTTAGAATTGCAAACTCTATGATTTCATGATCACTTTCACCCAAGGTTCCTTCTACTTTCAAATTCTCAACGAGTTCCTCCCTATTTGTTAAAATCAAGTCTAGAACAGCTTCCCCCCAGTAGCTTTTTCAACCTTCTGAAATAAAAAGTTGTCTGCAATGCAGTCCAGAAACTTATTGGATAGTCTGTGCCCCACAGTGTTATTTTCCCAACATATATCTGGATAGTTGAAGTCCCCCATCAAATTTTGGATGATTTTGTTAGTTGTTTAAAAAAAGCCTCATCTACCTCTTCCACCAGGTTAGGTGGCCTGTAGTAGACTCCTAGCACAACATCACCCTTGTTTTTTACCCCTTTTATCCTAACCCAGAGACTCTCAACGCTTCCGTCTCCTATGTCCATCTCCACCTCAGTCCAAGTGTGTACATTTTTAATATATAAGGCAACACCTCCTCCCTTTTTCCCCTGTCTATCCTTCCTGAGCAAACTATACCCATCCACAACAACATTCCAATCATGTGTATTATCCCACCAAGTTTCAGTGATGCCAACAGTGTCATAGCTGTATTTATTTATTAGCACTTCCAGTTCTTCCTGCTTATTACCCATACTTCTCGCATTTGTATATAGGCATCTAAGATACTGGTTTGATCTTGCCTCCCAGTTTTGCCCTGCCCTCCTTTCTCTCTGCCATTATAGCCCACGCTCCCTCTTGTTTCTGACCCATCTCCCAGGTCTTCATGTTCCCCACTTACCTGTAGGCTTTGCTCACCTGTCCCCGTCGAACCTAGTTTAAAGCCCTCCTCACTAGGTTAGCCAGTCTGTGTGCAAATAGGATCTTTCCCCTCATTGAAAGATGAATGCCATCTCTGCCTAGCAGTCCTTCCTCAAATAGCATCCCAAAAGTCCTCCTGGCGACACCATCTTCGCAGCCAGGCATTCACCTCCATGATGCATCTGTCTCTGCCCGGGCCCCTACCTTTGACAGGAAGAATCGAAGAGAATACCACTTGCGCTCCAAACTCCTTCACCCGTACTCCCAGAGACCTGTAATCACTCTTCATCCGCTCAGCGTCACACCTTGCAGTATCATTTGTGCCCACATGGATGAGTAGCATGGGGTAGTAGTCAGAAGGCCGGATAATCCTCGACAATACCTCTGTAACATTTCGGATACGGGCCCCCGGCAGGCAGCATACCTCCTGAAATGAAATGTCAGGGCGACAGATGGGCGCCTCCGTCCGCCTCAGCAGAGAGTCTCTGACCACCCCTACCCTACGTTTCCTATTTTCAGTGGTGGCAGCAGACCTCCCAGCCTTAGGGGTACGAGGCTTCTCCTCCTTTACTATAGGGGGTGATTCCTTCTCTCCTGTATCAAGAAGAGCATAACGGGAGGGTTCGCAGCAGGGGTGGAGCACTGCCTGCTGCCAGAAGTAACCAGCTGCCAGTGTCTACCCTGAGCCATCTCCTCCTCCACCAGTGGTGTGTCAGCAGTCCTGTGAACTGGGACAGCTGCCTCAGCTGTCTCCACATGGACACTGTCCAGGAATTGCTCATGAATACGGATGCTCCTCAACCTAGCACCTCCTCCTGTAGCTCTCCCACCTGCTGCCTGAGAGATTCCACCAGTAGGCACCTTTCACATTGGATGCCCCCCCCCACCCCCAGCCTGGATATCATTTGGTGGAAATTGCAAGTTACAGTCTTTGCAAAACCACACCAGAATCTGGGTAGAAGCAGCCATGTTCCTCTGGTGCTCTGTCTGGCTACAGGCACAGGTGGAGGAGACAGAAGCAGTGCTGGCACATGTGTTGCGGGTCTTCCTAACCATCATAAGCCTCCCTCTGTCAAACTCCCTCTCAAACTCCCCTGTCTGCAGCTCCCTGTCCGCTCTGCTCTGCTTTAAAGAGAAAGGTTTTGGATGTATGGTTTATAGGTTTTCAAGGGACTAACGGGTCACGGATAGGACCCACAAGGGACCCCCGCTCCCTTCCTACTCCCCTTCCAAAACTCCCTTGCGAAACTCCCTGTTAGCAGCCCCTGGGTCGCAAAGCTCCCTGGTCGCTTGTGTGCGTCTTTATAAAGCCCTGGCCTGAGTGAATGCTCAGCCAATTACCAGAGGCTTCTAGCTTTCAAACCTTCCTTTGTAGCTCAGCCTCCAACAGCCAGCTACAGCACACGGTCCTTCAAACAACCAAAACAGACAAACAGACTGACAAACACAAGCTCAGCACACAGCAAGTAACCCCCAAACACAAACAAACACACACACTGCAGACAGTCACTTACCCCACAGATGCTGTATTTGCTCCTCCTTCACCTGGAGAACTCCCTTGCGAAACTCCCTGTTCGCAAAAAACCTGTCAGAGGTAACTACTGTGCCAGTAACTCCTGTGCCGGTCACTCCGGTGCACACACTAGTTGTTCTAACTAATATAAGGACCAGGCAACCAGTGAATTATGGAGTTATAATTGGCTTTCTGATGCACTCCCCCAACGTGCACCTAGCAGAACTCAAATGTAGGGGAGGACTGAGCCTGGAAAAGACCTATTAGATTGTCAAATCCATTTCCCCACAGTGCAGGATTTCTGCCTTTGCTGTAATTAGCAGAGACAGCTTCAAGCCACATAATTCTGAGTTGGTTCCAGATTCCAAGCCTCCCAGACTTCAGGGTTTGTTTAAGCTCATTATAAAGATATAGGTCACAGGCAAAATTTGAATCCAGGTCTGGGTTGGGATTTCAGGTGTCCCCAAAGTTCAGAGGTGTTCATGCCAAGAGTTTTGGCTGGACCTGTCTCTATTGCCCATAAGTACAGAAGAATTTGGACCGCTCTTTTTACATGTATTAATGTCTTGTAACAGGCTGCCGCCAGTGTTTGCAAATGTCATTCTTGATTGTCACAGCCCTTACCCCAGAGTGAGAGAAAGGATGCCTTTCTCTCTTTCATAGTCTTTCTCAGATTGTGACTCATCACTGCAAGCAAATGGGTGGGAAGGGGAAAGAATGGCAAGTTGAAGGATACCTAATGTGACCTTTCACCTCTTTGCTCACCCACCAGAATAGCTGGGCAGGAACACAGTAGAGAGCAAGCTGTTCCACAAAAAGAGGTAAATTATCTTACTCCTCACCCAAATACAGGAAAGAAAGGAAAAAGGATTTGGACTGTCTGGTTCACAGTCTTTTCTCCCTGTTGCTTCTGGGGAGGTGTAAATACACACTACTCCTTATGGCAGAACGTAAAGTTACAATCTAGCTATAAGCAGCTAGTGATCCTGCTACAAAACGTTGTTTGTTTGTGTGTTTGACTCACTGTTGCAGGTAGCTTGTTATGCTATCAAGATATAAGGTAGGTGGAATTGGCTGTTATGAGAAAAGGACATAGAGTATGGGCTGAACAGTCCTTTGAGAGGATCTCTGAGAGCAGCCAAGCCTCGGGAGACAACATGGGCTAAATTCTGTGATGATTCTTTCATGAATAATACTAAATCCTAGGAAAGGGATACGTTTTTACCTGCTACAACTTGTCAACTGTGCGGAATCCAGTTATACTACTTTTGTGTAAAAAAAAAGTAATAACAGCTAACTTAGAAAAAAAGAAAAGATACATTTTAGGTGAAATAATGTAAACAGTTCTCGTTTCCAAGGAACAGGAAAATCTCTATTTCTGTTATGCGTTTGCTCTCTATTTGTGAATCTTGGCAGATGAAGCATTATTGGATCTTAACATCAGATTAGGCAAAGATTTTGAATATATACTTTTCTCTCCTGAGGCATATGCTATTAACAATAAACCCAGATTCAAACTGGAAATAAGTAGAATAGTTTCATAATTCAGTCAGTGTGTGAAATTGTAATCTGAAGTGCACATTTCAAAAATACAATTTTTAAATAGAGTGTGGGGGGGTGGCTTATTCATCCTTTGAAAGGATTCCTTTATTTTCAATTTTTTTTCTGTTTGGTTGCATCATGTTATTCCTGGTAACAAGGAAATGGTGCTGTTGAGCCTGATTACACTCCACGATTCAACCCCAGTGCAGAGTGCTTACAACAAGCCATGACAAGGAAACGAAAATTGACTGTCCAAAAACTGGGTCCTGCAGAACCTGGGAGAACGTATATTTTGATTTGACAGTTGGAGCTGGCAAGCACCTTTGAGCAGACCTAGCTCTACAAATAGTGGACGAACCAAGCCTGTGGTCTATAGATACAATCCACAAGCTGAGAAGCTGCCATTTGATTATTTATTTTTGTTCTACTGTTCAAAGCAAAGCACTTGCATCCATAAATTGCACGTTCTTCCCAGGGGTAATTTGTACTGACTGTGTTTTTCAAAAATCAATTTTTTCTCATAATATATTTATTGGGGATAAGCTTACATTACAAAACTTGGAACCAGATCCAAATTTTTCCAAGGTGGGTCAAATCTGGGGTTTCAGTTCAGGTCTATCTTTTCAATATTTTCTTTTCTTATCTGTTTAATAATGATGTACTATCCCACACTGTTTAGAGAACTCTGCTTTATTAGCAGTGAGCTCTGAAGTCTTGGCTTCAATCAGAAATTCACACAAAGAAGGAATAGCTTAGTTTTAGTTGTTAAACCATTAAAGTATTAAAAACTGGTTGGTGACTGGTTAAGAATTTCTGACAAAGTGACCCCTCCCCACTTATTACCCCATGCCACAACTGAAGGCACATTTTTATCAGTGCAGTGGCTACAGAAGGAGGCTGAGATTAATTTTAATCAAACGCTTTACATTTCAAATACATTGTCCATTCGTATTTCTAAAAGTGTTTCACTTCAGGCAAAATGTGGGCATGCTGTGTTAAGCAAAATGGGTTTTAAAAAAATCTAGCAGAGGAACATTTTTGAAATGTATTCATGTACTTTTTTTGAAGAGAACTTTCCCTTTGAAATGACCTTCATTCACAACACTGGAGAATTTCAGTTTTCATTCAAAAATGTTACAATTTGAAATGCAACATTGTTAACTTTTCTGGAAAATGTAAATGAGTGAACCCTGGGATCTTTGGCAAGGCATATGACAATTTTAGTCTATTTTTGTAACCCTGGAATGGCTAAAAAAGCAGTTGGTTAAATGATCAACCTTGCTTTACTGATCATGGCATCTTACTACAAGGTACATCATTTTACCTCCAGCTCATTTGTGATGGTACTGGCAGGAAAGGAAGTTGCACCTCAGATTTGCCTGAGATTAGCCAAATGTAAAATTCAAATATCACTTTCATTGCTGAAATGCCTTTTTGAACTGTGTTGATTGGAGAGACAAGGACAGTGTTCCGTGCTAGAGAAAATCAGCTTCAACACATGACAGTGCTGTGTAAGGCACACATTATATACCACAGTGTATAAAACCTGGCAGCCAGCTTGTGTAAATTGGTGTATCTCCTTTACTTTCAGTAGAGCTACAATAATGTACTCCAGCTGATCTTGCCATATGTTTATTAGTATAGTATCATGATACGCACAATCACTGACATTTAGGCGCATGTTCCCTGCTATAAAAGCTTCCCACTTCTGTTCCTGGTCTGGTGAGAAGCGGATGAACTGTTTGTTCCTCCACTTCCTGCTGTCTGCATGGAGTCCTTCACTTCTCCTGGTTCTGAATACAATGAGGGACACACAAACCAGCTCTTGATCCCTCTACTCTTCCACTGCTGATTCCATTAGCACAGGTATGGAGAGGAACCCCTGAAAAATCTCTCACTCCCCAGGATTATTTCTAAAGACACTCTACTGCCCCCCTAACAAGACTCCTGGGGGAGAGGTAGTAGAGACGATACACAATAGTACTTACAAAGGTAAAAAAAGATTATTATATTACAAAATGATGTGAGACAGCAAATGGTAACTGAACCCAGCCCAATGTGTCCATGGCAAAGAGCTCTGGGGTGAAATTCTGACTCCATTGCACTCAGTGACAAATTTCTTATTGACTTAATTGTGCCAAGAATCAATCGCCTGTGCTCCCCAGCCACCAGAAAGTTACCTACTAAAGTGCCTTCTCTACAGAGTCTCTTGTGAAGATGCAGGTTAGGGGTCAGGACGTTGGACTGCCATGCTCTCAGATGTCATGCTACTACCACAGCCTGGTGACTGAGCATGTGCAAACTTTCTTCACAAGAGTGAATTGTACCCATGATGTAAACCTAACTAACAGGTCCCAAACTCTCATTGACTTTCAGTAACCGTTGGGTGCCTAGTTCCTTTAGACACCTTTGAGACTCACACCCTAAATATTTTCAGTAGTAAACAGACTAATCTTCCAAATATTGACTTCTTGTCAATACATATACAAAATGTATGGCCATATTATACTCCAGTTGTATTTCTTGTTATTTTAGTAACTCTTAAATTTAATTTAATTTGAGTTGATATTTGAAGTGAATTTCAGTGTTTGAGAAAAGTACCAGATTTACAACCCTGGAAATCCCAAGAGCTATACTTACCCTTAAAGTAATTCTTGGATCCGTCTGTGCCTCAAGATTGTTCTGGAGTGACAGTGTGTAGTGTGAGGGGGTAGTTCTGTCTCGATGATAAGTAAGTTCACTGGTTTGTCTACTCTGCTGAAACTCTGAATAGTGGTGCCAAGTAATGCTAGTTATGTAGGTGAATTTTGTGGTGAGAAGACCTAATCAACCTATTTAACACAAGATAAGTCACCAAACAGACATTGGACAGAAATTAATTTTGGTCAGTACTGACCTAGGTTCAGATTCAAAACAGTGACCTGGGATGTAAAGCACCATACATTATTATGTACCCTTATTAAGAGACTACAGTATCCCCCAGAAATGGCCTAAAGTACTGTGGTAATAATATTGTAAGCTGTTGTGTTTTAGTCAGATATGACACAGTCCTGCATGACATTCTCGGAAACAAACTAGGGAAATCTGGAGTAGATGACATTGCAGTAAGTTGGGTGTATAATTGGTTGAAAAACCTTACTCAAAGAGTAGCTTTTAATGGTTTGCTGCCAAAGTGGGAGGACATATCTAGGGGGATCCCTCAGGGGCCTGTCCTGAGTCTGCTACTATTCAACATTTTAATTAATGGCTTGGACAATGGAGTGGAGACTATGCTTATAAAATCTGCAAATGATACCAAGCTGGGAGGAGCTGCAAGCCCTTTGTAGGAGATGATTATAATTCAAAATGGCATTGATAATTGGAGAATTGATCTGAAATCAACAAGATGAAATTCAATTATGAAAAGTGCAAATTGCTACACTTAGGAGGGAAAAAGCAAAGCACAACTATATAATGAGGAATAATAACTGGCTAGGAAGTAGTACTGCTAAAAAGGATATGTGGTTGTAGTGAATGACAAATTGAATATGAGTTAAAAATGTGATGCCGTCGTGAAAAAGGCTAATATTGTTCTGGGGTGTATTAACAGGAGTGCTGTAAATAAGACATGGGAGGTAATTGTCCTACTGTACTAAGCATTGATGAGTCTTCAGCTAGAGGATTGTGTCCAGTTTTAGGCAAGACACTTTAAGAAATGTGAACAAATTGTAGAAAATCCAGAGGAGAGCAACAAAAATGGTAAAAGAATTAGAAAACCTGACCTATGAGGAAAGATTTAAAAAACAAAAAAACCTCACCATGTTTAATCTTGAGAACAGAAGACTGAATAGGGGCCTGATAACAGTCTTCAAATGTGTTAAGGGGAGGGGAGATTTAGGTTAGATATTAGGGAAGAAAATCTTTCTAGCTATAAAGATAGTTAAGATCTGGAATAGGCTTCCAGGAAAGACTGTGGCATACCCATCATTGGGAGATTTTACGGACAGGTTGGACAAACACCTGTCAGGGATGGGTTAGGTTTACTGTGCCTTGCCTCAGCTCAGGGAACTGGACTAGATGACCTCTTGAGGGTCCTTTCAGCCCTATATCTCTGTGATTCTATGATTCCATAATTCTAAAGTACTCAGAACAGACAAATTATTCTTTATGACTCAACAGTTGCAGTATACACATATAAGCCTAGCTATGAACTAAAAATCATTTGTGTTCTTTCTGCAGAAAACCATATTCTGGAGGATGTGAATAAATGTGTGATCGCCCTCCAAGAGGGAGATGTTGATACACTGGACAGAACTGCAGGTGCAATCCGTGGCCGTGCAGCCAGAGTCATTCACATCATCAATGCAGAGATGGAAAACTATGAAGCTGGAGTTTATACCGAGAAGGTACTGGAAGCTACAAAATTGCTCTCAGAAACCGGTAAGCTTATTCTAACTAATCTTTCTAACACATGAAGTTCCTAATCAGTTTAAATCTATATTTTCAAGACTGTAATTTAGAAGAGCATCTGTGATCTCTCTGTGTGGGTGGATCTGCTTGTTAGTGAATAAAGTTCATGTTTCAAAACAAAACAATAAAAAATACACACTGACATGTTGAAAAAAAGTACAGAAAAAATAAATCTAAATAATAAGGCTAATTTAAAAACCTCATATCCTCTCCAAAGGTCTAAGAAAACCTCAGAATTAACAATGTTTCAGTGAAAGTACTTTGGAATGACTGACAGTTCATGATGATATTTTAAAAGTAATTAAATTTCATAGTTATTTCATTGAAGGACTGTGTGCAGAATCATAAACCCTTTCCACTCCTGTTCTCACTCATATACTTATGGACCACAGTAGTTGATCTAGGCTTTGCACTCACCAGGATACTTCCAGTTGTGACAAATAACCAGTGAGCAATTCAAACACATGTAACAACAGATAATACAAGTAACTGTAATGTTAGAGTGAAGGAATCAGGTTTGTTGCTGCAACCTAGTGAATCCTTTATCACTGGTAGCATATTTGTTAATTCTTGATATATAAATCAGGCTATAAAGCAAGCTAACAAAATATATTGATATATGCATTATAATTTATGATTATTTTATTGTTCCCATTGAACAGTGTGGCCCCAGGAATGAAACCAGGAAGATGAACTTTTAGTAGCTCTGCTTTCTATGTCCCTTCACTGGAGATTAAGGATTGAATCCCAGATTCTGACTGTACATCTTTCAGTATATGATCAGCACTAGAGGAGGCTAGAAAACAAACTTTGTCTCCTCAAAACTGGTGAAATCTACCTTTGCTTTGACCTGTGGAGGGGCGTTTCAAAAGAGGATTTAGCGTTTGGGAGCATGATCTGCACATAGTAGCATATACCCTGCCACTTAACCCTAATCAGCATACATCCCCTAAACACCTCTCTGGCTTATATTTGGATAAATCCAGAGAAAGGAGATGATTGGGACTAGAGAGCTTATTTTATGAGAAGAGACAAACAGAACTTGGCTTGTTTAGCCTAGCAAAACAAAGGCTGAGAGGGGATATGATTGCTGTCTATAAATACATCAAAGGGGCAAAAACAAGGGAATGAGAACAGTTATGGAAGTTTAAGGACAATGACGGCACAAGAACAGATGGGTAAAAATTATCTAGGAATAAATTTAAATCGAAAATTAGAAGGTTTCCAGCCATCAGAGTGAGGTTCTGGAACAGCCTTCCAACAAGAATAGTAGGGAAGAAACAACCTAAATGGTTTAGGATGGAATTTGATACATTTATAAATGGGAGTATAAGATGGGCTGCTTGTGCTAGCAGGTGATAGGATTTCATGGCCCAGGTCGTCACTTCTAGTCCTGTGTTCCAAGAGAGTGAGAATCTGGCGTCTATGCCTTTGAAGATGCTGGGATGGTCATCCTCTCACCATAGTGTGATTCCATAGAAAATCTTTGTATAGTTCTTAGTCAAGGAAATACAAGAGGATCAGAAAGTGGTTATTTTAATTCCGTATTTATTGCATAATCAATACAAGAATGAAGATTTTTAACCGTAACTTTAGAAAGGGCATTTCATGAACAAAATAATGTAAACTCTAGCAATAAGCAATTGTCATGGATTCACAAAAGGGAGATATGACCTGTCCCATGTGATTGCGTTCTTGGGTCAACAGACTTTCATAAAACCAGCAAAATATACTGAGCGATTTCTGAACAATATGAATTAATTGTTAAAAAGAACAAAATTAATTTTAAGACTTTTATTATGCTAACATTTCTGGCACAATTTTATGTAAAATGTGTTCAATTAATCTTCAATAGAACTAATTTACAATGATAAAAACACAAAATGGATCTACAACAGGGACATTAAATACTTACATTGCATAGTTAACTTGTTCTTTAATAAAGTCTGAATTGTAACAGAGTGCTAATTATATTAAGTGCATCTTTTCCAAGACCTTCTGTGAGATCTGGGAAAAATTGGACCTGTTAAAATAGAGAAAAAGGGCTCCAAATGACAGATACTGTATTATAAAGCCTGCATTTCAGTTCATTCTTCTCGCTCTCTCTCGCTTTCTCTCTCTCGTACTTATATGTCCCCTATAACTGTAGTATCTTAGCAACTCAGAATTCTTAATATATTTATCCTCGCAACATCACCATGAGCACATTGCTATTAACTCCTTTTACTTGTGGGGAACTGTGGCATAGAGAGACACTACATGCCTTGCACAAGGTCACACAAAAAGTCTCCGGCAGAACAGGGAATTCAACCTTGGTTTCCTGATCACTAGGTTACCACCCTAACTGCTTCCTTCTTTAGTGGAAATGTCCTTTTTGCAAATTGTATATCTTGAAGACAACACAATCAGGAGAAACGAAAGCAATAATCATATTAATACCACTTTCGTCTGACCAAGTATTGGACCATTTATCAGTAGATACTAACGTGCTTCACAATGGCATCGTCACCTCCAGACTACAAAGGGTGTAACGGAGACCCAAAGGGTGAAGAAATTTTACCCCAGTCACTGTGTGAGTTAGTGCTAGAGCTGAAATTGGAACCCAGTTCCCTAATTCCAATCCCCTGCTCCATCCTCAAGATCAAAGTCACTATTTATCTTATTCTGATAAGATAGAAGTAGATTTGTGACTATAAATTCATAGACTTTAATGCCAAAAGGGACCATCATGGTCCTCTAGTCTGATCTCCTGCACATTTAGGCCACAGAACCTCAACCACCCAGTCCTGTAGAAGGTGCATAACCTCTGGCTGAGTTACTGAAGTCCTCAAATCTTGATTTAAAGATTTCAAGTTACAAAGACTCCACCATTTACTCTAGTTCAAACCAGCAAATGACCTGTGTCCCATATTGCAGAGGAAAGCAAAAAAACAAAAAAAACCAAAAAAAAAAAAACCACCCCAACAATTCAATTCCTGGAGGGGAATTCCTTCCCAACGCTAAATACAGCGATAAGTATACCCTGAGCATGTGGTTAAGATCCACCAGCCTTACACTTGGGAAAGAATAGAACATAAGAGCATAAGAATGAGCATCTAGCCCAGTATCCTGTCTTCTGACAGAGTCTGGCACCAGAGGCTTCAGAGGGAATGAACAGAACAGGGCAATTGTTGAGTGATCCATCCCCTTTCATCCAGTCCCTATATCTGGCAGTCAGAAGTGCAGAGACACCCATAACGTGGGGATTTTATTCCTGACCATCTTGGCTAATAGCCATTGATGGATCTACCCTCCATAAACTCAGCTAATTCTTTTTTGAAACCAGTTGAACTTTTGACCTTCACAACCTGCTCTGGCAACAAGTTCCACAGGTGGACTGTGCATTGTGTGAAGAAGTATTTCTGTTTGTTTTAAATCTGCTGCCTAATAATTTAATTGAGTGACCACGGTACTTGTGTTATGTGAAGGGGTAAATAACACTACCTTATTCACTTTCTCCACACCAGTCATGATTTTCATGACCTCTATCATATCCCCCCTTAATCGTCTCTTTTCTAAACGGAACAGTCCCAGTCTTTTTAATTTCTCGTCATTTGGAAGCTGTTCCCTAATCATTTTTGCTGTCTTTCTTTATATTTTTTTCAATTCTAATATAATTTTTTTGAGATGGGATGACCAGAACTACTTGTAGTATTCAAGGTGTGGGCGTACTATGGATTTAAATAGTGGAATTATGATATTTTTTGTCTTATCATCTATTCCTTTCCTGATAGTTCCTAACAATCTGTTAGTTTTTTTTTAACTGCCGCTGAACATTGAACAGATGTTTTCAGCAAACTATCTACGGTGACTCTAAGATCACTTTAGCAGCTAATTTAGACTCTATCATTTTATATGTCTGCTTAGGATCATGTTTTCCAATGTGCATTACTTTGCTTTTGTCAACACTGAATTTCCTCTGCTATTTTGTTGTCCAGTCACCGAGTTTTGTGAGATCTCTTTGGACAGTCAGCTTTGGACTTAGCATCTTCAGTAATTTTGTATCTCCAAACTTTTGCCACTTCAATGTTTACCCCTTTTTCCTGATCACTTCTGAATATGTTGAACAGCACTGATCACAATATAGATCCTTGGGGCACCCCACTTTTTTTCTCTCTCCACTGTGAAAAATTACCATTTATTTCTACTCTTTGTTTCTACCTTTTAATCAGTTATTGATCCATGAGATGACCTTCCCTCTTTTTCCATGACTGCCTATTTTGCTTAAGAGCCTTTTGTGAAGGACCTTATCACAGGCTTTCTGAAAATCCAAGTACACTACATCCACTAGATCACCTTTGTCCATGTTTGTTGACCCTCTCAAAGTATTTTAATAGATTGGTGAGACAAGATTTCCCTTTAGAAAAGCTATGTTGACTCCACCCCAATGTATCATTGTCATTTATGTTTCTGATAATTCTGTCTTTTACTATAATTTCAATCAATTTGTCTGGTACCAAAGTTAGTCTACCATCCTGTAATTACCAGCATTGCCTTTAGAGCATTTTAAAAAAAGAAGTGTTACATTAGATATTTGCCATTCATCTAGTACAGAGGCTGATTTAAGCAATACCTTACATACCACAGTTAGCAGTTCTGCAATTTCATATTTGACCTCCTTCAGAATTCTTACATGAATACTGTCTGGTTCTGCTGACTTACTATTATATAATGTATCAATTTGTCCCCAAACATCCTCTATTGACACCTCAGTCTGGGATGATTCATTAGATTTATCACCTAAAAAGAATGGCCTGGGTGTAGGAATCTCCCTTGCATCTTCTGCAGTGAAGACCCATGCAAAGAATTCCTTTAGCTTCTCTGCAACAGCCTTATCTTTGTTGAGTGCTTGAATGTCCCATGGCCCCACTGATTGTTGGCAGGCTTTCTGCTTCTACACATTCTGACTGCAAGTTGTCTTGTCTTCTCTTCTCACTTGCAATCTTCTGATAGTCCTCCTCTATGTTCTTGGGACTCCAAACTCTGGTTATCTCCATGGTCTATTCCCCTCTCCTTGTAGGGCTTTTCACACTTTCTCTACTTCCTTTCTTTCCCATCTTCTGTTACTGACTGCCTCTCCGCTCCATTTTCTGACTCATCAAATCTATTCTTCAGGTCTATTTCTCCTTCACTAGCTAGTCTTTCCCTCTTTTTTGTTCTCATAGTCACGTGCTTCCACAAGCCACTTTCCTCATCACCTGCTCAAATCTCCTATGAAACTCAACCATAGTTTCTAGCGCCATCTCCTAATATTAGATCTTCTCTTCCATTGGATCCATCGGGTGGCACTTCAGACGTACAGGTGTGGCTCCTGTGCTGCTGGCTGGCTGCAAGGAAGCTACGTCTTCTAATCAAGGTTCAGCTGTAATCAAAGGCTCTGCTTCTCTTAGGGCTGGTCCACACTACGGGGGGAAATCGATCTTAGATACGCAACTTCAGCTACGTGAATAATGTAGCTGAAGTCGAATATCTAAGATCGGATTACTCACCCGTCCTCACCGCACGGGATCGATGTTCGCGGCTCTCCCTGTCGATTCCGCAACTCCGTTGGGGTTGATGGAGTTCCGGAATCGATATAAGCGCGCTCGGGGATCGATATATCACGTCTAGATGAGACGCGATATATCGATCCCCGAGCAATCGATTTTAACCCGCCGATATGGCGGGTAGTCTGGACGTAGCCTCAGTACACTCTGTCCCCTACCAGACTTTGCAAACTGAAAGCAAACCAGCAAGCAGACTCTTAAGTACTCACTTACAGCCACTATGGAACAGGGGTTTGCTTGCCTCTGTTCTTCTCCAACAGAGCTCCAGTCAAACTCCTCTGCTTTCAGCTCTCTCTCTGCTGGCCCCTGGGCCACTGCTCAGAAAGCAAACCACTGAAGAATAGGAGCTGCATTTCAGTGGAAGCACACATGACTGTGAGCCAGAAAACAGTAACACGGGCACAAATCCTGGCTGTGTGCAAGTCTGTGGAGCTACACTGATTTGCACCAGGTGAGCATGTGGCTCATAGTATTTTGTACTACTACAGTGCAGTGTTTTTTTCCATCTGCAGTTCTCAAAACACATTACAAAGGTATGATTAGTCCTGCTTTACAGATTATTATATTGAGACACAGAAGGGTGAAATGACTTGCCCAAGTCACATAATGAGTCAGCAGATGAGCTGAGAGGAGAGCCCCTGCGAACTCAGTTCTGTGCCCATAGGCTCATATTCCCTCCAGGTCTGGATTCAACAAAGTCAGAAGTTTTTGGTTCTGTGGGGCCTTATGCAAAATCCCTTAACAACTTTTTCCTTTGATTTCCTCATCTGTGAAATGATGATATTACTATCATCTTACAATGGGGCTTAATTTAGTAATGTCTGGAAAACACTTGGCGATCCTGAGAAGATGTGATAGAAGGATAAAGTGTTATTAGTATATAGGGACAGATTCTGCCCATAGACATGCATGTGGGATCCTAGTGGATTCAATAGCTATGAGTGTGAAACACTATGGTAAGTCCCTAATCTTTTTTAATTGAACATTTATTCATTTTTAAAGAAAGAGCTTTTGTAGTCTCAGGGAAACTAATTAAAATGATAATAGTGAGAAAAAATAGAACTGTCACTTCCTTGATTATTATTATTTACTCTTTGAGGGCTCAGCTCAAGAAATGCATCTGGCTGTTGAGCTGTAAAAAGCCCAAATTGCAAAGTGTAGTTTTTCAGGGATACCAGAGCCTTGTGCATTTTTTTAAACTGGGTGTTCAAAGAAATACTGGGCCAGATCCTCAGTTGGTCTAAATCAACATAGCTCCACTGAAATTCAGTGTAATTATGCTGATTTAGACCAGTTGAGCAGCAGTATGGTGAGATTTTTTGAAAACAGATTTCATATTTGATGTGTAAACCTCTATTGATTTTAGGGAACTGGCACCTATTTACATAAGATGTGAATTTGGTACCTGATATCTAGATTTCATTTAATGATCTCTTTTGAATAATTTATAACCCATAATCCATCCTTTCTTCATTTTAATTTAATGGTGATTTTTTAAAAAAAATCTCCTGATATGGGTAGGGTTTTTTTGTTCGCAATTTTTTTCTTGTTGTTATATGTTTCATTTTTTCATTGCTTCCTTGGCTATGTTTAGTTGACTGGTGACCTTTATTCTTATGCTTGTTAGAGCCTGTTCTGATCACATTTATGCCCCCAGTGTCTTTGATATTAGCATTAATTAAGGACATGCTGGTTAAATCCTCTTGAATAATGACATGGTTTCATTTCCCTTTAAAAACAAAGCAGATGCTTGACTCCCACTTCGTGACAGTTGCAGAAATCTAAGACAAAAACCATGAAACCGTAAAATCTAAATGACTTCTGAGAAATATAAAAGCAAAATTCATATGGCTTTCAATGGATGTTAATTGTTATCTGCAGTGGGAAAACAAGGCCCCAGAGTTTAATCTTCTGTTTTGTCATGTACCGCATTCTACAACTGGGTATGGATTTTAGTTTTCTTTGTATTACAAGCTATTCCCTGTATAGTTAGTTCTGCTTTCTCTTTACAACTAATAGAACAGAATGTGGTTATTAAGAATAACTATAATAATGTAAAATCTCTCTCAGATGTATTTGCCTTTGTGAGCATTGTGTTAGTATTTTTTTTCACATATATGCCACTAATTCCAATGGATAATAGGTGTAGCTATCAGTTGCCAGATTGTTATTGTTTGTGGAATAAAACAAATAATTATTTTATTTTTATTTTACAAAAAAAATTCATTTCTATTTGCCATATTGCAATCTTATTATGTATCATTTATATTGCACCATCAATGTAAAAAGTAAGATAAACACATACAACATGACCTTGCCAGAAAGGGCTCAAAATCTAAAAATAGAGAGCGAAGACCGTACAGTTAACACAGGTAGAATTAGGTGGATTTGCATTTGGATGTCAGTCAAGCTTGGCCTTGTAGAGCATATGGATCTCTAGGAGTGGTTTGAGAGTGAGCAAAGGACACTGGTCCAGCACTCATTGAAATCGGCGGAAAGAGTCACATTGACTTCAATGAGCATTAGATAAAGACCTTGGTGAATATTGACATCGAAGCTGTTCAGACTCTAGGGATGTTGTGGAAAAAGGCAAAGATTGTGGAGCAGGCAAAGGGAATGTTTGGAGAATGGCTAAGCAGAGCACAGGGAATGAGCTTAGATAGAGTCTGAAATGAGGCCAGAGCAGTAGAATTCTTCATAAGTCAGAAGATTGAAATGTATAGGGAAGGACCAGGGGAACCTTTGCAGAGGCTAAAAAGAGAAGGAGAACGAATGGGGGAGTGAAGGAGAGAAATGGTATTGAAAATAGGTAGGAATAGGAGAACATGTGCAAGAGAGGTTTACTAAGAAATATGGGTGAAAAGGAAAAGTCAAATTTTTGAGATGTGCATCATAAGAGAAAAAACAACATGATTGCTGAGGGCCTGGCCATGCAGGGAGAAGGTAAACAAGACTTCAAAAATGCCCCCATGATGAATTAACAGGAGTAATAGTGAGTTTTGTCAGCAGTGACAGAAAAGAGGGGAACATTTGGGAGGAAAGAAGATAAGCTCCATATTAGACGTGGTGGTGGAAGAGATATCAGATTGGAAGGCAGAGTTACAAAATTCCAGGATGGCGAATATTTGTAAGTGATCAGTATTAATTTCTTATTTTGTTGGGCTTCAGTTGACCATATTTCAGTTTGAGAGTTTCATCACCTTAAGATCCAGAGGCTCTTTTTCCAAGAATTCTGAAGGAAATCAAGAACACACTGAACCATGTTTTTAAATGCTTTGATGAATCAAGGACTAAAGATCTAAGTATCTTAGCAACTAACAGCCGTATCTAATTTATCATTCCAAACAGCTGTTATACTAAAAGACTAGAGGATATCCAACATTATACCCGTATTTCAAAACAGTCCTTATTGTGACCCTGAGAATTATAAACCAGAGAGTACTATGCTTCAGTACTATGAGGAATAGATTGGAAAACCATTCAACATAGAGTTATAAAACAAGTAAATGAGTCTCACAAGAGACTGATAAATCAGCGGGGCTTCTGTAAGGTTAAATTATACTTTCCTTATCTGTTATCATTGTTTAAAGAATTTTAAAAAGTTACATGTAATATAAAAAGAGAATCAGTGGATATAATGTAATTTATTTAGATTTTTAAAAGATGTTGATAGTCTTTCACAAGAGGCTGTTTAGGAAACGGATAACCAGGGGGTGAAAGTTAAAGGCCCTTGGTGGATTAAGAAAAGTTTAAGAGATAAGAAGCAAAGAATAAATGGCCAGAACTCAGCATGGAAAAAGATTAATCCTGTGATGTCCTGTTCTGTTAGCACTGTGGCCAGTGTGCTATAATATATTAATTAGCAGGTCAATAGTGAGGAAGCAAAATTTGCCAGAAGGAAAATACTGATATAGCTGTCAAGACTAAGTAGGAAGGACCCCAAGAAAGGTAATTTTATTCAATTTCACAAAATAGAGAAGTGATTTAAACTACTTGTATGCACACTGATGGGTTCTGA
The DNA here is from genome assembly GCF_007399415.2 of Gopherus evgoodei. Classification (NCBI taxonomy): domain Eukaryota; kingdom Metazoa; phylum Chordata; order Testudines; family Testudinidae; genus Gopherus; species Gopherus evgoodei. The sequence goes on from NC_044326.1 coordinate 10,444,708, forward strand.
GTTGATGTAACCTCTCAGCAAAAATATCTAGTTATTATTATAGATATCTGTTCAATGCACAGCAGCAGTCAGCCCATGGATAAGCTGTTAGGCTGTACATTAACGAGGATATTCATGAATACCCTGAATACTGCTTTCAGTTTTGTTCACCACAGCTCAAAGACCTAGAAGAAATTGTAAAGGTCAAGATTAGAGCTGTGTGAATATCTGATTTCTTTTGGTTCACTGGCAGTTCCAAAAAAAACCTGTTTGGGGTCAAACTAAAACCATTTTTTTTCTGAATGATTGGCAAATCATTTGATCTGAAGCTAACCATTTTGTTTCAGGCCCTTTTAACATTTTTTTTTAATTAACAAAAAGGAAATAAAGAACTAGATTTATAAAATGGAGGAGAAGGTGGTAGGCTTATACCCATTAGCCTAGACGTTAGGATATTCACCTTGGATGTGAGCGATCCAGGTTTGAATTCCCAGTTTGATCAGGAACTTGTACCCAGCTGTTCTTCCCTCCCAGATGAGTTCTCCAAGCACTGGATCATAGTGCATTCTGGGATGGGTAGCTCTGTCAGTCTCTCCCTATTGCAACTGTTCCCCTTTGTAGCCATAAATAAACATTCATCGCAGCAGGGAATGGAACCCAAATGTCCCACCTCCAAAGAGAGTGCCCTAACCACTAGGCTATAGAGCCATTTTCTCACTCTCTGACTATTCAAGAGAATTGGGCACCACAAAAAATTAGGACACTTATGTCCTAATCTCTACATACGTCAGTTCTCCATCTGTAAAATGGGGATAATAATACCATTTTACCATCTCAGCATATTGTGAAAATAAAATTCATTAATGTCTGTGAAGGCATTGATTATATGAGGATGAGTGCCATAAAAAAGCCCATGAGGAAAGTTGTAATTCTGTACTGACAGCAAGATGTGGTAGGTGTGCAATAAGGCATGGAGTCATGCATTGAATGATGTGGACAAAACAAAACAAAATATTGAATAGCTACCCACTCTGTAGCATCCATGCTTTGGACCAAATGGGGCAGTGGTGCTGTTGAAAAAGTAGTATATCCTAATGTTTGGCATAAGGCCCATGTATAAGGGGCCCAAATTAAGGTTGCATGGTCATCATTAATATTGGCATTTCCCAAATTATGAGTACTTAACTTTGCAACCTCAACATGTGTTTTTTTGTTGGTTTTTTGTTTGTTTGTTTGTTTGTTTTACCATTTTTGATATGTGTATGTAATATATATATATATATATATATATAGCTAGAGATTGATATAAGGTGGGTTTTTGAAAGCCACTTAGATGATTTTAATACCAATTTCCGTTCATTTTTAATTGGCATTGGTCATCCATTAGGCACTTTTGAAAATCCCAACCATAATAAATACATGCATATGAATATATGTATTGAAGGCACACTACCAAGACAGTTTTTCTTATATTTCAGACAGCATCTTTCTGACTGGACTCAAAGCACTTGAATGACATCTGCTTGTTTGAAAAACTAACAATGTAACATACTGCACAGTAGTACTTTTACAGTATTACGGTAAAAAATGTATGTTTTCTTAATTATCCACATAAGGATCATGAGTAGAAATTTTGTAAGTTACACTTATACAACTCTTATACTGCACTAAGATGTAATATTGAAATATTAAATATTTATAATCTGACAAAGAATTTACGGTGCTTGTGGAACCAGACTTTGACAAACACCTCAAGCTAAATAAGGTATCATGTTCAATTCCATATTAATTCCTCAAGTCAGACTGAGAATCTATGCCATCTTTTACAGAGAAGGCCTGACAACCAACTAGGATTACTTTTGAAATACTTGTTTAAAATACTTTAATTTCCCAATAGACTGTTGTTTTCTCAGCTAAGTAAATTAATAATTAGGAAAATACCAGTCAGACAAGGAGAAGCTGTATTCTGAATTAACATTTTTTTTTCTGTGCTTCGTGACATCAGTGCACTCTGTCCCCCTTTAAGCTGGACAGTTATTTATCTTCCAAAGACAATATTAGGCAGTGGATCATTCATGGAATTTTGCTTTTTTTAACTCTTCCTCTTACTTCTTGTTGATAACCCCATTGACCACCGTAAATAATTGTGGTCCATCCATATGATGTGCACATTTATAGTTCTTTATGCAAATATAAATCCTTTGGTAGGATTCCCAAATATCTACCCCGAGCAGCGCAACCACACCATTTCTGTCTCATCTCGGGCTCCATCAGGATCTACTATGTTATTTTATGGAACAATTAGCATTTTGATATGGCTCAATGTAAATGTATCTGCGAACAAAAAATGTAGGCCAGACTAACAGGATGGGGGCACTCTATCTCAGGAATCAGTGCCTCTGAAAAAGATCTGAGGGTTATGGTGGTTAATCAGCTGCACATGACCAACATCTCCGTGTGATATTGTTGCTGAAAGAGCTAATTCGATCCTGAGATGTATAAACAGAGGAATCACTAGTAGGAGTAGAGAGGTTATTTTACATCTGTATGTGGCACTGGTGTGTCCATTGATGGAATACTGAGGCCAGTTCTGATGTCCACAATTCAAGAAAGATAAATTGGAGAGGGTTCAGAGAAGAACCATGAGAATGTTTGAAGTATTAGAAGAATTATAGTGATAGACTCAAGGAGCTCAATCTGTTTAGTTAAACAAAGAGAAGTTGAAGGGATGACTTCATTACAGTCTGTAAGTACCTATGTGGGTATGTAGGAAACAAATATTTAATAATGAGCTCTTCAGTTTAGCAGAAAAAGGTATAGCATGGTCCAGTGTGTGAAACAAGCTGAAACTAGACAAAGTCACACTGGATATAAGGTTTCAGAGTTGGAGCAGTGTATAAGGTGTAATTTGTTAACAGTGAGAGTAATTAACCATTGGAACAATTTATCAAATGTTGTGGTGGATTCTGCTTCACTGACAATTTTTAAATCGAGATTGGATGTTTGTCTGAAAGATCTACTCTTGGATTTATTTGGGGGACGATCTATGGCCTATGTTATTCAGGAGGTCAGACTGGATGATCACAGGGGTCCCTCCTGGCCTTGGAACCTATGAATCATAGAAAGGAAAGGTGATTCAGTGGTTAGAACACTAGCATGGGTCTGGGAAGACCAAGATTCGTGGTAATTGTAATGTATTATGGTATTGAGAGCCATATGTGTTCTGTAGATAGAAATCAGTCAGTTTAACTGTGTAAATTCCATAAACTGATATTGTTCTAATGGCATCAATGATAAGTTCTCAAACAAAGCTTATATTTCTGATCCTGAGCAATAACACTGTTATGTGACTTGAGTCTCCTATGCTTGTTTCTAGAAATGTGTAAATTTGCTTTCTGTGAAAGAGAATTGAATTAGCACCAGTATATCAGGAAAAATCACAAAAATGATACTATAACTTTAATGTGAAGGCAATATTGTGTTCAAATAAAAAAAAAGTGGCATAGTTAAAATACATTTTTTAAAAATGTCAGGAAATACAAATATTAAAGTTCTGTCAAAATTAATTCAGACATCTTGCACATCTTGTGTTTTGGATAGTACACGTAGAAAAATAAACAGAAGTTTCATAATCTGCATATGAAACAGAAAAAAAAGAATAGGGGTTACATACAATTATGTGCAACATGGCATCATAAGCATTTGGTGAGAGGACTTTAACTTTTGCTTTTCTTGACTTTTTTTTAATTCTATAACATCCGCGTTAGACATTTTCTGTATTTATTGTAATTTGGTTTACCTGGAGTGTTTTGGAAGCCACCTTTGCAGAAAAGCTTTTACACTGTTATCTATTGGATCAACTAACTTGTTGTGTTTCTGTTAATAAACCTCAGTCCTGCAACATTTACGCGTGTGCTTAAATTTATGCACGTCATTAATGCCAGGTGATGTCAGTTAGGATTACTCACATATTTAAAGTTAAGCACATTTGTAAGTATTTGCAGGATCACAGCCTGAACCAAAACCCAAGGGATCTGATCTGATCTGAGCTTTTGAGAAAATTCAGATTTGTCTGTGAATTCAGAACCGGTGTCTTGCCTCTTCTCTATACTAAATAAACTGAACCAATCCCTTGTCTCACTCACCCATGAACTTCAAATCCATATCCAAATGTTTGTGGTTCCAGCTGAATTTTGCTTTTGACTTCTGCTGTCTGCAGAGGAAAATCCTAGTCTCTGTAAATGTGAGACTGAAATGCAGAATGTGGGTTTTATAGATGCAACAAAGGTATGTACTTGCCAAATATCACTGTCACATAGTTTTTCAAGTATGGCCTGAAAGCCTGAACTGGAGAGGAATGAGTTTCTTGCTTCAATTTTCAAAACATGTTACTATGCTCAATAATAATGTATGGCTAGAGCAACAATGGTAAATAAGACATTATTTGTTTGTGTTTTTTATGCTTGTCCAACAACATCAGCCACAACTAAAGCATCAATTTAAAAATGCATTTTGTCAATCAATCAATTCTAAATTTAGTTTAGTAACTTTCTGCATTTAAAAAAAGGCAAATTAAAGTGAGTGTGATAGTTGACATTAAGGGACAGTTTTGGCCAGGTTTGGCAGAGTACATATGGTTTGAGAGGGTACAAGTAGCTTTTGTCACACAGCAGCCAACCACAACTGTGTATTTTGTGCAAGGACTGCTTCTGGCTAATGCCATCCCAAAAAGTCTTTAAACCCTGCTGCTTATAGAGGCGTAGAGCACAGGGGTGCTTCCCAAGATAACAAAACATGTCTCTTTGTCCATCTCTCGGGGCAAGATGTTTATGAGTCTGTTATAAAGCCTCTGAACTAACAATCTTAATTCTCCAATTGCTGCCTCATTTGCATTACCACTTGGAGAGAGACCATCTGTGAGGCTTGAACCCAGAACAATCTCTGAATTTAAAGGTGGGGACCCCTACTGCTTGAGCTAAGGAAATGTGTCCCTTAACTTAGAGACAATAGTAGCAGATCCATAAACTTCTACACACACTTTAGCCAGCATAGGGGGAACAGAGACTTTCACTGGGTTAATGTGGGTGACATACTTCCACTAGCTGAAGAATTTGTGTGAACACAATGATCCCTATGCTCCTGTGAGGACAATCTAGCTCCTGTGTGGCCTATCACAGAGCTATTGCTCACTTTAACAATTTAGTCCTAAGAAATGCATAATAATGGGTTCTGTTGCAGTATATTGGGTAAATATGTGAGTTTCATACAAAAATTCAGTATGCAGCTTATCTATGGTGAGAAGTGCTTCTTACCATGTACATTGCTGAACAAAGCAGGTGCAGATGCCTTTTAAATGTTTTAAAGTACATATTTCCATGATACCAGAGGAGCAGTCATGATTTATCAAGTAAATAATCCCTTACAAATACTCCAAGGCAATATGCTCTGAAGTCCACATATGTAAAGCTACAATTTCAGTGAGTCTCTTCTTATGACCAGGCTAGCTGGAAATACACATTACAGAGTTCCATCTTTTTTAATTTCCATACATCAGAGTGTATGGAGCAAGTGAAGCTTTAAGAAAAAAAACCTATATAAATAAATATAGCCCAACTATAAATATAAATTTCATTATATATTACAAGCAGTGGGATGAATTACAATGGAGAAATAAAGCAGTAAGAAAACATATGTGGAATTAGTTGGGGGAAAAATCCCATCGATGAGCAATTTTTGGCCGTCCACTAGTTTCCTTAAGGAAGCAGTAGATGCATCTTAATTTGATTCACTTCAAAGTGAATCAGAGAAAGCTTTCAGATATATAGTGGAGAAGAATCTTACATTGTCTGGATTAGGTAACCTTATAGGTCTTTTCCATCCCTAACTTATATGTATTAAAGAAAGCTCCACTATCCTCTTACATAAAATATATTTTGGTGTTTGGCAGAATAAACTGTATTTTGAGTTGATTTATTTTTTTAACAGGTTCCACTAAAGCGAGTCGTGTCTAATGAATACCAATTAATATAAGAGTTTCTTGTGCCAAATTCAGATTAGAATGAATAAATTTAATCATGCATAAAGCTCAGAAATGGAAAAGATGAGTCTGTGGTTGCTATCGGTTTTTCTTCTAAGTATAAGAGATCATTTCTCCCAGTAGTACTGATGGGAGTTTCTCTTGCATACAGACTGCAGGATGGGCTTGTGGTGAGAAATAAAGGGGACGAAAAAGAATAAAATAGCAGGAAAAGGATTAGATGTTATTGTAAGGTCTTCGGAACAGGAACTGACTTTTTGTCATTGGATTGTACAGCACCTGGTGCAACAAGGTCCTGGTCAATGACTGGAGCTCTTACATGTTACCGCAATTCAAATAATAAATAATTATTATCTATATGTGAGTAAAGATGGCCAAATATTTATAAACCTATTCACCTCAAGGTCCATGAAATCAATCCATTAAATCAATGGGAACTGATCAGGTCATGCATTGCTTATATTTGTTATATATTATTTTTGGCCCCAATATTACAAACATTTATGTATGTGCTTAACTTTAAACATTTGAATAGTCTGACTGAAGTCAACAGGATTACTCATGTACTTGTATGTAGAATTTGGCCTGAGCTGAAAAAAGAATTGATTTGGGCTGCCCAGAGGATTCAGGAGGCCTCGGGTCTTTGGTGGCGGGAGTCCTTCTGCTCCGGGTCTTCAGGGCATTTCGGCAACATGTCCCAGAGCAAGTGAAGGACCCGCTGCCAAACTGCCACCAAAGACCTGGAGCAGAAGGAGCCCCCGCTGCTGAATTGCTGCTGAAAACCCAGAGCGGAAGAAGCTCTGGGTCTTCAGCGGCAGGACCTTCAATTGATCCAGGTGTGTTTGGCGGCACTGAAGGACCTGCCGCTGAAGACCCACTAAAAACTCTCATGGGGGCCCCTGCGGAGCCTGGGGCAAATTGCCCCACCCTCCAGGCAGCCCTGGTTCTGGGAACATTTGCCATTCTGCATAGAACCCAATGACTGTGAATTCAAGGGACTGTTTGTGACAATCTTTTGCTCCATGGTAAATGCTTGTGGGAAATAGGGTTGCCACCCCTCCAGGATTTTCCTGGAGTCCCCAGGAATTAAAAATTAATCTTTTAATTAAAGCTTATGTCATGTGTTGAAACCTCCAAGAATACGCCCAATGAAAATTGGCAACACTAACAGGGAAGCACCCTAAGATTTTTACAGTTACTCCAATAACAAAAACTTTAGAAGTGCCTATAAACTACTAAAATAAATAAATAATGAATATATTAATTATGTGTGTATTCTTAGAGCATACATATACCCCAGTCATTAATACCTGGAAGAGATTGTTAACTTACAGCCGCTGATATCTTTCATCATGTAAACATTACTATCATGAAGAACCAGGGTGCTCTCTTACATACCTTCAGAAATATCATTTACCGCATTTTTGCAGTCTAAGAATGTTTTTTTGGGGAGGGACTTTTTATTCATTGTGAGTTATGCTATGGTTTGTTAACTAATATGAATTAATAGGAGTAATAGCAAAATCACATTTTGGTCATTTTGCATGAATAACATTGTATTAGCATAAATTCCAAGTTGTAATTTTCTAGGCATGCTTTTGGTTATACTTAACTGACATACGAAATTAGTTAGAGACTTTAAAATGTCAGTGAGTCATTCTTTGCTAAAGAGTCGTTAATTGTTTGTCATATAATTACAGGTAACTACATTGTTTTCTTTCTCTCACAAAAATGTGACAGAAAGCCTTGCCCTCCTGTAAGTCAGCAAAAATCCAGTCTGGGAACCTTTCTTTCAGTGTCTTGAAACTATGACAGCAGCATGTTCCATGCCCGCTGGAAAGTATTTATGCCCAAGGGCAGGGGAAAATATACATGAAAGAAGGTCTGTAATCATACTGCCTTTCATTTTGTTTAATCTAGTTATGCCACGTTTTGCTGAACAAGTTGAGGTTGCCATTGAAGCTTTGAGTGCGAATGTCCCACAGCCATTTGAAGAGAATGAATTCATAGATGCCTCCCGCTTGGTTTATGATGGAGTTCGTGACATCAGGAAAGCTGTTCTGATGATAAGGGTATGTAAGGCACCTGGGAAATAAAAGTTGGTGCTTAAAGGAAAGTATTATAGAAGACGAGAGGAAGATAAAAGCTGCCTGGCACCTACATTGTTTTATAATCAAGAAGAATCATTTGACATGGAAATGAATGTAGGACAAATGTTTGTACAGCAGAAAGATCTTGTTAGTAAAGAGATTAGATTATGTTAACACTTGTATGTGAGTCTGAGGTTTGTTAAAGTTAAGGAGCAGTAGCAGAGGCTACTGCTGTATGTCGTGCTACTAGGTTTCACAAATAGCTGTCTGTGCACCTGAATTGTAACATATTGCACCCTATTCTTCCAGTCTATGGCCTCATTAGAACAGAGTTTGATATCTGATGTTGCATAGGTTTTAGTTTATGTAGCTCTGTGTTTCCAAGGAAATAGGAAAAGATGTACCAAAGATATTTTTGTTAATTATCCAGGGTAGGATTTGATCACATTTCTCTGTAGATGCAATGCCTAGTACAATAGAATTATTTCAATGTTAGTGCAATTGTTTTGTTAAGAACTTAATTGTTTGCATGGAATATTTTATTGTTAATCTCTGCATGCATCTAGGTGAATGAGGTAGGTATTGTTAATAACTAAATGAGAAAATAAAATGCATTGCTGCTCCACAGAACTTCCAAAAGGATGGTTTAAAATGTTTATACAGGTAAAGAAAGTGCCATTTGAATGTTGACTAGCCAATCAATTTGATCAGGCGTCCTTTTTATAATAAGCTGAGCAACATACTAATTCAGAGACTAGGTCTACCTGGTTCTTTGGTGTCACCACAGCCACATCATAAACAGCCTGGCCCTAAAAATAACTGAGCTCCTGTTTGTAAACAATGGGATGTGTGACTTCATAGGACCTGTCAGGATCAGGCCTCAGGCCCAGTGAAAGCCATGCAAACACAGCAGCAGTGAAAACACTTTGCAGAATCTGAAACACATCAAAATAAAAAAATCCCTATTTAACCAACTGGCAGTGCTGAAACAACAGCCCTCACTTTGAGCAGCTTTCAGCAAGCTGGTAACCATGCTTGGTGGCTGTGACTATAACATGGCGCTGATGAAAACCCTGGAAGGATTGGGGCAGTCATTTTTTTTTATTATTATTATTCATCTGCCACTATCTGCTACAAATGCAACAAAAGTTATTTAGACGCTTAACTTTATAACTGCAATGCATTTAGGTTCCGTTCCAGTGCCTAGTGTTAAACCCAGATAGCTGGGAATGTAGGCTTGCAGAGGCAATCCTCCTCCTAACAACAGGCATATGCAACCCCATCACATGGGAGGGAAACTAGAGGATGCTTATGTTACAGGATCAGACCCCTCTGACTGTCCTCTTTCCCCTTGTATAAGCTGTCACAGATATCAGGCCTTTCAGCTACCCCCTGCAGAAGCTCCTGGTTTCCAGTTCCTCCTCTTGCACAGCAGGATTATACCAGATGTGTTACCAAGGCCACCTGCACTCCTACAGTGGAAGGAGCTAGATTTTTTCTTAGCAGTAAAATACCATTTTTAATTCTGGATTCACATCATATTTATTTTTTTCCTTATTACCCTCCTGACATGTTAACCACTAACCTGGAAAGCTGATCAGCATGCAGGCCTTGTGAGCTCTGAAAATATCCCAATTTACATTTTCCATTGTATCATTCTGCTGCTTTTCAGTGCTGCATGTAATCTGAGCTGGTGAATTCTGCAGAGGCACTTTATGAGGTCAGGGTAAACACTTCCTTCCAAACTTTAACAAAGGTATGGAACCTGATGGGCATTCCTCAGTCGGGCAAAACTCACACTTGTTTTGTCAGAGCAAAGATGGAGGGATGGATAGATTATTTTGCGAGTTCAATGGGGCAACTCAAAGATATAAATTTACATGGGTCCATCTTTGCAGGAGCAGTCTTACTTATAGCGATAGTGGGTACAAAATATCAGATGAAATGTGATTTTCAGTCTGAACAGTTTTTCTTCAGCGTACGCATCCAACCAGCTGCAAGGTAGGAGAAATTGACTTCTGTAAATGATATTGGGTACTGGCAGTGCTAATTTTCCCACACTGCCTTGCTTGGTTTGCTTCATTCATGACATGAGGAGTCAATCTATGTGAATAAAAGGGTACTTTAGTCATCAGTCTTGACCTCTGCTAAGATTGCCAACAATGAGATAGTAGGATTTTCTTGTCAATTTACCTATCCTTTAGGTACCGAACAGATACATTCCAAACTATTATATATTAATGACAAGAGATCCAGAATCCAATAATAATAGTAAGAGATACAGGACCATGGAAATAACCTTGTATTGCAATTAAATGCAGTTATGAAGGCTTACTTTAAAAACAATCTCTGAAGTATTTCTACCCAGTGATGAAGTTAGTCTCACATACCCCTCTGATTTGTGCTTTAAACCTTCTCCCAGGATTAAAATGACTTGTAATCTTGTCAGAGCATCTGACAGAAAAAAATTATCATTCCCACAGTAATTGGTGATGTGCATGTCACAGAAGAATGGAATTTTCTGAGCTAGTCAGCTCATTCCATGGAAGAAATAAATTTTAAGCTAGTTTTTCTTTGTATTACTGGTTTTAATAAACTAAAGAAAGGGAAAGAAATATTTTTTTTCTTTATTGTCCTTATGGAAGAGAAAAGAGAACCATTACACTATTGGGGAATATTAATATAGTTGGTATAGAAAAAAATCCTTCTTCCAAGCTTGAAAAAATACTGATGGTAGCATAAATGTAAGAATACAATTATGGTAGCTAAAATGAAGATAGAAAATAACTTAATTCAGCCATCTATCACTGTCTAGGGATCCTGTTACACATTGGGTTTTTTTCATCGTTACTGATGAGTTTTCCTTAGTTATGGGAATGAAACTCATTGTACGGTTAGTAATTGCCGCAACAGCATCTTTTTCATGTTTGAGTGGCCAGGAGGTTGAGTCTTTTGCTCTCAGATGCGAATCTTTCGCGATCATCTGTGCGGCTACATCCTCAATTTATTTGGAAGTGGAGCTGGTGCAGAATTTGATCACCAGCTTTTTAAGCTGTGTGTCTTTAAGCATATTACACCAGTGTTCTGTGATCTGTATTGGCTACCTGTTGGTTTCCAGGTTTAATTTAATGTGTTGGTTTTGACCTAGAAGACTCTAAATAGCCAAAGATCTGTTGCGAGACTGCCAGTATCAGGTAATGTTCCAGTCAGCAAAGGTGCTGCTAGCAGGACATTCTCTATTAGAGCCTCTCAGTTATGGAACTAGTTCCTTCTTGGTCCAAAATACTGCAGATTTGACCCTCCAAGGAATGCTCCAAGACCTTTCTTTTCCCCCTAGTTTTTGGAGAGTAGGAATATTCTGAAGGTGTCTGGTTATTGATGGGAGAATAGGGTAATTTATTTTTTGTCTTTCTTTTTTTCTTGTTAGGAGGGTTAGACTGGCTTGTTGGAGTTACAGCAATGCTGGATTTGTTATAATAATTGCATTTGTTACAGTTGTCAAATACATATAAAACTATGGCTGGGTGGTTCTTTTGTCTTTATAAAATATATTTAAACTGATGAAAAAACAAACATCCTTTTCAAATCTGCTCATATAGACTTTTTTTTTTATTTTCTGATGGATGCACAGTTTTTCCCTCTGGTTTATGGTGAGGCCGACCACATGGAAGGTAGAACAAACTCATATTGCTGAAGTTTATTTTGCTTCCATTGCAGTTTGCTAATGTAGCCTGATCTTGCTTTCCCTGCCTCCAACAATTGATGCAACTTGGACTTAATATGGGTGTCTTACTGGTGCCTATAGTGTAACCCACACACCTCCCGGGTGTGGGGCTCTGTCCAATCTAGTTGCATTTAGATGAGGCCACTCAGAGAGCACTTAGAGAGAGATAAAATGAGTCTGTTCTACTGCCTTAGCTAAGAGGCAGGTGGCTTTTAGCTCATACACTAGAGGCCATGCATTAAGCTCCAGAGGTCTCAGGTTCTATCACACCTGCTGTCAACTGGGGTCCGTCAGTGTTAGAAGAGCAACAGGTTCAAACCCTTACAGGATTTAATCAGTCCTTCATTCTTCCAAAGTAGATTAATTACAGTCCAGACACTGTTGTGAGCCTTGGAGATTAGATTTTAAAAACAAGATCCTGTCTGCTGTGCACAGACATTAAAGACCCCGTGATACTTTCTGTAAGACACTACGTAAGGAGTGTACTTTAAAAGTCAAAGTACATGTTATATAATAGTGTGGTTTGTATCCCTGTGGCTTGTCTCCTAGCAAATTGAAGAGAGAGTTAGCATTCAGAGGCAGGGCCGGCTCCAGGGTTTTGCCACCCCAAGCACCAAAAAACTCCCCGAAAAAGCCACAGTCGTGATCAGATCTACCACCGCCGCTTCAGTCTTTGGCGGCAATTCGACAGCTGGTCCTTCGCTCCCAGAGGGAGTGAGGGACGTGCCGCCCCTCTCCGTTGGCCGCCCCAAGCACCTGCTTGCTGGGCTGGTGCCTGGAGCCGGCCCTGTTCAGAGGTATACCTAAGAGATCAGGCTGTGGGAAAGCAATGTTGCAACAGTAAATTACAACTTAAAGAGACAGCCAATGAGTCAGTTTTAGGCCCCAGTTTTCAAAAGTGCATTCACCCTTTTGTGCATACCTGACGTGGTGGGTATAAAGTTGGGCACATGCAAAAATGTGTAGGCAAATTTCAAATGTGGGCCTAAAACTAGCTGATCGCTACTGTTGATCTTAATGCAGAAAAGAATCAGCTTTGGAAGAAAATGAGGACATTTAATCCTCCAGAGTTGAAAACCCTTAACAGAAAAGGGATGGATGTGTAAATCTAGCTTGGGGCTAGATCTGAGATGTGTATGGAGGAGATATTTAGGTTCCATATAACCACTGTAGAATATTGTTACACAAAAATACCTCTATTAAAGTGTCCCTTGTTTTGCATGACTAGGGGTTTTTTTTTGGGGTGGGAGGAGGGTTGTTTTTTTTAAGCCCACCACCTAAACCAAATTAGATGTTTTTCCCTCTTTTGAGTACTGTGGTTTGTAAGACAGCAAATATCAAAATTAAAGAAACGGCTGTGTTTTCTTTCAGAATGCTTTCTTAGGCCTAAGCCATTTAAATGCCGAGCTTCCTGAGTATGCCTTACCTCTTTCACAGACTTCCTCCTGTTCCCTAAATTGATGTCATTTGTCCACATTGTTTTGATCGTTCTCCCAGCCTGTTCTCTCAGGGCTAGATTATCACAGCCCTTTCTTGGCTGCATAGGATAGTTACAAGACCCCCTTACTATCCTGCTCAGATTGCAACTTTGGCTGTGGGTGGTAGAGGAGAGACTACTTGCCCAGTATTGTCCACCTGTGAGCAACTGGGAGTAGAGGGAGCTAAGAGGAGCAGGAATGAGGAGAAGCTCTGGCTCCGCCCTCTTTTTGACAACTACAATAGCTGGCTGAGTGCATGGTGCATATGAAATAAATTGATTCATGAAAAAGCACTTAGAGCAAGGGTTGAGCTGATGAAGAGCTGGACTCTGAGGTACAAGTCCTTCTCTGGTTTGCTCCTGGACTGGCTCTGCTACACACTGTCCCTTACTGAGGGCAGGTTTTAATGTCACGGTCTAGCTGTCAGGCAGATGAGAGATGACTGTAGCACATATAATGGAGATATTAACAGAACCATACAATGAGATGTTATAATGATGGGTAGGAGTCAACAATTTCCCCAGTAGTAGAAAAGAAAAGAATTTATATTTTTCAACTCCACTTTATCTTCTGTCTAACCTGTTACATGCGCTAATTGTATCTGCATCCCTTTAGTGATTCTGCTGAAGTTTCATTTCCACACTGTCATATTGTGTTATTTCTTCCTTCAGAGCTCAGCATCAAAACCCATATTTAATTCACACTCTATAAGTCAAGCGAAGATGGCCCCGTTTCACTCTTCTTGTCATGTGCACATAACCATATAGGAAGCACAATCACAATCAACCTGTGCAAGTCCTTGCCAGAGGGTGTTGTGAAGGCCAAGACTATAACAGGGTTCGAAAAAGAACTAGATAAGTTCATGGAGGAAAGGTCCACCAATGACTGTTAGCCGGGATGGGCAGGGATGGTGTCCCTAGCCTGTTTGCCAGATGCTGGGAATGGGCAACAGGGGATGGATCACTTGATAATTACCTGTTCTGTTCATTCCCTCCACGGCACCTGGCATTGGTCACTGTCAGAAGACAGGAGACTGGGCTAGATGGACCTTTGGTCTGACCCAGTATGGCCGTTCTTATATTCTTAACTGACAATGATTAGCACCTCTGCTGGCAGTTGCAACAAGGCCCCCAAGTATTGAATATATTAATGTGGACACTTTCTGCCATAGAGATGGTACCTACAGGTTAAAAGATGAGTAGAGCCCGGCAGATTTGCAGATATCTGCTTTATATGTATCTGGATAGCGGATGGATGCGGATCCAAATTCTATATCTAGAGCCCAGCAAATCTGCAGATATCCACTTTACATCAGCAAATCATGTTTGTGCCTCATGGATACAAATTTTATATCCATGCAGGGCTCTAAAGATGAGCCACATTTATAGGGCAGTGAGGGGAAGATTTCACCTGTTATTTCTCTGTTCTCTATTGTTCTGTATTGTTATTATAATTATTTATTTGGCTAGGGTAGCTCCTAGCAATATTCTTAACTGTTCAATATTATCCAATATATTGTTGCATATTGGTATTGTTAAAATATTAATAATGTATTGACATATTTTTATTTAGTCATTGTGTTCGCCCCCCAAACTATAACACAAGAGCACCCATCCAGTGCAAAACAATTGTAAAACTGCACTAATAAATAAATATACCCACTAGATCAAACAACCTAGTGACAACATAAATAGAACAAAAACTAACTCGTTTCCCCCATGTGACCCCCAGCAGAGCTCGCACCACCACTGCCCAGCCCTGTCCAACACCCAGTTTCCTTGGGCAAGGGAGAAAAGGTGTATCTCACAGCATGCCATGAAAGCTAACAATCTTCCACTCAATGGGCCTGAGGAAGAAGTAAGTTACAAAGGCCTGGGACTATGCAGAGTGTTTAGTTTCCATTACCACCAATATGACATGTTTCAAAACGTTATACCTGCTTTAAAAATAATTGACCAGATCATCTACATTTCCTTTGAGGGGCAGCCCTGCATTTGCTTTGAGGACTTCTCTTTTTCTACCAGTCTGTTGGGTACTTACTTTCTATCTTGAAGATTATGCAGGGTGTTCTGGCACTCTAATAGTATTAGTCTCCCCTTATAGACCAATTAGCATTATTTTGAAATATTGCATTTTGGCAGTGAATACATCCAAAAGATATGCGTTCATGAGACCGCATTCATCATGTTAACTGAGTTAAGAGAAATCACAGGAAGGCGATGATGAATGTCATTGGTGAAAGAAGCCAGAGTTGGAACAACTTAATTCTGAGGACAATTAAATTTCAGGTCCTGACTGCCTGGGCAGCCAAGTTAATTTAAAAGAAAAAAAGAAACAGCGTTTCCTGGGCAGGTAGTCGATGAAATAAGAACTTACTGTACACTGGAGTTTGTCTGTATCTTTTGTAAGCCCATCATCATTCCCTCCTCCTCCTCTCTATTTCCCTCTCTTTTTCTAGACCCCTGAAGAGTTAGAGGATGATTCAGACTTTGAACAAGAAGATTATGATGTTCGCAGCCGAACGAGTGTTCAGACTGAGGATGACCAGCTTATTGCTGGGCAGAGTGCAAGAGTGAGTATAAAATCCCTGTACCTCGTCAACTCTGTATGCAGCTCCAAATGAAAAGTATGCCTCTGAAAGCTAATTGGGCGATTTAAAATTTTTGGATTCACTTCAGCGAGGAGGCTGGCAGTTTTGGTTTTCAGGCATAGATATTTATTTAGGTCTTTTCACTTGCAGTACATTTGGACCAAGTGTATTATATGATTTTGTCAGGGTTATGTGATGTCTTGTATCAGTTATTTGCTCAAGCTAGAACTATAGCAAAAGGCCTTGCACAATTGGAATGTACTGTAGCTGAGAGTATTCAGGAAATGTAAAACAAACAAACAAACCTTAAGGGCATAATGCGCAGTATCTGAAGATACCTTACATTTGTCGTGTTTCTCAGTGTGCTGACTTGTCTAGGAAAGCTGTTTAAGGTGCTGAGTAGTCTCTGTAATATAATTGTAATTGAAGACATTTGTTACTGAGTCAATGTAATTTTACCAGAGTAATTATATCATGATAAACTGGAGACATTGTGATTTGTGATCTTAGCTTATGCATGGTGATTGCAAATGAAGCGGACAAGTGCTTCAGGAGTCAGAGATGCTGGAGAAATGAAGTTGGTTGACCCTCAGGATTATTCCATCCTCTGATTAGTGTTTACCTTTTGCTAAGTAGGCTGCTCAGTTCAGATACAAAATCAAGTGAATACTGTGTTGTTAACACACCACATGAACATGTATTTGACTGGAGAGAGTTTAAAATCCTCCCTTTTTTTAACCTGGTACAGAAGCAGTGGAGAGAGATTGTAGAAAACTGGAAAATATCTGTTTTATTTTTATTACTAGTGTACATGCCTCTATATATTTGCTGATGGTGGGTGGGTTACTCGTCAGATGGATAAAAAGAGAGCTCTCAGGGGAACCAAACTGTAAACACAATAGCTTGGATTGGGAGTATCCCAAAAAACACGAAAACACCATAGCCGGGTTAACTACAGCAACTTATAGGTCCCAACCCTGCTTAGCTGTTTCCCAAGGCTTAGAATCTGGAGAGCAAAAGATGTGGAAAGGAAGGGGGAAGCTCTCAGCTGCTGCAGGCTGACACAGACTGAAGGAAGACAGGGTCTGCAGCAAGCAGGCTGTAACTTGCTCTCCAACAGAACAGAGGCACTGAGGTTATGTCATGTCTACCTTGAAGGGAATGCCAAAGGTAGGTAAAATAGTGCGCACACAGAGCTCTTTGTTGTTTTATATCCATGTCTCAGTGCTGTGAACCTTTTGGCAATTAAATCTTACTTTAAAAAAAATATATTGCTTCTGTGTCACCGCATGCTATTGCCGACCACCAGGTCCTGGGGGAAAACATTTGCAGGTGACAAACCTGTTAGGCTTGCTAGGTATTGTGGTTGGTAACCAGGAAGATTGGATCCCAGAGACCCTGTCAAAGAGTGATCAGATCACAAGGTCCCCTCCAAGGAGAAGTAGAGGAGCAGGCCCGTCACTTGAAAGGGGAACACTGGCAAAGGGTCTCAGAAGAGGCAGCCTGCCCAGGAACCATGGCAGATATATCGGAGAGGTTTTTGTGGTTTAAAGAGTGTGACATAATGTTTAATACATGCAGGAAGACTGAGTGCTGAAATAAACTAAAGTGTAAAAAGTTTCCTGGTGCTCTTTAGTTGATTCAGATTCTGTCTTTATTTCTTTCATGGCTAAACCTGGGGCAGTGGGATTATGCTGCTCTTTCAGTAATTACAATTAGAATTTAAAAAAATAGATTTAGAGGAAGAGAAATAGGGACAGTCACAGCATCCTTATTAAGGGCCTAATCCAGCTAGCAGCCATAATCTCAAATCCTATTATGGTTATTATTGTTGTTGTCAATTGTGGTAGGTGCTGGACAAAACTATAACAGACAGTCACTGCCCCAAAGGGCTTTCAGTCTAAGTATAAGACAAGAACCAATGGGTGGATACAGCAGCATCAGAAGGAAGACAGGGTGAAAATTAGATGATTATGATCAGTGTGATAAGCCGCAAAAGCCACTGTGTTGAGTGACCCCTTGAGCTGAAGCTACTCAGCGAGAAGCTCCAGAGGGTCCTGAGATGTGGGGGTCCACTGGTGCCTGAATGGTGGCCTCATCCCCCAACTCTGCCTCTTTCCCTGGGGCCCCATCCCCACGCCCCTGAGGCTCTGCCCTCTTTCTGCCTCTTCCCCGAGGCCCTGTTCGCTCCTATCTGCCCCCTCCACCCTTAAGGCAGGATAATAGTGATGGGGTAATGGCCCCCTGGACCCTCCTGTTCCAGCACCACTGTACTCAGCCTCTTGGAGGATCATGCCGTACAGGACTCCTTGTTGGAGAAAAGCTAGGTTTTTAGTTAGAGGCTATAGTAGATTTGTATAATATGCCTACTTTGTGAATGCTATTAGCATTCCTGTGGAAAAGCTTGCTGTCAGTCTTTGATGAGAGATAAAACTTGAATATACAAGCTGCATTTGCTGCTGGGTATGGCTCCTTAGAAATGCATCAGCAGCTGAAACAGAGTCATTAAGGCATACTGGACCAGCACCGAAAAGCTCGGGTTAGACTGTCCACAAAGACAGGAACCAAACACAAGTAATACAGATTGGTCTTCTTAGCTTTCTGATCATACCGAACTTTATTTTCACATCCCATTAGTTACAATGAATTCATCAGTTCTAGAGTGTTGGGGGCGGGGGAGAAGAGAGAGTTTAACTTACACTGCATTTCTCTGTGGAAAGACTAATGTGTTAACATTTGAAACCGCTGAGTTACATTGATAAGGCCTAATTAAAACTCATGTGTTGAATTTTAATTTGATTAACTTGCAAATTTCTCATTTTCTGATCTACTGTTTATAGATAACCTTTTTTAATTCCAGTTTTGTAAAAGGTCAATTATGAATTTTTAAAAAGCCAAGAGCATTTTAAGAATATGTAGAGAAAGACTTCAGCTGATTGAAAGTGACATAAACAAGAGAAAATGTAATGACACTTAAATGTGTCACACCCCACACACATTAAATGCATAATGCGGTCTTCAGAACCCTGAAGCCAAATAGTATCTCTTCTTGAGAATCGTTGTTGGAAGTGTCCATTTGATCTTCAAAAGTAACTTTCATAATTTTGCCATTTTTTGGTAATTTTCCTTTTCCTTTGTTGATAGTCAAGGCAAATTAGAATCAACCTATTTAGTGCCATTTTGCATATCATCCAAGAACCAATTAAACCACTAAATGTTATTGAAAGGTATGTTCATTCAGTTCATTTTAAACATATTCCCTTGCATGCCATGGCTTATTTCAACCTCAGGTAGAAAGCCAGGATGCTTCTGACTGACAGTGAGATATGAGAGAGGTGGAGGTGTTTGAAACTTAGCCAAACTACGGGGCTGCCTCGTAGTGTGTATTTCCTTCATTTTTGATCTGTCTAAAGTTTCAGATATAATTTAAAAAATCCTGTCTTTTAGTTGGATTGTAGTGGCTTCTGCTCACTGTCTTCAGTCTTCAGTGTCATAGATGTACAGTCTTTAAACTTGCAAAGATTTTATAAGGGCTATAAAAGTCCCTTGTTTTACAAGAATATGCTGTAGTTACTCTTGAAATAGCTGATACAGTGAAAACAAAATTTGGACCATTTTATTAAATGTATAGACTTTAATTTAAAAATGTTTAATAGTGTGAATGCTCTGACAGTGAAATCAGTACTAAAGACCAACTCTAATAGGCAACCCCTGTTTTAAGAGACCATTTTGAAGCACACCTGTGAAGTTTCCAGTTCAATTTTGCTTGTCATGTGGTTATGCTATAACTTATACTAAACAATCTGGTCCACTTAAGACAACTGAACTCATTTATGTCAGATTTCACTGTAGCCAGGGCCACATCCTGTGCTCGCATAAATCAGTGTAATCCTACTGAAGTGAGCAGAGCTATGTTGATTTACACCAGGTGAGGGTCTGGCAATATACATTGTAAGCTTTGATTGCTTTCTGCTATTCTGTATGGAGTCCCTGTGAGTTTTTTTTTGTTCACTGTGAAATTATAGCAGTGATCCTTTTCTGAAGAAACTATCTGTACCATTTGGCTTTATAGCTTTCAGAATTAAAATCCTATCCTAAAATGTGCTGAGTGCCAACTATGACGGATTTAGCACCCCCAACTCCCTCTGAAGATACTGGAAGTTGTGGGTGCTCAGCACCTTGCCAGATTAGACCCTTAGAAACTAAAACGGTTTCTCGCTTCCTTTTTTCATGGGCAACTACTCTATATTTTGTCCAGGCTATCATGGCTCAACTGCCCCAGGAGGAGAAGGCTAAGATTGCGGAGCAGGTAGAGATATTCCACCAAGAAAAGAGCAAACTGGATGCTGAGGTGGCCAAATGGGATGACAGTGGTAATGACATCATTGTGTTGGCAAAGCAGATGTGCATGATTATGATGGAAATGACAGACTTTACTAGGTAAGCACAAAATAATTTGTACTGAGTGCTTCCTCTGGAACCCTGCATCGTTTCTTTATTATGGCGTTTAAGGAACATTGAGTGTATTTACTATGTTTAGGTAATGTGTCTACAGCAATTCTAATATTGCTGGTTCTGTAATCACTGCCTTGTGTATTTGCCTTTTAACACGAAGGAGATCTTCCGTATTGTTTAAACACTGTTCAGCATTAAGACGCTGATTCAGCAAAGCACTTAAGCACAAGAGCAATTCCATCTCGATTCAGCAAAGCCCCTCACCACATGCTTAGCTTTAATCATATGAGTTGGCCCAATGAAATCAGTCACAGAGGTGTTTTACTTCCTACCAACGAGCCAGAACATCAAACAAATAGTTTTATACTTGAGACTCTTTAGTGACTTCTTGGTTTGGGGGCGGGGAGACAGAAAGCCAACTTACTGACATACCCAAATAGTTCCTTTCACCTGGTCGTTTTCAACAGTTCACCATTTAAGATTAAATGTGTATTTTTTTGTTAGTTATTTGTGCATCTTTAATTTCAACAGAAGTAGTGCAGCAAGGATAATGTGTGACTTGATAGGCCCTCAAATGACCTTTTGTCTAGCAAGAGTCAAAATGCACAAGACTTGCTGAACTTTCAACATTTAATTGCAATGAATGTCAATCAAGAATAATGGCAAAAAATTCACTGAACTCATTCTCATGACTGAATTTCTTTAAACAAACAACCCTTGATTTAATCCAGAAGTAACTTTCATCAGGGCTTGTCAATAACAATGACTTTTTTCCTTGCTTTAATATTTTGTTCTAATTAAAGTGCATCAAAAGGCTATTAATTAATATTATCATTTAAACAAAATCAATTTTGTTTATATCCAACCACATTGTTAATCAGACCAGAGGGACCATTTTACAAGAGATTAAATGCACCCTCCTAAAGTTAGTTATCTATGCAGTGCTACAATCCCTGATATCTTGGGGAGTGAATGACAAAAAAAATCCTCGCCAAAGCTCGTGATTTGGATATGTTTTGCCACACTTCTGCAAGGCAAAATGCAAACAACCAAGCAAACAAAAAACCCAAACACACTGAGGCCTTATTCTTCCTTCCTGCATTCTATAAAGAAAAAATCATTTCCTTAGGCAGAAGAATCATGTAAGGATCTTTCTCTAGAAGAGCTGAGTTTCTCTTCTCTGTACAATATGTCTAGCCCGCCTGCCCGTCTTTCATAGGAAAGGAGTGAAAAATCACCCTATATCCTTCATGAGAGGGACATGAAAAAAATCTCTCTTTGGTCTAGATCTCTCACCTCTCTTTCCTGAAGCAGAATGAAAATTTCCCCATACCTTGCCATCAGTTCTGGGGAGGGAGAGGTGATGATCTAATAATTTCTTCAAGGGACCAGAATACAAAGGTTTCTCTGCAACGCGCTGCATACATTTTAATACCTTAATCTTCAAACTGAAAGTTTGGTAATGGGATGTTTCTAACATCAAAAGATGAGAAATAATGTGAAAATGAGAGTAAAATCATTGTCATGTTTGGAGTAAATTAAAAGAAAGTCTAAGTGGACCTTAGTGCCTCTGTTTACACCAGATTCAATAAAGCCTCCTTCAACATCTTCCACTAAAAAACAAACAAACCCTTTGCATCTCCTTTGCCTATAGTGACTTCAGTGGTGTTAAAATGGAATAACTCCCAAATGTCTGGAGTGTGTTACAGCCAGATGTGCTGATCTCCTGATGTAAGTGACATAAAAGCATACATAGGTGGTCACTGTTAAGGTGGCTGGGACTCAGGACCAGTATACAATTCCTGGTTCTGCCTCTGGTTTCCTGGGTGACCTAGGGCAAGTCACTTCCCTTTCTGCACTTCAGTTTCACCATGTGTAAAATGGGAATAATGATGTGGACCTCCTTCATAAAGCACTTTGGGATGTGCGGGTGAAAATCACTATAAAAGAATTAGGTGATATCATTATTTATAAGAACTTGTGTCTTTTACATCGTCTTACAAATATCCAGAGAGACAGATTAGTAGTAAAGTTTTTTTATAAAAATCAAGCAGGATTTAAGCACAACTGAATTATGCCTCAGGTAGTTTAGCAGCTTTATGACAGAAATCTAAGAGAAGAGATTTCCTAATGTGACATTTCTGCACTAGACTTGGCAGACTTGGTGTTAAGCACTGGTCTGGGAATAACAGAATTTTTAAAAAGTTTTGTATTCCTGCAGGGACATTTTCCTAATGAGCACTTAAAAATGCACATACTATTAAACATAGTTCATGTGCTTGAAGGCACCATCAAATTAAACTGCTAGCGAGGCATTTTGTATGTGAAAGGAAATATAGCAGACCCGTTCCTTAATCAAGCTATCATATAATTAGTAGTTAAGTCCAAGGTGAAGTAGCAGTAACTTAGGAAGGCATTCATAAAATAAATAATCATACACTGAGTTAGGACACTGCAACTGTGTCATGATTTAATTAGATTGTAGTATAACCATATTGTTCTTTCCAGAGGTAAAGGACCATTGAAGAATACATCTGATGTCATTAATGCTGCCAAGAAGATTGCAGAAGCAGGCTCGAGAATGGACAAATTGGCACGAGCTGTAGCTGATCAGGTAATGATCCAAACAAATAAATATATAATATGAATCAGTCAATCAGTAGAATTTTGTATGGACAGTACAAATTATCCCAGTGGTTTAAGGACCCTCTAGAGAAAGTCTCTACTAGTGCTGTGATCTAGTGGCTGAAGACAGACTGTTTGTTCAGCACCAGTCAGTTTAGTAAGATTGTTGTCAGTTGAATGAAGCCGACACTGCAGCCCTTTAATTCACTGGTTCAGAAATCAAACCACCTAAGTAATAATAGCATCAGCTACCACAGCTAAAAACACCAAGGTGAGCTGAGATACTCCAGCCTCCTCACTGTTTTCCTTACTTAAAAGGGGATTACGCACATCCTTCTGTGTTTGATGCATGTACTTTTCACACTATGGGAAATCTGTAAACTAGTCTAAGAACCCCAGAAAACCCCAAAAGATACAACCATCCCATGTCTTCATCTGGGACAAACAAATGTTGGCTACCGATGATGATTGCCGTAGAATGTTGATGGCTAAAAGCAATAAAAAGGTCACACTCTTTGTTGCTTCAGTAGGTCAAGCTCATTGCATGTGCCAGGGCTCCTTGCATTTCTCTATCCCCAACCCAGTTCCCTGTGCACCTCCCTCCCACCCCCTCTATTTCAGGGATCCCATGCAACCCCACCCCCACCCCTTCCACACGCCAGGGATTCTGTGTGCCCCCTGTTCTCCTTTTTGCCACATTCCAGGAGCTCAGTTTTCACTCCATGTCTCTATCCCTCATTCCACTGTCCCCAGTTCTCTCTCAGTGCTAGGGAATCAGTGTTCCCCCTCATTCACCCTTTCCTCACTATACCCCCCTTATCCAACATGGCAGTGGCTCCATGCACCTCCCCATCCACCAAATGGCAGGGGTTCTGTGTGTCCCCCATGTCCAACCCCCTAACATTGTCCCTTATTTTCCAGCCATGCTATGGCACTGTGTGTGCCCCCATTGCTCATGGCCCCCATTCACTTCATACCGGGACCCACATTTTAGGGGCTCTGTGTGTGCCCCCCTTCCCACACCATTCTCTTTACTTTTCTGCCTGTCTGGGAGATAAGTCATTAGGATGTTAACTTTTGAAACTGTATTGGGCCGATGGGCGAAGCTGAGATGGGAAGTATTGTTACTTTGGCCGCCAGAAACCAGTTCTTTGCTTTATTGACAATTACAGAGGTGGTCGACAATGCTGTGCCTGCTAACTGGAAGCAGAGGCCTTCGTGAGTTCTCCATTAGCCCCTTCCAGTTTTCCAAATTTCACCAAAACCAATGAGTTCTGTCCACCTAGACAATGCCCTGAAAATTTGCAGTGGATGAGCTGTGGCATTCAAAAATGATTCCATTGCAGACAGACAGAAAGACAGAGAAATGCCCCCAAGAGAAGAATGACCTGGAGCATCCACTACCATGGAAAACCCATAGGAGGGGGTTGTAGATAAAGAGGATATCCTTGCAGTTACCCTCCCTAGTCACCCCCCTCCAAACCTGCAGCTGTGACCTCTAGCCATCCTTCTCTTCCCCTTAAAATGAGAGAAAGTCTGCTGGTCGCGGGAATTCCAGCGTATCAATGGAGCATGGGAATGGCATTAGTTTCATCCTGCAAGATACTCTGGGCCAGAGTAGCACACAGAGATACAGCTTTTTCTTATAATCCCCAAAAGTTTGGCAATGTGAACTGTTCCACCCAGTTGACCCATTTCCCCCTCTTGAGCCCACTCCTGTTGGGTACATCCTAGGAAGGAGAAATCCATCCCTGTGTTAATGTAATTCACAGTGTTGAAAGAGCTATAAACATGCTCGTTAATGATCTTGCAGTTTGCACTCTGGTGTTGTGAGAGATGGGAGAGTTTAAAGAAATAAACGTCAGGTACATAACACATGCAGCTTGTTTAGAGAATATTGGTTTCAGTCATGTCTTTGATCTACATTCCTTCAGAAGGATGTAAAATACAAAGTTTAAGGTTTGGGCTTTTTTTAAATCAATATGAGACTTAAATGTCTCTTTTAATCCCTTGGCCGTGGTGATATTTTACAGAACTTTTGAGACATACATGGAGTATAAACTTTTATTGACTGTCGCATTTTTAATTACTGTTCCAATGAGAGAGAGCTTACATCTTAATTTGATTCAAGGTACTTGTATGTAAAGCTTTGTCAGCTCTCTAGAGGTATCATTTTAAAGTTCATTTCTTTCAGCTCATAGGCCTCAAGAGTAGGATAAATATTACTGTATTAAATTGTCACAGGTAGGAAAAAAAAGTCTCTCAGGAATTCGCTCTTGAAAGATATTGCAGCTGTGTGAGAAAAAGAAGTTATGGCATTATCATAAGTACAGAACAGATTAAACGGCCTAATGCCCTAGCGGCCCCAAAGAACCCCCAGCTCTTTTTTGTTTGTTAGACTTAAAGACAGAGGAGCAAGCAAAGTGATTGCTCTCAGAGTTAGGGGCCGCAATGTGTATATGGAACCAGTGCTGTTATACATCTAAGAGCACTGTAACCATTTTTCCCTTGTGCCTTATTTGTCATTGCTATTATAACCATTCAAACAGACATTGTGGGGCCACTGGGCTGTGAGTGCTTAATCTGATCATGTTTAGTTTAGGTGCCATATGGTGGTTTTACTCTCCAAAATGGAAGATTGAATGTAGCATTTTGATGACCTAAAGAAGCTAGTTCTAAAGACTTTGAATTTTTGATCTCCATAGTCAAACAATATTGAAAGGTGGACTTTGTTGTGTAGCTCTGGCAAGTGTTTATTGGAGACATGCTCTTAGGAAGGGGATCTTTTAACTCTGTTTCATTTGTGTGAATTATACAGGCCTGTGCTCAGGAGGCAAGTCTAGAAATATTAACTACGGGTGCTGTTTATTATGCTGTTGATTATTGTTGGGGATGCTGCAGTACCATTGAAATAAGAGTTTATTTCAATGGACTATAAATGAGTTGTGCTTGGGCCATATCTGGTTATATTGATTATGAAACCTTCACAGATTCTATTTAGTTTGACCCAGTGTAATTTTTACCTGCACACTTTTGTCACGAGGACTATGTCAAAATGATACAGTACTTTAGATGGCCTACCAGTAGTAGTGAGAAGTATTGCTTAGAAAGACAAGGAGACCAGATTATTTCATTTCCTTCTTCTTAATGGCCGCAAGCCTCAAAGCGTCTTTTATAATATGTCATGTATATTACTATAAACAATTTCCTTCCAGTATAGATGGACTAGTATATTATGCATCAGTAGACTCCTATGTTTATTACAAACTGAATGAAAAACTAATCTCTGTAGATGTTTTCTTAGGACATTTTCTTTAAGTTCATCAGGTAAGTGCCAAAAAGAGATTATTTTTGTAAAGCACCCATGCTTTCTTCACATTTTATTTCATGAGTCTCAAGCCATAGATGAGGTACAGAATAGCTTTCAGCTCTCATCAAATTCCTCACTAAAGGGTTAAGTGATATGGATGAATCTAATATGGTGCCAATACTGCTGCTATTTCCTTGGATTGCCTTTGTATAATGAACATATAAACTGAGCTAGATCTAATCAATTTTGCTTATTTTCCCCCCTTGTAGTGCCCTGATTCAGCCTGCAAGCAGGATCTGTTAGCATATCTACAGCGCATTGCCCTCTATTGCCACCAGCTCAATATCTGCAGCAAGGTGAAGGCAGAAGTGCAGAATCTTGGAGGAGAACTTATTGTATCAGGGGTAAGATGGTGTTTGTATTTAGCAGTTTACGTATCCCACAGTTGCACTTGCCAGGGAGCATTTTCGGTAACAAGAATGTAAAAGACAAAAAAAATAGTGATTCATAAGCAGGCTTCTTAAAATGTTATCTCCATTATTCCAGACCTTCCAATAACTTGTGTAGAGCAATTTGATTTTCCAATTACCCTTTGTTTATACTAACCTTGTAAAATCTTCATTCTTCCAAAAGAAAGGTAATTTCATAGTCTAGGAACTCATTGGCAAGCCATGAATATTATAATTATTTGGAGCTTTTGTTTATTTGCTTATTGTAAATCTACTTTCCTTTGTTAGTATTGGTAATTTCCCTCCTCTGAACAGGAGCCAGCGCTGCTCTGTATGGAGTGCATATTGTTAAGATGGTAATATCTAACAGGATTTCATTCACTCAGGTTCCAATGCATACTAGGTTTAGCAAAAACTCTGGAAGACCAGCAAAATATTTTACTTTTTGTGTGCTGTTTCCAAATACAGTTGCCAAACCTAAAAATTATGTATTCTAATTCCTTCCATTTGCTTGTTTCAGTAATTTTTTTTAATGAAAATGCAAATGTTTTATCCACAATCACCAGGTATTTTTTGTCCAAATTAGAAATGTGTAGAGATAGGCAGAACATAAATTGTTTTTACTACATTTTAAAAGATGTTTTCTTCCCTTCACCTCACCTGGAGCCATCTGCCTCTGTGAGACCAGTGGCAAAAAGTGCTAGCATTCGCTACTCTTCATGGGTTTGTTTGTTTTTTTTCTTTATGCTACTCACTGTAGGTTTGGCCCAACCACACTTTGGTCACTGTCCAGACTGCATATAGACTATGTGTATACTGTATTCCCTCTTGTATATACCAGTGTTTACTATATTCCCTGAACCCCGTTGTGCTTTCAAGATCACAGGGATTTGTGAAAACTGAGGCACTTTAGACAAGTTTGTTTGAAAATGCCATTTTGGGCAGGGTGGGAGGTGGGAAATACATCCTCTCATTATTTAAACCCTATCAAATTTGAAGACTCTTGGGACAACTTGTGCCCTCTATTTTATCCCTATAACCCCAAGGGAAATCAGTGGGCTTTCCCAAAGCTAATTGAGAACAAAACAGATGCCCTTTTGTTATATATATACAAAACAATGATTTTTTTTTGCAAAGCACTGTATGCAGCTTTAAAACTTGGCTGGGCTACTTGGAACTATTATTCTGAAATCCTGCATGCAGTCCTAGAAGGAAGCTGCTGCGCTGTACTGCTCCTGTGCCTCACCTGCAGATGGTCTCCACCTCTTGACATAAGTACAAAGTAGTGTAATTTTAACATCTTGATCTTCCCACAGCAATGACAATCCCTTTTCATTTTCCTGGTGTTGAATGAGTGATCTTTCCTTATATCACTGACAACTGTACTATATATCAAATGCTTCAGACCTTATCTTACCTGCTGCCATACAAGTCCGGCTTTCCATGCCCATTTAGCTTTCATACCCATCCATCTATAACAATTGCCCAAATTAGATCTTCTATCAGCTTGGCTATTGTGCTTGTGTTTATTTCTTTTCCAGTTCTCTTTAGTTACTGTACGTGGTTGTTGAACAGGCCATTGTGAACCTCTAACATTCAGTTTGTTAGTGAAACATCATCATACACTGAAATTTAAGTGGCTGAAATGCTTGACTTCTTCATTTCCAAGCTGGCATTGTTAGCATCTGCTGCTTCCCAGGCTTCATCACCATTGTCTTATTTTTGCATTCACTTGCAGTACAAAGCAATGCTAACCTCAGCCATTCAAATTGCGAGCTTTTGAGTTGACTCCAAAGACAGTGTTAATGGCATTGACAGAAACCTAAACTCGTCGTATCTGTTTCTTTGGTTGTTTCTCTGTCATGGACTTAATGGAGATGGTGCAGAAACTTGATCTTTTGTACATCCCTTTTTGAGAACCATATCTTAGAGCTTAGTGAAGCAAAATGAATCCACTGCTTTTCTGGTAGCATATAACATGATTTACCTCTTCAAGTGCTGGGTACTGTATGCTCTTTTGCCGACCTCGGGACTATCCAGAGATCAGATGTCCAAATCTACATCTACATCTGTAGCTTGCTTATGCACTTGCCACTTCTGCTTCCATCTTGTTCTTCATTCTCTCTTGGATAGCCAGCTGCAAATAAAGAGTACTTTATTTGCATAAAAAAGAACAACAGTTATTTGGCAACTTGCATACAGTACAATGATCTTGAAAGTGCAGTGGAAACCCAGAGTTCGTGGCCCCCAAACCATTCACTATTGCAGGAAATTGATGTGTATGCATTATAGTCAATTAATTTTTGTGATGTAACAATCACCCTGGCACTTGACATTTACAATTTTTGAAGGAGATGGAGCTATAACATACATCCGTATTTACTAGGAGTCACCGTATAATTCACCATTTCCCTCATCCAGAAGTTTAGCTGTGATTTTAGAACCACTGGTTCTGGAGAATATAAACTCTGCCTGCCTTTCTGCTTTATTAGGAATGTTAATCCATGTTTCCAGACACAGTGAATAAATATAAAATGAATAGAACCTCAGAGACATACATGATCTGTTCCGATTACCTTAATTCTATTCTGGCAAGGAAAAATGTGTTCCACTTTATATGATATTTTGAAGTTATTGCATAATATGGTGTATGCCTTTTTGGTGAAATTTCTGTTTATTTATATTCTCCCTAAGTTACTTGTAGTGCAGTATATTTTACATTCAAACCTAAGCACACACCCAGTCTCTCTCTCTCTCTCTCTCTCTCCCCACCAATATGACATTTACCTCATGTATGAAGTTTTTGTTGGTATCATTAACTTACCGACAGATAGGCTGAAAAGTATATCAAAAAGCAAAGAAAATGAGGCTTTCAAACCCCTGAAAGGGAAATTATTTCAATAAGAGGAAAGAACCCTTTAAATCATTTCCCTTCTTTCTCTCAATCCTTTCTCCCTTAACTTCCCTTCCATCTCTCCCTTGATCTTTCTATCCCAAAATGTTCTCTGCCTACCAATCAACAAGTCTCTTTTCCCCAGGTAAATCTCATACACCAGGTCTTCCACTGGTTTAAATCAGTATAGCTCCATGTATTCCAGTGGTACTATTCTGAGTGCAGATTTATACCAGCTGGTGATCTGAACCAGTAGGTTTATGTTTAGATTGTGAGAATCCAACTCCTTGTCTCCCAGTTGAGGTTTGAAACGTAGTGTAAGAAAAATGTATTTGAGAGCTCTTCTGTGGGGAAGAGCCTTATTAACCTGCAGTGAGGGAAGCATAGGAAGGCAAGGAAGATATAAAAGGAGAGACATAAAATAATAAAGGAATAGAGGCTGAAATGCCCAAAATGATTTTTAAATAGCTGTTAAAGATCTTGAGTGAAATCCTGACCTCGTTAGATATGTCTGCACAGCAATTAAACATGCATGGCTGGCCCATGACATCTGAGTCAGGCTCACAGGGCTCACGCTATGGGGCAGTTTAATTGCAGTGTAGATGTTTGGGCTTGGGCTGGAACCTGGGCTCTGAGATTCTGCAGTGGAGGAGGCAAAATTCCCTTTGACTTCAGTGTGGCTAGAATTTCATCTCCTGCTTTGTTTCTAGTTGCAGTCCATGTGGTTTTCTACTTTAGCATTTGAATATTTTCAAAAAATCCTGTAGAATAATAATAATAATGAGTTTGGCAGCCTCATTATTAATTATTATTATTGCTATTATTATTAGGCATTTCTTATTAAACAGTAGTTACAATATCCTGGGATAATAAGCACCTCGACTTCAGACTTCATTAACTCAGTTCAGCCAGAGAGTTTATTCAGTGCCAAGTGCAGCTATTGCCTGATAAACAGGAATTACCCATAAGGTGGACTATTACACATTTCTCCCATTGAAGTAAATGTCCGTTACCGATACATGGCCTCACAACAGGCATTAGCACATTGTTGTTATTGTTGTTGAAAAGGAGTGTAATCTATGAAGTTTAGATCTGGATGAAAATCCAAGCTTCCCAAAAGTTTGAGGTACTTCTTTTCTCGGTGTTCCAGCTGGGCTCTGTATCAAAATATATCGTTACGTCAAAACTGACCTGTATGTTCTCTTATCGCTATGGAGCAAACAGTGAGCAGAAAGTCTACTATACATTTTGGGCCTGAGCTTGCATTTCTTTTTATTTCATGTTTGTGTCAGGAGCTTGATGTCCACTGTTTTGTTACCCACAATAATCTACTCCTTGCTTTAACCGGGTAAGAGTTTAGCATTATGTGAAAGAGAGACAACCTGCTCTATGAGCGATTTGGCAAACTGCCAAGACTGTCACCTCCTTTTCATTTAAGAGCATCAGGAATCTAAGCAAAATATTCCTGTTTCCAGCCACTAACTGTGTAAGTTTTACTATTGAATTAGGATTTAAACAGAAGAATAATGCATGAAATAAACCCATGAAAACAGGCTGATAACCCAACATTTATTTAGACCTCTGTGGGCTGGGCTGCTTGGACAGTTGACCTCTCAGATTTGGAAGAAATCTGTTTAAGCAGTATGTTTTGTAAAGAATGTCCTCCCATCTGCTTTTTAAAATACAATAGTGATCTTTTCCTAATCACAATTCATAGCTATTGATAATAAGATTCCTACTGTTTGTTAGTAATTGCATCTTATTTAACTCACTGTGAATAGAATAGAAGAAATGATAGCTGTCAGACAATTTAAAAAATCAAAATTAATTGTGATTTTAAAAAAATATTTGCAATTATTTGCAGTTTTAAATGCAGTTAATAATAAAATACCAATTTAAATTAATTTTGTTTTTCTACATTGTTTTTAATTTAAAATAATTTTGTTTTTCTGCAATATTTTTCTACATTTTCAAATATATTCTTTCATTTACAACACAGAATACAAAGTGTACACTGCTCACTTAATGTTATTTTTTATTACAAATATTTGCACTATACAAGTCGAAGCATGAAGGGGCATATGAATGTTTAGCATATCTGGCATGTAATGCCTTGCAACGCTGGCTACAACAGTGTCAGGAGTGTTCTAGCTTTTATTTTAAATAACAAGTGGGCACCATTAACTCCCATGAATGTTAACAAACTTGTTTGTCTTAACAATTGGCTGAACAAGAAGTAGGATTGAGTGGCACTTATGCTGGAGCAATTTGTATAGTAGGGGTGCTGAGAGCCATTACCACTTCAAGCCAGGGGGTACAACAGCACCCCTAGTCCCAGCACCTATGCTGAGTGGACTTGTAGGCACTAAAGTTTTACATTGTTTTGTTTTTTTAGTGCAGTTATGTGTAAAAATAACAATGGATAACTTTCATGATAAAGAGATTGCACTACAGTATTGTATGAGGTGAACTGAAAAATACTATTTCTTTTGTTTATCTTTTTACAGTGTAAATATTTATAATAAAAATAATATAAAGTGAGCACTGCACAATTTGTATTCTGTATTTTAACTGAAATCAATATATTTGAAAGTGTAGAAAAACATCCAAAATATTTATAGTAAATTTAAATTGGTTTTTTTTTAATTGTTATTTAACAGTGTGATTAAAACTGCAATTAATCACAACTGTTTTTTTTTTAATTATAGTTAATTTGTTTTGGGTTAATCGCTTGCATTAACTGTGATTAATTGACAGCCATGGAAGGATCTTGCATTTGTGACTGGAATCACAGGAATTTTGAAGTGTTATTTATCCTGTCACGTAATACAAGAACCAGGGATCGCCCAATGAAATTAGTAGGTTTGAAACAAACAAAATGAAGTACTACTTCTTCACACAATGCACAGTCAACCTGTGGAATTCGTTGCCAGGGAATGTTGTGAAGGCCAAAAGTATACCTGAGTTCAAAAAAGAATTAGATAATTTCGTGGAGGGTAGGTCCATCAATGCTATTAGCCAAGATGATCAGAGATGCAACCCCATGCTCTGGGTGTCCCTAAACTTCTGACTGCCAAAAGCTGGGACTGGATGTAAGTGAATGGATCACTCAAAATTGCCATGTTCTGTTGATTCCCTCTGAAGCATCCGCCACTGGCCACTATCAAAATATAGGATACTGGGCTAGATGGACTCTTGGTCTGACCCAGTATGGCCATTCTGATGTTCATCTTATTACTAGAAACTTTTCATTTTAGAGATCCTAAAAGTGCTCTAGGTGCTTCACAGAACAAATAGAAGATAAGGTTTTGTGCCCATTTGACCTCAATGCAGTTGATGGACCACAGGGGTGGTAGAAGGCTGAGATCAAGGCTGGACCAACTGCCAGTGGCAGAAGAGCAAACTAGGGGGAAACACAACTACGATCTACTTTTCAGAGATGACACTGCTGCTGTGAAAGTGCTATGTCTGGACCTGGGGGAAGAGAGGCTGGTGGGAAACTGGACCACCTTGACTAACCTCGTGCGCTTGGTTGCACATACTGCTTTGGAGGAAATGACTAGATATAATGAAACACTTTAAATAAGCCCATTTGAGTGTGGATGGATGTAAGTTACTTTTTGTGTTCACATAGGTATATGACAATGAGTTCTTTAAAACTCTCTAAAATAGGTGGCATATGCGGAATACGTGATAGAGTAATATAAACATTTTATCAGTGTTCACTTAAGTTGACCTGTTTGAGCTTTGCTAGTTATAGCTAAAGCAGCTATCCCAGACTCATGCTAATACAATCTTTATACTACCCCACCTCTTTCCTGAAGTACATAAAAGGGAATTTGTGAACAGGTAGCATGGTGTAAAGATTTTATTGGGATGAGATCACTTGGGACAACTTCATTATTCACAAATGATGAGGACACAAGTGAGCAATGTAGGCCATCCAAAACTAGGGCTGATAAAACCGTTATGTTGCATAATCACATAGTCTGTATATCCCACGTGTTTTACAGAAACACTATTTCAGAATTTTTTGAGAATTCAAAACAGCAAAGATGTCCTTGTGTTGCTCCTCCTGTAAAGCCAGGTGTCTTAATTTTCATACAATTAATGCAACAGCTCACAGAGGGACAGAGAAAATGAAAGTTAATAAATTTGCAATGCCTCTAAGAAAGACCTAAGTAGCTTTTTTAATAAAACAATGTCATAGCTTTGGTTCATTAGCTCAGGTCCTTCCAGTGCTACAAGAGAGGGTAAAGTCCACAGGAAACAAGAGAAATTTCCATTCCTATTTCTAGCTCTGTAGGTTCATAAGTTATTGGAGTTGTTTTCTGTTACTGGACCTAACAACATTGTTCATCCTGAATCTAATGTCAGTGTGATGCTGGGGAAGGAGGAGGAATTCCATATTTAGAGTGAAAGAGATAAATGTTTTTTGGCAGGATTTAAAGGTTTCTCTTTAAAGCTGCTGTTGGGAGATGGATTGATTAGTGGGCAGAGTGCAGGTGAGGAAATCAAGGGCACATAATAAATGCAGTTTTTGACATGGCTGTGCAATTAATCACATGGATATTATCACGAAATGTACCCTGCAAAAACTGCACTGAAGCTACTAGATTTGTTACAAGACTATTTACAAGAGCGTGCACTCTAAAGAGCAGTATCTCATCACATACATACAAGCCACACAAATGTAGGAGTGATGTCCATGAGATAAATTGCAGTCATGCCAAATTGCATTCCATCATACAGACATACTCATACATACATTGAACACATACACTCCATTTATGTGTATATTTAATCAACCATTCAAATATTTCTACAACAGAGATGTATCACTATTAGGAAGTAGAGGGGTTTTTTGGTTTTTTTTTCTCTGTACGGTGCATGTTCTTATGATTCAATTTATAAAATACTAGTAACTTCATGAATTATTGGATGGTACATTTACTGAAATTTAAACTTTAGAGTGTTTTTCAAAGAAAAAAAGAGTCTGATATCAAAAATAAGAATCCTGAGCAATTGAAGTCAATGAAAAAAAAAGTTTATATATTGGAAGCTGATGCTTGAAACAAGTATGTTATGGATTTGAAGGCAATACTAATCTATATGTTTCAATATATACTATTCTCATTATATAAATATTGGAAATCTGACAATCAAAAAACTTCTGTTCATGAAATAACTAGAATGCTGGGCCAGATTATTTCCTGTGCCATAATATGATCAGCATGGAGGAGAAGGGAATGTCAGAGAGCCACTTTAAACTTCCTGATTCTCAGATTACCCCGGCTCTGCAATAAATTAGAGAAACCTAGGTGCTACTCTATTTTACAACAGCTGGCAGTGATCCCTAAGGACCCATGCAGTTGAGAACTTCTGTAGAGGAATAAGGATCCAGCCTGGCCCATCAGGCTCCCTTCTCTGAGAGTGAGTGGTTGGTTTAAAATCTGTCTCCACTAGCATTACACCAGTTGAGATTTCCCCAGTTGCATCCGAATTATGCAACTGGGGAAATTAGGGTTGAGTGTCCACCCCATTACTTTAAACCTGATCCTATGTAGGTGCAGCAGTTAGCTAAATGGAAGGCATGGGGAAATGGCAAACCTGGCCTGGAGCACCTAAAGATTTAAAATAATGGAAGGAGATTTTTGGATAAAATCAGAATTGATTGATGATATAGAATGAAACTCCAGTTCTCCCAGGGTACTTCACTCTGATCTGTGTAGTGGTAAGATTTAATCCCACTTCCAAGATACTGCTAAGTGATCTTTTATGTGATATTAAAGAAATAATGACTTCAGACTTCAATCTCTTTCCCTTTAATTACAGTTCTTGACAACTTTCATTGCAGATGAATAACACACACACACAAAGACACCCTCAAGGAGAAACTTCACATAGTTTTTCCAACTAATCGCAAATACTGAGTGAAAAAACTTACAACAGCATATAAAAAACTTAATAAAACTCACCAGGGAAACTTAATTCCACCACACAAACGATGTAGGAATAACTTTAGGAAGAAAAAAGAAGCAAATCAGCCTTTGCATTAGGAAAGTTCAAAGTCTCTTATGTGTCATACTTCTTAAGTCATTTCTTCCAGTCACCAGATGCAGTCTGGCTGCTTTTTATTCATGAACTTCTCAGGACAAAGGAAAACATATGTCTGTCCTCCACATCACACCATTAGCTTTGAATTACAAACCAACTCTCTATACGTGAGGCCAATATTTCTTGATTTAAGACATAGACATGGGACCAATCCTACTAAAATACCCTAAAAATGATAATACCTAGAACTGTGCACTGTTGGACATTTTCAACAGCAATTGTTGAACATGAATTTATTCATCATCAAAACACCCTGTGAGCTGGGTAAGTAATAGTACCCTAATTTTACAGAAGGGGAAAATGAGACAATAAATTCAAATGGTTTGCCCTGCCCTTATTAAAGGCCCTATTACATCTTTAGGATAATCTGGGAAAGGTATGTTGACAGAATCCAGCCCTGAGCTAATAGACCATACCAAGAATTCTCTTACATATGAATTATTAAATTCAACATGTAATCTGCCAATTTTAAAAACTTTCAGGAATTGCATGATCTATCCAGTGTCATATGGGATATTATCTGTTTGGCCATTCCTTGGATATGACGCACACACAATGAACGAGATGGATTTCATTATCCATCCATCAAAAGCAACTTAATCCATGACAACAGCAAAACAGATTTTTTTGCAGGGCTGTGGAGTTAAGGTCTCTGTCTTGATCTTTAGTGACCCTAATCAACCTGGCACCTTGACGTGCCTTTAGTGTGATCTTTTATTCCAAGTTGTCTTTTGAGTTTCTCACAATATATCAGTTTTTATCTTCCTTAGCTGGAACAATAGCACATCTGTGGACTGGTATTTCTAAACAGTCATTATTTTTCTCAGCCTTCCACAATCTTGAGGGAAAGCATTCAAACTTTACATCAGTGGCACCCACCAGTGCCTGAATAGAGCCTATTAATTTATTACCTTCTGCCAAATTCTTATTACACAAGTTTGTTGTTGTTTTATCTGACAGATGATTGTTGTGAAACTAAACCTGGACAAATCCATCTCCTGGCTGCTAGACATTTAGATGCAAGATGTCAAATCATTAGTTGAACTAAGTTTATAGCCTTGTTAAGCTACAGAACTGCAACCACTTCCCTTAGGAAATGATTTGACAACCTAAAAGTACTCATCTAGTTCCTCTTGATATTCAACTTTGCATATGTTCATCCAGTTACTCATAATTATAGTTCTTTGGCACACTAGGAGTAATTTCTCTCTTTCCTGAAATATACAGCCCTGCAAGTGTGTTTAGTTCATTGTAGTAGCTCTTAGTTCTCCGTTTAACCAAGTTTTATGTATATTCTCCTAAATCAATCCCTCCAAGCCCCTCATTGTTGTTTTACTCTTCTCTGCATTTCCTCTTCTTTCTCAACCAAAGTCTGTCCAATATTGAGTGGCCCAAAGCAGTACACCAGGTGCAGCCTGCACAGTGCATACCAATAATTCTCTCTCACATTTTCTAATAGTCTATCATCAAACCTAATCTTTCTAGGTATTTAAACTTCGCTATCACTATGGGATCTGACAGCCTCATTTTTAATAATAAATTATTAGTGGAGAATTTATTTGGCCATCACCATCCATTAGAAGGTTCTCTGCTATGGCATTTCCATTTGAGGGTAATATTTAAATAACAATTTGCATCTCCCCGCAAAATCTAGTCTTACTGTTCCAGCTACTATTTGCTTGGGCCTCAGAAGTTTTGGTGTCTGCTGAAGTGTTTAGAATATGTTCCTACTTCGTTTGGCAACAACAATAGTGCAATAATCAAGACAAAGAATCCTTAATCCTATGGATTTTGATCTGATTGGATTACAACAGTTACCTTTTACGTCAAAGGCCTTTAAAAGATCAATTTTCCCTGTCCATGTGGCAGATTAGAATAACCCATGTTGGTTAGTAAAGGTAACAATGAAGTCTCCACCAGTTGATTGAAGATTCACCAAAATGTGGAAAGCCTTTAGCAGCAGGTCATAAGGTTCAGTCCTATTACAAGGCAGAAAAGTTATTTTTCCCTGTTTAAACATTGACATAGGTGAAAGATATTATCATTTAACCAGGAATCAGTTAGAAATCCTAACCTTTAATTCAATTATAAACCTGAATTTACAGCACCCATCATCACTTTTCATCATTCAGATGCAGCCTAGTTTTGCATTGGGTTCCTGAACTCATATTTCGCCTCTAACAGTTACAGTAGCTCTTGCTTAAGGTTGTAAGATTGTTCTTTCTCTCTCTCTTTTTTTTTTAATTTGTACTTTGAATGTTAAAAATTACAAATATACTGGTATGCTGTTGCATTTCCAAATACAGTGAAAGATGTTCAGATACAGAGGAAATAGCCTTGACCTCTGTTATTAGATGAAGTAATTGGTAGTAGGCATTAATCAAATAGACTTCCTTTTGCTGTAGCAGAAGAGGAGGGAAACCAAAACCAACATAAGCAGAGCAAAGGATGCACATTAATCATTAGTGAAACTGAAAAATAATCCTGGGTAGATTACAATTTACATGATACTTGTAGCAACTGGAATCCTAAGGGAAAATATCAGTATTTGCTCAGTGTAACTTTATAATTCTGACTCTTAAGAACATTCTTTGTACATCAACAACAACAAAAATCGGACCAGATTCTATCGCTCTTGCTCACATTGAGCAGTCCCTTACTCTGGGAGCAATGTGGCTACCTACTGATGGAGGTGCTACTCAATATGAGTAAGTCTGGTAGATTTAGCCAAGGTAAATATACTACATTTTTAGCTGGGATGCCTAGTTGGGTTAATAAGAAAATCAAAACTGTAATGGATAAATGGAATATATACTGTAAAATCGGCTTTATGCAGAATTTGATAGAGTAAAATTCCATTTAGAGAGAATTAGAATGAAAATTCCCTTTGTAAATCACAATTCTGGTTATAGGCAAGTTTTTTCTCTGAGAGAATTGGCTTCAGCATAGAAGGTGCCATTGTGTGTAATTCCTAGACTAAAATATACACTCTCTAAAGCTCTCACCTTTGTGTAATTTTGCTGTTACTTTAAAGTGTGCTTTGTAAATAAATGTTTGCCCGGAGTGTTTACCATTCCCCTCACTTGTTCTCTCATCTCAGGCAGGTGGGTGAGAGAAAGTTGACTCTCCCTGACCACAATGTTTGGACTTTCATGCTAGTGAAAGTTCCCTGCCCCCTAATCTGATTTCTCTAAAACAGTTGGCCAAAACTCTCCTCTGACTTGTGTATGGACCAAATTCAGCCCTAGTGTGTATGTGGGTAACTCACATTGAAGTCAGTGGAATTCCAACTGCTTACATCACCTTTATATGTGCATTCCCAGTGTTTAAAAAGATACACAAAAATGTTACTTTTTAATCCCTCTGCCAAATTCCCTCGTCCACTCTCGTGCAATCAATGTTCAACAGGGTAGCCATTCCAGGCCCTTCTAGTTTTCATCAGTCATACAGCACCAGAGCTCACTGTTCCTCTCTTAGCAAATTGTTCAGTACTTTTCTTACCTGTGGTAAGGGTGCAAGTGAGAGGAATGGCACAGTGAGGTTACTCACCATGGAAGAGTCCCTGTTTCCTTTACCAAGCATAGCTCCTTCAGCACACATTTTCTCTTCTCTCCTCTGCATTAGGGTGTAGTATTTCTCTTGCTCTCTCTCTCACTCTCTCTTTTCTGTATCTCTCGGAAATCAGACTGGAGTTCAGAGCACTTTCACTACCTTTTATGAGGTAGAATGTGATGTCATAGATGGGGGCAGGGCTAGTCAACTTTCTACCCACCTACCCACCTGTGCTGAGGGAGCTACGCTTGGGAACGGAACCAGTGACTCCTCCACGGTGAGTAACCTTGTTTCTAATTTATACTGTCATGTAAAGCTCTGACTGTTTTTTTTTTGGGGGGGGGGAGATTTTTAAGAGGGGATTTTGTTTGTTGGTCGGTTTAGTTTTTTGGGGAGGGTTTAAAGTACAAAGCTCACACAAAGTCAATTGCATGTTATTTTTCTAAACTTTAAAAGATTTTTTCTTCATTTCCCAATCTAATCTTTTGTGCAGACTTTCTCTGAGTTGTAAAACAGCTACCACATTCTCCTTCAGAGATGGCCACATTTTAGTAATGGGTGAAGGGATCCCACTGAATATGATACATATCAATTTAAGAGCCCAATTCTGGTCCCCTTGAAATCAGTAGCTAAACTTCCGTTGACTTCATTGATGAAGAATCAGGCCCTTACTTTGTGCAGTGCTTTGAGATTAAAGGTGCTTTATAAATGGAAGATATTGTAATTCCTGTATTTATTATTATTATTAACTGTGTAGATATGTCTATTTTTTTTTAATAGATGGAACATTTCTTTTCTCCAGATCTTCTATATTTATTTATTTTTTTCTGCTCAATTCTAAATATGTGTATGCCTACTTGCTGACATCAGCCCATTTTTAAGAACCTTTCTACAAAAAATATTAAAAAAGAGACAAAAACATATTAAGAAAATGAAGTAAGCCCAAAACACATGATTACTATTTAGGCACAAACTAGACACAATCTTTGAAATTCAAAGTCACAGCTTCAGCATGCTGTGAATTAATGGAGTAGCCGAATGAGCTCTAACGGAATACAAGTCTGTCGCATCTTACGCACATTTAACATGTGCGATTTCAGATTTACGCGGTTGGCAAAAACAAAAAAAAGAGAAAAATAACAATTTAAATACTGTTTCTGTAGTGCGGGCAATTCTGCCCGCCATTCAATTCAATGTAATTTTGACTGTACGTGGTTTTCGCTTTATGTGCTAACGGCGGAATGGAACCCCTTTGTAAGATGAGACAGACCTGTATCCTGGCTTTGCTGGTTTGTGTTACAGCCCTTATGTTATTTAAACATAGCTTTTATAGTTAATAGCTCTTAAAGCTTGCTTTTGTTTTCTTGGGTCCTGGTATTACTACTCGTGTGTGGTTTTTTCCCCCTATATCCCTCAGCATTTTAGAAAGACAAATGGAGTGCAAAGATCTTTTACTTTTGTTCTGCCTCTTGGCTACCTATTAAATCTGTCACAATTTCAGAGCTCTCTTACTAAGGGCAGAAAAAGGGTCATGTGAGGATTTTGGCCTCTAGGGATGGCAGAGATATTGCTCTTCTTGTTCATTTAAAGCTCCTTCCCAACTCTGTGTGGGGCCTTATCGTATCACAGTGAACAGTAGTAGAAGGTGGCAATGCGTACTCTATAAATCAAAGGACAAAGAGAGCATGGTCATAGCCTTTTCAGCCTAAATGTAATTTAATCTGATAGATGACATACTTTTTTCAGATGACTGGATAGCTCTGAGGAATTGGGTACAAGATGCAGAATCTTTCATCTCTAGGTCACTGGCATATATTAGACATGCAGTGGAATCAGTGCATTTGTCACTTGAAGGCTATGGAGGGTTAGTTCCCCAAATGTATCTTCCAAGATAAACGATGGGGGTCCACAGTGGGCCAACCAGTGGGTGGGGTTTGAATGAAGGACAGTAAAGGGATGGACATGCAAAGTGACACAACCCTAAGCAACAACAAATCAGGCAGATGCCTATGGCTAGTCATAATAACAAATTTCTGTCAGTACTATCCCAGGATTATAATGGACCCTGCAGCCTGAAAGTGAAAGGCTAAATAGCCTATTCCTAATCTACAGCACTATCCATTTCCCCTGTTCAATTATTTTATTGGCAGATAGGCTAAAGCCAATAAAGAAGTTGGGAGTACAAAGTACTTATATTCCACACTGCACGGGATGAAATATTTATTCTATCATTGGCAATATTTATTTTACTTTCTGGTATTTGTGCATGAAAGTTACATAAAGTAAAAAAAAAGCAAAAAAAAAAAATCCTCCCAAAAACGATGGTACAGTTTTTTTCACTGATTTCATTTAGTGTGGAATATAGGCACTGTAACTGCAGCAAGCTGAGTAATTTGTTCCAAATATCTGCTCTTTGAACTAGTTAATCCTTCCCAACTTCTTTTACGAATTGAAAATTACTTGACAACACTATTTATTAAAAAAAAAAAGATGAAGGCACACATCCAAGTTTGTCTTGGATCAGTTGGGCACTTGTGCTGGCTAGCAGTGTAAGAACAAAAGAATTACTCAGGTTTATCTATACATGTATGTGAAGTGGATAAATGCACAGAAATCCCATGTGGCTTCCTCAAGCACATACTGCTAAATTCTGAGTAGCAGCTTAATTATATGGCTTCAACTGCATGTATCTACACACATTATCAATGTGATTAATGGGCATCCCTATGATTCCCAAATCCTTAACACTTGCCAGTCTGAACTTTCTCAGAAGTTGAATTAGAGGCTTCTTGGCTAGAAATGACTGTTATCTCCTCCTTTTCCTTTTATGATATTGGGAGTGAGGGAGGAGTTGTGAAATTGTGAAATGCTCCGTCTGTTCAAAAACTGTCAGCTGGCAGACGGAGGATCATCATTCTGCCCTCGTTTTCATTTCCTTTAGAGTGGTGTAACACCATCGACATCAAATGTGTTACTCTTGATTTATCCCTGTTTCACTGAAAAGAGAGTCAGACCCATAGCAGTTGGGGAACCCTTCATGTTGGTTTAAATCACAATTCTTTTAAATCTTGTCCTGCAGTTATTTGAACCACTGGTAAAATGGTAAACCATAGCTGGCTAAATGCCAGTGGTCAGAGGAACCAGGAAGGAGACCATGACAACCTTAATACCCTAGACTTTTTAATCTGTAAGAGAGTCCTCTCTCTGCAAGAGGTGCAGCTCCGCTTCACGAATTCTACACGAGATGTTTTGACCAACAAAACTATCAAACCCTTATTGAATGCATTCATCAAGATCCCTGAAAGTGAAAATGAAAATAAATGCATCCTGGATCAATCTTTCAGAGTTGTTCTAGAAGAGGAAATGATAAACCAAGCTTCATGTGAAAATGTCTTGGCTATTATTTCGCTTGCTATTAATGGAGTTACAGATGGTATCTGCACAGCATCAACCCCTTTTGTGCTTCTGGGAGATGTTCTGGATTGCTTGCCTTTGGATCAGTGTGACAAAATTTTTACCTTTGTCAAAAAAAAATGTCACTGCATGGAAATCAAATACATTTTATTCAGCCGGGAAAAATTACTTGCTGAGAATGTGCAATGATCTCCTAAGAAGCAGGGCCGGCTCTAGCCATTTCGCCGCCCCAAGCACGGCAGCATGCCACGGGGGGCGCTCTGCCGCTCCCCAGTCCCGCGGCTCCAGTGGACCTCCCACAGGTGTGCCTGCGGATGCTCCACCGGAGCTGCGGGACCAGCGGACCCTCTGCAGGCACGCCTGCGGGAGATCCACCGGAGCCGCCTGCTGCCCTCCTGACAACCGGCAGAGCGCCCCCCACGGCATGCCGCCCCAAGCATGTGCTTGGCGCGCTGGGGCCTGGAGCCGGTCCTGCTAAGAAGATTATCTAAATCACAGAACACAGTCTTCTGTGGAAGAATTCTGCTATTCCTGGCTAGATAATTTCCTCTTTCAGAGAAGTCAGGACTTAATTTGCAAAGTCAGTTTAATCTGGAAAATGTCACAGTTTTCAATACTAACAAGAGAGCTTGTGACAAAAGCAAATAGAGGAGAGAGATGAAGGAATGGAAGTAAAAGAAGGTGAAATGGGAGATGATGAAGCTCCTACAAGTTGCTCCATTCCAATAAATTACAACCTGTATAGAAAATTCTGGTCGCTTCAGGATTACTTTAGGAATCCTGTGCACTGCTGTGAGAAGATCTCGTAGATGACATTTCTTAAGTACTCAGAAGAAGTTTTGGCTGTTTTTAAAAGCTACAAATTGGATGACATGCAGGCCTCCAGAAAAAAGTTGGGAGAGCTAAAAACAGGGGGAGAACATGACTACTTTGCAAAGTTCCTAACTAGTGAAAAGCTAATGGATTTACAGCTGAGTAACAATAACTTCCACCGTCACATCTTGCTGCAGCATCTAATACTATTTCAATAGCTAAAGGGACAGGTCAAATTTAAAAGTTTTTTTTTTAAACCAATTGAGGGGAAGGGATAGCTCAGTGGTTTGAGCATTGGCCTGCTAAACCCAGGGTTGTAAATTCAATCCTTGAAGGGGTCTCTTAGGGATCTGGGGCAAAAATCAGTACTTGGTCCTGCTAGTGAAGGCAGGGGGCTGGACTCAATGACCTTTCAGGGTCCCTTCCAGTTCTATGAGATAAGTATACCTACATATATTTATTTAAAGGCATTAGCCAGTCAGTCATCTGCCAGACTCACTTAACTAATAATGCTACTTTGCATTTTCACAATGTATCTCATTTGAGTATCTCAAAGAACTTTGCAAACATAAAACCCATGGCGAAAGGGTAAATGGTTTGAACAATGCCATCATTGCAAGTCATGGGCAGAAAGAAATTCATGGAGTCATGACTCCCAGTTGTGCTTTAAATCATTAGGCCCTCAGATAATTTTTGAGACACCTACATTCCCTATCCAGGTCTCACCGGTTCCCAGTCTGCACTCTCCCTGGCAAAAAAGATAAAAACAACAAGAACTAGTGGATGGGGATTGGAAAGAGGATACCAGCAATGAAAAGATGCAGCACTTGTACTGTATAAAACATCCCAGTTGACCACAAGTTCTGAAGATTGTATATCTTGTTCTGAGAGCATCTTCTGAGTTATAAAAACTTCATATTTTTCTGTCATTGCCATTGTTACTTAGTTGAACATTTCCATCATAAACCTGGTTGTATCGCTGCTGGAAGCTGGTCCAAACATGAGAATCTGGTGAAAGATGGTGACTCTGCAGAGCAAGGCTTCTAACAGCAAGAGCAAATCTAAGAATTACATTTACA
Organism: Gopherus evgoodei; assembly: GCF_007399415.2. Taxonomy (NCBI): domain Eukaryota; kingdom Metazoa; phylum Chordata; order Testudines; family Testudinidae; genus Gopherus; species Gopherus evgoodei. The sequence goes on from NC_044326.1 coordinate 10,489,313, forward strand.
TTAAATTTACATGAAAGAAGTAGGATGAAGGGAAAACAGTAGTAATGGAGATGACAGGAGCAGACAAAGAAACTGAGGCAATAAATGAAACACATAACAATTTTTCATGTTGTTATGGATTCCACCAAAACATCTGCCCCCCCAAAAAAAACTCACCACCAAAAAAAACTAAAAAAAAAACAAAACAAAATAAAAACAACCCCACAGCCTGAGAGAGAAATCATGTTAATACAGAGGCGTAGTAGGATAGCTTCACCCTCACGTAAATTCTGCCCTGAGCTATTCTTATCACTTCTTCCACAGATTTGGTTGCAGAGTGCAGTATATGGGAAGTACTCATGCTAGTAGAATTAGTGCTGCAAAAGAGGTCTTGCCAACTCATTAGAAGTGGCACCAGAGTCACCACAGTATTCGCCAGTAAAATTAGAAATATCTTCAGAGTCATGGCCATCATTTACCAACACTATTAACAGAGATATCCAGGGTAGCAACTTTGATTTGCCGAAACCCATCACTAAATATTAGCTACTCAATTGATTACGCTGGGAATGTTGCTGACAAAGAAGAGTTAGAGGAAACAGCAACCGTGTTTTCAGTGACCTGCTTAATAGTCTTGGAATATACATGAAAAAATATAAGGTTGGGGCTGGGATGGGGCTTTTGGAAAAATGGAGCCCATCTTGTACTCAGGTCCAGACAAAAGTTTAAAAATGTTTTGCAAAAAACATTTATCTAAATAAAACAGGGGTCTTGGAGCCACGAGGTCTTGGTGAGTTTTCACACTTTTGTAGCATTTTACAAATATTAACTAATTAATAATCACAATACCCCCATAAGGTAAGTAATTATCTTCATGTGGCACTTTGGAAAAATAAGACAGAGAGATTAAGGACAACAATTTCAAAAGTATTCACAGATGCTGTTTGCCCTAATTCTTGGCCTGTTTAATTGGAGACAACAAGGAACTGATTTTTTTTCAGAAGTGCTAAGCACCCTCAGGATTCACTTACTGAATTGTGTGTTGTGGGTTCTCAGTAGCTCTCAAAAATTAGGCCATCAGTTTAGACATTTTACATTTTTTTGGTCTAAGTGTATTGACTATGGCCACAGAAGAAGCCCATATTAGAGTCAGAATTAGGACGCAGCAGTCACTTCTTCTCGATTCTGTGCCTAGGCCCCTGGACCACACTGTCTTTATAATGCTCATGGATTATTCCTTTTTGAGGCCAGACGTTGAAAGAGATTCAGAGCAGAGGAAGTGGCTCAGATTCAGACAGCTGAGAAGGCCGTCGTTGGTAGCAATTCACTCAACTCTGCCCCCATAACCATGAAAAAATCATGGATCCTCCACGAAATAAAGGGACACATGGCCATAGTTTTCACAGCTACCAATACTAGGTCTAGGCAACTGTACGGAGAACCATAAATAACCCCAAATCTGTAGATACATCCGGGTTGTCTTCGCAAAGGAAAAGGCTAAGGGGCCTCCTTTTATTTTCCGTTTTTAAAGTAAAGGCTGAGATTAGCTATGTAACATATCTAGGTGATTATAAATTGGAGAGAAGTCGAGGGAGGGTTGCATTATTCTACATATATGTAGAAATGAGTATCCCCAGGATATTTAGTACAAAAAATCTTAAAGCATGTGAATTACTCAGATTGCATTGTAAGTACCTTTGCATTTGTTTTTAGACTAAAGTTCCTTTCAGGATTCTGACGCTCAAAATAAAACTTTGACCAAATGAGTTATGGTTTCCTAATGTAACTCAGTAACATAACTTGTAATTGCTAAAGGAAATGGTGTTGAACCAGCCAAATCTGATGAATTGTTAAATATCTGTTGATGCCAAATATGTGATTATTGTCCTCTAGCACTTTTCTTGAACGACCTCTGTTGCAAATTCTAAAAGTTGGCCAAATGGAGCATTATTCACTTAAATCCTAGTCCTGCAAACACTTTACGTGTGTAACTGTGACATTGAGATCAATAAGACTACTTCTATGGGTAAAGTTATTCAGATGTATAAACATTTGCAGAATTGACATAAGTGATGAAAAAGTGTCTTTGGTGTCTAAATTGGGCTTAATTCTGCTCATTTTACTCATTCAGGTAATCCCACTGAGGCCACCAAAATTTGACATGTACAAGACTACTCTTGTGAATAAAATGAGTGAGGTTTGGCTCATTTTACTTCCCCTTGTTCTTTGTTCTTTCTTGGGATATCTACCGAATTTGTAACTCATTTGTTTGTGTTTTAATTTATTTGAAAGTATCCAGAAATTCCAAACTGCTTCTTTTAAGGAGTAAAATGGCCAATAGTATCTACATAATGAGCCATTTTATATTCACAGATAATATATTCAGTGATTGACCAGAATCTTCACATAACCTGTAACATGGCTACTCCTATGCTGAAAAATTGAGTTATGCATTTGCTAGCTGATGGACTATCATATCAACTGGAATATTAGATCCTCTACTACTACCCGTATGATCATATTTCATGTGGTCAGGACTTCTTTTCCTTCTTCCTTTTGCTATGGGCCCAGTCCTACAGAGCTGGGCTCGCTGAAATCAAAAGAAATCTTTCCATTGATTAGGTCTTGGATCAGGCCTTGAATGCTCTCACTGACTTCCGTGGAAATGGAGGGAACTCAACATTTTATAAGTGTTCAGCACGTGTGAGTTTTATACAAGGTGCAAAATGTTAGTTGGCAAGCAATGAAACGCCATGCCAGTACAGAAGCAACGAACCATTGTTCTGCCAATATCTGCCATTCAGCAACGCTATTACATCCTATTCATTTCAGGACTGAATGTGATTGATGGTTTTGGTAAACTCCTCTGAGAAAAACCATGTATGCCAGCAAAGTCATCCTCAAACTCTTCTTATGCTGACCTGGGCAAAGGCAACCTCACGCATCTGAATTTAGTTAGGAAGCAATTTGCCTTGGAATGTGAGATATCATCTCAGATGAAGACAGGAAGATAACACATATGGAGAGGTTCTGACAGTCTTACAAATGGAAAAGAAGTTGGACAGTCACACTTTTTTAGCGATATAGATTGAAATGCCACATCATCCTGTTTGATCACACTGACAAAATCACAAGGAACAGCTGTGGCTAACACACTCTTATGAAAAGAAATGTGCTAGTCTAGGTGCTTTATTGATGCCATTGTACTGAACGTCCATTGCACTTTGTGTCTGATAGTTATCCTACTTGGTGTTGATTGTGCAATAACCAATCAACATGAGTCTTCCAAATATCTCCATGTAAGACAGTAAGGAAAAACATGCACAGTCTCTCTAGTTGCTGTGCCTGTTCTCTGGATAAATAAGTGAGACTGGTCTCCAGGGTTGACAATCTAATACTTTTATAGAAGCATTATATTCTCTTGGAAAAACTGAAATATAAAAAAAAATCTAGATATATTTGTTACATCTTTAAACCTTCTCACAAAAGGCATACAATACAGAATTCAAACCAGGAGAAGACAAATCAATAGTATTGACCAGCAACCCTATATTGGCCTCTTATAGATGTAATAGCAACTGAATATGAAAGTCTGCACTTTCTTTCATGCATCAGATTCTGGGAGGGTTAGTGAAGAGACCTGGCTGTGGGTTCAGAAGATGTCCAGTATCAAAGATGGACTGATTTCTGTGGTATCTGTCTGCTTGTGAATCCTAGCATAAAATGTTTTATGAAGTTCTGGCTTTATGAAGACCACTCACCTGAATTTTTACCTTACTGACTTCTTGTTGGATCACTGGATTCTCAAGAGACTTTTTATTCTGGGCAGCTTTAGTATCCATGCTGACAATGTATCTTCTGTGATAGGTTGGGATCTTGTGCCTTCTCCAAAATATTGTTTGACTCAACCACTCTAGGAGACATAATCATATTTTATTTTTGTGTTGGGACCTTCATCCTCTCCTCCACCCTGTGATTAGGTCTTTTCCTCAAACCAGACATGAGAAGGACTGGGTCTGTTATCCATCCACAGACACTAAAAGATCCAGCTGAGATGGCAGAATGGTTTCAAGGATTTTATTGTTATAACATTAGATTTTACATGAAATCTGATGCCTTTGCAAAGAGAGTTGAAGTATTCTGCAATATATGGATAATATTAACTCATTACATTTAAAGAAATGGCTTTGTAGTTTCCTGATGTGTGATCTACTCATTTGCTGTATTTTTAATGCAGATGTCAAACACAGAGTTTCTAATATAGTTACACTGGGCATGACAGGGTGCTGTGCAGGAACTCCTGAGCCAGCCCTCTGTGACCCTTGTTCCAATTAAGGGAGGTAAATTGGAGCTGGCTAGAGAAACCTGCACCTGATTGGCAAAGGGGAAACAGCTGCCAGCCTTAGCCGGGGCTGTATAAAAGCCTCAGAGAAAGGAAGGCAAGAGAGGCAGACAGAAAGGAGGAAGCCAGGGAAGGGAAGGAGCATGGTACCTCTGCCCTTCTGGGTCCAGAGGCTAAGTAGTCCTCAAGTCTGGAACCCCCACACTGTACTTGGTGAGAAGGTGGTGGGATGGCATTAAGTAAGTAAACTTCACCGGTGACTGCTGAGCCAGCAGGTCTTGGAGCGGTTTTGGAGCAGAGACGAGGCAGGCCCAAGTGGGACCCTGCTACACCCTGTTACACTCGGATAAAGAAACACAAATAGAACCCTCATCCACATGTCCAGTTTCAGTGCCTCCCTGACCACTCTAGTTAGTTAGAAATTTTAGATTTTTTCCCCCATTGCTTTAAGGCTACTGAACCAATAATACAAAGATCTATATCCCTGCTTGCTGTGGGATTTCTGACAGATGCATGGAAGAAAGTACAGCTTCTTAACATTCAGTTCTTATCAGGATGAAAAGAAGCCAATAATAATAATACTTACATAGCTGTAGCTAGACAGCATTACAAACTCAGTGGCTTCCATTTGGCTTGTGTACCATATTTTCATTTCAAGTGTTAAAAATTTATGCTCTCATCATGCCTCATTCAAAGGATATATGCTGACAATTTGGAATACCAGCCATTGACATGAGAATGGTATTTTGATAAACCAATTTCCAAAATTTCAGCTGGAATGGAATTACTGCTAATGGATGACTGCTGAAGCACATAAATCTGATCCTTTGTGCTACAACAACAGGCCTTTCTTACTCTAGATTCTATAGTTTGAGAAAATGTGCAATAGGGACCAATCCTGCACTGTCAGGGTCAGAGTCTAGCTGACCCAATCAAGCCAACCTGCTGTAAAGTGTCCTAACTCCATTGAAATGAGCTACATTGAGTTACTCCAACTAAGAATCTGGCCCAATATATTGTTCAGTGCTAGAATATATGGGCCAGACTCTGATGTAAGGCCATATCGACATGAAGAACATTTTACTGATATAGCAATATCACTATTGTGTTTTTTTTTAAACTGGTATAGCAATACCACTATACTGGAGGGCTGCATTAGAAGAAAATGATTTATGAATCAACCAACAAAAGCCAGAATACATGCAAAGCTTTATTGAGAGGGACAATGAGAAGCCAGTATAATTAGATGGTATAGAGTTAAAGTCTGTGCAACAATTTAAATACCTCAGTTCAGTATTGAGCCATGCCAGGACCATGGAGCAGATATTAGGGGTCACATGAAGAACGCTTGGTGAAAATGGAGGGAGTTGAAGGAAGTTCTCTGCAATAAGAATATGGCAAGTAAACGAAAGAGCAAAGTGTATAAGACCATAATTAGACTAGCCATGACATATGGGTCAGAAAGTTAGTGGATGAATGAGAGAACAATAACTGCTTCATACTGCCAAAATGAGAATGCTTAGGTGAACACTAGGAAGACAAGAGTTGATGGATGGGGTCACACAGTGAAATGGTATGAGTTATCATGCAGGTGGCTCCCATTATGGAAAAGCGGAGCAAGTATCAACTAAGATGGTTGGGTCATGTGAGACAATGAGACGTGAGGTGTGTTGGTCAGAGAGTATCGGATCTAGCAGTCATGGGACAAAGACCAGGAGGAAGAATGAGAAAAAGGTGGTTCGAGATGCCAAAGTAGGACATGAAGAAAGTTGGTGTCAGCTTGGACAAAGTAATCAACAGGAGAACTTGGACCTGAACAAGAGCTGCTGATCCCAACTAATAGGATAAGGTGAAAGCAAGAAAAAACACTACCAGCAAAGTGCTCCTAATATGGATGCAGTTATACCAGCAAAACTGCACTTTGTACTCATGTAATTAAACCTCCCCCAACAAGCAAAACAAACTGTACTTGTGAAAGTGCAGCTTTGCTGATATAGCTGTGTCTGCACTAGGGACGCCGTCGGCACAACTACATTGGTCAGGGATCATACCTCTTCACTCCTATGACCAACATAACTGTGCCGACAGAAGTCTGCAGTGCAGACCTGGACTAAGTTACACTAAATCCATTGTAGGTACTGTGGATTAGGCCTTGATTCAGAAAGGTACTTAAGCACATACCTAAGCTGAAGGGAGTGACTAGTCTTATTTCAAGTCCCCTTAAAGTTAGCAATGTTCTTACGCACCTTGCTGAATCAGGGCCCTGCATCAGTGTAAATAAAATCAGAACAAGATTTCACTGGGGTCAGTGTGGCCATGATATTGTCTGTGATATACAGGAGGTCAGACTAGATGATCTGGTGAGCCCTTGTGGCCTTAAACTTGATTACTTTAAAGGCACATCTACACTGCATACTCCTTTCAGTGGCATGCAAAGTACATTTCCTCCTAGCACGGGGATAAATATCAGTGTAGACAGCAAGGGAGTTCTTAGGTGAGCAAAGAGACACCTGGACCCTGTGGGTATGTACCCAGGTATATTCTTTACATGGCTCTCTACTTGCCCAAGCAGTGCCTTCTCTGCTGACACTGCTATTTTAGCAATGTAGTGTCCCTCTGCCTACTCGCTGCTGGAGTCTTTCCTCACTGCATTGAAGAGATCCCACAGAGGGGAAAGACTCCAGCAGTGTGGCAGCAACGGGGGAAGGGCTCCGGCAACTCCCTGTGGCAGGGAAAAGCTCTGACAGCTCCCTGCAGCGGGATAAGAGAAGGAGGTGCCCGAGCCTTTCGCCACTGCAATGAAAAACTCCAGCAGCTGGGAAGGACTTTTGCAGTGGGGAGGCAGTGGGAACGGGCTCTGGCAGTTCCCTGCTGCTGAGCCTTTCCACACTGCCTTGTCCCTGCCAGAGCCTTTCACTAACACATATAGCTACACACTGCAGTGTGGACGCAGCCTGCTTTTGATTGTGGAGTGTAGCTAAATATACCCTACATGCTGCTGCAAGTGGTATGTAGTGTACAAGTATCATAACAGTGAAACATGCACTAATGATGACCTCCACACACAAACCCCATCTTAAATTAACACTTTAAAATACCTTCAAACTTTCTAGTTCACTACCATTTGACCATTAGGGTTTAAGACCTTTTCTACTGGATGACCATCAGATTCATGTCTGATTTCTAAAAATAGGTTAAGCTATGATATAAACAAGGGTCCTGATTTTTCAGTCAGGTCATCTTTATCTCTGGGTAGCTGCAGAGTGTAAAAACAAAGTTAAAGTCTTTTTAGGGCTGATGTGAACATTTTTGTTAACTTTTAAGATCATTCACATGGCAGGCTTTAACCACCAGGAGTTATGGGTCAATCGGGTTGATTTAATTTTAATTTAATTAAAATAATGTATGATGACCTATTATTATAGATAGATAGTTTTTGAAGAAGTAATAAATATTATTCTATCTCTTCATTTAGCTATTAAATGTGATTTAAAATGTAGCTAAGTTCAGTGAATATCTTCTATTATATTTATCTCTAGATATTTTGTTTTTACAAATTAAATACCTATTTATATTAAATAGACGTTTTTATACAAAGAAAATAAAACGAGATGTATTTTTTTTCTTTTTTGGCAATTAATATTGGTCAAAGTGATTTATTCAGCTATACAAATGCATCCTCTCGGTCTCTCTATATCATGTGTGTTTGCCTCTGTGTGTGTCTTCTTTTATTAGAACACTACTTAAAGTTTTGAATATTGTCCTAATGAAACTGGTAACCAACTAAGTTCAATGTATGTCTCTTCTCAAAATGGCAATGATTCATGTTATATGGAGGAGCTTCCCATAATTCTTGGTACATTTGTCTGTTTCTCATTATGATGAAAGAAATGGTATGAAAAACCATGGTAAGGATGCAGAATGTGTTCAATTTAACTAAGTCTGCTTGGGAGTCCCTATGGTTTACCTACTTGTAATTGAAAAAATGCAAATGACAACAAGTAATCAGTGGATTGTCAAGTTATGAAACACAACTACCTACCTAAATGAGTTAAAACCTCAACATGTCAAGAGGAGTAAGTTAATTACAATCCAATGGGAAAATAGCAAGAAAAGAGGGAATATACTTTGCTTTCTCTAGATAACCATGAAACCTTTTTAACATTAGTATCATGCCCACATTCCAGTTTGGATAATAGCATTTTGCTTACCTACAACACATTGCCACATAGTTCCAACTGATTAATGCATTTTACTTTTCTTCAGGTCCTGGCCCCAGATCCAGCAAAGCACTTTATTACATTGACTTCATGTGCTTAAATGAGTTGGTGGATTGGGACCTTAGCCTGTTGTGTAGAGTTACTTTTAAACAACCCAGAGATGGTTGCATTTGAGTCCTGGGTATAGTGATTCCTATATTGGTTGTCATTAATACGTACTTGTAAAACTGTAAAATGCTTTGGGATGGAAACCTCTACAGAAATGTCAGGTGGCATTACTATAATTGTGAGAAAAATATACATTTATTTATATAGGGTTCGATTTTGGCCTGGTCTGCGCTACAGAGTTTAGGTCGATGTAAACTGCCTAACTCGACCTAACTTGTAAGCATCTACACTAAAATTTATCTCCCACTGATCTAACTCGCCCACTACACCGACTTAATAACTCCACCTCCTCAAGAGGCGTAGCACTTAAAGTTGATGTGGTTAGGTTGATGCAGTGTCAATGTAGACATTGCGTTGCGTTGCTTACATTGACAGGTGCCTCTTTTCACAAACCATCCCACATTGCTCCACACTGGCAGTTAAATTGGTGCAAGTGCCTCTGGTAAGGACACACACCACCTACAGAAGGAACATAGTGTGGATATATAAAAAACGATTGTTACTTCCGTAGCTGTACTGTTAAGTCATTTCGGTCAACTTAATTTTGTAGTGTAGATTTTCCCTTTGCCTTAAGACACAGCTCTGAGCAAGGGCTGTTGCAGAAGGTGAGCTGCCACAGCAGTAGTTCCAGGAGGCATTATTCCTCATATGCCTTTCTGAGTCACAATTCCTCTCTTGTTTCCTCCCGGCTCCCAGGGGATACTACTTTACTGCTGGCCTCTACTGGAAGCTAATTGGCCAGTACTACCCCTGCAACAGTGAGTGGAATGGATCAAAGGTTCTATTCATTTCACACTTCTTCCTTGCTACTTGGTCCGGGGAGGAAGAAAGCAGATGCATAGCACTGCTTATTTCTCTGCACCCAGGTCCTGTTAGCCAGAGTCGGGGTGTAAGAGGGTCCTGCACAGTTATGTAAATAAAGTCTCAATCTAGCCCTGCTGTTCAGTGACTATCCCAATGGGTTTAGATGCTGTTGTAATATTTTAAAATATACGATCACCAAGAATAAGAATAATTACAAACAAACAACAAACTAACCCAATAAAGCCAATCAGACTAAACAATAACCATTAGTATTATTAGTAAAATTAATAATTTATACGTTTTAAACCCTAAAGGGACCACTGTCATTTTCTAGCCTGACCTTTTGCAAAAGACAGGCTGCAGGACTTTCCTGTATTAATTCCTGCTTCATGTCCAGTAGCTGTGATGGAACAAATCTTTTTGAAAAACATCCATCCTTGATTTAAAGGTTTCCAGTAATGGAGAATCAACCCCAAGCCTTAGTAAGTTATTCCAATGGCTAATTACTCTCACTGTTTAAAATTTACATTTCATTATGACACTGAATTTGTCTAGTTTCAACTTCCAGCCATTCTATCTTGTTACAGCTTTGTCTGCTAGATTGAAAAGCCCTTTATTATCAAATTTCTGTTACAGACTATGATCAAGTAACCCCTTACTTAACCGTCTCTTTCTTACAATAAATAGATCGAGCTCTTTGAGTCTTTCACTGCAAGGCATTTTTTCCAGTGCTTTAATCATTCTTGATGATCTTCTGTTAATCTTCTCCAGTTTATCAATATCCTTCTTGATTTTTAGACACGAGAACTGGACACAGTATTGCAGTGATGAACACACCAATGCTGAATATGGAGATATTACCTGTCTACTCTTCTTCCATATATCCCTATTTATAAATCCAAACATTGCATTAGCCCTTTCAGCCACAGCGTCCTTCAGGAAGCTTGTGTTTAGCTGAATACCCATCAAGTCTTTTTCAAAGTCACGGCGCTCTGGGATAGAGTCCCCCATGTAGGTATGGCCTATATTCTTTGTTCCTAAACATATGACCTGACATTACTGAAATTCACTTTGTTTGCTTGTATCAGCATGTTAAGCAATCCAGATCACTATGTATCAATGACCTGTCCTCTTCATTATTATTTGTTTCATCTGAACACTTTATCAGGAATGATTTTATATTTTTTTCCAGCTCACTGATACTAATATTAAATAGTGTAAGACCAATAATATATGCCCCAGGGACCCCATTACAAACACAGCCACTCAGTAATGATTCCCAGTTTACCATTATATTTTGAGACCTATCAGCAAAGCTTTAACCCATTGAAATTCACCTTTTTGGTTTTGTATTATTCTGTTTTCTTAAACTGATGTGTCGAACCAAGTCA